>NC_057823.1:0-1200000 GCF_910594005.1 Cervus elaphus | reverse complement strand
CCACCTTACCACAAGCACCTCAAGAGGAGGCTTCTCTCAGCTCTAGCTATGTGAGAGGGACCCTGAGTTTGCGGCCTCAAGTGGAATGGACACTGCGATGCCCTGGCTCGAAATAAGGCCGGATATCCCTGCAGTGACTTGAATGCAGGCTCGTCTTGCATCTCCCAAGATGAAAGGATGTCTGAATCCCCTGTGGAGACCACAGAGAAAGACCTAGTTCCCCACCTCATCGCGACCGGAGGCCTCACATCCTTTGCAAACTCCAGAGGTACGCGGAGATCAGTGCCTCCAAAGGAGACGATGCCTGACTCCTCCTGAAACTTGATAGGAGTCCCAGGATTCCTGTGGCACGTGGAAAGTTACCCTTGGTCTCCCGCCTCAGCTGGAGAGGCGTCCCAATTGACCTGCCAAGCCTCGAGGAGAATCCCGAGTTGTCCCTCGCAACTAGTCAGGAGTCCTGACTTCACTGAAGAAACACGTGGGTGGAAGGGCCATCCCCGTCGTAACTCGAGAATATACCCTAGGTTCCCGCCGCAACTCGAGAAAAACCATGAGACTTCCCCCTCGCCGCGATATGAGGCCCGATACCACTGCACTACGTGCAGAGCAATTCCGTGTTGCACATCACACATGAAAGGAGCCTTGATTTCCTTGATGGCACTCCAGAGAAACCCCAAGAACACTGTTTCAAGGCTAGAGGGATCCTGAGGTCACTGTAGCAACACGAAAGAGCTCCGTGGACCAAAAATCAACTCGAGATGAGAGGTTAGTCCCTGGCTTCGACTCCAGAGGAATACCACCTTACCACAAGCACCTCAAGAGGAGGCTTCTCTCAGCTCTAGGTATGTCAGAGGGACCCTGAGTTTGCGGCCTCAAGTGGAATGGACACCGCGATGCCCTGACTCGAAATAAGGCCGGATATCCCTGCAGTGACTTGAATGCAGGCTCGTCTTGCATCTCCCAAGATGAAAGGATGTCTGTATCCCCTGTGGAGACCACAGAGAAAGACCTAGTTCCCCACCTCATCGCGACCGGAGGCCTCACATCCTTTGAAAACCCCAGAGGTACGTGGAGATCAGTGCCTCCCAAGGAGACGATGCCTGACTCCTCGTGAAACTTGATAGGAGTCCCAGGATTCCTGTGGCACGTGGAAAGGGACCCTTGGTCTCCCGCCTCAGCTGGAGAGGCGTCCCAATTGCCCTGCCAAGCCTCGAGGAGAATCCCGAGTTGTCCCTCGCAACTAGGCAGGAGTCCTGCCGTCGCTGAACTAACACGTGTGTGGAAGGGCCATCCCCGTCGTAACTCGAGAATATACCCCAGGTTCCCGCCGCAACTCGAAAAAAACCATGAGACTTCACCCTCGCCGCGAGATGAGGCCCGGTTCCCCTGCACTGCATGCAGAGCAATTCCGTGTTGCACATCAAACAAGAAAGGAGCCTTGATTTCCTTGATGGCACTCCAAAGAAACCCCAAGAACACTGTTTTAAGGCTAGAGGGATCCCGAGGTCACTGTAGAAACACGAAAGACTCCTTGGACCAAAAATCAACTCGAGATGAGAGGTTAGTCCCTGGCTTCGACTGCAGAGGAATACCACCTTACCACAAGCACATCAAGAGGAGGCTTCTCTCAGCTTTAGGTATGTGAGAGGGACCCTGAGTTTGCGGCCTCAACTGGAATGGACACCGCGATGCCCTGACTCGAAATAAGGCCGGATATCCCTGCAGTGACTTGAATGCAGGTTCGTCTTGCATCTCCCAAGACGAAAGGATGTCTGAATCCCCTGTGGAGACCACAGAGAAAGACCTACTTCCCCACCTCATCGTGACTGGAGGCCTCACATCCCTTGAAAACTCCAGAGGTACGCGGAGATTAGTGCCTCCAAAGGAGACGATGCCTGACTCCTCGTGAAACTTGATAGGAGTCCCAGGATTCCTGTGGCACGTGGAAAGGGACACTTGGTCTCCCGGCACAGGTGGAGAGGCGTCCCAATTGCCCTGCCAAGCCTCGAGGAGAATCCCGAGTTGTCCCTCGCAACTAGGCAGGAATCCTGACGTCGCTGAACAAACATGTGGGTGGAAGGGCCATCCCCGTCGTAACTCGAGAATATACCCCAGGTTCCCGCCGCAACTCGAGAAAAACCATGAGACTTCCCCCTCGCCGTGAGATGAGGCCCGATTCCCCTGCACTGCATGCAGAGCAATTCCGTGTTGCACATCACACATGAAAGGAGCCTTGATTTCCTTGATGGCACTCCAGAGAAACCCCAAGAACACTGTTTCAAGGCTAGAGGGATCCTGAGGTCACTGCAGCAACACGAAAGAGCTCCGTGGACCAAAAATCAACTCGAGATGAGAGGTTAGTCCCTGGCTTCGACTCCAGAGGAATACCACCTTACCACAAGCACCTCAAGAGGAGGCTTCTCTCAGCTCTAGCTATGTGAGAGGGACCTTGAGTTTGCGGCCTCAAGTGGAATGGACACTGCGATTCCCTGGCTCGAAATAAGGCCGGATATCCCTGCAGTGACTTGAATGCAGGCTCGTCTTGCATCTCCCAAGACGAAAGGATGTCTGAATCCCCTGTGGAGACCACAGAGAAAGACCTAGTTCCCCACCTCATGGCGACCGGAGGCCTCACATCCTTTGCAAACTCCAGAGGTACGCGGAGATCAGTGCCTCCAAAGGAGACGATGCCTGACTCCTCGTGAAACTTGATAGGAGTCCCAGGATTCCTGTGGCACGTGGAAAGGGACCCTTGGTCTCCCGCCTCAGCTGGAGAGGCGTCCCAATTGCCCTGCCAAGCCTCGAGGTGAATCCCGAGTTGTCCCTCGCAACTAGTCAGGAGTCCTGACTTCACTGAAGAAACACGTGGGTGGAAGGGCCATCCCCCTCGTAACTCCAGAATATACCCCAGGTTCCCGCCGCAACTCGAGAAAAACCATGAGACTTCCCCCTCGCCGCGATATGAGGCCCGATACCACTGCACTACGTGCAGAGCAATTCCGTGTTGCACATCACACATGAAAGGAGCCTTGATTTCCTTGATGGCACTCCAGAGAAACCCCAAGAACACTGTTTCAAGGCTAGAGGGATCCTGAGGTCACTGTAGCAACAGGAAAGAGCTCCGTGGACCACAAATCAACTCGAGATGAGAGGTTAGTCCCTGGCTTCGACTCCAGAGGAATACCACCTTACCACAAGCACCTCAAGAGGAGGCTTCTCTCAGCTCTATGTATGTGAGAGGGACCCTGAGTTTGCGGCCTCAAGTGGAATGGACACCGCGATGCCCTGACTCGAAATAAGGCCGGATATCCCTGCAGTGACTTGAATGCAGGCTCGTCTTGCATCTCCCAAGATGAAGTGATGTCTGAATCCCCTTTGGAGACCACAGAGAAAGACCTAGTTCCCCACCTCATCGCGACCGGAGGCCTCACATCCTTTGAAAACTCCAGAGGTACGCGGAGATCAGTGCCTCCAAAGGAGACGATGCCTGACTCCTCGTGAAACTTGATAGGAGTCCCAGGATTCCTGTGGCACGTGGAAAGGGACCCTTGGTCTCCCGCCTCAGCTGGAGAGGCGTCCCAATTGCCCTGCCAAGCGTCGAGGAGAATCGCGAGTTGTCCCTCGCAACTAGGCAGGAGTCCTGACGTCGCTGAAGAAACACGTGGGTGGAAGGGCCATCCCCGTCGTAACTCGAGAATATACCCCAGGTTGCCGCCGCAACTCGAGAAAAACCATGAGACTTCCCCCTCGCCGTGAGATGAGGCCCGATTCCCCTGCACTGCATGCAGAGCAATTCCGTGTTGCACATCAAACAAGAAAGGAGCCTTGATTTCCTTGATGGCACTCCAGAGAAACCCCAAAAACACTGTTTCAAGGCTAGAGGGATCCTGAGGTCACTGTAGCAACAAGAAAGAGCTCCGTGGAC
This sequence comes from Cervus elaphus, assembly GCF_910594005.1. Taxonomy (NCBI): domain Eukaryota; kingdom Metazoa; phylum Chordata; class Mammalia; order Artiodactyla; family Cervidae; genus Cervus; species Cervus elaphus. The sequence goes on along the minus strand of NC_057823.1, from coordinate 1,196,075 downwards.
CAAAAATCAACTCAAGATGAGAGGTTAGTCCCTGGCTTCGACTCCAGAGGAATACCACCTTACCACAAGCACCTCAAGAGGAGGCTTCTCTCAGCTCTAGGTATGTGAGAGGGACCCTGATTTTGCGGCATCAAGTGGAATGGAAACCACGATGCCCTGACTCGAAATAAGGCCGAATATCCCTGCAGTGACTTGAATGCAGGCTCGTCTTGCATCTCCCAAGATGAAAGGATGTCTGAATCCCCTGTGTAGACCACAGAGAAAGACCTAGTTCCCCACCTCATCGCGACCGGAGGCCTCACATCCTTTGAAAACTCCAGAGGTATGCGGAGATCAGTGCCTCCAAAGGAGACGATGCCTGACTCCTCGTGAAATTTGATAGGAGTCCCAGGATTCCTGTGGCACGTGGAAAGGGACCCTTGGTCTCCCGCCTCAGCTGGAGAGGCGTCCCAATTGCCCTGCCAAGCCTCGAGGAGAATCCCGAGTTGTCCCTCGCAACTAGTCAGGAGTCCTGACTTCGCTGAAGAAACACGTGTGTGGAAGGGCCATCCCCGTCGTAACTCGAGAATATACCCCAGGTTCCCGCCGCAACTCGAGGAAAACCATGAGACTTCCCCCTCGCCGCGAGATGAGGCCCGATTCCCCTGCACTGCGTGCAGAGCGATTCCGTGTTGTACATCACACATGAAAGGAGCCTTGATTTCCTTGATGGCACTCCAGAGAAACCCCAAGAACACTGTTTCAAGGCTAGAGGGATCCTGAGGTCACTGTAGCCACACGAAAGAGCTCCGTGGACAAAAAATCAACTCGAGATGAGAGGTTAGTCCCTGGCTTCGACTCCAGAGGAATACCACCTTACCACAAGCACCTCAAGAGGAGGCTTCTCTCAGCTCTAGCTATGTGAGAGGGACCCTGAATTTGCGGCCTCAAGTGGAATGGACACCGCGATGCCCTGACTCGAAATAAGGCCGGATATCCCTTCAGTGACTTGAATGCAGGCTCGTCTTGCATCTCCCAAGATGAAGGGATGTCTGAATCCCCTGTGGAGACCACAGAGAAAGACCTAGTTCCCCACCTCATCGGGACCGGAGGCCTCACATCCTTTGAAAACTCCAGAGGTACGCGGAGATCAGTGCCTCCAAAGGAGACGATGCCTAACTCCTCGTGAAACTTGATAGGAGTCCCAGGATTCCTGTGGCACGTGGAAAGGGACCCTTGGTCTCCCGCCTCAGCTGGAGAGGCGTCCCAATTGCCCTGCCAAGCCTCGAGGAGAATCCCGAGTTGTCCCTCGCAACTAGTTAGGAGTCCTGACGTCGCTGAAGAAACACGTGGGTGGAAGGGCCATCCCCGTCGTAACTCGAGAATATACCCCAGGTTCCCGCCGCAACTCGAGAAAAACAATGAGACTTCCCTCTCGCCGTGAGATGAGGCCCGATTCCCCTGCACTGCATGCAGAGCAATTCCGTGTTGCACATCAAACAAGAAAGGAGCCTTGATTTCCTTGATGGCACTCCAGAGAAACCCCAAAAACACTGTTTCAAGGCTAGAGGGATCCTGAGGTCACTGTAGCAACACGAAAGAGCTCCGTGGACCAAAAATCAACTCGAGATGAGAGGTTAGTCCCTGGCTTCGAATCCAGAGGAATACCACCTTACCACAAGCACCTCAAGAGGAGGCTTCTCTCAGCTCTAGGTATGTGAGAGGGACCCTGATTTTGCGGCCTCCAGTGGAATGGAAACCGCGATGCCCTGACTCGAAATAAGGCCGAATATCCCTGCAGTGACTTGAATGCAGGCTCGTCTTGCATCTCCCAAGATGAAAGGATGTCTGAATCCCCTGTGGAGACCACAGAGAAAGACCTAGTTCCCCACCTCATCGCGACCGGAGGCCTCACATCCTTTGAAAACTCCAGAGGTATGCGGAGATCAGTGCCTCCAAAGGAGACGATGCCTGACTCCTCGTGAAATTTGATAGGAGTCCCAGGATTCCTGTGGCACGTGGAAAGGGACCCTTGGTCTCCCGCCTCAGCTGGAGAGGCGTCCCAATTGCCCTGCCAAGCCTCGAGGAGAATCCCGAGTTGTCCCTCGCAACTAGTCAGGAGTCCTGACTTCGCTGAAGAAACACGTGTGTGGAAGGGCCATCCCCGTCGTAACTCGAGAATATACCCCAGGTTCCCGGCGCAACTCGAGGAAAACCATGAGACTTCCCCCTCGCCGCGAGATGAGGCCCGATTCCCCTGCACTGCGTGCAGAGCGATTCCGTGTTGTACATCACACATGAAAGGAGCCTTGATTTCCTTGATGGCACTCCAGAGAAACCCCAAGAACACTGTTTCAAGGCTAGAGGGATCCTGAGGTCACTGTAGCCACACGAAAGAGCTCCGTGGACAAAAAATCAACTCGAGATGAGAGGTTAGTCCCTGGCTTCGACTCCAGAGGAATACCACCTTACCACAAGCACCTCAAGAGGAGGCTTCTCTCAGCTCTAGCTATGTGAGAGGGACCCTGAATTTGCGGCCTCAAGTGGAATGGACACCGCGATGCCCTGACTCGAAATAAGGCCGGATATCCCTTCAGTGACTTGAATGCAGGCTCGTCTTGCATCTCCCAAGATGAAGGGATGTCTGAATCCCCTGTGGAGACCACAGAGAAAGACCTAGTTCCCCACCTCATTGGGACCGGAGGCCTCACATCCTTTGAAAACTCCAGAGGTACGCCGAGATCAGTGCCTCCAAAGGAGACGATGCCTGACTCCTCGTGAAACTTGATAGGAGTCCCAGGATTCCTGTGGCACGTGGAAAGGGACCCTTGGTCTCCCGCCTCAGCTGGAGAGGCGTCCCAATTGCCCTGCCAAGCCTCGAGGAGAATCCCGAGTTGTCCCTCGCAACTAGGCAGGAGTCCTGACGTCGCTGAAGAAACACGTGGGTGGAAGGGCCATCCCCGTCGTAACTCGAGAATATACCCCAGGTTCCCGCCGCAACTCGAGAAAAACAATGAGACTTCCCTCTCGCCGTGAGATGAGGCCCGATTCCCCTGCACTGCATGCAGAGCAATTCCGTGTTGCACATCAAACAAGAAAGGAGCCTTGATTTCCTTGATGGCACTCCAGAGAAACCCCAAAAACACTGTTTCAAGGCTAGAGGGATCCTGAGGTCACTGTAGCAACACGAAAGAGCTCCGTGGACCCAAAACCAACTCGAGATGAGAGGTTAGTCCCTGGCTTCGAGTCCAGAGGAATACCACCTTACCACAAGCACCTCAAGAGGAGGCTTCTCTCAGCTCTAGGTATGTGAGAGGGACCCTGATTTTGCGGCCTCCAGTGGAATGGAAACCGCGATGCCCTGACTCGAAATAAGGCCGAATATCCCTGCAGTGACTTGAATGCAGGCTCGTCTTGCATCTCCCAAGATGAAAGGATGTCTGAATCCCCTGTGGAGACCACAGAGAAAGACCTAGTTCCCCACCTCATCGCGACCGGAGGCCTCACATCCTTTGAAAACTCCAGAGGTATGCGGAGATCAGTGCCTCCAAAGGAGACGATGCCTGACTCCTCCTGAAATTTGATAGGAGTCCCAGGATTCCTGTGGCACGTGGAAAGGGACCCTTGGTCTCCCGCCTCAGCTGGAGAGGCGTCCCAAATGCCCTGACAAGCCTCGAGGAGAATCCCGAGTTGTCCCTCGCAACTAGTCAGGAGTCCTGACTTCGCTGAAGAAACACGTGTGTGGAAGGGCCATCCCCGTCGTAACTCGAGAATATACCCCAGGTTCCCGCCGCAACTCGAGAAAAACCATGAGACTTCCCCCTCGCCGCGAGATGAGGCCCGATTCCCCTGCACTGCGTGCAGAGCAATTCCGTGTTGCACATCACACATGAAAGGAGCCTTGATTTCCTTGATGGCACTCCAGAGAAACCCCAAGAACACTGTTTCAAGGTTAGAGGGATCACGAGGTCACTGTAGCAACACGAAAGAGCTCCGTGGACCAAAAATCAACTCGATATGAGAGGTTAGTCCCTGGCTTCGACTCCAGAGGAATACCACCTTACCACAAGCACCTCAAGAGGAGGCTTCTCTCAGCTTTAGGTATGTGAGAGGGACCCTGAGTTTGCGGCCTCAACTGGAATGGACACCGCGATGCCCTGACTCGAAATAAGGCCGGATATCCCTGCAGTGACTTGAATGCAGGCTCGTCTTGCATCTCCCAAGACGAAAGGATGTCTGAATCCCCTGTGGAGACCACAGAGAAAGACCTACTTCCCCACCTCATCGTGACTGGAGGCCTCACATCCCTTGAAAACTCCAGAGGTATGCGGAGATCAGTGCCTCCAAAGGAGACGATGCCTGACTCCTCGTGAAACTTGATAGGAGTCCCAGGATTCCTGTGGCACGTGGAAAGGGACACTTGGTCTCCCGGCTCAGGTGGAGAGGCGTCCCAATTGCCCTGCCAAGCCTCGAGGAGAATCCCGAGTTGTCCCTCGCAACTAGGCAGGAATCCTGACGTCGCTGAACAAACATGTGGGTGGAAGGGCCATCCCCGTCGTAACTCGAGAATATACCCCAGGTTCCCGCCGCAACTCGAGAAAAACCATGAGACTTCCCCCTCGCCGTGAGATGAGGCCCGATTCCCCTGCACTGCATGCAGAGCAATTCCGTGTTGCACATCACACATGAAAGGAGCCTTGATTTCCTTGATGGCACTCCAGAGAAACCCCAAGAACACTGTTTCAAGGCTAGAGGGATCCTGAGGTCACTGCAGCAACACGAAAGAGCTCCGTGGACAAAAAATCAACTCGAGATGAGAGGTTAGTCCCTGGCTTCGACTCCAGAGGAATACCACCTTACCACAAGCACCTCAAGAGGAGGCTTCTCTCAGCTCTAGCTATGTGAGAGGGACCTTGAGTTTGCGGCCTCAAGTGGAATGGACACTGCGATGCCCTGGCTCGAAATAAGGCCGGATATCCCTGCAGTGACTTGAATGCAGGCTCGTCTTTCATCTCCCAAGACGAAAGGATGTCTGAATCCCCTGTGGAGACCACAGAGTAAGACCTAGTTCCCCACCTCATGGCGACCGGAGGCCTCACATCCTTTGCAAACTCCAGAGGTACGCGGAGATCAGTGCCTCCAAAGGAGACGATGCCTGACTCCTCGTGAAACTTGATAGGAGTCCCAGGATTCCTGTGGCACGTGGAAAGGGACCCTTGGTCTCCCGCCTCAGCTGGAGAGGCGTCCCAATTGCCCTGCCAAGCCTCGAGGAGAATCCCGAGTTGTCCCTCGCAACTAGTCAGGAGTCCTGACTTCACTGAAGAAACACGTGTGTGGAAGGGCCATCCCCGTCGTAACTCGAGAATATACCCCAGGTTCCCGCCGCAACTCGAGAAAAACCATGAGACTTCCCCCTCGCCGCGATATGAGGCCCGATACCACTGCACTACGTGCAGAGCAATTCCGTGTTGCACATCACACATGAAAGGAGCCTTGATTTCCTTGATGGCACTCCAGAGAAACCCCAAGAACACTGTTTCAAGGCTAGAGGGATCCTGAGGTCACTGTAGCAACACGAAAGAGCTCCGTGGACCAAAAATCAACTCGAGATGAGAGGTTAGTCCCTGGCTTCGACTCCAGAGGAATACCACCTTACCACAAGCACCTCAAGAGGAGGCTTCTCTCAGCTCTATGTATGTGAGAGGGACCCTGAGTTTGCGGCCTCAAGTGGAATGGACACCGCGATGCCCTGACTCGAAATAAGGCCGGATATCCCTGCAGTGACTTGAATGCAGGCTCGTCTTGCATCTCCAAAGATGAAGTGATGTCTGAATCCCCTTTGGAGACCACAGAGAAAGACCTAGTTCCCCACCTCATCGCGACCGGAGGCCTCACATCCTTTGAAAACTCCAGAGGTACGCGGAGATCAGTGCCTCCAAAGGAGACGATGCCTGACTCCTCGTGAAACTTGATAGGAGTCCCAGGATTCCTGTGGCACGTGGAAAGGGACCCTTGGTCTCCCGCCTCAGCTGGAGAGGCGTCCCAATTGCCCTGCCAAGCGTCGAGGAGAATCGCGAGTTGTCCCTCGCAACTAGGCAGGAGTCCTGACGTCGCTGAAGAAACACGTGGGTGGAAGGGCCATCCCCGTCGTAACTCGAGAATATACCCCAGGTTGCCGCCGCAACTCGAGAAAAACCATGAGACTTCCCCCTCGCCGTGAGATGAGGCCCGATTCCCCTGCACTGCATGCAGAGCAATTCCGCGTTGCACATCAAACAAGGAAGGAGCCTTGATTTCCTTGATGGCACTCCAGAGAAACCCCAAAAACACTGTTTCAAGGCTAGAGGATCCTGAGGTCACTGTAGCAACACGAAAGAGCTCCGTGGACCAAAAATCAACTCAAGATGAGAGGTTAGTCCCTGGCTTCGACTCCAGAGGAATACCACCTTACCACAAGCACCTCAAGAGGAGGCTTCTCTCAGCTCTAGGTATGTGAGAGGGACCCTTATTTTGCGGCATCAAGTGGAATGGAAACCACGATGCCCTGACTCGAAATAAGGCCGAATATCCCTGCAGTGACTTGAATGCAGGCTCGTCTTGCATCTCCCAAGATGAAAGGATGTCTGAATCCCCTGTGTAGACCACAGAGAAAGACCTAGTTCCCCACCTCAACGCGACCGGAGGCCTCACATCCTTTGAAAACTCCAGAGGTATGTGGAGATCAGTGCCTCCAAAGGAGACGATGCCTGACTCTTCGTGAAATTTGATAGGAGTCCCAGGATTCCTGTGGCACGTGGAAAGGGACCCTTGGTCTCCCGCCTCAGCTGGAGAGGCGTCCCAATTGCCCTGCCAAGCCTCGAGGAGAATCCCGAGTTGTCCCTCGCAACTAGTCAGGAGTCCTGACTTCGCTGAAGAAACACGTGTGTGGAAGGGCCATCCCCATCGTAACTCGAGAATATACCCCAGGTTCCTGCCGCAACTCGAGAAAAACCATGAGACTTCCCCCTCGCCGCGAGATGAGGCCCGATTCCCCTGCACTGCGTGCAGAGCAATTCCGTGTTGAACATCACACATGAAAGGAGCCTTGATTTCCTTGATGGCACTCCAGAGAAACCCCAAGAACACTGTTTCAAGGCTAGAGGGATCCTGAGGTCACTGTAGCCACACGAAAGAGCTCCGTGGACAAAAAATCAACTCGAGATGAGAGGTTAGTCCCTGGCTTCGACTCCAGAGGAATACCACCTTACCACAAGCACCTCAAGAGGAGGCTTCTCTCAGCTCTAGCTATGTGAGAGGGACCCTGAATTTGCGGCCTCAAGTGGAATGGACACCGCGATGCCCTGACTCGAAATAAGGCCGGATATCCCTGCAGTGACTTGAATGCAGGCTCGTCTTGCATCTCCCAAGATGAAGGGATGTCTGAATCCCCTGTGGAGACCACAGAGAAAGACCTAGTTCCCCACCTCATCGGGACCGGAGGCCTCACATCCTTTGAAAACTCCAGAGGTACGCGGAGATCAGTGCCTCCAAAGGAGACGATGCCTGACTCCTCGTGAAACTTGATAGGAGTCCCAGGATTCCTGTGGCACGTGGAAAGGGACCCTTGGTCTCCCGCCTCAGCTGGAGAGGCGTCCCAATTGCCCTGCCAAGCCTCGAGGAGAATCCCGAGTTGTCCCTCGCAACTAGGCAGGAGTCCTGACGTCGCTGAAGAAACACGTGGGTGGAAGGGCCATCCCCGTCGTAACTCGAGAATATACCCCAGGTTCCCGCCGCAACTCGAGAAAAACAATGAGACTTCCCTCTCGCCGTGAGATGAGGCCCGATTCCCCTGCACTGCATGCAGAGCAATTCCGTGTTGCACATCAAACAAGAAAGGAGCCTTGATTTCCTTGATGGCACTCCAGAGAAACCCCAAAAACACTGTTTCAAGGCTAGAGGGATCCTGAGGTCACTGTAGCAACACGAAAGAGCTCCGTGGACCAAAAATCAACTCGAGATGAGAGGTTAGTCCCTGGCTTCGACTCCAGAGGAATACCACCTTACCACAAGCACCTCAAGAGGAGGCTTCTCTCAGCTCTAGGTATGTGAGAGGGACCCTGATTTTGCGGCCTCCAGTGGAATGGAAACCGCGATGCCCTGACTCGAAATAAGGCCGAATATCCCTGCAGTGACTTGAATGCAGGCTCGTCTTGCATCTCCCAAGATGAAAGGATGTCTGAATCCCCTGTGGAGACCACAGAGAAAGACCTAGTTCCCCACCTCATCGCGACCGGAGGCCTCACATCCTTTGAAAACTCCAGAGGTATGCGGAGATCAGTGCCTCCAAAGGAGACGATGCCTGACTCCTCCTGAAATTTGATAGGAGTCCCAGGATTCCTGTGGCACGTGGAAAGGGACCCTTAGTCTCCCGCCTCAGCTGGAGAGGCGTCCCAAATGCCCTGCCAAGCCTCGAGGAGAATCCCGAGTTGTCCCTCGCAACTAGTCAGGAGTCCTGACTTCGCTGAAGAAACACGTGTGTGGAAGGGCCATCCCCGTCGTAACTCGAGAATATACCCCAGGTTCCCGCCGCAACTCGAGAAAAACCATGAGACTTCCCCCTCGCCGCGAGATGAGGCCAGATTCCCCTGCACTGCGTGCAGAGCAATTCCGTGTTGCACATCACACATGAAAGGAGCCTTGATTTCCTTGATGGCACTCCAGAGAAACCCCAAGAACACTGTTTCAAGGTTAGAGGGATCACGAGGTCACTGTAGCAACACGAAAGAGCTCCGTGGACCAAAAATCAACTCGATATGAGAGGTTAGTCCCTGGCTTCGACTCCAGAGGAATACCACCTTACCACAAGCACCTCAAGAGGAGGCTTCTCTCAGCTTTAGGTATGTGAGAGGGACCCTGAGTTTGCGGCCTCAACTGGAATGGACACCGCGATGCCCTGACTCGAAATAAGGCCGGATATCCCTGCAGTGACTTGAATGCAGGCTCGTCTTGCATCTCCCAAGATGAAAGGATGTCTGAATCCCCTGTGGAGACCACAGAGAAAGACCTACTTCCCCACCTCATCGTGACTGGAGGCCTCACATCCCTTGAAAACTCCAGAGGTACGCGGAGATCAGTGCCTCCAAAGGAGACGATGCCTGACTCCTCGTGAAACTTGATAGGAGTCCCAGGATTCCTGTGGCACGTGGAAAGGGACACTTGGTCTCCCGGCTCAGGTGGAGAGGCGTCCCAATTGCCCTGCCAAGCCTCGAGGAGAATCCCGAGTTGTCCCTCGCAACTAGGCAGGAATCCTGACGTCGCTGAACAAACATGTGGGTGGAAGGGCCATCCCCGTCGTAACTCGAGAATATACCCCAGGTTCCCGCCGCAACTCGAGAAAAACCATGAGACTTCCCCCTCGCCGTGAGATGAGGCCCGATTCCCCTGCACTGCATGCAGAGCAATTCCGTGTTGCACATCACACATGAAAGGAGCCTTGATTTCCTTGATGGCACTCCAGAGAAACCCCAAGAACACTGTTTCAAGGCTAGAGGGATCCTGAGGTCACTGCAGCAACACGAAAGAGCTCCGTGGACCAAAAATCAACTCGAGATGAGAGGTTAGTCCCGGGCTTCGACTCCAGAGGAATACCACCTTACCACAAGCACCTCAAGAGGAGGCTTCTCTCAGCTCTAGCTATGTGAGAGGGACCCTGAGTTTGCGGCCTCAAGTGGAATGGACACTGCGATGCCCTGGCTCGAAATAAGGCCGGATATCCCTGCAGTAACTTGAATGCAGGCTCGTCTTGCATCTCCCAAGACGAAAGGATGTCTGAATCCCCTGTGGAGACCACAGAGAAAGACCTAGTTCCCCACCTCATCGCGACCCGAGGCCTCACATCCTTTGCAAACTCCAGAGGTACGCGGAGATCAGTGCCTCCAAAGGAGACGATGCCTGACTCCTCGTGAAACTTGATAGGAGTCCCAGGATTCCTGTGGCACGTGGAAAGGGACCCTTGGTCTCCCGCCTCAGCTGGAGAGGCGTCCCAATTGCCCTGCGAAGCCTCGAGGAGAATCCCGAGTTGTCCCTCGCAACTAGTCAGGAGTCCTGACTTCACTGAAGAAACACGTGGGTGGAAGGGCCATCCCCGTCGTAACTCGAGAATATACCCCAGGTTCCCGTCGCAACTCGAGAAAAACCATGAGACTTCCCCCTCGCCGCGATATGAGGCCCGATACCACTGCACTACGTGCAGAGCAATTCCGTGTTGCACATCACACATGAAAGGAGCCTTGATTTCCTTGATGGCACTCCAGAGAAACCCCAAGAACACTGTTTCAAGGCTAGAGGGATCCTGAGGTCACTGTAGCAACACGAAAGAGCTCCGTGGACCAAAAATCAACTCGAGATGAGAGGTTAGTCCCGGGCTTCGACTCCAGAGGAATACCACCTTACCACAAGCACCTCAAGAGGAGGCTTCTCTCAGCTCTAGGTATGTGAGAGGGACCCTGAGTTTGCGGCCTCAAGTGGAATGGACACCGCGATGCCCTGACTCGAAATAAGACCGGATATCCCTGCAGTGACTTGAATGCAGGCTCGTCTTGCATCTCCCAAGATGAAAGGATGTCTGTATCCCCTGTGGAGACCACAGAGAAAGACGTAGTTCCCCACCTCATCGCGACCGGAGGCCTCACATCCTTTGAAAACTCCAGAGGTACGCGGAGATCAGTGCCTCCAAAGGAGACGATGCCTGACTCCTCGTGAAACTTGATAGGAGTCCCAGGATTCCTGTGGCACGTGGAAAGGGACCCTTGGTCTCCCGCCTCAGCTGGAGAGGCGTCCCAATTGCCCTGCCAAGCCTCGAGGAGAATCCCGAGTTGTCCCTCGCAACTAGGCAGGAATCCTGACGTCGCTGAAGAAACACGTGGGTGGAAGGGCCATCCCCGTCGTAACTCGAGAATATGCCCCAGGTTCCCGCCGCAACTCGAGAAAAACCATGAGACTTCCCACTCGCCGTGAGATGATGCCCGATTCCCCTGCACTGCATGCAGAGCAATTCCGTGTTGCACATCAAACAAGAAAGGAGCCTTGATTTCCTTGATGGCACTCCAGAGAAACCCCAAGAACACTGTTTTAAGGCTAGAGGGATCCTGAGGTCACTGAAGCAACACGAAAGAGCTCCGTGGACCAGAAATCAACTCGAGATGAGAGGTTAGTCCCTGGCTTCGACTCCAGAGGAATACCACCTTACCACAAGCACATCAAGAGGAGGCTTCTCTCAGCTCTAGGTATGTGAGAGGGACCCTGATTTTGCGGCCTCAAGTGGAATGGAAACCGCGATGCCCTGACTCGAAATAAGGCCGAATATCCCTGCAGTGACTTGAATGCAGGCTCGTCTTGCATCTCCCAAGATGAAAGCATGTCTGAATCCCCTGTGGAGACCACAGAGAAAGACGTAGTTCCCCACCTCATCGCGACCGGAGGCCTCACATCCTTTGAAAACTCCAGAGGTACGCGGAGATCAGTGCCTCCAAAGGAGACGATGCCTGACTCCTCGTGAAACTTGATAGGAGTCCCAGGATTCCTGTGGCACGTGGAAAGGGACACTTGGTCTCCCGGCTCAGCTGGAGAGGCGTCCCAATTGCCCTGCCAAGCCTCGAGGAGAATCCCGAGTTGTCCCTCGCAACTAGGCAGGAATCCTGACGTCGCTGAACAAACATGTGGGTGGAAGGGCCATCCCCGACGTAACTCGAGAATATACCCCAGGTTCCCGCCGCAACTCGAGAAAAGCCATGAGACTTCCCCCTCGCCGTGAGATGAGGCCCGATTCCCCTGCACTGCATGCAGAGCAATTCCGTGTTGCACATCACACATGAAAGGAGCCTTGATTTCCTTGATGGCACTCCAGAGAAACCCCAAGAACACTGTTTCCAGGCTAGAGGGATCCTGAGGTCACTGCAGCAACACGAAAGAGCTCCGTGGACCAAAAATCAACTCGAGATGAGAGGTTAGTCCCTGGCTTCGACTCCAGAGGAATACCACCTTACCACAAGCACCTCAAGAGGAGGCTTCTCTCAGCTCTAGCTATGTGAGAGGGACCCTGAGTTTGCGGCCTCAAGTGGAATGGACACTGCGATGCCCTGGCTCGAAATAAGGCCGGATATCCCTGCAGTGACTTGAATGCAGGCTCGTCTTGCATCTCCCAAGACGAAAGGATGTCTGAATCCCCTGTGGAGACCACAGAGAAAGACCTAGTTCCCCACCTCATCGCGACCGGAGGCCTCACATCCTTTGCAAACTCCAGAGGTACGCGGAGATCAGTGCCTCCAAAGGAGACGATGCCTGACTCCTCGTGAAACTTGATAGGAGTCCCAGGATTCCTGTGGCACGTGGAAAGTTACCCTTGGTCTCCCGCCTCAGCTGGAGAGGCGTCCCAATTGCCCTACCAAGCCTCGAGGAGAATCCCGAGTTGTCCCTCGCAACTAGTCAGGAGTCCTGACTTCACTGAAGAAACACGTGGGTGGAAGGGCCATCCCCGTCGTAACTCGAGAATATACCCCAGGTTCCCGCCGCAACTCGAGAAAAACCATGAGACTTCCCCCTCGCCGCGATATGAGGCCCGATACCCCTGCACTACGTGCAGAGCAATTCCGTGTTGCACATCACACATGAAAGGAGCCTTGATTTCCTTGATGGCACTCCAGAGAAACCCCAAGAACACTGTTTCAAGGCTAGAGGGATCCTGAGGTCACTGTAGCAACACGAAAGAGCTCCGTGGACCAAAAATCAACTCGAGATGAGAGGTTAGTCCCTGGCTTCGACTCCAGAGGAATACCACCTTACCACAAGCACCTCAAGAGGAGGCTTCTCTCAGCTCTAGGTATGTCAGAGGGACCCTGAGTTTGCGGCCTCAAGTGGAATGGACACCGCGATGCCCTGACTCGAAATAAGGCCGGATATCCCTGCAGTGACTTGAATGCAGGCTCGTCTTGCATCTCCCAAGACGAAGGGATGTCTGAATCCCATGTGGAGACCACAGAGAAAGACCTAGTTCCCCACTTCATGGCGACCGGAGGCCTCACATCCTTTGAAAACTCCAGAGGTACGCGGAGATCAGTGCCTCCAAAGGAGACGATGCCTGACTCCTCGTGAAACTTGATAGGAGTCCCAGGATTCCTGTGGCACGTGGAAAGGGACCCTTGGTCTCCCGCCTCAGCTGGAGAGGCGTCCCAATTGCCCTGCCAAGCCTCGCGGAGAATCCCGAGTTGACCCTCGCAACTAGGCAGGAGTCCTGACGAGGCTGAACAAACACGTGTGTGGAAGGGCCATCCCCGTCGTAACTCGAGAATATACCCCAGGTTCCCGCCGCAACTCGAGAAAAACCATGAGACTTCCCCCTCGCCGCGAGATGAGGCCCGATTCCCCTGCACTGCGTGCAGAGCAATTCCGTGTTGCACATCACACATGAAAGGAGCCTTGATTTCCTTGATGGCACTCCAGAGAAACCCCAAGAACACTGTTTCAAGGCTAGAGGGATCCTGAGGTCACTGTAGCAACACGAAAGAGCTCCGTGGACCAAAAATCAACTCGAGATGAGAGGTTAGTCTCTGGCTTCGACTCCAGAGGAATACCACCTTACCACAAGCACCTCAAGAGGAGGCTTCTCTCAGCTCTAGGTATGTGAGAGGGACCCTGAGTTTGCGGCCTCAAATGGAATGGACACCGCGATGCCCTGACACGAAATAAGGCCGGATATCCCTGCAGTGACTTGAATGCAGGCTCGTCTTGCATCTTCCAAGATGAAAGGATGTCTGAATCCCCTGTGGAGACCACAGAGAAAGACCTAGTTCCCCACCTCATCGCGACCGGAGGCCTCACATCCTTTGAAAACTCCAGAGGTACGCGGAGATCAGTGCCTCCAAAGGAGACGATGCCTGAATCCTCGTGAAACTTGATAGGAGTCCCAGGATTCCTGTGGCACGTGGAAAGGGACCCTTGGTCACCCGCCTCAGCTGGAGAGGCGTCCCAATTGTCCTGCCAAGCCTCGAGGAGAATCCCGAGTTGTCCCTCGCAACTAGGCAGGAGTCCTGTCGTCGCTGAAGAAACACGTGGGTGGAAGGGCCATCCCCGTCGTAACTCGAGAATATACCCCAGGTTCCCGCCGCAACTCGAGAAAAACCATGAGACTTCCCCCTCGCAGTGAGATGAGGCCCGATTCCCCTGCACTGCATGCAGAGCAATTCCTTGTTGCACATCAAACAAGAAAGGATCCTTGATTTCCTTGATGGCACTCCAGAGAAACCCCAAGAACACTGTTTCAAGGCTAGAGGGATCCTGAGGTCACTGTAGCAACACGAAAGAGCTCCGTGGACCAAAAATCAACTCGAGATGAGAGGTTAGTCCCTGGCTTCGACTCCAGAGGAATACCACCTTACCACAAGCACCTCAAGAGGAGGCTTCTCTCAGCTCTAGGTATGTGAGAGGGACCCTGAGTTTGCAGCCTCAAGTGCAATGGACACCGCGAGGCCCTGACTCAAAATAAGGCTGCATATGCCTGCAGTGACTTGAATGCAGGCTCGTCTTGCATCTCCCAAGACGAAAGGATGTCTGAATCACCAGTGTAGACCACAGAGAAAGACCTACTTCCCCACCTCATCGCGACCGGAGGCCTCACATCCTTTGAAAACTCCAGAGGTACGCGGAGATCAGTGCCTCCAAAGGAGACGATGCCTGACTCCTCGTGAAACTTGATAGGAGTCCCAGGATTCCTGTGGCACGTGGAAAGGGACCCTTGGTCTCCGGCCTCAGCTGGAGAGGCGTCCCAATTGCCCTGCCAAGCCTCGAGAAGAACCCCGAGTTGTCCCTCGCAACTAGGCAGGAGTCCTGACGTCGCTGAACAAACACGTGGGTGGAAGGGCCATCCCCGTCGTAACTCGAGAATATACCCCAGGTTCCCGCCGCAACTCGAGAAAAACCATGAGACTTCCCCCTCGCCGCGAGATGAGGCCCGATTCCCCTGCACTGCGTGCAGAGCAATTCCGTGTTGCACATCACACATGAAAGGAGCCTTGATTTCCTTGATGGCACTCCAGAGAAACCCCAAGAACACTGTTTCAAGGCTAGAGGGATCCTGAGGTCACTGTAGCAACACGAAAGAGCTCCGTGGACCAAAAATCAACTCGAGATGAGAGGTTAGTCTCTGGCTTCGACTCCAGAGGAATACCACCTTACCACAAGCACCTCAAGAGGAGGCTTCTCTCAGCTCTAGGTATGTGAGAGGGACCCTGAGTTTGCGGCCTCAAATGGAATGGACACCGCGATGCCCTGACGCGAAATAAGGCCGGATATTCCTGCAGTGACTTGAATGCAGGCTCGTCTTGCATCTTCTAAGATGAAAGGATGTCTGAATCCCCTGTGGAGACCACAGAGAAAGACCTAGTTCCCCACCTCATCGCGACCGGAGGCCTCACATCCTTTGAAAACTCCAGAGGTACGCGGAGATCAGTGCCTCCAAAGGAGACGATGCCTGAATCCTCGTGAAACTTGATAGGAGTCCCAGGATTCCTGTGGCACGTGGAAAGGGACCCTTGGTCACCCGCCTCAGCTGGAGAGGCGTCCCAATTGCCCTGCCAAGCCTCGAGGAGAATCCCAAGTTGTCCCTCGCAACTAGGCAGGAGTCCTGACGTCGCTGAAGAAACACGTGGGTGGAAGGGCCATCCCCGTCGTAACTCGAGAATATACCCCAGGTTCCCGCCGCAACTCGAGAAAAACCATGAGACTTCCCCCTCGCCGCGAGATGAGGCCCGATTCCCTTGCACTGCGTGCTAGCAATTCCGTCTTGCACATCACACATGAAAGGAGCCTTGATTTCCTTGATGGCACTCCAGAGAAACCCCAAGAACACTGTTTCAAGGCTAGCGGGATCCTGAGGTCACTGTAGCAACACGAAAGAGTTCCGTGGACCAAAAATCAACTCGAGATGAGAGGTTAGTCCCTGGCTTCGACTCCAGAGGAATACCACCTTACCACAAGCACCTCAAGAGGAGGCTTCTCTCAGCTTTAGGTATGTGAGAGGGACCCTGAGTTTGCGGCCTCAACTGGAATGGACACTGCCATGCCCTGACTCGAAATAAGGCCGGATATCCCTGCAGTGACTTGAATGCAGGCTCGTCTTGCATCTCCCAAGACGAAAGGATGTCTGAATCACCAGTGTAGACCACAGAGAAAGACCTACTTCCCCACCTCATCGCGACCGGAGGCCTCACATCCTTTGAAAACTCCAGAGGTACGCGGAGATCAGTGCCTCCAAAGGAGACGATGCCTGACTCCTCGTGAAACTTGATAGGAGTCCCAGGATTCCTGTGGCACGTGGAAAGGGACCCTTGGTCTCCGGCCTCAGCTGGAGAGGCGTCCCAATTGCCCTGCCAAGCCTCGAGAAGAACCCCGAGTTGTCCCTCGCAACTAGGCAGGAGTCCTGACGTCGCTGAACAAACACGTGGGTGGAAGGGCCATCCCCGTCGTAACTCGAGAATATACCCCAGGTTCCCGCCGCAACTCGAGAAAAACCATGAGACTTCCCCCTCGCCACGAGATGAGGCACGATTCCCCTGCACTGCATGCACAGCAATTCCGTGTTGCACATCACACATGAAAGGAGCCTTGATTTCCTTGATGGCACTCCAGAGAAACCCCAAGAACACTGTTTCAAGGCTAGAGAGATCCTGAGGTCACTGTAGCAACACGAAAGAGCTCCGTGGACCAAAAATCATCTCGAGATGAGAGGTTAGTCCCTGGCTTCGATTCCAGAGGAATACCACCTTACCACAAGCACCTCAAGAGGAGGCTTCTCTCAGCTCTAGGTATGTGAGAGGGACCCTGAGTTTGCGGCCTCAAGTGGAATGGACACCGCGATGCCCTGACTCGAAATAAGGCCGGATATCCCTGCAGTGACTTGAATGCAGGCTCGTCTTGCATCTTCCAAGATGAAAGGATGTCTGAATCCCCTGTGGAGACCACAGAGAAAGACCTAGTTCCCCACCTCATCGCGACCGGAGGCCTCACATCCTTTGAAAACTCCAGAGGTACGCGGAGATCAGTGCCTCCAAAGGAGACGATGCCTGAATCCTCGTGAAACTTGATAGGAGTCCCAGGATTCCTGTGGCACGTGGAAAGGGACCCTTGGTCACCCGCCTCAGCTGGAGAGGCGTCCCAATTGCCCTGCCAAGCCTCGAGGAGAATCCCGAGTTGTCCCTCGCAACTAGGCAGGAGTCCTGACGTCGCTGAAGAAACACGTGGGTGGAAGGGCCATCCCCGTCGTAACTCGAGAATATACCCCAGGTTCCCGCCGCAACTCGAGAAAAACCATGAGACTTCCCCCTCGCAGTGAGATGAGGCCCGATTCCCCTGCACTGCATGCAGAGCAATTCCGTGTTGCACATCAAACAAGAAAGGATCCTTGATTTCCTTGATGGCACTCCAGAGAAACCCCAAGAACACTGTTTCAAGGCTAGAGGGATCCTGAGGTCACTGTAGCAACACGAAAGAGCTCCGTGGACCAAAAATCAACTCGAGATGAGAGGTTAGTCCCTGGCTTCGACTCCAGAGGAATACCACCTTACCACAAGCACCTCAAGAGGAGGCTTCTCTCAGCTCTAGGTATGTGAGAGGGACCCTGAGTTTGCAGCCTCAAGTGCAATGGACACCGCGAGGCCCTGACTCAAAATAAGGCTGCATATGCCTGCAGTGACTTGAATGCAGGCTCGTCTTGCATCTCCCAAGACGAAAGGATGTCTGAATCACCAGTGTAGACCACAGAGAAAGACCTACTTCCCCACCTCATCGCGACCGGAGGCCTCACATCCTTTGAAAACTCCAGAGGTACGCGGAGATCAGTGCCTCCAAAGGAGACGATGCCTGACTCCTCGTGAAACTTGATAGGAGTCCCAGGATTCCTGTGGCACGTGGAAAGGGACCCTTGGTCTCCGGCCTCAGCTGGAGAGGCGTCCCAATTGCCCTGCCAAGCCTCGAGAAGAACCCCGAGTTGTCCCTCGCAACTAGGCAGGAGTCCTGACGTCGCTGAACAAACACGTGGGTGGAAGGGCCATCCCCGTCGTAACTCGAGAATATACCCCAGGTTCCCGCCGCAACTCGAGAAAAACGATGAGACTTCCCCCTCGCCGCGAGATGAGGCCCGATTCCCCTGCACTGTGTGCAGAGCAATTCCGTGTTGCACATCACACATGAAAGGAGCCTTGATTTCCTTGATGGCACTCCAGAGAAACCCCAAGAACACTGTATCAAGGCTAGAGGGATCCTGAGGTCACTGTAGCAACACGAAAGAGCTCCGTGGACCAAAAATCAACTCGAGATGAGAGGTTAGTCCCTGGCTTCGACTCCAGAGGAATACCACCTTACCACAAGCACCTCAAGAGGAGGCTTCTCTCAGCTCTAGGTATGTGAGAGGGACCCTGAGTTTGCGGACTCAAGTGGAATGGACACCGCGATGCCCTGACTCGAAATAAGGCCGGATATCCCTGCAGTGACTTGAATGCAGGCTCGTCTTGCATCTCCCAAGAAGAAAGGATGACTGAATTCCCTGTGGAGACCACAGAGAAAGACCTAGTTCCCCACCTCATCGCGACCGGAGGCCTCACATCCTTTGAAAACTCCAGAGGTACGCGGAGATCAGTGCCTCCAAAGGAGACGATGCCTGACTCTTCGTGAAACTTGATAGGAGTCCCAGGATTCCTGTGGCACGTGGAAAGGGACACTTGGTCTCCCGCCTCAGCTGGAGAGGCGTCCCAATTGCCCTGCCAAGCCTCGAGGAGATTCCAGAGTTGTCCCTCTCAACTAGGCAGGAGTCCTGACGTCGCTGAACAAACACGTGGTTGGAAGGTCCATCCCTGTCGTAACTCGAGAATATACCCCAGGTTCCCGCCGCAACTCGAGAAAAACCATGAGACTTCCCCCTCGCCGCGAGATGAG
Organism: Cervus elaphus; assembly: GCF_910594005.1. Taxonomy (NCBI): domain Eukaryota; kingdom Metazoa; phylum Chordata; class Mammalia; order Artiodactyla; family Cervidae; genus Cervus; species Cervus elaphus. The sequence goes on along the minus strand of NC_057823.1, from coordinate 1,177,136 downwards.
GCCCGATTCCCTTGCACTGCGTGCAGAGCAATTCCGTGTTGCACATCACACATGAAAGGAGCCTTGATTTCCTTGATGGCACTCCAGAGAAACCCCAAGAACACTGTTTCAAGGCTAGCGGGATCCTGAGGTCACTGTAGCAACACGAAAGAGCTCCGTGGACCAAAAATCAACTCGAGATGAGAGGTTAGTCCCTGGCTTCGACTCCAGAGGAATACCACCTTACCACAAGCACCTCAAGAGGAGGCTTCTCTCAGCTCTAGCTATGTGAGAGGGACCCTGAGTTTGCGGCCTCAACTGGAATGGACACCGCGATGGCCTGACTCGAAATAAGGCCGGATATTCCTGCAGTGACTTGAATGCAGGCTCGTCTTGCATCTCCCAAGACGAAAGGATGTCTGAATCCCCTGTGGAGACCACAGAGAAAGACCTAGTTCCCCACCTCATCGCGACCGGAGGCCTCACATCCTTTGCAAACTCCAGAGGTACGCGGAGATCAGTGCCTCCAAAGGAGACGATGCCTGACTCCTCGTGAAACTTGATAGGAGTCCCAGGATTCCTGTGGCACGTGGAAAGGGACCCTTGGTCTCCCGCCTCAGCTGGAGAGGCGTCCCAATTGCCCTGCCAAGCCTCGAGGAGATTCCCGAGTTGTCCCTCTCAACAAGGCAGGAGTCCTGACGTCGCTGAACAAACACGTGGTTGGAAGGGCCATCCCCGTCGTAACTCGAGAATATACCCCAGGTTCCCACCGCAACTCGAGAAAAACCATGAGACTTCCCCCTCGCCGCGAGATGAGGCCCGATTCCCTTGCACTGCGTGCTAGCAATTCCGTCTTGCACATCACACATGAAAGGAGCCTTGATTTCCTTGATGGCACTCCAGAGAAACCCCAAGAACACTGTTTCAAGGCTAGCGGGATCCTGAGGTCACTGTAGCAACACGAAAGAGTTCCGTGGACCAAAAATCAACTCGAGATGAGAGGTTAGTCCCTGGCTTCGACTCCAGAGGAATACCACCTTACCACAAGCACCTCAAGAGGAGGCTTCTCTCAGCTCTAGGTATGTGAGAGGGACCCTGAGTTTGCGGCCTCAACTGGAATGGACACTGCCATGCCCTGACTCGAAATAAGGCCGGATATCCCTGCAGTGACTTGAATGCAGGCTCGTCTTGCATCTCCCAAGACGAAAGGATGTCTGAATCACCAGTGTAGACCACAGAGAAAGACCTACTTCCCCACCTCATCGCGACCGGAGGCCTCACATCCTTTGAAAACTCCAGAGGTACGCGGAGATCAGTGCCTCCAAAGGAGACGATGCCTGACTCCTCGTGAAACTTGATAGGAGTCCCAGGATTCCTGTGGCACGTGGAAAGGGACCCTTGGTCTCCGGCCTCAGCTGGAGAGGCGTCCCAATTGCCCTGCCAAGCCTCGAGGAGAACCCCGAGTTGTCCCTCGCAACTAGGCAGGAGTCCTGACTTCGCTGAACAAACACGTGGTTGGAAGGGCCGTCCCCATCGTACTTCGAGAATATACCCCAGGTTCCCGCCGCAACTCGAGAAAAACCATGAGACTTCCTCCTCGCCGCGAGATGAGGCCCGATACCCCTGCACTGCGTGCAGAGCAATTCCGTGTTGCACATCACACATGAAAGGAGCCTTGATTTCCTTGATGGCACTCCAGAGAAACCCCAAGAACACTGTTTCAAGGTTGAGGGATCCTGAGGTAACTGTAGCAACACGAAAGAGCTCCGTAGACCAAAAATCAACTCGAGGTGAGAGGTTGGTCCCTGGCTTCGACTCCAGAGGAATACCACCTTACCACAAGCACCTCAAGAGGAGGCTTCTCTCAGCTCTAGCTATGTGAGAGGGACCCTGAGTTTGGGGCCTCAAGTGGAATGGAGACCGCGATGCCCTGACTCGAAATAAGGCCGGATATCCCTGCAGTGACTTGAATGCAGGCTTGTCTTGCATCTCCCAAGACGAAAGGATGTCTGAATCACCTGTGTAGACCACAGAGAAAGACCTAATTCCCCACCTCATCGCGACCGGAGGCCTCACATCCTTTGAAAACTCCAGAGGTACGCGGAGATCAGTGCCTCCAAAGGAGACGATGCCTGACTCCTCGTGAAACTTGATAGGAGTCCCAGGATTCCTGTGGCACGTGGAAAGGGACACTTGGTCCCCCGCCTCAGCTGGAGAGGCGTCCCAATTGCCCTGCCAAGCCTCGAGGAGAATCCTGAGTTGTCGCTCGCAACTAGGTAGGAGTCCTGACGTCGCTGAACAAACATGTGGTTGGAAGGGCCATCCCCGTCGTAACTCGAGAATATACCCCGGGTTCCCGCCGCAACTCGAGAAAAACCATGAGACTTCCCCCTCGCCACGAGATGAGGCACGATTCCCCTGCACTGCATGCACAGCAATTCCGTGTTGCACATCACACATGAAAGCAGCCTTGATTTCCTTGACGGCATGCCAGCGAAACCCCAAGAACACTGTTTCAAGGCTAGAGGGATCCTGAGGTCACTGTATCAACACAAAAGTGCTCCGTGGACCAAAAATCAACTCGAGATGAGAGCTTAGTCCCTGGCTTCGACTCCAGAGGAATACCACCTTGTCACAAGCACCTCAAGAGGAGGCTTCTCTCAGCTCTAGGTATGTGAGAGGGACCCTGAGTTTGCAGCCTCAAGTGCAATGGACACCGCGAGGCCCTGACTCGAAATAAGGCTGCATATGCCTGCAGTGACTTGAATGCAGGCTCGTCTTGCATCTCCCAAGACGAAAGGATGTCTGAATCCCCTGTGGCGACCACAGAGAAAGACCTACTTCCCCACCTGATCGCGACCGGAGGCCTCACATCCTTTGAAAACTCCAGAGGTACGCGGAGATCAGTGCCTCCAAAGGAGACGATGCCTGACTCCTCGTGAAACTTGATAGGAGTCCCAGGATTCCTGTGGCACGTGGAAAGGGACCCTTGGTCTCCGGCCTCAGCTGGAGAGGCGTCCCAATTGCCCTGCCAAGCCTCGAGAAGAACCCCGAGTTGTCCCTCGCAACTAGGCAGGAGTCCTGACGTCGCTGAACAAACACGTGGGTGGAAGGGCCATCCCCGTCGTAACTCGAGAATATACCCCAGGTTCCCGCCGCAACTCGAGAAAAACCATGAGACTTCCCCCTCGCCGCGAGATGAGGCCCGATTCCCCTGCACTGTGTGCAGAGCAATTCCGTGTTGCACATCACACATGAAAGGAGCCTTGATTTCCTTGATGGCACTCCAGAGAAACCCCAAGAACACTGTTTCAAGGCTAGAGGGATCCTGAGGTCACTGTAGCAACACGAAAGAGCTCCGTGGACCAAAAATCAACTGGAGATGAGAGGTTAGTCCCTGGCTTCGACTCCAGAGGAATACCACCTTACCACAAGCACCTCAAGAGGAGGCTTCTCTCAGCTCTAGCTATGTGAGAGGGACCCTGAGTTTGCGGACTCAAGTGGAATGGACACCGCGATGCCCTGACTCGAAATAAGGCCGGATATCCCTGCAGTGACTTGAATGCAGGCTCGTCTTGCATCTCCCAAGACGAAAGGATGACTGAATTCCCTGTGGAGACCACAGAGAAAGACCTAGTTCCCCACCTCATCGCGACCGGAGGCCTCACATCCTTTGAAAACTACAGAGGTACGCGGAGATCAGTGCCTCCAAAGGAGACGATGCCTGACTCTTCGTGAAACTTGATAGGAGTCCCAGGATTCCTGTGGCACGTGGAAAGGGACACTTGGTCTCCCGCCTCAGCTGGAGAGGCGTCCCAATTGCCCTGCCAATCCTCGAGGAGATTCCAGAGTTGTCCCTCTCAACTAGGCAGGAGTCCTGACGTCGCTGAACAAACACGTGGTTGGAAGGTCCATCCCTGTCGTAACTCGAGAATATACCCCAGGTTCCCGCCGCAACTCGAGAAAAACCATGAGACTTCCCCCTCGCCGCGAGATGAGGCCCGATTCCCTTGCACTGCGTGCAGAGCAATTCCGTGTTGCACATCACACATGAAAGGAGCCTTGATTTCCTTGATGGCACTCCAGAGAAAACCCAAGAACACTGTTTCAAGGCTAGCGGGATCCTGAGGTCACTGTAGCAACACGAAAGAGCTCCGTGGACCAAAAATCAGCTCGAGATGAGAGGTTAGTCCCTGGCTTCGACTCCAGAGGAATACCACCTTACCACAAGCACCTCAAGAGGAGGCTTCTCTCAGCTCTAGGTATGTGAGAGGGACCCTGAGTTTGCGGCCTCAACTGGAATGGACACCGCGATGGCCTGACTCGAAATAAGGCCGGATATTCCTGCAGTGACTTGAATGCAGGCTCGTCTTGCATCTCCCAAGACGAAAGGATGTCTGAATCCCCTGTGGAGACCACAGAGAAAGACCTAATTCCCCACCTCATCGCGACCGGAGGCCTCACATCCTTTGCAAACTCCAGAGGTACGCGGAGATCAGTGCCTCCAAAGGAGACGATGCCTGACTCCTCGTGAAACTTGATAGGAGTCCCAGGATTCCTGTGGCACGTGGAAAGGGACCCTTGGTCTCCCGCCTCAGCTGGAGAGGCGTCCCAATTGCCCTGCCAAGCCTCGAGGAGATTCCCGAGTTGTCCCTCTCAACTAGGCAGGAGTCCTGACGTCGCTGAACAAACACGTGGTTGGAAGGGCCATCACCGTCGTAACTCGAGAATATACCCCAGGTTCCCGCCGCAACTTGAGAAAAACCATGAGACTTCCCCCTCGCCGCGAGATGAGGCCCGATTCCCTTGCACTGCGTGCTAGCAATTCCGTCTTGCACATCACACATGAAAGGAGCCTTGATTTCCTTGATGGCACTCCAGAGAAACCCCAAGAACACTGTTTCAAGGCTAGCGGGATCCTGAGGTCACTGTAGCAACACGAAAGAGCTCCGTGGACCAAAAATCAACTCGAGATGAGAGGTTAGTCCCTGGCTTCGACTCCAGAGGAATACCACCTTACCACAAGCACCTCAAGAGGAGGCTTCTCTCAGCTCTAGGTATGTGAGAGGGACCCTGAGTTTGCGGCCTCAACTGGAATGGACACTGCCATGCCCTGACTCGAAATAAGGCCGGATATCCCTGCAGTGACTTGAATGCAGGCTCGTCTTGCATCTCCCAAGACGAAAGGATGTCTGAATCACCTGTGTGGACCACAGAGAAAGACCTAGTCCCCCACCTCATGGCGACCGGAGGCCTCACATCCTTTGAAAACTCCAGAGGTATGCGGAGATCAGTGCCTCCAAAGGAGACGATGCCTGACTCCTCGTGAAACTTGATAGAAGTCCCAGGATTCCTGTGGTACGTGGAAAGGGACCCTTGGTCTCCGGCCTCAGCTGGAGAGGCGTCCCAATTGCCCTGCCAAGCCTCGAGGAGAACCCCGAGTTGTCCCTCGCAACTAGGCAGGAGTCCTGACTTCGCTGAACAAACACGTGGTTGGAAGGGCCGTCCCCATCGTACTTCGAGAATATATCCCAGGTTCCCGCCGCAACTCGAGAAAAACCATGAGACTTCCCCCTCGCCGCGAGATGAGGCCCGATACCCCTGCACTGCGTGCAGAGCAATTCCATGTTGCACATCACACATGAAAGGAGCCTTGATTTCCTTGATGGCACTCCAGAGAAACCCCAAGAACACTGTTTCAAGGTTGAGGGATCCTGAGGTAACTGTAGCAACACGAAAGAGCTCCGTAGACCAAAAATCAACTCGAGGTGAGAGGTTAGTCCCTGGCTTCGACTCCAGAGGAATACCACCTTACCACAAGCACCTCAAGAGGAGGCTTCTCTCAGCTCTAGCTATGTGAGAGGGACCCTGAGTTTGCGGCCTCAAGTGGAATGGAGACCGCGATGCCCTGACTCGAAATAAGGCCGGATATCCCTGCAGTGACTTGAATGCAGGCTTGTCTTGCATCTCCCAAGACGAAAGGATGTCTGAATCCCCTGTGTAGACCACAGAGAAAGACCTAATTCCCCACCTCATCGCGACCGGAGGCCTCACATCCTTTGAAAACTCCAGAGGTACGCGGAGATCAGTGCCTCCAAAGGAGACGATGCCTGACTCCTCGTGAAACTTGATAGGAGTCCCAGGATTCCTGTGGCACGTGGAAAGGGACACTTGGTCCCCCGCCTCAGCTGGAGAGGCGTCCCAATTGCCCTGGCAAGCCTCGAGGAGAATCCTGAGTTGTCGCTCGCAACTAGGTAGGAGTCCTGACGTCGCTGAACAAACATGTGGTTGGAAGGGCCTTCCCCGTCGTAACTCGAGAATATACCCCAGGTTCCCGCCGCAACTCGAGAAAAACCATGAGACTTCCCCCTCGCCACGAGATGAGGCACGATTCCCCTGCACTGCATGCACAGCAATTCCGTGTTGCACATCAAACATGAAAGTAGCCTTGATTTCCTTGATGGCACTCCAGAGAAACCCCAAGAACACTGTTTCAAGGCTAGAGGGATCCTGAGGTCACTGTAGCAACACGAAAGAGCTCCGTGGACCAAAAATCATCTCGAGATGAGAGGTTAGTCCCTGGCTTCGATTCCAGAGGAATACCACCTTACCACAAGCACCTCAAGAGGAGGCTTCTCTCAGCTCTAGGTATGTGAGAGGGACCCTGAGTTTGCGGCCTCAAGTGGAATGGACACCGCGATGCCCTGACTCGAAATAAGGCCGGATATCCCTGCAGTGACTTGAATGCAGGCTCGTCTTGCATCTCCTAAGACGAAAGGATGTCTGAATCCCCTGTGGAGACCACAGAGAAAGACCTATTTTCCCACCTCATCGCGACCGGAGGCCTCACATCCTTTAAAAACTCCAGAGGTACGCGGAGATCAGTGTCTCCAAAGGAGACGATGCCTGACTCCTCGTGAAACTTGATAGGAGTCCCAGGATTCCTGTGGCACGTGGAAAGGGACCCTTGGTTTCCCGCCTCAGCTGGAGAGGCGTTCCAATTGCCCTGCCAAGCCTCGAGGAGAACCCCGAGTTGTCCCTCGCAACTAGGCAGGAGTCCTGACGTCGCTGAACAAACACGTGGTTGGATGGGCCATCCCCTTCGTACTTTGAGAATATACCCCAGGTTCCCGCCACAACTCGAGAAAAACCATGAGACTTCCCCCTCGCCGCAAGATGAGGCCCGATTCCCCTGCACTGTGTGCAGAGCAATTCCGTGTTGCACATCACACATGAAAGCAGCCTTGATTTCCTTGACGGCATGCCAGCGAAACCCCAAGAACACTGTTTCAAGGCTAGAGGGATCCTGAGGTCACTGTATCAACACAAAAGTGCTCCGTGGACCAAAAATCAACTCGAGATGAGAGCTTAGTCCCTGGCTTCGACTCCAGAGGAATACCACCTTGCCACAAGCACCTCAAGAGGAGGCTTCTCTCAGCTCTAGGTATGTGAGAGGAACCCTGAGTTTGCGGCCTCAAGTGGAATGGACACCGCGATGCTCTGACGCGAAATAAGGCCGGATATCCCTGCAGTGACTTGAATGCAGGCTCGTCTTGCATCTCCCAAGATGAAAGGATGTCTGAATACCCTGTGGAGACCACAGAGAAAGACCTAGTTCCCCAGCTCATCGCGACCGGAGGCCTCACATCCCTTGAAAACTCCAGAGGTACACGGAGATCAGTGCCTCCAAAGGAGACGATGCCTGACTCCTCGTGAAAATTGATAGGAGTCCCAGGATTCTTGTGGCACGTGGAAAGGGACCCTTGGTATCCCGCCTCAGCTGGAGAAGCGTCCCAATTGCCCTGCCAAGCCTTGAGGAGAATCCCGAGTTGTCCCTCGCAACTAGGCAGGAGTCCTGCCGTCGCTGAACTAACACGTGTGTGGAAGGGCCATCCCCGTCGTAACTCGAGAATATACCCCAGGTTCCCGCCGCAACACGAGAAAAACCATGAGACTTCCCCCTCGCCGCGAGATGAGGCCCGATTCCCCTGCACTGCGTGTAGAGCAATTCCGTGTTCCACATGACACATGAAAGGAGCCTTGATTTCCTTGATGGCACTCCAGAGAAACCCCAAGAACACTGTTTCAAGGCTAGAGGGATCCTGAGGTCACTGTAGCAACACGAAAGAGGTCCGTGGACCAAAAATCAACTCGAGATGAGAGGTTAGTCCCTGGCTTCGACTCCAGAGGAATACCACCTTACCACAAGCACCTCAAGAGGAGGCTTCTCTCAGCTCTAGCTATGTGAGAGGGACCCTGAGTTTGCGGCATCAACTGGAATGGACACCGCGATGCCCTGACTCGAAATAAGGCCGGATATTCCTGCAGTGACTTGAAAGCAGGCTCGTCTTGCATCTCCCAAGACGAAAGGATGTCTGAATCCCCTGTGGAGACCACAGAGAAAGACCTAGTTCCCCACCTCATCGCGACCGGAGGCCTCACATCCTTTGAAAACTACAGAGGTACGCGGAGATCAGTGCCTCCAAAGGAGACGATGCCTGACTCCTCGTGAAACTTGATAGGATTCCCAGGATTCCTGTGGCACGTGGAAAGGGACACTTGGTCTCCCGCCTCAGCTGGAGAGGCGTCCCAATTGCCCTGCCAAGCCTCGAGGAGATTCCCGAGTTGTCCCTCTCAACTAGGCAGGAGTCCTGACGTCGCTGAACAAACACGTGGTTGGAAGGGCCATCCCCGTCGTAACTCGAGAATATACCCCAGGTTCCCGCCGCAACTCGAGAAAAACCATGAGACTTCCCCCTCGCCGCGAGATGAGGCCCGATTCCCTTGCACTGCGTGCTAGCAATTCCGTCTTGCACATCACACATGAAAGGAGCCTTGATTTTCTTGATGGCACTCCAGAGAAACTCCAAGAACACTGTTTCAAGGCTAGCGGGATCCTGAGGTCACTGTAGCAACACGAAAGAGTTCCATGGACCAAAAATCAACTCGAGATGGGAGGTTAGTCCCTGGCTTCGAATCCAGAGGAATACCACCTTACCACAAGCACCTCAAGAGGAGGCTTCTCTCAGCTTTAGGTATGTGAGAGGGACCCTGAGTTTGCGGCCTCAACTGGAATGGACACTGCCATGCCCTGACTCGAAATAAGGCCGGATATCCCTGCAGTGACTTGAATGCAGGCTCGTCTTGCATCTCCCAAGACGAAAGGATGTCTGAATCACCTGTGTGGACCACAGAGAAAGACCTAGTCCCCCACCTCATGGCGACCGGAGGCCTCACATCCTTTGAAAACTCCAGAGGTATGCGGAGATCAGTGCCTCCAAAGGAGACGATGCCTGACTCCTCGTGAAACTTGATAGAAGTCCCAGGATTCCTGTGGTACGTGGAAAGGGACTCTTGGTCTCCGGCCTCAGCTGGAGAGGCGTCCCAATTGCCCTGCCAAGCCTCGAGGAGAACCCCGAGTTGTCCCTCGCAACTAGGCAGGAGTCCTGACTTCGCTGAACAAACACGTGGTTGGAAGGGCCATCCCCATCGTACTTCGAGAATATACCCCAGGTTCCCGCCGCAACTCGAGAAAAACCATGAGACTTCCCCCTCGCCGCGAGATGAGGCCCGATACCCCTGCACTGCGTGCAGAGCAATTCCGTGTTGCACATCACACATGAAAGTAGCCTTGATTTCCTTGATGGCACTCCAGAGAAACCCCAAGAACACTGTTTCAAGGTTGAGGGATCCTGAGGTCACTGTAGCAACACCAAAGAGCTCCGTAGACCAAAAATCAACTCGAGGTGAGAGGTTAGTCCCTGGCTTCGACTCCAGAGGAATACCACCTTACCACAAGCACCTCAAGAGGAGGCTTCTCTCAGCTCTAGCTATGTGAGAGGGACCCTGAGTTTGCGGCCTCAAGTGGAATGGAGACCGCGATGCCCTGACTCGAAATAAGGCCGGATATCCCTGCAGTGACTTGAATGCAGGCTTGTCTTGCATCTCCCAAGACGAAAGGATGTCTGAATCACCTGTGTAGACCACAGAGAAAGACCTAATTCCCCACCTCATCGCGACCGGAGGCCTCACATCCTTTGAAAACTCCAGAGGTACGCGGAGATCAGTGCCTCCAAAGGAGACGATGCCTGACTCCTCGTGAAACTTGATAGGAGTCCCAGGATTCCTGTGGCACGTGGAAAGGGACACTTGGTCCCCCGCCTCAGCTGGAGAGGCGTCCCAATTGCCCTGCCAAGCCTCGAGGAGAATCCTGAGTTGTCGCTCGCAACTAGGTAGGAGTCATGACGTCGCTGAACAAACATGTGGTTGGAAGGGCCATCCCCGTCGTAACTCGAGAATATACCCCAGGTTCCCGCCGCAACTCGAGAAAAACCATGAGACTTCCCCCTCGCCACGAGATGAGGCACGATTCCCCTGCACTGCATGCACAGCAATTCCGTGTTGCACATCAAACATGAAAGTAGCCTTGATTTCCTTGATGGCACTCCAGAGAAACCCCAAGAACACTGTTTCAAGGCTAGAGGGATCCTGAGGTCACTGTAGCAACACGAAAGAGCTCCGTGGACCAAAAATCATCTCGAGATGAGAGGTTAGTCCCTGGCTTCGATTCCAGAGGAATACCACCTTACCACAAGCACCTCAAGAGGAGGCTTCTCTCAGCTCTAGGTATGTGAGAGGGACCCTGAGTTTGCGGCCTCAAGTGGAATGGACACTGCGATGCCCTGACTCGAAATAAGGCCGGATATCCCTGCAGTGACTTGAATGCAGGCTCGTCTTGCATCTCCTAAGACGAAAGGATGTCTGAATCCCCTGTGGAGACCACAGAGAAAGACCTACTTTCCCACCTCATCGCGACCGGAGGCCTCACATCCTTTAAAAACTCCAGAGGTACGCGGAGATCAGTGTCTCCAAAGGAGACGATGCCTGACTCCTCGTGAAACTTGATAGGAGTCCCAGGATTCCTGTGGCACGTGGAAAGGGACCCTTGGTTTCCCACCTCAGCTGGAGAGGCGTTCCAATTGCCCTGCCAAGCCTCGAGGAGAACCCCGAGTTGTCCCTCGCAACTAGGCAGGAGTCCTGACGTCGCTGAACAAACACGTGGTTGGATGGGCCATCCCCTTCGTACTTTGAGAATATACCCCAGGTTCCCGCCACAACTCGAGAAAAACCATGAGACTTCCCCCTCGCCGCAAGATGAGGCCCGATTCCCCTGCACTGTGTGCAGAGCATTTCCGTGTTGCACATCACACATGAAAGCAGCCTTGATTTCCTTGACGGCATGCCAGCGAAACCCCAAGAACACTGTTTCAAGGCTAGACGGATCCTGAGGTCACTGTAGCAACACAAAAGTGCTCCGTGGACCAAAAATCAACTCGAGCTGAGAGCTTAGTCCCTGGCTTCGACTCCAGAGGAATACCACCTTGCCACAAGCACCTCAAGAGGAGGCTTCTCTCAGCTCTAGGTATGTGAGAGGAACCCTGAGTTTGCGGCCTCAAGTGGAATGGACACCGCGATGCCCTGACGCGAAATAAGGCCGGATATCCCTGCAGTGACTTGAATGCAGGCTCGTCTTGCATCTCCCAAGATGAAAGGATGTCTGAATCCCCTGTGGAGACCACAGAGAAAGACCTAGTTCCCCACCTCATCGCGACCGGAGGCCTCACATCCCTTGAAAACTCCAGAGGTACACGGAGATCAGTGCCTCCAAAGGAGACGATGCCTGACTCCTCGTGAAACTTGATAGGAGTCCCAGGATTCCTGTGGCACGTGGAAAGGGACTCTTGGTCTCCCACCTCAGCTGGAGAGGCATCCCAATTGCCCTGCCAAGCCTCGAGGGGAATCCCGAGTTGTCCCTGGCAACTAGGCAGGAGTCCTGACGTCGCTGAACAAACACGTGTGTGGAAGGGCCATCCCCGTCGTAACTCGAGAATATACCCCAGGTTCCCGCCGCAACTCGAGGAAAACCATGAGACTTCCCCCTCGCCGCGAAATGAGGCCCGATTCCCCTGCACTGCATGCAGAGCAATTCCGTGTTGCACATCACACATGAAAGGAGCCTTGATTTCCTTGATGGCACTCCAGAGAAACCCCAAGAACACTCTTTCAAGGCTAGAGGGATCCTGAGGTCACTGTAGCAACACGAAAGAGCTCCGTGGACCAAAAATCAACTCGAGATGAGAGGTTAGTCCCTGGCTTCGACTCCAGAGGAATACCACCTTACCACAAGCACCTCAAGAGGAGGCTTCTCTCAGCTCTAGGTATGTGAGAGGGACCCTGAGTTTGCGGCCTCAAGTGGAATGGACACTGCGATGCCCTGACGCGAAATAAGGCCGGATATCCCTGCAGTGAATTGAATGCAGGCTCGTCTTGCATCTCCTAAGATGAAAGGATGTCTGAATCCCCTTTGGAGACCACAGAGAAAGACCTAGTTCCCCACCTCATGGCGACCGGAGGCCTCACATCCTTTGAAAACTTCAGAGGTACGCGGAGATCAGTGCCTTCAAAGGAGACGATGCCTGATTCCTCGTGAAACTTGATAGGAGTCCCAGGATTCCTGTGGCACGTGGAAAGGGACCCTTGGTCTCCCGCCTCAGCTGGAGAGGCGTCCCAATTGCCCTGCCAAGCCTCGAGGAAAACCCCGATTTGTCCCTCGCAACTAGGCAGGAGTCCTGACGTCGCTGAAGAAACACGTGGTTGGAAGGGCCATCGTCGTCGTACTTCGAGAATATACCCCAGGTTCCCGTCACAACTCGAGAAAAACCATGAGACTTCCCCCTCGTCGCGAGATGAGGTCCGATTCCCCTGCACTGTGTGCAGAGCAATTCCGTGTTGCACATCACACATGAAAGGAGCCTTGATTTCCTTGACGGCACTCCCGCGAAACCCCAAGAACACTGTTTCAAGGCTAGAGGGGTCCTGAGGTCACTGTAGCAACACGAAAGAGCTCCGTGGACCAAAAATCAACTCGAGATGAGAGGTTAGTCCCTGGCTTCGACTCCAGATGAATACCACCTTACCACAAGCACCTCAAGAGGAGGCTTCTCTCAGCTCTATGTATGTGAGAGGGACCCTGAGTTTGCGACCTCAAGTGGAATGGACACCGCGATGCCCTGACGTGAAATAAGGCCGGATATCCCTGCAGTGACTTGAATGCAGGCTCGTCTTGCATCTCCCAAGATGAAAGGATGTCTGAATCCCCTGTGGAGACCACAGAGAAAGACCTAATTCCCCACCTCATCGCGACCGGAGGCCTCACATCCCTTGAAAACTCCAGAGGTACGCGGAGATCAGTGCCTCCAAAGGAGTCGATGCCTGACTCCTCGTGAAACTTGATAGGAGTCCCAGGATTCCTGTGGCACGTGGAAAGGGACCCTTGGTCTCCCGCCTCAGCTGGAGAGGCGTCCCAATTGCCCTGCCAAGCCTCGAGGAGAATCCCGAGTTGTCCCTCGCAACTAGGCAGGAGTCCTGACGTCGCTGAACAAACACGTGGGTGGAAGGGCCATCCCCGTCGTAACTCGAGAATATACCCCAGGTTCCCACCGCTACTCGAGAAAAACCATGAGACTTCCCCCTCGCCGCGAGATGAGGCCCGATTCCCCTGCACTGCCTGCAGAGCAATTCCGTGTTGCACATCACACATGAAAGTAGCCTTGATTTCCTTGATGGCACTCCAGAGAAACCCCAAGAACACTGTTTCAAGGCTAGAGGGATCCTGAGGTCACTGTAGCAACACGAAAGAGCTCCGTGGACCAAAAATCATCTCGAGATGAGAGGTTAGTCCCTGGCTTCGACTCCAGAGGACTACCACCTTACCAGAAGCACCTCAAGAGGAGGCTTCTCTCAGCTCTAGGTATGTGAGAGGGACCCTGAGTTTGCGGCCTCAAGTGGAATGGACACCGCGATGCCCTGACTCGAAATAAGGCCGGATATCCCTGCAGTGACTTGAATGCAGGCTCGTCTTGCATCTCCCAAGATGAAAGGATGTCTGAATCCCCTGTGGAGACCACAGAGAAAGATCTAGTTCCCCACCTCATCGCGACCGGAGGCCTCACATCCTTTGAAAACTCCAGAGGTACGCGGAGATCAGTGCCTCCAAAGGAGACGATGCCTGACTCCTCATGAAACTTGATAGGAGTCCCAGGATTCCTGTGGCACGTGGAAAAGGACTCTTGGTCTCCCACCTCAGCTGGAGAGGCATCCCAATTGCCCTGCCAAGCCTCGAGGGGAATCCCGAGTTGTCCCTGGCAACTAGGCAGGAGTCCTGACGTCGCTGAACAAACACGTGTGTGGAAGGGCCATCCCCGTCGTAACTCGAGAATATACCCCAGGTTCCCGCCGCAACTCGAGGAAAACCATGAGACTTCCCCCTCGCCGCGAAATGAGGCCCGATTCCCCTGCACTGCATGCAGAGCAATTCCGTGTTGCACATCACACATGAAAGGAGCCTTGATTTCCTTGATGGCACTCCAGAGAAACCCCAAGAACACTGTTTCAAGGCTAGAGGGATCCTGACGTCACTGTTGCAACACGAAAGAGCTCCGTGGACCAAAAATCAACTCGAGATGAGAGGTTAGTCCCTGGCTTCGACTCCAGAGGAATACCACCTTACCACAAGCACCTCAAGAGGAGGCTTCTCTCAGCTCTAGGTATGTGAGAGGGACCCTGAGTTTGCGGCCTCAAGTGGAATGGACACTGCGATGCCCTGACGCGAAATAAGGCCGGATATCCCTGCAGTGAATTGAATGCAGGCTCGTCTTGCATCTCCCAAGATGAAAGGATGTCTGAATCCCCTTTGGAGACCACAGAGAAAGACCTAGTTCCCCACCTCATGGCGACCGGAGGCCTCACATCCTTTGAAAACTTCAGAGGTACGCGGAGATCAGTGCCTTCAAAGGAGACGATGCCTGATTCCTCGTGAAACTTGATAGGAGTCCCAGGATTCCTGTGGCACGTGAAAAGGGACCCTTGGTCTCCCGCCTCAGCTGGAGAGGCGTCCCAATTGCCCTGCCAAGCCTCGAGGAGAATCCCGAGTTGTCCCTCGCAACTAGGCAGGAGTCCTGACGTCGCTGAATAAACACGTGGGTGGAAGGGCCATCCCCGTCATAACTCGAGAATATACCCCAGGTTCCCGCCGCAACTCGAGGAAAACCATGAGACTTCCCCCTCGCCGCGAAATGAGGCCCGATTCCCCTGCACTGCATGCAGAGCAATTCCGTGTTGCACATCAAACAAGAAAGGATCCTTGATTTCCTTGATGGCACTCCAGAGAAACCCCAAGAACACTGTTTCAAGGCTAGAGGGATCCTGAGGTCACTGTAGCAACACGAAAGAGCTCCGTGGACCAAAAATCAACTCGAGATGAGAGGTTAGTCCCTGGCTTCGACTCCAGAGGAATACCACCTTACCACAAGCACCTCAAGAGGAGGCTTCTCTCAGCTCTAGGTATGTGAGAGGGACCCTGAGTTTGCCGCCTCAAGTGGAATGGACACCGCCATGCCCTGACTCGAAATAAGGACGGATATCCCTGCAGTGACTTGAATGCAGGCTCGTCTTGCATCTCCCAAGACGAAATGATGTCTGAATCCCATGTGGAGACCACAGAGAAAGACCTAGTTCCCCACCTCATCGCAACCGGAGGCCTCACATCCTTTGAAAACTCCAGAGGTACGCGGAGATCAGTGCCTCCAAAGGAGACGATGCCTGACTCCTCGTGAAACTTGATAGGAGTCCCAGGATTCCTGTGGCACGTGGAAAGGGACCCTTGGTCTCCGGCCTCAGCTGGCGAGGCGTCCCAATTGCCCTGCCAAGCCTCGAGTAGAACCCCGAGTTGTCCCTCACAACTAGGCAGGAGTCCTGACTTCGCTGAACAAACACGTGGGTGGAAGGGCCATCCCCGTCGTAACTAGTGAATATTCCCCAGGTTCCCGCCGCAACTCGAGAAAAACCATGAGACTTCCCCCTCGCCGGGAGATGAGGCCCGTTTCCCCTGCACTGCATGCAGAGCAATTCCGTGTTGCACATCACACATGAAAGGAGCCTTGATTTCCTTGATGGCACTCCAGAGAAACCCCAAGAACACTGTTTCAAGGCTAGAGGGATCCTGAGGTCACTGTAGCAACACGAAAGAGCTCCGTGGACCAAAAATCAACTCGAGATGAGAGGTTAGTCCCTGGCTTCGACTCCAGAGGAATACCACCTTACCACAAGCACCTCAAGAGGAGGCTTCTCTCAGCTCTAGGTATGTGAGAGGGACCCTGAGTTTGCGGCCTCAAGTGGAATGGACACCGCGATGCCCTGACTCGAAATAAGGCCACATATCCCTGCAGTGACTTGAATGCAGGCTCGTCTTGTATCTCCCAAGACGAAAGGATGTCTGAATCACCTGTGTAGACACAGAGAAAGACCTAGTTCCCCACCTCATCGCGACCGGAGGCCTCACATCCTTTGAAAACTCCAGAGGTACGCGGAGATCAGTGCCTCCAAAGGAGACGATGCCTGACTCCTCGTGAAACTTGATAGGAGTCCCAGGATTCCTGTGGCACGTGGAAAGGGACCCTTGGTCTCCCGCCTCAGCTGGAGAGGCGTCCCAATTGCCCTGCCAAGCCTCGAGGAAAACCCCGATTTGTCCCTCGCAACTAGGCAGGAGTCCTGACGTCGCTGAAGAAACACGTGGTTGGAAGGGCCATCGTCGTCGTACTTCGAGAATATACCCCAGGTTCCCGTCACAACTCGAGAAAAACCATGAGACTTCCCCCTCGTCGCGAGATGAGGTCCGATTCCCCTGCACTGCATGCAGAGCAATTCCGTGTTGCACATCACACATGAAAGGAGCCTTGATTTCCTTGACGGCACTCCCGCGAAACCCCAAGAACACTGTTTCAAGGCTAGAGGGGTCCTGAGGTCACTGTAGTAACACGAAAGAGCTCCGTGGACCAAAAATCAACTCGAGATGAGAGGTTAGTCCCTGGCTTCGACTCCAGATGAATACCACCTTACCACAAGCACCTCAAGAGGAGGCTTCTCTCAGCTCTATGTATGTGAGAGGGACCCTGAGTTTGCGACCTCAAGTGGAATGGACACCGCGATGCCCTGACTCGAAATAAGGCCGGATATCCCTGCAGTGACTTGAATGCAGGCTCGTCTTGCATCTCCCAAGATGAAAGGATGTCTGAATCCCCTGTGGAGACCACAGAGAAAGACCTAATTCCCCACCTCATCGCGACCGGAGGCCTCACATCCCTTGAAAACTCCAGAGGTATGCGGAGATCAGTGCCTCCAAAGGAGACGATGCCTGACTCCTCGTGAAACTTGATAGGAGTCCCAGGATTCCTGTGGCACGTGGAAAGGGACACTTGGTATCCCGCCTCAGCTGGAGAGGCGTCCCAATTGCCCTGCCAAGCCTCGAGGATAATCCCGAGTTGTCCCTCGCAACTAGGCAGGAGTCCTGCCGTCGCTGAACTAACACGTGTGTGGAAGGGCAATCCCCGGCGTAACTCGAGAATATACCCCACGTTCCCGCCTCAACTCGAGAAAAACCATGAGACTTCCCCCTCGCCGTGAGATGAGACCCGATTCCCCTGCACTGCGTGCAGAGCAATTCCGTGTTGCACATCACACATGAAAGGAGCCTTGATTTCCTTGATGGCACTCCAGAGAAACCCCAAGAACACTGTTTCAAGGCTAGAGGGATCCTGAGGTCACTGTAGCAACACGAAAGAGCTCCGTGGACCAAAAATCAACTCGAGATGAGAGGTTAGTCCCTGGCTTCGACTCCAGAGGAATACCACCTTACCACAAGCACCTCAAGAGGAGGCTTCTCTCAGCTCTAGGTATGTGAGAGGGACCCTGAGTTTGCGGCCTCAAGTGGAATGAACACCGCGATGCCCTGACTCGAAATAAGGCCGGATATCCCTGCAGTGACTTGAATGCAGGCTCGTCTTGCATCTCCCAAGATGAAAGGATGTCTGAATCCCCTGTGGAGACCACAGAGAAAGACCTAATTCCCCACCTCATCGCGACCGGAGGCCTCACATCCCTTGAAAACTCCAGAGGTATGCGGAGATCAGTGCCTCCAAAGGAGACGATGCCTGACTCCTCGTGAAACTTGATAGGAGTCCCAGGATTCCTGTGGCACGTGGAAAGGGACCCTTGGTCTCCCGCCTCAGCTGGAGAGGCGTCCCAATTTCCCTGCCAAGCCTCGAGGATAATCCCGAGTTGTCCCTCGCAACTAGGCAGGAGTCCTGACGTCGCTGAACTAACACGTGGGTGGAAGGGCCATCCCCGTCGTAACTCGAGAATATACCCCAGGTTCCCGCCGCAACTCGAGAAAAACCATGAGACTTCCCCCTCGCCGCGAAATGAGGCCCGATTCCCCTGCACTGCCTGCAGAGCAATTCCGTGTTGCACATCACACAAGAAAGGAGCCTTGATTTCCTTGATGGCACTCCAGAGAAACCCCAAGAACACTGTTTCAAGGCTAGAGGGATCCTGAGGTCACTGTAGCAACACGAAAGAGCTCCGTGGACCAAAAATCAACTGGAGATGAGAGGTTAGTCCCTGGTTTCGACTCCAGAGGAATACCACCTTACCACAAGCACCTCAAGAGGAGGCTTCTCTCAGCTCTAGGTATGTGAGAGGGACCCTGAGTTTGCGGCCTCAAGTGGAATGGACACCGCGATGCCCTGACGCGAAATAAGGCCGGATATCCCTGCAGTGACTTGAATGCAGGCTCGTCTTGCATATCCCAAGATGAAAGCATGTCTGAATCCCCTGTGGAGACCACAGAGAAAGACCTAGTTCCCCACCTCATCGCGACCGGAGGCCTCACATCCTTTGAAAACTCCAGAGGTACGCGGAGATCAGTGCCTCCAAAGGAGACGATGCCTGACTCCTCGTGAAACTTGATAGGAGTCCCAGGATTCCTGTGGCACGTGGAAAGGGACCCTTGGTCTCCCGCCTCAGCTGGAGAGGCGTCCCAATTGCCCTGCCAAGCCTCGAGGAGAATCCCGAGTTGTCCCTCGCAACTAGGCAGGAGTCCTGACGTCGCTGAACAAACACGTGGGTGGAAGGGCCATCCCCGTCGTAACTCGAGAATATACCCCAGGTTCCCACCGCAACTTGAGAAAAACCATGAGACTTCCCCCTCGCCGCGAGATGAGGCCCGATTCCCCTGCACTGCCTGCAGAGCAATTCCGAGTTGCACATCACACATGAAAGTAGCCTTGATTTCCTTGATGGCACTCCAGAGAAACCCCAAGAACACTGTTTCAAGGCTAGAGGGATCCTGAGGTCACTGTAGCAACACGAAAGAGCTCCGTGGACGAAAAATCATCTCGAGATGAGAGGTTAGTCCCTGGCTTCGACTCCAGAGGACTACCACCTTACCAGAAGCACCTCAAGAGGAGGCTTCTCTCAGCTCTAGGTATGTGAGAGGGACCCTGAGTTTGCGGCCTCAAGTGGAATGGACACCGCGATGCCCTGACGCGAAATAAGGCCGGATATCCCTGCAGTGACTTGAATGCAGGCTCGTCTTGCATCTCCCAAGATGAAAGGATGTCTGAATCCCCTGTGGAGACCACAGAGAAAGATCTAGTTCCCCACCTCATCGCGACCGGAGGCCTCACATCCTTTGAAAACTCCAGAGGTACGCGGAGATCAGTGCCTCCAAAGGAGACGATGCCTGACTCCTCATGAAACTTGATAGGAGTCCCAGGATTCCTGTGGCACGTGGAAAGGGACCCTTGGTCTCCCACCTCAGGTGGAGAGGCATCCCAATTGCCCTGCCAAGCCTCGAGGGGAATCCCGAGTTGTCCCTGGCAACTAGGCAGGAGTCCTGACGTCGCTGAACAAACACGTGTGTGGAAGGGCCATCCCCGTCGTAACTCGAGAATATACCCCAGGTTCCCGCCGCAACTCGAGGAAAACCATGAGACTTCCCCCTCGCCGCGAAATGAGGCCCGATTCCCCTGCACTGCATGCAGAGCAATTCCGTGTTGCACATCACACATGAAAGGAGCCTTGATTTCCTTGATGGCACTCCAGAGAAACCCCAAGAACACTGTTTCAAGGCTAGAGGGATCCTGAGGTCACTGTAGCAACACGAAAGAGCTCCGTGGACCAAAAATCAACTCGAGATGAGAGGTTAGTCCCTGGCTTCGACTCCAGAGGAATACCACCTTACCACAAGCACCTCAAGAGGAGGCTTCTCTCAGCTCTAGGTATGTGAGAGGGACCCTGAGTTTGCGGCCTCAAGTGGAATGGACACTGCGATGCCTTGACGCGAAATAAGGCCGGATATCCCTGCAGTGAATTGAATGCAGGCTCGTCTTGCATCTCCCAAGATGAAAGGATGTCTGAATCCCCTTTGGAAACCACAGAGAAAGACCTAGTTCCCCACCTCATGGCGACCGGAGGCCTCACATCCTTTGAAAACTTCAGAGGTACGCGGAGATCAGTGCCTTCAAAGGAGACGATGCCTGATTCCTCGTGAAACTTGATAGGAGTCCCAGGATTCCTGTGGCACGTGGAAAGGGACCCTTGGTCTCCCGCCTCAGCTGGAGAGGCGTCCCAATTGCCCTGCCAAGCCTCGAGGAGAATCCCGAGTTGTTCCTCGGAACTAGGCAGGAGTCCTGACGTCGCTGAATAAACACGTGGGTGGAAGGGCCATCCCCGTCATAACTCGAGAATATACCCCAGGTTCCCGCCGCAACTCGAGGAAAACCATGAGACTTCCCCCTCGCCGCGAAATGAGGCCCGATTCCCCTGCACTGCATGCAGAGCAATTCCGTGTTGCACATCAAACATGGAAGGAGCCTTGATTTCCTTGATGGCACTCCAGAGAAACCCCAAGAACACTGTTTCAAGGCTAGAGGAATCCTGAGGTCACTGTAGCAACACGAAAGTGCTCCAAGGCCCAAAAATCAACTCGAGATGAGAGGTTAGTCCCTGGCTTCGACTCCAGAGGAATACCACCTTACCACAAGCACCTCAAGAGGAGGCTTCCCTCAGCTCTAGGTATGTGAGAATGACCCTGAGTTTGCGGCCTCAAGTGAAATATACACCGCGATGCTCTGACGCGAAATAAGGCCGGATATCCCTGCAGTGACTTGAATGCAGGGTCGTCTTGCATCTCCCAAGATGAAAGGATGTCTGAATCCTCTGCTGAGACCACAGAGAAAGACCTAGTTCTCAACCTCATCACGACCAGAGGCCTCACATCCTTTGAAAACTCCAGAGGTACGCGGAGATCAGTGCCTCCAAAGGAGACGATGCCTGACTCCTCGTGAAACTTGATAGGAGTCCCAGGATTCCTGTGGCACGTTGAAAGGGACCCTTGGTCTCCCGCCTCAGCTGGAGAGGCGTCCCAATTGCCCTGCCAAGCCTCAAGGAGAATCCCGAGTTGTCCCTCGCAATTAGGCAGGAGTCCTGACGTCACTGAACAAACACGTGTGTGGAAGAGATATCCCCGTCGTAACTCGAGAATATACCCCAGGTTGCCGCCGCAAGTCGAGAAAAACCATGAGACTTCCCCCTCGCCGCAAGATGAGGACCGATTCCCCTGCACTGCGTGCAGAGAAATGCCGTGTTGCACATCACACAGGGAAGGAGCCTTGATTTCCTTGATGGTACTCCGGGGAAAGCCCAAGAACACTGTTTCAAGGCTAGAGGGATCCTGAGGTCACTGTAGCAACACGAAAGAGCTCCGTGAACCAAAAATCAACTCGAGATGAGAGGTTAGTCCCTGGCTTCGACTCAGAGGAATACCACCTTACCACAAGCACCTCAAGAGGAGGCTTCTCTCAGCTCTAGGTATGTGAGAGGGACCCTGAGTTTGCGGCCTCAAGTGGAATGGACACCGCGATACCCTGACTCGAAATAAGGCCGGGTATCCCTGCAGTGACTTGAATGCAGGCTTGTCTTGCATCTCCCAAGACGAAAGGATGTCTGAATCACCTGTGTAGACCACAGAGAAAGACCTAATTCCCCACCTCATCGCGACCGGAGGCCTCACATCCTTTGAAAACTCCAGAGGTACGCGGAGATCAGTGCCTCCAAAGGAGACGATGCCTGACTCCTCGTGAAACTTGATAGGAGTCCCAGGATTCCTGTGGCACGTGGAAAGGGACACTTGGTCCCCCGCCTCAGCTGGAGAGGCGTCCCAATTGCCCTGCCAAGCCTCGAGGAGAATCCTGAGTTGTCGCTCGCAACTAGGTAGGAGTCATGACGTCGCTGAACAAACATGTGGTTGGAAGGGCCATCCCCGTCGTAACTCGAGAATATACCCCAGGTTCCCGCCGCAACTCGAGAAAAACCATGAGACTTCCCCCTCGCCACGAGATGAGGCACGATTCCCCTGCACTGCATGCACAGCAATTCCGTGTTGCACATCAAACATGAAAGTAGCCTTGATTTCCTTGATGGCACTCCAGAGAAACCCCAAGAACACTGTTTCAAGGCTAGAGGGATCCTGAGGACACTGTAGCAACACGAAAGAGCTCCGTGGACCAAAAATCATCTCGAGATGAGAGGTTAGTCCCTGGCTTCGATTCCAGAGGAATACCACCTTACCACAAGCACCTCAAGAGGAGGCTTCTCTCAGCTCTAGGTATGTGAGAGGGACCCTGAGTTTGCGGCCTCAAGTGGAATGGACACCGCGATACCCTGACTCGAAATAAGGCCGGATATCCCTGCAGTGACTTGAATGCAGGCTCGTCTTGCATCTCCTAAGACGAAAGGATGTCTGAATCCCCTGTGGAGA
Organism: Cervus elaphus; assembly: GCF_910594005.1. Lineage (NCBI taxonomy): Eukaryota > Metazoa > Chordata > Mammalia > Artiodactyla > Cervidae > Cervus > Cervus elaphus. The sequence continues at coordinate 1,154,440 of NC_057823.1, read as the reverse complement.
CCACAGAGAAAGACCTAGTTCCCCACCTCATCGCGACCGGAGGCCTCACATCCTTTAAAAGCTAAAGAGGTACGCGGAGATCAGTGTCTCCAAAGGAGACGATGCCTGACTCCTCGTGAAACTTGATAGGAGTCCCAGGATTCCTGTGGCACGTGGAAAGGGACCCTTGGTTTCCCGCCTCAGCTGGAGAGGCGTTCCAATTGCCCTGCCAAGCCTCGAGGAGAACCCCGAGTTGTCCCTCGCAACTAGGCAGGAGTCCTGACGTCGCTGAACAAACACGTGGTTGGATGGGCCATTCCCTTCGTACTTTGAGAATATACCCCAGGTTCCCGCCACAACTCGAGAAAAACCATGAGACTTCCCCCTCGCCGCAAGATGAGGCCCGATTCCCCTGCACTGTGTGCAGAGCAATTCCGTGTTGCACATCACACATGAAAGCAGCCTTGATTTCCTTGACGGCATGCCAGCGAAACCCCAAGAACACTGTTTCAAGGCTAGACGGATCCTGAGGTCACTGTAGCAACACAAAAGTGCTCCGTGGACCAAAAATCAACTCGAGATGAGAGCTTAGGCCCTGGCTTCGACTCCAGAGGAATACCACCTTGCCACAAGCACCTCAAGAGGAGGCTTCTCTCAGCTCTAGGTATGTGAGAGGAACCCTGAGTTTGCGGCCTCAAGTGGAATGGACACCGCGATGCCCTGACGCGAAATAAGGCCGGATATCCCTGCAGTGACTTGAATGCAGGCTCGTCTTGCATCTCCCAAGATGAAAGGATGTCTGAATCCCCTGTGGAGACCACAGAGAAAGACCTAGTTCCCCACCTCATCGCGACCGGAGGCCTCACATCCCTTGAAAACTCCAGAGGTACACGGAGATCAGTGCCTCCAAAGGAGACGATGCCTGAGTCCTCGTGAAACTTGATAGGAGTCCCAGGATTCCTGTGGCACGTGGAAAGGGACCCTTGGTATCCCGCCTCAGCTGGAGAAGCGTCCCAATTGCCCTGCCAAGCCTCGAGGAGAATCCCGAGTTGTCCCTCGCAACTAGGCAGGAGTCCTGCCGTCGCTGAACTTACACGTGTGTGGAAGGGCCATCCCCGTCGTAACTCGAGAATATACCCCAGGTTCCCGCCGCAACACGAGAAAAACCATGAGACTTCCCCCGCGCCGCGAGATGAGGCCCGATTCCCCTGCACTGCGTGCAGAGCAATTCCGTGTTGCACATCACACATGAAAGGAGCCTTGATTTCCTTGATGGCACTCCAGAGAAACCCCAAGAACACTGTTTCAAGGCTAGAGGGATCCTGAGGTCACTGTAGCAACACGAAAGAGCTCCGTGGACCAAAAATCAACTCGAGATGAGAGGTTAGTCCCTGGCTTCGACTCCAGAGGAATACCACCTTACCACAAGCACCTCAAGAGGAGGCTTCTCTCAGCTCTAGGTATGTGAGAGGGACCCTGAGTTTGCCGCCTCAAGTGGAATGGACACCGCGATGCCCTGACTCGAAATAAGGACGGATATCCCTGCAGTGACTTGAATGCAGGCTCGTCTTGCATCTCCCAAGACGAAATGATGTCTGAATCCCATGTGGAGACCACAGAGAAAGACCTAGTTCCCCACCTCATCGCAACCGGAGGCCTCACATCCTTTGAAAACTCCAGAGGTACGCGGAGATCAGTGCCTCCAAAGGAGACGATGCCTGACTCCTCGTGAAACTTGATAGGAGTCCCAGGATTCCTGTGGCACGTGGAAAGGGACCCTTGGTCTCCGGCCTCAGCTGGCGAGGCGTCCCAATTGCCCTGCCAAGCCTCGAGAAGAACCCCGAGTTGTCCCTCACAACTAGGCAGGAGTCCTGACTTCGCTGAACAAACACGTGGGTGGAAGGGCCATCCCCGTCGTAACTAGTGAATATTCCCCAGGTTCCCGCCGCAACTCGAGAAAAACCATGAGACTTCCCTCTCGCCGCGAGATGAGGCCCGTTTCCCCTGCACTGCATGCAGAGCAATTCCGTGTTGCACATCACACATGAAAGGAGCCTTGATTTCCTTGATGGCACTCCAGAGAAACCCCAAGAACACTGTTTCAAGGCTAGAGGGATCCTGAGATCACTGTAGCAACACGAAAGAGCTCCGTGGACCAAAAATCAACTCGAGATGAGAGGTTAGTCCCTGGTTTCGACTCCAGAGGAATACCACCTTACCACAAGCACCTCAAGAGGAGGCTTCTCTCAGCTCTAGGTATGTGAGAGGGACCCTGAGTTTGCGGCCTCAAGTGGAATGGACACCGCGATGCTCTGGCTCGAAATAAGGCCACATATCCCTGCAGTGACTTGAATGTAGGCTCGTCTTGTATCTCCCAAGACGAAAGGATGTCTGAATCACCTGTGTAGACACAGAGAAAGACCTAGTTCCCCACCTCATCGCGACCGGAGGCCTCACATCCTTTGAAAACTCCAGAGGTACGCGGAGATCAGTGCCTCCAAAGGAGACGATGCCTGACTCCTCGTGAAACTTGACAGGAGTCCCAGGATTCCTGTGGCACGTGGAAAGGGACCCTTGGTCTCCCGCCTCAGCTGGAGAGGCGTCCCAATTGCCCTGCCAAGCCTCGAGGAGAATCCCGAGTTGTCCCTCGCAACTAGGCAGGAGTCCTGACGTCGCTGAACAAACACGTGGGTGGAAGGGCCATCCCCGTCGTAACTCGAGAATATACCCCAGGTTCCCGCCGCAACTCGAGAAAAACCATGAGACTTCCCCCTCGCCGCGAGATGAGGCCCGATTCCCACTGCACTGCGTATAGAGCAATGCCATGTTGCACATCACACAGGAAAGGAGCCTTGATTTCCTTGATGGCACTCCAGAGAAAGCCCAAGAACACTCTTTCAAGGCTAGAGGGATCCTGAGGTCACTGTAGCAACACGAAAGAGCTCCGTGGACCAAAAGTCAACTCGACATGAGAGGTTAGTCCCTGGCTTCGACTCCAGAGGAATACCACCTTACCACAAGCACCTCAAGAGGAGGCTTCTCTCAGCTCTAAGTATGTGAGAGGGACCCTGAGTTTGCGGCCTCAAGTGGAATAGACACCGCGATGCCCTGACTCGAAAAAAGGCCGGATATCTCTGCAGTGACTTGAATGCAGGCTCGTCTTGCATCTCCCAAGACGAAAGGATGTCTGAATCCCCTGTGGAGACCACAGAGAAAGACCTAGTTCCCCACCTCATAGCGACCAGAGGCCTCACATCCTTTGAAAACTCCAGAGGGACGCGGAGATCAGTGCCTCCAAAGGAGACGATGCCTGACTCCTAGTGAAACTTGATAGGAGTCCCAGGATTCCTGTGGCACGTGGAAAGGGACCCTTCGTCTCCCGCCTCAGCTGGAGAGGCGTCCCAATTGCCCTGCCAAGCCTCCAGGAGAATCCCGAATTGTCTCTCCAACTAGGCAGGAGTCCTGACGTCGCTGAACAAACACGTGTGTGGAAGGACCATCCCCGTCCAAACTCGAGAATATACCCCAGGTTTCCGCCGCAACTCGAGAAAAACCATGAGACTTCCCACTCGCCGCGAGATGAGGCCCGATTCCCCTGCACTGCTTGCAGAGCAATTCCGTGTTGCACATCACACAGGAAAGGAGCCTTGATTTCCTTGATGGCACTCCAGAGAAACCCCAAGAACACTGTTTCAAGGCTAGAGGGATCCTGAGGTCACTGTAGCAACATGAAAGAGCTCCGTGGACCAAAAGTCAACTCGAGATGAGAGGTTAGTCCCTGGCTTCGACTCCAGAGGAAAACCACCTTACCACAAGCACCTCAAGAGGAGGCTTCTCTCAGCTCTAAGTATGTGAGAGTGACGCTGAGTTTGCGGCCTCAAGTGGAATGGACACCGCGATGCCCTGACTCGAAAAAAGGCCGGATATCCCTGCAGTGACTTGAATGCAGGCTCGTCTTGCATCTCAAAAGACGAAAGGATGTCTGAATCCCCTGTGGAGACCACAGAGAAAGACCTAGTTCCCCACCTCATCGCGACCGGAGGCCTCAAATCCTTTGAAAACTCCAGAGGGACGCGGAGATCAGTGCCTCCAAAGGAGAGGATGCCTGACTCCTAGTGAAACTTGATAGGAGTCCCAGGATTCCTGTGGCACGTAGAAAGGGACTCTTGGTCTCCCGCCTCAGCTGGAGAGGCGTCCCAATTGCCCTGCGAAGCCTCGAGGAGAATCCCGAGTTGTCCCTCGCAACTAGGCAGGAGTCCTGACGTCGCTGAACAAACACGTGTGTGGAAGGGCCATCCCCGTCGCAACTCGAGAATATACCCCAGGTTCCCGCCGCAACTCGAGAAAAACCATGAGACTTCCCCCTCACCGCGAGATGAGGCCCGATTCCCCGGCACTGCGTGCAGAGCAATGCCGTGTTGCACATCACACAGGAAAGGAGCCTTGATTTCCTTGATGGCACTCCAGAGAAACCCCAAGAACACTGTTTCAAGGCTAGAGGGATCCTGAGGTCACGGTAGCAACACGAAAGAGCTCCGTGGACCAAAAATCAACTCGAGATGAGAGGTTAGTCCCTGGCTTCGACTCCAGAGGAATACCACCTTACCACGAGCACCTCAAGAGGAGGCTTCTCTCAGCTCTAGGTATGTGAGAGGGACCCTGAGTTTGCGGCCTCAAGTGGAATGGACACCGCGATGCCCTGACGTGAAATAAGGCCGGATATCCCTGAAGTGACTTGAATGCAGGCTCGTCTTGCATCTCCCAAGGCGAAAGTTTGTCTGAATCCCCTGTGGAGACCACAGAGAAAGACCTAGTTCTCAACCTCATCACGACCGCAGGCCTCACATCCTTTGAAAACTCCAGAGGGACGCGGAGATCAGTGCCTCCAAAGGAGACGATGCCTGACTCCTCGTGAAACTTGATAGGAGTCCCAGGATTCCTGTGGCACGTGGAAAGGGACCCTTGGTCTCCCGCCTCAGCTGGAGAGGCGTCCCAATTGCCCTGCCAAGCCTCGAGGAGAATCCCGAGTTGTCCCTCGCAACTAGGCAGGAGTCCTGACGTCGCTGAACAAACACGTGTGTGGAAGGGCCATCCCCGTCGCAACTCGAGAATATACCCCAGGTTCCCGCCGCAGCTCGAGAAAAACCATGAGACTTCCCCCTCGCCGCGAAATGAGGCCCGATTCCCCTGGACTGCGTGCATAGCAATGCCGTGTTGCACATCTCACAGGAAAGGAGCCTTGATTTCCTTGATGGCACTCCAGAGAAACCCCAAGAACACTGTTTCAAGGCTAGAGGGATCCTGAGGTCACGGTAGCAACACGAAAGAGCTCCGAGGACCAAAAATCAACTCGAGATGAGAGGTTAGTCCCTGGCTTCGACTCCAGAGGAATACCCCCTTACCACGAGCACCTCAAGAGGAGGCTTCTCTCAGCTCTAGGTATGTGAGAGGGACCCTGAGTTTGCGGCCTCAAGTGGAATGGATACCGCGATGCCCTGACTTGAAATAAGGCCGGATATCCCTGCAGTGACTTGAATGCAGGCTCGTCTTGCATCTCCCAAGAAGAAAGAATGTCTGAATCCCCTGTGGAGACCACAGAGAAAGACCTAGTTCCCCACCTCATCGCGACCGGAGGCCTCACATCCTTTGAAAACTCCAGAGGGACGCGGAGATCATTGCCTCCAAAGGAGACGATGCCTGACTCCTCGTGAAACTTGATAGGAGTCCCAGGATTCCTGTGGCACGTGAAAAGGGACCCTTGGTCTCCCGCCTCAGCTGGAGAGGCGTCCCAATTGACCTGCCAAGCCTCGAGGAGAATCCCGAGTTGTCCCTCGCAACTAGGCAGGAGTCCTGACGTCGCTGAACAAACACGTGTGTGGAAGGGCCATTCCCGTCATAACTCGAGAATATACCCCACGTTCCCGCCGCAACTCGAGAAAAACCATGAGACTTCCCCCTCGCCGCGAGATGAGGCCCGATTGCCCTGCACTGCGTGCAGAGCAATGCCGTGTTGCACATCACACACGAAAGGAGCCTTGATTTCCTTGATGGCACTCCAGAGAAACCCCAAGAACACTGTTTCAAGGCTAGAGGGATCCTGAGGTCACTGTAGCAACACGAAAGAGCTCCGTGGACAAAAAATCAACTCGAGATGAGAGGTTAGTCCCTGGCTTCGACTCCAGAGGAATACCACCTTACCACAAGCACCTCAAGAGGAGGCTTCTCTCAGCTCCAAGTATGTGAGAGGAACCCTGAGTTTGCGGCCTCTAGTGGAATAGACACCGCGATGCCCTGACTCGAAATAAGGCCGGATATGTCTGCAGTGACTTGAATGCATGCTAGTCTTGCATCTCCCAAGGCGAAAGGTTGTCTAAATTCTCTGTGGAGACCACAGAGAAAGACCTAGTTCTCAACCTCATCACGACCGCAGGCCTCACATCCTTTGAAAACTCCAGAGGGACGCGGAGATCAGTGCCTCCAAAGAAGACGATGCCTGACTCCTCGTGAAACTTGATAGGAGTCCCAGGATTCCTGTGGCACGTTGAAAGGGACCCTTGATCTCCCGCCTCAGCTGGAGAGGCGTCCCAATTGCCCTGCCAAGCCTCAAGGAGAATCCCGAGTTGTCCCTCGCAATTAGGCAGGAGTCCTGACGTCACTGAACAAACACGTGTGTGGAAGAGCTATCCCCGTCGTAACTCGAGAATATACCCCAGGTTCCCGCCGCAAGTCGAGAAAAACCATGAGACTTCCCCCTCGCCGCAAGATGAGGACCGATTCCCCTGCACTGCGTGCAGAGAAATGCCGTGTTGCACATCACACAGGGAAGGAGCCTTGATTTCCTTGATGGTGCTCTGGGGAAAGCCCAAGAACACTGTTTCAAGGCTAGAGGGATCCTGATGTCACTGTAGCAACACGAAAGAGCTCCGTGAACCAAAAATCAACTCGAGATGAGAGGTTAGTCCCTGGCTTCCACTCAGAGGAATACCACCTTACCACAAGCACCTCAAGAGGAGGCTTCTCTCAGCTCTAGGTATGTGAGAGGGACCCTGAGTTTGCGGCCTCAAGTGGAATGGACACCGCGATGCCCTGACTCGAAATAAGGCCGGATATCCCTGCAGTGACTTGAATGCAGGCTCGTCTTGCATCTCCCAAGACGAAAGGATGTCTGAATCCCCTGTGGAGACCACAGAGAAAAACCTATTTCCCCACCTCATCGCGACCGGACGCCTCACATCCTTGGAAAACTCCAAAGGGACGCGGAGATCAGTGTCTCCAAAGGAGACGATGCCTGACTCCTCGTGAAACTTGATAGGAGTCCCAGGATTCCTGTGGCACGTGGAAAGGGACCCTTGATCTCCCGCCTCAGCTGGAGAGGCGTCCAATTGCCCTGCCAAGCCTCGAGGAGAATCCCGAGTTGTCCCTCGCAACTAGGCAGTAGTCCTGACGTCGCTGAACAAACACGTGTGTGGAAGGACCATCCCCCTTGTAACTCGAGAATATACCCCAGGTTCCCGCCGCAACTCGAGAAAAACCATGAGACTTCCCCCTCGCCACGAGATGAGGCCCGATTCCCCTGCAATGCGTGCAGAGAAATGCCGTGTTGCACATCACACAGGGAAGGAGCCTTGATTTCCTTGATGGCACTCCAGGGAAAGCCCAAGAACACTGTTTCAAGGCTAGCGGGATCCTGAGGTCACTGTAGCAACACGAAAGAGCTCCGTGAACCAAAAGTCAACTCGAGATGAGAGGTTAGTCCCTGGCTTCGACTCCAGAGGAATACCTCCTTACCACAAGCACCTCAAGAGGAGGCTTCTCTCAGCTCTAGGTATGTGAGAGGGACCCTGAGTTTGCGGCCTCAAGTGGAATGGACTCCGCGATGCCCTGACTCGAAATAAGGCCGGATATCCCTGCAGTGACTTGAATGCAGGCTCGTCTTGCATCTCCCAATACGAAAGGATGTCTGAATCCCCTGTGGAGATCACAGAGAAAGACCTAGTTCCTCACCTCATCGCGACCGGACGCCTCACATCCTTGGACAACTCCAGAGGGACGCGGAGAACAGTGCCTTCAAAGGAGAAGATGCATGACTCCTCGTGAAACTTGACAGGAGTCCCAGGATTCCTGTGGCACGTGGAAAGGGACCCCTGATCTCCCGCCTCAGCTGGAGAGGCGTCCCAATTTCCCTGCCAAGCCTCGAGGAGAATCCCGAGTTGTCCCTCGCAACTAGGCAGGAGTTCTGACGTCGCTGAACAAACACGTGTATGAAAGGGCCATCCCCGTCGCAACTCGAGAATATACCACAGGTTCCCGCCGCAACTCGAGAAAAACCATGAGACTTCCCCCTCGCCGCGAAATGAGGCCCCATTCCCCCTGCACTGCGTATAAAGCAATGCCATGTTGCACATCACACAGGAAAGGAGCCTTGATTTCCTTGATGGCACTCCAGAGAAACCCCAAGAACACTGTTTCAAGGCTAGAGCGATCCTGAAGTCACGGTAGCAACACGAAAGAGCTCCGTGGACCAAAAATCAACTCGAGATGAGAGGTTAGTCCCTGGCTTCGACTCCAGAGGAATACCACCTTACCACGAGCACCTCAAGAGGAGGCTTCTCTCAGCTCTAGGTATGTGAGAGGGACCCTGAGTTTGCGGCCTCAAGTGGAATGGACACCGCGATGCCCTGACTCGAAATAAGGCCGGATATCCCTGCAGTGACTTGAATGCAGGCTCGTCTTGCATCTCCCAAGACGAAAGGATGTCTGAATCCCCTGTGGAGACCACAGAGAAAGACCTAGTTCCCCACCTCATCGAGACCGGAGGCCTCACATCCTTGGAAAACTCCAGGGGGACGCGGAGATCAGTGCCTCCAAAGGAGACGATGCCTGACTCCTCGTGAAACTTGATAGGAGTCCCAGGATTCCTGTGGCACGTGGAAAGGGACCCTTGGTCTCCCGCCTCAGCTGGAGAGGCGTCCCAATTGCCCTGCCAAGCCACGACGAGAATCCCGAGTTGTCCCTCGCAACTAGGCAGGAGTCCTGACGTCGCTGAACAAACACGTGTGTGGAAGGGCCATCTCCGTCGTAACTCGAGGATATAACCCAGGTTCCCGCCGCAACTCGAGAAAAACCATGAGACTTCCCCCTCGCCGCGAGATGAGGCCCGATTCCCCTGAACTGCGTGCAGAGCAATGCCGTGTTGCACATCACACAGGAAAGGAGCTTTGATTTCCTTGATGGCACTCCAGAGAAACCCAAAGAACACTGTTTCAAGGCTAGAGGGATCCTGAGGTCACTGTAGCAACACGAAAGAGCTCCGTGGACCAAAAATCAACTCGAGATGAGAGGTTAGTCCCTGGCTTCGACTCCAGAGGAATACCACCTTACCACAAGCACCTCAAGAGGAGGCTTCTGTCAGCTCTAGGTATGTGAGAGGGACCCTGAGTTTGAGGCCTCAAGTGGAATGGACATCGCGATACCCTGACTCGAAATAAGGCCGGATATCCCTGCAGTGACTTGAATGCAGGCTCGTCTTGCATCTCCCAAGACGAAAGGATGTCTGAATCCCCTGTGGAGACCACAGAGAAAGACCTAGTTCCCCACCTCATCGCGACCGGACGACTCACATACTTGGAAAACTCCAGAGGGACGCGGAGATCAGTGTCTCCAAAGGAGACGATGCCTGACTCGTCGTGAAACTTGATAGGAGTCCCAGGATTCCTGTGGCACGTGGAAAGTGACCCTTGGTCTCCCGCCTCAGCTGGAGAGGCGTCCAAATTGCCCTGCCAAGCCTCGAGGAGTATCCCGAGTTGTCCATCCCAACTAGGCAGGAGTCCTGACGTCGCTAAACAAACACGTGTGTGGAAGGGCCATCCCCGTCGCAACTCGAGAATATACCCCAGGTTCCCGCCGCAACTGGAGAAAAACCATGAGACTTCCCCTCGCCGCGAGATGAGGCCCTATTCCCCTGCCCTGCATGCAGAGCAATGCCGTGTTGCACATCACACAGGAAAGGAGCCTTGATTTCCTTGATGGCACTCCAGAGAAAACCCAAGAACACTGTTTCAAGGCTAGAGGGATCCTGAGGTCACTGTAGCAACACGAAAGAGCTCCGTGGACAAAAAGTCAACTCGAGATGAGAGGTTAGTCCCTGGCTTCGACTCCAGAGGAATACCCCCTTACCACAAGCACCTCAAGAGGAGGCTTCTCTCAGCTCTAAGTATGTGAGAGGGACCCTGAGTTTGCGGCCTCAAGTGGAATGGACACCGCGATGCCCTGACTCGAAAAAAGGCTGGATATCTCTGCAGTGACTTGAATGCAGGCTCGTCTTGCATCTCCCAAGACGAAAGGATGTCTGAATCCCCTGTGGAGACCACAGAGAAAGACCTATTTCCCCACCTCCTAGCGACCAGAGGCCTCACATTCTTTGAAAACTCCAGACGGACACGAAGATCAGTGCCTCCAAAGGAGACGATGCCTGACTCCTAGTGAAACTTGATAGGAGTCCCAGGATTCCTGTGGCACGTGGAAAGGAACCCTTGGTCTCCCGCCTCAGCTGGAGAGGCGTCCCAATTGCCCTGCCAAGCCTCGAGGAGAATCCTGAGTTTTCTCTCGCAACTAGGCAGGAGTCCTGACGTCGCTGAACAAACACGTGTGTAGAAGGACCATCCCCGTCCAAACTCGAGAATATACCCCAGGTTTCCGCCGCAACTCGAGAAAAACCATGAGTCTTCCCACTCGCCGTGAGATGAGGCCCGATTCCCCTGCACTGCGTGCAGAGCAATTCCGTGTTGCACATCACACAGGAAAGGAGCCTTGATTTCCTTGATGGCACTCCAGAGAAACCCCAAGAACACTGTTTCAAGGCTAGAGGGATCCTGAGGTCACTGTAGCAACATGAAAGAGCTCCGTGGACCAAAAGTCAACTCGAGATGAGAGGTTAGTCCCTGGCTTCGACTCCAGAGGAAAATCACCTTACCACAAGCACCTCAAGAGGAGGCTTCTCTCAGCTCTAAGTATGTGAGAGTGACGCTGAGTTTGCGGCCTCAAGTGGAATGGACACCGCGATGCCCTGACTCGAAATAAGGCCGGATATCCCTGCAGTGACTTGAATGCAGGCTCGTCTTGCATCTCAAAAGACGACAGGATGTCTGAATCCCCTGTGGAGACCACAGAGAAAGACCTAGTTCCCCACCTCATCGCGACCGGAGGCCTCACATCCTTTGAAAACTCCAGAGGTACGCGGAGATCAGTGCCTCCAAAGGAGAGGATGCCTGCCTCCTAGTGAAACTTGATAGGAGTCCCAGGATTCCTGTGGCACGTAGAAAGGGACCCTTGGTCTCCCGCCTCAGCTGAAGAGGCGTCCCAATTGCCCTGCGAAGCCTCGAGGAGAATCCCGAGTTGTCCCTCGCAACTAGGCAGGAGTCCTGACGGCGCTGAACAAAGACGTGTGTGGAAGGGCCATCCCCGTCGCAACTCGAAAATATACCCCAGGTTCCCGCCGCAACTCGAGATAAACCATGAGACTTCACTCTCGCCGCGAGATGAGGCCGGACTCCCCTGCACTGCGTGCAGAGCAATGCCGTGTTGCACATCACACAGGAAAGGAGCCTTGATTTCCTTGATGGCACTCCAGAGAAACCCCAAGAACACTGTTTTAAGGCTAGAGGGATCCTGAGGTCACAGTAGCAACACGAAAGAGCTCCGTGGACCAAAAGTCAACTCGAGATGAGAGGTTAGTCCCTGGCTTCGACTCCAGAGGAATACCACCTTACCACAAGCACCTCAAGAGGAGGCTTCTCTCAGCTCTAAGTATGTGAGAGGGACCCTGAGTTTGCGGCCTCAAGTGGAATGAACACCGCGATGCCCTGACTCGAAAAAAGGCCGGATATCTCTGCAGTGACTTGAATCCAGGCTCGTCTTGCATCTCCCAAGACCAAAGGATGTCTGAATCCCCTGTGGAGACCACAGAGAAAGACCTAGTTCCCCACCTCATAGGGACCAGAGGCCTCACATCCTTTGAAAACTCCAGAGGGACGCGGAGATCAGTGCCTCCAAAGGAGAAGATGCCTGACTCCTCGTGAAACTTGATAGGAGTCCCAGGATTCCTGTGGCACGTGGAAAGGGACCCTTCGTCTCCCGCCTCAGATGGAGAGGCGTCCCAATTGCCCTGCCAAGCCTCGAGGAGAATCCCGAGTTGTCCCTCGCAACTAGGCAGGAGTCCTGACGTCGCTGAACAAACACATGTGTGGAAGGACCATCCCCGTCCAAACTCGAGAATATACCCCAGGTTTCTGCCGCAACTCGAGAAAAACCATGAGACTTCCCACTCGCCGCGAGATGAGGCCCGATTCCCCTGCACTGCATGCAGAGCAATGCCGTGTTGCACATCACACAGGAAAGGAGCCTTGATTTCCTTGACGGCACTCCAGAGAAACCCCAAGAACACTGTTTCAAGGCTAGAGGGATCCTGAGGTCACTGTAGCAACATGAAAGAGCTCCGTGGACCAAAAGTCAACTCGAGATGAGAGGTTAGTCCCTGGCTTCGACTCCAGAGGAAAACCACCTTACCACAAGCACCTCAAGAGGAGGCTTCTCTCAGCTCTAAGTATGTGAGAGTGACGCTGAGTTTGCGGCCTCAAGTGGAATGGACACCGCGATGCCCTGACTCAAAAAAAGGCCGGATATCTCTGCAGTGACTTGAATGCAGGCTCGTCTTGCATCTCAAAAGACGAAAGGATGTCTGAATCCCCTGTGGAGACCACAGAGAAAGACCTAGTTCCCCACCTCATCGCGACCGGAGGCCTCACATCCTTTGAAAACTCCAGAGGGACGCGGAGATCAGTGCCTCCAAAGGAGAGGATGCCTGACTCCTAGTGAAACTTGATAGGAGTCCCAGGATTCCTGTGGCACGTAGAAAGGGACCCTTGGACTCCCGCCTCAGCTGGAGAGGCGTCCCAATTGCCCTGCGAAGCCTCGAGGAGAATCCCGAGTTGTCCCTCGCAACTAGGCAGGAGTCCTGACGGCGCTGAACAAACACGTGGTTGGAAGGGCCATCCCCGTCGTAACTCGAAAATATACCCCAGGTTCCCACCTCAACTCGAGATAAACCATGAGACTTCACTCTCGCCGCGAGATGAGGCCCGATTCCCCTGCACTGCCTGCAGAGCAAGGCCGTGTTGCACATCACACAGAAAAGGATCCTTGATTTCCTTGATGGCACTCCAGAGAAACCCCAAGAACACTGTTTCAAGGCTAGAGGGATCCTGAGGTCACTGTAGCAACAAGAAAGAGCTCCGTGGACCAAAAATCATCTCGAGATGAGAGGTTAGTCCCTGGCTTCGACTCCAGAGGAATACCACCTTACCACAAGCACCTCAAGAGGAGGCTTCTCTCAACTCTAGGTATGTGAGAGGGACCCTGAGATTGCGGCCTCAAGTGGAATGGACACCGCGATGCAATGACTCGAAATAAGGCCAGATATTCCTGCAGTGACTTGAATGCAGCCTCGTCTTGCATCTCCCAAGACGAAAGGATGTCTGAATCCCCTGTGGAGACCACAGAGAAAGACCTAGTTCCCCACCTCATCGCGACCGGAGGCCTCACATCCTTTGAAAACTCCAGAGGTACGCAGAGATCAGTGCCTCCAAAGGAGACGATGCCTGCCTCCTCGTGAAACTTGATAGGAGTCCCAGGATTCCTGTGGCACGTTGAAAGGGACCCTTGGTCTCCCGCCTCAGCTGGAGAGCCGTCCCAATTGCCCTGCCAAGCCTCAAGGAGAATCCCGAGTTGTCCCTCGCAATTAGGCAGGAGTCCTGACGTCACTGAACAAACAAGTGTGTGGAAGAGCTATCCCCATCGTAACTCGAGAATATACCACAGGTTCCCGCCGCAACTCGAGAAAAACCATGAGACTTCCCCCTCGCCGCGAGATGAGGCCCGATTCCCCCGCACTGCGTGCAGAGCAATGCCGTGCTGCACATCACACAGGAAAGGAGCCTTGATTTCCTTGATGGCACTCCAGAGAAACCCCAGGAACACTGTTTCAAGGCTAGAGGGATCCTGAGGTCACTGTAGCAACACGAAAGAGCTCCGTGGACCAAAAGTCAACTTGACATGAGTGATTAGTCCCTGGCTTCGACTCCAGAGGAATACCACCTTACCACAAGCACCTCAAGAGGAGGCTTCTCTCAGCTCTAGGAATGTGAGAGGGACCCTGAGTTTGCGACCTCAAGTGGAATGGACACCGCGATGCCCTGACTTGAAATAAGGCCGGATATCCCTGCAGTGACTTGAATGCAGGCTCGTCTTGCATCTCCCAAGACGAAAGGATGTCTGAATCCCCTGTGGAGACCACAGAGATAGACCTAGTTCTCCACCTCATCGCGACCGGAGGCCTCACATCCTTAGAAAAATCCAGAGGTAAATGGAGAAAAGTGCCTCCAAAGGAGACGATGCCTGACTCCTCGTGAAACTTGATAGGAGTCCCAGGATTCCTGTGGCACGTGGAAAGGGACACTTGGTCTCCCGCCTCAGGTGGAGAGTCGTCCCAATTTCCATGGCAAGCCTCGAGGAGAATCCCGAGTTGTCCCTCGCAACTAGGCAGGAGTCCTGACGTCGCTGAACAAACACGTGGGTGGAAGGGCCATCCCCGTCGTAACTCGAGAATATACCCCAGGTTCCCGCCGCAACTCGAGAAAAACCATGAGACTTCCCCCTCGCCGCGAGATGAGGCCCGATTCCCCTGCACTGCGTGCAGAGCAATTCCGTGTTGCACATCACACATGAAAGGAGCCTTGATTTCCTTGATGGCACTCCAGAGAAACCCCAAGAACACTGTTTCAAGGCTAGAGGGAAACTGAGGTCACTGTAGCAACACAAAAGAGCTCCGTGGACCAAAAATCAACTCGAGATGAGTGGTTAGTCCCTGGCTTCGACTCCAGAGGAATACCACCTTACCACAAGCAGCTCAAGAGGAGGCTTCTCGCAGCTTTTGGTATGTTGAGGGACCCTGAGTTTGCGGCCTCAAGTCGAATGGACACCGCGATGCCCTGACTCGAAATAAGGCCGGATATCCCTGCAGTGACTTGAATGCAGGCTCGTCTTGCATCTCCCAAGACGAAAGGATGTCTGAATCCCCTGTGGAGACCACAGAGAAAGACCTAGTTCCCCACCTCATGGCGACCGGAGGCCTCACATCCTTTGAAAACTCCAGAGGTACGCGGAGATCAGTGTCTCCAAAGGAGACGATGCCTGATTCCTTGTGAAACTTGATAGGAGTCCCAGGATTCTAGTGGCATGTGGATAGGGACACTTGGTCTCCCGCCTCAGCTGGAGAGGCGTCCCAATTGCCCTGCCAAGCCTCGAGGAGAATCCCGAGTTGTCCCTCGCAACTAGGCAGGAGTCCTGCCGACGCTGAACAAACAAGTGTGTGGAAGGGCCATCCCCGTCGTAACTCGAGAATATACCCCAGGTTCCCGCCGCAACTCGAGAGAAACCATGAGACTTCCCCATCGCCGAGAGATGAAGCTCGATTCTCCTGCACTGCATGCAGAGTAATTCCGTGTTGCACATCACACATGAAAGGAGCCTTGATTTCTTTAATGGCACTCCAGAGAAACCCCAAGAACACTGTTTCAAGGCTAGAGGGATCCTGAGGTCACTGTAGATACACGAAAGAGCTCCGTGGACCAAAAATCAACTTCAGATGAGAGGTTAGTCCCTGGCTTCGACTCCAGAGGAATACCACCTTACGACAAGCACCTCAAGAGGAGGCTTCTCTCAGCTCTAGGTATGTGAGAGGGACCCTGATTTTGCGGCCTCAATTGGAATGGACACCGCGATACCCTGCCTCGAAATAAGGCCGGATATCCCTGCAGTGACTTGAATGCAGGCTCGTCTTGCATCTCCCAAGACGAAAGGATGTCTGAATCCCCTGTGGAGACCACAGAGAAAGACCTAGTTCCCCACCTCATCGCGACCGGAGGCCTCACAGCCTTTGAAAACTCCAGAGGTATGCGGAGGTCAGTGCCTCCAAAGGAGACGATGCCTGACTCCTCGTGAAACTTGATAGGAGTCCCAGGATTCCTGTGGCACGTGGAAAGGGACCCTTGGTCTCCCGCCTCAGCTGGAGAGGCGTCCCAATTGCCCTGCCAAGCCTCGAGGAGAATCCCGAGTTGTCCCTCGCAACTAGGCAGGAGTCCTGACGTCGCTGAACAAACACGTGGGTGGAAGGGCCATCCCCGTCGTAACTCGAGAATATACCCCAGGTTCCCGCCGCAACTCGAGAAAAACCATGAGACTTCCCCCTCGCCGCGAGATGAGGCCCGATTCCCCTGCACTGCGTGCACAGCAATTCCGTGTTGCACATCACACATGAAAGGAGCCTTGATTTCATTGATGGCACTCCAGAGAAACCCCAAGAACACTGTTTCAAGGCTAGAGGGAAACTGAGGTCACTGTAGCAACACAAAAGAGCTCCGTGGACCACAAATCAACTCGAGATGAGAGGTTAGTCCCTGGCTTCGACTCCAGAGGAATACCACCTTACCACAAGCAGCTCAAGAGGAGGCTTCTCGCAGCTTTTGGTATGTTGAGGTACCCTGAGTTTGCGGCCTCAAGTGGAATGGACACTGCGATGCCCTGACTCGAAATAAGGCCGGATATCCCTGCAGTGACTTGAATGCAGGCTCGTCTTGCATCTCCCAAGACGAAAGGATGTCTGAATCCCCTGTGGAGACCACAGAGAAAGACCTAGTTCCCCACCTCATCGCGACCGGAGGCCTCACATCCTTTGAAAACTCCAGAGGTACGCGGAGATCAGTGCCTCCAAAGGAGACGATGCCTGACTCCTCGTGAAACTTGATAGGAGTCCCAGGATTCCTGTGGCATGTGGAAAGGGACCCTTGGTCTCCCGCCTCAGCTGGAGAGGCGTCCCAATTGCCCTGCCAAGCCTTGAGGAGAATCCGGAATTGTCCATTGCAACTAGGCAGGGGTCCTGACGTCGCTGAACAAACACGTGGGTGGAAGGGCCATCCCCTTCGTAACTCGAGAATATACCACAGGTTCCCGCCGAAACTCGAGAAAAACCATGAGACTTCCCCCTCGCCGCGAGATGAGGCCCGATTCCCCTGCACTGCGTGCAGAGCAATTCCGTGTTGCACATCACACATGAAAGGAGCCTTGATTTCCTTGATGGCACTCCAGAGAAACCCCAAGAACACTGTTTCAAGGCTAGAGGGATCCTGAGGTCACTGTAGCAACACGAAAGAGCTCCGTGGACCAAAAATCAACTCGAGATGAGGGGTTAGTCCCTGGCTCCGACTCCAGAGGAATACCACCTTACCACAAGCACCTCAAGTGGAGGCTTCTCTCAGCTCTATGTAAGTGAGAGGGACCCTGAGTTTGCAGCCTCAAGTCGAATGGACACCGCGATGCCCTGACTCGAAATAAGGCCGGATATCCCTGCAGTGACTTGAATGCAGGCTCGTCTTGCATCTCCCAAGACGAAAGGATGTCTGAATCCCCTGTGGAGACCACAGAGAAAGACCTAGTTCCCCACCTCATCGCGACCGGAGGCCTCACATCCTTTGAAAACTCCAGAGGTAAATGGAGAAAAGTGCCTCCAAAGGAGACGATGCCTGACTCCGCGTGAAACTTGATAGGAGTCCCAGGATTCCTGTGGTACGTGGAAAGGGACCCTTGGTTTCCCGCCTCAGGTGGAGAGTCGTCCCAATTGCACTGGCAAGCCTCGAAGAGAATCCCGAGGTATCCCTCGCAACTTGGCAGAAGTCCTGACGTCGCTGAACAAACACGTGGGTGGAAGGGCCATCCCCGTCGTACCTCGAGAATATACCCCAGGTTCCCGGCGCAACTCGAGAAAAACCATGAGACTTCCCCCTTGCCGCGAGATGAGGCCCGATTCCCCTGCACTGCGTGCAGAGCAATTCCGTGTTGCACATCACACAAGAAAGGAGCCTTGATTTCCTTGATGGCACTCCAGAGAAACCCCAAGAACACTGTTTCAAGGCTAGAGGGATCCTGAGGTCACTGTAGCAACACGAAAGAGCTCCGTGGACCACAAATCAACTCGAGATGAGAGGTTAGTCCCTATCTTCGACTCCAGAGGAATACCACCTTACCACAAGCACCTCAAGAGGAGGCTTCTCTCAGCTCTAGGTATGTGAGAGGGACCCTGAGTTTGCGGCCTCAAGTGGAATGGACACTGTGAGGCCCTGACGCGAAATAAGGCCGGATATCCCTGCAGTGACTTGAATGCAGGCTCGTCTTGCATCTCCCAAGACGAAAGGATGTCTGAATCCCCTGTGGAGACCACAGAGAAAGACCTAGTTCCCCACCTCATCGCGACTGGACGCCTCACGTCCTTTGAAAACTCCAGAGGTACACGGAGATAAGTGCCTCCAAAGGAAACGATGCCTGACTCCTCGAGAAACTTGATAGGAGTCCCAGGATTCCTGTGGCACGTGGAAAGGGACACTTGGTCTCCCGCCTCAGCTGGAGAGGCGTCCCAATTGCCCTGCCAAGCCTCGAGGAGAATCGCGAGTTGTCCCTCGCAACAAGGCAGGAGTCCTGACGTCGCTGAACAAACACGTGTGTGGTAGGGCCATCCCAGTCGTAACTCGAGAATATACCCCAGGTTCCCGCCGCAACTCGAGAAAAACCATGAGACTTCCCCCTCGCCGCGAGATGAGGCCCGATTCCCCTGCACTGCGTGCAGAGCAATTCCGTGTTGCACATCACACATGAAAGGAGCCTTGATTTCCTTGATGGCACTCCAGAGAAACCCCAACAACACTGCTTCAAGGCTAGAGGGATCCTGAGGTCACTGTAGCAACACGAAAGAGCTCCGTGGACCAAGAATCAACTCGAGATGAGAGGTTAGTCCCTGGCTTCGACTCCAGAGGAATACCACCTTACCACAAGCACCACAAGAGGAGGCTTCTCTCAGCTCTAGGTATGTGAAAGGGACCATGAGTTTGCGGCCTCAAGTGGAATGGACACTGCCATGCCCTGACGCGAAATAAGGCTGGATATCCCTGCAGTGACTTGAATGCCGGCTCGTCTTGCATCTCCCAAGACGAAAGGATGTCTGAATGCCCTGTGGAGACCACAGAGAAAGACCTAGTTCCCCACCTCTTCGCGACCGGAGGACTCACATCCTTTGAAAACTCCAGAGGTACGCGGAGATCAGTGCCTCCAAAAGAGACGATGCCTGACTCCTCGTGAAACTTGATAGGAGTCCCAGGATTCCTGTGGCACGTGGAAAGGGACCCTTGGTCTCCCGCCTCAGCTGGAGAGGCGTCCCAATTGCCCTGCCAAGCCTCGAGGAGAATCCCGAGTTGTCCCTCGCAACTAGGCAGGAGTCCTGACGTCGCTGAAGAAACACGTGTGTGGAAGGGCCATCCCCGTCGTAACTCGAGAATATACCCCAGGTTCCCGCCGCAACTCGAGAAAAACCATGAGACTTCCCCCTCGCCGCGAGATGAGGCCCGATTCCCCTGCACTGCGTGCAGAGCAATTCCGTGTTGCACATCACACATGAAAGGAGCCTTGATTTCCTTGATGGCACTCCAGGCAAACCCCAAGAACACTGTTTCAAGGCTAGAGGGATCCTGAGGTCACTGTAGCAACACGAAAGAGCTCCGTGGACCAAAAATCAACTCGAGATGAGAGGTTAGTCCCTGGCTTCTACTCCAGAGGAATACCACCTTCCACAAGCACCTCAAGTGGAGGCTTCTCTCAGCTCTAGGTATGTGAGAGGGACCCTGAGTTTGCGGCCTCAAGTGGAATGGACACTGCGATTCCCTGACTCGAAATAAGGCCGGATATCCCTGCAGTGACTTAAATGCAGGCTAGTTTTGCATCTCCCAAGACGAAAGGATGTCTGAATCCCCTGTGGAGACCACAGAGAAAGACCTAGTTCCCCTCCTCATCGCGACCGGAGGCCTCACATTGTTTGAAAACTCCAGAAGTACGCGGAGATCAGTGCCTCCAAAGGAGACGATGCCTGACTCCTCGTGAAACTTGATAGGAGTCCCAGGATTCCTGTGGCCCGTTGAAAGGGACCCTTGGTCTCCCCCCTCAGCTGGAGAGGCATCCCAATTGCCCTGCCAAGCCTCAAGGAGAATCCCGAGATGGCACTTGCAACTGGGCAGGAGTCCTGACGTCGCTGAACAAACATGTGGGTGGAAGGGCCATCCCCGTCGTAACTCGAGAATATACCCCAGGTTCCCGCTGCAACTCGAGAAAAACCATGAGACTTCCCCCTCGCCGCAAAATGAGGCCCGATTCCCCTGCACTGCGTGGAGAGCAATTCCGTGTTGCACATCACACATGAAATGAGCCTTTATTTCCTTGATGGCACTCCAGAGAAACCCCAAGAACACTGTTTCAAGGCTAGAGGGATCCTGAGGTCACTGTAGCAACACAAAAGATCTCCGTGAACGAAAAATCAACTCGAGATGAGAGGTTAGTCCCTGGCTTCGAATCCAGAGGAATACCACCTTACCACAACCACTACAGGAGCTGGTTTCTCTCAGCTCTAGGTATGTGAGAGGGACCCTCAGTTTGCGGCCTCAAGTGGAATGGACACCGCGATGATCTGACTCCAAATAAGGCCGGATATCCCTGCAGTGACTTGAATGCAGGCTCGTCTTGCATCTCCCAAGACGAAAGGATGTCTGAATCCCCTGTGGAGACCACAGAGAAAGACCTAGTTCGCCACCTCATCGCGACCGGAGGCCTCACATCCTTTGAAAAACAAGAGGGACGCGGAGATCAGTGCCTCCAAAGGAGACGATGCCTGACTCCTCGTGAAACTTGATAGGAGTCCCAGGATTCCTGTGGCTGGTGGAAAGGGCCCCTTGGTCTCCCGCCTCAGCTGGAGAGGCGTCCCAATTGCCCTGCCAAGCCTCGAGGAGAATCCCGAGTTGTCCCTCGCAACTAGGCAGGAGTCCCGACGTCGCTGAACAAACACGTGTGTGGAAGGGCCATCCCCGTCGTAACTCGAGAATATACCCCAGGTTCCCGCCGCAACTCGAGAAAAAGCGTGAGACTTCCCCCTCGCCGCGAGATGAGGCCCGATTCCCCTGCACTGCGTGCAGAGCAATTCCGTGTTGCACATCACACATGAAAGGAGCCTTGATTTCCTTGATGGCACTCCAGAGAAACCCCAAGAACACTGTTTCAAGGCTAGAGGGATCCTGAGGTCACTGTAGCAACACGAAAGTGCTCCAAGGCCCAAAAATCAACTCGAGATGAGAGGTTAATCCCTGGCCTCGACTCCAGAGGAATACCACCTTACCACAAACATCACAGGAGCAGGCTTCTCTCACCTCTAGGTATGTGAGAGGGATCCTGATTTTGCAGCCTCAAGTGGAATGGACACCGCGATGCCCTGACTCGATATAAGGCCGGATATCCCTGCAGTGACTTGAATGTAGCCTAGTCTTGCATCTCTCAAGATGAAAGGATGTCTGAATCCCCTGTGGAGATCACAGAAATAGACCTAGTTCCCCACCTCATCGCGACCGGAGGCCTCACATCCTTTGAAAACTCCAGAGGTACGCGGAGATCAGTGCCTCCAAAGGAGACGATGCCTGACTCCTCGTGAAACTTGATAGGAGTCCCAGGATTCCTGTGGCACGTGGAAAGGGACCCTTGGTCTCACGCCTCAGCTGGAGAGGCGTCCCAATTGCCCTGCCAAGCCTCGAGGAGAATCCCGAGTTGTCCCTCGCAACTAGTTAGGAGTCCTGACTTTGCTGAAGAAACACGTGTGTGGAAGGGCCATCCCCGTCGTAACTCGAGAATATACCCCAGGTTCCCGCCGCAACTCGAGAAAAACCATGAGACTTCCCCCTTGCCGCGAGATGAGGCCCGATTCCCCTGCACTGCGTGCAGAGCAATTCCGTGTTGCACATCACACATGAAAGGAGCCTTGATTTCCTTGATGGCACTCCAGAGAAACCCCAAGAACACTGTTTCAAGGCTAGAGGGATCCTGAGGTCACTGTAGCAACACGAAAGAGCTCCATGGACCAAAAGTCAAGTCGAGATGAGAGGTTAGTCCCTGGCTTCGACTCCAGAGGAATATTACCTCACCACAAGTACCTCAAGAGGAGGATTCTCTCAGCTCTAGGTATGTGAGAGGGACCCTGATTTTGCGGCCTCAAGTGGAATGGACACGGCGATGCCCTGATTCGAAATAAGGCTGAATATCCCTGCAGTGAGTTGAGTACAGGCTCGTCTTGCATCTCCCAAGACGAAAGGATGTCTGAATCCCCTGTGGAGACCACAGAGAAAGACCTAGTTCCCCACCTCATCGCGACCGGAGGCCTCACATCCTTTGAAAACTCCAGAGGTACGCGGAGATCAGTGCCTCCAAAGAAGACGATGCCTGACTCCTCATGAAACTTGATAGGAGTCCCAGGATTCCTGTGGCACGTGGAAAGGGACACTTGGTCTCCCCCCTCAGCTGGAGAGGCGTCCCAATTGCCCTGCCAAGCCTCAAGGAGATTCCCGAGTTGTCCCTTGCAACTAGGCACAGTCCTGACGTCGCTGAACAAACACGTGGGTGGAAGGGCCATCCCCGTCGTAACTTGAGAATATACCCCAGGTTCCCGCCGCAACTCGAGAAAAACCATGAGACTTCCCCCTCTCCGCAAAATGAGGCCCGATTCCCCTTCACTGCGTGCAGAGCAATTCTGTGTTGCACATCACACAGGAAAGGAGCCTTGATTTCCTTGATGGCACTCCAGAGAAACCCCAAGAACACTGTTTCAAGGCTAGAGGGATCCTGAGGTCACTGTAGCAACACGAAAGAGCTCCGAGGCCCAAAAATCAACTCGAGATGAGAGGTTAGTCCCTGGCTTCTACTCCAGAGGAATACCACCTTTCCACAATCACCTCAAGCGGAGGCTTCTCTCAGCTCTAGGTATGTGAGAGGGACTCTGAGTTTGCGGCCTCAAGTGGAATGGACACCGCGATGCCCTGACTCGAAATAAGGCCGGATATCCCTAAAGTGACTTGAATGCAGTCTCGTCTTGCATCTCCCAAGACGAAAGGATGTCTGAATCCCCTGTGGAGACCACAGAGAAAGACCTAGTTCCCCACCTCATCGCGACCGGAGGCCTCACATACTTTGAAATCTCCAGAGGTACGCGGAGATCAGTTCCTCCAAAGGAGACGATGCCTGACTCCTCGTGAAACTTGATAGGAGTCCCAGGATTCCTGTGGCACGTGGAAAGGGACACTTGGTCTCCCCCCTCAGCTGGAGAGGCATCCCAAATCTCCTGCCAAGCTTTTAGGAGAATCCCGATTTGTCCCTTGAACTAGGCAGGAGTCCTGACGACGCCGAACAAACACGTGTGTGGAAGGGCCATCTCCGTCGTAACTCGAGAATATAACCCAGGTTGCCGCCGCAACACGAGAAAAACCATGAGACTTCCCCCTCGCCGCAAAATGAGGCCCGATTCCCCTGCACTGCGTGCAGAGCAATTCCGTGTTGCACATCACACATGAAAGGAGCCTTGATTTCCTTGATGGCACTCCAGAGAAACCCCAAGAACACTGTTTCAAGGCTAGAGGGAACCTGAGGTCACTGTAGCAACACAAAAGAGATCCATGGACCAAAAATCAACTCGAGATGAGAGGTTAGTCCCTGGCTTCGACTACAGAGGAATACCACCTTAACACAAGCACCTCAAGAGGAGGCTTCTCTCAGCTCTAGGTATGTGAGAGGGACCCTGATTTTGCGGCCTCAAGTGGAATGCACACCACGATGCCCTGACTCGAAATAAGGCCGGATATCCCTGCAGTGACTTGAATGCAGGCTCGTCTTGCATCTCCCAAGATGAAAGGATGTCTGAATCCCCTGTGGAGACCACAGAAAAAGACCTAGTTCCCCACCTCATCGCGACCGGAGGCCTCACATCCTTTGAAAACTCCAGAGGTACACGGAGATCAGTGCCGCCAAAGGAGACGATGCCTGACTCCTCGTGAAACTTGATAGGAGTCCCAGGATTCCTGTGGCACGTGGAAAGGGACCCTTGTTCTCCCGCCTCAGCTGGAGAGGTGTCCCAATTGCCCTGCCAAGCCTCGAGGAGACTCCCGAGTTGTCCCTCGCAACTAGGCAGGAGTCCTGCCGTGGCTGAACAAACACGTGGGTGGAAGGGCCATCCCCGTCGTAACTCGAGAATATACCCCAGGTTCCCGCCGCAACTCGAGAAAAACCATGAGACTTCCCCTCGCCGCGAGATGAGGCCCGATTCCCCTGCACTGCGTGCAGAGCAATTCCGTGTTGCACATCACACATGAAAGGAGCCTTGATTTCCTTGATGGCACTCCAGAGAAACCCCAAGAACACTGTTTCAAGGCTAGAGGGAACCTGAGGTCACTGTAGCAACACAAAAGATCTCCGAGGACCAAAAATCAACTCGAGATGAGAGGTTAATCCCTGGCCTCGACTCCAGAGGAATACCACCTTACCACAAGCATCACAGGAGCAGGCTTCTCTCAGCTCTAGGTATGTGAGAGGGATCCTGATTTTGCAGCCTCCAGTGGAATGGACACCGCGATGCCCTGACTCGATATAAGGCCGGATATCCCTGCAGTGACTTGAATGTAGCCTCGTCTTGCATCTCTCAAGATGAAAGGATGTCTGAATCCCTTGTGGAGACCACAGAGAAAGACCTAGTTCCCCACCTCATCGCGACCGGAGGCCTCACATCCTTTGAAAACTCCAGAGGTACGCGGAGATCAGTGCCTCCAAAGGAGACGATGCCTGACTCCTCGTGAAACTTGATAGGAGTCCCAGGATTCCTGTGGCACGTGGAAAGGGACACTTGGTCTCCCGCCTCAGCTGGAGGGGCGTCCCAATTGCCCTGCCAAGCCTCGAGGAGAATCCCGAGTTGTTTCTCGCAACTAGGCAGGAGTCCTGACGTGGCTGAACAAACACGTGGGTGGAAGGGCCATCCCCGTCGTAACTCGAGAATATACCCCAGGTTCCCGCCGCAACTCGAGAAAAACCATGAAACTTCCCCTCGCCGCGAGATGAGGCCCGATTCCCCTGCACTGCGTGCAGAGCAATTCCGTGTTGCACATCACAGATGAAAGGAGCCTTGATTTCCTTGATGGCACTCCAGAGAAACCCCAAGAACACTGTTTCAAGGCTAGAGGGATCCTGAGGTCACTGTAGCAACACAAAACATCTCCGTGGACCAAAAATCAACTCGAGATGAGAGGTTAGTCCCTGGCTTCGACTCCAGAGGAATACCACCTTACCACAAGCACCTCAAGAGGAGGCTTCTCTCAGCTCTAGGTATGTGAGACGGACCCTGATTTTGCGGCCTCAAGTGGAATGCACAACATGATGCCCTGACACGAAATAAGGCCGGATATCCCTGCAGTGACTTGAATGCAGGCTCGTCTTGCATCTCCCAAGACGAAAGGATGTCTGAATCCCCTGTGGAGACCACAGAGAAAGACCTAGTTCCCCATCTCATCGCGACCGGAGGCCTCACATCCTTTGAAAACTCCAGAGGTACACGGAGATCAGTGCCTCCAAAGCAGACGATGCCTGACTTCTCGTGAAACTTGATAGGAGTCCCAGGATTCCTGTGGCACGTGGAAAGGGACCCTTGGTCTCCTGCCTCAGCTGGAGAGGCATCCCAATTGCCCTGCCAAGCCTCGAGGAGAATCCCGAGTTGTCCCTCGCAACTAGGCAGGAGTCCTGACGTGGCTGAACAAACACGTGGGTGGAAGGACCATCCCCGTCGTAACTCGAGAATATACCCCAGGTTCCCGCCGCAACTCGAGAAAAACCATGAGACTTCCCCCTCGCCGCGAGATGAGGCCCGATTCCCCTGCACTGCGTGCAGAGCAATTCCGTCTTGCACATCACACATGAAAGGAGACTTGATTTCCTTGATGGCACTCCAGAGAAACCCCAAGAACACTGTTTCAAGGCTAGAGGGAACCTGAGGTCACTGTAGCAACACAAAAGAGCTCCGTGGACCAAAAATCAACTCGAGATGAGAGGTTAGTCCCTGGCTTCGACTCCAGAGGAATACCACCTTACCACAAGCACCTCAAGAGGAGGCTTCTCTCTGCTCTAGGTATGTGAGAGGGACCCTGATTTTGCGGCCTCAAGTGGAATGCACACCTCGATGCCCTGACTCGAAATAAGGCCGGATATCCCTGCAGTGACTTGAATGCAGGCTCGTCTTGCATCTCCCCAGACGAAAGGATGTCTGAATCCCCTGTGGAGACAACAGAGAAAGACCTAGTTCCCCACCTCATCGCGACCGGAGGCCTCACACCCTTTGAAAACTCCAGAGGTACACGGAGATCAGTGCCTCCAAAGCAGAGGACGCCTGACTCCTCGTGAAACTTGATAGGAGTCCCAGGATTCCTGTGGCACGTGGAAAGGGACCCTTGGTCTCCCGGCTCAGATTGAGAGGAGTCCCAATTGCCCTGCCAAGCCTCGAAGAGATTCCCGAGTTGTCCCTCGCAACTAGGCAGGAGTCCTGACGTGGCTGAACAAACACGTGGGTGGAAGGACCATCCCCGTCGTAACTCGAGAATATACCCCAGGTTCCCGCCGCAACTCGAGAAAAACCATGAGACTTCCCCCTCGCTGCGAGATGAGGCCCGATTCCCCTGCACTGCGTGCAGAGCAATTCCGTGTTGCACATCACACATGAAAGGAGCCTTGATTTCCTTGATGGCACTCCAGAGAAACCCCAAGAACACTGTTTCAAGGCTAGAGGGATCCTGAGGTCACTGTAACAACACGAAAGAGCTCCGTGGACCAAAAATCAAGTCGAAATGAGAGGTTAGTCCCTGGCTTCGACTCCAGAGGAATACCACCTTACCACAAGCACCACAGGAGCAGGCTTCTCTCAGCTCTAGGTATGTGAGAGGGACCCTGAGTTTGCGGCCTCAAGTGGAATGGACACCGCGATGCCCTGACTCGAAATAAGGCCGGATAGTCCTGCAGTGACTTGAATGCCGGCTCGTCTTGCATCTCCCAAGATGAAAGGATGTTTGAATCCCCTGTGGAGACCACATAGAAAGACCTAGTTCCCCACCTCATCGCGACCGGAGGCCTCACATCCTTTGAAAAACAAGAGGGACGCGGAGATCAGTGCCTCCAAAGGAGAAGATGCCTGACTCCTCGTGAAACTTTATAGGAGTCCCAGGATTCCTGTGGCTGGTGGAAAGGGCCCCTTGGTCTCCCGCGTCAGCTGGAGAGGCGTCCCAATTGCCCTGCCAAGCCTCGAGGAGAATCCCGAGTTGTCCCTCGCAACTAGGCAGGAGTCCCGACGTCGCTGAACAAACACGTGTGTGGAAGGGCCATCCCCGTCGTAACTCGAGAATATACCCCAGGTTCCCGCCGCAACTCGAGAAAAAGCGTGAGACTTCCCCCTCGCCGCGAGATGAGGCCCGATTCCCCTGCACTGCGTGCAGAGCAATTCCGTGTTGCACATCACACATGAAAGGAGCCTTGATTTCCTTGATGGCACTCCAGAGAAACCCCAAGAAAACTGTTTCAAGGCTAGAGGGATCCTGAGGTCACTGTAGCAACACGAAAGTGCTCCAAGGCCCAAAATTCAACTCGAGATGAGAGGTTAATCCCTGGCCGCGACTCCAGAGGAATACCACCTTTCCACAAACATCACAGGAGCAGGCTTCTCTCACCTCTAGGTATGTGAGAGGGATCCTGATTTTGCGGCCTCAAGTGGAATGGACACGGCGATGCCCTGATTCGAAATAAGGCTGAATATCCCTGCAGTGAGTTGAGTACAGGCTCGTCTTGCATCTCCCAAGACGAAAGGATGTCTGAATCCCCTGTGGAGACCACAGAGAAAGACCTAGTTCCCCACCTCATCGCGACCGGAGGCCTCACATCCTTTGAAAACTCCAGAGGTACGCAGAGATCAGTGCCTCCAAAGAAGACGATGCCTGACTCCTCATGAAACTTGATAGGAGTCCCAGGATTCCTGTGGCACGTGGAAAGGGACCCTTGGTCTCCCCCCTCAGCTGGAGAGGCGTCCCAATTGCCCTGCCAAGCCTCAAGGAGATTCCCGAGTTGTCCCTTGCAACTAGGCACAGTCCTGACGTCGCTGAACAAACACGTGGGTGGAAGGGCCATCCCCGTCGTAACTTGAGAATATACCCCAGGTTCCCGCCGCAACTCGAGAAAAACCATGAGACTTCCCCCTCTCCGCAAAATGAGGCCCGATTCCCCTTCACTGCGTGCAGAGCAATTCTGTGTTGCACATCACACATGAAAGGAGCCTTGATTTCCTTGATGGCACTCCAGAGAAACCCCAAGAACACTGTTTCAAGGCTAGAGGGATCCTGAGGTCACTGTAGCAACACGAAAGAGCTCCGAGGCCCAAAAATCAACTCGAGAAGAGAGGTTAGTCCCTGGCTTCTACTTCAGAGGAATACCACCTTTCCACAATCACCTCAAGCGGAGGCTTCTCTCAGCTCTAGGTATGTGAGAGGGACTCTGAGTTTGCGGCCTCAAGTGGAATGGACACCGCGATGCCCTGACTCGAAATAAGGCCGGATATCCCTAAAGTGACTTGAATGCAGTCTCGTCTTGCATCTCCCAAGACGAAAGGATGTCTGAATCCCCTGTGGAGACCACAGAGAAAGACCTAGTTCCCCACCTCATCGCGACCGGAGGCCTCACATACTTTGAAATCTCCAGAGGTACGCGGAGATCAGTTCCTCCAAAGGAGACGATGCCTGGCTCCTCGTGAAACTTGATAGGAGTCCCAGGATTCCTGTGGCACGTGGAAAGGGACACTTGGTCTCCCCCCTCAGCTGGAGAGGCATCCCAAATCTCCTGCCAAGCTTTTAGGAGAATCCCGATTTGTCCCTTGAACTAGGCAGGAGTCCTGACGACGCCGAACAAACACGTGTGTGGAAGGGCCATCTCCGTCGTAACTCGAGAATATAACCCAGGTTGCCGCCGCAACACGAGAAAAACCATGAGACTTCCCCTCGCCGCAAAATGAGGCCCGATTCCCCTGCACTGCGTGCAGAGCAATTCCGTGTTGCACATCACACATGAAAGGAGCCTTGATTTCCTTGATGGCACTCCAGAGAAACCCCAAGAACACTGTTTCAAGGCTAGAGGGAACCTGAGGTCACTGTAGCAACACAAAAGAGATCCATGGACCAAAAATCAACTCGAGATGAGAGGTTAGTCCCTGGCTTCGACTACAGAGGAATACCACCTTACCACAAGCACCTCAAGAGGAGGCTTCTCTCAGCTCTAGGTATGTGAGAGGGACCCTGATTTTGCGGCCTCAAGTGGAATGCACACCACGATGCCCTGACTCGAAATAAGGCCGGATATCCCTGCAGTGACTTGAATGCAGGCTCGTCTTGCATCTCCCAAGATGAAAGGATGTCTGAATCCCCTGTGGAGACCACAGAAAAAGACCTAGTTCCCCACCTCATCGCGACCGGAGGCCTCACATCCTTTGAAAACTCCAGAGGTACACGGAGATCAGTGCCGCCAAAGGAGACGATGCCTGACTCCTCGTGAAACTTGATAGGAGTCCCAGGATTCCTGTGGCACGTGGAAAGGGACCCTTGTTCTCCCGCCTCAGCTGGAGAGGCGTCCCAATTGCCCTGCCAAGCCTCGAGGAGAATCCCGAGTTGTTTCTCGCAACTAGGCAGGAGTCCTGACGGGGCTGAACAAACACGTGGGTGGAAGGGCCATCCCCGTCGTAACTCGAGAATATACCCCAGGTTCCCGCCGCAACTCGAGAAAAACCATGAGACTTCCCCTCGCCGCGAGATGAGGCCCGATTCCCCTGCACTGCGTGCAGAGCAATTCCGTGTTGCACATCACACATGAAAGGAGCCTTGATTTCCTTGATGGCACTCCAGAGAAACCCCAAGAACACTGTTTCAAGGCTAGAGGGAACCTGAGGTCACTGTAGCAACACAAAACATCTCCGTGGACCAAAAATCAACTCGAGATGAGAGTTTAGTCCCTGGCTTCGACTCCAGAGGAATACCACCTTACCACAAGCACCTCAAGAGGAGGCTTCTCTCAGCTCTAGGTATGTGAGACGGACCCTGATTTTGCGGCCTCAAGTGGAATGCACAACATGATGCCCTGACACGAAATAAGGCCGGATATCCCTGCAGTGACTTGAATGCAGGCTCGTCTTGCATCTCCCAAGACGAAAGGATGTCTGAATCCTCTGTGGAGACCACAGAGAAAGACCTAGTCCCCCATCTCATCGCGACCGGAGGCCTCACATCCTTTGAAAACTCCAGAGGTACACGGAGATCAGTGCCTCCAAAGCAGACGATGCCTGATTTCTCGTGAAACTTGATAGGAGTCCCAGGATTCCTGTGGCACGTGGAAAGGGACCCTTGGTCTCCTGCCTCAGCTGGAGAGGCATCCCAATTGCCCTGCCAAGCCTCGAGGAGAATCCCGAGTTGTCCCTCGCAACTAGGCAGGAGTCCTGACGTGGCTGAACAAACACGTGGGTGGAAGGGCCATCCCCGTCGTAACTCGAGAATATACCCCAGGTTCCCGCCGCAACTCGAGAAAAACCATGAGACTTCCCCCTCGCCGCGAGATGAGGCCCGATTCCCCTGCACTGCGTGCAGAGCAATTCCGTCTTGCACATCACACATGAAAGGAGACTTGATTTCCTTGATGGCACTCCAGAGAAACCCCAAGAACACTGTTTCAAGGCTAGAGGGAACCTGAGGTCACTGTAGCAACACAAAAGAGCTCCGTGGACCAAAAATCAACTCGAGATGAGAGGTTAGTCCCTGGCTTCGACTCCAGAGGAATACCACCTTACCACAAGCACCTCAAGAGGAGGCTTCTCTCTGCTCTAGGTATGTGAGAGGGACCCTGATTTTGCGGCCTCAAATGGAATGCACACCTCGATGCCCTGACTCGAAATAAGGCCGGATATCCCTGCAGTGACTTGAATGCAGGCTCGTCTTGCATCTCCCCAGACGAAAGGATGTCTGAATCCCCTGTGGAGACAACAGAGAAAGACCTAGTTCCCCACCTCATCGCGACCGGAGGCCTCACATCCTTTGAAAACTCCAGAGGTACACGGAGATCAGTGCCTCCAAAGCAGACGACGCCTGACGCCTCGTGAAACTTGATAGGAGTCCCAGGATTCCTGTGGCACGTGGAAAGGGACCCTTGGTCTCCCGGCTCAGATTGAGAGGAGTCCCAATTGCCCTGCCAAGCCTCGAAGAGATTCCCGAGTTGTCCCTCGCAACTAGGCAGGAGTCCTGACGTGGCTGAACAAACACGTGGGTGGAAGGACCATCCCCGTCGTAACTCGAGAATATACCCCAGGTTCCCGCCGCAACTCGAGAAAAACCATGAGACTTCCCCCTCGCTGCGAGATGAGGCCCGATTCCCCTGCACTGCGTGCAGAGCAATTCCGTGTTGCACATCAAACATGAAAGGAGCCTTGATTTCCTTGATGGCACTCTAGAGAAACCCCAAGAACACTGTTTCAAGGCTAGAGGAATCCTGAGGTCACTGTAGCAAAACGAAAGAGCTCCGTGGACCAAAAATCAACTCCAGATGAGAGGTTAGTCCCTGGCTTCGACTCCAGAGAAATACCACCTTACCACAAGCACCTCAAGAGGAGGCTTCTCTCAGCTCTAGGTATGTGAGAGGGACCCTGAGTTTGCGGCCTCAAGTGGAATGGACACCGCGATGCCCTGACTCGAAATGAGGCCGGATATCCCTACAGTGACTTCAATGCAGGCTCGTCTTGCATCTCCCAAGACGAAAGGATGTCTGAATCACCTGTGTAGACCACAGAGAAAGAACTAGTTCCCCACCTCATCGCGACCGGAGGCCTCACATCCTTTGAAAACTCCAGAGGGACGCGGAGATCAGTGCCTCCAAAGGAGACGATGCCTGACTTCTTGTGAAACTTGATAGGAGTCCCAGAATTCCTGTGGCACGTGGAAAGGGCACCTTGGTCTCCGGCCTCAGCTGGAGAGGCGTCCCAATTGCCCTGGCAAGCCTCGAGGAGAATCCCGAGTTGTCCCTCGCAACTAGGCAGGAGTCCTGACGTCGCTGAACAAACACGTGGGTGGAAGGGCCATCCCCGTCGTAACTCGAGAATATACCCCAGGTTCCCGCCACAACTCGAGAAAAACCATGAGACTTCCCCCTCGCCACGAGATGAGGCCCGATTCCCCTGCACTGCGTACAGAGCAATTCCGTGTTGCACATCACACATGAAAGGAGCCTTGATTTCCTTCATGGCACTCCAGAGAAAACCCAAGAACACTGTTTCAAGGCTAGAGGGATCCTGAGGTCACTGTAGCAACACGAAAGAGCTCCGTGGACCAGAAATCAACTCGAGATAAGAGGTTAGTCCCTGGCTTCGACTTCAGAGGAATACCACCTTACCACAAGCACCTCAAGAGGAGGCTTCTCTTAGCTCTAGGTATGTGAGAGGGACCCTGAGTTTGCGGCCTCAAGTGGAATGGACACCGCGATGCCCTGACTCGAAATAAGGCCGGATATCCCTGCAGTGACTTGAATGCAGGCTCGTCTTGCATCTCCCAAGACGAAAGGATGTGTGAATTCCCTGTGGAGACCACAGAGAAAGACCTAGTTCCCCACCTCATCGCGACCGGAGGCCTCACATCCTTTGAAAACTCCAGAGGTACCCGGAGATCAGTGCCTCCAAAGGAGACGATGCCTGACTCCTCGTGAAACTTGATAGGAGTCCCAGGATTCCTGTGCACGTGGAAAGGGACCCTTGGTCTCCCGCCTGAGCTGGAGAGGCGTCCAAATTGCCCTACCAATCCTCGAGGAGAATCCCGACTTGTCCCTCGCACCTAGGCAGGAGTCCTGACCTGGCTGAACAAAAACGTGGGTGGAAGGGCCATCCCCGTCGTAACTCGAGAATATACCCCAGGTTCCCGCCGCAACTCGAGAAAAACCATGAGACTTCCACCTCGCCGCGAGATGAGGCCCGATTCCCCTGCAGTGCGTGCAGAGCAATTCCGTGGTGCACATCACACATGAAAGGAGCCTTGATTTCCTTAGTGGCACTCCAGAGAAACCCCAAGAACACTGTTTCAAGGCTAGAGGGATCCTGAGGTCACTGTAGCAACACGAAAGAGCTCCGTGGACCAAAAATCAACTCGAGATGAGAGGTTAGTCCCTGGCTTCGACTCCAGAGAAATACCACCTTACCACAAGCACCTCAAGAGGAGGCTTCTCTCAGCTCTAGGTATGTGAGAGGGACCCTGAGTTTGCGGCCTCAAGTGGAATGGACACCGCGATGCCCTGACTCGAAATAAGGCCGGACACCCCTGCAGTGACTTGAATGTAGGCTCGTCTTGCATCTCCCAAGACGAAAGGATGTCTGAATCCCCTGTGGAGACCACAGAGAAAGACCTGGTTCCCCACCTCAACGCGACCGGAGGCCACACATCCTTTGAAAACTGCAGAGGTACGCGGAGATCAGTGCCTCCAAAGGAGACGATGCCTGACTCCTCGTGAAACTTGATAGGAGTCCCAGGATTCCTGTGGCACGTGGAATGGGACACTTTGTCTCCCGCCTCAGCTGGAGAGGCGTCCCAATTGCCCTGCCAAGCCTCGAGGAGAATCCCGAGTTTTCCCTCGCAACTAGGCAGAAGTCCTGCCGTCGCTGAAGAAACACGTGTGTGGAAGGGCCATCCCCGTCGTAACTCGAGAATATACCCAAAGTTCCCGCCGCAAGTCGAGAAAAACCATGAGACTTCCCCCTCGCCGCGAGATGAGGCCCAATTCCCCTGCACTGCGTGCAGAGCAATTCCGTGTTGCACATCACACATGAAAGGAGCCTTGATTTCCTTGATGGCACTCCAGAGAAACCCCAAGAGCAGTGTTTCAAGGCTAGAGGGATCCTGAGGTCACTGTAGCAAAACGAAAGAGCTCCGTGGACCAAAAATCAACTCGAGATGAGAGGTTAGTCCCTGGCTTCGACTCCAGAGGAATAACACCTTCCTGCAAGCACCTCAAGAGGAGGCTTCTCTCAGCTGTAGGTATGTGAGTGGGACCCTGAGTTTGCGGCCTCAAGTGGAATGGACACCACGATGCCCTGACTCAAAGAAGGCCGGATATCCCTGCAGTGACTTGAATGCAGGCTCGTCTTGCATTTCGCAAGATGAAAGGATGTCTGAATCCCCTGTGGAGACCACAGAAAAAGACCTAGTTCCCCACCTCATCTCGACCGGAGGCCTCACATCCTTTGAAAACTCCAGAGGTACGCGGAGATCAGTGCCTCCAAAGGAGACAATGCCTGACTCCTCGTGAAACTTGATAGGAGTCCCAGGATTCCTGTGGCAAGTGGATAGGGACCCTTGGTCTCCCGCCTCAGCTGGAGAGGCGTCCCAATTGCCCTGCCAAGCCTCGAGGAGAATCCCGAGTTGTCCCTCGCAACTAGGCAGGAGTCCTGACGTCGCTGAACAAACACGTGTGTGGAAGGGCCATCCCCGTCGTAACTCGAGAATATACCCCAGGTTCCCGCCGCAACTCGAGAAAAACCATGAGACTTCCCCCTCGCCGCGAGATGAGGATCGATTCCCCTGCACTGCGTGCAGAGCAATTCCGTGGTACACATCACACATGAAAGGAGCCTTGATTTTCTTAGTGGCACTCCAGAGAATCCCCAAGAACACTGTTTCAAGGCTAGAGGGATCCTGAGGTCACTGTAGCAACACGAAAGAGGTCCGTGGCCCAAAAATCAACTCGAGATGAGAGGTTAGTCCCTGGCTTCGACTCCAGAGGAATACCACCTTACCACAAGCACCTCAAGAGGAGGCTTCTCTCAGCTCTAGGTATGTGAGAGGGACCCTGAGTTTGCGGCCTCAAGTGGAATGGACACCGGGATGCCCTGACTCGAAATAAGTTCGGATATCCACGCAGTGACTTGAATGCAGGCTCGTCTTGCATCTCCCAAGACGAAAGGATGTCTGAATCCCCTGTGGAGACCACAGAGAAAGACCTAGTTCCCCACCTCATCGCGACCGGAGGCCTCACATCCTTTGAAAACTTCAGAGGTACGCGGAGATCAGTGCCTCCAAAGGAGACGATGCCTGACTCCTCGTGAAACTTGATAGGAGTTCCAGGATTCCTGCGGCACGTGGAAAGGGACCCTTGGTCTCCCGCCTCAGCTGGAGAGGCATCCCAAATTCCCTGCCAAGACTCCAGGAGAATCCCGAGTTGTCCCTCGCAACTAGGCAGGAGTCCTGACGTCGCTGAAGAAACACGTGTGTGGAAGGGCCATCCCCGTCGTAACTGGAGAATATACCCCAGGTTCCCGCCGCAACTCGAGAAAAACCATGAGACTTTCCCCTCGCCGCGAGATGAGGCCCGATTCCACTGTACTGCGTGCAGAGCAATTCCGTGGTGCACATCACACATGAAAGGAGCCTTGATTTCCTTAGTGGCACTCCATAGAAACCCCAAGAACACTGTTTCCAGGCTAGAGGGATCGTGAGGTCACTGTAGCAACACGAAAGAGCTCCGTGGCCCAAAAATCAACTCGAGATGAGAGGTTAGTCCCTGGCTTCGACTCCAGAGGAATACCACCTTACCACAAGCACCTCAAGAGGAGGCTTCTCTCAGCTCTAGGTATGTGAGAGGGACCCTGAGTTTGCGGCCTCAAGTGGAATGGACACCGCGATGCCCTGACTCGAAATGAGGCCGGATATCCCTACAGTGACTTCAATGCAGGCTCGTCTTGCATCTCCCAAGACGAAAGGAAGTCTGAATCACCTGTGTAGACCACAGAGAAAGAACTAGTTCCCCACCTCATCGCGACCGGAGGCCTCACATCATTTGAAAACTCCAGAGGTACGCGGAGATCAGTGCCTCCAAAGGAGACGATGCCTGACTCCTTGTGAAACTTGATAGGAGTCCCAGGATTCCTGTGGCACGTGGAAAGGGCACCTTGGTCTCCGGCGTCAGCTGGAGAGGCGTCCCAATTGCCCTGGCAAGCCTCGAGGAGAATCCCGAGTTGTCCCTCGCAACTAGGCAGGAGTCCTGACGTCGCTGAACAAACATGTGGGTGGAAGGGCCATCCCCGTCGTAACTCGAGAATATACCCCAGGTTCCCGCCACAACTCGAGAAAAACCATGAGACTTCCCCCTCGCCGCGAGATGAGGCCCGATTCCCCTGCACTGCGTACAGAGCAATTCCGTGTTGCACATCACACATGAAAGGAGCCTTGATTTCCTTCATGGCACTCCAGAGAAACCCCAAGAACACTGTTTCAAGGCTAGAGGGATCCTGAGGTCACTGTAGCAACATGGAAGAGCTCCGTGGACCAGAAATCAACTCGAGATAAGAGGTTAGTCCCTGGCTTCGACTCCAGAGGGATACCACCTTACCACAAGCATCTCAAGAGGAGGCTTCTCTTAGCTCTAGGTATGTGAGAGGGACCCTGAGTTTGCGGCCTCAAGTGGAATGGACACCGCGATGCCCTGACTCGAAATAAGGCCGGATATCCCTGCAGTGACTTGAATGCAGGCTCGTCTTGCATCTCCCAAGACGAAAGGATGTGTGAATTCCCTGTGGAGACCACAGAGAAAGACCTAGTTCCCCACCTCATCGCGACCGGAGGCCTCACATCCTTTGAAAACTCCAGAGGTACGCGGAGATCAGTGCCTCCAAAGGAGACGATGCCTGACTCCTCGTGAAACTTGATAGGAGTCCCAGGATTCCTGTGCACGTGGAAAGGGACCCTTGGTCTCCCGCCTCAGCTGGAGAGGCGTCCAAATTGCCCTACCAATCCTCGAGGAGAATCCCGAGTTGTCCCTCGCAACTAGGCAGGAGTCCTGACCTGGCTGAACAAAAACGTGGGTGGAAGGGCCATCCCCGTCGTAACTCGAGAATATACCCCAGGTTCCCGCCGCAAGTCGAGAAAAACCATGAGACTTCCCCCTCGCCGCGAGATGAGGCCCAATTCCCCTGCACTGAGTGCAGAGCAATTCCGTGTTGCACATCACACATGAAAGGAGCCTTGATTTCCTTGATGGCACTCCAGAGAAACCCCAAGAGCAGTGTTTCAAGGCTAGAGGGATCCTGAGGTCACTGTAGCAAAACGAAAGAGCTCCGTGGACCAAAAATCAACTCGAGATGAGAGGTTAGTCCCTGGCTTCGACTCCAGAGGAATAACACCTTACTGCAAGCACCTCAAGAGGAGGCTTCTCTCAGCTCTAGGTATGTGAGTGGGACCCTGAGTTTGCGGCCTCAAGTGGAATGGACACCACGATGCCCTGACTCAAAGAAGGCCGGATATCCCTGCAGTGACTTGAATGCAGGCTCGTCTTGCATTTCGCAAGATGAAAGGATGTCTGAATCCCCTGTGGAGACCACAGAAAAAGACCTAGTTCCCCACCTCATCTCGACCGGAGGCCTCACATCCTTTGAAAACTCCAGAGGTACGCGGAGATCAGTGCCTCCAAAGGAGACAATGCCTGACTCCTCGTGAAACTTGATAGGAGTCCCAGGATTCCTGTGGCAAGTGGATAGGGACCCTTGGTCTCCCGCCTCAGCTGGAGAGGCGTTCCAATTGCCCTGCCAAGCCTCGAGGAGAATCCCGAGTTGTCCCTCGCAACTAGGCAGGAGTCCTGACGTCGCTGAACAAACACGTGTGTGGAAGGGCCATCCCCGTCGTAACTCGAGAATATACCCCAGGTTCCCGCCGCAACTCGAGAAAAACCATGAGACTTCCCCCTCGCCGCGAGATGAGGCCCGATTCCCCTGCACTGCGTGCAGAGCAATTCCGTGGTACACATCACACATGAAAGGAGCCTTGATTTCCTTAGTGGCACTCCAGAGAATCCGCAAGAACACTGTTTCAAGGCTAGAGGGATCCTGAGGTCACTGTAGCAACACGAAAGAGGTCCGTGGCCCAAAAATCAACTCGAGATGAGAGGTTAGTCCCTGGCTTCGACTCCAGAGGAATACCACCTTACCACAAGCACCTCAAGAGGAGGCTTCTCTCAGCTCTAGGTATGTGAGAGGGACCCTGAGTTTGCGGCCTCAAGTGGAATGGACACCGCGATGCCCTGACTCGAAATAAGTTCGGATATCCACGCAGTGACTTGAATGCAGGCTCGTCTTGCATCTCCCAAGACGAAAGGATGTCTGAATCCCCTGTGGAGACCACAGAGAAAGACCTAGTTCCCCACCTCATCGCGACCGGAGGCCTCACATCCTTTGAAAACTCCAGAGGGACGCGGAGATCAGTGCCTCCAAAGGAGACGATGCCTGACTCCTCGTGAAACTTGATAGGAGTCCCAGGATTCCTGTGGCACGGGGAAAGGGACCCTTGGTCTCCCGCCTCAGCTGGAGAGGCGTCCCAATTGCCCTGCCAAGCCTCGAGGAGAACCCCGAGTTGTCCCTCGCAGCTAGGCAGGAGTCCTGACGTCGCTGAACAAACACGTGGGTGGAAGGGCCATGCCCATCGTAACTGGAGAATATACCCCAGATTCCTGCCGCAACTCGAGAAAAACCATGAGACTTCCCCCTCGCCGCGAGATGAGGCCCGATTCCCCTGCACTGCGTGCAGAGCAATGCCGTGTTGCACATCACACATGAAAGGAGCCTTGATTTCCTTGATGGCACTCAAGAGAAACCCCAAGAACACTGCTTCAAGGCTAGAGGGATCCTGAGGTAACTGTAGCAACACGAAAGAGCTCCGTGGACCACAAATCAACTCGAGATGAGAGGTTAGTCCCTGGATTCGACTCCAGAGGAATACCACCTTACCACAAGCACCTCAAGAGGAGGCTTCTCTCAATTCTAGGTATGTGAGAGGGACCCTGATTTTGCGGCCTCAAGTGGAATGGACACTGCGATGCCCTGACTCGAAATAAGGCCGGATATCCCTGCAGTGACTTGAATGCAGGCTCGTCTTGCATCTCCCAAGATGAAAGGATGTCTGAATCCCCTGTGGAGACCACAGAGAAAGACCTAGTTCCCCACCTCATGGAGACCGGAGGCCTCACATCCTTTGAAAATTCCAGAGGTACGCGGAGATCAGTGCCTCCAAAGGAGACGATGCCTGACTCTTCGTGAAACATGATAGGAGTCCCAGGATTCCTGTGGCAAGTGGATATGGACACTTGGTCTCCCGCCTCAGCTGGAGAGGCGTCCCAATTGCCCTGCGAAGCCTCGAGGAGAATCCCGAGTTGTCCCTCGCAACTAGGCAGGAGACCTTCCGTCGCTGAACAAACACGTGTGTGGAAGGGCCATCCCCGTCGTAACTCGAGAATATACCCCAGGTTCCCGCCGCAACTCGAGAAAAACCATGAGACTTCCCCATCGCCGCGAGATGAGGCCTGATTCCCTTGCGCTGCATGCAGAGCAATTCCGTGTTGCACATCACACATGAAAGGAGCCTTGATTTCCTTAATGGCACTCCAGAGAAACCCCAAGAACACTGTTTCAAGGCTCGAGGGATCCTGAGGTCACTGTAGGAACTCGAAAGAGCTCCGTGGACCAAAAATCAACTCGAGATGAGAGGTTAGTCCCTGGCTTCGACTCCAGAGGAATACCACCTTACCACAAGCACCTCAAGAGGAGGCTTCTCTCAGCTCTATGTATGTGAGAGGGACCCTGAGTTTGCGGCCTCAAGTGGAATGGACACCGCGATGCCCTGACTCGAAATAAGGCCGGATATCCCTGCAGTGACTTGAATGCAGGCTCGTCTTGCATCTCCCAAGACGAAAGGATATCTGAATCCCCTGTGGAGACCACAGAGAAAGACCTGGTTCCCCACCTCATCGCGACCGGAGGCCTCACATCCTTTGAAAACTCCAGAGGTACGCGGAGATCAGTGCCTCCAAAGGAGACGATGCCTGACTCCTCGTGAAACTTGATAGGAGTCTCAGGATTCCTGTGCCACGTGGAAAGGGACACTTGGTCTCTCGCCTCAGCTGGAGAGGCGTCCCAATTGCCCTGCCATGCCTCGAGGAGAATCCCGAGTTGTCCCTCGCAACTAGGCAGAAGTCCTGACGTCGCTGAACAAACACGTGGGTGGAAGGGCCATCCCCGTCGTAACTCGAGAATATACCCCAGGTTCCCGGTGCAACTCGAGAAAAACCATGAGACTTCCCCCTCGCCGCGAGATGAGGCCCGATTCCCATGCACTGCGTGCAGAGCAATTCCGTGTTGCACATCACACATGAAAGGAGCCTTGATTTCCTTGATGGCACTCCAGAGAAACCCCAAGAGCAGTGTTTCAAGGCTAGAGGGATCCTGAGGTCACTGTAGCAACACGAAAGAGCTCCGTGGACCAAAAATCAACTCGAGATGAGAGGTTAGTCCCTGGCTTCGACTCCAGAGGAATACCACCTTACTGCAAGCACCTCAAGAGGAGGCTTCTCTCAGCTCTAGGTATGTGAGAGGGACCCTGAGTTTGCGGCCTCAAGTGGAATGGACACCGCGATTCCCTGACTCAACGAAGGCCGGATATCCCTGCAGTGACTTGAATGCAGGCTCGTCTTGCATCTCGGAAGATGAAAGGATGTCTGAATCCCCTGTGGAGACCACAGAGAAAGACCTAGTTCCCCACCTCATCGCGACCGGAGGCCTCACATCCTTTGAAAACTCCAGAGGTACGCGGAGATCAGTGCCTTCAAAGGAGATGATGCCTGACTCCTCGTGAAACTTGATAGGAGTCCCAGGATTCCTGTGGCACGTGGAAAGGGACCCTTGGTCTCCCGCCTCAGCTGGAGAGGCATCCCAATTGCCCTGCCAAGCCTCGAGAATCCCGAGTTATCCCTCGCAACTAGGCAGGAGTCTTGACGTCGCTGAACAAACAAGTGTGTGGAAGGGCCATCCCCGTCGTATCTTGAGAATATACCCCAGGTTCCCGCCGCAACTCGAGAAAAACCATGAGACTTCCCCCTCGCCGCGAGATGAGGCCCGATTCCCCTGCACTGCGTTCAGAGTAATTCCGTGTTGCACATCACACATGAAAGGAGCCTTGATTTCCTTGATGGCACTCCAGAGAAACACCAAGAACACTGCTTCAAGGCTAGAGGGATCCTGAGGTCACTGTAGCAACACGAAAGAGCTCCGTGGGCCACAAATCAACTCAAGATGAGAGGTTAGTCCCTGGCTTCGACTCCAGAGGAATACCACCTTACCACAAGCACCTCAAGAGGAGGCTTCTCTCAGCTCTAGGAATGTGAGAGGGACCCTGATTTTGCGGCCTCAAATGGAATGGACACCGCGATGCCCTGACGTGAAATAAGGCCGGATATCCCTGCAGTGACTTGAATGCAGGCTCGTCTTGCATCTCCCAAGACGAAAGGATGTCTGAATCCCCTGTGGAGACCACAGAGAAACAACTTGTTCCCCACCTCATCGCGACCGGAGGCCTCACATCCTTTGAAAATTCCAGAGGTACGCGGAGATCAGTGCCTCCAAAGGAGACGATGCCTGACTCCTCTTGAAACTTGATAGGAGTCCCAGGATTCCTGTGACACGTGGAAAGGGACCCTTGGTCTCCCGCCTCAGCTGGAGAGGCGTCCCAATTGCCTGCCAATCCTCGAGGAGAATCCCGAGTTGTCCCTCGCAACTAGGTAGGAGTCCTGACGTCGCTGAATGAACACGTGGGTGAAGGGCCATCCCCGTCGTAACTCGAGAATATACTCCAGGTTCCCGCCGCAACTCGAGAAAAACCATGAGACTTCCCCCTCGCCGCGAGATGAGGCCCGATTCCCCTGCACTGCGTGCAGAGCAATTCCGTGCTGCACATCACACATGAAAGGAGCCTTGATATCCTTGGTGGCATTCCAGAGAAACCCCAAGAACACTGTTTCAAGGCTAGAGGGATCCTGAGGTCACTGTAGCAACACGAAAGAGCTCCGTGGACCACAAATCAACTCGAGATGAGAGGTTAGTCCCTGGCTTCGACTCCAGAGGAATACCACCTTACCACAAGCACCTCAAGAGGAGGCTTCTCTCAGCTCTAGGTATGTGAGAGGGACCCTGAGTTTGCGGCCTCAAGTGGAATGGACACCGCGATGCCCTGACTCGAAATAAGGCCGGATATCCCTGCAGTGACTTGAATGCAGGCTCGTCTTGCATCTCCCAAGACGAAAGGATGTCTGAATCCCCTGTGGAGACCACAGAGAAAGACATAGTTCCCCACCTCATCGCGACCGGACGACTCACATCCTTTGAAAACTCCAGAGGTACGCGGAGATCAGTGCCTCCAAAGGAGACGATGCCTGACTCCTCGTGAAACTTGATAGGATTCCCAGGATTCCTGTGGCACGTGGAAAGGGACCCTTGGTCTCCCGCCTCAGCTGGAGAGGCGTCCCAATTGCCCTGCCAAGCCTCGAGGAGAATCCCGAGTTGTCCCTCGCAACTAGGCAGGAGTCCTGACGTCGCTGAAGAAACACGTGTGTGGAAGGGCCATCCCCGTCGTAACTTGAGAATATACCCCAGGTTCCCACCGCAACTCGAGAAAAACCATGAGACTTCCCCCTCGCCACGAGATGAGGCCCGATTCCCCTGCACTGAGTGCAGAGCAATT
This sequence comes from Cervus elaphus, assembly GCF_910594005.1. Taxonomy (NCBI): domain Eukaryota; kingdom Metazoa; phylum Chordata; class Mammalia; order Artiodactyla; family Cervidae; genus Cervus; species Cervus elaphus. Next base: position 1,111,865 of record NC_057823.1, on the reverse strand, counting down.
CCGTGTTGCACATCACACATGAAATGAGCCTTTATTTTCTTGATGGCACTCCAGAGAAACCCCAAGAACACTGTTTCAAGGCTAGAGGGATCCTGAGGTCACTGTAGCAACACGAAAGAGTTCCGTGGACCAAAAATCAACTCGAGATGAGAGGTTAGTCCCTGGCTTCGACTCCAGAGAAATACCACCTTACCACAAGCACCTCAAGAGGAGGCTTCTCTCAGCTCTAGGTATGTGAAAGGGACCCTGAGTTTGCGGCCTCAAGTGGAATGGACACCGCGATGCCCTGACTCGAAATAAGGCCGGATAAGCCTGCAGTGACTTGAATGCATGCTCGTCTTGCATCTCCCAAGGCGAAAGGTTGTCTGAATCCCCTGTGGAGACCACAGAGAAAGACCTAGTTCCCCACCTCATCACGACCGCAGGCCTCACATCCTTTGAAAACTCCAGAGGGACGCGGAGATCAGTCCCTCCAAAGGAGACGATGCCTGACTCCTCGTGAAACTTGATAGGTGTCCCAGGATTCCTGTGGCACGTGGAAAGGGACCCTTGGTTTCCCGCCTCAGCTGGAGAGGCGTCCCAATTGCCCTGCCAAGCCTCGAGGAGAATCTCGAGTTGTCCCTCGCAACTAGGCAGGAGTCCTGACGTCGCTGAACAAACACGTGTGTTGAAGGGCCATCCCCGTCGTAACTCAAGAATATACCCCAGGTTCCCGCCGCAACTCGAGAAAAACCATGAGACTTCCCCCTCGCCACCAGATGAGGCCCGATTCCCCTGCACTGCGTGCAGAGCAATGCCGTGTTGCACATCACACAGGAAAGGAGCCTTGATTTCCTTGATGGCACTCCAGAGAAACCCCAAGAACACTGTTTCAAGGCTAGAGGGATCCTGAGGTCACTGTAGCAACAGGAAAGAGCTCGGTGGACCAAAAATCAACTTGAGATGAGAGGTTAGTCCCTGGCTTCGACTCCAGAGGAATACCACCTTACCACAAGCACCTCAAGAGGAGGCTTCTCTCAGCTCTAGGTATGTGAAAGGGACCCTGATTTTGCGGCCTCAAGTGGAATGGACACCGCGATGCCCTGACTCGAAATAAGGCCGGATATGCCTGCAGTGACTTGAATGCATGCTCGTCTTGCATCTCCCAAGGCGAGAGGTTGTCTGAATCCCCTGTGGAGACCACAGAGAAAGACCTAGTTCTCCACCTCATCACGACCGCAGGCCTCAAATCCTTTGAAAATTCCAGAGGGACGCGGAGATCAGTGCCTCCAAAGGAGACGATGCCTGACTCCTCGTGAAACTTGATAGGAGTCCCAGGATTCCTGTGGCACGTGGAAAGGGACCCTTGGTCTCCCGCCTCAGCTGGAGAGGCGTCCCAATTGCCCTGCCAAGCCTCGAGGAGAATCTCGAGTTGTCCCTCGCAACTAGGCAGGTGTCCTGACGTCGCTGAACAAGCACGTGGGTGGAAGGGCCATCCCCGTCGCAACTCGAGAATATACCCCAGGTTCCCGCCGCAACTCGAGAAAAACCATGAGACTTCCCCCTCGTCGCGAGATGAGGCCCGATTCCCTTGCATTGCATGCAGAGCAATGCCGTGTTGCACATCACACAGGAAAGGAGCCTTGATTTCCTTGATGGCACTCCAGAGAAACCCCAAGAACACTGTTTCAAGGCTAGAGGGATCCTGAGGTCACTGTAGCAACACGAAAGAGCTCCGTGGACCAAAAATCAACTCGAGATGAGAGGTTAGTCCCTGGCTTCGACTCCAGAGGAATACCACCTTACCACGAGCACCTCAAGAGGAGGCTTCTCTCAGCTCTAGGTATGTGAGAGGAACCCTGAGTTTGCGGCCTCAAGTGGAATGGACACCGCGATGCCCTGACTCGAAATAAGGCCCGATATCCCTGCAGTGACTTGAATGCAGGCTCGTCTTGCATCTCCCAAGACGAAAGGATGTCTGAATCCCCTGTGGAGACCACAGAGAAAGACCTAGTTCCCCACCTCATCGCGACCGGAGGCCTCACATCCTTTGAAAACTCCAGAGGGACGCGGAGATCAGTGCCTCCAAAGGAGACGATGCCTGACTCCTCGTGAAACTTGATATGAGTCCCAGGATTCCTGTGGCACGTGGAAAGGGACCCTTGGTCTCCCGCCTCAGCTGGAGAGGCGTCCCAATTGCCCTGCCAAGCCTAGAGAAGAATCCCGAGTTGTCCCTCGCAACTAGGCAGGAGTCCTGATGTCGCTGAACAAACACATGTGTGGAAGGGCCATCCCTGTCGGAACTCGAGAATATACCCCAGGTTCCCACCGCAACTCGAGAAAAACCATGAGACTTCCCCCTCGCCGCGAGATGAGCCCAATTCCCCTGCACTGCGTGCAGAGCAATGGCGTGTTGCACATCACACAGGAAAGGAGCCTTGATTTCCTTGATGGCACTCCAGAGAAACCCCAAGATCACTGTTTCAAGGCTAGAGGGATCCTGAGGTCACTGTAGCAACACGAAAGAGCTCCGTGGACCAAAATTCAACTCGAGATGAGAGGTTAGTCCCTGGCTTCGACTCCAGAGGAATACCACCTTACCACAAGCACCTCAAGAGGAGGCTTCTCTCAGCTCCAGGTATGTGAGAGGGACCCTGAGTTTGCGGCCTCAAGTGGAATTGACAAAGCGATGCCCTGACTCGAAATACGGCCGAATATCCCTGCAGTGACTTGAATGCAGGCTCGTCTTGCATCTCCCAAGACGCAAGGATGTCTGAATCCCCAGTGGAGACCACAGAGAAAGACCTTGTTCTCCACCTCATCACGACCGCAGGCCTCACATCCTTTGAAAACTCCAGAGGGACGCGGAAATCAGTGCCTCCAAAGGAGACGATGCCTGACTCCTCGTGAAACTTGATAGGAGTCCCAGGATTCCTGTGGCACGTGGAAAGGGACCCTTGGTCTCCCGCCTCAGCTGGAGAGGTGTCCCAATTGCCCTGCCAAGCCTCGAGGAGAATCCCGAGTTGTCCCTCGCAACTAGGCAGGAGTCCTGACGTCGCTGAACAAACACGTGTGTGGAAGGGCCATCCCCGTCGCAACTCGAGAATATACCCCAGGTTCCCGCCGCAACTCGAGAAAAACCATGAGACTTCACCCTCGCCGCGAGATGAGGCCCGATTCCCCTGCACTGCGTGCAGAGCAATGCCGTGTTGCACATCACACAGGAAAGGAGCCTTGATTTCCTTGATGGCACTCCAGAGAAACCCCAAGAACACTGTTTCAAGGCTAGAGGGATCCTGAGATCACTGTAGCAACACGAAAGAGTTCCGTGGACCACAAATCAACTCGAGATGAGAGGTTAGTCCCTGGCTTCGACTCCAGAGGAATACCACCTTACCACAAGCACCTCAAGAGGAGGCTTCTCTCAGCTCTAGGTATGTGAGAGGGACCCTGAGTTTGCGGCCTCAAGTGGAATGGACACCGCGATGCCCTGACTCGAAATAAGGCCGAATATCCCTGCAGTGACTTGAATGCAGGCTCGTCTTGCATCTCTCAAGGTGAAAGGTTGTCTGAATCCCCTGTGGAGACCGCAGAGAAAGACCTAGTTCTCCACCTCATCACGACCGCAGGCCTCACATCCTTTGAAAACTCCAGAGGGACGCGGAAATCAGTGCCTCCAAAGGAGACGATGCCTGACTCCTCGTGAAACTTGATAGGAGTCCCAGGATTCCTGTGGCACGTGGAAAGGGACCCTTGGTCTCCCGCCTCAGCTGGAGAGGTGTCCCAATTGCCCTGCCAAGCCTCGAGGAGAATCCCGAGTTGTCCCTCGCAACTAGGCAGGAGTCCTGACGTCGCTGAACAAACACGTGTGTGGAAGGGCCATCCCCGTCGCAACTCGAGAATATACCCCAGGTTCCCGCCGCAACTCGAGAAAAACCATGAGACTTCACCCTCGCCGCGAGATGAGGCCCGATTCCCCTGCACTGCGTGCAGAGCAATGCCGTGTTGCACATCACATAGGAAAGGAGCGTTGATTTCCTTGATGGCACTCCAGAGAAACCCCAAGAACACTGTTTCAAGGCTAGAGGGATCCTGAGGTCACGGTAGCAACACGAAAGAGCTCCCTGGACCAAAAATCAACTCGAGATGAGAGGTTAGTCCCTGGCTTCGACTCCAGAGGAATACCACCTTACCACGAGCACCTCAAGAGGAGGCTTCTCTCAGCTCTAGGTATGTGAGAGGGAGCCTGAGTTTGCGGCCTCAAGTGGAATGGACACCGCGATGTCCTGACTTGAAATAAGGCCGGATATCCCTGCAGTGACTTGAATGCAGGCTCGTCTTGCATCTCCCAAGACGAAAGGATGTCTGAATCCCCTGTGGAGACCACAGAGAAAGACTTAGTTCCCCACGTCATCGCGACCGGAGGCCTCAAATCCTTTGAAAACCCCAGAGGGACGCGGAGATCAGTGCCTCCAAAGGAGACGATGCCTGACTCCTCGTGAAACTTGATAGGAGTCACAGGATTCCTGTGGCTCGTGGAAAGGGACACTTGGTCTCCCGCCTCAGCTGGAGAGGCGTCCCAATTGCCCTGCCAAGCCTCGAGGAGAATCCCGAGTTGTCCCTCGCAACTAGGCAGGAGTCCTGACGTCGCTGAACAAACACGTGTGTGGAAGGGCCATCCCCGTCGTAACTCGAGAATATACCCCAGCTTCCCGCCGCAACTCGAGAGAAACCATGAGACTTCCCCCTCGCCGCGAGATGAGGCCCGATTCCCCTGCACTGCGTGCAGAGCAATGCCGTGTTGCACATCACACAGGAAAGGAGCCTTGATTTCCTTGATGGCACTCCAGAGAAACCCCAAGAACACTGTTTCAAGGCTAGAGGGATCCTGAGATCACTGTAGCAACACGAAAGAGTTCCGTGGACCACAAATCAACTCGAGATGAGAGGTTAGTCCCTGGCTTCGACTCCAGAGGAATACCACCTTACCACAAGCACCTCAAGAGGAGGCTTCTCTCAGCTCTAGGTATGTGAGAGGGACCCTGAGTTTGCGGCCTCAAGTGGAATGGACACCGCGATGCCCTGACTCGAAATAAGGCCGAATATCCCTGCAGTGACTTGAATGCAGGCTCGTCTTGCATCTCTCAAGGTGAAAGGTTGTCTGAATCCCCTGTGGAGACCGCAGAGAAAGACCTAGTTCTCCACCTCATCACGACCGCAGGCCTCACATCCTTTGAAAACTCCAGAGGGACGCGGAGATCAGTACCTCCAAAGGAGTCGATGCCTTACTCCTCGTGAAACTTGATAGGAGTCCCAGGATTCCTGTGGCACGTGGAAAGGGACCCTTGGTCTCCCTCCTCAGCTGGAGAGGCGTCCCAATTGCCCTGCCAAGCCTCGAGGAGAATCCCGAGTTGTCCCTCGCATCTAGGCAGGAGTCCTGACGTCGCTGAACAAACACGTGTGTGGAAGGGCCATCCCCGTCGTAACTCAAGAATATACCCCAGGTTCCCGCCGCAACTCGAGAAAAACCATGAGACTTCCCCCTCGCCACCAGATGAGGCCCGATTCCCCTACACTGCGTGCAGAGCAATGCCGTGTTGCACATCACACAGGAAAGGAGCCTTGATTTCCTTGATGGCACTCCAGAGAAACCCCAAGAACACTCTTTCAAGGCTAGAGGGATCCTGAGGTCACGGTAGCAACACGAAAGAGCTCCGTGGACCAAAAATCAACTCGAGATGAGAGGTTAGTCCCTGGCTTCGACTCCAGAGGAATGCCACCTTACCACAAGCACCTCAAGAGGAGGCTTCTCTCAGCTCTACGTATGTGAGAGGGACCCTGAGTTTGCGGCCTCAAGTGGAATGGACCCCGCGATGGCCTGTCTCGAAATAAGGCCGGATATCCCTGCAGTGACTTGAATGCAGGCTCGTCTTGCATCTCCCAAGACGAAAGGATGTCTGAATCCCCTGTGGAGACCACAGAGAAAGACCTAGTTACCCACCTCATCGTGACCGGAGGCCTCACATCCTTTGAAAACTCTAGAGGTATGCGGAGATCAGTGCCTCCAAAGGAGACGATGCCTGACTCCTCGTGAAACTTGATAGGAGTCACAGGATTCCTGTGGCACGTGGAAAGGGACCCTTGGTCTCCCGCCTCAGCTGGAGAGGCGTCCCAATTGCCCTGCCAAGCCTCGAGGAAAATCCCGAGTTGTCCCTCGCAACTAGGCAGGAGTCCTGACGTCGCTGAACAAACACGTGTGTGGAAGGGCCATCCCCGTCGTAACTCGAGAATATACCCCCCGTTCCCGCCGCAACTCGAGAAAAACCATGAGACTTCCCCCTCGCCGCGAGATGAGGCCCGATTCCCCTGCACTGTGTGCAGAGCAATGCCGTGTTGCACATTACACAGGAAAGGAGCCTTTATTTTCTTGATGGCACTCCAGAGAAACCCCAAGAACACTGTTTCAAGGCTAGAGGGATCCTGAGGTCACTGTAGCAACACGAAAGAGCTCCGTGGACCAAAAATCAACTCGAGATGAGAGGTTAGTCCCTGGCTTCGACTCCAGAGAAATACCACCTTACCACAAGCACCTCAAGAGGAGGCTTCTCTCAGCTCTAGGTATGTGAAAGGGACCCTGAGTTTGCGGCCTCAAGTGGAATGGACACCGCGATGCCCTGACTCGAAATAAGGCCGGATAAGCCTGCAGTGACTTGAATGCATGCTCGTCTTGCATCTCCCAAGGCGAAAGGTTGTCTGAATCCCCTGTGAAGACCACAGAGAAAGACCTAGTTCCCCACCTCATCACGACCGCAGGCCTCACATCCTTTGAAAACTCCAGAGGGACGCGGAGATCAGTCCCTCCAAAGGAGACGATGCCTGACTCCTCGTGAAACTTGATAGGTGTCCCAGGATTCCTGTGGCACGTGGAAAGGGACCCTTGGTTTCCCGCCTCAGCTGGAGAGGCGTCCCAATTGCCCTGCCAAGCCTCGAGGAGAATCTCGAGTTGTCCCTCGCAACTAGGCAGGAGTCCTGACGTCGCTGAACAAACACGTGTGTGGAAGGGCCATCCCCGTCGTAACTCAAGAATATACCCCAGGTTCCCGCCGCAACTCGAGAAAAACCATGAGACTTCCCCCTCGCCACCAGATGAGGCCCGATTCCCCTGCACTGCGTGCAGAGCAATGCCGTGTTGCACATCACACAGGAAAGGAGCCTTGATTTCCTTGATGGCACTCCAGAGAAACCCCAAGAACACTGTTTCAAGGCTAGAGGGATCCTGAGGTCACTGTAGCAACAGGAAAGAGCTCGGTGGACCAAAAATCAACTTGAGATGAGAGGTTAGTCCCTGGCTTCGACTCCAGAGGAATACCACCTTACCACAAGCACCTCAAGAGGAGGCTTCTCTCAGCTCTAGGTATGTGAAAGGGACCCTGATTTTGCGGCCTCAAGTGGAATGGACACCGCGATGCCCTGACTCGAAATAAGGCCGGATATGCCTGCAGTGACTTGAATGCATGCTCGTCTTGCATCTCCCAAGGCGAAAGGTTGTCTGAATCCCCTGTGGAGACCACAGAGAAAGACCTAGTTCCCCACCTCATCGCGACCGGAGGCCTCACATCCTTTGAAAACTCCAGAGGGACGCGGAGATCAGTGCCTCCAAAGGAGACGATGCCTGACTCCTCGTGAAACTTGATAGGAGTCCCAGGATTCCTGTGGCACGTGGAAAGGGACCCTTGGTCTCCCGCCTCAGCTGGAGGGGCGTCCCAATTGCCCTGCCAAGCCTCGAGGAGAATCCCGAGTTGTCCCTCGCAACTAGGCAGGAGTCCTGACGTCGCTGAACAAACACGTGTGTGGAAGGGCCATCCCCATCGTAACTCGAGAATATACCCCAGGTTCCCGCCGCAACTCGAGAAAAACCATGAGACTTCCCCCTCGCCGCGAGATGAGGCCCGATTCCCCTGCACTGCGTGCAGAGCAATGCCGTGTTGCACATCACACAGGAAAGGAGCATTGACTTCCTTGATGGCACTCCAGAGAAAGCCCAAGAACACTGTTTCAAGGCTAGAGGGATCCTGAGGTCACTGTAGCAACACGAAAGAGCTCCGTGGACCACAAATCAACTCCAGATGAGAGGTTAGTGCCTGGCTTCGACTCCAGAGGAATACCACCTTACCACAAGCACCTCAAGAGGAGGCTTCTCTCAGCTCTAGGTATGTGAGAGGGACCCTGAGGTTGCGGCCTCAAGTGGAATGGACACCGCGATGCCCTGACTCGAAATAAGGCCCGATATCCCTGCAGTGACTTGAATGCAGGCTCGTCTTGCATCTCCCAAGATGAAAGGATGTCTGAATCCCCTATGGAGACCACAGAGAAAGACCTAGTTCCCCACCTCATCGCGACCGGAGGCCTCACATCCTTTGAAAACTCCAGAGGGACGCGGAGATCAGTGCCTCCAAAGGAGACGATGCCTGACTCCTCGTGAAACTTAATAGGAGTCCCAGGATTCCTGTGGCACGTGGAAAGGGACCCTTGGTCTCCCGCCTCAGCTGGAGAGGCGTCCCAATTGCCCTGCCAAGCCTCAAGGAGAACCCCGAGTTGTCCCTCGCAACTAGGCAGGAGTCCTGACGTCGCTGAACAAACACGTGTGTGGAAGGGCCATCCCCGTCGTAACTCGAGAATATACCCCAGGTTCCCGCCGCAACTCGAGAAAAACCATGAGACTTCCCCCTCGCCGCGAGATGAGGCCCAATTCCCCTGCACTGCGTGCAGAGCAATGCCGTGTTGCACATCACACTGGAAAGGAACCTTGATTTCCTTGATGGCACTCCACAGAATCCCCAAGAACACTGTTTCAAGGCTAGAGGGATCCTGAGGTCACTGTAGCAACAGGAAAGAGCTCCGTGGACCAAAAATCAACTTGAGAAGAGAGGTTAGTCCCTGGCTTCGACTCCAGAGGAATACCACCTTACCACAAGCACCTCAAGAGGAGGCTTCTCTCAGCTCTAGGTATGTGAGAGGGACCCTGAGTTTGCGGCCTCAAGTGGAATGGACACCGTGATGCCCTGACTCGAAATAAGGCCGGATATCCCTGCAGTGACTTGAATGCAGGTTCGTCTTGCATCTCCCAAGACGAAAGGATGTCTGAATCCCCTGTGGAGACCACAGAGAAAGACCTAGTTCCCCACCTCATCGCGACCAGAGGCCTCACATCCTTTGAAAACTCCAGAGGTACGCCTAGATCAGTGCCTCCAAAGGAGACGATGCCTGACTCCTCTTGAAACTTGACAGGAGTCCCAGGATTCCTGTGGCACGTGGAAAGGGAACCTTGGTCTCCCGCCTCAGCTGGAGAGGCGTCCCAATTGCCCTGCCAAGCCTCGAGGAGAATCCCGAGTTGTCCCTCACAACTAGGCAGGAGTCCTGATGTCGCTGAACAAACACGTGTGTGGAAGGGCCATCCCTGTCGGAACTCGAGAATATACCCCAGGTTCCCACCGCAACTCGAGAAAAACCATGAGACTTCCCCCTCGCCGCGAGATGAGCCCAATTCCCCTGCACTGCGTGCAGAGCAATGGCGTGTTGCACATCACACAGGAAAGGAGCCTTGATTTCCTTGATGGCACTCCAGAGAAACCCCAAGATCACTGTTTCAAGGCTAGAGGGATCCTGAGGTCACTGTAGCAACACGAAAGAGCTCCGTGGACCAAAATTCAACTCGAGATGAGAGGTTAGTCCCTGGCTTCGACTCCAGAGGAATACCACCTTACCACAAGCACCTCAAGAGGAGGCTTCTCTCAGCTCCAGGTATGTGAGAGGGACCCTGAGTTTGCGGCCTCAAGTGGAATTGACAAAGCGATGCCCTGACTCGAAATACGGCCGAATATCCCTGCAGTGACTTGAATGCAGGCTCGTCTTGCATCTCCCAAGACGCAAGGATGTCTGAATCCCCAGTGGAGACCACAGAGAAAGACCTAGTTCTCCACCTCATCACGACCGCAGGCCTCACATCCTTTGAAAACTCCAGAGGGACGCGGAAATCAGTGCCTCCAAAGGAGACGATGCCTGACTCCTCGTGAAACTTGATAGGAGTCCCAGGATTCCTGTGGCATGTGGAAAGGGACCCTTGGTCTCCCGCCTCAGCTGGAGAGGCGTCCCAATTGCCCTGCCAAGCCTCGAGGAGAATCCCGAGTTGTCCCTCGCAACTAGGCAGGAGTCCTGACGTCGCTGAACAAACACGTGTGTGGAAGGGCCATCCCCGTCGCAACTCGAGAATATACCCCAGGTTCCCGCCGCAACTCGAGAAAAACCATGAGACTTCACTCTCGCCGCGAGATGAGGCCCGATTCCCCTGCACTGCGTGCAGAGCAATGCCGTGTTGCACATCACATAGGAAAGGAGCCTTGATTTCCTTGATGGCACTCCAGAGAAACCCCAAGAACACTGTTTCAAGGCTAGAGGGATCCTGAGGTCACGGTAGCAACACGAAAGAGCTCCCTGGACCAAAAATCAACTCGAGATGAGAGGTTAGTCCCTGGCTTCGACTCCAGAGGAATACCACCTTACCACGAGCACCTCAAGAGGAGGCTTCTCTCAGCTCTAGGTATGTGAGAGGGAGCCTGAGTTTGCGGCCTCAAGTGGAATGGACACCGCGATGTCCTGACTTGAAATAAGGCCGGATATCCCTGCAGTGACTTGAATGCAGGCTCGTCTTGCATCTCCCAAGACGAAAGGATGTCTGAATCCCCTGTGGAGACCACAGAGAAAGACTTAGTTCCCCACATCATCGCGACCGGAGGCCTCAAATCCTTTGAAAACCCCAGAGGGACGCGGAGATCAGTGCCTCCAAAGGAGACGATGCCTGACTCCTCGTGAAACTTGATAGGAGTCCCAGGATTCCTGTGGCTCGTGGAAAGGGACACTTGGTCTCCCGCCTCAGCTGGAGAGGCGGCCCAATTGCCCTGCCAAGCCTCGAGGAGAATCCCGAGTTGTCCCTCGCAACTAGGCAGGAGTCCTGACGTCGCTGAACAAACACGTGTGTGGAAGGGCCATCCCCGTCGTAACTCGAGAATATACCCCAGGTTCCCGCCGCAACTCGAGAGAAACCATGAGACTTCCCCCTCGCCACGAGATGAGGCCCGATTCCCCTGCACTGCGTGCAGAGCAATGCCGTGTTGCACATCACACATAAAAGGAGCCTTGATTTCCTTGATGGCACTCCAGAGAAACCCCAAGAACACTGTTTCAAGGCTAGAGGGATCCTGAGATCACTGTAGCAACACGAAAGAGTTCCGTGGACCACAAATCAACTCGAGATGAGAGGTTAGTCCCTGGCTTCGACTCCAGAGGAATACCCCCTTACCACAAGCACCTCAAGAGGAGGCTTCTCTCAGCTCTAGGTATGTGAGAGGGACCCTGAGTTTGCGGCCTCAAGTGGAATGGACACCGCGATGCCCTGACTCGAAATAAGGCCGAATATGCCTGCAGTGACTTGAATGCAGGCTCGTCTTGCATCTCTCAAGGTGAAAGGTTGTCTGAATCCCCTGTGGAGACCGCAGAGAAAGACCTAGTTCTCCACCTCATCACGACCGCAGGCCTCACATCCTTTGAAAACTCCAGAGGGACGCGGAGATCAGTACCTCCAAAGGAGTCGATGCCTTACTCCTCGTGAAACTTGATAGGAGTCCCAGGATTCCTGTGGCACGTGGAAAGGGACCCTTGGTCTCCCTCCTCAGCTGGAGAGGCGTCCCAATTGCCCTGCCAAGCCTCGAGGAGAATCCCGAGTTGTCCCTCGCAACTAGGCAGGAGTCCTGACGTCGCTGAACAAACACGTGTGTGGAAGGGCCATCCCCGTCGTAACTCGAGAATATACCACAGGTTCCCGCCGCAACTCGAGAAAAACCATGAGACTTCCCCCTCGCCACCAGATGAGGCCCGATTCCCCTGCACTGCGTGCAGAGCAATGCCGTGTTGCACATCACACAGGAAAGGAGCCTTGATTTCCTTGATGGCACTCCAGAGAAACCCCAAGAACACTGTTTCAAGGCTAGAGGGATCCTGAGGTCACGGTAGCAACACGAAAGAGCTCCGTGGACCAAAAATCAACTCGAGATGAGAGGTTAGTCCCTGGCTTCGACTCCAGAGGAATGCCACCTTACCACAAGCACCTCAAGAGGAGGCTTCTCTCAGCTCTACGTATGTGAGAGGGACCCTGAGTTTGCGGCCTCAAGTGGAATGGACCCCGCGATGGCCTGTCTCGAAATAAGGCCGGATATCCCTGCAGTGACTTGAATGCAGGCTCGTCTTGCATCTCCCAAGACGAAAGGATGTCTGAATCCCCTGTGGAGACCACAGAGAAAGACCTAGTTACCCACCTCATCGTGACCGGAGGCCTCACATCCTTTGAAAACTCTAGAGGTATGCGGAGATCAGTGCCTCCAAAGGAGACGATGCCTGACTCCTCGTGAAACTTGATAGGAGTCACAGGATTCCTGTGGCACGTGGAAAGGGACCCTTGGTCTCCCGCCTCAGCTGGAGAGGCGTCCCAATTGCCCTGCCAAGCCTCGAGGAAAATCCCGAGTTGTCCCTCGCAACTAGGCAGGAGTCCTGACGTCGCTGAACAAACACGTGTGTGGAAGGGCCATCCCCGTCGTAACTCGAGAATATACCCCACGTTCCCGCCGCAACTCGAGAAAAACCATGAGACTTCCCCCTCGCCGCGAGATGAGGCCCGATTCCCCTGCACTGTGTGCAGAGCAATGCCGTGTTGCACATTACACAGGAAAGGAGCCTTTATTTTCTTGATGGCACTCCAGAGAAACCCCAAGAACACTGTTTCAAGGCTAGAGGGATCCTGAGGTCACTGTAGCAACACGAAAGAGCTCCGTGGACCAAAAATCAACTCGAGATGAGAGGTTAGTCCCTGGATTCGACTCCAGAGAAATACCACCTTACCACAAGCACCTCAAGAGGAGGCTTCTCTCAGCTCTAGGTATGTGAAAGGGACCCTGAGTTTGCGGCCTCAAGTGGAATGGACACCGCGATGCCCTGACTCGAAATAAGGCCGGATAAGCCTGCAGTGACTTGAATGCATGCTCGTCTTGCATCTCCCAAGGCGAAACGTTGTCTGAATCCCCTGTGGAGACCACAGAGAAAGACCTAGTTCCCCACCTCATCACGACCGCAGGCCTCACATCCTTTGAAAACTCCAGAGGGACGCGGAGATCAGTCCCTCCAAAGGAGACGATGCCTGACTCCTCGTGAAACTTGATAGGTGTCCCAGGATTCCTGTGGCACGTGGAAAGGGACCCTTGGTTTCCCGCCTCAGCTGGAGAGGCGTCCCAATTGCACTGCCAAGCCTCGAGGAGAATCTCGAGTTGTCCCTCGCAACTAGGCAGGAGTCCTGACGTCGCTGAACAAACACGTGTGTGGAAGGGCCATCCCCGTCGTAACTCAAGAATATACCCCAGGTTCCCGTCGCAACTCGAGAAAAACCATGAGACTTCCCCCTCGCCACCAGATGAGGCCCGATTCCCCTGCACTGCGTGCAGAGCAATGCCGTGTTGCACATCACACAGGAAAGGAGCCTTGATTTCCTTGATGGCACTCCAGAGAAACCCCAAGAACACTGTTTCAAGGCTAGAGGGATCCTGAGGTCACTGTAGCAACAGGAAAGAGCTCGGTGGACCAAAAATCAACTTGAGATGAGAGGTTAGTCCCTGGCTTCGACTCCAGAGGAATACCACCTTACCACAAGCACCTCAAGAGGAGGCTTCTCTCAGCTCTAGGTATGTGAAAGGGACCCTGATTTTGCGGCCTCAAGTGGAATGGACACCGCGATGCCCTGACTCGAAATAAGGCCGGATATGCCTGCAGTGACTTGAATGCATGCTCGTCTTGCATCTCCCAAGGCGAAAGGTTGTCTGAATCCCCTGTGGAGACCACAGAGAAAGACCTAGTTCTCCACCTCATCACGACCGCAGGCCTCACATCCTTTGAAAATTCCAGAGGGACGCGGAGATCAGTGCCTCCAAAGGAAACGATGCCTGACTCCTCGTGAAACTTGATAGGAGTCCCAGGATTCCTGTGGCACGTGGAAAGGGACCCTTGGTCTCCCGCCTCAGCTGGAGAGGCGTCCCAATTGCCCTGCCAAGCCTCGAGGAGAATCTCGAGTTGTCCCTCGCAACTTGGCAGGTGTCCTGACGTCGCTGAACAAGCACGTGTGTGGAAGGGCCATCCCCGTCGCAACTCGAGAATATACCCCAGGTTCCCGCCGCAACTCGAGAAAAACCATGAGACTTCCCCCTCGCCGCGAGATGAGGCCCGATTCCCCTGCATTGCGTGCAGAGCAATGCCGTGTTGCACATCACACAGGAAAGGAGCCTTGATTTCCTTGATGGCACTCCAGAGAAACCCCAAGAACACTGTTTCAAGGCTAGAGGGATCCTGAGGTCACTGTAGCAACACGAAAGAGCTCCGTGGACCAAAAATCAACTCGAGATGAGAGGTTAGTCCCTGGCTTCGACTCCAGAGGAATACCACCTTACCACGAGCACCTCAAGAGGAGGCTTCTCTCAGCTCTAGGTATGTGAGAGGAACCCTGAGTTTGCGGCCTCAAGTGGAATGGACACCGCGATGCCCTGACTCGAAATAAGGCCCGATATCCCTGCAGTGACTTGAATGCAGGCTCGTCTTGCATCTCCCAAGACGAAAGGATGTCTGAATCCCCTGTGGAGACCACAGAGAAAGACCTAGTTCCCCACCTCATCGCGACCGGAGGCCTCACATCCTTTGAAAACTCCAGAGGGACGCGGAGATCAGTGCCTCCAAAGGAGACGATGCCTGACTCCTCGTGAAACTTGATATGAGTCCCAGGATTCCTGTGGCACGTGGAAAGGGACCCTTGGTCTCCCGCCTCAGCTGGAGAGGCGTCCCAATTGCCCTGCCAAGCCTAGAGAAGAATCCCGAGTTGTCCCTCGCAACTAGGCAGGAGACCTGATGTCGCTGAACAAACACGTGTGTGGAAGGGCCATCCCTGTCGGAACTCGAGAATATACCCCAGGTTCCCACCGCAACTCGAGAAAAACCATGAGACTTCCCCCTCGCCGCGAGATGAGCCCAATTCCCCTGCACTACGTGCAGAGCAATGGCGTGTTGCACATCACACAGGAAAGGAGCCTTGATTTCCTTGATGGCACTCCAGAGAAACCCCAAGATCACTGTTTCAAGGCTAGAGGGATCCTGAGGTCACTGTAGCAACACGAAAGAGCTCCGTGGACCAAAATTCAACTCGAGATGAGAGGTTAGTCCCTGGCTTCGACTCCAGAGGAATACCACCTTACCACAAGCACCTCAAGAGGAGGCTTCTCTCAGCTCCAGGTATGTGAGAGGGACCCTGAGTTTGCGGCCTCAAGTGGAATTGACAAAGCGATGCCCTGACTCGAAATACGGCCGAATATCCCTGCAGTGACTTGAATGCAGGCTCGTCTTGCATCTCCCAAGACGAAAGGATGTCTGAATCCCCAGTGGAGACCACAGAGAAAGACGTAGTTCCCCACCTCATGGCAACCGGAGGCCTCACATCCTTGGAAAACTCCAGAGGGACGCGGAGATCAGTGCCTCCAAAGGAGACGATGCCTGACTCCTCGTGAAACTTGATAGGAGGCCCAGGATTCCTGTGGCACGTGGAAAGGGACCCTTGGTCTCCCGCCTCAGCTGGAGAGGCGTCCCAATTGCCCTGCCAAGCCTCAAGGACAATCCCGAGTTGTCCCTCGCAACTAGGCAGGAGTCCTGAAGTCGCTGAACAAACACGTGTGTGGAAGGGTCATCCCCATCGTAACTCGAGAATATACCCCAGGTTCCCGCCGCAACTCGAGAAAAACCATGAGACTTCCCCCTCGCCGCGAGATGAGGCCCGATTCCCCTGCACTGCGTGCAGAGCAATGCCATGTTGCACATCACACAGGAAAGGAGCCTTGATTTCCTTGATGGCACTCCAGAGAAACCCCAAGAACACTGTTTCAAGGCTAGAGGGATCCTGAGGTCACGGTAGCAACACGAAAGAACTCCGTGGACCAAAAATCAACTCGAGATGAGAGGTTAGTCCCTGGCTTCGACTCCAGAGGAATACCACCTTACCACGAGCACGTCAAGAGGAGGCTTCTCTCAGCTCTAGGTATGTGAGAGGGACCCTGAGTTTGCGGCCTCATGTGGAATGGACACCGCGATGCACTGACTCGAAATAAGGCCGGATATCCCTGCAGTGACTTGAATGCAGGCTCGTCTTGCATCTCCCAAGACGAAAGGATGTCTGAATCCCCTGTGGAGACCACAGAGAAAGACCTAGTTCCCCACCTCATCGCGACCGGAGGCCTCACATCCTTTGAAAACTCCAGAGGGACGCGGAGATCAGTGCCTCCAAAGGAGACGATGCCTGACTCCTCGTGAAACTTGATAGGAGTCCCAGGATTCCTGTGGCACGTGGAAAGGGACCCTTGGTCTCCCGCCTCAGCTGGAGGGGCGTCCCAATTGCCCTGCCAAGCCTCGAGGAGAATCCCGAGTTGTCCCTCGCAACTAGGCAGGAGTCCTGACGTCGCTGAACAAACACGTGTGTGGAAGGGCCATCCCCATCGTAACTCGAGAATATACCCCAGGTTCCCGCCGCAACTCGAGAAAAACCATGAGACTTCCCCCTCGCCGCGAGATGAGGCCCGATTCCCCTGCACTGCGTGCAGAGCAATGCCGTGTTGCACATCACACAGGAAAGGAGCATTGACTTCCTTGATGGCACTCCAGAGAAAGCCCAAGAACACTGTTTTAAGGCTAGAGGGATCCTGAGGTCACTGTAGCAACACGAAAGAGCTCCATGGACCACAAATCAACTCCAGATGAGAGGTTAGTGCCTGGCTTCGACTCCAGAGGAATACCACCTTACCACAAGCACCTCAAGAGGAGGCTTCTCTCAGCTCTAGGTATGTGAGAGGGACCCTGAGGTTGCGGCCTCAAGTGGAATGGACACCGCGATGCCCTGACTCGAAATAAGGCCCGATATCCCTGCAGTGACTTGAATGCAGGCTCGTCTTGCATCTCCCAAGATGAAAGGATGTCTGAATCCCCTGGGGAGACCACAGAGAAAGACCTAGTTCCCCACCTCATCGCGACCGGAGGCCTCACATCCTTTGAAAACTCCAGAGGGACGCGGAGATCAGTGCCTCCAAAGGAGACGATGCCTGACTCCTCGTGAAACTTGATAGGAGTCCCAGGATTCCTGTGGCACGTGGAAAGGGACCCTTGGTCTCCCGCCTCAGCTGGAGAGGCGTCCCAATTGCCCTGCCAAGCCTCAAGGAGAACCCCGAGTTGTCCCTCGCAACTAGGCAGGAGTCCTGACGTCGCTGAACAAACACGTGTGTGGAAGGGCCATCCCCGTCGTAACTCGAGAATATACCCCAGGTTCCCGCCGCAACTCGAGAAAAACCATGAGACTTCCCCCTCGCCGCGAGATGAGGCCCGATTCCCCTGCACTGCGTGCAGAGCAATTCCGTGTTGCACATCACACATGAAAGGAGCCTTGATTTCCTTGATGGCACTCCAGAGAAACCCCAAGAACACTGTTTCAAGGCTAGAGGGACACTGAGGTCACTGTAGCAACACGAAAGAGCTCCGTGGACCAAAAATCAACTCGAGATGAGAGGTTAGTCCCTGGATTCGACTCCAGAATAATACCACCTTACCACAAGCACCTCAGGAGGAGGCTTCTCTCAGCTCTAGGTATGTGAGAGGGACCCTGAGTTTGCGGCCTCAAGTGGAATGGACACCGCGATGCCCTGACTCGAAATAAGGCCGGATATCCCTGCAGTGACTTGAATGCAGGCTCGTCTTGCATCTCCCAAGACGAAAGGATGTCTGAATCACCTGTGTAGACCACAGAGAAAGACCTAGTTCCGCACCTCATCGCGACCGGAGGCCTCACATCCTTTGAAAACTCCAGAGGTACGCGGAGATCAGTGCCTCCAAAGGAGACGATGCCTGACTCCTCGTGAAACGTGATAGGCGTTCCACGATTCCTGTGGCACGTGGAAAGGGACCCTAGGTCTCCCGCCTCAGCTGGAGAGGCGTCCCAATTGCCCTGCCAAGCCTCGAGGAGAATCCCGAGTTGTCCCTCGCAACTAGGAAGGAGTCCTGACGTCGCTGAACAAACACGTGGGTGGAAGGGCCATCCCCGTCGTAACTCGAGAATATACCCCAGGTTCCCGCCGCAACTCGAGAAAAATCATGAGACTTCCCCCTCGCCGCGAGATGAGGCCCGATTCCCCAGCACTGCGTGCAGAGCAATTCCGTGTTGCACATCACACATAAAAGGAGCCTTGATTTCCTTGATGGCATTCCAGAGAAACCCCAAGAACACTGTTTCAAGGCTAGAGGGATCCTGAGGTCACTGTAGCAACACGAAAGAGCTCCGTGGACCAAAAATCAACTCGAGATGAGAGGTTAGTCCCTGGCTTCGACTCCAGAGGAATACCACCTTACCACAAGCAACTCAAGAGGAGGCTTCTCTCAGCTCTAGGTATGTGAGAGGGACCCTGAGTTTGCGGCCTCAAGTGGAATGGACACCGCGATGCCCTGACTCAAAATAAGGCCGCATATCCCTGCAGTGACTTGAATGCAGGCTCGTCTTCATGTCCAAAGACGAAAGGATGTCTGAATCCCCTGTGGAGACCATAGAGAAAGACCTAGTTCCCCACCTCATCGCGACCAGAGGCCTCACATCCTTTGAAAACTCCAGAGGTACGCCTAGATCAGTGCCTCCAAAGGAGACGATGCCTGACTCCTCTTGAAACTTGACAGGAGTCCCAGGATTCCTGTGGCACGTGGAAAGGGAACCTTGGTCTCCCGCCTCAGCTGGAGAGGCGTCCCAATTGCCCTGCCAAGCCTCGAGGAGAATCCCGAGTTGTCCCTCACAACTAGGCAGGAGTCCTGCCGTCGCTGAACAAACACGTGGGTGGAAGGGCCATCCCCGTCGTAACTCGAGAATATACCCCAGGTTCCCGCCGCAACTCGAGAAAAACCATGAGACTTCCCCCTCGCCACGAGATGAGGCCCGATTTCCCTGCACTGCGTGCAGAGCAATTCCGTGTTGCACATCACACATAAAAGGAGCCTTGATTTCCTTGCTATCACTCCAGAGAAACCCCAAGAACACTGTTTCAAGGCTAGAGGGAACCTGAGGTCACTGTAGCAACACGAAAAAGCTCCGTGGACCAAAAATCAACTTGAGATGAGAGGTTCTCCCTGGCTTCGACTCCAGAGGAATACCACCTTACCACAAGCACCTCAAGAGGAGGCTTCTCTCAGCTCTAGGTATGTGAGAGGGACCCTGAGTTTGCGGCCTCAAGTGGAATGGACACCGCGATGCCCTGACTCGAAATAAGTTCGGATATCCACGCAGTGACTTGAATGCAGGCTCGTCTTGCATCTCCCAAGACGAAAGGATGTCTGAATCCCCTGTGGAGACCACAGAGAAAGACCTAGTTCCCCACCTCATCGCGACCGGAGGCCTCACATCCTTTGAAAACTCTAGAGGTATGCGGAGATCAGTGCCTCCAAAGGAGACGATGTCTGACTCCTCGTGAAACTTGATAGGAGTCCCAGGATTCCTGTGGCACGTGGAAAGGGCCACTTGGTCTCCCCCCTCAGCTGGAGAGGTGTCCCAATTGCCCTGCCAAGCCTCAAGGAGAATCCCGAGTTGTCCCTTGCAACTAGGCACAGTCCTGACGTCGCTGAACAAACACGTGGGTGGAAGGGCCATCCCCGTCGTAACTCGAGAATATACCCCAGCCTCCCGCCGCCACTCGAGAAAAACCATGAGACTTCCCCCTCGCCGCAAAATGAGGCCCGATTCCCCTGCACTGCGTGCAGAGCAATTCCGTGTTGCACATCACACATGAAATGAGCCTTGATTTCCTTGATGGCACTCCAGAGAAACCCCAAGAACACTGTTTCAAGGCTAGAGGGATCCTGAGGTCACTGTAGCAACAAGAAAGATCCCCATGGACAAAAAATCAACTCGAGATGAGAGGTTAGTCCCTGGCCTCGACTCCAGAGGAATACCACCTTACCTCAAGCATCACAGGAGCAGGCTTCTCTCAGCTATAGGTATGTGAGAGGGATCCTGATTTTGCAGGTTCAAGTGGAATGGACACCGCGATGCCCTGACTCGATATAAGGCCGGATATCCCTGCAGTGACTTGAATGTAGGCTCGTCTTGCATCTCCCAAGACGAAAGGATGTCTGAATCCCCTGTGGAGATCACAGAGAAAGACCTAGTTCCCCACCTCATCGCGACCGGAGGCCTCACATCCTTTGAAAACTCCAGAGGTACGCGGAGATCAGTGCCTCCAAAGGAGACGATGCCTGACTCCTCGTGAAACTTGATAGGAGTCCCAGGATTCCTGTGGCACGTGGAAAGGGACCCTTGGTCTCCCGCCTCAGCTGGAGAGGCGTCCCAATTGCCTTGCCAAGCCTCGAGGGGAATCCCAAGTTGTCCCTCGCAACTGGGCAGGAGTCTTGACGAGGCTGAACAAACACGTGGGTGGAAGGGCCATCCCCGTCGTAACTCGAGAATATACCCCAGGTTCCCGCCGCAACTCGAGAAAAACCATGAGACTTCCCCCTCGCGGCGAGATGAGGCCCGATTCCCCTGCACTGCGTGCAGAGCAATTCCGTGTTGCACATCACACATGAAAGGAGCCTTGATTTCCTTGATGGCACTCCAGAGAAACCCCAAGAACACCTTTTCAAGGCTAGAGGGATCCTGAGGTCACTGTAGCAACACAAAAGAGCTCCGTGGACCAAAAATCAACTCGAGATGAGAGGTTAGTCCCTGGCTTCGACTCCAGAATAATACCACCTTACCACAAGCACCTCAAGAGGAGGCTTCTCTCAGCTCTAGGTATGTGAGAGGGACCCTGAGTTTGCGGCCTCAAGTGGAATGGACACTGCGATTCCCTGACTCGAAATAAGGCCGGATATCCCTGCAGTGACTTGAATGCAGGCTCGTCTTGCATCTCCCAAGACGAAAGGATGTCTGAATCCCCTGTGGAGACCACAGAGAAAGATCTAGTTCCCCACCTCATGGCGACCGGAGGCCTCACATCCTTTGAAAACTGCAGAGGTACGCGGAGATCAGTGCCTCCAAAGGAGACGATGCCTGACTCCTCGTGAAACTTGATAGGAGTCCCAGGATTCCTGTGGCAAGTGGATAGGGACACTTGGTCTCCCGCCTCAGCTGGAGAGGCGTCCCAATTGCCCTGCCAAGCCTCGAGGAGAATCCCGAGTTGTCCCTCGCAGCTAGGCAGGAGTCCTGACGTTGCTGAACAAACACGTGTGTGGAAGGGCCATCCCCGTCGTAACTCGAGAATATACCCCAGGTTCCCGCCGCAACTCGAGAAAAACAATGAGACTTCCACATCGCCGAGAGATGAGGCTCGATTCTCCTGCATTGCATGCATAGCAATTCCGTGTTGCACATCACACATGAAAGGAGCCTTGATTTCCTTGATGGCACTCCAGAGAAACCCCAAGAACACTGTTTCAAGGCTAGAGGGATCCTGAGGTCACTGTAGCAACACGAAAGAGCTCCGTGGACCAAAAATCAACTCCAGATGAGAGGTTAGTCCCTGGCTTCGACTCCAGAGGAATACCACCATACCACAAGCACCTCAAGAGGAGGCTTCTTTCAGCTCTAGGTATGTGAGAGGGACCCTGAGTTTGCGGCCTCAAGTGGAATGGACACCGTGATGCCCTGACTCGAAATAAGGCCGGATATCCCTGCAGTGACTTGAATGCAGGTTCGTCTTGCATCTCCCAAGACGAAAGGATGTCTGAATCCCCTGTGGAGACCACAGAGAAAGACCTAGTTCCCCACCTCATCGCGACCGGAGGCCTCACATCCTTTGAAAACTCCAGAGGTATGGGGAGGTCAGTGCCTCCAAAGGAGACGATGCCTGACTCCTCGTGAAACTTGTTAGGAGTCCCAGGATTCCTTTGGCACGTGGAAAGGGAACCTTGGTCTCCCGCCTCAGCTGGAGAGGCGTCCCAATTGCCCTGGCAAGCCTCGAGGAGAATCCTGAGTTGTCCCTCGCAACTAGGCAGGAGTCCTGACGTCGCTGAACAAACACGTGGGTGGAAGGGCCATCCCTGTCGTAACTTGAAAATATACCCCAGGTTCCCGCCGCAACTCGAGAAAAACCATGAGACTTCTCCCTCGCCGCGAGATGAGGCCCGATTCCCCTGCACTGCGTGCAGAGCAATTCCGTGTTGCACATCACACATGAAAGGAGCCTTGATTTCCTTGATGGCACTCCAGAGAAACCCCAAGAACACTGTTTCAAGGCTAGAGGGACACTGAGGTCACTGTAGCAACACGAAAGAGCTCCGTGGACCAAAAATCAACTCGAGATGAGAGGTTAGTCCCTGGCTTCGACTCCAGAATAATACCACCTTACCACAAGCACCTCAAGAGGAGGCTTCTCTCAGCTCTAGGTATGTGAGAGGGACCCTGAGTTTGCGGCCTCAAGTGGAATGGACACCGCGATGCCCTGACTCGAAATAAGGCCGGATATCCCTGCAGTGACTTGAATGCAGGCTCGTCTTCATGTCCAAAGACGAAAGGATGTCTGAATCCCCTGTGGAGACCACAGAGAAAGACCTAGTTCCCCACCTCATCGCGACCAGAGGCCTCACATCCTTTGAAAACTCCAGAGGTACGCCTAGATCAGTGCCTCCAAAGGAGACGATGCCTGACTCCTCTTGAAACTTGACAGGAGTCCCAGGATTCCTGTGGCACGTGGAAAGGGAACCTTGGTCTCCCGCCTCAGCTGGAGAGGCGTCCCAATTGCCCTGCCAAGCCTCGAGGAGAATCCCGAGTTGTCCCTCACAACTAGGCAGGAGTCCTGCCGTCGCTGAACAAACACGTGGGTGGAAGGGCCATCCCCGTCGTAACTCGAGAATATACCCCAGGTTCCCGCCGCAACTCGAGAAAAACCATGAGACTTCCCCCTCGCCACGAGATGAGGCCCGATTTCCCTGCACTGCGTGCAGAGCAATTCCGTGTTGCACATCACACATAAAAGGAGCCTTGATTTCCTTGCTATCACTCCAGAGAAACCCCAAGAACACTGTTTCAAGGCTAGAGGGAACCTGAGGTCACTGTAGCAACACGAAAAAGCTCCGTGGACCAAAAATCAACTTGAGATGAGAGGTTCTCCCTGGCTTCGACTCCAGAGGAATACCACCTTACCACAAGCACCTCAAGAGGAGGCTTCTCTCAGCTCTAGGTATGTGAAAGGGACCCTGATTTTGCGGCCTCAAGTGGAATGGACACCGCGATGCCCTGACTCGAAATAAGGCCGGATATGCCTGCAGTGACTTGAATGCATGCTCGTCTTGCATCTCCCAAGGCGAAAGGTTGTCTGAATCCCCTGTGGAGACCACAGAGAAAGACCTAGTTCTCCACCTCATCACGACCGCAGGCCTCAAATCCTTTGAAAATTCCAGAGGGACGCGGAGATCAGTGCCTCCAAAGGAGACGATGCCTGACTCCTCGTGAAACTTGATAGGAGTCCCAGGATTCCTGTGGCACGTGGAAAGGGACCCTTGGTCTCCCGCCTCAGCTGGAGAGGCGTCCCAATTGCCCTGCCAAGCCTAGAGAAGAATCCCGAGTTATCCCTCGCAACTAGGCAGGAGTCCTGATGTCGCTGAACAAACACGTGTGTGGAAGGGCCATCCCTGTCGGAACTCGAGAATATACCCCAGGTTCCCACCGCAACTCGAGAAAAACCATGAGACTTCCCCCTCGCCGCGAGATGAGCCCAATTCCCCTGCACTGCGTGCAGAGCAATGGCGTGTTGCACATCACACAGGAAAGGAGCCTTGATTTCCTTGATGGCACTCCAGAGAAAGCCCAAGAACACTGTTTCAAGGCTAGAGGGATCCTGAGGTCACTGTAGCAACACGAAAGAGCTCCGTGGACCAAAATTCAACTCGAGATGAGAGGTTAGTCCCTGGCTTCGACTCCAGAGGAATACCACCTTACCACAAGCACCTCAAGAGGAGGCTTCTCTCAGCTCCAGGTATGTGAGAGGGACCCTGAGTTTGCGGCCTCAAGTGGAATTGACAAAGCGATGCCCTGACTCGAAATACGGCCGAATATCCCTGCAGTGACTTGAATGCAGGCTCGTCTTGCATCTCCCAAGACGAAAGGATGTCTGAATCCCCAGTGGAGACCAAAGAGAAAGACCTAGTTCCCCACCTCATGGCAACCGGAGGCCTCACATCCTTGGAAAACTCCAGAGGGACGCGGAGATCAGTGCCTCCAAAGGAGACGATGCCTGACTCCTCGTGAAACTTGATAGGAGGCCCAGGATTCCTGTGGCACGTGGAAAGGGACCCTTGGTCTCCCGCCTCAGCTGGAGAGGCGTCCCAATTGCCCTGCCAAGCCTCAAGGACAATCCCGAGTTGTCCCTCGCAACTAGGCAGGAGTCCTGAAGTCGCTGAACAAACACGTGTGTGGAAGGGCCATCCCCGTCGTAACTCGAGAATATACCCCAGGTTCCCGCCGCAACTCGAGAAAAACCATGAGACTTCCCCCTCGCCGCGAGATGAGGCCCGATTCCCCTGCACTGCGTGCAGAGCAATGCCATGTTGCACATCACACAGGAAAGGAGCCTTGATTTCCTTGATGGCACTCCAGAGAAACCCCAAGAACACTGTTTCAAGGCTAGAGGGATCCTGAGGTCACGGTAGCAACACGAAAGAACTCCGTGGACCAAAAATCAACTCGAGATGAGAGGTTAGTCCCTGGCTTCGACTCCAGAGGAATACCACCTTACCAC
Source organism: Cervus elaphus (assembly GCF_910594005.1). Taxonomy (NCBI): domain Eukaryota; kingdom Metazoa; phylum Chordata; class Mammalia; order Artiodactyla; family Cervidae; genus Cervus; species Cervus elaphus. The sequence goes on along the minus strand of NC_057823.1, from coordinate 1,087,002 downwards.
GAGCACGTCAAGAGGAGGCTTCTCTCAGCTCTAGGTATGTGAGAGGGACCCTGAGTTTGCGGCCTCAAGTGGAATGGACATCGCGATGCACTGACTCGAAATAAGGCCGGATATCCCTGCAGTGACTTGAATGCAGGCTCGTCTTGCATCTCCCAAGACGAAAGGATGTCTGAATCCCCTGTGGAGACCACAGAGAAAGACCTAGTTCCCCACCTCATCGCGACCGGAGGCCTCACATCCTTTGAAAACTCCAGAGGGACGCGGAGATCAGTGCCTCCAAAGGAGACGATGCCTGACTCCTCGTGAAACTTGATAGGAGTCCCAGGATTCCTGTGGCACGTGGAAAGGGACCCTTGGTCTCCCGCCTCAGCTGGAGGGGCGTCCCAATTGCCCTGCCAAGCCTCGAGGAGAATCCCGAGTTGTCCCTCGCAACTAGGCAGGAGTCCTGACGTCGCTGAACAAACACGTGTGTGGAAGGGCCATCCCCATCGTAACTCGAGAATATACCCCAGGTTCCCGCCGCAACTCGAGAAAAACCATGAGACTTCCCCCTCGCCGCGAGATGAGGCCCGATTCCCCTGCACTGCGTGCAGAGCAATGCCGTGTTGCACATCACACAGGAAAGGAGCATTGACTTCCTTGATGGCACTCCAGAGAAAGCCCAAGAACACTGTTTCAAGGCTAGAGGGATCCTGAGGTCACTGTAGCAACACGAAAGAGCTCCATGGACCACAAATCAACTCCAGATGAGAGGTTAGTGCCTGGCTTTGACTCCAGAGGAATACCACCTTACCACAAGCACCTCAAGAGGAGGCTTCTCTCAGCTCTAGGTATGTGAGAGGGACCCTGAGGTTGCGGCCTCAAGTGGAATGGACACCGCGATGCCCTGACTCGAAATAAGGCCCGATATCCCTGCAGTGACTTGAATGCAGGCTCGTCTTGCATCTCCCAAGACGAAAGGATGTCTGTATCCCCTGTGGAGACCACAGAGAAAGACTTAGTTCCCCACCTCATCGCCCCCGGAGGCCTCACATCCTTTGAAAACCCCAGAGGGACGCGGAGATCAGTGCCTCCATAGGAGACGATGCCTGACTCCTCGTGAAACTTGATAGGAGTCCCAGGATTCCTGTGGCACGTGGAAAGGGACACTTGGTCTCCCGCCTCAACTGGAGAGGCATCCCAATTGCCCTGCCAAGCCTCGAGGAGAATCCCGAGTTGTCCCTCGCAACTAGGCAGGAGTCCTGACGTCGCTGAAGAAACACGTGTGTGGAAGGGCCATTACCGTCGTAACTCGAGAATATACCCCAGGTTCCCGCCGCAACTCGAGAAAAACCATGAGACTTTCTCCTCGCCGCGAGATGAGGCCCAATTCCCCTGCACTGCGTGCAGAGCAATGCCGTGTTGCACATCACACAGGAAAGGAACCTTGATTTCCTTGATGGCACTCCACAGAATCCCCAAGAACACTGTTTCAAGGCTAGAGGGATCCTGAGGTCACTGTAGCAACAGGAAAGAGCTCGGTGGACCAAAAATCAACTTGAGATGAGAGGTTAGTCCCTGGCTTCGACTCCAGAGGAATACCACCTTACCACAAGCACCTCAAGAGGAGGCTTCTCTCAGCTCTAGGTATGTGAAAGGGACCCTGATTTTGCGGCCTCAAGTGGAATGGACACCGCGATGCCCTGACTCGAAATAAGGCCGGATATGCCTGCAGTGACTTGAATGCATGCTCGTCTTGCATCTCCCAAGGCGAAAGGTTGTCTGAATCCCCTGTGGAGACCACAGAGAAAGACCTAGTTCTCCACCTCATCACGACCGCAGGCCTCAAATCCTTTGAAAATTCCAGAGGGACGCGGAGATCAGTGCCTCCAAAGGAGACGATGCCTGACTCCTCGTGAAACTTGATAGGAGTCCCAGGATTCCTGTGGCACGTGGAAAGGGACCCTTGGTCTCCCGCCTCAGCTGGAGAGGCGTCCCAATTGCCCTGCCAAGCCTCGAGGAGAATCTCGAGTTGTCCCTCGCAACTAGGCAGGTGTCCTGACGTCGCTGAACAAGCACGTGTGTGGAAGGGCCATCCCCGTCGCAACTCGAGAATATACCCCAGGTTCCCGCCGCAACTCGAGAAAAACCATGAGACTTCCCCCTCGCCGCGAGATGAGGCCCGATTCCCCTGCATTGCGTGCAGAGCAATGCCGTGTTGCACATCACACAGGAAAGGAGCCTTGATTTCCTTGATGGCACTCCAGAGAAACCCCAAGAACACTGTTTCAAGGCTAGAGGGATCCTGAGGTCACGGTAGCAACACGAAAGAGCTCCGTGGACCAAAAATCAACTCGAGTTGAGAGGTTAGTCCCTGGCTTCGACTCCAGAGGAATTCCACCTTACCACGAGCACCTCAAGAGGAGGCTTCTCTCAGCTCTAGGTATGTGAGAGGAACCCTGAGTTTGCGGCCTCAAGTGGAATGGACACCGCGATGCCCTGACTCGAAATAAGGCCCGATATCCCTGCAGTGAATTGAATGCAGGCTCGTCTTGCATCTCCCAAGACGAAAGGATGTCTGAATCCCCTGTGGAGACCACAGAGAAAGACCTAGTTCCCCACCTCATCGCGACCGGAGGCCTCACATCCTTTGAAAACTCCAGAGGGACGCGGAGATCAGTGCCTCCAAAGGAGACGATGCCTGACTCCTCGTGAAACTTGATAGGAGGCCCAGGATTCCTGTGGCACGTGGAAAGGGACCCTTGGTCTCCCGCCTCAGCTGGAGAGGCGTCCCAATTGCCCTGCCAAGCCTCAAGGACAATCCCGAGTTGTCTCTCGCAACTAGGCAGGAGTCCTGAAGTCGCTGAACAAACACGTGTGTGGAAGGGCCATCCCCGTCGTAACTCGAGAATATACCCCAGGTTCCCGCCGCAACTCGAGAAAAACCATGAGACTTCCCCCTCGCCGCGAGATGAGGCCCGATTCCCCTGCACTGCGTGCAGAGCAATGCCATGTTGCACATCACACAGGAAAGGAGCCTTGATTTCCTTGATGGCACTCCAGAGAAACCCCAAGAACACTGTTTCAAGGCTAGAGGGATCCTGAGGTCACGGTAGCAACACGAAAGAACTCCGTGGACCAAAAATCAACTCGAGATGAGAGGTTAGTCCCTGGCTTCGACTCCAGAGGAATACCACCTTACCACGAGCACGTCAAGAGGAGGCTTCTCTCAGCTCTAGGTATGTGAGAGGGACCCTGAGTTTGCGGCCTCATGTGGAATGGACACCGCGATGCACTGACTCGAAATAAGGCCGGATATCCCTGCAGTGACTTGAATGCAGGCTCGTCTTGCATCTCCCAAGACGAAAGGATGTCTGAATCCCCTGTGGAGACCACAGAGAAAGACCTAGTTCCCCACCTCATCGCGACCGGAGGCCTCACATCCTTTGAAAACTCCAGAGGGACGCGGAGATCAGTGCCTCCAAAGGAGACGATGCCTGACTCCTCGTGAAACTTGATAGGAGTCCCAGGATTCCTGTGGCACGTGGAAAGGGACCCTTGGTCTCCCGCCTCAGCTGGAGGGGCGTCCCAATTGCCCTGCCAAGCCTCGAGGAGAATCCCGAGTTGTCCCTCGCAACTAGGCAGGAGTCCTGACGTCGCTGAACAAACACGTGTGTGGAAGGGCCATCCCCATCGTAACTCGAGAATATACCCCACGTTCCCGCCGCAACTCGAGAAAAACCATGAGACTTCACCCTCGCCGCGAGATGAGGCCCGATTCCCCTGCACTGCGTGCAGAGCAATGCCGTGTTGCACATCACACAGGAAAGGAGCATTGACTTCCTTGATGGCACTCCAGAGAAAGCCCAAGAACACTGTTTCAAGGCTAGAGGGATCCTGAGGTCACTGTAGCAACACGAAAGAGCTCCGTGGACCACAAATCAACTCCAGATGAGAGGTTAGTGCCTGGCTTCGACTCCAGAGGAATACCACCTTACCACAAGCACCTCAAGAGGAGGCTTCTCTCAGCTCTAGGTATGTGAGAGGGACCCTGAGGTTGCGGCCTCAAGTGGAATGGACACCGCGATGCCCTGACTCGAAATAAGGCCCGATATCCCTGCAGTGACTTGAATGCAGGCTCGTCTTGCATCTCCCAAGATGAAAGGATGTCTGAATCCCCTGTGGAGACCACAGAGAAAGACCTAGTTCCCCACCTCATCGCGACCGGAGGCCTCACATCCTTTGAAAACTCCAGAGGGACGCGGAGATCAGTGCCTCCAAAGGAGACGATGCCTGACTCCTCGTGAAACTTGATAGGAGTCCCAGGATTCCTGTGGCACGTGGAAAGGGAAACTTGGTCTCCCGCCTCAGCTGGAGAGGCGTCCCAATTGCCCTGCTAAGCCTCAAGGAGAACCCCGAGTTGTCCCTCGCAACTAGGCAGGAGTCCTGACGTCGCTGAACAAACACGTGTGTGGAAGGGCCATCCCCGTCGTAACTCGAGAATATACCCCAGGTTCCCGCCGCAACTCGAGAAAAACCATGAGACTTCCCCCTCGCCGCGAGATGAGGCCCAATTCCCCTGCACTGCGTGCAGAGCAATGCCGTGTTGCACATCACACTGGAAAGGAACCTTGATTTCCTTGATGGCACTCCACAGAATCCCCAAGAACACTGTTTCAAGGCTAGAGGGATCCTGAGGTCACTGTAGCAACAGGAAAGAGCTCCGTGGCCCAAAAATCAACTTGAGAAGAGAGGTTAGTCCCTGGCTTCGACTCCAGAGGAATACCACCTTACCACAAGCACCTCAAGAGGAGGCTTCTCTCAGCTCTAGGTATGTGAGAGGGACCCTGAGTTTGCGGCCTCAAGTGGAATGGACACCGCGATGCCCTGACTCGAAATAAGGCCGGATATGCCTGCAGTGACTTGAATGCATGTTCGTCTTGCATCTCCCAAGGCGAAAGGTTGTCTGAATCTCCTGTGGAGACCACAGAGAAAGACCTAGTTCTCCACCTCATCACGACCGCAGGCCTCACATCCTTTGAAAACTCCAGAGGGATGCGGAGATCAGTGCCTCCAAAGGAGACAATGCCTGACTCCTCGTGAAACTTGATAGGAGGCCCAGGATTCCTGTGGCACGTGGAAAGGGACGCTTGGTCTCCCGCCTCAGCTGGGGAGGCGTCCCAATTGCCCTGCCAAGCCTCAAGGACAATCCCGAGTTGTCCCTCGCAACTAGGCAGGAGTCCTGAAGTCGCTGAACAAACACGTGTGTGGAAGGGTCATTCCCTTTGTAACTCGAGAATATACCCCAGGTTCCCGCCGCAACTCGAGAAAAACCATGAGACTTCCCCCTCGCCGCGAGATGAGGCCCGATTCCCCTGCACTGCCTGCAGAGCAATTCCGTCTTGCACATCACACATGAAAGGAGCCTTGATTTCCTTGATGGCACTCCAGAGAAACCCCAAGAACACTGTTTCAAGGCTAGAGGGATCCTGAGGTCACTGTAGCAACACGAAAGAGCTCCGTGGACCAAAAATCAACTCCAGATGAGAGGTTAGTCCCTGGCTTCGACTCCAGAGGAATACCACCTTCCCAAAAGCACCACAGCAGCAGGCTTCTCTCAGCTCTAGGTATGTGAGAGGGACCCTGAGTTTGCGGCCTCAAGTGGAATGGACACTGCGATTCCCTGACTCGAAATATGGCCGGATATCCCTGCAGTGACTTGAATGCAGGCTCGTCTTGCATCTCCCAAGACGAAAGGATGTCTGAATCCCCTGTGGAGACCACAGAGAAAGATCTAGTTCCCCACCTCATGGCGACCGGAGGCCTCACATCCTTTGAAAACTCCAGAGGTACGCGGAGATCAGTGCCTCCAAAGGAGACGATGCCTGACTCCTCGTGAAACTTGATAGGAGTCCCAGGATTCCTGTGGCAAGTGGATAGGGACACTTGGTCTCCCGCCTCAGCTGGAGAGGCGTCCCAATTGCCCTGCCAAGCCTCGAGGAGAATCCCGAGTTGTCCCTCGCAGCTAGGCAGGAGTCCTGACGTCGCTGAACAAACACGTGTGTGGAAGGGCCATCCCCGTCGTAACTCGAGAATATACCCCAGGTTCCCGCCGCAACTCGAGAAAAACAATGAGACTTCCCCATCGCCGAGAGATGAGGCTCGATTCTCCTGCATTGCATGCATAGCAATTCCGTGTTGCACATCACACATGAAAGGAGCCTTGATTTCCTTGATGGCACTCCAGAGAAACCCCAAGAACACTGTTTCAAGGCTAGAGGGATCCTGAGGTCACTGTAGCAACACGAAAGAGCTCCGTGGACCAAAAATCAACTCCAGATGAGAGGTTAGTCCCTGGCTTCGACTCCAGAGGAATACCACCATACCACAAGCACCTCAAGAGGAGGCTTCTTTCAGCTCTAGGTATGTGAGAGGGACCCTGAGTTTGCGGCCTCAAGTGGAATGGACACCGTGATGCCCTGACTCGAAATAAGGCCGGATATCCCTGCAGTGACTTGAATGCAGGTTCGTCTTGCATCTCCCAAGACGAAAGGATGTCTGAATCCCCTGTGGAGACCACAGAGAAAGACCTAGTTCCCCACCTCATCGCGACCAGAGGCCTCACATCCTTTGAAAACTCCAGAGGTATGGGGAGGTCAGTGCCTCCAAAGGAGACGATGCCTGACTCCTCGTGAAACTTGTTAGGAGTCCCAGGATTCCTGTGGCACGTGGAAAGGGAACCTTGGTCTCCCGCCTCAGCTGGAGAGGCGTCCCAATTGCCCTGGCAAGCCTCGAGGAGAATCCCGAGTTGTCCCTCGCAACTAGGCAGGAGTCCTGACGTCGCTGAACAAACACGTGGGTGGAAGGGCCATCCCTGTCGTAACTTGAGAATATACCCCAGGTTCCCGCCGCAACTCGAGAAAAACCATGAGACTTCCCCCTCGCCGCGAGATGAGGCCCGATTCCCCTGCACTGCGTGCAGAGCAATTCCGTGTTGCACATCACACATGAAAGGAGCCTTGATTTCCTTGATGGCACTCCAGAGAAACCCCAAGAACATTGTTTCAAGGCTAGAGGGACACTGAGGTCACTGTAGCAACACGAAAGAGCTCCGTGGACCAAAAATCAACTCGAGATGAGAGGTTAGTCCCTGGCTTCGACTCCAGAATAATACCACCTTACCACAAGCACCTCAAGAGGAGGCTTCTCTCAGCTCTAGGTATGTGAGAGGGACACTGAGTTTGCGGCCTCAAGTGGAATGGACACCGCGATGCCCTGACTCGAAATAAGGCCGGATATCCCTGCAGTGACTTGAATGCAGGCTCGTCTTGCATCTCCCAAGACGAAAGGATGTCTGAATCACCTGTGTAGACCACTGAGAAAGACCTAGTTCCCCACTTCATCGCGACCGGAGGCCTCACATCCTTTGAAAACTCCAGAGGTACGCGGAGATCAGTGCCTCCAAAGGAGACGATGCCTGACTCCTCGTGAAACTTGATAGGCGTTCCAGGATTCCTGTGGCACGTGGAAAGGGACCCTAGGTCTCCCGCCTCAGCTGGAGAGGCGTACCAATTGCCCTGCCAAGCCTCGAGGAGAATCCCGAGTTGTCCCTCGCAACTAGGAAGGAGTCCTGACGTCGCTGAACAAACACGTGGGTGGAAGGGCCATCCCCGTCGTAACTCGAGAATATACCCCAGGTTCCCGCCGCAACTCGAGAAAAATCATGAGACTTCCCCCTCGCCGCGAGATGAGGCCCGATTCCCCAGCACTGCGTGCAGAGCAATTCCGTGTTGCACATCACACATAAAAGGAGCCTTGATTTCCTTGATGGCATTCCAGAGAAACCCCAAGAACACTGTTTCAAGGCTAGAGGGATCCTGAGGTCACTGTAGCAACACAAAAGAGCTCCGTGGACCAAAAATCAACTCGAGATGAGAGATTAGTCCCTGGCTTCTACTCCAGATGACTACCACCTTACCACAAGCAACTCAAGAGGAGGCTTCTCTCAGCTCTAGGTATGTGAGAGGGACCCTGAGTTTGCGGCCTCAAGTGGAATGGACACCGCGATGCCCTGACTCAAAATAAGGCCGCATATCCCTGCAGTGACTTGAATGCAGGCTCGTCTTCATGTCCAAAGACGAAAGGATGTCTGAATCCCCTGTGGAGACCACAGAGAAAGACCTAGTTCCCCACCTCATCGCGACCAGAGGCCTCACATCCTTTGAAAACTCCAGAGGTACGCCTAGATCAGTGCCTCCAAAGGAGACGATGCCTGACTCCTCTTGAAACTTGACAGGAGTCCCAGGATTCCTGTGGCACGTGGAAAGGGAACCTTGGTCTCCCGCCTCAGCTGGAGAGGCGTCCCAATTGCCCTGCCAAGCCTCGAGGAGAATCCCGAGTTGTCCCTCACAACTAGGCAGGAGTCCTGCCGTCGCTGAACAAACACGTGGGTGGAAGGGCCATCCCCGTCGTAACTCGAGAATATACCCCAGGTTCCCGCCGCAACTCGAGAAAAACCATGAGACTTCCCCCTCGCCACGAGATGAGGCCCGATTCCCCTGCACTGCGTGCAGAGCAATTCCGTGTTGCACATCACACATAAAAGGAGCCTTGATTTCCTTGCTATCACTCCAGAGAAACCCCAAGAACACTGTTTCAAGGCTAGAGGGAACCTGAGGTCACTGTAGCAACACGAAAAAGCTCCGTGGACCAAAAATCAACTTGAGATGAGAGGTTCTCCCTGGCTTCGACTCCAGAGGAATACCACCTTACCACAAGCACCTCAAGAGGAGGCTTCTCTCAGCTCTAGGTATGTGAGAGGGACCCTGAGTTTGCGGCCTCAAGTGGAATGGACACCGCGATGCCCTGACTCGAAATAAGTTCGGATATCCACGCAGTGACTTGAATGCAGGCTCGTCTTGCATCTCCCAAGACGAAAGGATGTCTGAATCCCCTGTGGAGACCACAGAGAAAGACCTAGTTCCCCACCTCATCGCGACCGGAGGCCTCACATCCTTTGAAAACTCTAGAGGTATGCGGAGATCAGTGCCTCCAAAGGAGACGATGTCTGACTCCTCGTGAAACTTGATAGGAGTCCCAGGATTCCTGTGGCACGTGGAAAGGGCCACTTGGTCTCCCCCCTCAGCTGAAGAGGTGTCCCAATTGCCCTGCCAAGCCTCAAGGAGAATCCCGAGTTGTCCCTTCCAACTAGGCACAGTCCTGACGTCGCTGAACAAACACGTGGGTGGAAGGGCCATCCCCGTCGTAACTCGAGAATATACCCCAGCTTCCCGCCGCAACTCGAGAAAAACCATGAGACTTCCCCCTCGCCGCAAAATGAGGCCCGATTCCCCTGCACTGCGTGCAGAGCAATTCCGTGTTGCACATCACACATGAAATGAGCCTTGATTTCCTTGATGGCACTCCAGAGAAACCCCAAGAACACTGTTTCAAGGCTAGAGGGATCCTGAGGTCACTGTAGCAACAAGAAAGATCCCCATGGACAAAAAATCAACTCGAGATGAGAGGTTAGTCCCTGGCCTCGACTCCAGAGGAATACCACCTTACCTCAAGCATCACAGGAGCAGGCTTCTCTCAGCTCTAGGTATGTGAGAGGGATCCTGATTTTGCAGGTTCAAGTGGAATGGACACCGCGATGCCCTGACTCGATATAAGGCCGGATATCCCTGCAGTGACTTGAATGTAGGCTCGTCTTGCATCTCCCAAGACGAAAGGATGTCTGAATCCCCTGTGGAGATCACAGAGAAAGACCTAGTTCCCCACCTCATCGCGACCGGAGGCCTCACATCCTTTGAAAACTCCAGAGGTACGCGGAGATCAGTGCCTCCAAAGCAGACGATGCCTGACTCCTCGTGAAACTTGATAGGAGTCCCAGGATTCCTGTGGCACGTGGAAAGGGACCCTTGGTCTCCCGCCTCAGCTGGAGAGGCGTCCCAATTGCCTTGCCAAGCCTCGAGGGGAATCCCAAGTTGTCCCTCGCAACTGGGCAGGAGTCCTGACGAGGCTGAACAAACACGTGGGTGGAAGGGCCATCCCCGGCGTAACTCGAGAATATACCCCAGGTTCCCGCCGCAACTCGAGAAAAACCATGAGACTTCCCCCTCGCGGCGAGATGAGGCCCGATTCCCCTGCACTGCGTGCAGAGCAATTCCGTGTTGCACATCACACATGAAAGGAGCCTTGATTTCCTTGATGGCACTCCAGAGAAACCCCAAGAACACTGTTTCAAGGCTAGAGGGATCCTGAGGTCACTGTAGCAACACGAAAGAGCTCCGTGGACCAAAAATCAACTCCAGATGAGAGGTTAGTCCCTGGCTTCGACTCCAGAGGAATACCACCATACCACAAGCACCTCAAGAGGAGGCTTCTTTCAGCTCTAGGTATGTGAGAGGGACCCTGAGTTTGCGGCCTCAAGTGGAATGGACACCGTGATGCCCTGACTCGAAATAAGGCCGGATATCCCTGCAGTGACTTGAATGCAGGCTCGTCTTGCATCTCCCAAGACGAAAGGATGTCTGAATCCCCTGTGGAGACCACAGAGAAAGACCTAGTTCCCCACCTCTTCGCGACCGGAGGCCTCACATCCTTTGAAAACTCCAGAGGTACGCGGAGATCAGTGCCTCCAAAGGAGACGATGCCTGACTCCTCGTGAAACTTGATAGGAGTCCCAGGATTCCTGTGGCAAGTGGATAGGGACACTTGGTCTCCCGCCTCAGCTGGAGAGGCGTCCCAATTGCCCTGCCAAGCCTCGAGGAGAATCCCGAGTTGTCCCTCGCAGCTAGGCAGGAGTCCTGACGTCGCTGAACAAACACGTGTGTGGAAGGGCCATCCCCGTCGTAACTCGAGAATATACCCCAGGTTCCCGCCGCAACTCGAGAAAAACAATGAGACTTCCCCATCGCCGAGAGATGAGGCTCGATTCTCCTGCATTGCATGCATAGCAATTCCGTGTTGCACATCACACATGAAAGGAGCCTTGATTTCCTTGATGGCACTCCAGAGAAACCCCAAGAACACTGTTTCAAGGCTAGAGGGATCCTGAGGTCACTGTAGCAACATGAAAGAGCTCCGTGGACCAAAAATCAACTCCAGATGAGAGGTTAGTCCCTGGCTTCGACTCCAGAGGAATACCACCATACCACAAGCACCTCAAGAGGAGGCTTCTTTCAGCTCTAGGTATGTGAGAGGGACCCTGAGTTTGCGGCCTCAAGTGGAATGGACACCGTGATGCCCTGACTCGAAATAAGGCCGGATATCCCTGCAGTGACTTGAATGCAGGCTCGTCTTGCATCTCCCAAGACGAAAGGATGTCTGAATCCCCTGTGGAGACCACAGAGAAAGATCTAGTTCCCCACATCATCGCGACCAGAGGCCTCACATCCTTTGAAAACTCCAGAGGTATGGGGAGGTCAGTGCCTCCAAAGGAGACGATGCCTGACTCCTCGTGAAACTTGTTAGGAGTCCCAGGATTCCTGTGGCACGTGGAAAGGGAACCTTGGTCTCCCGCCTCAGCTGGAGAGGCGTCCCAATTGCCCTGGCAAGCCTCGAGGAGAATCCCGAGTTGTCCCTCGCAACTAGGCAGGAGTCCTGACGTCGCTGAACAAACACGTGGGTGGAAGGGCCATCCCTGTCGTAACTTGAGAATATACCCCAGGTTCCCGCCGCAACTCGAGAAAAACCATGAGACTTCCCCCTCGCCGCGAGATGAGGCCCGATTCCCCTGCACTGCGTGCAGAGCAATTCCGTGTTGCACATCACACATGAAAGGAGCCTTGATTTCCTTGATGGCACTCCAGAGAAACCCCAAGAACACTGTTTCAAGGCTAGAGGGACACTGAGGTCACTGTAGCAACACGAAAGAGTTCCGTGGACCAAAAATCAACTCGAGATGAGAGGTTAGTCCCTGGCTTCGACTCCAGAGGAATACCACCTTACCACAAGCACCTCAAGAGGAGGCTTCTCTCAGCTCTAGGTATGTGAGAGGGACCCTGAGTTTGCGGCCTCAAGTGGAATGGACACCGCGATGCCCTGACTCGAAATAAGGCCGGATATCCCTGCAGTGACTTGAATGCAGGCTCGTCTTGCATCTCCCAAGACGAAAGGATGTCTGAATCACCTGTGTAGACCACAGAGAAAGACCTAGTTCCCCACCTCATCGCGACCGGAGGCCTCACATCCTTTGAAAACTCCAGAGGTACGCGGAGATCAGTGCCTCCAAAGGAGACGATGCCTGACTCCTCGTGAAACGTGATAGGCGTTCCAGGATTCCTGTGGCACGTGGAAAGGGACCCTAGGTCTCCCGCCTCAGCTGGAGAGGCGTACCAATTGCCCTGCCAAGCCTCGAGGAGAATCCCGAGTTGTCCCTCGCAACTAGGAAGGAGTCCTGACGTCGCTGAACAAACACGTGGGTGGAAGGGCCATCCCCGTCGTAACTCGAGAATATACCCCAGGTTCCCGCCGCAACTCGAGAAAAACCATGAGACTTCCCCCTCGCGGCGAGATGAGGCCCGATTCCCCAGCACTGCGTGCAGAGCAATTCCGTGTTGCACATCACACATGAAAGGAGCCTTGATTTCCTTAATGGCATTCCAGAGAAACCCCAAGAACACTGTTTCAAGGCTAGAGGGATCCTGAGGTCACTGTAGCAACACGAAAGAGCTCCGTGGACCAAAAATCAACTCGAGATGAGAGGTTAGTCCCTGGCTTCGACTCCAGAGGACTACCACCTTACCACAAGCAACTCAAGAGGAGGCTTCTCTCAGCTCTAGGTATGTGAGAGGGACCCTGAGTTTGCGGCCTCAAGTGAAATGGACACCGCGATGCCCTGACTCAAAATAAGGCCGCATATCCCTGCAGTGACTTGAATGCAGGCTCGTCTTCATGTCCAAAGACGAAAGGATGTCTGAATCCCCTGTGGAGACCACAGAGAAAGACCTAGTTCCCCACCTCATCGCGACCAGAGGCCTCACATCCTTTGAAAACTCCAGAGGTACGCGGAGATCAGTGCCTCCAAAGGAGACGATGCCTGACTCCTCTTGAAACTTGACAGGAGTCCCAGGATTCCTGTGGCACGGGGAAAGGGAACCTTGGTCTCCCGCCTCAGCTGGAGAGGCGTCCCAATTGCCCTGCCAAGCCTCGAGGAGAATCCCGAGTAGTCCCTCACAACTAGGCAGGAGTCCTGCCGTCGCTGAACAAACACGTGGGTGGAAGGGCCATCCCCGTCGTAACTCGAGAATATACCCCAGGTTCCCGCCGCAACTCGAGAAAAACCATGAGACTTCCCCCTCGCCACGAGATGAGGCCCGATTTCCCTGCACTGCGTGCAGAGCAATTCCGTGTTGCACATCACACATAAAAGGAGCCTTGATTTCCTTGCTATCACTCCAGAGAAACCCCAAGAACACTGTTTCAAGGCTAGAGGGAACCTGAGGTCACTGTAGCAACACGAAAAAGCTCCGTGGACCAAAAATCAACTTGAGATGAGAGGTTCTCCCTGGCTTCGACTCCAGAGGAATACCACCTTACCACAAGCACCTCAAGAGGAGGCTTCTCTCAGCTCTAGGTATGTGAGAGGGACCCTGAGTTTGCGGCCTCAAGTGGAATGGACACCGCGATGCCCTGACTCGAAATAAGTTCGGATATCCACGCAGTGACTTGAATGCAGGCTCGTCTTGCATCTCCCAAGACGAAAGGATGTCTGAATCCCCTGTGGAGACCACAGAGAAAGACCTAGTTCCCCACCTCATCGCGACCGGAGGCCTCACATCCTTTGAAAACTCTAGAGGTATGCGGAGATCAGTGCCTCCAAAGGAGACGATGTCTGACTCCTCGTGAAACTTGATAGGAGTCCCAGGATTCCTGTGGCACGTGGAAAGGGCCACTTGGTCTCCCCCCTCAGCTGGAGAGGTGTCCCAATTGCCCTGCCAAGCCTCAAGGAGAATCCCGAGTTGTCCCTTGCAACTAGGCACAGTCCTGACATCGCTGAACAAACACGTGGGTGGAAGGGCCATCCCCGTCGTAACTCGAGAATATACCCCAGCTTCCCGCCGCAACTCGAGAAAAACCATGAGACTTCCCCCTCGCCGCAAAATGAGGCCCGATTCCCCTGCACTGCGTGCAGAGCAATTCCGTGTTGCACATCACACATGAAAGGAGCCTTGATTTCCTTGACGGCACTCCAGAGAAACCCCAAGAACACTGTTTCAAGGCTAGAGGGATCCTGAGGTCACTGTAGCAACAAGAAAGATCCCCATGGACAAAAAATCAACTCGAGATGAGAGGTTAGTCCCTGGCTTCGACTCCAGAGGAATACCTCCTTACCACAAGCACCTCAAGAGGAGGCTTCTCTCAGCTCTAGGTATGTGAGAGGGACCCTGAGTTTGCAGCTTCAAGTGGAATGGACACCGCGATGACCTGACTCGATATAAGGCCGGATATCCCTGCAGTGACTTGAATGTAGGCTCGTCTTGCATCTCCCAAGACGAAAGGATGTCTGAATCCCCTGTGGAGATCACAGAGAAAGACCTAGTTCCCCACCTCATCGCGACAGTAGGCCTCACATCCTTTGAAAACTCCAGAGGTACGCGGAGATCAGTGCCTCCAAAGGAGACGATGCCTGACTCCTCGTGAAACTTGATAGGAGTCCCAGGATTCCTGTGGCACGTGGAAAGGGACCCTTGGTCTCCCGCCTCAGCTGGAGAGGCGTCCCAATTGCCCTGCCAAGCCTCGAGGAGAATCCCAAGTTGTCCCACGCAACTGGGCAGGAGTCCTGACGTGGCTGAACAAACACGTGGGTGGAAGGGCCATCCCCGTCGTAACTCGAGAATATACCCCAGGTTCCCGCCGCAACTCGAGAAAAACCATGAGACTTCCCCCTCGCCGCGAGATGAGGCCCGATTCCCCTGCACTGCGTGCAGAGCAATTCCGTGTTGCACATCACACATGAAAGGAGCCTTGATTTCCTTGATGGCACTCCAGAGAAACCCCAAGAACACTGTTTCAAGGCTAGAGGGATCCTGAGGTCACTGTAGCAACACGAAAGAGCTCCGTGGACGAAAAATCAACTCGAGATGAGACGTTAGTCCCTGGCTTCGACTCCAGAGGAATACCACCTTACCACAAGCACCTCAAGAGGAGGCTTCTCTCAGCTCTAGGTATGTGACAGGGACCCTGAGTTTGTGGCCTCAAGTGGAATGGACATGGCGATGCCCTGACTCGAAATAAGGCTGGATATCCCTGCAGTGAGTTGAATGCAAGCTCGTCTTGCATCTCCCAAGACGAAAGGATTTCTGAATCCCCTGTGGAGACTACAGAGAAAGACCTAGTTATCCAACTCATCGCGACCGGAGGCCTC
This sequence comes from Cervus elaphus, assembly GCF_910594005.1. Classification (NCBI taxonomy): domain Eukaryota; kingdom Metazoa; phylum Chordata; class Mammalia; order Artiodactyla; family Cervidae; genus Cervus; species Cervus elaphus. The sequence continues at coordinate 1,071,650 of NC_057823.1, read as the reverse complement.
ACATCCTTTGAAAACTCCAGAGGTACGCGGAGATCAGTGCCTCCAAAGGAGACGATGCCTGACTCCTCGTGAAACTTGATAGGAGTCCCAGGATTCCTGTGGCACGTGGAAAGGGACACTTGGTCTCCCACCTCAGCTGGAGAGGTGTCCCAATTGCCCTGCCAACCCTCAAGGAGAATCCCGAGTTGTCCCTTGCAACTAGGCACAGTCCTGACGTCTCTGAACAAACACGTGGGTGGAAGGGCCATCCCCGTCGTAACTCGAGAATATACCCCAGGTTCCCGCCGCAACTCGAGAAAAACCATGAGACTTCCCCCTCGCCGCAAAATGAGGCCCGATTCCCCTGCACTGCGTGTAGAGCAATTCCGTGTTGCACATCACACATGAAAGGAGCCTTGATTTCCTTGATGGTACTCCAGAGAAACCCCAAGAACACTGTTTCAAGGCTAGAGGGATCCTGAGGTCACTGTAGAAACACGAAAGAGCTCCGTGGACAAAAAATGAACTCGAGATGAGAGGTTAGTCCCTGGCTTTGACTCCAGAGGAATACCACCTTACAACAAGCACCACAGGATCAGGCTTCTCTCAGCTCTAGGTATGTAACAGGGACCCTGAGTTTGCGGCCTCAAGTGGAATGGACACCGCGATGCCCTAACTCGATATAAGGCCGGATATCCCTGCAGTGACCTGAATGCAGACTCGTCTTGCATCTCCCAAGACGAAAGGATGTCTGAATTCCCTGTGGAGATCACAGAAAAAGACCTAGTTCCCCACCTCATCGCGACCAGAGGCATCACATGCTTTGAAAACTCCAGAGGTACGCGGAGATCAGTGCCTCCAAAGGAGACGATGCCTGACTGCTCGTGAAAGTTGATACGAGTCCCAGGATTCCTGTGGCTGGTGGAAAGGGCCCCTTGGTTTCCCACCTTAGCCAGAGAGGCGTCCCAATTGCCCTGGCAAGCCTCGAGGAGAATCCCGAGTTGTCCCTCGCAACTAGCCCGGAGTCCTGACGTCGCTGAACAAACACGTGTGTGGAAGGGCCATTCCCGTCGTAACTCGAGAATATACCCCAGGTTCCCGCCGCAACTCGAGAAAAACCATGAGACTTCCCCGTCGCCGCGAGATGAGGCTCGATTCTCCTGCACTGCATGCAGAGCAATTCCGTGTTGCACATCACACATGAAAGGAGCCTTGATTTCCTTAATGGCACTTCAGAGAAAGCCCAAGAACACTGTTTCAAGGCTAGAGGGATCCTGAGGTCACTGTAGAAACACGAAAGAGCTCCGTGGACCAAAAATCAACTCGAGATGAGAGGTTAGTCCCTGGCCTCGACTCCAGAGGAATACAACCTTACCACAAGCACCTCAAGAGGAGGCTTCTCTCAGCTCTAGGTATGTGAGAGGGACCCTGAGTTTGCGGCCTCAAGTGGAATGGACACCGCGATGCCCTGACGCGAAATAAGGCCGGATATCCCTGCAGTGACTTGAATGCAGGCTCGTCTTGCATCTCCCAAGATGAAAGGATGTCCGATTCCCCTGTGGAGACCACAGGGAAAGACCTAGTTCCCTACCTCATGGCGACCGGAGGCCTCACATCCTTTGAAAACTCCAGAGGTAGGCGGAGATCAGTGCCTCCAAATGAGACGATGCCTGACTCCTCCTGAAAATTGATAGGAGTCCCAGGATTCCTGTGGCACGTGGAAAGGGACCCTTGGTCTCCCGCCTCAGCTGGAGAGGCGTCCCAATTGCCCTGGCAAGCCTCGAGGAGAATCCCGAGTTGTCCCTCTCAACTAGGCAGGAGTCCTGCCGTCGCTGAACAAACACGTGGGTGGAAGGGCCATCCCCGTCGTAACTCGAGAATATACCCCAGGTTCCCGCCGCAACTCGAGAAAAACCATGAGACTTCCCCCTCGCCACGAGATGAGGCCCGATTTCCCTGCACTGCGTGCAGAGCAATTCCGTGTTGCACATCACACATAAAAGGAGCCTTGATTTCCTTGCTATCACTCCAGAGAAACCCCAAGAACACTGTTTCAAGGCTAGAGGGAACCTGAGGTCATTGTAGCAACACGAAAAAGCTCCGTGGACCAAAAATCAACTTGAGATGAGAGGTTCTCCCTGGCTTCAACTCCAGAGGAATACCACCTTACCACAAGCACTTCAAGAGGAGGCTTCTCTCAGCTCTAGGTATGTGAGAGGGACCCTGAGTTTGCGGCCTCAAGTGGAATGGACACCGCGATGCCCTGACTCGAAATAAGTTCGGATATCCACGCAGTGACTTGAATGCAGGCTCGTCTTGCATCTCCCAAGACGAAAGGATGTCTGAATCCCCTGTGGAGACCACAGAGAAAGACCTAGTTCCCCACCTCATCGCGACCGGAGGCCTCACATCCTTTGAAAACTCTAGAGGTATGCGGAGATCAGTGCCTCCAAAGGAGACGATGCCTGACTCCTCGTGAAACTTGATAGGAGTCCCAGGATTCCTGTGGCACGTGGAAAGGGCCACTTGGTCTCCCCCCTCAGATGGAGAGGCGTCCCAATTGCCCTGCCAAGCCTCAAGGAGAATCCCGAGTTGTCCCTTGCAACTAGGCACAGTCCTGACGTCGCTGAACAAACACGTGGGTGGAAGGGCCATCCCCGTCGTAACTCGAGAATATACCCCAGCTTCCCGCCGCAACTCGAGAAAAACCATGAGACTTCCCCCTCGCCGCAAAATGAGGCCCGATTCCCCTGCACTGCGTGCAGAGCAATTCCGTGTTGCACATCACACATGAAAGGAGCCTTGATTTCCTTGATGGCACTCCAGAGAAACCCCAAGAACACTGTTTCAAGGCTAGAGGGATCCTGAGGTCACTGTAGCAACAAGAAAGATTCCCATGGACAAAAAATCAACTCGAGATGAGAGGTTAGTCCCTGGCCTCGACTCCAGAGGAATACCACCTTACCTCAAGCATCACAGGAGCAGGCTTCTCTCAGCTCTAGGTATGTGAGAGGGATCCTGATTTTGCAGCTTCAAGTGGAATGGACACCGCGATGCCCTGACTCGATATAAGGACGGATATCCCTGCAGTGACTTGAATGCAGGCTCGTCTTGCATCTCCCAAGACGAAAGGATGTCTGAATCCCCTGTGGAGATCACAGAGAAAGACCTAGTTCCCCACCTCATCGCGACCGGAGGCCTCACATCCTTTGAAAACTCCAGAGGTACGCGGAGATCAGTGCCTCCAAAGGAGACGATGCCTGACTCCTCGTGAAACTTGATAGGAGTCCCAGGATTCCTGTGGTACGTGGAAAGGGACCCTTGGTCTCCCGCCTCAGCTGGAGAGGCGTCCCAATTGCCCTGCCAAGCCTCGAGGAGAATCCCAAGTTGTCCCTCGCAACTGGGCAGGAGTCCTGACGTGGCTGAACAAACACGTGGGTGGAAGGGCCATCCCCGTCGTAACTCGAGAATATACCCCAGGTTAGCGCCGCAACTCGAGAAAAACCATGAGACTTCCCCCTCGCGGCGAGATGAGGCCCGATTCCCCTGCACTGCGTGCAGAGCAATTCCGTGTTGCACATCACACATGAAAGGAGCCTTGATTTCCTTGATGGCACTCCAGAGAAACCCCAAGAACACTGTTTCAAGGCTAGAGGGATCCTGAGGTCACTGTAACAACACGAAAGAGCTCCGTGGACGAAAAATCAACTCGAGATGAGACGTTAGTCCCTGGCTTCGACTCCAGAGGAATACCACCTTACCACAAGCACCTCAAGAGGAGGCTTCTCTCAGCTCTAGGTATGTGACAGGGACCCTGAGTTTGTGGCCTCAAGTGGAATGGACATGGCGATGCCCTGACTCGAAATAAGGCCGGATATCCCTGCAGTGAGTTGAATGCAAGCTCGTCTTGCATCTCCCAAGACGAAAGGATGTCTGAATCCCCTGTGGAGACCACAGAGAAAGACCTAGTTATCCAACTCATCGCGACCGGAGGCCTCACATCCTTTGAAAACTCCAGAGGTACGCGGAGATAAGTGCCTCCAAAGGAGACGATGCCTGACTCCTCGTGAAACTTGATAGGAGTCCCAGGATTCCTGTGGCAAGTGGATAGGGACACTTGGTCTCCCGCCTCAGATGGAGAGGCGTCCCAATTGCCCTGCCAAGCCTCAAGGAGAATCCCGAGTTGTCCTTTGCAACTAGGCACAGTCCTGACGTCTCTGAACAAACACGTGTGTGGAAGGGCCATCCCCGTCGTAACTCGAGAATATAACCCAGATTCCCGCCGCAACTCGAGAAAAACCATGAGACTTCCCCCTCGCCGCGAGATGAGGCCCGATTCCCCTGTACTGCATGCAGAGCAATTCCGTGTTGCACATCACACATGAAAGGAGCCTTGATTTCCTTGATGGCACTCCAGAGAAACCCCAAGAACACTGTTTCCAGGCTAGAGGGATCCTGAGGTCACTGTAGCAACACGAAAGAGCTCCGCGGACCAAAAATCAACTCGAGATGAGAGGTTAGTCCCTGGCTTCGACTCCAGAGGAATACCACCTTACCACAAGCACCTCAACAGGAGGCTTCTCTCAGCTCTAGATATGTGAGAGGGACCCTGAGTTTGCGGCCTCAAGTGGAATGGACTCTGCGATTCCCTGACTCGAAATAAGGCCGGATATCCCTGCAGTGACTTAAATGCAGGCTAGTTTTGCATCTCCCAAGACGAAAGGATGTCTGAATCCCCTGTGGAGACCACAGAGAAAGACGTAGTTCCCCACCTCATCGCGACCGGAGGACTAACATTCTTTGAAAACTCCAGAGGTACGCGGAGATCAGTGCCTCCAAAGGAGACGATGCCTGACTCCTCGTGAAACTTGATATGAGTCCCAGGATTCCTGTGGCACGTGGAAAGGGACCCTTGGTCTCCCCCCTCAGCTGGAGAGGCATCCCAATTGCCCTGCCAAGCCTCAAGGAGAATCCCGAGTTGGCCCTTGCAACTAGGCAGGAGTCCTGACGTCGCTGAACAAACACGTGGGTGGAAGGGCCATCCCCGTCGTAACTCGAGAATATACCCCAGGTTCCAGCTGCAACTCGAGAAAAACCATGAGACTTCCCCCTCGCCGCAAAATGAGGCCCGATTCCCCTGCACTGCGTGGAGAGCAATTTCGTGTTGCACATCACACATGAAATGAGCCTTTATTTCCTTGACGGCACTCCAGAGAAACCCCAAGAACACTGTTTCAAGGCTAGAGGGATCCTGAGGTCACTGTAGCAACACAAAAGATCTCCGTGGACAAAAAATCAACTCGAGATGAGAGGTTAGTCCCTGGCTTCGACTCCAGAGGAATACCACCTTACCACAACCACTACAGGAGCTGGCTTCTCTCAGCTCTAGGTATGTGAGAGGGACCCTCAGTTTGCGGCCTCAAGTGGAATGGACACCGCGATGATCTGACTCCAAATAAGGCCGGATATCCCTGCAGTGACTTGAATGCAGTCTCGTCTTGCATCTCCCAAGACGAAAGGATGTCTGAATCCCCTGTGGAGACCACAGAGAAAGACCTAGTTCCCCACCTCATCGCGACCGGAGGCCTCACATCCTTTGAAAACTCCCGAATTACGCGGAGATCAGTGCCTCCAAAGTAGACGATGCCTGACTCCTCGTGAAACTTGATAGGAGTCCCAGGATTCCTTCGGCTGGTGGAAAGGGCCCCTTGGTCTCCCGCCTCAGCTGGAAAGGCGTCCCAATTGCCCTGCCAAGCCTCGAGGAGAATCCTGAGTTGTCCCTCGCAACTAGGCAGGAGTCCTGACGTCGCTGAACAAACACGTGGGTGGAAGGGCCATCCCCGTCGTAACTCGAGAATATACCCCAGGTTCCCGCCGCAACTCGAGAAAAAGCATGAGACTTCCCCCTCGCCGCGAGATGAGGCCCAATTCCCCTGCACTGCGTGCAGAGCAATTCCGTGTTGCACATCACACATGAAAGGAGCCTTGATTTCCTTGATGGCACTCCAGAGAAACCCCAAGAACACTGTTTCAAGGCTAGAGGGAACCTGAGGTCACTGTAGCAACACAAAATATCTCCGTGGACCAAAAATCAACTCGAGATGAGAGGTTAGTCCCTGGCTTCGACTCCAGAGGAATACCATCTTACCACAAGCACCTCAAGAGGAGGCTTCTCTCAGCTCTAGGTATGTGAGAGGGACCCTGAGTTTGCGGCCTCAAGTGGAATGGACACCGCGATGCCCTGACTCGAAATAAGTTCGGATATCCACGCAGTGACTTGAATGCAGGCTCGTCTTGCATCTCCCAAGACGAAAGGATGTCTGAATCCCCTGTGGAGACCACAGAGAAAGACCAAGTTCCCCACCTCATCGCGACCGGAGGCCTCACATCCTTTGGAAACTCTAGAGGAATGCGGAGATCAGTGCCTCCAAAGGAGACGATGTCTGACTCCTCGTGAAACTTGATAGGAGTCCCAGGATTCCTGTGGCACGTGGAAAGGGCCACTTGGTCTCCCCCCTCAGCTGGAGAGGCGTCCCAATTGCCCTGCCAAACCTCAAGGAGAATCCCGAGTTGTCCCTTGCAACTAGGCACAGTCCTGACGTCGCTGAACAAACACGTGGGTGGAAGGGCCATCCCCGTCGTAACTCGAGAATATTCCCCAGCTTCCCGCCGCAACTCGAGAAAAACCATGAGACTTCCCCCTCGCCGCAAAATGAGGCCCGATTCCCCTGCACTGCGTGCAGAGCAATTCCGTGTTGCACATCACACATGAAATGAGCCTTGATTTCCTTGATGGCACTCCAGAGAAACCCCAAGAACACTGTCTCAAGGCTAGAGGGATCCTGAGGTCACTGTAGCAACAAGAAAGATCCCCATGGACAAAAAATCAACTCGAGATGAGAGGTTAGTCCCTGGCCTCGACTCCAGAGGAATACCACCTTACCTTAAGCATCACAGGAGCAGGCTTCTCTCAGCTCTAGGTATGTGAGAGGGATCCTGATTTTGCAGCTTCAAGTGGAATGGACACCGCGATGCCCTGACTCGATATAAGGCCGGATATCCCTGCACTGACTTGAATGTAGGCTCGTCTTGCATCTCCCAAGACGAAAGGATGTCTGAATCCCCTGTGGAGATCACAGAGAAAGACCTAGTTCCCCACCTCATCGCGACCGGAGGCCTCACATCCTTTGAAAACTCCAGAGGTACGCGGAGATCAGTGCCTCCAAAGGAGACGATGCCTGACTCCTCGTGAAACTTGATAGGAGTCCCAGGATTCCTGTGGCACGTGGAAAGGGACCCTTGGTCTCCCGCCTCAGCTGGAGAGGCGTCCCAATTGCCCTGCCAAGCCTCGAGGAGAATCCCAAGTTGTCCCTCGCAACTGGGCAGGAGTCCTGCCGTGGCTGAACAAACACGTGGGTGAAAGGGCCATCCCCGTCGTAACTCGAGAATATACCCCAGGTTAGCGCCGCAACTCGAGAAAAACCATGAGACTTCCCCCTCGCGGCGAGATGAGGCCCGATTCCCCTGCACTGCGTGCAGAGCAATTCCGTGTTGCACATCACACATGAAAGGAGCCTTGATTTCCTTGATGGCACTCCAGAGAAACCCCAAGAACACTGTTTCAAGGCTAGAGGGATCCTGAGGTCACTGTAACAACACGAAAGAGCTCCGTGGACGAAAAATCAACTCGAGATGAGAGGTTAGTCCCTGGCTTCGACTCCAGAGGAATACCACCTTACCACAAGCACCTCAAGAGGAGGCTTCTCTCAGCTCTAGGTATGTGACAGGGCCCCTGAGTTTGTGGCCTCATGTGGAATGGACACCGCGATGCCCTGACTCGAAATAAGGCCGGATATCCCTACAGTGACTTGAATGCAGGCTCGTCTTGAATCTCCCAAGACGAAAGGATGTCTGAATCCCCTGTGGAGACCACAGAGAAAGACCTAGTTCCCCACCTCATCGCGACCGGAGGCCTCACATCCTTTGAAAACTCCAGAGGTACGCGGAGATCAGTGCCTCCAAAGGAGACGATGCCTGGCTCCTCGTGAAACTTGATAGGAGTCCCAGGATTCCTGTGGCACGTGGAAAGGGACCCTTGGTCTCCCGCCTCAGCTGGAGAGGCGTCCCAATTGCCCTGCCAAGCCTCGAGGAGAATCCCAAGTTGTCCCTCGCAACTGGGCAGGAGTCCTAACGTGGCTGAACAAACACGTGGGTGAAAGGGCCATCCCCGTCGTAACTCGAGAATATACCCCAGGTTAGCGCCGCAACTCGAGAAAAACCATGAGACTTCCCCCTCGCGGCGAGATGAGGCCCGATTCCCCTGCACTGCGTGCAGAGCAATTCCGTGTTGCACATCACACATGAAAGGAGCCTTGATTTCCTTGATGGCACTCCAGAGAAACCCCAAGAACACTGTTTCAAGGCTAGAGGGATCCTGAGGTCACTGTAACAACACGAAAGAGCTCCGTGGACGAAACATCAACTCGAGATGAGAGGTTAGTCCCTGGCTTCGACTCCAGAGGAATACCACCTTACCACAAGCACCTCAAGAGGAGGCTTCTCTCAGCTCTAGGTATGTGACAGGGCCCCTGAGTTTGTGGTCTCATGTGGAATGGACACCGCGATGCCCTGACTCGAAATAAGGCCGGATATCCCTACAGTGACTTGAATGCAGGCTCGTCTTGCATCTCCCAAGACGAAAGGATGTCTGAATCCCCTGTGGAAACCACAGAGAAAGACCTAGTTCCCCACCTCATCGCGACCGGAGGCCTCACATCCTTTGAAAACTCCAGAGGTACGCGGAGATCAGTGCCTCCAAAGGAGACGATGCCTGGCTCCTCGTGAAACTTGATAGGAGTCCCAGGATTCCTGTGGCACGTGGAAAGGGACCCTTGGTCTCCCCCCTCAGCTGGAGAGGCATCCCAATTCTCCTGCCAAGCCTTAAGGAGAATCCTGATTTGTCCTTTGCAACTAGGCAGGAGTCCTGACGACGCCGAACAAACACGTGTGTGGAAGGGCCATTCCCATCGTAACTCGAGAATATACCCCAGGTTCCCGCCGCAACTCGAGAAAAACCATGAGAATTCCCCTCGCCGCAAAATGAGGCCCGATTCCCCTGCACTGCGTGCAGAGCAATTCCGTGTTGCACATCACACATGAAAGGAGCCTTGATTTCCTTGATGGCACTCCAGAGAAACCCCAAGAACACTGTTTCAAGGCTAGAGGGAACCTGAGGTCACTGTAGCAACACAAAAGAGCTCCGTGGACCAAAAATTAACTCGAGATGAGAGGTTAGTCCCTGGCTTCGACTCCAGAGGAATACCACCTTACCACAAGCACCTCAAGAGAAGGCTTCTCTCAGCTCTAGGTATGTGAGAGGGACCCTGATTTTGCGGCCTCAAGTGGAATGCACACCTCGATGCCCTGACTCGAAATAAGGCCGGATATCCCTGCAGTGACTTGAATGCAGGCTCGTCTTGCATCTCCCAAGACGAAAGGATGTCTGATTCCCCTGTAGAAACCACAGAGAAAGACCTAGTTCCCCACCTCATCGCGACCGGAGGCCTCACATCCTTTGAAAACTCCAGAGGTACACGGAGATCAGTGCCTCCAAAGGAGACGATGCCTGACTCCTCGTGAAACTTGATAGGAGTCCCAGGATTCCTGTGGCACGTGGAAAGGGACACTTGGTCTCCATCCTCAGCTAGAGAGGTGTCCCAATTGCCCTGCCAAGCCTCAAGGAGAATCCCGAGTTGTCCCTTGCAACTAGTCACAGTCCTGACGTCGCTGAACAAACACGTGTGTGGAAGGGCCATCCCCGTCGTAACTCGAGAATATACCCCAGGTTCCCGCCGCAACTCGAGAAAAACCATGAGACTTCCCCCTTGGCGCAAAATGAGGCACGATTCCCCTGCACTGCGTGCAGAGCAATTCCGTGTTGCACATCACACATGAAATGAGCCTTGATTTCCTTGATGGCACTCCAGAGAAACCCCAAGAACACTGTTTCAAGGCTAGAGGGATCCTGAGGTCACTGTAGAAACAAGAAAGATCTCCGTGGACAAAAAATCAACTCGAGATGAGAGGTTAGTCCCTGGCTTCGACTCCAGAGGAATACCACCTTACCACAAGCACCACAGGAGCAGGGTTCTTTCAGGTCCAGGTATGTGAGAGGCACCCTGATTTTCCGCCCTCAAGTGGAATGGACACCGCGATGCACTGACTCGATATAAGGCCGGATATCTCTGCAGTGACTTGAATGCAGGCTCGTCTTGCATCTCCCAAGACGAAAGGATGTCTGAATCCCCTGTGGAGACCACAGAGAAAGACCTAGTTCCCCACCTCATCGCGACCGGAGGCCTCACATCCTTTGAAAACTCCAGAGGTACACGGAGATCAGTGCCTCCAAAGCAGACGATGCCTGACTCCTCGTGAAACTTGATAGGAGTCCCAGGATTCCTGTGGCACGTGGAAAGGGACCCTTGGTCTCCCGCCTCAGCTGGAGAGGCGTCCCAATTGCCCTGCCAAGCCTCAAGGAGAACCCCGAGTTGTCCTTTGCAACTAGGCACAGTCCTGACGTCTCTGAACAAACACGTGTGTGGAAGGGCCATCCCCGTCGTAACTCGAGAATATAACCCAGATTCCCGCCGCAACTCGAGAAAAACCATGAGACTTCCCCCTCGCCGCGAGATGAGGCCCGATTCCCCTGTACTGCATGCAGAGCAATTCCGTGTTGCACATCACACATGAAAGGAGCCTTGATTTCCTTGATGGCACTCCAGAGAAACCCCAAGAACACTGTTTCCAGGCTAGAGGAATCCTGAGGTCACTGTAGCAACACGAAAGAGCTCCGCGGACCAAAAATCAACTCGAGATGAGAGGTTAGTCCCTGGCTTCGACTCCAGAGGAATACCACCTTACCACAAGCACCTCAACAGGAGGCTTCTCTCAGCTCTAGGTATGTGAGAGGGACCCTGAGTTTGCGGCCTCAAGTGGAATGGACTCTGCGATTCCCTGACTCGAAATAAGGCCGGATATCCCTGCAGTGACTTAAATGCAGGCTAGTTTTGCATCTCCCAAGACGAAAGGATGTCTGAATCCCCTGTGGAGACCACAGAGAAAGACCTAGTTCCCCACCTCATCGCGACCGGAGGACTAACATTCTTTGAAAACTCCAGAGGTACGCGGAGATCAGTGCCTCCAAAGGAGACGATGCCTGACTCCTCGTGAAACTTGATAGGAGTCCCAGGATTCCTGTGGCACGTGGAAAGGGACCCTTGGTCTCCCCCCTCAGCTGGAGAGGCATCCCAATTGCCCTGCCAAGCCTCAAGGAGAATCCCGAGTTGGCCCTTGCAACTAGGCAGGAGTCCTGACGTCGCTGAACAAACACGTGGGTGGAAGGGCCATCCCCGTCGTAACTCGAGAATATACCCCAGGTTCCAGCTGCAACTCGAGAAAAACCATGAGACTTCCCCCTCGCCGCAAAATGAGGCCCGATTCCCCTGCACTGCGTGGAGAGCAATTTCGTGTTGCACATCACACATGAAATGAGCCTTTATTTCCTTGACGGCACTCCAGAGAAACCCCAAGAACACTGTTTCAAGGCTAGAGGGATCCTGAGGTCACTGTAGCAACACAAAAGATCTCCGTGGACAAAAAATCAACTCGAGATGAGAGGTTAGTCCCTGGCTTCGACTCCAGAGGAATACCACCTTACCACAACCACTACAGGAGCTGGCTTCTCTCAGCTCTAGGTATGTGAGAGGGACCCTCAGTTTGCGGCCTCAAGTGGAATGGACACCGCGATGATCTGACTCCAAATAAGGCCGGATATCCCTGCAGTGACTTGAATGCAGTCTCGTCTTGCATCTCCCAAGACGAAAGGATGTCTGAATCCCCTGTGGAGACCACAGAGAAAGACCTAGTTCCCCACCTCATCGCGACCGGAGGCCTCACATCCTTTGAAAACTCCAGAATTACGCGGAGATCAGTGCCTCCAAAGTAGACGATGCCTGACTCCTCGTGAAACTTGATAGGAGTCCCAGGATTCCTTCGGCTGGTGGAAAGGGCCCCTTGGTCTCCCGCCTCAGCTGGAAAGGCGTCCCAATTGCCCTGCCAAGCCTCGAGGAGAATCCTGAGTTGTCCCTCGCAACTAGGCAGGAGTCCTGACGTGGCTGAACAAACACGTGGGTGGAAGGGCCATCCCCGTCGTAACTCGAGAATATACCCCAGGTTCCCGCCGCAACTCGAGAAAAAGCATGAGACTTCCCCCTCGCCGCGAGATGAGGCCCAATTCCCCTGCACTGCGTGCAGAGCAATTCCGTGTTGCACATCACACATGAAAGGAGCCTTGATTTCCTTGATGGCACTCCAGAGAAACCCCAAGAACACTGTTTCAAGGCTAGAGGGAACCTGAGGTCACTGTAGCAACACAAAATATCTCCGTGGACCAAAAATCAACTCGAGATGAGAGGTTAGTCCCTGGCTTCGACTCCAGAGGAATACCACCTTACCACAAGCACCTCAAGAGGAGGCTTCTCTCAGCTCTAGGTATGTGAGAGGGACCCTGAGTTTGCGGCCTCAAGTGGAATGGACACCGCGATGCCCTGACTCGAAATAAGTTCGGATATCCACGCAGTGACTTGAATGCAGGCTCGTCTTGCATCTCCCAAGATGAAAGGATGTCTGAATCCCCTGTGGAGACCACAGAGAAAGACCTAGTTCCCCACCTCATCGCGACCGGAGGCCTCACATCCTTTGGAAACTCTAGAGGAATGCGGAGATCAGTGCCTCCAAAGGAGACGATGTCTGACTCCTCGTGAAACTTGATAGGAGTCCCAGGATTCCTGTGGCACGTGGAAAGGGCCACTTGGTCTCCCCCCCTCAGCTGGAGAGGCGTCCCAATTGCCCTGCCAAACCTCAAGGAGAATCCCGAGTTGTCCCTTGCAACTAGGCACAGTCCTGACGTCGCTGAACAAACACGTGGGTGGAAGGGCCATCCCCGTCGTAACTCGAGAATATTCCCCAGCTTCCCGCCGCAACTCGAGAAAAACCATGAGACTTCCCCCTCGCCGCAAAATGAGGCCCGATTCCCCTGCACTGCGTGCAGAGCAATTCCGTGTTGCACATCACACATGAAATGAGCCTTGATTTCCTTGATGGCACTCCAGAGAAACCCCAAGAACACTGTCTCAAGGCTAGAGGGATCCTGAGGTCACTGTAGCAACAAGAAAGATCCCCATGGACAAAAAATCAACTCGAGATGAGAGGTTAGTCCCTGGCCTCGACTCCAGAGGAATACCACCTTACCTCAAGCATCACAGGAGCAGGCTTCTCTCAGCTCTAGGTATGTGAGAGGGATCCTGATTTTGCAGCTTCAAGTGGAATGGACACCGCGATGCCCTGACTCGATATAAGGCCGGATATCCCTGTACTGACTTGAATGTAGGCTCGTCTTGCATCTCCCAAGACGAAAGGATGTCTGAATCCCCTGTGGAGATCACAGAGAAAGACCTAGTTCCCCACCTCATCGCGACCGGAGGCCTCACATCCTTTGAAAACTCCAGAGGTACGCGGAGATCAGTGCCTCCAAAGGAGACGATGCCTGACTCCTCGTGAAACTTGATAGGAGTCCCAGGATTCCTGTGGCACGTGGAAAGGGACCCTTGGTCTCCCGCCTCAGCTGGAGAGGCGTCCCAATTGCCCTGCCAAGCCTCGAGGAGAATCCCAAGTTGTCCCTCGCAACTGGGCAGGAGTCCTGACGTGGCTGAACAAACACGTGGGTGAAAGGGCCATCCCCGTCGTAACTCGAGAATATACCCCAGGTTAGCGCCGCAACTCGAGAAAAACCATGAGACTTCCCCCTCGCGGCGAGATGAGGCCCGATTCCCCTGCACTGCGTGCAGAGCAATTCCGTGTTGCACATCACACATGAAAGGAGCCTTGATTTCCTTGATGGCACTCCAGAGAAACCCCAAGAACACTGTTTCAAGGCTAGAGGGATCCTGAGGTCACTGTAACAACACGAAAGAGCTCCGTGGACGAAAAATCAACTCGAGATGAGAGGTTAGTCCCTGGCTTCGACTCCAGAGGAATACCACCTTACCACAAGCACCTCAAGAGGAGGCTTCTCTCAGCTCTAGGTATGTGACAGGGCCCCTGAGTTTGTGGCCTCATGTGGAATGGACACCGCGATGCCCTGACTCGAAATAAGGCCGGATATCCCTACAGTGACTTGAATGCAGGCTCGTCTTGAATCTCCCAAGACGAAAGGATGTCTGAATCCCCTGTGGAGACCACAGAGAAAGACCTAGTTCCCCACCTCATCGCGACCGGAGGCCTCACATCCTTTGAAAACTCCAGAGGTACGCGGAGATCAGTGCCTCCAAAGGAGACGATGCCTGGCTCCTCGTGAAACTTGATAGGAGTCCCAGGATTCCTGTGGCACGTGGAAAGGGACCCTTGGTCTCCCGCCTCAGCTGGAGAGGCGTCCCAATTGCCCTGCCAAGCCTCGAGGAGAATCCCAAGTTGTCCCTCGCAACTGGGCAGGAGTCCTAACGTGGCTGAACAAACACGTGGGTGAAAGGGCCATCCCCGTCGTAACTCGAGAATATACCCCAGGTTAGCGCCGCAACTCGAGAAAAACCATGAGACTTCCCCCTCGCGGCGAGATGAGGCCCGATTCCCCTGCACTGCGTGCAGAGCAATTCCGTGTTGCACATCACACATGAAAGGAGCCTTGATTTCCTTGATGGCACTCCAGAGAAACCCCAAGAACACTGTTTCAAGGCTAGAGGGATCCTGAGGTCACTGTAACAACACGAAAGAGCTCCGTGGACGAAACATCAACTCGAGATGAGAGGTTAGTCCCTGGCTTCGACTCCAGAGGAATACCACCTTACCACAAGCACCTCAAGAGGAGGCTTCTCTCAGCTCTAGGTATGTGACAGGGCCCCTGAGTTTGTGGCCTCATGTGGAATGGACACCGCGATGCCCTGACTCGAAATAAGGCCGGATATCCCTACAGTGACTTGAATGCAGGCTCGTCTTGCATCTCCCAAGACGAAAGGATGTCTGAATCCCCTGTGGAAACCACAGAGAAAGACCTAGTTCCCCACCTCATCGCGACCGGAGGCCTCACATCCTTTGAAAACTCCAGAGGTACGCGGAGATCAGTGCCTCCAAAGGAGACGATGCCTGGCTCCTCGTGAAACTTGATAGGAGTCCCAGGATTCCTGTGGCACGTGGAAAGGGACCCTTGGTCTCCCCCCTCAGCTGGAGAGGCATCCCAATTCTCCTGCCAAGCCTTAAGGAGAATCCTGATTTGTCCTTTGCAACTAGGCAGGAGTCCTGACGACGCCGAACAAACACGTGTGTGGAAGGGCCATTCCCATCGTAACTCGAGAATATACCCCAGGTTCCCGCCGCAACTCGAGAAAAACCATGAGAATTCCCCTCGCCGCAAAATGAGGCCCGATTCCCCTGCACTGCGTGCAGAGCAATTCCGTGTTGCACATCACACATGAAAGGAGCCTTGATTTCCTTGATGGCACTCCAGAGAAACCCCAAGAACACTGTTTCAAGGCTAGAGGGAACCTGAGGTCACTGTAGCAACACAAAAGAGCTCCGTGGACCAAAAATTAACTCGAGATGAGAGGTTAGTCCCTGGCTTCGACTCCAGAGGAATACCACCTTACCACAAGCACCTCAAGAGAAGGCTTCTCTCAGCTCTAGGTATGTGAGAGGGACCCTGATTTTGCGGCCTCAAGTGGAATGCACACCTCGATGCCCTGACTCGAAATAAGGCCGGATATCCCTGCAGTGACTTGAATGCAGGCTCGTCTTGCATCTCCCAAGACGAAAGGATGTCTGATTCCCCTGTAGAAACCACAGAGAAAGACCTAGTTCCCCACCTCATCGCGACCGGAGGCCTCACATCCTTTGAAAACTCCAGAGGTACACGGAGATCAGTGCCTCCAAAGGAGACGATGCCTGACTCCTCGTGAAACTTGATAGGAGTCCCAGGATTCCTGTGGCACGTGGAAAGGGACACTTGGTCTCCATCCTCAGCTAGAGAGGTGTCCCAATTGCCCTGCCAAGCCTCAAGGAGAATCCCGAGTTGTCCCTTGCAACTAGTCACAGTCCTGACGTCGCTGAACAAACACGTGTGTGGAAGGGCCATCCCCGTCGTAACTCGAGAATATACCCCAGGTTCCCGCCGCAACTCGAGAAAAACCATAAGACTTCCCCCTTGGCGCAAAATGAGGCACGATTCCCCTGCACTGCGTGCAGAGCAATTCCGTGTTGCACATCACACATGAAATGAGCCTTGATTTCCTTGATGGCACTCCAGAGAAACCCCAAGAACACTGTTTCAAGGCTAGAGGGATCCTGAGGTCACTGTAGAAACAAGAAAGATCTCCGTGGACAAAAAATCAACTCGAGATGAGAGGTTAGTCCCTGGCTTCGACTCCAGAGGAATACCACCTTACCACAAGCACCACAGGAGCAGGGTTCTTTCAGGTCCAGGTATGTGAGAGGCACCCTGATTTTCCGCCCTCAAGTGGAATGGACACCGCGATGCACTGACTCGATATAAGGCCGGATATCTCTGCAGTGACTTGAATGCAGGCTCGTCTTGCATCTCCCAAGACGAAAGGATGTCTGAATCCCCTGTGGAGACCACAGAGAAAGACCTAGTTCCCCACCTCATCGCGACCGGAGGCCTCACATCCTTTGAAAACTCCAGAGGTACACGGAGATCAGTGCCTCCAAAGCAGACGATGCCTGACTCCTCGTGAAACTTGATAGGAGTCCCAGGATTCCTGTGGCACGTGGAAAGGGACCCTTGGTCTCCCGCCTCAGCTGGAGAGGCGTCCCAAATGCCCTGCCAAGCCTCGAGGAGAATCCCGAGTTGTCCCTCGCAACTAGGCAGGAGTCCTGCCGTGGCTGAACAAACACGTGGGTGGAAGGCCCATCCCCGTCGTAACTCGAGAATATACCCCAGGTTCCAGCCGCAACTCGAGAAAGCCATGAGACTTCCCCCTCGCCGCGAGATGAGGCCCGAATCCCCTGCACTGAGTGCAGAGCAATTCCGTGTTGCACATCACACATTAAAGGAGACTTGATTTCCTTGATGGCACTCCAGAGAAACCCCAAGAACACTGTTTCAAGGCTAGAGGGAATCTGACGTCACTGTAGCAACAAGAAAGAGCTCCGTGGACAAAAAATCAACTCGAGATGAAAGGTTAGTCCCTGGCTTCGACTCCAGAGGAATACCACCTTACCACAAGCACCACAGGAGCAGGCTTCTCTCAGCTCTAGGTATGTGAGAGGGACCCTGAATTTGCGGCCTCAAGTGGAATGGACATCGCGATGCCCTGACTCGAAATAAGGCCGGATATCCCTGCAGTGACTTGAATGCAGGCTCTTCTTGCATCTCCCAAGACGAAAGGATGTCTGAATCCCCTGTGGAGACCACAGAGAAAGACCTAGTTCCCCACCTCATCGCGACCGGGGGCCTCACATCCTTTGAAAACTCCAGAGGTACGCGGAGATCAGTGCCTTCAAAGGAGACGATGCCTGACTCCTCGTGAAACTTGATAGGAGTCCCAGGATTCCTGTGGCACGTGGAAAGGGACCCTTGGTCTCCCGCGTCAGCTGGAGAGGCGTCCCAATTGTCCTGCCAAGCCTCGAGGAGAATCCCGAGTTGTCCATCGCAACTAGGCAGGAGTCCTGACGTGGCTGAACAAACACGTGGGTGGAAGGGCCATCCCCGTCGTAACTCGAGAATATACCCCAGGTTCCCGCCGCAACTCGAGAAAAACCATGAGACTTCCCTCTCGCCGCGACATGAGGCCCGATTCCCCTGCACTGCGTGCAGAGCAATTCCGTGTTGCACATCACACATGAAAGGAGCCTTGATTTCCTTGATGGCACTCCAGAGAAACACCAAGTACACTGTTTCAAGGCTAGAGGGATCCTGAGGTCACTGTAACAACACGAAAGAGCTCCGTGGACGAAAAATCAACTCGAGATGAGACGTTAGTCCCTGGCTTCGACTCCAGAGGAATACCACCTTACCACAACCACTACAGGAGCTGGCTTCTCTCAGCTCTAAGTATGTGAGAGGGACCCTCAGTTTGCGGCCTCAAGTGGAATGGACACCGCGATGATCTGACTCCAAATAAGGCCGGATATCCCTGCAGTGACTTGAATGCAGTCTCGTCTTGCATCTCCCAAGACGAAAGGATGTCTGAATCCCCTGTGGAGACCACAGAGAAAGACCTAGTTCCCCACCTCATCGCGACCGGAGGCCTCACATCCTTTGAAAACTCCAGAATTACGCGGAGATCAGTGCCTCCAAAGTAGACGATGCCTGACTCCTCGTGAAACTTGATAGGAGTCCCAGGATTCCTTCGGCTGGTTGAAAGGGCCCCTTGGTCTCCCGCCTCAGCTGGAAAGGCGTCCCAATTGCCCTGCCAAGCCTCGAGGAGAATCCTGAGTTGTCCCTCGCAACTAGGCAGGAGTCCTGACGTCGCTGAACAAACACGTGGGTGGAAGGGCCATCCCCGTCGTAACTCGAGAATATACCCCAGGTTCCCGCCGCAACTCGAGAAAAAGCATGAGACTTCCCCCTCGCCGCGAGATGAGGCCCAATTCCCCTGCACTGCGTGCAGAGCAATTCCGTGTTGCACATCACACATGAAAGGAGCCTTGATTTCCTTGATGGCACTCCAGAGAAACACCAAGAACACTGTTTCAAGGCTAGAGGGATCCTGAGGTCACTGTAACAACACGAAAGAGCTCCGTGGACGAAAAATCAACTCGAGATGAGAGGTTAGTCCCTGGCTTCGACTCCAGAGGAATACCACCTTACCACAACCACTACAGGAGCTGGCTTCTCTCAGCTCTAAGTATGTGAGAAGGACCCTCAGTTTGCGGCCTCAAGTGGAATGGACACCGCGATGATCTGACTCCAAATAAGGCCGGATATCCCTGCAGTGACTTGAATGTAGGCTCGTCTTGCATCTCCCAAGACGAAAGGATGTCTGAATCCCCTGTGGAGATCACAGAGAAAGACCTAGTTCCCCACCTCATCGCGACCGGAGGCCTCACATCCTTTGAAAACTCCAGAGGTACGCGGAGATCAGTGCCTCCAAAGGAGACGATGCCTGACTCCTCGTGAAACTTGTTAGGAGTCCCAGGATTCCTGTGGCACGTGGAAAGGGACCCTTGGTCTCCCGCCTCAGCTGGAGAGGCGTCCCAATTGTCCTGCCAAGCCTCGAGGAAAATCCCGAGTTGTCCTTCGCAACTAGGCAGGAGTCCTGACGTGGCTGAACAAACACGTGGGTGGAAGGGCCATCCCCGTCGTAACTCGAGAATATACCCCAGGTTCCCGCCGCAACTCGAGAAAAAGCATGAGACTTCCCCCTCGCCGCGAGATGAGGCCCAATTCCCCTGCACTGCGTGCAGAGCAATTCTGTGTTGCACATCACACATGAAAGGAGCCTTGATGTCCTTGATGGCACTCCAGAGAAACCCCAAGAACACTGTTTCAAGGCTAGAGGGAACCTGAGGTCACTGTAGCAACACAAAATATCTCCGTGGACCAAAAATCAACTCGAGATGAGAGGTTAGTCCCTGGCTTCGACTCCAGAGGAATACCACCTTACCACAAGCACCTCAAGAGGAGGCTTCTCTCAGCTCTAGGTATGTGAGAGGGACCCTGAGTTTGCGGCCTCAAGTGGAATGGACACCGCGATGCCCTGACTCGAAATAAGTTCGGATATCCACGCAGTGACTTGAATGCAGGCTCGTCTTGCATCTCCCAAGACGAAAGGATGTCTGAATCCCCTGTGGAGACCACAGAGAAAGACCAAGTTCCCCACCTCATCACGACCGGAGGCCTCACATCCTTTGGAAACTCTAGAGGTATGCGGAGATCAGTGCCTCCAAAGGAGACGATGTCTGACTCCTCGTGAAACTTGATAGGAGTCCCAGGATTCCTGTGGCACGTGGAAAGGGCCACTTGGTCTCCCCCCTCAGCTGGAGAGGCGTCCCAATTGCCCTGCCAAACCTCAAGGAGAATCCCGAGTTGTCCCTTGCAACTAGGCACAGTCCTGACGTCGCTGAACAAAGACGTGGGTGGAAGGGCCATCCCCGTCGTAACTCGAGAATATTCCCCAGCTTCCCGCCGCAACTCGAGAAAAACCATGAGACTTCCCCCTCGCCGCAAAATGAGGCCCGATTCCCCTGCACTGCGTGCAGAGCAATTCCGTGTTGCACATCACACATGAAATGAGCCTTGATTTCCTTGATGGCACTCCAGAGAAACCCCAAGAACACTGTTTCAAGGCTAGAGGGATGCTGAGGTCACTGTAGCAACAAGAAAGATCCCCATGGACAAAAAATCAACTCGAGATGAGAGGTTAGTCCCTGGCCTCGACTCCAGAGGAATACCACCTTACCTCAAGCATCACAGGAGCAGGCTTCTCTCAGCTCTAGGTATGTGAGAGGGATCCTGATTTTGCAGCTTCAAGTGGAATGGACACCGCGATGACCTGACTCGATATAAGGCCGGATATCCCTGCAGTGACTTGAATGTAGGCTCGTCTTGCATCTCCCAAGACGAAAGGATGTCTGAATCCCCTGTGGAGATCACAGAGAAAGACCTAGTTCCCCACCTCATCGCGACCGGAGGCCTCACATCCTTTGAAAACTCCAGAGGTACGCGGAGATCAGTGCCTCCAAAGGAGACGATGCCTGACTCCTCGTGAAACTTGATAGGAGTCCCAGGATTCCTGTGGCACGTGGAAAGGGACCCTTGGTCTCCCGCCTCAGCTGGAGAGGCGTCCCAATTGCCCTGCCAAGCCTCGAGGAGAATCCCAAGTTGTCCCTCGCAACTGGGCAAGAGTCCTGACGTGGCTGAACAAACACGTGGGTGAAAGGGCCATCCCCGTCGTAACTCGAGAATATACCCCAGGTTAGCGCCGCAACTCGAGAAAAACCATGAGACTTCCCCCTCGCGGCGAGATGAGGCCCGATTCCCCTGCACTGCGTGCAGAGCAATTCCGTGTTGCACATCACACATGAAAGGAGCCTTGATTTCCTTGATGGCACTCCAGAGAAACCCCAAGAACACTGTTTCAAGGCTAGAGGGATCCTGAGGTCACTGTAACAACACGAAAGAGCTCCGTGGACGAAAAATCAACTCGAGATGAGAGGTTAGTCCCTGGCTTCGACTCCAGAGGAATACCACCTTACCACAAGCACCTCAAGAGGAGGCTTCTCTCAGCTCTAGCTATGTGACAGGGCCCCTGAGTTTGTGGCCTCATGTGGAATGGACACCGCGATGCCCTGACTCGAAATAAGGCCAGATATCCCTACAGTGACTTGAATGCAGGCTCGTCTTGCATCTCCCAAGACGAAAGGATGTCTGAATCCCCTGTGGAGACCACAGAGAAAGACCTAGTTCCCCACCTCATCGCGACCGGAGGCCTCACATCCTTTGAAAACTCCAGAGGTACGCGGAGATCAGTGCCTCCAAAGGAGACGATGCCTGGCTCCTCGTGAAACTTGATAGGAGTCCCAGGATTCCTGTGGCACGTGGAAAGGGACCCTTGGTCTCCCCCCTCAGCTGGAGAGGCATCCCAATTCTCCTGCCAAGCCTTAAGGAGAATCCTGATTTGTCCTTTGCAACTAGGCAGGAGTCCTGACGACGGCGAACAAACACGTGTGTGGAAGGGCCATTCCCATCGTAACTCGAGAATATACCCCAGGTTCCCGCCGCAACTCGAGAAAAACCATGAGAATTCCCCTCGCCGCAAAATGAGGCCCGATTCCCCTGCACTGCGTGCAGAGCAATTCCGTGTTGCACATCACACATGAAAGGAGCCTTGATTTCCTTGATGGCACTCCAGAGAAACCCCAAGAACACTGTTTCAAGGCTAGAGGGAACCTGAGGTCACTGTAGCAACACAAAAGAGCTCCGTGGACCAAAAATTAACTCGAGATGAGAGGTTAGTCCCTGGCTTCGACTCCAGAGGAATACCACCTTACCACAAGCACCTCAAGAGAAGGCTTCTCTCAGCTCTAGGTATGTGAGAGGGACCCTGATTTTGCGGCCTCAAGTGGAATGCACACCTCGATGCCCTGACTCGAAATAAGGCCGGATATCCCTGCAGTGACTTGAATGCAGGCTCGTCTTGCATCTCCCAAGACGAAAGGATGTCTGATTCCCCTGTAGAAACCACAGAGAAAGACCTAGTTCCCCACCTCATCGCGACCGGAGGCCTCACATCCTTTGAAAACTCCAGAGGTACACGGAGATCAGTGCCTCCAAAGGAGACGATGCCTGACTCCTCGTGAAACTTGATAGGAGTCCCAGGATTCCTGTGGCACGTGGAAAGGGACACTTGGTCTCCATCCTCAGCTAGAGAGGCGTCCCAATTGCCCTGCCAAGCCTCAAGGAGAATCCCGAGTTTTCCCTTGCAACTAGGCAGAGTCCTAACGTCACTGAACAAACACGTGGGTGGAAGGGCCATCCCCGTCGTAACTCGAGAATATACCCCAGGTTCCCGCCGCAACTCGAGAAAAACCATGAGACTTCCCCCTTGCCGCAAAATGAGGCACGATTCCCCTGCACTGCGTGCAGAGCAATTCCGTGTTGCACATCACACATGAAAGGAACCTTGATTTCCTTGATGGCACTCCAGAGAAACCCCAAGAACACTGTTTCAAGGCTAGAGGGATCCTGAGGTCACTGTAGAAACAAGAAAGATCTCCGTGGACAAAAAATCAACTCGAGATGAGAGGTTAGTCCCTGGCTTCGACTCCAGAGGAATACCACCTTACCACAAGCACCACAGGAGCAGGGTTCTTTCAGCTCCAGGTATGTGAGAGGCACCCTGATTTTCCGCCCTCAAGTGGAATGGACACCGCGATGCACTGACTCGATATAAGGCCGGATATCTCTGCAGTGACTTGAATGCAGGCTCGTCTTGCATCTCCCCAGACGAAAGGATGTCTGAATCCCCTGTGGAGACCACAGAGAAAGACCTAGTTCCCCACCTCATCGCGACCGGAGGCCTCACATCCTTTGAAAACTCCAGAGGTACACGGAGATCAGTGCCTCCAAAGCAGACGATGCCTGACTCCTCGTGAAACTTGATAGGAGTCCCAGGATTCCTGTGGCACGTGGAAAGGGACCCTTGGTCTCCCGCCTCAGCTGGAGAGGCGTCCCAAATGCCCTGCCAAGCCTCGAGGAGAATCCCGAGTTGTCCCTCGCAACTAGGCAGGAGTCCTGCCGTGGCTGAACAAACACGTGGGTGGAAGGGCCATCCCCGTCGTAACTCGAGAATATACCCCAGGTTCCAGCCGCAACTCGAGAAAGCCATGAGACTTCCCCCTCGCCGCGAGATGAGGCCCGAATCCCCTGCACTGAGTGCAGAGCAATTCCGTGTTGCACATCACACATGAAAGGAGACTTGATTTCCTTGATGGCACTCCAGAGAAACCCCAAGAACACTGTTTCAAGGCTAGAGGGAATCTGACGTCACTGTAGCAACAAGAAAGAGCTCCGTGGACAAAAAATCAACTCGAGATGAGACGTTAGTCCCTGGCTTCGACTCCAGAGGAATACCACCTTACCACAAGCACCTCAAGAGGAGGCTTCTCTCAGCTCTAGGTATGTGAGAGGGACCATGAATTTGCGGCCTCAAGTGGAATGGACACTGCGATGCCCTGACGCAAAATAAGGCCGGATATCCCTGCAGTGACTTGAATGCAGGCTCGTCTTGCATCTCCCAAGACGAAAGGATGTCTGAATCCCCTGTGGAGACCACAGAGAAAGACCTATTTCCCCACCTCATCGCGATCGGAGGCATCACATCCTTTGAAAACTCCAGAGGTATGCGGAGATCAGTGCCTCCAAAGGAGACGATGCCTGACTCCTCGTGAAACTTGATAGGAGTCCCAGGATTACTGTGGCACGTGGAAAGGGCCACTTGGTCTCCCCCCTCAGCTGGAGAGGCGTCCCAATTGCCCTGCCAAGCCTCAAGGAGAATCCCGAGTTGTCCCTTGCAACTAGGCACAGTCCTGACGTCGCTGAACAAACACGTGGGTGGAAGGGCCATTCCCGTCGTAACTCGAGAATATACCCCAGCTTCCCGCTCAACTCGAGAAAAACCATGAGACTTCCCCCTCGCCGCAAAATGAGGCCCGATTCCCCTGCACTGCGTGCAGAGCAATTCCGTGTTGCACATCACACATGAAATGGGCCTTGATTTCCTTGATGGCAATCCAGAGAAACCCCAAGAACACTGTTTCAAGGCTAGAGGGATCCTGAGGTCACTGTAGCAACAAGAAAGATCCCCATGGACAAAAAATCAACTCGAGATGAGAGGTTAGTCCGTGGCCTCGACTCCAGAGGAATACCACCTTACCTCAAGCATCACAGGAGCAGGCTTCTCTCAGCTCTAGGTATGTGAGAGGGATCCTGATTTTGCAGCTTCAAGTGGAATGGACACCGCGATGCCCTGACTCGATATAAGGCCGGATATCCCTGCAGTGACTTGAATGTAGGCTCGTCTTGCATCTCCCAAGACGAAAGGATGTCTGAATCCCCTGTGGAGATCACAGAGAAAGACCTAGTTCCCCACCTCATCGCGACCGGAGGCCTCACATCCTTTGAAAACTCCAGAGGTACGCGGAGATCAGTGCCTCCAAAGGAGACGATGCCTGACTCCTCGTGAAACTTGATAGGAGTCCCAGGATTCCTGTGGCACGTGGAAAGGGACCCTTGGTCTCCCGCCTCAGCTGGAGAGGCGTCCCAATTGCCCTGCCAAGCCTCGAGGAGAATCCCAAGTTGTCCCTCGCAACTGGGCAGGAGTCCTGACGTGGCTGAACAAACACGTGGGTGGAAGGGCCATCCCCGTCGTAACTCGAGAATATACCCCAGGTTAGCGCCGCAACTCGAGAAAAACCATGAGACTTCCCCCTCGCGGCGAGATGAGGCCCGATTCCCCTGCACTGCGTGCAGAGCAATTCCGTGTTGCACATCACACATGAAAGGAGCCTTGATTTCCTTGATGGCACTCCAGAGAAACCCCAAGAACACTGTTTCAAGGCTAGAGGGATCCTGAGGTCACTGTAACAACACGAAAGAGCTCCGTGGACGAAAAATCAACTCGAGATGAGACGTTAGTCCCTGGCTTCGACTCCAGAGGAATACCACCTTACCACAAGCACCTCAAGAGGAGGCTTCTCTCAGCTCTAGGTATGTGACAGGGACCCTGAGTTTGTGGCCTCAAGTGGAATGGACATGGCGATGCCCTGACTCGAAATAAGGCTGGATATCCCTGCAGTGAGTTGAATGCAAGCTCGTCTTGCATCTCCCAAGACGAAAGGATGTCTGAATCCCCTGTGGAGACCACAGAGAAAGACCTAGTTATCCAACTCATCGCGACCGGAGGCCTCACATCCTTTGAAAACTCCAGAGGTACGCGGAGATCAGTGCCTCCAAAGGAGACGATGCCTGACTCCTCGTGAAACTTGATAGGAGTCCCAGGATTCCTGTGGCACGTGGAAAGGGACACTTGGTCTCCCCCCTCAGAAGGAGAGGCGTCCCAATTGCCCTGCCAAGCCTCAAGGAGAATCCCGAGTTGTCCCTTGCAACTAGGCACAGTCCTGACGTCTCTGAACAAACACGTGGGTGGAAGGGCCATCCCCGTCGTAACTCGAGAATATACCCCAGATTCCCGCCGCAACTCGAGAAAAACCATGAGACTTCCCCCTCGCCGCGAGATGAGGCACGATTCCCCTGCACTGCGTGCAGAGCAATTCCGTGTTGCACATCACACATGAAAGGAGCCTTGATTTCCTTGATGGCACTCCAGAGAAACCCCAAGAACACTGTTTCTAGGCTAGAGGGATCCTGAGGTCACTGTAGCAACACGAAAGAGCTCCGCGGACCAAAAATCAACTCGAGATGAGAGGTTAGTCCCTGGCTTCGACTCCAGAGGAATACCACCTTACCACAAGCACCTCAAGAGGAGGCTTCTCTCAGCTCTAGGTATGTGAGAGGGACCCTGAGTTTGCGGCCTCAAGTGGAATGGACTCTGCGATTCCCTGACTCGAAATAAGGCCGGATATCCCTGCAGTGACTTAAATGCAGGCTAGTTTTGCATCTCCCAAGACGAAAGGATGTCTGAATCCCCTGTGGAGACCACAGAGAAAGACCTAGTTCCCCACCTCATCGTGACCGGAGGACTAACATTCTTTGAAAACTCCAGAGGTACGTGGAGATCAGTGCCTCCAAAGGAGACGATGCCTGACTCCTCGTGAAACTTGATAGGAGTCCCAGGATTCCTGTGGCACGTGGAAAGGGACACTTGGTCTCCATCCTCAGCTAGAGAGGCGTCCCAATTGCCCTGCCAAGCCTCAAGGAGAATCCCGAGTTGTCCCTTGCAACTAGGCAGAGTCCTAACGTCACTGAACAAACACGTGTGTGGAAGGGCCATCCCCGTCGTAACTCGAGAATATACCCCAGGTTCCCGCCGCAACTCGAGAAAAAACATGAGACTTCCACCTTGCTGCAAAATGAGGCACGATTCCCCTGCACTGCGTGCAGAGCAATTCCGTGTTGCACATCACACATGAAACGAGCCTTGATTTCCTTGATGGCACTCCAGAGAAACACCAAGAACACTGTTTCAAGGCTAGAGGGATCCTGAGGTCACTGTAGAAACAAGAAAGATCTCCGTGGACAAAAAATCAACTGGAGATGAGAGGTTAGTCCCTGGCTGCGACTCCAGAGGAATAGCACCTTACCACAAGCATCACAGAAGCAGGGTTCTTTCAGCTCCAGGTATGTGAGAGGCACCCTGATTTTCCGCCCTCAAGTGGAATGGACACCGCGATGCACTGACTCGATATAAGGCCGGATATCTCTGCAGTGACTTGAATGCAGGCTCGTCTTGCATCTCCCCAGACGAAAGGATGTCTGAATCCCCTGTGGAGACCACAGAGAAAGACCTAGTTCCCCACCTCATCGCGACCGGAGGCCTCACATCCTTTGAAAACTCCAGAGGTACACGGAGATCAGTGCCTCCAAAGCAGACGATGCCTGACTCCTCGTGAAACTTGATAGGAGTCCCAGGATTCCTGTGGCACGTGGAAAGGGACCCTTGGTCTCCCGCCTCAGCTGGAGAGGCGTCCCAAATGCCCTGGCAAGCCTCGAGGAGAATCCCGAGTTGTCCCTCGCAACTAGGCAGGAGTCCTGCCGTGGCTGAACAAACACGTGGGTGGAAGGGCCATCCCCGTCGTAACTCGAGAATATACCCCAGGTTCCAGCCGCAACTCGAGAAAGCCATGAGACTTCCCCCTCGCCGCGAGATGAGGCCCGAATCCCCTGCACTGAGTGCAGATCAATTCCGTGTTGCACATCACACATGAAAGGAGACTTGATTTCCTTGATGGCACTCCAGAGAAACCCCAAGAACACTGTTTCAAGGCTAGAGGGAATCTGACGTCACTGTAGCAACAAGAAAGAGCTCCGTGGACAAAAAATCAACTCGAGATGAAAGGTTAGTCCCTGGCTTCGACTCCAGAGGAATACCACCTTACCACAAGCACCACAGGAGCAGGCTTCTCTCAGCTCTAGGTATGTGAGAGGGACCCTGAATTTGCGGCCTCAAGTGGAATGGACACCACGATGCCCTGACTCGAAATAAGGCCGGATATCCCTGCAGTGACTTGAATGCAGGCTCGTCTTGCATCTCCCAAGACGAAAGGATGTCTGAATCCCCTGTGGAGACCACAGAGAAAGACCTAGTTCCCCACCTCATCGCGACCGGAGGCCTCACATCCTTTGAAAACTCCAGAGGTACGCGGAGATCAGTGCCTTCAAAGGAGACGATGCCTGACTCCTCGTGAAACTTGATAGGAGTCCCAGGATTCCTGTGGCACGTGGAAAGGGACCCTTGGTCTCCCGCGTCAGCTGGAGAGGCGTCCCAATTGTCCTGCCAAGCCTCGAGGAGAATCCCGAGTTGTCCTTCGCAACTAGGCAGGAGTCCTGACGTGGCTGAACAAACACGTGGGTGGAAGGGCCATCCCCGTCGTAACTCGAGAATATACCCCAGGTTCCCGCCGCAACTCGAGAAAAACCATGAGACTTCCCCCTCGCCGCGACATGAGGCCCGATTCCCCTGCACTGCGTGCAGAGCAATTCCGTGTTGCACATCACACATGAAAGGAGCCTTGATTTCCTTGATGGCACTCCAGAGAAACCCCAAGAACACTGTTTCAAGGCTAGAGGGATCCTGAGGTCACTGTAACAACACGAAAGAGCTCCGTGGACGAAAAATCAACTCGAGATGAGACGTTAGTCCCTGGCTTCGACTCCAGAGGAATACCACCTTACCACAAGCACCTCAAGAGGAGGCTTCTCTCAGCTCTAGGTATGTGACAGGGACCCTGAGTTTGTGGCCTCAAGTGGAATGGACACGGCGATGCCCTGACTCGAAATAAGGCCGGATATCCCTGCAGTGACTTGAATGCAGGCTCGTCTTGCATCTCCCAAGACGAAAGGATGTCTGAATCCCCTGTGGAGACCACAGAGAAAGACCTAGTTTCCCACCTCATCGCAACCGGAGGCCTCACATCCTTTGAAAACTCCAGAGGGACGCGGAGATCAGTGCCTCCAAAGGAGACGATGCCTGACTCCTCGTGAAACTTGATAGAAGTCCCAGGATTCCTGTGGCACGTGGAAAGGGAAACTTGGTCTCCCCCCTCAGCTAGAGAGGCGTCCCAATTGCCCTGCCAAGCCTCAAGGAGAATCCCGAGTTGTCCCTTGCAACTAGGCAGGATTCCTGACGTCGCTGAACAAACACGTGTGTGGAAGGGCCATCCCCGTCGTAACTCGAGAATATACCCCAGGTTCCCGGCGCAACTCGAGAAAAACCATGAGACTTCCCCCTCGCCGCAAAATGAGGCCCGATTCCCCTGCACTGCATGCAGAGCAATTCCGTGTTGCACATCACACATGAAAGGAGCCTTGATTTCCTTGATGGCACTCCAGAGAAACCCCAAGAACACTGTTTCAAGGCTAGAGGGATCCTGAGGTCACTGTAGCAACAAGAAAGAGCTCCGTGGACAAAAAATCAACTCGAGATGAAAGGTTAGTCCCTGGCTTCGACTCCAGAGGAATACCACCTTACCACAAGCACCACAGGAGCAGGCTTCTCTCAGCTCTAGGTATGTGAGGGGGACCCTGAATTTGCGGCCTCAAGTGGAATGCACACCGCGATGCCCTGACTCGAAATAAGGCCGGATATCCCTGCAGTGACTTGAATACAGGCTCGTCTTGCATCTCCCAAGACGAAAGGATGTCTGAATCCCCTGTGGAGACCACAGAGAAAGACCTAGTTCCCCACCTCATCGCGACCGGAGGCCTCACATCCTTTGAAAACTCCAGAGGTACGCGGAGATCAGTGCCTTCAAAGGAGACGATGCCTGACTCCTCGTGAAACTTGATAGGAGTCCCAGGATTCCTGTGGCACGTGGAAAGGGCCACTTGGTCTCCCCCCTCAGCTGGAGAGGCGTCCCAATTGCCCTGCCAAGCCTCAAGGAGAATCCCGAGTTGTCCCTTGCAACTAGGCACAGTCCTGACGTCGCTGAACAAACACGTGGGTGGAAGGGCCATTCCCGTCGTAACTCGAGAATATACCCCAGCTTCCCGCTCAACTCGAGAAAAACCATGAGACTTCCCCCTCGCCGCAAAATGAGGCCCGATTCCCCTGCACTGCGTGCAGAGCAATTCCGTGTTGCACATCACACATGAAATGAGCCTTGATTTCCTTGATGGCACTCCAGAGAAACCCCAAGAACACTGTTTCAAGGCTAGAGGGATCCTGAGGTCACTGTAGCAACAAGAAAGATCCCCATGGACAAAAAATCAACTCGAGATGAGAGGTTAGTCCGTGGCCTCGACTCCAGAGGAATACCACCTTACCTCAAGCATCACAGGAGCAGGCTTCTCTCAGCTCTAGGTATGTGAGAGGGATCCTGATTTTGCAGCTTCAAGTGGAATGGACACCGCGATGCCCTGACTCGATATAAGGCCGGATATCCCTGCAGTGACTTGAATGTAGGCTCGTCTTGCATCTCCCAAGACGAAAGGATGTCTGAATCCCCTGTGGAGATCACAGAGAAAGACCTAGTTCCCCACCTCATCGCGACCGGAGGCCTCACATCCTTTGAAAACTCCAGAGGTACGCGGAGATCAGTGCCTCCAAAGGAGACGATGCCTGACTCCTCGTGAAACTTGATAGGAGTCCCAGGATTCCTGTGGCACGTGGAAAGGGACCCTTGGTCTCCCGCCTCAGCTGGAGAGGCGTCCCAATTGCCCTGCCAAGCCTCGAGGAGAATCCCAAGTTGTCCCTCGCAACTGGGCAGGAGTCCTGACGTGGCTGAACAAACACGTGGGTGGAAGGGCCATCCCCGTCGTAACTCGAGAATATACCCCAGGTTAGCGCCGCAACTCGAGAAAAACCATGAGACTTCCCCCTCGCGGCGAGATGAGGCCCGATTCCCCTGCACTGCGTGCAGAGCAATTCCGTGTTGCACATCACACATGAAAGGAGCCTTGATTTCCTTGATGGCACTCCAGAGAAACCCCAAGAACACTGTTTCAAGGCTAGAGGGATCCTGAGGTCACTGTAACAACACGAAAGAGCTCCGTGGACGAAAAATCAACTCGAGATGAGACGTTAGTCCCTGGCTTCGACTCCAGAGGAATACCACCTTACCACAAGCACCTCAAGAGGAGGCTTCTCTCAGCTCTAGGTATGTGACAGGGACCCTGAGTTTGTGGCCTCAAGTGGAATGGACATGGCGATGCCCTGACTCGAAATAAGGCTGGATATCCCTGCAGTGAGTTGAATGCAAGCTCGTCTTGCATCTCCCAAGACGAAAGGATGTCTGAATCCCCTGTGGAGACCACAGAGAAAGACCTAGTTATCCAACTCATCGCGACCGGAGGCCTCACATCCTTTGAAAACTCCAGAGGTACGCGGAGATCAGTGCCTCCAAAGGAGACGATGCCTGACTCCTCGTGAAACTTGATAGGAGTCCCAGGATTCCTGTGGCACGTGGAAAGGGACACTTGGTCTCCCCCCTCAGATGGAGAGGCGTCCCAATTGCCCTGCCAAGCCTCAAGGAGAATCCCGAGTTGTCCCTTGCAACTAGGCACAGTCCTGACGTCTCTGAACAAACACGTGGGTGGAAGGGCCATCCCCGTCGTAACTCGAGAATATACCCCAGATTCCCGCCGCAACTCGAGAAAAACCATGAGACTTCCCCCTCGCCGCGAGATGAGGCACGATTCCCCTGCACTGCGTGCAGAGCAATTCCGTGTTGCACATCACACATGAAAGGAGCATTGATTTCCTTGATGGCACTCCAGAGAAACCCCAAGAACACTGTTTCTAGGCTAGAGGGATCCTGAGGTCACTGTAGCAACACGAAAGAGCTCCGCGGACCAAAAATCAACTCGAGATGAGAGGTTAGTCCCTGGCTTCGACTCCAGAGGAATACCACCTTACCACAAGCACCTCAAGAGGAGGCTTCTCTCAGCTCTAGGTATGTGAGAGGGACCCTGAGTTTGCGGCCTCAAGTGGAATGGACTCTGCGATTCCCTGACTCGAAATAAGGCCGGATATCCCTGCAGTGACTTAAATGCAGGCTAGTTTTGCATCTCCCAAGACGAAAGGATGTCTGAATCCCCTGTGGAGACCACAGAGAAAGACCTAGTTCCCCACCTCATCGTGACCGGAGGACTAACATTCTTTGAAAACTCCAGAGGTACGTGGAGATCAGTGCCTCCAAAGGAGACGATGCCTGACTCCTCGTGAAACTTGATAGGAGTCCCAGGATTCCTGTGGCACGTGGAAAGGGACACTTGGTCTCCATCCTCAGCTAGAGAGGCGTCCCAATTGCCCTGCCAAGCCTCAAGGAGAATCCCGAGTTGTCCCTTGCAACTAGGCAGAGTCCTAACGTCACTGAACAAACACGTGTGTGGAAGGGCCATCCCCGTCGTAACTCGAGAATATACGCCAGGTTCCCGCCGCAACTCGAGAAAAACCATGAGACTTCCACCTTGCTGCAAAATGAGGCACGATTCCCCTGCACTGCGTGCAGAGCAATTCCGTGTTGCACATCACACATGAAAGGAGCCTTGATTTCCTTGATGGCACTCCAGAGAAACCCCAAGAACACTGTTTCAAGGCTAGAGGGATCCTGAGGTCACTGTAGAAACAAGAAAGATCTCCGTGGACAAAAAATCAACTGGAGATGAGAGGTTAGTCCCTGGCTGCGACTCCAGAGGAATAGCACCTTACCACAAGCATCACAGAAGCAGGGTTCTTTCAGCTCCAGGTATGTGAGAGGCACCCTGATTTTCCGCCCTCAAGTGGAATGGACACCGCGATGCACTGACTCGATATAAGGCCGGATATCTCTGCAGTGACTTGAATGCAGGCTCGTCTTGCATCTCCCCAGACGAAAGGATGTCTGAATCCCCTGTGGAGACCACAGAGAAAGACCTAGTTCCCCACCTCATCGCGACCGGAGGCCTCACATCCTTTGAAAACTCCAGAGGTACACGGAGATCAGTGCCTCCAAAGCAGACGATGCCTGACTCCTCGTGAAACTTGATAGGAGTCCCAGGATTCCTGTGGCACGTGGAAAGGGACCCTTGGTCTCCCGCCTCAGCTGGAGAGGCGTCCCAAATGCCCTGCCAAGCCTCGAGGAGAATCCCGAGTTGTCCCTCGCAACTAGGCAGGAGTCCTGCCGTGGCTGAACAAACACGTGGGTGGAAGGGCCATCCCCGTCGTAACTCGAGAATATACCCCAGGTTCCAGCCGCAACTCGAGAAAGCCATGAGACTTCCCCCTCGCCGCGAGATGAGGCCCGAATCCCCTGCACTGAGTGCAGATCAATTCCGTGTTGCACATCACACATGAAAGGAGACTTGATTTCCTTGATGGCACTCCAGAGAAACCCCAAGAACACTGTTTCAAGGCTAGAGGGAATCTGACGTCACTGTAGCAACAAGAAAGAGCTCCGTGGACAAAAAATCAACTCGAGATGAAAGGTTAGTCCCTGGCTTCGACTCCAGAGGAATACCACCTTACCACAAGCACCACAGGAGCAGGATTCTCTCAGCTCTAGGTATGTGAGAGGGACCCTGAATTTGCGGCCTCAAGTGGAATGGACACCACGATGCCCTGACTCGAAATAAGGCCGGATATCCCTGCAGTGACTTGAATGCAGGCTCGTCTTGCATCTCCCAAGACGAAAGGATGTCTGAATCCCCTGTGGAGACCACAGAGAAAGACCTAGTT
Source organism: Cervus elaphus (assembly GCF_910594005.1). Lineage (NCBI taxonomy): Eukaryota > Metazoa > Chordata > Mammalia > Artiodactyla > Cervidae > Cervus > Cervus elaphus. The sequence goes on along the minus strand of NC_057823.1, from coordinate 1,038,270 downwards.
CCCCACCTCATCGCGACCGGAGGCCTCACATCCTTTGAAAACTCCAGAGGTACGCGGAGATCAGTGCCTTCAAAGGAGACGATGCCTGACTCCTCGTGAAACTTGATAGGAGTCCCAGGATTCCTGTGGCACGTGGAAAGGGACCCTTGGTCTCCCGCGTCAGCTGGAGAGGCGTCCCAATTGTCCTGCCAAGCCTCGAGGAGAATCCCGAGTTGTCCTTCGCAACTAGGCAGGAGTCCTGACGTGGCTGAACAAACACGTGGGTGGAAGGGCCATCCCCGTCGTAACTCGAGAATATACCCCAGGTTCCCGCCGCAACTCGAGAAAAACCATGAGACTTCCCCCTCGCCGCGACATGAGGCCCGATTCCCCTGCACTGCGTGCAGAGCAATTCCGTGTTGCACATCACACATGAAAGGAGCCTTGATTTCCTTGATGGCACTCCAGAGAAACCCCAAGAACACTGTTTCAAGGCTAGAGGGATCCTGAGGTCACTGTAACAACACGAAAGAGCTCCGTGGACGAAAAATCAACTCGAGATGAGACGTTAGTCCCTGGCTTCGACTCCAGAGGAATACCACCTTACCACAAGCACCTCAAGAGGAGGCTTCTCTCAGCTCTAGGTATGTGACAGGGACCCTGAGTTTGTGGCCTCAAGTGGAATGGACACGGCGATGCCCTGACTCGAAATAAGGCCGGATATCCCTGCAGTGACTTGAATGCAGGCTCGTCTTGCATCTCCCAAGACGAAAGGATGTCTGAATCCCCTGTGGAGACCACAGAGAAAGACCTAGTTTCCCACCTCATCGCAACCGGAGGCCTCACATCCTTTGAAAACTCCAGAGGGACGCGGAGATCAGTGCCTCCAAAGGAGACGATGCCTGACTCCTCGTGAAACTTGATAGAAGTCCCAGGATTCCTGTGGCACGTGGAAAGGGAAACTTGGTCTCCCCCCTCAGCTAGAGAGGCGTCCCAATTGCCCTGCCAAGCCTCAAGGAGAATCCCGAGTTGTCCCTTGCAACTAGGCAGGATTCCTGACGTCGCTGAACAAACACGTGGGTGGAAGGGCCATCCCCGTCGTAACTCGAGAATATACCCCAGGTTCCCGGCGCAACTCGAGAAAAACCATGAGACTTCCCCCTCGCCGCAAAATGAGGCCCGATTCCCCTGCACTGCATGCAGAGCAATTCCGTGTTGCACATCACACATGAAAGGAGCCTTGATTTCCTTGATGGCACTCCAGAGAAACCCCAAGAACACTGTTTCAAGGCTAGAGGGATCCTGAGGTCACTGTAGCAACAAGAAAGAGCTCCGTGGACAAAAAATCAACTTGAGATGAAAGGTTAGTCCCTGGCTTCGACTCCAGAGGAATACCACCTTACCACAAGCACCACAGGAGCAGGCTTCTCTCAGCTCTAGGTATGTGAGGGGGACCCTGAATTTGCGGCCTCAAGTGGAATGCACACCGCGATGCCCTGACTCGAAATAAGGCCGGATATCCCTGCAGTGACTTGAATACAGGCTCGTCTTGCATCTCCCAAGACGAAAGGATGTCTGAATCCCCTGTGGAGACCACAGAGAAAGACCTAGTTCCCCACCTCATCGCGACCGGAGGCCTCACATCCTTTGAAAACTCCAGAGGTACGCGGAGATCAGTGCCTTCAAAGGAGACGATGCCTGACTCCTCGTGAAACTTGATAGGAGTCCCAGGATTCCTGTGGCACGTGGAAAGGGCCACTTGGTCTCCCCCCTCAGCTGGAGAGGCGTCCCAATTGCCCTGCCAAGCCTCAAGGAGAATCCCGAGTTGTCCCTTGCAACTAGGCACAGTCCTGACGTCGCTGAACAAACACGTGGGTGGAAGGGCCATTCCCGTCGTAACTCGAGAATATACCCCAGCTTCCCGCTCAACTCGAGAAAAACCATGAGACTTCCCCCTCGCCGCAAAATGAGGCCCGATTCCCCTGCACTGCGTGCAGAGCAATTCCGTGTTGCACATCACACATGAAATGAGCCTTGATTTCCTTGATGGCACTCCAGAGAACCCCCAAGAACACTGTTTCAAGGCTAGAGGGATCCTGAGGTCACTGTAGCAACAAGAAAGATCCCCATGGACAAAAAATCAACTCGAGATGAGAGGTTAGTCCGTGGCCTCGACTCCAGAGGAATACCACCTTACCTCAAGCATCACAGGAGCAGGCTTCTCTCAGCTCTAGGTATGTGAGAGGGATCCTGATTTTGCAGCTTCAAGTGGAATGGACACCGCGATGCACTGACTCGATATAAGGCCGGATATCCCTGCAGTGACTTGAATGTAGGCTCGTCTTGCATCTCCCAAGACGAAAGGATGTCTGAATCCCCTGTGGAGATCACAGAGAAAGACCTAGTTCCCCACCTCATCGCGACCGGAGGCCTCACATCCTTTGAAAACTCCAGAGGTACGCGGAGATCAGTGCCTCCAAAGGAGACGATGCCTGACTCCTCGTGAAACTTGATAGGAGTCCCAGGATTCCTGTGGCACGTGGAAAGGGACCCTTGGTCTCCCGCCTCAGCTGGAGAGGCGTCCCAATTGCCCTGCCAAGCCTCGAGGAGAATCCCAAGTTGTCCCTCGCAACTGGGCAGGAGTCCTGACGTGGCTGAACAAACACGTGGGTGGAAGGGCCATCCCCGTCGTAACTCGAGAATATACCCCAGGTTAGCGCCGCAACTCGAGAAAAACCATGAGACTTCCCCCTCGCGGCGAGATGAGGCCCGATTCCCCTGCACTGCGTGCAGAGCAATTCCGTGTTGCACATCACACATGAAAGGAGCCTTGATTTCCTTGATGGCACTCCAGAGAAACCCCAAGAACACTGTTTCAAGGCTAGAGGGATCCTGAGGTCACTGTAACAACACGAAAGAGCTCCGTGGACGAAAATTCAACTCGAGATGAGACGTTAGTCCCTGGCTTCGACTCCAGAGGAATACCACCTTACCACAAGCACCTCAAGAGGAGGCTTCTCTCAGCTCTAGGTATGTGACAGGGACCCTGAGTTTGTGGCCTCAAGTGGAATGGACATGGCGATGCCCTGACTCGAAATAAGGCTGGATATCCCTGCAGTGAGTTGAATGCAAGCTCGTCTTGCATCTCCCAAGACGAAAGGATGTCTGAATCCCCTGTGGAGACCACAGAGAAAGACCTAGTTATCCAACTCATCGCGACCGGAGGCCTCACATCCTTTGAAAACTCCAGAGGTACGCGGAGATCAGTGCCTCCAAAGGAGACGATGCCTGACTCCTCGTGAAACTTGATAGGAGTCCCAGGATTCCTGTGGCACGTGGAAAGGGACACTTGGTCTCCCCCCTCAGATGGAGAGGCGTCCCAATTGCCCTGCCAAGCCTCAAGGAGAATCCCGAGTTGTCCCTTGCAACTAGGCACAGTCCTGACGTCTCTGAACAAACACGTGGGTGGAAGGGCCATCCCCGTCGTAACTCGAGAATATACCCCAGATTCCCGCCGCAACTCGAGAAAAACCATGAGACTTCCCCCTCGCCGCGAGATGAGGCACGATTCCCCTGCACTGCGTGCAGAGCAATTCCGTGTTGCACATCACACATGAAAGGAGCCTTGATTTCCTTGATGGCACTCCAGAGAAACCCCAAGAACACTGTTTCTAGGCTAGAGGGATCCTGAGGTCACTGTAGCAACACGAAAGAGCTCCGCGGACCAAAAATCAACTCGAGATGAGAGGTTAGTCCCTGGCTTCGACTCCAGAGGAATACCACCTTACCACAAGCACCTCAAGAGGAGGCTTCTCTCAGCTCTAGGTATGTGAGAGGGACCCTGAGTTTGCGGCCTCAAGTGGAATGGACTCTGCGATTCCCTGACTCGAAATAAGGCCGGATATCCCTGCAGTGACTTGAATGCAGGCTAGTTTTGCATCTCCCAAGACGAAAGGATGTCTGAATCCCCTGTGGAGACCACAGAGAAAGACCTAGTTCCCCACCTCATCGTGACCGGAGGACTAACATTCTTTGAAAACTCCAGAGGTACGTGGAGATCAGTGCCTCCAAAGGAGACGATGCCTGACTCCTCGTGAAACTTGATAGGAGTCCCAGGATTCCTGTGGCACGTGGAAAGGGACACTTGGTCTCCATCCTCAGCTAGAGAGGCGTCCCAATTGCCCTGCCAAGCCTCAAGGAGAATCCCGAGTTGTCCCTTGCAACTAGGCAGAGTCCTAACGTCACTGAACAAACACGTGTGTGGAAGGGCCATCCCCGTCGTAACTCGAGAATATACCCCAGGTTCCCGCCGCAACTCGAGAAAAACCATGAGACTTCCACCTTGCTGCAAAATGAGGCACGATTCCCCTGCACTGCGTGCAGAGCAATTCCGTGTTGCACATCACACATGAAACGAGCCTTGATTTCCTTGATGGCACTCCAGAGAAACCCCAAGAACACTGTTTCAAGGCTAGAGGGATCCTGAGGTCACTGTAGAAACAAGAAAGATCTCCGTGGACAAAAAATCAACTGGAGATGAGAGGTTAGTCCCTGGCTTCGACTCCAGAGGAATAGCACCTTACCACAAGCATCACAGAAGCAGGGTTCTTTCAGCTCCAGGTATGTGAGAGGCACCCTGATTTTCCGCCCTCAAGTGGAATGGACACCGCGATGCACTGACTCGATATAAGGCCGGATATCTCTGCAGTGACTTGAATGCAGGCTCGTCTTGCATCTCCCCAGACGAAAGGATGTCTGAATCCCCTGTGGAGACCACAGAGAAAGACCTAGTTCCCCACCTCATCGCGACCGGAGGCCTCACATCCTTTGAAAACTCCAGAGGTACACGGAGATCAGTGCCTCCAAAGCAGACGATGCCTGACTCCTCGTGAAACTTGATAGGAGTCCCAGGATTCCTGTGGCACGTGGAAAGGGACCCTTGGTCTCCCGCCTCAGCTGGAGAGGCGTCCCAAATGCCCTGGCAAGCCTCGAGGAGAATCCCGAGTTGTCCTTCGCAACTAGGCAGGAGTCCTGCCGTGGCTGAACAAACACGTGGGTGGAAGGGCCATCCCCGTCGTAACTCGAGAATATACCCCAGGTTCCAGCCGCAACTCGAGAAAGCCATGAGACTTCCCCCTCGCCGCGAGATGAGGCCCGAATCCCCTGCACTGAGTGCAGATCAATTCCGTGTTGCACATCACACATGAAAGGAGACTTGATTTCCTTGATGGCACTCCAGAGAAACCCCAAGAACACTGTTTCAAGGCTAGAGGGAATCTGACGTCACTGTAGCAACAAGAAAGAGCTCCGTGGACAAAAAATCAACTCGAGATGAAAGGTTAGTCCCTGGCTTCGACTCCAGAGGAATACCACCTTACCACAAGCACCACAGGAGCAGGCTTCTCTCAGCTCTAGGTATGTGAGAGGGACCCTGAATTTGCGGCCTCAAGTGGAATGGACACCACGATGCCCTGACTCGAAATAAGGCCGGATATCCCTGCAGTGACTTGAATGCAGGCTCGTCTTGCATCTCCCAAGACGAAAGGATGTCTGAATCCCCTGTGGAGACCACAGAGAAAGACCTAGTTCCCCACCTCATCGCGACCGGAGGCCTCACATCCTTTGAAAACTCCAGAGGTCGCGGAGATCAGTGCCTTCAAAGGAGACGATGCCTGACTCCTCGTGAAACTTGATAGGAGTCCCAGGATTCCTGTGGCACGTGGAAAGGGACCCTTGGTCTCCCGCGTCAGCTGGAGAGGCGTCCCAATTGTCCTGCCAAGCCTCGAGGAGAATCCCGAGTTGTCCTTCGCAACTAGGCAGGAGTCCTGACGTGGCTGAACAAACACGTGGGTGGAAGGGCCATCCCCGTCGTAACTCGAGAATATACCCCAGGTTCCCGCCGCAACTCGAGAAAAACCATGAGACTTCCCCCTCGCCGCGACATGAGGCCCGATTCCCCTGCACTGCGTGCAGAGCAATTCCGTGTTGCACATCACACATGAAAGGAGCCTTGATTTCCTTGATGGCACTCCAGAGAAACCCCAAGAACACTGTTTCAAGGCTAGAGGGATCCTGAGGTCACTGTAGCAACAAGAAAGAGCTCCGTGGACAAAAAATCAACTCGAGATGAAAGGTTAGTCCCTGGCTTCGACTCCAGAGGAATACCACCTTACCACAAGCACCACAGGAGCAGGCTTCTCTCAGCTCTAGGTATGTGAGGGGGACCCTGAATTTGCGGCCTCAAGTGGAATGGACACCGCGATGCCCTGACTCGAAATAAGGCCGGATATCCCTGCAGTGACTTGAATACAGGCTTGTCTTGCATCTCCCAAGACGAAAGGATGTCTGAATCCCCTGTGGAGACCACAGAGAAAGACCTAGTTCCCCACCTCATCGCGACCGGAGGCCTCACATCCTTTGAAAACTCCAGAGGTACGCGGAGATCAGTGCCTTCAAAGGAGACGATGCCTGACTCCTCGTGAAACTTGATAGGAGTCCCAGGATTCCTGTGGCACGTGGAAAGGGCCACTTGGTCTCCCCCCTCAGCTGGAGAGGCGTCCCAATTGCCCTGCCAAGCCTCAAGGAGAATCCCGAGTTGTCCCTTGCAACTAGGCACAGTCCTGACGTCGCTGAACAAACACGTGGGTGGAAGGGCCATTCCCGTCGTAACTCGAGAATATACCCCAGCTTCCCGCTCAACTCGAGAAAAACCATGAGACTTCCCCCTCGCCGCAAAATGAGGCCCGATTCCCCTGCACTGCGTGCAGAGCAATTCCGTGTTGCACATCACACATGAAATGAGCCTTGATTTCCTTGATGGCACTCCAGAGAAACCCCAAGAACACTGTTTCAAGGCTAGAGGGATCCTGAGGTCACTGTAGCAACAAGAAAGATCCCCATGGACAAAAAATCAACTTGAGATGAGAGGTTAGTCCATGGCCTCGACTCCAGAGGAATACCACCTTACCTCAAGCATCACAGGAGCAGGCTTCTCTCAGCTCTAGGTATGTGAGAGGGATCCTGATTTTGCAGCTTCAAGTGGATTGGACACCGCGATGCACTGACTCGATATAAGGCCGGATATCCCTGCAGTGACTTGAATGTAGGCTCGTCTTGCATCTCCCAAGACGAAAGGATGTCTGAATCCCCTGTGGAGATCACAGAGAAAGACCTAGTTCCCCACCTCATCGCGACCGGAGGCCTCACATCCTTTGAAAACTCCAGAGGTACGCGGAGATCAGTGCCTCCAAAGGAGACGATGCCTGACTCCTCGTGAAACTTGATAGGAGTCCCAGGATTCCTGTGGCACGTGGAAAGGGACCCTTGGTCTCCCGCCTCAGCTGGAGAGGCGTCCCAATTGCCCTGCCAAGCCTCGAGGAGAATCCCAAGTTGTCCCTCGCAACTGGGCAGGAGTCCTGACGTGGCTGAACAAACACGTGGGTGGAAGGGCCATCCCCGTCGTAACTCGAGAATATACCCCAGGTTAGCGCCGCAACTCGAGAAAAACCATGAGACTTCCCCCTCGCCGCGAGATGAGGCCCGATTCCCCTGCACTGCGTGCAGAGCAATTCCATGTTGCACATCACACATGAAAGGAGCCTTGATTTCCTTGATGGCACTCCAGAGAAACCCCAAGAACACTGTTTCAAGGCTAGAGGGATCCTGAGGTCACTGTAACAACACGAAAGAGTTCCGTGGACCAAAAATCAACTCGAGATGAGACGTTAGTCCCTGGCTTCGACTCCAGAGGAATACCACCTTACCACAAGCACCTCAAGAGGAGGCTTCTCTCAGCTCTAGGTATGTGACAGGGACCCTGAGTTTGTGGCCTCAAGTGGAATGGACATGGCGATGCCCTGACTCGAAATAAGGCTGGATATCCCTGCAGTGAGTTGAATGCAAGCTCGTCTTGCATCTCCCAAGACGAAAGGATGTCTGAATCCCCTGTGGAGACCACAGAGAAAGACCTAGTTCCCCACCTCATCGCGACCGGAGGACTAACATACTTTGAAAACTCCAGAGGTACGCGGAGATCAGTGCCTCCAAAGGAGACGATGCCTGACTCCTCGTGAAACTTGATAGGAGTCCCAGGATTCCTGTGGCACGTGGAAAGGGACACTTGGTCTCCATCCTCAGCTAGAGAGGCGTCCCAATTGCCCTGCCAAGCCTCAAGGAGAATCCCGAGTTGTCCCTTGCAACTAGGCAGAGTCCTAACGTCACTGAACAAACACGTGTGTGGAAGGGCCATCCCCGTCGTAACTCGAGAATATACCCCAGGTTCCCGCCGCAACTCGAGAAAAACCATGAGACTTCCCCCTTGCCGCAATATGAGGCACGATTCCCCTGCACTGCGTGCAGAGCAATTCCGTGTTGCACATCACACATGAAATGAGCCTTGATTTCCTTGATGGCACTCCAGAGAAACCCCAAGAACACTGTTTCAAGGCTAGAGGGAATCTGAGGTCACTGTAGCAACACAAAATATCTCCGTGGACCAAAAATCAACTCGAGATGAGAGGTTAGTCCCTGGCTTCGACTCCAGAGGAATACCACCTTACCACAAGCATCACAGAAGCAGGGTTCTTTCAACTCCAGGTATGTGAGAGGCACCCTGATTTTCCGCCCTCAAGTGGAATGGACACCGCGATGCACTGACTCGATATAAGGCCGGATATCTCTGCAGTGACTTGAATGCAGGCTCGTCTTGCATCTCCCCAGACGAAAGGATGTCTGAATCCCCTGTGGAGACCACAGAGAAAGACCTAGTTTCCCACCTCATCGCAACCGGAGGCCTCACATCCTTTGAAAACTCCAGAGGGACGCGGAGATCAGTGCCTCCAAAGGAGACGATGCCTGACTCCTCGTGAAACTTGATAGAAGTCCCAGGATTCCTGTGGCACGTGGAAAGGGAAACTTGGTCTCCCCCCTCAGCTAGAGAGGCGTCCCAATTGCCCTGCCAAGCCTCAAGGAGAATCCCGAGTTGTCCCTTGCAACTAGGCAGGATTCCTGACGTCGCTGAACAAACACGTGTGTGGAAGGGCCATCCCCGTCGTAACTCGAGAATATACCCCAGGTTCCCGGCGCAACTCGAGAAAAACCATGAGACTTCCCCCTCGCCGCAAAATGAGGCCCGATTCCCCTGCACTGCATGCAGAGCAATTCCGTGTTGCACATCACACATGAAAGGAGCCTTGATTTCCTTGATGGCACTCCAGAGAAACCCCAAGAACACTGTTTCAAGGCTAGAGGGATCCTGAGGTCACTGTAGCAACAAGAAAGAGCTCCGTGGACAAAAAATCAACTCGAGATGAAAGGTTAGTCCCTGGCTTCGACTCCAGAGGAATACCACCTTACCACAAGCACCACAGGAGCAGGCTTCTCTCAGCTCTAGGTATGTGAGGGGGACCCTGAATTTGCGGCCTCAAGTGGAATGCACACCGCGATGCCCTGACTCGAAATAAGGCCGGATATCCCTGCAGTGTCTTGAATACAGGCTCGTCTTGCATCTCCCAAGACGAAAGGATGTCTGAATCCCCTGTGGAGACCACAGAGAAAGACCTAGTTCCCCACCTCATCGCGACCGGAGGCCTCACATCCTTTGAAAACTCCAGAGGTACGCGGAGATCAGTGCCTTCAAAGGAGACGATGCCTGACTCCTCGTGAAACTTGATAGGAGTCCCAGGATTCCTGTGGCACGTGGAAAGGGCCACTTGGTCTCCCCCCTCAGCTGGAGAGGCGTCCCAATTGCCCTGCCAAGCCTCAAGGAGAATCCCGAGTTGTCCCTTGCAACTAGGCACAGTCCTGACGTCGCTGAACAAACACGTGGGTGGAAGGGCCATCCCCGTCGTAACTCGAGAATATACCCCAGCTTCCCGCTCAACTCGAGAAAAACCATGAGACTTCCCCCTCGCCGCAAAATGAGGCCCGATTCCCCTGCACTGCGTGCAGAGCAATTCCGTGTTGCACATCACACATGAAATGAGCCTTGATTTCCTTGATGGCACTCCAGAGAAACCCCAAGAACACTGTTTCAAGGTTAGAGGGATCCTGAGGTCACTCTAGCAACAAGAAAGATCCCCATGGACAAAAAATCAACTCGAGATGAGAGGTTAGTCCCTGGCCTCGACTCCAGAGGAATACCACCTTACCTCAAGCATCACAGGAGCAGGCTTCTCTCAGCTCTAGGTATGTGAGAGGGATCCTGATTTTGCAGCTTCAAGTGGAATGGACACCGCGATGCCCTGACTCGATATAAGGCCGGATATCCCTGCAGTGACTTGAATGTAGGCTCGTCTTGCATCTCCCAAGACGAAAGGATGTCTGAATCCCCTGTGGAGATCACAGAGAAAGACCTAGTTCCCCACCTCATCGCGACCGGAGGCCTCACATCCTTTGAAAACTCCAGAGGTACGCGGAGATCAGTGCCTCCAAAGGAGACGATGCCTGACTCCTCGTGAAACTTGATAGGAGTCCCAGGATTCCTGTGGCACGTGGAAAGGGACCCTTGGTCTCCCGCCTCAGCTGGAGAGGCGTCCCAATTGCCCTGCCAAGCCTCGAGGAGAATCCCAAGTTGTCCCTCGCAACTGGGCAGGAGTCCTGACGTGGCTGAACAAACACGTGGGTGGAAGGGCCATCCCCGTCGTAACTCGAGAATATACCCCAGGTTAGCGCCGCAACTCGAGAAAAACCATGAGACTTCCCCCTCGCCGCGAGATGAGGCCCGATTCCCCTGCACTGCGTGCAGAGCAATTCCGTGTTGCACATCACACATGAAAGGAGCCTTGATTTCCTTGATGGCACTCCAGAGAAACCCCAAGAACACTGTTTCAAGGCTAGAGGGATCCTGAGGTCACTGTAACAACACGAAAGAGCTCCGTGGACGAAAAATCAACTCGAGATGAGACGTTAGTCCCTGGCTTCGACTCCAGAGGAATACCACCTTACCACAAGCACCTCAAGAGGAGGCTTCTCTCAGCTCTAGGTATGTGACAGGGACCCTGAGTTTGTGGCCTCAAGTGGAATGGACATGGCGATGCCCTGACTCGAAATAAGGCTGGATATCCCTGCAGTGAGTTGAATGCAAGCTCGTCTTGCATCTCCCAAGACGAAAGGATGTCTGAATCCCCTGTGGAGACCACAGAGAAAGACCTAGTTATCCAACTCATCGCGACCGGAGGCCTCACATCCTTTGAAAACTCCAGAGGTACGCGGAGATCAGTGCCTCCAAAGGAGACGATGCCTGACTCCTCGTGAAACTTGATAGGAGTCCCAGGATTCCTGTGGCACGTGGAAAGGGACACTTGGTCTCCCCCCTCAGATGGAGAGGCGTCCCAATTGCCCTGCCAAGCCTCAAGGAGAATCCCGAGTTGTCCCTTGCAACTAGGCACAGTCCTGACGTCTCTGAACAAACACGTGGGTGGAAGGGCCATCCCCGTCGTAACTCGAGAATATACCCCAGATTCCCGCCGCAACTCGAGAAAAACCATGAGACTTCCCCCTCGCCGCGAGATGAGGCACGATTCCCCTGCACTGCGTGCAGAGCAATTCCGTGTTGCACATCACACATGAAAGGAGCCTTGATTTCCTTGATGGCACTCCAGAGAAACCCCAAGAACACTGTTTCTAGGCTAGAGGGATCCTGAGGTCACTGTAGCAACACGAAAGAGCTCCGCGGACCAAAAATCAACTCGAGATGAGAGGTTAGTCCCTGGCTTCGACTCCAGAGGAATACCACCTTACCACAAGCACCTCAAGAGGAGGCTTCTCTCAGCTCTAGGTATGTGAGAGGGACCCTGAGTTTGCGGCCTCAAGTGGAATGGACTCTGCGATTCCCTGACTCGAAATAAGGCCAGATATCCCTGCAGTGACTTAAATGCAGGCTAGTTTTGCATCTCCCAAGACGAAAGGATGTCTGAATCCCCTGTGGAGACCACAGAGAAAGACCTAGTTCCCCACCTCATCGTGACCGGAGGACTAACATTCTTTGAAAACTCCAGAGGTACGTGGAGATCAGTGCCTCCAAAGGAGACGATGCCTGACTCCTCGTGAAACTTGATAGGAGTCCCAGGATTCCTGTGGCACGTGGAAAGGGACACTTGGTCTCCATCCTCAGCTAGAGAGGCGTCCCAATTGCCCTGCCAAGCCTCAAGGAGAATCCCGAGTTGTCCCTTGCAACTAGGCAGAGTCCTAACGTCACTGAACAAACACGTGTGTGGAAGGGCCATCCCCGTCGTAACTCGAGAATATACCCCAGGTTCCCGCCGCAACTCGAGAAAAACCATGAGACTTCCACGTTGCTGCAAAATGAGGCACGATTCCCCTGCACTGCGTGCAGAGCAATTCCGTGTTGCACATCACACATGAAACGAGCCTTGATTTCCTTGATGGCACTCCAGAGAAACCCCAAGAACACTGTTTCAAGGCTAGAGGGATCCTGAGGTCACTGTAGAAACAAGAAAGATCTCCGTGGACAAAAAATCAACTGGAGATGAGAGGTTAGTCGCTGGCTTCGACTCCAGAGGAATAGCACCTTACCACAAGCATCACAGAAGCAGGGTTCTTTCAGCTCCAGGTATGTGAGAGGCACCCTGATTTTCCGCCCTCAAGTGGAATGGACACCGCGATGCACTGACTCGATATAAGGCCGGATATCTCTGCAGTGACTTGAATGCAGGCTCGTCTTGCATCTCCCCAGACGAAAGGATGTCTGAATCCCCTGTGGAGACCACAGAGAAAGACCTAGTTCCCCACCTCATCGCGACCGGAGGCCTCACATCCTTTGAAAACTCCAGAGGTACACGGAGATCAGTGCCTCCAAAGCAGACGATGCCTGACTCCTCGTGAAACTTGATAGGAGTCCCAGGATTCCTGTGGCACGTGGAAAGGGACCCTTGGTCTCCCGCCTCAGCTGGAGAGGCGTCCCAAATGCCCTGGCAAGCCTCGAGGAGAATCCCGAGTTGTCCCTCGCAACTAGGCAGGTGTCCTGCCGTGGCTGAACAAACACGTGGGTGGAAGGGCCATCCCCGTCGTAACTCGAGAATATACCCCAGGTTCCAGCCGCAACTCGAGAAAGCCATGAGACTTCCCCCTCGCCGCGAGATGAGGCCCGAATCCCCTGCACTGAGTGCAGATCAATTCCGTGTTGCACATCACACATGAAAGGAGACTTGATTTCCTTGATGGCACTCCAGAGAAACCCCAAGAACACTGTTTCAAGGCTAGAGGGAATCTGACGTCACTGTAGCAACAAGAAAGAGCTCCGTGGACAAAAAATCAACTCGAGATGAAAGGTTAGTCCCTGGCTTCGACTCCAGAGGAATACCACCTTACCACAAGCACCACAGGAGCAGGCTTCTCTCAGCTCTAGGTATGTGAGAGGGACCCTGAATTTGCGGCCTCAAGTGGAATGGACACTGCGATGCCCTGACTCGAAATAAGGCCGGATATCCCTGCATTGACTTGAATGCAGGCTCGTCTTGCATCTCCCAAGACGAAAGGATGTCTGAATCCCCTGTGGAGACCACAGAGAAAGACCTAGTTCCCCACCTCATCGCGACCGGAGGCCTCACATCCTTTGAAAACTCCAGAGGTACGCGGAGATCAGTGCCTTCAAAGGAGACGATGCCTGACTCCTCGTGAAACTTGATAGGAGTCCCAGGATTCCTGTGGCACGTGGAAAGGGACCCTTGGTCTCCCGCGTCAGCTGGAGAGGCGTCCCAAATGTCCTGCCAAGCCTCGAGGAGAATCCCGAGTTGTCCTTCGCAACTAGGCAGGAGTCCTGACGTGGCTGAACAAACACGTGGGTGGAAGGGCCATCCCCGTCGTAACTCGAGAATATACCCCAGGTTCCCGCCGCAACTCGAGAAAAACCATGAGACTTCCCCCTCGCCGCGACATGAGGCCCGATTCCCCTGCACTGCGTGCAGAGCAATTCCGTGTTGCACATCACACATGAAAGGAGCCTTGATTTCCTTGATGGCACTCCAGAGAAACCCCAAGAACACTGTTTCAAGGCTAGAGGGATCCTGAGGTCACTGTAGCAACAAGAAAGAGCTCCGTGGACAAAAAATCAACTCGAGATGAAAGGTTAGTCCCTGGCTTCGACTCCAGAGGAATACCACCTTACCACAAGCACCACAGGAGCAGGCTTCTCTCAGCTCTAGGTATGTGAGGGGGACCCTGAATTTGCGGCCTCAAGTGGAATGCACACCGCGATGCCCTGACTCGAAATAAGGCTGGATATCCCTGCAGTGACTTGAATACAGGCTCGTCTTGCATCTCCCAAGACGAAAGGATGTCTGAATCCCCTGTGGAGACCACAGAGAAAGACCTAGTTCCCCACCTCATCGCGACCGGAGGCCTCACATCCTTTGAAAACTCCAGAGGTACACGGAGATCAGTGCCTTCAAAGGAGACGATGCCTGACTCCTCGTGAAACTTGATAGGAGTCCCAGGATTCCTGTGGCACGTGGAAAGGGCCACTTGGTCTCCCCCCTCAGCTGGAGAGGCGTCCCAATTGCCCTGCCAAGCCTCAAGGAGAATCCCGAGTTGTCCCTTGCAACTAGGCACAGTCCTGACGTCGCTGAACAAACACTTGTGTGGAAGGGCCATCCCCGTCGTAACTCGAGAATATACCCCAGGTTCCCGCCGCAACTCGAGAAAAACCATGAGACTTCCCCCTCGCCGCAAAATGAGGCCCGATTCCCCTGCACTGCGTGCAGAGCAATTCCGTGTTGCACATCACACATGAAATGAGCCTTGATTTCCTTGATGGCAATCCAGAGAAACCCCAAGAACACTGTTTCAAGGCTAGAGGGATCCTGAGGTCACTGTAGCAACAAGAAAGATCCCCATGGACAAAAAATCAACTTGAGATGAGAGGTTAGTCCATGGCCTCGACTCCAGAGGAATACCACCTTACCTCAAGCATCACAGGAGCAGGCTTCTCTCAGCTCTAGGTATGTGAGAGGGATCCTGATTTTGCAGCTTCAAGTGGAATGGACACCGCGATGCACTGACTCGATATAAGGCCGGATATCCCTGCAGTGACTTGAATGTAGGCTCGTCTTGCATCTCCCAAGACGAAAGGATGTCTGAATCCCCTGTGGAGATCACAGAGAAAGACCTAGTTCCCCACCTCATCGCGACCGGAGGCCTCACATCCTTTGAAAACTCCAGAGGTACGCGGAGATCAGTGCCTCCAAAGGAGACGATGCCTGACTCCTCGTGAAACTTGATAGGAGTCCCAGGATTCCTGTGGCACGTGGAAAGGGACCCTTGGTCTCCCGCCTCAGCTAGAGAGGCGTCCCAATTGCCCTGCCAAGCCTCAAGGAGAATCCCGAGTTGTCCCTTGCAACTAGGCAGGATTCCTGACGTCGCTGAACAAACACGTGTGTGGAAGGGCCATCCCCGTCGTAACTCGAGAATATACCCCAGGTTCCCGGCGCAACTCGAGAAAAACCATGAGACTTCCCCCTCGCCGCGAGATGAGGCCCGATTCCCCTGCACTGCGTGCAGAGCAATTCCATGTTGCACATCACACATGAAAGGAGCCTTGATTTCCTTGATGGCACTCCAGAGAAACCCCAAGAACACTGTTTCAAGGCTAGAGGGATCCTGAGGTCACTGTAACAACACGAAAGAGCTCCGTGGACCAAAAATCAACTCGAGATGAGACGTTAGTCCCTGGCCTCGACTCCAGAGGAATACCACCTTACCACAAGCACCTCAAGAGGAGGCTTCTCTCAGCTCTAGGTATGTGACAGGGACCCTGAGTTTGTGGCCTCAAGTGGAATGGACATGGCGATGCCCTGACTCGAAATAAGGCTGGATATCCCTGCAGTGAGTTGAATGCAAGCTCGTCTTGCATCTCCCAAGACGAAAGGATGTCTGAATCCCCTGTGGAGACCACAGAGAAAGACCTAGTTCCCCACCTCATGGCGACCGGAGGACTAACATACTTTGAAAACTCCAGAGGTACGCGGAGATCAGTGCCTCCAAAGGAGACGATGCCTGACTCCTCGTGAAACTTGATAGGAGTCCCAGGATTCCTGTGGCACGTGGAAAGGGACACTTGGTCTCCATCCTCAGCTAGAGAGGCGTCCCAATTGCCCTGCCAAGCCTCAAGGAGAATCCCGAGTTGTCCCTTGCAACTAGGCAGAGTCCTAACGTCACTGAACAAACACGTGTGTGGAAGGGCCATCCCCGTCGTAACTCGAGAATATACCCCAGGTTCCCGCCGCAACTCGAGAAAAACCATGAGACTTCCCCCTTGCCGCAAAATGAGGCACGATTCCCCTGCACTGCGTGCAGAGCAATTCCGTGTTGCACATCACACATGAAATGAGCCTTGATTTCCTTGATGGCACTCCAGAGAAACCCCAAGAACACTGTTTCAAGGCTAGAGGGAATCTGAGGTCACTGTAGCAACACAAAATATCTCCGTGGACCAAAAATCAACTCGAGATGAGAGGTTAGTCCCTGGCTTCGACTCCAGAGGAATACCACCTTACCACAAGCATCACAGAAGCAGGGTTCTTTCAACTCCAGGTATGTGAGAGGCACCCTGATTTTCCGCCCTCAAGTGGAATGGACACCGCGATGCACTGACTCGATATAAGGCCGGATATCTCTGCAGTGACTTGAATGCAGGCTCGTCTTGCATCTCCCCAGACGAAAGGATGTCTGAATCCCCTGTGGAGACCACAGAGAAAGACCTAGTTCCCCACCTCATCGCGACCGGAGGCCTCACATCCTTTGAAAACTCCAGAGGTACACGGAGATCAGTGCCTCCAAAGCAGACGATGCCTGACTCCTCGTGAAACTTGATAGGAGTCCCAGGATTCCTGTGGCACGTGGAAAGGGACCCTTGGTCTCCCGCCTCAGCTGGAGAGGCGTCCCAAATGCCCTGGCAAGCCTCGAGGAGAATCCCGAGTTGTCCCTCGCAACTAGGCAGGAGTCCTGCCGTGGCTGAACAAACACGTGGGTGGAAGGGCCATCCCCGTCGTAACTCGAGAATATACCCCAGGTTCCAGCCGCAACTCGAGAAAGCCATGAGACTTCCCCCTCGCCGCGAGATGAGGCCCGAATCCCCTGCACTGAGTGCAGATCAATTCCGTGTTGCACATCACACATGAAAGGAGACTTGATTTCCTTGATGGCACTCCAGAGAAACCCCAAGAACACTGTTTCAAGGCTAGAGGGAATCTGACGTCACTGTAGCAACAAGAAAGAGCTCCGTGGACAAAAAATCAACTCGAGATGAAAGGTTAGTCCCTGGCTTCGACTCCAGAGGAATACCACCTTACCACAAGCACCACAGGAGCAGGCTTCTCTCAGCTCTAGGTATGTGAGAGGGACCCTGAATTTGCGGCCTCAAGTGGAATGGACACCACGATGCCCTGACTCGAAATAAGGCCGGATATCCCTGCAGTGACTTGAATGCAGGCTCGTCTTGCATCTCCCAAGACGAAAGGATGTCTGAATCCCCTGTGGAGACCACAGAGAAAGACCTAGTTCCCCACCTCATCGCGACCGGAGGCCTCACATCCTTTGAAAACTCCAGAGGTACGCGGAGATCAGTGCCTTCAAAGGAGACGATGCCTGACTCCTCGTGAAACTTGATACGAGTCCCAGGATTCCTGTGGCACGTGGAAAGGGACCCTTGGTCTCCCGCGTCAGCTGGAGAGGCGTCCCAATTGTCCTGCCAAGCCTCGAGGAGAATCCAGAGTTTTCCTTCGCAACTAGGCAGGAGCCCTACGTGGCTGAACAAACACGTGGGTGGAAGGGCCATCCCCGTCGTAACTCGAGAATATACCCCAGGTTCCCGCCGCAACTCGAGAAAAACCATGAGACTTCCCCCTCGCCGCGACATGAGGCCCGATTCCCCTGCACTGCGTGCAGAGCAATTCCGTGTTGCACATCACACATGAAAGGAGCCTTGATTTCCTTGATGGCACTCCAGAGAAACACCAAGAACACTCTTTCAAGGCTAGAGGGATCCTGAGGTCACTGTAACAACACGAAAGAGCTCCGTGGACGAAAAATCAACTCGAGATGAGACGTTAGTCCCTGGCTTGGACTCCAGAGGAATACCACCTTACCACAAGCACCTCAAGAGGAGGCTTCTCTCAGCTCTAGGTATGTGACAGGGACCCTGAGTTTGTGGCCTCAAGTGGAATGGACACGGCGATGCCCTGACTCGAAATAAGGCCGGATATCCCTGCAGTGACTTGAATGCAGGCTCGTCTTGCATCTCCCAAGACGAAAGGATGTCTGAATCCCCTGTGGAGACCACAGAGAAAGACCTAGTTCCCCACCTCATCGCGACCGGAGGCCTCACATCCTTTGAAAACTCCAGAGGTACGCGGAGATCAGTGCCTCCAAAGGAGACGATGCCTGACTCCTCGTGAAACTTGATAGAAGTCCCAGGATTCCTGTGGCACGTGTAAAGGGAAACTTGGTCTCCCCCCTCAGCTAGAGAGGCGTCCCAATTGCCCTGCCAAGCCTCAAGGAGAATCCCGAGTTGTCCCTTGCAACTAGGCAGGATTCCTGACATCGCTGAACAAACACGTGTGTGGAAGGGCCATCCCCGTCGTAACTCGAGAATATACCCCAGGTTCCCGGCGCAACTCGAGAAAAACCATGAGACTTCCCCCTCGCCGCAAAATGAGGCCCGATTCCCCTGTACTGCATGCAGAGCAATTCCGTGTTGCACATCACACATGAAAGGAGCCTTGATTTCCTTGATGGCACTCCAGAGAAACCCCAAGAACACTGTTTCAAGGCTAGAGGGATCCTGAGGTCACTGTAGCAACAAGAAAGAGCTCCGTGGACAAAAAATCAACTCGAGATGAAAGGTTAGTCCCTGGCTTCGACTCCAGAGGAATACCACCTTACCACAAGCACCACAGGAGCAGGCTTCTCTCAGCTCTAGGTATGTGAGGGGGACCCTGAATTTGCGGCCTCAAGTGGAATGCACACCGCGATGCCCTGACTCGAAATAAGGCCGGATATCCCTGCAGTGACTTGAATGCAGGCTCGTCTTGCATCTCCCAAGACGAAAGGATGTCTGAATCCCCTGTGGAGACCACAGAGAAAGACCTAGTTCCCCACCTCATCGCGACCGGAGGCCTCACATCCTTTGAAAACTCCAGAGGTACGCGGAGATCAGTGCCTTCAAAGGAGACGATGCCTGACTCCTCGTGAAACTTGATAGGAGTCCCAGGATTCCTGTGGCACGTGGAAAGGGCCACTTGGTCTCCCCCCTCAGCTGGAGAGGCGTCCCAATTGCCCTGCCAAGCCTCAAGGAGAATCCCGAGTTGTCCCTTGCAACTAGGCACAGTCCTGACGTCGCTGAACAAACACGTGGGTGGAAGGGCCATCCCCGTCGTAACTCGAGAATATACCCCAGCTTCCCGCCGCAACTCGAGAAAAACCATGAGACTTCCCCCTCGCCGCAAAATGAGGCCCGATTCCCCTGCACTGCGTGCAGAGCAATTCCGTGTTGCACATCAAACATGAAATGAGCCTTGATTTCCTTGATGGCAATCCAGAGAAACCCCAAGAACACTGTTTCAAGGCTAGAGGGATCCTGAGGTCACTGTAGCAACAAGAAAGATCCCCATGGACAAAAAATCAACTCGAGATGAGAGGTTAGTCCCTGGCCTCGACTCCAGAGGAATACCACCTTACCTCAAGCATCACAGGAGCAGGCTTCTCTCAGCTCTAGGTATGTGAGAGGGATCCTGATTTTGCAGCTTCAAGTGGAATGGACACCGCGATGCACTGACTCGATATAAGGCCGGATATCCCTGCAGTGACTTGAATGTAGGCTCGTCTTGCATCTCCCAAGACGAAAGGATGTCTGAATCCCCTGTGGAGATCACAGAGAAAGACCTAGTTCCCCACCTCATCGCGACCGGAGGCCTCACATCCTTTGAAAACTCCAGAGGTACGCGGAGATCAGTGCCTCCAAAGGAGACGATGCCTGACTCCTCGTGAAACTTGATAGGAGTCCCAGGATTCCTGTGGCACGTGGAAAGGGACCCTTGGTCTCCCGCCTCAGCTGGAGAGGCGTCCCAATTGCCCTGCCAAGCCTCGAGGAGAATCCCAAGTTGTCCCTCGCAACTGGGCAGGAGTCCTGACGTGGCTGAACAAACACGTGGGTGGAAGGGCCATCCCCGTCGTAACTCGAGAATATACCCCAGGTTAGCGCCGCAACTCGAGAAAAACCATGAGACTTCCCCCTCGCGGCGAGATGAGGCCCGATTCCCCTGCACTGCGTGCAGAGCAATTCCGTGTTGCACATCACACATGAAAGGAGCCTTGATTTCCTTGATGGCACTCCAGAGAAACCCCAAGAACACTGTTTCAAGGCTAGAGGGATCCTGAGGTCACTGTAACAACACGAAAGAGCTCCGTGGACGAAAAATCAACTCGAGATGAGACGTTAGTCCCTGGCTTCGACTCCAGAGGAATACCACCTTACCACAAGCACCTCAAGAGGAGGCTTCTCTCAGCTCTAGGTATGTGACAGGGACCCTGAGTTTGTGGCCTCAAGTGGAATGGACATGGCGATGCCCTGACTCGAAATAAGGCTGGATATCCGTGCAGTGAGTTGAATGCAAGCTCGTCTTGCATCTCCCAAGACGAAAGGATGTCTGAATCCCCTGTGGAGACCACAGAGAAAGACCTAGTTATCCAACTCATCGCGACCGGAGGCCTCACATCCTTTGAAACTTCCAGAGGTACGCGGAGATCAGTGCCTCCAAAGGAGACGATGCCTGACTCCTCGTGAAACTTGATAGGAGTCCCAGGATTCCTGTGGCACGTGGAAAGGGACACTTGGTCTCCCCCCTCAGATGGAGAGGCGTCCCAATTCTCCTGCCAAGCCTTAAGGAGAATCCCGAGTTGTCCCTTGCAACTAGGCACAGTCCTGACATCTCTGAACAAACACATGTGTGGAAGGGCCATTCCCATCGTAACTCGAGAATATACCCCAGGTTCCCGCCGCAACTCGAGAAAAACCATGAGAATTCCCCTCGCCGCAAAATGAGGCCCGATTCCCCTGCACTGCGTGCAGAGCAATTCCGTGTTGCACATCACACATGAAAGGAGCCTTGATTTCCTTGATGGCACTCCAGAGAAACCCCAAGAACACTGTTTCAAGGCTAGAGGGAACCTGAGGTCACTGTAGCAACACAAAAGAGCTCCGTGGACCAAAAATTAACTCGAGATGAGAGGTTAGTCCCTGGCTTCGACTCCAGAGGAATACCACCTTACCACAAGCACCTCAAGAGAAGGCTTCTCTCAGCTCTAGGTATGTGAGAGGGACCCTGATTTTGCGGCCTCAAGTGGAATGCACACCTCGATGCCCTGACTCGAAATAAGGCCGGATATCCCTGCAGTGACTTGAATGCAGGCTCGTCTTGCATCTCCCAAGACGAAAGGATGTCTGATTCCCCTGTAGAAACCACAGAGAAAGACCTAGTTCCCCACCTCATCGCGACCGGAGGCCTCACATCCTTTGAAAACTCCAGAGGTACACGGAGATCAGTGCCTCCAAAGGAGACGATGCCTGACTCCTCGTGAAACTTGATAGAAGTCCCAGGATTCCTGTGGCACGTGGAAAGGGAAACTTGGTCTCCCCCCTCAGCTAGAGAGGCGTCCCAATTGCCCTGCCAAGCCTCAAGGAGAATCCCGAGTTGTCCCTTGCAACTAGGCAGAGTCCTAACGTCACTGAACAAACACGTGGGTGGAAGGGCCATCCCCGTCGTAACTCGAGAATATACCCCAGGTTCCCGCCGCAACTCGAGAAAAACCATGAGACTTCCCCCTTGCCGCAAAATGAGGCACGATTCCCCTGCACTGCGTGCAGAGCAATTCCGTGTTGCACATCACACATGAAATGAGCCTTGATTTCCTTGATGGCACTCCAGAGAAACCCCAAGAACACTGTTTCAAGGCTAGAGGGATCCTGAGGTCACTGTAGAAACAAGAAAGATCTCCGTGGACAAAAAATCAACTCGAGATGAGAGGTTAGTCCCTGGCTTCGACTCCAGAGGAATATCACCTTACCACAAGCACCACAGGAGCAGGGTTCTTTCAGCTCCAGGTATGTGAGAGGCACCCTGATTTTCCGCCCTCAAGTGGAATGGACACCGCGATGCACTGACTCGATATAAGGCCGGATATCTCTGCAGTGACTTGAATGCAGGCTCGTCTTGCATCTCCCCAGACGAAAGGATGTCTGAATCCCCTGTGGAGACCACAGAGAAAGACCTAGTTCCCCACCTCATCGCGACCGGAGGCCTCACATCCTTTGAAAACTCCAGAGGTACACGGAGATCAGTGCCTCCAAAGCAGACGATGCCTGACTCCTCGTGAAACTTGATAGGAGTCCCAGGATTCCTGTGGCACGTGGAAAGGGACCCTTGGTCTCCCGCCTCAGCTGGAGAGGCGTCCCAAATGCCCTGGCAAGCCTCGAGGAGAATCCCGAGTTGTCCCTCGCAACTAGGCAGGAGTCCTGCCGTGGCTGAACAAACACGTGGGTGGAAGGGCCATCCCCGTCGTAACTCGAGAATATACCCCAGGTTCCAGCCGCAACTCGAGAAAGCCATGAGACTTCCCCCTCGCCGCGAGATGAGGCCCGAATCCCCTGCACTGAGTGCAGAGCAATTCCGTGTTGCACATCACACATGAAAGGAGACTTGATTTCCTTGATGGCACTCCAGAGAAACCCCAAGAACACTGTTTCAAGGCTAGAGGGAATCTGACGTCACTGTAGCAACAAGAAAGAGCTCCGTGGACAAAAAATCAACTCGAGATGAGAGGTTAGTCCCTGGCTTCGACTCCAGAGGAATACCACCTTACCACAAGCACCACAGGAGCAGGCTTCTCTCAGCTCTAGGTATGTGAGAGGGACCCTGAATTTGCGGCCTCAAGTGGAATGGACACCACGATGCCCTGACTCGAAATAAGGCCGGATATCCCTGCAGTGACTTGAATGCAGGCTCGTCTTGCATCTCCCAAGACGAAAGGATGTCTGAATCCCCTGTGGAGACCACAGAGAAAGACCTAGTTCCCCACCTCATCGCGACCGGAGGCCTCACATCCTTTGAAAACTCCAGAGGTACGCGGAGATCAGTGCCTTCAAAGGAGACGATGCCTGACTCCTCGTGAAACTTGATAGGAGTCCCAGGATTCCTGTGGCACGTGGAAAGGGACCCTTGGTCTCCCGCGTCAGCTGGAGAGGCGTCCCAATTGTCATGCCAAGCCTGGAGGAGAATCCCGAGTTGTCCTTCGCAACTAGGCAGGAGTCCTGACGTGGCTGAACAAACACGTGGGTGGAAGGGCCATCCCCGTCGTAACTCGAGAATATACCCCAGGTTCCCGCCGCAACTCGAGAAAAACCATGAGACTTCCCCCTCGCCGCGACATGAGGCCCGATTCCCCTGCACTGCGTGCAGAGCAATTCCGTGTTGCACATCACACATGAAAGGAGCCTTGATTTCCTTGATGGCACTCCAGAGAAACACCAAGAACACTGTTTCAAGGCTAGAGGGATCCTGAGGTCACTGTAACAACACGAAAGAGCTCCGTGGACGAAAAATCAACTCGAGATGAGACGTTAGTCCCTGGCTTCGACTCCAGAGGAATACCACCTTACCACAAGCACCTCAAGAGGAGGCTTCTCTCAGCTCTAGGTATGTGACAGGGACCCTGAGTTTGTGGCCTCAAGTGGAATGGACACGGCGATGCCCTGACTCGAAATAAGGCCGGATATCCCTGCAGTGACTTGAATGCAGGCTCGTCTTGCATCTCCCAAGACGAAAGGATGTCTGAATCCCCTGTGGAGACCACAGAGAAAGACCTAGTTTCCCACCTCATCGCAACCGGAGGCCTCACATCCTTTGAAAACTCCAGAGGGACGCGGAGATCAGTGCCTCCAAAGGAGACGATGCCTGACTCCTCGTGAAACTTGATAGAAGTCCCAGGATTCCTGTGGCACGTGGAAAGGGAAACTTGGTCTCCCCCCTCAGCTAGAGAGGCGTCCCAATTGCCCTGCCAAGCCTCAAGGAGAATCCCGAGTTGTCCCTTGCAACTAGGCAGGATTCCTGACGTCGCTGAACAAACACGTGTGTGGAAGGGCCATCCCCGTCGTAACTCGAGAATATACCCCAGGTTCCCGGCGCAACTCGAGAAAAACCATGAGACTTCCCCCTCGCCGCAAAATGAGGCCCGATTCCCCTGCACTGCATGCAGAGCAATTCCGTGTTGCACATCACACATGAAAGGAGCCTAGATTTCCTTGATGGCACTCCAGAGAAACACCAAGAACACTGTTTCAAGGCTAGAGGGATCCTGAGGTCACTGTAGCAACAAGAAAGAGCTCCGTGGACAAAAAATCAACTCGAGATGAAAGGTTAGTCCCTGGCTTCGACTCCAGAGGAATACCACCTTACCACAAGCACCACAGGAGCAGGCTTCTCTCAGCTCTAGGTATGTGAGGGGGACCCTGAATTTGCGGCCTCAAGTGGAATGCACACCGCGATGCCCTGACTCGAAATAAGGCCGGATATCCCTGCAGTGACTTGAATACAGGCTCGTCTTGCATCTCCCAAGACGAAAGGATGTCTGAATCCCCTGTGGAGACCACAGAGAAAGACCTAGTTCCCCACCTCATCGCGACCGGAGGCCTCACATCCTTTGAAAACTCCAGAGGTACGCGGAGATCAGTGCCTTCAAAGGAGACGATGCCTGACTCCTCGTGAAACTTGATAGGAGTCCCAGGATTCCTGTGGCACGTGGAAAGGGCCACTTGGTCTCCCCCCTCAGCTGGAGAGGCGTCCCAATTGCCCTGCCAAGCCTCAAGGAGAATCCCGAGTTGTCCCTTGCAACTAGGCACAGTCCTGACGTCGCTGAAGAAACACGTGTGTGGAAGGGCAATCCCCGTCGTAACTCGAGAATATACCCCAGCTTCCCGCCGCAACTCGAGAAAAACCATGAGACTTCCCCCTCGCCGCAAAATGAGGCCCGATTCCACTGCACTGCGTGCAGAGCAATTCCGTGTTGCACATCACACATGAAATGAGCCTTGATTTCCTTGATGGCAATCCAGAGAAACCCCAAGAACACTGTTTCAAGGCTAGAGGGATCCTGAGGTCACTGTAGCAACAAGAAAGATCCCCATGGACAAAAAATCAACTCGAGATGAGAGGTTAGTCCCTGGCCTCGACTCCAGAGGAATACCACCTTACCTCAAGCATCACAGGAGCAGGCTTCTCTCAGCTCTAGGTATGTGAGACGGATCCTGATTTTGCAGCTTCAAGTGGAATGGACACCGCGATGCACTGACTCGATATAAGGCCGGATATCCCTGCAGTGACTTGAATGTAGGCTCGTCTTGCATCTCCCAAGACGAAAGGATGTCTGAATCCCCTGTGGAGATCACAGAGAAAGACCTAGTTCCCCACCTCATCGCGACCGGAGGCCTCACATCCTTTGAAAACTCCAGAGGTACGCGGAGATCAGTGCCTCCAAAGGAGACGATGCCTGACTCCTCGTGAAACTTGATAGGAGTCCCAGGATTCCTGTGGCACGTGGAAAGGGACCCTTGGTCTCCCGCCTCAGCTGGAGAGGCGTCCCAATTGCCCTGCCAAGCCTCGAGGAGAATCCCAAGTTGTCCCTCGCAACTGGGCAGGAGTCCTGACGTGGCTGAACAAACACGTGGGTGGAAGGGCCATCCCCGTCGTAACTCGAGAATATACCCCAGGTTAGCGCCGCAACTCGAGAAAAACCATGAGACTTCCCCCTCGCGGCGAGATGAGGCCCGATTCCCCTGCACTGCGTGCAGAGCAATTCCGTGTTGCACATCACACATGAAAGGAGCCTTGATTTCCTTGATGGCACTCCAGAGAAACCCCAAGAACACTGTTTCAAGGCTAGAGGGATCCTGAGGTCACTGTAACAACACGAAAGAACTCCGTGGACCAAAAATCAACTCGAGATGAGACGTTAGTCCCTGGCTTCGACTCCAGAGGAATACCACCTTACCACAAGCACCTCAAGAGGAGGCTTCTCTCAGCTCTAGGTATGTGACAGGGACCCTGAGTTTGTGGCCTCAAGTGGAATGGACATGGCGATGCCCTGACTCGAAATAAGGCTGGATATCCCTGCAGTGAGTTGAATGCAAGCTCGTCTTGCATCTCCCAAGACGAAAGGATGTCTGAATCCCCTGTGGAGACCACAGAGAAAGACCTAGTTCCCCACCTCATCGCGACCGGAGGACTAACATACTTTGAAAACTCCAGCGGTACGCGGAGATCAGTGCCTCCAAAGGAGACGATGCCTGACTCCTCGTGAAACTTGATAGGAGTCCCAGGATTCCTGTGGCAGGTGGAAAGGGACACTTGGTCTCCATCCTCAGCTAGAGAGGCGTCCCAATTGCCCTGCCAAGCCTCAAGGAGAATCCCGAGTTGTCCCTTGCAACTAGGCAGAGTCCTAACGTCACTGAACAAACACGTGTGTGGAAGGGCCATCCCCGTCGTAACTCGAGAATATACCCCAGGTTCCCGCCGCAACTCGAGAAAAACCATGAGACTTCCCCCTTGCCGCAAAATGAGGCACGATTCCCCTGCACTGCGTGCAGAGCAATTCCGTGTTGCACATCACACATGAAATGAGCCTTGATTTCCTTGATGGCACTCCAGAGAAACCCCAAGAACACTGTTTCAAGGCTAGAGGGAATCTGAGGTCACTGTAGCAACACAAAATATCTCCGTGGACCAAAAATCAACTTGAGATGAGAGGTTAGTCCCTGGCTTCGACTCCAGAGGAATACCACCTTACCACAAGCATCACAGAAGCAGGGTTCTTTCAGCTCCAGGTATGTGAGAGGCACCCTGATTTTCCGCCCTCAAGTGGAATGGACACCGCGATGCACTGACTCGATATAAGGCCGGATATCTCTGCAGTGACTTGAATGCAGGCTCGTCTTGCATCTCCCCAGACGAAAGGATGTCTGAATCCCCTGTGGAGACCACAGAGAAAGACCTAGTTCCCCACCTCATCGCGACCGGAGGCCTCACATCCTTTGAAAACTCCAGAGGTACGCGGAGATCAGTGCCTTCAAAGGAGACGATGCCTGACTCCTCGTGAAACTTGATAGGAGTCCCAGGATTCCTGTGGCACGTGGAAAGGGACCCTTGGTCTCCCGCGTCAGCTGGAGAGGCGTCCCAATTGTCCTGCCAAGCCTCGAGGAGAATCCCGAGTTGTCCTTCGCAACTAGGCAGGAGTCCTGACGTGGCTGAACAAACACGTGGGTGGAAGGGCCATCCCCGTCGTAACTCGAGAATATACCCCAGGTTCCCGCCGCAACTCGAGAAAAACCATGAGACTTCCCCCTCGCCCCGGCATGAGGCCCGATTCCCCTGCACTGCGTGCAGAGCAATTCTGTGTTGCACATCACACATGAAAGGAGCCTTGATTTCCTTGATGGCACTCCAGAGAAACACCAAGAACACTGTTTCAAGGCTAGAGGGATCCTGAGGTCACTGTAACAACACGAAAGAGCTCCGTGGACGAAAAATCAACTCGAGATGAGACGTTAGTCCCTGGCTTCGACTCCAGAGGAATACCACCTTACCACAAGCACCACAGGAGCAGGCTTCTCTCAGCTCTAGGTATGTGAGGGGGACCCTGAATTTGTGGCCTCAAGTGGAATGCACACCGCGATGCCCTGACTCGAAATAAGGCCGGATATCCCTGCAGTGACTTGAATGCAGGCTCGTCTTGCATCTCCCAAGACGAAAGGATGTCTGAATCCCCTGTGGAGACCACAGAGAAAGACCTAGTTCCCCACCTCATCGCGACCGGAGGCCTCACATCCTTTGAAAACTCCAGAGGTAAGCGGAGATCAGTGCCTTCAAAGGAGACGATGCCTGACTCCTCGTGAAACTTGATAGGAGTCCCAGGATTCCTGTGGCACGTGGAAAGGGACCCTTGGTCTCCCGCGTCAGCTGGAGAGGCGTCCCAATTGCCCTGCCAAGCCTCGAGGAGAATCCCAAGTTGTCCCTCGCAACTGGGCAGGAGTCCTGACGTGGCTGAACAAACACGTGGGTGGAAGGGCCATCCCCGTCGTAACTCGAGAATATACCCCAGGTTAGCGCCGCAACTCGAGAAAAACCATGAGACTTCCCCCTCGCGGCGAGATGAGGCCCGATTCCCCTGCACTGCGTGCAGAGCAATTCCGTGTTGCACATCACACATTAAAGGAGCCTTGATTTCCTTGATGGCACTCCAGAGAAACCCCAAGAACACTGTTTCTAGGCTAGAGGGATCCTGAGGTCACTGTAGCAACACGAAAGAGCTCCGCGGACCAAAAATCAACACGAGATGAGAGGTTAGTCCCTGGCTTCGACTCCAGAGGAATACCACCTTACCACAAGCACCTCAAGAGGAGGCTTCTCTCAGCTCTAGGTATGTGAGAGGGACCCTGAGTTTGCGGCCTCAAGTGGAATGGACTCTGCGATTCCCTGACTCGAAATAAGGCCGGATATCCCTGCAGTGACTTAAATGCAGGCTAGTTTTGCATCTCCCAAGACGAAAGGATGTCTGAATCCCCTGTGGAGACCACAGAGAAAGACCTAGTTCCCCACCTCATCGCGACCGGAGGACTAACATTCTTTGAAAACTCCAGAGGTACGCGGAGATCAGTGCCTCCAAAGGAGACGATGCCTGACTCCTCGTGAAACTTGATAGGAGTCCCAGGATTCCTGTGGCACGTGGAAAGGGACCCTTGGTCTCACCCCTCAGCTGGAGAGGCATCCCAATTGCCCTGCCAAGCCTCAAGGAGAATCCCGAGTTGGCCCTTGAAACTGGGCAGGAGTCCTGACGTCGCTGAACAAACACGTGGGTGGAAGGGCCATCCCCGTCGTAACTCGAGAATATACCCCAGGTTCCCGCTGCAACTCGAGAAAAACCATGAGACTTCCCCCTCGCCGCAAAATGAGGCCCGATTCCCCTGCACTGCGTGGAGAGCAATTTCGTGTTGCATATCACACATGAAATGAGCCTTTATTTCCTTGACGGCACTCCAGAGAAACCCCAAGAACACTGTTTCAAGGCTAGAGGGATCCTGAGGTCACTGTAGCAACACAAAAGATCTCCGTGGACGAAAAATCAACTCGAGATGAGAGGTTAGTCCCTGGCTTCGACTCCAGAGGAATACCACCTTACCACAACCACTACAGGAGCTGGCTTCTCTCATCTCTAAGTATGTGAGAGGGACCCTCAGTTTGCGGCCTCAAGTGGAATGGACACCGCGATGATCTGACTCCAAATAAGGCCGGATATCCCTGCAGTGACTTGAATGCAGTCTCGTCTTGCATCTCCCAAGACGAAAGGATGTCTGAATCCCCTGTGGAGACCACAGAGAAAGACCTAGTTCCCCACCTCATCGCGACCGGAGGCCTCACATCCTTTGAAAACTCCAGAATTACGCGGAGATCAGTGCCTCCAAAGGAGACGATGCCTGACTCCTCGTGAAACTTGATAGGAGTCCCAGGATTCCTTCGGCTGGTGGAAAGGGCCCCTTGGTCTCCCGCCTCAGCTGGAAAGGCGTCCCAATTGCCCTGCCAAGCCTCGAGGAGAATCCTGAGTTGTCCCTCGCAACTAGGCAGGAGTCCTGACGTCGCTGAACAAACACGTGGGTGGAAGGGCCATCCCCGTCGTAACTCGAGAATATACCCCAGGTTCCCGCCGCAACTCGAGAAAAAGCATGAGACTTCCCCCTCGCCGCGAGATGAGGTCCAATTCCCCTGCACTGCGTGCAGAGCAATTCCGTGTTGCACATCACACATGAAAGGAGCCTTGATTTCCTTGATGGCACTCCAGAGAAACCCCAAGAACACTGTTTCAAGGCTAGAGGGAATCTGAGGTCACTGTAGCAACACAAAATATCTCCGTGGACCAAAAATCAACTCGAGATGAGAGGTTAGACCTGGCTTCGACTCCAGAGGAATACCACCTTACCACAAGCACCTCAAGAGGAGGCTTCTCTCAGCTCTAGGTATGTGAGAGGGACCCTGACTTCGCGGCCTCAAGTGGAATGGACACCGCGATGCCCTGACTCAAAATAAGGCCGGATATCCCTGCAGTGACTTGAATGCAGGCTCGTCTTGCATCTCCCAAGACGAAAGGATGTCTGAATCCCCTGTGGAGACAACAGAGAAAGACCTAGTTCCCCACCTCATGGCGACCGGAGGCCTCACATCCTTTGAAACCTCCAGAATTACGCGGAGATCAGTGCCTCCAAAGGAGACGATGCCTGACTCCTCGTGAAACTTGATAGGAGTCCCAGGATTCCTTTGGCACGTGGAAAGGGACCCTTGGTCTCCCGCCTCAGCTGGAGAGGCGTCCCAATTGCCCTGCCAAGCCTCGAGGAGAATCCCGAGTTGTCCCTCGCAACTAGGCAGGAGTCCTGACGTCGCTGAACAAACACGTGGGTGGAAGGGCCATCCCCGTCGTAACTCGAGAATATACCCCAGGTTCCCGCCGCAACTCGAGAAAAACCATGAGACTTGCCCCTCCCCGCGAGATGAGGCCCGATTCCCCTGCACTGCGTGCAGAGCAATTCCGTGTTGCACATCACACATGAAAGGAGCCTTGATTTCCTTGATGGCACTCCAGAGAAACCCCAAGAACACTGTTTCAAGGCTAGAGGGAACCTGAGGTCACTGTAGCAACACAAAAGAGCTCCGTGGACGAAAAATCAACTCGAGATGAGAGGTTAGACCCTGGCTTCGACTCCAGAGGAATACCACCTTACCACAAGCCCTACAGGAGCAGGCTTCTCTCAGCTCTAGGTATGTGAGAGGGACCCTGAGTTTGTGGCCTCAAGTGGAATGGACACCACGATGCCCTGACTCGAAATAAGGCCGGATATCCCTGCAGTGACTTGAATGCAGGCTCGTCTTGCATCTCACAAGACGAAAGGATGTCTGAATCCCCTGTGGAGACCACAGAAAAAGACCGAGTTCCCCACCTCATCGCGACCGGAGGCCTCACATCCTTTGAAAACTCCAGAGGTACGCGGAGATCAGTGCCTCCAAAGGAGACGATGCCTGACTCCTCGTGAAACTTGATAGGATTCCCAAGATTCCTGTGGCACGTGGAAAGGGACCCTTGGTCCTCCGCCTCAGCTGGAGAGGCGACCCAATTGCCCTGCCAAGCCTCGAGGAGAATCCCGAGTTGTCTCTCGCAACTAGGCAGGAGTCCTGAAGTGGCTGAACAAACACGTGGGTGGAAGGGCCATCCCTGTCGTAACTCGAGAATATACCCCAGGTTCCCGCCGCAACTCGAGAAAAACCATGAGACTTCCCCCTCGCCGCAAGATGAGGCCCGATTCCCCTGCACTGCGTGCAGAGCAATTCCGTGTTGCACATCACACATGAAAGGAGCCTTGATTTCCTTGATGGCACTCCAGAGAAACCCCAAGAACACTGTTTCAAGGCTAGAGGGATCCTGAGGTCACTGTAGCAACACGAAAGAGCTCCGTGGACCAAAAATCAACTCGACATGAGAGGTTAGTCCCTGACTTCGACTCCAGAGGAAACCACCTTACCTCAAGCACCTCAAGAGGAGGCTTCTCTCAGCTCTAGCTATGTGAGAGGGACCCTGATTTTGCTGCCTCAAGTGGAATGGACACCGCGATGCCCTGACTCGAAATAAGGCTGGATATCCCTGCAGTGACTTGAATGCAGGCTCGTCTTGCATCTCCCAAGACGAAAGGATGTCTGAATCCCCTGTGGAGACCACAGAGAAAGACCTAGTTCCCCACCTCATCGCGACCGGAGGCCTCACATCCTTTGAAAACTCCAGAGGTACACGGAGATCAGTGCCTCCAAAGCAGACGATGCCTGACTCCTCGTGAAACTTGATAGGAGTCCCAGGATTCCTGTGGCACTTGGAAAGGGACCCTTGGTCTCCCGCCTCAGTTTGAGAGGAGTCCCAATTGCCCTGCCAAGCCTCGAGGAGAATCCCGAGTTGTCCCCCGCAACTAGGCAGGAGTCCTGACGTGGCTGAACAAACACGTGGGTGGAAGGGCCATCCCCGTCGTAACTCGAGCATATACCCCAGGTTCCCGCCGCAACTCGAGAAAAACCATGAGACTTCCCCCTCGCCGCAACATGAGGCCCGATTCCCCTGCACTGCGTGCAGAGCAATTCCGTGTTGCACATCACACATGAAAGGAGCCTTGATTTCCTTGATGGCACTCCAGAGAAACCCCAAGAACACTGTTTCAAGGCTAGAGGGATCCTGAGGTCACTGTAACAACACGAAAGAGATCCGTGGACGAAAAATCAACTCGAGATGAGACGTTAGTCCCTGGCTTCGACTCCAGAGAAATACCACCTTACCACAAGCACCTCAAGAGAAGGCTTCTCTCAGCTCTAGGTATGTGAGAGGGACCATGAATTTGCGGCCTCAAGTGGAATGGACACTGCGAAGCCCTGACGCAAAATAAGGCCGGATATCCCTGCAGTGACTTGAATGCAGGCTCGTCTTGCATCTCCCAAGACGAAAGGATGTCTGAATCCCCTGTGCAGACCACAGAGAAAGACCTAGTTCCCCACCTCATCGCGATCGGAGGCCTCACATCCTATGAAAACTCCAGAGGTATGCGGAGATCAGTGCCTCCAAAGGAGACGACGCCTGACTCCTCGTGAAACTTGATAGGAGTCCCAGGATTCCTGTGGCACGTGGAAAGGGACACTTGGTCTCCCCCCTCAGCTGGAGAGGCGTCCCAATTGCCCTGCCAAGCCTCAAGGAGAATCCCGAGTTGTCCCTTGCAACTAGGCACAGTCCTGACGTCGCTGAACAAACACGTGTGTGGAAGGGCCATCCCCGTCGTAACTCGAGAATATACCCCAGGTTCCCGCCGCAAATCGAGAAAAACCATGAGACTTCCCGTCGCCGCAAAATGTGGCCCAATTCCCCTGCACTGCGAGCAGAGCAATTCCGTGTTGCACATCACACATGAAATGAGCCTTGATTTCCTTGATGGCACTCCAGAGAAACCCCAAGAACACTGTTTCAAGGCTAGAGCGATCCTGAGGTCACTGTAGCAACAAGAAAGATCTCCGTGGACCAAAAATCAAGTGGAGATGAAAGGTTAGTCCCTGGCTTCGACTCCAGAGGAATACCACCTTACCACAAGCACCACAGGAGCAGGCTTCTCTCAGCTCTAGGTATGTGTGAGGGACCCTGAATTTGCGGCCTCAAGTGGAATGGACACCGCGATGCCCTGACTTGAAATAAGGCCGGATATCCCTGCAGTGACTTGAATGCAGGCTCGTCTTGCATCTCCCAAGACGAAAGGATGTCTGAATCCCCTGTGGAGACCACAGAGAAAGACCTAGTTCCCCACCTCATCGCGACCGGAGGCCTCACATCCTTTGAAAACTCCAGAGGTACACGGAGATCAGTGCCTCCAAAGCAGACGATGCCTGACTCCTCGTGAAACTTGATAGTAGTCCCAGGATTCCTGTGGCACGTGGAAAGGGACCCTTGGTCTCCCGCCTCAGTTTGAGTGGAGTCCCAATTGCCCTGCCAAGCCTCAAGGAGCATCCCGAGTTGTCCCTTGCAACTAGGCAGGAGTCCTGACGTCGCTGAACAAACACGTGTGTGGAAGGGCCATCCCCGTCGTAACTCGAGCATATACCCCAGGTTCCCGCCGCAACTCGAGAAAAACCATGAGACTTCCCCCTCGCCGCAAAATGAGGCACGATTCCCCTGCACTGCGTGCAGAGCAATTCCGTGTTGCACATCACACATGAAAGGAGCCTTGATTTCCTTGATGGCTCTCCAGAGAAACCCCAAGAACACTGTTTCAAGGCTAGAGGGATCCTGAGGTCACTGTAACAACATGAAAGAGCTCCGTAGACGAAAAATCAACTCGAGATGAGACGATAGTCCCTGGCTTCGACTCCAGAGGAATACCACCTTACCACAAGCACCTCAAGACGAGGCTTCTCTCAGCTCTAGGTATGTGAGAGGGACCATGAATTTGCGGCCTCAAGTGGAATGGACACTGCGATGCCCTGACGCAAAATAAGGCTGGATATCCCTGCAGTGACTTGAATGCAGGCTCGTCTTGCATCTCCCAAAACGAAAGGATGTCTGAATCCCCTGTGGAGACCACAGAGAAAGATCTAGTTCCCCACCTCATCGCGACCGGAGGCCTCACATCCCTTGAAAACTCCAGAGGTACGCGGAGATCAGTGCCTCCAAAGGAGACGATGCCTGACTCCTCATGAAACTTGATAGGAGTCCCAGGATTCCTGTGGCACGTGGAAAGGGACACTTGGTCTCCCCCCTCAGCTGGAGAGGCGTCCCAATTGCCCTGCCAAGCCTCAAGGAGAATCCCGAGTTGTCCCTTGCAACTAGGCACAGTCCTGACGTCGCTGAACAAACACGTGGGTGGAAGGGCCATCCCCGTCGTAACTTGAGAATATTCCCCAGGTTCCCGCCGCAACTCGAGAAAAACCATGAGACTTCCCCCTCGCGGCGAGATGAGGCCCGATTCCCCTGCACTGCGTGCAGAGCAATTCCGTGTTGCACATCACACATGAAAGGAGCCTTGATTTCCTTGATGGCACTCCAGAGAAACCCCAAGAACACTGTTTCTAGGCTAGAGGGATCCTGAGGTCACTGTAGCAACACGAAAGAGCTCCGCGGACCAAAAATCAACACGAGATGAGAGGTTAGTCCCTGGCTTCGACTCCAGAGGAATACCACCTTACCACAAGCACCTCAAGAGGAGGCTTCTCTCAGCTCTAGGTATGTGAGAGGGACCCTGAGTTTGCGGCCTCAAGTGGAATGGACTCTGCGATTCCCTGACTCGAAATAAGGCCGGATATCCCTGCAGTGACTTAAATGCAGGCTAGTTTTGCATCTCCCAAGACGAAAGGATGTCTGAATCCCCTGTGGAGACCACAGAGAAAGACCTAGTTCCCCACCTCATCGCGACCGGAGGACTAACATTCTTTGAAAACTCCAGAGGTACGCGGAGATCAGTGCCTCCAAAGGAGACGATGCCTGACTCCTCGTGAAACTTGATAGGAGTCCCAGGATTCCTGTGGCACGTGGAAAGGGACCCTTGGTCTCCCCCCTCAGCTGGAGAGGCATCCCAATTGCCCTGCCAAGCCTCAAGGAGAATCCCGAGTTGGCCCTTGCAACTGGGCAGGAGTCCTGACGTCGCTGAACAAACACGTGGGTGGAAGGGCCATCCCCGTCGTAACTCGAGAATATACCCCAGGTTCCCGCTGCAACTCGAGAAAAACCATGAGACTTCCCCCTCGCCGCAAAATGAGGCCCGATTCCCCTGCACTGCGTGGAGAGCAATTTCGTGTTGCACATCACACATGAAATGAGCCTTTATTTCCTTGACGGCACTCCAGAGAAACCCCAAGAACACTGTTTCAAGGCTAGAGGGATCCTGAGGTCACTGTAGCAACACAAAAGATCTCCGTGGACGAAAAATCAACTCGAGATGAGAGGTTAGTCCCTGGCTTCGACTCCAGAGGAATACCACCTTACCACAACCACTACAGGAGCTGGCTTCTCTCAGCTCTAAGTATGTGAGAGGGACCCTCAGTTTGCGGCCTCAAGTGGAATGGACACCGCGATGATCTGACTCCAAATAAGGCCGGATATCCCTGCAGTGACTTGAATGCAGTCTCGTCTTGCATCTCCCAAGACGAAAGGATGTCTGAATCCCCTGTGGAGACCACAGAGAAAGACCTAGTTCCCCACCTCATCGCGACCGGAGGCCTCACATCCTTTGAAAACTCCAGAATTACGCGGAGATCAGTGCCTCCAAAGGAGACGATGCCTGACTCCTCGTGAAACTTGATAGGAGTCCCAGGATTCCTTCGGCTGGTGGAAAGGGCCCCTTGGTCTCCCGCCTCAGCTGGAAAGGCGTCCCAATTGCCCTGCCAAGCCTCGAGGAGAATCCTGAGTTGTCCCTCGCAACTAGGCAGGAGTCCTGACGTCGCTGAACAAACACGTGGGTGGAAGGGCCATCCCCGTCGTAACTCGAGAATATACCCCAGGTTCCCGCCGCAACTCGAGAAAAAGCATGAGACTTCCCCCTCGCCGCGAGATGAGGTCCAATTCCCCTGCACTGCGTGCAGAGCAATTCCGTGTTGCACATCACACATGAAAGGAGCCTTGATTTCCTTGATGGCACTCCAGAGAAACCCCAAGAACACTGTTTCAAGGCTAGAGGGAATCTAAGGTCACTGTAGCAACACAAAATATCTCCGTGGACCAAAAATCAACTCGAGATGAGAGGTTAGTCCCTGGCTTCGACTCCAGAGGAATACCACCTTACCACAAGCACCTCAAGAGGAGGCTTCTCTCAGCTCTAGGTATGTGAGAGGGACCCTGAGTTCGCGGCCTCAAGTGGAATGGACACCGCGATGCCCTGACTCAAAATAAGGCCGGATATCCCTGCAGTGACTTGAATGCAGGCTCGTCTTGCATCTCCCAAGACGAAAGGATGTCTGAATCCCCTGTGGAAGCAACAGAGAAAGACCTAGTTCCCCACCTCATGGCGACCGGAGGCCTCACATCCTTTGAAACCTCCAGAATTACGCGGAGATCAGTGCCTCCAAAGGAGACGATGCCTGACTCCTCGTGAAACTTGATAGGAGTCCCAGGATTCCTTTGGCACGTGGAAAGGGACCCTTGGTCTCCCGCCTCAGCTGGAGAGGCGTCCCAATTGCCCTGCCAAGCCTCGAGGAGAATCCCGAGTTGTCCCTCGCAACTAGGCAGGAGTCCTGACGTCGCTGAACAAACACGTGGGTGGAAGGGCCATCCCCGTCGTAACTCGAGAATATACCCCAGGTTCCCGCCGCAACTCGAGAAAAACCATGAGACTTGCCCCTCCCCGCGAGATGAGGCCCGATTCCCCTGCACTGCGTGCAGAGCAATTCCGTGTTGCACATCACACATGAAAGGAGCCTTGATTTCCTTGATGGCACTCCAGAGAAACCCCAAGAACACTGTTTCAAGGCTAGAGGGAACCTGAGGTCACTGTAGCAACACAAAAGAGCTCCGTGGACCAAAAATCAACTCGAGATGAGAGGTTAGACCCTGGCTTCGACTCCAGAGGAATACCACCTTACCACAAGCCCTACAGGAGCAGGCTTCTCTCAGCTCTAGGTATGTGAGAGGGACCCTGAGTTTGTGGCCTCAAGTGGAATGGACACCGCGATGCCCTGACTCGAAATAAGGCCGGATATCCCTGCAGTGACTTGAATGCAGGCTCGTCTTGCATCTCACAAGACGAAAGGATGTCTGAATCCCCTGTGGAGACCACAGAAAAAGACCGAGTTCCCCACCTCATCGCGACCGGAGGCCTCACATCCTTTGAAAACTCCAGAGGTACGCGGAGATCAGTGCCTCCAAAGGAGACGATGCCTGACTCCTCGTGAAACTTGATAGGATTCCCAAGATTCCTGTGGCACGTGGAAAGGGACCCTTGGTCCTCCGCCTCAGCTGGAGAGGCGACCCAATTGCCCTGCCAAGCCTCGAGGAGAATCCCGAGTTGTCTCTCGCAACTAGGCAGGAGTCCTGAAGTGGCTGAACAAACACGTGGGTGGAAGGGCCATCCCTGTCGTAACTCGAGAATATACCCCAGGTTCCCGCCGCAACTCGAGAAAAACCATGAGACTTCCCCCTCGCCGCAAGATGAGGCCCGATTCCCCTGCACTGCGTGCAGAGCAATTCCGTGTTGCACATCACACATGAAAGGAGCCTTGATTTCCTTGATGGCACTCCAGAGAAACCCCAAGAACACTGTTTCAAGGCTAGAGGGATCCTGAGGTCACTGTAGCAACACGAAAGAGCTCCGTGGACCAAAAATCAACTCGACATGAGAGGTTAGTCCCTGACTTCGACTCCAGAGGAAACCACCTTACCTCAAGCACCTCAAGAGGAGGCTTCTCTCAGCTCTAGCTATGTGAGAGGGACCCTGATTTTGCTGCCTCAAGTGGAATGGACACCGCGATGCCCTGACTCGAAATAAGGCTGGATATCCCTGCAGTGACTTGAATGCAGGCTCGTCTTGCATCTCCCAAGACGAAAGGATGTCTGAATCCCCTGTGGAGACCACAGAGAAAGACCTAGTTCCCCACCTCATCGCGACCGGAGGCCTCACATCCTTTGAAAACTCCAGAGGTACACGGAGATCAGTGCCTCCAAAGCAGACGATGCCTGACTCCTCGTGAAACTTGATAGGAGTCCCAGGATTCCTGTGGCACTTGGAAAGGGACCCTTGGTCTCCCGCCTCAGTTTGAGAGGAGTCCCAATTGCCCTGCCAAGCCTCGAGGAGAATCCCGCATTGTCCCTCGCAACTAGGCAGGAGTCCTGACGTGGCTGAACAAACACGTGGGTGGAAGGGCCATCCCCGTCGTAACTCGAGCATATACCCCAGGTTCCCGCCGCAACTCGAGAAAAACCATGAGACTTCCCCCTCGCCGCAACATGAGGCCCGATTCCCCTGCACTGCGTGCAGAGCAATTCCGTGTTGCACATCACACATGAAAGGAGCCTTGATTTCCTTGATGGCACTCCAGAGAAACCCCAAGAACACTGTTTCAAGGCTAGAGGGATCCTGAGGTCACTGTAACAACACGAAAGAGATCCGTGGACGAAAAATCAACTCGAGATGAGACGTTAGTCCCTGGCTTCGACTCCAGAGAAATACCACCTTACCACAAGCACCTCAAGAGAAGGCTTCTCTCAGCTCTAGGTATGTGAGAGGGACCATGAATTTGCGGCCTCAAGTGGAATGGACACTGCGAAGCCCTGACGCAAAATAAGGCCGGATATCCCTGCAGTGACTTGAATGCAGGCTCGTCTTGCATCTCCCAAGACGAAAGGATGTCTGAATCCCCTGTGGAGACCACAGAGAAAGACCTAGTTCCCCACCTCATCGCGATCGGAGGCCTCACATCCTATGAAAACTCCAGAGGTATGCGGAGATCAGTGCCTCCAAAGGAGACGACGCCTGACTCCTCGTGAAACTTGATAGGAGTCCCAGGATTCCTGTGGCACGTGGAAAGGGACACTTGGTCTCCCCCCTCAGCTGGAGAGGCGTCCCAATTGCCGTGCCAAGCCTC
Source organism: Cervus elaphus (assembly GCF_910594005.1). NCBI lineage: Eukaryota > Metazoa > Chordata > Mammalia > Artiodactyla > Cervidae > Cervus > Cervus elaphus. The sequence continues at coordinate 999,100 of NC_057823.1, read as the reverse complement.
AAGGAGAATCCCGAGTTGTCCCTTGCAACTAGGCACAGTCCTGACGTCGCTGAACAAACACGTGTGTGGAAGGGCCATCCCCGTCGTAACTCGAGAATATACCCCAGGTTCCCGCCGCAAATCGAGAAAAACCATGAGACTTCCCGTCGCCGCAAAATGTGGCCCAATTCCCCTGCACTGCGAGCAGAGCAATTCCGTGTTGCACATCACACATGAAATGAGCCTTGATTTCCTTGATGGCACTCCAGAGAAACCCCAAGAACACTGTTTCAAGGCTAGAGCGATCCTGAGGTCACTGTAGCAACAAGAAAGATCTCCGTGGACCAAAAATCAAGTGGAGATGAAAGGTTAGTCCCTGGCTTCGACTCCAGAGGAATACCACCTTACCACAAGCACCACAGGAGCAGGCTTCTCTCAGCTCTAGGTATGTGTGAGGGACCCTGAATTTGCGGCCTCAAGTGGAATGGACACCGCGATGCCCTGACTCGAAATAAGGCCGGATATCCCTGCAGTGACTTGAATGCAGGCTCGTCTTGCATCTCCCAAGACGAAAGGATGTGTGAATCCCCTGTGGAGACCACAGAGAAAGACCTAGTTCCCCACCTCATCGCGACCGGAGGCCTCACATCCTTTGAAAACTCCAGAGGTACACGGAGATCAGTGCCTCCAAAGCAGACGATGCCTGACTCCTCGTGAAACTTGATAGTAGTCCCAGGATTCCTGTGGCACGTGGAAAGGGACCCTTGGTCTCCCGCCTCAGTTTGAGTGGAGTCCCAATTGCCCTGCCAAGCCTCAAGGAGCATCCCGAGTTGTCCCTTGCAACTAGGCAGGAGTCCTGACGTCGCTGAACAAACACGTGTGTGGAAGGGCCATCCCCGTCGTAACTCGAGCATATACCCCAGGTTCCCGCCGCAACTCGAGAAAAACCATGAGACTTCCCCCTCGCCGCAAAATGAGGCACGATTCCCCTGCACTGCGTGCAGAGCAATTCCGTGTTGCACATCACACATGAAAGGAGCCTTGATTTCCTTGATGGCACTCCAGAGAAACCCCAAGAACACTGTTTCAAGGCTAGAGGGATCCTGAGGTCACTGTAACAACATGAAAGAGCTCCGTAGACGAAAAATCAACTCGAGATGAGACGATAGTCCCTGGCTTCGACTCCAGAGGAATACCACCTTACCACAAGCACCTCAAGACGAGGCTTCTCTCAGCTCTAGGTATGTGAGAGGGACCATGAATTTGCGGCCTCAAGTGGAATGGACACTGCGATGCCCTGACGCAAAATAAGGCTGGATATCCCTGCAGTGACTTGAATGCAGGCTCGTCTTGCATCTCCCAAAACGAAAGGATGTCTGAATCCCCTGTGGAGACCACAGAGAAAGATCTAGTTCCCCACCTCATCGCGACCGGAGGCCTCACATCCCTTGAAAACTCCAGAGGTACGCGGAGATCAGTGCCTCCAAAGGAGACGATGCCTGACTCCTCATGAAACTTGATAGGAGTCCCAGGATTCCTGTGGCACGTGGAAAGGGACACTTGGTCTCCCCCCTCAGCTGGAGAGGCGTCCCAATTGCCCTGCCAAGCCTCAAGGAGAATCCCGAGTTGTCCCTTGCAACTAGGCACAGTCCTGACGTCGCTGAACAAACACGTGGGTGGAAGGGCCATCCCCGTCGTAACTTGAGAATATTCCCCAGGTTCCCGCCGCAACTCGAGAAAAACCATGAGACTTCCCCCTCGCGGCGAGATGAGGCCCGATTCCCCTGCACTGCGTGCAGAGCAATTCCGTGTTGCACATCACACATGAAAGGAGCCTTGATTTCCTTGATGGCACTCCAGAGAAACCCCAAGAACACTGTTTCTAGGCTAGAGGGATCCTGAGGTCACTGTAGCAACACGAAAGAGCTCCGCGGACCAAAAATCAACACGAGATGAGAGGTTAGTCCCTGGCTTCGACTCCAGAGGAATACCACCTTACCACAAGCACCTCAAGAGGAGGCTTCTCTCAGCTCTAGGTATGTGAGAGGGGCCCTGAGTTTGCGGCCTCAAGTGGAATGGACTCTGCGATTCCCTGACTCGAAATAAGGCCGGATATCCCTGCAGTGACTTAAATGCAGGCTAGTTTTGCATCTCCCAAGACGAAAGGATGTCTGAATCCCCTGTGGAGACCACAGAGAAAGACCTAGTTCCCCACCTCATCGCGACCGGAGGACTAACATTCTTTGAAAACTCCAGAGGTACGCGGAGATCAGTGCCTCCAAAGGAGACGATGCCTGACTCCTCGTGAAACTTGATAGGAGTCCCAGGATTCCTGTGGCACGTGGAAAGGGACCCTTGGTCTCCCCCCTCAGCTGGAGAGGCATCCCAATTGCCCTGCCAAGCCTCAAGGAGAATCCCGAGTTGGCCCTTGCAACTGGGCAGGAGTCCTGACGTCGCTGAACAAACACGTGGGTGGAAGGGCCATCCCCGTCGTAACTCGAGAATATACCCCAGGTTCCCGCTGCAACTCGAGAAAAACCATGAGACTTCCCCCTCGCCGCAAAATGAGGCCCGATTCCCCTGCACTGCGTGGAGAGCAATTTCGTGTTGCACATCACACATGAAATGAGCCTTTATTTCCTTGACGGCACTCCAGAGAAACCCCAAGAACACTGTTTCAAGGCTAGAGGGATCCTGAGGTCACTGTAGCAACACAAAAGATCTCCGTGGACGAAAAATCAACTCGAGATGAGAGGTTAGTCCCTGGCTTCGACTCCAGAGGAATACCACCTTACCACAACCACTACAGGAGCTGGCTTCTCTCAGCTCTAAGTATGTGAGAGGGACCCTCAGTTTGCGGCCTCAAGTGGAATGGACACCGCGATGATCTGACTCCAAATAAGGCCGGATATCCCTGCAGTGACTTGAATGCAGTCTCGTCTTGCATCTCCCAAGACGAAAGGATGTCTGAATCCCCTGTGGAGACCACAGAGAAAGACCTAGTTCCCCACCTCATCGCGACCGGAGGCCTCACATCCTTTGAAACCTCCAGAATTACGCGGAGATCAGTGCCTCCAAAGGAGACGATGCCTGACTCCTCGTGAAACTTGATAGGAGTCCCAGGATTCCTTTGGCACGTGGAAAGGGACCCTTGGTCTCCCGCCTCAGCTGGAGAGGCGTCCCAATTGCCCTGCCAAGCCTCGAGGAGAATCCCGAGTTGTCCCTCGCAACTAGGCAGGAGTCCTGACGTCGCTGAACAAACACGTGGGTGGAAGGGCCATCCCCGTCGTAACTCGAGAATATACCCCAGGTTCCCGCCGCAACTCGAGAAAAACCATGAGACTTGCCCCTCCCCGCGAGATGAGGCCCGATTCCCCTGCACTGCGTGCAGAGCAATTCCGTGTTGCACATCACACATGAAAGGAGCCTTGATTTCCTTGATGGCACTCCAGAGAAACCCCAAGAACACTGTTTCAAGGCTAGAGGGAACCTGAGGTCACTGTAGCAACACAAAAGAGCTACGTGGACCAAAAATCAACTCGAGATGAGAGGTTAGACCCTGGCTTCGACTCCAGAGGAATACCACCTTACCACAAGCCCTACAGGAGCAGGCTTCTCTCAGCTCTAGGTATGTGAGAGGGACCCTGAGTTTGTGGCCTCAAGTGGAATGGACACCGCGATGCCCTGACTCGAAATAAGGCCGGATATCCCTGCAGTGACTTGAATGCAGGCTCGTCTTGCATCTCACAAGACGAAAGGATGTCTGAATCCCCTGTGGAGACCACAGAAAAAGACCGAGTTCCCCACCTCATCGCGACCGGAGGCCTCACATCCTTTGAAAACTCCAGAGGTACGCGGAGATCAGTGCCTCCAAAGGAGACGATGCCTGACTCCTCGTGAAACTTGATAGGATTCCCAAGATTCCTGTGGCACGTGGAAAGGGACCCTTGGTCCTCCGCCTCAGCTGGAGAGGCGACCCAATTGCCCTGCCAAGCCTCGAGGAGAATCCCGAGTTGTCTCTCGCAACTAGGCAGGAGTCCTGAAGTGGCTGAACAAACACGTGGGTGGAAGGGCCATCCCTGTCGTAACTCGAGAATATACCCCAGGTTCCCGCCGCAACTCGAGAAAAACCATGAGACTTCCCCCTCGCCGCAAGATGAGGCCCGATTCCCCTGCACTGCGTGCAGAGCAATTCCGTGTTGCACATCACACATGAAAGGAGCCTTGATTTCCTTGATGGCACTCCAGAGAAACCCCAAGAACACTGTTTCAAGGCTAGAGGGATCCTGAGGTCACTGTAGCAACACGAAAGAGCTCCGTGGACCAAAAATCAACTCGACATGAGAGGTTAGTCCCTGACTTCGACTCCAGAGGAAACCACCTTACCTCAAGCACCTCAAGAGGAGGCTTCTCTCAGCTCTAGCTATGTGAGAGGGACCCTGATTTTGCTGCCTCAAGTGGAATGGACACCGCGATGCCCTGACTCGAAATAAGGCTGGATATCCCTGCAGTGACTTGAATGCAGGCTCGTCTTGCATCTCCCAAGACGAAAGGATGTCTGAATCCCCTGTGGAGACCACAGAGAAAGACCTAGTTCCCCACCTCATCGCGACCGGAGGCCTCACATCCTTTGAAAACTCCAGAGGTACACGGAGATCAGTGCCTCCAAAGCAGACGATGCCTGACTCCTCGTGAAACTTGATAGGAGTCCCAGGATTCCTGTGGCACTTGGAAAGGGACCCTTGGTCTCCCGCCTCAGTTTGAGAGGAGTCCCAATTGCCCTGCCAAGCCTCGAGGAGAATCCCGCATTGTCCCTCGCAACTAGGCAGGAGTCCTGACGTGGCTGAACAAACACGTGGGTGGAAGGGCCATCCCCGTCGTAACTCGAGCATATACCCCAGGTTCCCGCCGCAACTCGAGAAAAACCATGAGACTTCCCCCTCGCCGCAACATGAGGCCCGATTCCCCTGCACTGCGTGCAGAGCAATTCCGTGTTGCACATCACACATGAAAGGAGCCTTGATTTCCTTGATGGCACTCCAGAGAAACCCCAAGAACACTGTTTCAAGGCTAGAGGGATCCTGAGGTCACTGTAACAACACGAAAGAGATCCGTGGACGAAAAATCAACTCGAGATGAGACGTTAGTCCCTGGCTTCGACTCCAGAGAAATACCACCTTACCACAAGCACCTCAAGAGAAGGCTTCTCTCAGCTCTAGGTATGTGAGAGGGACCATGAATTTGCGGCCTCAAGTGGAATGGACACTGCGAAGCCCTGACGCAAAATAAGGCCGGATATCCCTGCAGTGACTTGAATGCAGGCTCGTCTTGCATCTCCCAAGACGAAAGGATGTCTGAATCCCCTGTGGAGACCACAGAGAAAGACCTAGTTCCCCACCTCATCGCGATCGGAGGCCTCACATCCTATGAAAACTCCAGAGGTATGCGGAGATCAGTGCCTCCAAAGGAGACGACGCCTGACTCCTCGTGAAACTTGATAGGAGTCCCAGGATTCCTGTGGCACGTGGAAAGGGACACTTGGTCTCCCCCCTCAGCTGGAGAGGCGTCCCAATTGCCGTGCCAAGCCTCAAGTAGAATCCCGAGTTGTCCCTTGCAACTAGGCACAGTCCTGACGTCGCTGAACAAACACGTGTGTGGAAGGGCCATCCCCGTCGTAACTCGAGAATATACCCCAGGTTCCCGCCGCAAATCGAGAAAAACCATGAGACTTCCCGTCGCCGCAAAATGTGGCCCAATTCCCCTGCACTGCGAGCAGAGCAATTCCGTGTTGCACATCACACATGAAATGAGCCTTGATTTCCTTGATGGCACTCCAGAGAAACCCCAAGAACACTGTTTCAAGGCTAGAGCGATCCTGAGGTCACTGTAGCAACAAGAAAGATCTCCGTGGACCAAAAATCAAGTGGAGATGAAAGGTTAGTCCCTGGCTTCGACTCCAGAGGAATACCACCTTACCACAAGCACCACAGGAGCAGGCTTCTCTCAGCTCTAGGTATGTGTGAGGGACCCTGAATTTGCGGCCTCAAGTGGAATGGACACCGCGATGCCCTGACTCGAAATAAGGCCGGATATCCCTGCAGTGACTTGAATGCAGGCTCGTCTTGCATCTCCCAAGACGAAAGGATGTCTGAATCCCCTGTGGAGACCACAGAGAAAGACCTAGTTCCCCACCTCATCGCGACCGGAGGCCTCACATCCTTTGAAAACTCCAGAGGTACACGGAGATCAGTGCCTCCAAAGCAGACGATGCCTGACTCCTCGTGAAACTTGATAGTAGTCCCAGGATTCCTGTGGCACGTGGAAAGGGACCCTTGGTCTCCCGCCTCAGTTTGAGTGGAGTCCCAATTGCCCTGCCAAGCCTCAAGGAGCATCCCGAGTTGTCCCTTGCAACTAGGCAGGAGTCCTGACGTCGCTGAACAAACACGTGTGTGGAAGGGCCATCCCCGTCGTAACTCGAGCATATACCCCAGGTTCCCGCCGCAACTCGAGAAAAACCATGAGACTTCCCCCTCGCCGCAAAATGAGGCACGATTCCCCTGCACTGCGTGCAGAGCAATTCCGTGTTGCACATCACACATGAAAGGAGCCTTGATTTCCTTGATGGCACTCCAGAGAAACCCCAAGAACACTGTTTCAAGGCTAGAGGGATCCTGAGGTCACTGTAACAACATGAAAGAGCTCCGTAGACGAAAAATCAACTCGAGATGAGACGATAGTCCCTGGCTTCGACTCCAGAGGAATACCACCTTACCACAAGCACCTCAAGACGAGGCTTCTCTCAGCTCTAGGTATGTGAGAGGGACCATGAATTTGCGGCCTCAAGTGGAATGGACACTGCGATGCCCTGACGCAAAATAAGGCTGGATATCCCTGCAGTGACTTGAATGCAGGCTCGTCTTGCATCTCCCAAAACGAAAGGATGTCTGAATCCCCTGTGGAGACCACAGAGAAAGATCTAGTTCCCCACCTCATCGCGACCGGAGGCCTCACATCCCTTGAAAACTCCAGAGGTACGCGGAGATCAGTGCCTCCAAAGGAGACGATGCCTGACTCCTCATGAAACTTGATAGGAGTCCCAGGATTCCTGTGGCACGTGGAAAGGGACACTTGGTCTCCCCCCTCAGCTGGAGAGGCGTCCCAATTGCCCTGCCAAGCCTCAAGGAGAATCCCGAGTTGTCCCTTGCAACTAGGCACAGTCCTGACGTCGCTGAACAAACACGTGGGTGGAAGGGCCATCCCCGTCGTAACTTGAGAATATTCCCCAGGTTCCCGCCGCAACTCGAGAAAAACCATGAGACTTCCCCCTCGCCGCAAAATGAGGCCCGATTCACCTGCACTGCATGCAGATCAATTCCGTGTTGCACATCACACATGAAATGAGCCTTGATTTCCTTGATGGCACTCCAGAGAATCCCCAAGAACACTGTTTCAAGGCCAGAGGGATCCTGAGGTCACTGTAGCAACAAGAAAGATCTCCGTGGACAAAAAATCAACTTGAGATGAGAGGTTAATCCCTGACCTCGACTCCAGAGGAATACCACCTTACCACAAGCATCACAGGAGCAGGCTTCTCTCAGCTCTAGGTATGTGAGAGGGATCCTGATTTTGCAGCCACAAGTGGAATGGACACCGCGATGCCCTGACTCGATATAAGGCCGGATATCCCTGCAGTGACTTGAATGTAGGCTCGTCTTGCATCTCCCAAGACGAAAGGATGTCTGAATCCCCTGTGGAGACCACAGAGAAAGACCTAGTTCCCCACCTCATGGCGACCGGAGGCCTCACATCCTTTGAAAACTCCAGAGGTACGAGGAGATCACTGCCTCCAAAGGAGACGATGCCTGACTCCTCGTGAAACTTGATAGGAGTCCCAGGATTCCTGTGGCACGTGGAAAGGGACCCTTCGTCTCCCGCCTCAGCTGGAGGGGCGTCCCAATTGCCCTGCCAAGCCTCTAGGAGAATCCCGAGTTGTCCCTCGCAACTAGGCAGGAGTCCTGACGTCGCTGAACAAACACGAGTGTGGAAGGGCCATCCCCGTCGTAACTCAAGAATATACCCCAGGTTCCCGCCGCAACTCGAGAAAAACCATGAGACTTCCCCCTCGCCGCGAGATGAGGCCCGATTCCCCTGCACTGCGTGCAGAGCAATTCCGTGTTGCACATCACACATGAAAGGAGCCTTGATTTCCTTGATGGCACTCCAGAGAAACCCCAAGAACACTGTTTCAAGGCTACAGGGATCCTGAGGTCACTGTAGCAACACAAAAGAGCTCCGTGGACCAAAAATCAACTCGAGATGAGAGGTTAGTCCCTGACTTCGACTCCAGAGGAAACCACCTTACCACAAGCACCTCAAGAGGAGGCTTCTCTCAGCTCTAGCTATGTGAGAGGGACCCTGATTTTGCTGCCTCAAGTGGAATGGACACCGCGATGCCCTGACTCGAAATAAGGCTGGATATCCCTGCAGTGATTTGAGTGCAGGCTCGTCTTCAATCTCCCAAGACGAAAGGATGTCTGAATCCCCTGTGGAGACCACAGAGAAAGACCTAGTTCCCCACCTCATCGCGACCGTAGGCCTCACATCCCTTGAAAACTCCAGAGGTACGCGGAGATCAGTGCCTCCAAAGGAGACGATGCCTGACTCCTCATGAAACTTGATAGGAGTCCCAGGATTCCTGTGGCACGTGGAAAGGGACACTTGGTCTCCCCCCTCAGCTGGAGAGGCTTCCCAATTGCCCTGCCAAGCCTCAAGGAGAATCCCGAGTTGTCCCTTGCAACTAGGCACAGTCCTGACGTCGCTGAACAAACACGTGGGTGGAAGGGCCATCCCTGTCTTAACTTGAGAATATACCCCAGGTTCCCGCCGCAACTCGTTAAAAACCATGAGACTTCCCCCTCGCCGCAAAATGAGACCCAATTCACCTGCACTGCATGCAGAGCAATTCCGTGTTGCACATCACACATGAAATGAGCCTTGATTTCCTTGATGGCACTCCAGAGAATCCCCAAGAACACGGTTTCAAGGCCAGAGGGATCCTGAGGTCACTGTAGCAACAAGAAAGATCTCCGTGGACAAAAAATCAACTTGAGATGAGAGGTTAATCCCTGGCCTCGACTCCATAGGAATACCACCTTACCACAAGCATCACAGGAGCAGGCTTCTCTCAGCTCTAGGTATGTGAGAGGGATCCTGATTTTGCAGCCTCAAGTGGAATGGACACCGCGATGCCCTGACTCGATATAAGGCCGGATATCCCTGCAGTGACTTGAATGTAGCCTCGTCTTGCATCTCCCAAGACGAAAGGATGTCTGAATCCCCTGTGGAGATCACAGAGAAAGACCTAGTTCCCCACCTCATGGCGACCGGAGGCCACACATCCTTTGAAAAATCCAGAGGTACGCGGAGATCAGTGCCTCCAAAGGAGACGATGCCTGACTCCTCGTGAAACTTGATAGGAGTCCCAGGATTCCTGTGACACGTTGAAAGGGACACTTGGTCTCCCCCCTCAGCTGGAGAGGCATCCCAATTGCCCTGCCAAGCCTCAAGGAGAATCCCGAGTTGGCCCTTGCAACTAGGCAGGAGTCCTGACGTCGCTGAACAAACACGGGTGTGGAAGGGCCATCCCCGTCGTAACTCGAGAATATACCCCAGGTTCCCGCTGCAACTCGAGAAAAACCATGAGACTTCCCCCTCGCCGCAACATGAGGCCCGATTCCCCTGCACTGCGTGCAGAGCAATTCCGTGTTGCACATCACACATGAAATGAGCCTTTATTTCCTTGATGGCACTCCAGAGAAACCCCAAGAACACTGTTTTAAGGCTAGAGGGGTTCTGAGGTCACTGTAGCAACACAAAAGATCTGGGTGGACGAAAAATCAACTCGAGATGAGAGGTTAGTCCCTGGCTTCGACTCCAGAGGAATACCACCTTACCACAAGCCCTACAGGAGCAGGCTTCTCTCAGCTCTAGGTATGTGAGAGGGACCCTTAGTTTGCGGCCTCAAGTGGAATGCACACCGCGATGCCCTGACTCGAAATAAGGCCGGATATCCCTGCAGTGACTTGAATGCAGGCTCGTCTTGCATCTCCCCAGACGAAAGGATGTCTGAATCCCCTGTGGAGACCACAGAAAAAGACCTAGTTCCCCACCTCATCGCGACCGGAGGCCTCACATTCTTTGAAATCTCCAGAGGTACACGGAGATCAGTGCCTCCAAAGCAGACGATGCCTGACTCCTCGTGAAACTTGATAGGAGTCCCAGGATTCCTGTGGCACGTGGAAAGGGACACTTGGTCTCCCGACTCAGATTGAGAGGAGTCCCAATTGCCCTGCCAAGCCTCGAAGAGATTCCCGATTTGTCCCTCGCAACTAGGCAGGAGTCCTGACGTGGCTGAACAAACACGTGGGTGGAAGGGCCATCCCCGTCGTAACTCGAGAATATACCCCAGGTTCCCGCCGCAACTCGAGAAAAACCATGAGACTTCCCCCTCGCTGCGAGATGAGGCCCGATTCCCCTGCACTGCGTGCAGAGCAATTCTGTGTTGCACATCACACATGAAAGGAGCCTTGATTTCCTTGATGGCACTCCAGGGAAACCCCAAGAACACTGTTTCAAGGCTAGAGGGATCCTGAGGTCACTGTAGCAACAAGAAAGATCTCCGTGGACAAAAAATCAACTCGAGATGAGAGGTTAGTCCCTGACTTCGACTCCAGAGGTATACCACCTTACCACAAGCACCACAGGAGCAGGCTTCTCTCAGCACTAGGTATGTGAGAGTGACCCTGATTTTGCGGCCTCAAGTGGAATGGACACCGCGATGCCCTGACTCGATATAAGGCCGGATATCCCTGCAGTGACTTGAATGCAGGCTCGTCTTGCATCTCCCAAGACGAAAGGATGTGTGAATCCCCTGTGGAGACCACAGAGAAAGACCTAGTTCCCCACCTCATCGCGACCGGAGGCCTCACATCCTTTGAAAACTCCAGAGGTACGCGGAGATCAGTGCCTCCAACGGAGACGATGCCTGACTCCTCGTGAAACTTGATAGGAGTCCCAGGATTCCTGTGGCACGTGGAAAGGGACACTTGGTCTCCCGCCTCAGCTGGAGAGGCGTCCCAATTGCCCTGGCAAGCCTCGAGGAGAATCCCGAGTTGTCCCTCGCAACTAGGCAGGAGTCCTGACGTCGCTGAACAAACACGTGTGTGGAAGGGCCATCCCCGTCGTAACTCGAGAATATACCCCAGGTTCCCGCCGCAACTCGAGAAAAACCATGAGACTTCCCCCTCGCCGCGAGATCAGGCTCGATTCCCCTCCACTGCGTGCAGAGCAATTCCGTGTTGCACATCACACATGAAAGGAGCCTTGATTTCCTTGATGGCACTCCAGAGAAACCCTAAGAACACTGTTTCAAGGCTAGAGGGATCCTGAGGTCACTGTAGCAACACAAAAGAGCTCCGTGGACAAAAAATCAACTCGAGATGCGAGGTTAGTCCCTGGATTCGACTCCAGAGGAATACCACCTTACCACAAGCACTTCAAGAGGAGGTTTCTCTCAGCTCTAGGTATGTGAGAGGGACCCTGAGTTTGCGGCCTCATGTGGAATGGACACCGCGATTCCCTGACTCGAAATAAGGCCGGATATCCCTGCAGTGACTTGAATGCAGGCTCGTCTTGCATCTCCCAAGACGAAAGGATGTCTGAATCCCCTGTGGAGACCACAGAGAAAGACCTAGTTCCCCACCTCATCGCGACCGGAGGCCTCACATCCTTTGAAAACTCCAGAGGTACACGGAGATCCGTGCCTCCAAAGGAGACGATGCCTGACTCCTCGTGAAACTTGATAGGAGTCCCAGGATTCCTGTTGCACGTGGAAAGGGACACTTGGTCTCCCCCCTCAGCTAGAGAGGCGTCCCAATTGCCCTGCCAAGCCTCAAGGAGAATCCCGAGTTGTCCCTTGTAACTAGGCACAGTCCTGACGTCGCTGAACAAACACGGGTGTGGAAGGGCCATCCCCGTCGTAACTCGAGAATATACCCCAGGTTCCCGCCGCAACTCGAGAAAAACCATGAGACTTCCCCCTCGCCGCAAAATGAGGCACGATTCCCCTGCACTGCGTGCAGAGCAATTCCGTGTTGCACATCACACATGAAATGAGCCTTGATTTCCTTGATGGCACTCCAGAGAAACCCCAAGAACACTGTTTCAAGGCTAGAGGGAGCCTGAGGTCACTGTAGCAACAAGAAAGAGCTCCGTGGACCAAAAATCAACTCGAGATGAGAGGTTAGTCCCTGGCTTCGACTCCAGAGGAATAACACCTTACCACAAGCACCTCAAGAGGAGGCTTCTCTCAGCTCTAGGTATGTGAGAGGGACCATGAATTTGCGGCCTCAAGTGGAATGGACACTGCGATGCCCTGACGCAAAATAAGGCCGGATATCCCTGCAGTGACTTGAATGCAGGCTCGTCTTGAATCTCCCAAGACGAAAGGATGTCTGAATCCCCTGTGGAGACCACAGAGAAAGACCTAGTTCCCCACCTCATCGCGACCGGAGGCCTCACATTCTTTGAAAACTCCAGAGGTACACGGAGATCCGTGCCTCCAAAGGAGACGATGCCTGACTCCTCGTGAAACTTGATAGGAGTCCCAGGATTACTGTGGCACGTGGAAAGGGACCCTTGGTCTCCCGCCTCAGCTGGAGAGTCGTCGAAATTGCCCTGCCAAGCCTCGAGGAGAATCCCGAGTTGTCCCTCGCAACTAGGCAGGAGTCCTGACGTCGCTGAAGAAACACGTGGGTGGAAGGGCCATCCCCGTCGTAACTCGAGAATATACCCCAGGTTCCCGCCGCAACTCGAGTAAAACCATGACTCTTCCCCATCGCGCGAGATGAGGCCAGATTCCCCACCACTGTTTGCAGATCAATTCGGTGTTGCACATCAAACAAGAAAGGAGCCTTGATTTCCTTGATGGCACTCCAGAGAAACCCCAAGAACACTGTTTCAAGGCTAGAGGGATCCTGAGGTCGCTGTAGCAACACGAAAGAGCTCCGTGGACCAAAAATCAACTCGAGATGAGAGGTTAGTCCCTGGCTTCGACTCCAGAGGAATACCACCTTACCACAAGCACCTCAAGAGGAGGCTTCTCTCAGCTCTAGGTATGTGAGAGGGACCATGAATTTGCGGCCTCACGTGGAATGGACACTGCGATGCCCTGACGCAAAATAAGGCCGGATATCCCTGCAGTGACTTGAATGCAGGCTCGTCTTGCATCTCCCAAGACGAAAGGATGTCTGAATCCCCGTGGAGACCACAGAAAAAGACCTAGTTCCCCACCTCATCGCGACCGGAAGCCTCACATCCTTCGAAAACTCCAGAGGTACACTGAGATCAGTGCCTCCAAAGCAGACGATGCCTGACTCCTCGTGAACCTTGATAGGAGTCCCAGGATTCCTGTGGCACGTGGAAAGGGACCATTGGTCTCCCACCTCAGATGGAGAGGCGTCCCAATTGCCCTGCCATTTCTCGAGGAGATTCCCGAGTTGTCCCTCGCAACTAGGCAGGAGTCCTGACGTCGCTGAACAAACACGTGGGTGGAAGGGCCATCCCCGTCGTAACTCGAGAATATACCCCAGGTTCCCGCCGCAACTCGAGAAAAACAATGAGACTTCCCCGTCGCCGCGAGATGACGCCCGATTCCCCTGCACTGCGTGTAGAGCAAATCCGTGTTGCACATCACACATGAAAGGAGCCTTGATTTCCTTGATGGCACTCCAGAGAAACCCCAAGAACACTGTTTCAAGGCTCGAGGGATCCTGAGGTCACTGTAGCAACACGAAAGAGCTCCGTGGACCAAAAATCAACTCGAGATGAGAGGTTAGTCCCTGGCTTCGACTCCAGAGGAATACCACCTTACCACAAGCACCTCAAGAGGAGGCTGCTCTCAGCTCTAGGTATGTGAGAGGGACCCTGAGTTTGCGGCCTCAAGTGGAATGGACACCGCGATGCCCTGACTCGAAATAAGGCCGGATATCCCTGCAGTGACTTGAATGCAGGCTCGTCTAGCATCTCCCAAGACGAAAGGATGTGTGAATCCCCTGTGCAGACCACAGAGAAAGACTTAGTTCCCCACCTCATCGCGACCGGAGGCCTCACATCCTTTGAAAACTCCAGAGGTACGCGGCGATCAGTGCCTCCAAAGGAGACGATGCCTGACTCCTCGTGAAACTTGATAGGAGTCCCAGGATTCCTGTGGCACGTGGAAAGGAACCCTTGGTCTCCCGCCTCAGCTGGAGAGGCGTCCCAATTGCCCTGGCAAGCCTCGAGGAGAATCCCGAGTTGTCCCTCGCAACTAGGCAGGAGTCCTGACGTCGCTGAACAAACACGTGTGTGGAAGGGCCATCCCCGTCGTAACTCGAGAATATACCCCAGGTTCCCGCCGCAACTCGAGAAAAACCATGAGACTTCCCCCTCGCCGCGAGATCAGGCTCGATTCCCCTCCACTGCGTGCAGAGCAATTCCGTGTTGCACATCACACATGAAAGGAGCCTTGATTTCCTTGATGGCACTCCAGAGAAACCCTAAGAACACTGTTTCAAGGCTAGAGGGATCCTGAGGTCACTGTAGCAACACAAAAGAGCTCCGTGGACAAAAAATCAACTCGAGATGCGAGGTTAGTCCCTGGATTCGACTCCAGAGGAATACCACCTTACCACAAGCACTTCAAGAGGAGGTTTCTCTCAGCTCTAGGTATGTGAGAGGGACCCTGAGTTTGCGGCCTCATGTGGAATGGACACCGCGATTCCCTGACTCGAAATAAGGCCGGATATCCCTGCAGTGACTTGAATGCAGGCTCGTCTTGCATCTCCCAAGACGAAAGGATGTCTGAATCCCCTGTGGAGACCACAGAGAAAGACCTAGTTCCCCACCTCATCGCGACCGGAGGCCTCACATCCTTTGAAAACTCCAGAGGTACACGGAGATCCGTGCCTCCAAAGGAGACGATGCCTGACTCCTCGTGAAACTTGATAGGAGTCCCAGGATTCCTGTTGCACGTGGAAAGGGACACTTGGTCTCCCCCCTCAGCTAGAGAGGCGTCCCAATTGCCCTGCCAAGCCTCAAGGAGAATCCCGAGTTGTCCCTTGTAACTAGGCACAGTCCTGACGTCGCTGAACAAACACGGGTGTGGAAGGGCCATCCCCGTCGTAACTCGAGAATATACCCCAGGTTCCCGCCGCAACTCGAGAAAAACCATGAGACTTCCCCCTCGCCGCAAAATGAGGCACGATTCCCCTGCACTGCGTGCAGAGCAATTCCGTGTTGCACATCACACATGAAATGAGCCTTGATTTCCTTGATGGCACTCCAGAGAAACCCCAAGAACACTGTTTCAAGGCTAGAGGGAGCCTGAGGTCACTGTAGCAACAAGAAAGAGCTCCGTGGACCAAAAATCAACTCGAGATGAGAGGTTAGTCCCTGGCTTCGACTCCAGAGGAATAACACCTTACCACAAGCACCTCAAGAGGAGGCTTCTCTCAGCTCTAGGTATGTGAGAGGGACCATGAATTTGCGGCCTCAAGTGGAATGGACACTGCGATGCCCTGACGCAAAATAAGGCCGGATATCCCTGCAGTGACTTGAATGCAGGCTCGTCTTGAATCTCCCAAGACGAAAGGATGTCTGAATCCCCTGTGGAGACCACAGAGAAAGACCTAGTTCCCCACCTCATCGCGACCGGAGGCCTCACATTCTTTGAAAACTCCAGAGGTACACGGAGATCCGTGCCTCCAAAGGAGACGATGCCTGACTCCTCGTGAAACTTGATAGGAGTCCCAGGATTACTGTGGCACGTGGAAAGGGACCCTTGGTCTCCCGCCTCAGCTGGAGAGTCGTCGAAATTGCCCTGCCAAGCCTCGAGGAGAATCCCGAGTTGTCCCTCGCAACTAGGCAGGAGTCCTGACGTCGCTGAAGAAACACGTGGGTGGAAGGGCCATCCCCGTCGTAACTCGAGAATATACCCCAGGTTCCCGCCGCAACTCGAGTAAAACCATGACTCTTCCCCCTCGCGCGAGATGAGGCCAGATTCCCCACCACTGTTTGCAGATCAATTCGGTGTTGCACATCAAACAAGAAAGGAGCCTTGATTTCCTTGATGGCACTCCAGAGAAACCCCAAGAACACTGTTTCAAGGCTAGAGGGATCCTGAGGTCGCTGTAGCAACACGAAAGAGCTCCGTGGACCAAAAATCAACTCGAGATGAGAGGTTAGTCCCTGGCTTCGACTCCAGAGGAATACCACCTTACCACAAGCACCTCAAGAGGAGGCTTCTCTCAGCTCTAGGTATGTGAGAGGGACCATGAATTTGCGGCCTCACGTGGAATGGACACTGCGATGCCCTGACGCAAAATAAGGCCGGATATCCCTGCAGTGACTTGAATGCAGGCTCGTCTTGCATCTCCCAAGACGAAAGGATGTCTGAATCCCCGTGGAGACCACAGAAAAAGACCTAGTTCCCCACCTCATCGCGACCGGAGGCCTCACATCCTTCGAAAACTCCAGAGGTACACTGAGATCAGTGCCTCCAAAGCAGACGATGCCTGACTCCTCGTGAACCTTGATAGGAGTCCCAGGATTCCTGTGGCACGTGGAAAGGGACCATTGGTCTCCCACCTCAGATGGAGAGGCGTCCCAATTGCCCTGCCATTTCTCGAGGAGATTCCCGAGTTGTCCCTCGCAACTAGGCAGGAGTCCTGACGTCGCTGAACAAACACGTGGGTGGAAGGGCCATCCCCGTCGTAACTCGAGAATATACCCCAGGTTCCCGCCGCAACTCGAGAAAAACAATGAGACTTCCCCGTCGCCGCGAGATGAGGCCCGATTCCCCTGCACTGCGTGTAGAGCAAATCCGTGTTGCACATCACACATGAAAGGAGCCTTGATTTCCTTGATGGCACTCCAGAGAAACCCCAAGAACACTGTTTCAAGGCTCGAGGGATCCTGAGGTCACTGTAGCAACACGAAAGAGCTCCGTGGACCAAAAATCAACTCGAGATGAGAGGTTAGTCCCTGGCTTCGACTCCAGAGGAATACCACCTTACCACAAGCACCTCAAGAGGAGGCTGCTCTCAGCTCTAGGTATGTGAGAGGGACCCTGAGTTTGCGGCCTCAAGTGGAATGGACACCGCGATGCCCTGACTCGAAATAAGGCCGGATATCCCTGCAGTGACTTGAATGCAGGCTCGTCTAGCATCTCCCAAGACGAAAGGATGTGTGAATCCCCTGTGCAGACCACAGAGAAAGACTTAGTTCCCCACCTCATCGCGACCGGAGGCCTCACATCCTTTGAAAACTCCAGAGGTACGCGGAGATCAGTGCCTCCAAAGGAGACGATGCCTGACTCCTCGTGAAACTTGATAGGAGTCACAGGATTCCTGTGGCACGTGGAAAGGAACCCTTGGTCTCCCCCCTCAGTTGTGAGGCGTCCCAATTGCCCTGCCAAGCCTCGAGGATAATCCTGCGTTGTCCCTCGCAACTAGGCAGGAGTCCTGACGTGGCTGAACAAACACGTTGGTGGAAGGCCCATCCCCGTGGTAACTCGAGAATATACCCGAGGTTCCCTCCGCAACTCGAGAAAAACCATGAGACTTTCCCCTCGCCGCGAGATGAGGCCCGATTTCCCTGCACTCCGTGCAGAGCAATTCCGTGTTGCACATCACACATGAAAGGAGCCTTGATTTCCTTGATGGCACTCCAGAGAAACCCAAGAACACTGTTTTAAGGCTAGAGGGATCCTGAGGTCACTGCAGCAACACGAAAGTGCTCCGTGGACCAAAAATCAACTCGAGATGAGAGGTTAGTCCCTGGCTTCGACTCCAGAGGAATACCACCTTACCACAAGCACCTCAAGAGGAGGCTTCTCTCAGCTCTAGGTATGTGAGAGGGACCCTGAGTTTGCGGCCTCAAGTGGAATGGACACCACGATGCCCTGACTCGAAATAAGGCCGGATATCCCTGCAGTGACTTGAATGCAGGCTCGTCTTGCATCTCCCAAGACGAAAGGATGTCTGAATCCCCTGTGCAGACCACAGAGAAAGACCTAGTTCCCCACCTCATCACGACCGGAGGCCTCACATCCTTTGAAAACTCCAGAGGGACGCGGAGATCCGTTCCTCCAAAGGAGACGATGCCTGACTCCTCGTGAAACTTGATAGGAGTCCCAGGATTCCTGTGGCACGTGGAAAGGGACCCTTGGTCTCCCGCCTCAGCTGGAGAGGCGTCGCAATTGCCCTGCCAAGCCTCGAGGAGAATCCCGAGTTGTCCCTCCCAACTAGGCAGGAGTCCTGACGTCGCTGAACAAACAAGTGGGTGGAAGGGCCATCCCCGTCGTAACTCAAGAATATACCCCAGGTTCCCGCCGTAACTCGAGAAAAACCATGAGACTTCCCCCTCGCTGCGAGATGAGGCCCGATTCGCCTGCACTGCGTGCAGAGCAATTCCGTGTTGCACATCACACATGAAAGGAGCCTTGATTTCCTTGATGGCACTCCAGAGAAACCCCAAGAACACTGTTTCAAGGCTCGAGGGATCTGACGTCACTGTAGCAACACGAAAGAGCTCCGTGGACCAAAAATCAACTCGAGATGAGAGGTTAGTCCCTGGCTTCGACTCCAGAGGAATACCACCTTACCACACGCACCTCAAGAGGAGGCTTCTCTCAGCTCTAGGTATGTGAGAGGGACCCTGAGTTTGCGGCCTCAAGTGGAATGGACACCGCGATGCCCTGACTCGAAATAAGGCCGGATATCCCTGCAGTGACTTGAATGCAGGCTCGTCTTGCATCTCCCAAGACGAAAGGATGTCTGAATCCCCTGTGCAGACCACAGAGAAAGACCTAGTTCCCCACCTCATCACGACCGGAGGCCTTACATCCTTTGAAAACTCCAGAGGTACGCGGAGATCAGTGCCTCCAAAGGAGACGATGCCTGACTCCTCGTGAAACTTGATAGGAGTCCCAGGATTCCTGTGCACGTGGAAAGGGACACTTGGTCTCCCGCCTGAGCTGGAGAGGCGTCCAAATTGCCCTACCAATCCTAGAGGAGAATCCCGAGTTGTCCCTCGCAACTAGACAGGAGTCCTGACCTGGCTGAACAAAAACGTGGGTGGAAGGGCCATCCCCGTCGTAACTCGAGAATATACCCCAGGTTCCCGCCGCAACTCGAGAAAAACCATGAGACTTCCCCCTCGCCACGAGATGAGGCCCGATTCCCCTGCACTGCGTGTAGAGCAATTCCATGTTGCACATCAAACATGAAAGGAGCCTTGATTTCCTTGATGGCACTCCAGAGAAACCCCAAGAACACTGCTTTAAGGCTAGAGGGATCCTGAGGTCACTGCAGCAACACGAAAGAGCTCCGTGGACCAAAAATCAACTCGAGATGAGAGGTTAGTCCCTGGCTTCGACTCCAGAGGAATACCACCTTACCACAAGCACCTCAAGAGGAGGCTTCTCTCAGCTCTAGGTATGTGAGAGGGACCCTGAGTTTGCGACCTCAAGTGGAATGGACACCACGATGCCCTGACTCGAAATAAGGCCGGATATCCCTGCAGTGACTTGAATGCAGGCACGTCTTGCATCTCCCAAGATGAAAAGATGTCTGAATCCCCTGTGGAGACCACAGAGAAAGACCTAGTTCCCCACCTCATCGCGACCGGAGGCCTCACATCCTTTGAAAACTCCAGAGGTACGCGGAGATCAATGCCTCCAAAGGAGACGATGCCTGACTCCTCGTGAAATTTGATAGGAGTCCCAGAATTCCGGTGGCACGTGGAAAGGGACTCTTGGTCTCCCGCCTAAGCTGGGGAAGCGTCCCAATTGCCCTACGAAACCTCGAGGAGAATCCCGAGTTGTCCCTCGCAACTAGGCAGGAGTCTTGACGTCGCTGAACAAACACGTAGGTGGAAGGGCCATCCCCGTCGTAACTCGAGAATATACAGCAGGGTCCCGCCGCAACTCGAGAAAAACCATGAGACTTCCCCCTCGCCGCGAGATGAGGCCCGATTCCCCTGCACTTCGTGCAGAGCAATTCCGTGTTGCACATCACACATGAAAGGAGCCTTGATGTCCTTGATGGCACTCCAGAGAAACCCCAAGAACACTGTTTCAAGGCTGGGGGGATCCTGAGGTAACTGTAGCCACACGAAAGAGCTCTGTGGACCAAAAATCAACTCGAGATGAGAGGTTAGTCCCTGGCTTCGACTCCAGAGGAATACCACCTTACCACAAGCACCTCAAGAGGAGGCTTCTCTCAACTCTAGGTATGTGAGAGGGACCCTGATTTTGCGGCCTCAAGTGGAATGGAGACCGCGATGCCCTGACTCGAAATAAGGCCGGATATCCCTGCAGTGACTTGAATGCAGGCTCGTCTTGCATCTCCCAAGACGAAAGGATGTCTGAATCCCCTGTGGAGACCACAGAGAAAGACCTAGTTCCCCACCTCATCGCAACCGGAGGCCTCACATCCTTTGAAAACTCCAGAGGTACGCGGAGATCAGTGCCTCCAAAGGAGACGATGCCTGACTCCTCGTGAAACTTGATAGGAGTTCCAAATTCCTGTGGCACGTGGAAAGGGACGCTTGGTCTCCCACCTCAGGTGGAGAGAAGTCCCAATTGCCCTGCCAAGCCTTGAGGAGAATCCCGAGTTATCCCTCGCAAGTAGGCAGGAGTCCTGACGTCGCTGAACAAACTCGTGTGTGGAAGGGCCATCCCCGTCGTAACTCGAGAATATACCCCAGGTTGCCACCGCAACTCGAGAAAAACCATGAGACTTCCCCCTCGCCGCGAGATGAGGCCCGATTCCCCTGCACTGCGTGCAGAGCAATTCCGTGTTGCACATCACACATGAAAGGAGCCTTGATTTCCTTGATGGCACTCCAGAGAAACCCCAAGAACACTGTTTCAAGGCTAGAGGGATCCTGAGGTCACTGTAGCCACACAAAAGAGCTCCGTGGACCAAATATCAACTCGAGATGAGAGGTTAGTCCCTGGCTTCGACTCCAGAGGAATACCTCCTTACAACAAGCACCTCAAGCGGAGGCTTCTCTCAGCTCTAGGTATGTGAGAGGGACCCTGAGTTTGCGGCCTCAAGTGGAATGGACACCGCGATGCCCTGACTCGAAATAAGGCCGGATATCCCTGCAGTGACTTGAATGCAGGCTCGTCTTGCATCTCCCAAGACGAAAGGATGTCTGAATCCCCTGTGGAGACCACAGAGAAAGACCTAGTTCCCCACCTCATCGCGACCGGAGGCCTCACATACTTTGAAAACTCCAGAGGTACACTGAGATCAGTGCCTCCAAAGGAGACGATGCCTGACTCCTCGTGAAACTTGATAGGAGTCCCAGGATTCCTGTGGTACGTGAAAAGGGACCCTTGGTCTCCCGCCTCAGCTGGAGAGGCGTCCCAATTGCCCTGCCAAGCCTCGAGGAGAATCCCGAGTTGTCCCTCGCAACTAGGCAGGAGTCCTGCCGTCGCTGAACAAACACGTGGGTGGAAGGGCCATCCCCGTCGTAACTCGAGAATATACCCCAGGTTCCCGCCGCAACTCGAGAAAAACCATGAGACTTCCCCCTCGCCGCAAGATGAGGCCCGATTCCCCTGCACTGCATTCAAAGCAATTCCGTATTGCACATCAAACATGAAAGGAGCCTTGATTTCCTTGATGGCACTCCAGAGAAACCCCAAGAACACTGTTTCAAGGCTAGAGGGATCCTGAGGTCACTGTAGTAACAAGAAAGAGCTCCGTGGCCCAAAAATCAACACGAGATAAGAGGTTAGTCCCTGTCTTCGACTCCAGAGGAATACCACCTTACCACAAGCACCTCAAGCGGAGGCTTCTCTCAGCTCTAGGTATGTGAGAGGGACCCTGAGTTTGCAGCATCAAGTTGAATGGACACCGCGATGCCCTGACTCGAAATGAGGCCGGATATCCCTGCAGTGACTTGAATGCAGGCTCGTCTTGCATCTCCCAAGACGAAAGGATGTCTGAATCCCCTGTGGAGACCACAGAGAAAGACCTAGTTCCCCATCTCATTGCAACCGGAGGCCTCACATCTTTTGAAAACTCCAGAGGTACGCGGAGATCAGTGCCTCCAAAGGAGACGATGCCTGACTCCTCGTGAAACTTGATAGGAGTCCCAGGATTCCTGTGCCACGTGGAAAAGGAAACTTGGTCTCCCGCCTCAGCTGGAGAGGCGTCCCAATTGCCCTGCCAAGCCTCAAGGAGAATCCCGAGTTGTCCCTCGCAACTAGGCAGGAGTCCTGACGTCGCTGAACAAACACGTGGGTGGAAGGTCCATCCCCGTCGTAACTCGAGAATATACCCCAGGTTCCCGCCGCAACTCGAGAAAAACCATGAGACTTCCCCCTCGCCGCGAGATGAGGCCCGATTCCCCTGCACTGCGTGCAGAGCAATTCCGTGTTGCACATCACACATGAAAGGAGCCTTGATTTCCTTGATGGCACTCCAGAGAAACCCCAAGAACACTGTTTCAAGGCTAGAGGGATCCTGAGGTCACTGTAGCCACACAAAAGAGCTCCGTGGACCAAATATCAACTCGAGATGAGAGGTTAGTCCCTGGCTTCGACTCCAGAGGAATACCTCCTTTCCACAAGCACCTCAAGCGGAGGCTTCTCTCAGCTCTAGGTATGTGAGAGGGACCCTGAGTTTGCGGCCTCAAGTGGAATGGACACCGCGATGCCCTGACTCGAAATAAGGCCGGATATCCCTGCAGTGACTTGAATGCAGGCTCGTCTTGCATCTCCCAAGACGAAAGGATGTCTGAATCCCCTGTGGAGACCACAGAGAAAGACCTAGTTCCCCACCTCATCGCGACCGGAGGCCTCACATCCTTTGAAAACTCCAGAGGTACACTGAGATCAGTGCCTCCAAAGGAGACGATGCCTGACTCCTCGTGAAACTTGATAGGAGTCCCAGGATTCCTGTGCCACGTGGAAAAGGAAACTTGGTCTCCCGCCTCAGCTGGAGAGGCGTCCCAATTGCCCTGCCAAGCCTCAAGGAGAATCCCGAGTTGTCCCTCGCAACTAGGCAGGAGTCCTGACGTCGCTGAACAAACACGTGGGTGGAAGGGCCATCCCCGTCGTAACTCGAGAATATACCCCAGGTTCCCGCCGCAACTCGAGAAAAACCATGAGACTTCCCCCTCGCCGCAAGATGAGGCCCGATTCCCCTGCACTGCATTCAAAGCAATTCCGTATTGCACATCAAACATGAAAGGAGCCTTGATTTCCTTGATGGCACTCCAGAGAAACCCCAAGAACACTGTTTCAAGGCTAGAGGGATCCTGAGGTCACTGTAGCCACACAAAAGAGCTCCGGGGACCAAATATCAACTCGAGATGAGAGGTTAGTCCCTGGCTTCGACTCCAGAGGAATACCACCTTACCACAAGCACCTCAAGCGGAGGCTTCTCTCAGCTCTAGGTATGTGAGAGGGACCCTGAGTTTGCGGCCTCAAGTTGAATGGACACCGCGATGCCCTGACTCGAAATGAGGCCGGATATCCCTGCAGTGACTTGAATGCAGGCTCGTCTTGCATCTCCCAAGACGAAAGGATGTCTGAATCCCCTGTGCAGACCACAGAGAAAGACCTAGTTCCCCACCTCATCACGACCGGAGGCCTCACATCCTTTGAAAACTCCAGAGGGACGCGGAGATCCGTTCCTCCAAAGGAGACGATGCCTGACTCCTCGTGAAACTTGATAGGAGTCCCAGGATTCCTGTGGCACGTGGAAAGGGACCCTTGGTCTCCCGCCTCAGCTGGAGAGGCGTCGCAATTGCCCTGCCAAGCCTCGAGGAGAATCCCGAGTTGTCCCTCCCAACTAGGCAGGAGTCCTGACGTCGCTGAACAAACAAGTGGGTGGAAGGGCCATCCCCGTCGTAACTCAAGAATATACCCCAGGTTCCCGCCGTAACTCGAGAAAAACCATGAGACTTCCCCCTCGCTGCGAGATGAGGCCCGATTCGCCTGCACTGCGTGCAGAGCAATTCCGTGTTGCACATCACACATGAAAGGAGCCTTGATTTCCTTGATGGCACTCCAGAGAAACCCCAAGAACACTGTTTCAAGGCTCGAGGGATCTGACGTCACTGTAGCAACACGAAAGAGCTCCGTGGACCAAAAATCAACTCGAGATGAGAGGTTAGTCCCTGGCTTCGACTCCAGAGGAATACCACCTTACCACACGCACCTCAAGAGGAGGCTTCTCTCAGCTCTAGGTATGTGAGAGGGACCCTGAGTTTGCGGCCTCAAGTGGAATGGACACCGCGATGCCCTGACTCGAAATAAGGCCGGATATCCCTGCAGTGACTTGAATGCAGGCTCGTCTTGCATCTCCCAAGACGAAAGGATGTCTGAATCCCCTGTGCAGACCACAGAGAAAGACCTAGTTCCCCACCTCATCACGACCGGAGGCCTTACATCCTTTGAAAACTCCAGAGGTACGCGGAGATCAGTGCCTCCAAAGGAGACGATGCCTGACTCCTCGTGAAACTTGATAGGAGTCCCAGGATTCCTGTGCACGTGGAAAGGGACACTTGGTCTCCCGCCTGAGCTGGAGAGGCGTCCAAATTGCCCTACCAATCCTAGAGGAGAATCCCGAGTTGTCCCTCGCAACTAGACAGGAGTCCTGACCTGGCTGAACAAAAACGTGGGTGGAAGGGCCATCCCCGTCGTAACTCGAGAATATACCCCAGGTTCCCGCCGCAACTCGAGAAAAACCATGAGACTTCCCCCTCGCCACGAGATGAGGCCCGATTCCCCTGCACTGCGTGTAGAGCAATTCCATGTTGCACATCAAACATGAAAGGAGCCTTGATTTCCTTGATGGCACTCCAGAGAAACCCCAAGAACACTGCTTTAAGGCTAGAGGGATCCTGAGGTCACTGCAGCAACACGAAAGAGCTCCGTGGACCAAAAATCAACTCGAGATGAGAGGTTAGTCCCTGGCTTCGACTCCAGAGGAATACCACCTTACCACAAGCACCTCAAGAGGAGGCTTCTCTCAGCTCTAGGTATGTGAGAGGGACCCTGAGTTTGCGACCTCAAGTGGAATGGACACCACGATGCCCTGACTCGAAATAAGGCCGGATATCCCTGCAGTGACTTGAATGCAGGCACGTCTTGCATCTCCCAAGATGAAAAGATGTCTGAATCCCCTGTGGAGACCACAGAGAAAGACCTAGTTCCCCACCTCATCGCGACCGGAGGCCTCACATCCTTTGAAAACTCCAGAGGTACGCGGAGATCAATGCCTCCAAAGGAGACGATGCCTGACTCCTCGTGAAATTTGATAGGAGTCCCAGAATTCCGGTGGCACGTGGAAAGGGACTCTTGGTCTCCCGCCTAAGCTGGGGAAGCGTCCCAATTGCCCTACGAAACCTCGAGGAGAATCCCGAGTTGTCCCTCGCAACTAGGCAGGAGTCTTGACGTCGCTGAACAAACACGTAGGTGGAAGGGCCATCCCCGTCGTAACTCGAGAATATACAGCAGGGTCCCGCCGCAACTCGAGAAAAACCATGAGACTTCCCCCTCGCCGCGAGATGAGGCCCGATTCCCCTGCACTTCGTGCAGAGCAATTCCGTGTTGCACATCACACATGAAAGGAGCCTTGATGTCCTTGATGGCACTCCAGAGAAACCCCAAGAACACTGTTTCAAGGCTGGGGGGATCCTGAGGTAACTGTAGCCACACGAAAGAGCTCTGTGGACCAAAAATCAACTCGAGATGAGAGGTTAGTCCCTGGCTTCGACTCCAGAGGAATACCACCTTACCACAAGCACCTCAAGAGGAGGCTTCTCTCAACTCTAGGTATGTGAGAGGGACCCTGATTTTGCGGCCTCAAGTGGAATGGAGACCGCGATGCCCTGACTCGAAATAAGGCCGGATATCCCTGCAGTGACTTGAATGCAGGCTCGTCTTGCATCTCCCAAGACGAAAGGATGTCTGAATCCCCTGTGGAGACCACAGAGAAAGACCTAGTTCCCCACCTCATCGCAACCGGAGGCCTCACATCCTTTGAAAACTCCAGAGGTACGCGGAGATCAGTGCCTCCAAAGGAGACGATGCCTGACTCCTCGTGAAACTTGATAGGAGTTCCAAATTCCTGTGGCACGTGGAAAGGGACGCTTGGTCTCCCACCTCAGGTGGAGAGAAGTCCCAATTGCCCTGCCAAGCCTTGAGGAGAATCCCGAGTTATCCCTCGCAAGTAGGCAGGAGTCCTGACGTCGCTGAACAAACTCGTGTGTGGAAGGGCCATCCCCGTCGTAACTCGAGAATATACCCCAGGTTGCCACCGCAACTCGAGAAAAACCATGAGACTTCCCCCTCGCCGCGAGATGAGGCCCGATTCCCCTGCACTGCGTGCAGAGCAATTCCGTGTTGCACATCACACATGAAAGGAGCCTTGATTTCCTTGATGGCACTCCAGAGAAACCCCAAGAACACTGTTTCAAGGCTAGAGGGATCCTGAGGTCACTGTAGCCACACAAAAGAGCTCCGTGGACCAAATATCAACTCGAGATGAGAGGTTAGTCCCTGGCTTCGACTCCAGAGGAATACCTCCTTACAACAAGCACCTCAAGCGGAGGCTTCTCTCAGCTCTAGGTATGTGAGAGGGACCCTGAGTTTGCGGCCTCAAGTGGAATGGACACCGCGATGCCCTGACTCGAAATAAGGCCGGATATCCCTGCAGTGACTTGAATGCAGGCTCGTCTTGCATCTCCCAAGACGAAAGGATGTCTGAATCCCCTGTGGAGACCACAGAGAAAGACCTAGTTCCCCACCTCATCGCGACCGGAGGCCTCACATACTTTGAAAACTCCAGAGGTACACTGAGATCAGTGCCTCCAAAGGAGACGATGCCTGACTCCTCGTGAAACTTGATAGGAGTCCCAGGATTCCTGTGGTACGTGAAAAGGGACCCTTGGTCTCCCGCCTCAGCTGGAGAGGCGTCCCAATTGCCCTGCCAAGCCTCGAGGAGAATCCCGAGTTGTCCCTCGCAACTAGGCAGGAGTCCTGCCGTCGCTGAACAAACACGTGGGTGGAAGGGCCATCCCCGTCGTAACTCGAGAATATACCCCAGGTTCCCGCCGCAACTCGAGAAAAACCATGAGACTTCCCCCTCGCCGCAAGATGAGGCCCGATTCCCCTGCACTGCATTCAAAGCAATTCCGTATTGCACATCAAACATGAAAGGAGCCTTGATTTCCTTGATGGCACTCCAGAGAAACCCCAAGAACACTGTTTCAAGGCTAGAGGGATCCTGAGGTCACTGTAGTAACAAGAAAGAGCTCCGTGGCCCAAAAATCAACACGAGATAAGAGGTTAGTCCCTGTCTTCGACTCCAGAGGAATACCACCTTACCACAAGCACCTCAAGCGGAGGCTTCTCTCAGCTCTAGGTATGTGAGAGGGACCCTGAGTTTGCAGCATCAAGTTGAATGGACACCGCGATGCCCTGACTCGAAATGAGGCCGGATATCCCTGCAGTGACTTGAATGCAGGCTCGTCTTGCATCTCCCAAGACGAAAGGATGTCTGAATCCCCTGTGGAGACCACAGAGAAAGACCTAGTTCCCCATCTCATTGCAACCGGAGGCCTCACATCTTTTGAAAACTCCAGAGGTACGCGGAGATCAGTGCCTCCAAAGGAGACGATGCCTGACTCCTCGTGAAACTTGATAGGAGTCCCAGGATTCCTGTGCCACGTGGAAAAGGAAACTTGGTCTCCCGCCTCAGCTGGAGAGGCGTCCCAATTGCCCTGCCAAGCCTCAAGGAGAATCCCGAGTTGTCCCTCGCAACTAGGCAGGAGTCCTGACGTCGCTGAACAAACACGTGGGTGGAAGGTCCATCCCCGTCGTAACTCGAGAATATACCCCAGGTTCCCGCCGCAACTCGAGAAAAACCATGAGACTTCCCCCTCGCCGCGAGATGAGGCCCGATTCCCCTGCACTGCGTGCAGAGCAATTCCGTGTTGCACATCACACATGAAAGGAGCCTTGATTTCCTTGATGGCACTCCAGAGAAACCCCAAGAACACTGTTTCAAGGCTAGAGGGATCCTGAGGTCACTGTAGCCACACAAAAGAGCTCCGTGGACCAAATATCAACTCGAGATGAGAGGTTAGTCCCTGGCTTCGACTCCAGAGGAATACCTCCTTTCCACAAGCACCTCAAGCGGAGGCTTCTCTCAGCTCTAGGTATGTGAGAGGGACCCTGAGTTTGCGGCCTCAAGTGGAATGGACACCGCGATGCCCTGACTCGAAATAAGGCCGGATATCCCTGCAGTGACTTGAATGCAGGCTCGTCTTGCATCTCCCAAGACGAAAGGATGTCTGAATCCCCTGTGGAGACCACAGAGAAAGACCTAGTTCCCCACCTCATCGCGACCGGAGGCCTCACATCCTTTGAAAACTCCAGAGGTACACTGAGATCAGTGCCTCCAAAGGAGACGATGCCTGACTCCTCGTGAAACTTGATAGGAGTCCCAGGATTCCTGTGCCACGTGGAAAAGGAAACTTGGTCTCCCGCCTCAGCTGGAGAGGCGTCCCAATTGCCCTGCCAAGCCTCAAGGAGAATCCCGAGTTGTCCCTCGCAACTAGGCAGGAGTCCTGACGTCGCTGAACAAACACGTGGGTGGAAGGGCCATCCCCGTCGTAACTCGAGAATATACCCCAGGTTCCCGCCGCAACTCGAGAAAAACCATGAGACTTCCCCCTCGCCGCAAGATGAGGCCCGATTCCCCTGCACTGCATTCAAAGCAATTCCGTATTGCACATCAAACATGAAAGGAGCCTTGATTTCCTTGATGGCACTCCAGAGAAACCCCAAGAACACTGTTTCAAGGCTAGAGGGATCCTGAGGTCACTGTAGCCACACAAAAGAGCTCCGGGGACCAAATATCAACTCGAGATGAGAGGTTAGTCCCTGGCTTCGACTCCAGAGGAATACCACCTTACCACAAGCACCTCAAGCGGAGGCTTCTCTCAGCTCTAGGTATGTGAGAGGGACCCTGAGTTTGCGGCCTCAAGTTGAATGGACACCGCGATGCCCTGACTCGAAATGAGGCCGGATATCCCTGCAGTGACTTGAATGCAGGCTCGTCTTGCATCTCCCAAGACGAAAGGATGTCTGAATCCCCTGTGGAGACCACAGAGAAAGACCTAGTTCCCCACCTCATTGCAACCGGAGGCCTCACATCTTTTGAAAACTCCAGAGGTACGCGGAGATCAGTGCCTCCAAAGGAGACGATGCCTGACTCCTCGTGAAACTTGATAGGAGTCCCAGGATTCCTGTGCCACGTGGAAAAGGAAACTTGGTCTCCCGCCTCAGCTGGAGAGGCGTCCCAATTGACCTGCCAAGCCTCGAGGAGAATCCCGAGTTGTCCCTCGCAACTAGGCAGGAGTCCTGACGTCGCTGAACAAACACGTGGGTGGAAGGGCCATCCCCGTCGTAACTCGAGAATATACCCCAGGTTCCCGCCGCAACTCGAGAAAAAACCATGAGACTTCCCCCTCGCCGCGAGATGAGGCCCGATTCCCCTGCACTGCGTGCAGAGCAATTCCGTGTTGCACATCACACATGAAAGGAGCCTTGATTTCCTTGATGGCACTCCAGAGAAACCCCAAGAACACTCTTTCAAGGCTAGAGGGATCCTGAGGTCACTGTAGCCACACAAAAGAGCTCCGTGGACCAAATATCAACTCGAGATGAGAGGTTAGTCCCTCGCTTCGACTCCAGAGGAATACCTCCTTACCACAAGCACCTCAAGCGGAGGCTTCTCTCAGCTCTAGGTATGTGAGAGGGACCCTGAGTTTGCGGCCTCAAGTGGAATGGACACCGCGATGCCCTGACTCGAAATAAGGCCGGATATCCCTGCAGTGACTTGAATGCAGGCTCGTCTTGCATCTCCCAAGACGAAAGGATGTCTGAATCCCCTGTGGAGACCACAGAGAAAGACCTAGTTCCCAACCTCATCGCGACCGGAGGCCTCACATACTTTGAAAACTCCAGAGGTACACTGAGATCAGTGCCTCCAAAGGAGATGATGCCTGACTCCTCGTGAAACTTGATAGGAGTCCCAGGATTCCTGTGGTACGTGGAAAGGGACCCTTGGTCTCCCGCCTCAGCTGGAGAGGCGTCCCAATTGCCCTGCCAAGCCTCGAGGAGAATCCCGAGTTGTCCCTCGCAACTAGGCAGGAGTCCTAACGTCGCTGAAGAAACACGTGTGTGGAAGGTCCATCCCCGTCGTAACTCGAGAATATACCCCAGGTTCCCGCCGCAACTCGAGAAAAACCATGAGACTTCCCCCTCGCCGCGAGATGAGGCCCGATTCCCCTGCACTGCGTGCAGAGCAATTCCGTGTTGCACATCACACATGAAAGGAGCCTTGATTTCTCTGATGGCACTCCAGAGAAACCCCAAGAACACTGTTTCAAGGCTAGAGGGATCCTGAGGTCACTGTAGCCACACAAAAGAGCTTCGTGGACCAAAAATCAACTCGAGATGAGACGTTAGTCCCTGGCTTCGACTCCAGAGGAATACCACCTTACCACAAGCACCTCAAGCGGAGGCTTCTCTAAGCTCTAGGTATATGAGAGGGACCCTGAGTTTGCGGCCTCAAGTGGAATGGACACCGCGATGCCCTGACTCGATATAATGCCGGATATCCCTGCAGTGACTTGAATGCAGGCTCGTCTTGCATTTCCCAAGACGAAAGGATGTCTGAATCCCCTGTGGAGACCACAGAGAAAGACCTAGTTCCCCACCTCATGGCGACCGGAGGCCTCACATCCTTTGAAAACTCCAGAGGTACGCGGCGATCAGTGCCTCCAAAGGACACGATGCCTGACTCCTCGTGAAACTTGATAGGAGTCCCAGGATTCCTGTGGAACGTGGAAATGGACCCTTGTTTTCCCGACTCAGCTGGACAGGCGTCCCAATTGCCCTGCCAAGCCTCGAGAAGAATCCCGAGTTGTCCCTCGCAACTAGGCAGGAGTCCTGACGTCGCTGAACAAACACGTGGGTGGAAGGGCCATCCCCGTCGTAACTCGAGAATATACCCCAGGTTCCCGCCGCAACTCGAGAAAAATCATGAGACTTCCCCCTCGTCACGAGATGAGGCCCGATTCCCCTGCACTGTGTGCAGAGCAATTCCGTGTTGCACATCACACATGAAAGGAGCCTTGATTTCCTTGATGGCACTCCAGAGAAACCCCAAGGACACTCTTTCAAGGCTAGCGGGATCCTGAGGTCACTGTAGCCACACGAAAGAGCTCCGTGGACCAAAAATCAACTCGGGATGAGAGGTTAGTCCCTGGCTTCGACTCCAGAGGAATACCACCTTACCACAAGCACCTCAAGCGGAGGCTTCTCTCAGCTCTAGGTATGTGAGAGGGACCCTGAGTTTGCAGCATCAAGTTGAATGGACACCGCGATGCCCTGACTCGAAATGAGGCCGGATATCCCTGCAGTGACTTGAATGCAGGCTCGTCTTGCATCTCCCAAGACGAAAGGATGTCTGAATCCCCTGTGGAGACCACAGAGAAAGACCTAGTTCCCCACCTCATTGCAACCGGAGGCCTCACATCTTTTGAAAACTCCAGAGGTACGCGGAGATCAGTGCCTCCAAAGGAGACGATGCCTGACTCCTCGTGAAACTTGATAGGAGTCCCAGGATTCCTGTGCCACGTGGAAAAGGAAACTTGGTCTCCCGCCTCAGCTGGAGAGGCGTCCCAATTGCCCTGCCAAGCCTCAAGGAGAATCCCGAGTTGTCCCTCGCAACTAGGCAGGAGTCGTGACGTCGCTGAAGAAACACGTGGGTGGAAGGTCCATCCCCGTCGTAACTCGAGAATATACCCCAGGTTCCCGCCGCAACTCGAGAAAAACCATGAGACTTCCCCCTCGCCGCGAGATGAGGCCCGATTCCCCTGCACTGCGTGCAGAGCAATTCCGTGTTGCACATCACACATGAAAGGAGCCTTGATTTCCTTGATGGCACTCCAGAGAAATCCCAAGAACACTCTTTCAAGGCTAGAGGGATCCTGAGGTCACTGTAGCCACACAAAAGAGCTCCGTGGACCAAATATCAACTCGAGATGAGAGGTTAGTCCCTCGCTTCGACTCCAGAGGAATACCTCCTTACCACAAGCACCTCAAGCGGAGGCTTCTCTCAGCTCTAGGTATGTGAGAGGGACCCTGAGTTTGCGGCCTCTAGTGGAATGGACACCGCGATGCCCTGACTCGAAATAAGGCCGGATATCCCTGCAGTGACTTGAATGCAGGCTCGTCTTGCATCTCCCAAGACGAAAGGATGTCTGAATCCCCTGTGGAGACCACAGAGAAAGACCTAGTTCCCCACCTCATCGCGACCGGAGGCCTCACATACTTTGAAAACTCCAGAGGTACACTGAGATCAGTGCCTCCAAAGGAGATGATGCCTGACTCCTCGTGAAACTTGATAGGAGTCCCAGGATTCCTGTGGTACGTGGAAAGGGACCCTTGGTCTCCCGCCTCAGCTGGAGAGGCGTCCCAATTGCCCTGCCAAGCCTCGAGGAGAATCCCGAGTTGTCCCTCGCAACTAGGCAGGAGTCCTAACGTCGCTGAAGAAACACGTGTGTGGAAGGTCCATCCCCGTCGTAACTCGAGAATATACCCCAGGTTCCCGCCGCAACTCGAGAAAAACCATGAGACTTCCCCCTCGCCGCGAGATGAGGCCCGATTCCCCTGCACTGCGTGCAGAGCAATTCCGTGTTGCACATCACACATGAAAGGAGCCTTGATTTCTTTGATGGCACTCCAGAGAAACCCCAAGAACACTGTTTCAAGGCTAGAGGGATCCTGAGGTCACTGTAGCCACACAAAAGAGCTTCGTGGACCAAAAATCAACTCGAGATGAGACGTTAGTCCCTGGCTTCGACTCCAGAGGAATACCACCTTACCACAAGCACCTCAAGCGGAGGCTTCTCTCAGCTCTAGGTATATGAGAGGGACCCTGAGTTTGCGGCCTCAAGTGGAATGGACACCGCGATGCCCTGACTCGATATAATGCCGGATATCCCTGCAGTGACTTGAATGCAGGCTCGTCTTGCATTTCCCAAGACGAAAGGATGTCTGAATCCCCTGTGGAGATCACAGAGAAAGACCTAGTTCCCCACCTCATCGCGACCGGAGGCCTCACATCCTTTGAAAACTCCAGAGGTACGCGGAGATCAGTGCCTCCAAAGGACACGATGCCTGACTCCTCGTGAAACTTGATAGGAGTCCCAGGATTCCTGTGGAACGTGGAAAGGGACCCTTGTTTTCCCGACTCAGCTGGACAGGCGTCCCAATTGCCCTGCCAAGCCTCGAGAAGAATCCCGAGTTGTCCCTCGCAACTAGGCAGGAGTCCTGACGTCGCTGAACAAACACGTGGGTGGAAGGGCCATCCCCGTCGTAACTCGAGAATATACCCCAGGTTCCCGCCGCAACTCGAGAAAAATCATGAGACTTCCCCCTCGTCACGAGATGAGGCCCGATTCCCCTGCACTGTGTGCAGAGCAATTCCGTGTTGCACATCACACATGAAAGGAGCCTTGATTTCCTTGATGGCACTCCAGAGAAACCCCAAGGACACTCTTTCAAGGCTAGCGGGATCCTGAGGTCACTGTAGCCACACGAAAGAGCTCCGTGGACCAAAAATCAACTCGGGATGAGAGGTTAGTCCCTGGCTTCGACTCCAGAGGAATACCACCTTACCACAAGCACCTCAAGCGGAGGCTTCTCTCAGCTCTAGGTATGTGAGAGGGACCCTGAGTTTGCAGCATCAAGTTGAATGGACACCGCGATGCCCTGACTCGAAATGAGGCCGGATATCCCTGCAGTGACTTGAATGCAGGCTCGTCTTGCATCTCCCAAGACGAAAGGATGTCTGAATCCCCTGTGGAGACCACAGAGAAAGACCTAGTTCCCCACCTCATTGCAACCGGAGGCCTCACATCTTTTGAAAACTCCAGAGGTACGCGGAGATCAGTGCCTCCAAAGGAGACGATGCCTGACTCCTCGTGAAACTTGATAGGAGTCCCAGGATTCCTGTGCCACGTGGAAAAGGAAACTTGGTCTCCCGCCTCAGCTGGAGAGGCGTCCCAATTGCCCTGCCAAGCCTCAAGGAGAATCCCGAGTTGTCCCTCGCAACTAGGCAGGAGTCCTGACGTCGCTGAACAAACACGTGGGTGGAAGGTCCATCCCCGTCGTAACTCGAGAATATACCCCAGGTTCCCGCCGCAACTCGAGAAAAACCATGAGACTTCCCCCTCGCCGCGAGATGAGGCCCGATTCCCCTGCACTGCGTGCAGAGCAATTCCGTGTTGCACATCACACATGAAAGGAGCCTTGATTTCCTTGATGGCACTCCAGAGAAACCCCAAGAACACTGTTTCAAGGCTAGAGGGATCCTGAGGTCACTGTAGCCACACAAAAGAGCTCCGTGGACCAAATATCAACTCGAGATGAGAGGTTAGTCCCTCGCTTCGACTCCAGAGGAATACCTCCTTACCACAAGCACCTCAAGCGGAGGCTTCTCTCAGCTCTAGGTATGTGAGAGGGACCCTGAGTTTGCGGCCTCAAGTGGAATGGACACCGCGATGCCCTGACTCGAAATAAGGCCGGATATCCCTGCAGTGACTTGAATGCAGGCTCGTCTTGCATCTCCCAAGACGAAAGGATGTCTGAATCCCCTGTGGAGACCACAGAGAAAGACCTAGTTCCCCACCTCATCGCGACCGGAGGCCTCACATACTTTGAAAACTCCAGAGGTACACTGAGATCAGTGCCTCCAAAGGAGACGATGCCTGACTCCTCGTGAAACTTGATAGGAGTCCCAGGATTCCTGTGGTACGTGGAAAGGGACCCTTGGTCTCCCGCCTCAGCTGGAGAGGCGTCCCAATTGCCCTGCCAAGCCTCGAGGAGAATCCCGAGTTGTCCCTCGCAACTAGGCAGGAGTCCTGACGTCGCTGAACAAACACGTGGGTGGAAGGGCCATCCCCGTCGTAACTCGAGAATATACCCCAGGTTCCCGCCGCAACTCGAGAAAAACCATGAGACTTCCCCCTCGCCGCAAGATGAGGCCCGATTCCCCTGCACTGCATTCAAAGCAATTCCGTATTGCACATCAAACATGAAAGGAGCCTTGATTTCCTTGATGGCACTCCAGAGAAACCCCAAGAACACTGTTTCAAGGCTAGAGGGATCCTGAGGTCACTGCAGCAACAAGAAAGAGCTCCGTGGCACAAAAATCAACACGAGATAAGAGGTTAGTCCCTGTCTTCGACTCCAGAGGAATACCACCTTAACACAAGCACCTCAAGCGGAGGCTTCTCTCAGCTCTAGGTATGTGAGAGGGACCCTGAGTTTGCAGCATCAAGTTGAATGGACACCGCGATGCCCTGACTCGAAATGAGGCCGGATATCCCTGCAGTGACTTGAATGCAGGCTCGTCTTGCATCTCCCAAGACGAAAGGATGTCTGAATCCCCTGTGGAGACCACAGAGAAAGACCTAGTTCCCCACCTCATTGCAACCGGAGGCCTCACATCTTTTGAAAACTCCAGAGGTACGCGGAGATCAGTGCCTCCAAAGGAGACGATGCCTGACTCCTCGTGAAACTTGATAGGAGTCCCAGGATTCCTGTGCCACGTGGAAAAGGAAACTTGGTCTCCCGCCTCAGCTGGAGAGGCGTCCCAATTGCCCTGCCAAGCCTCAAGGAGAATCCCGAGTTGTCCCTCGCAACTAGGCAGGAGTCCTGACGTCGCTGAACAAACACGTGGGTGGAAGGTCCATCCCCGTCGTAACTCGAGAATATACCCCAGGTTCCCGCCGCAACTCGAGAAAAACCATGAGACTTCCCCCTCGCCGCGAGATGAGGCCCGATTCCCCTGCACTGCGTGCAGAGCAATTCCGTGTTGCACATCACACATGAAAGGAGCCTTGATTTCCTTGATGGCACTCCAGAGAAACCCCAAGAACACTCTTTCAAGGCTAGAGGGATCCTGAGGTCACTGTAGCCACACAAAAGAGCTCCGTGGACCAAATATCAACTCGAGATGAGAGGTTAGTCCCTCGCTTCGACTCCAGAGGAATACCTCCTTACCACAAGCACCTCAAGCGGAGGCTTCTC
Source organism: Cervus elaphus (assembly GCF_910594005.1). Lineage (NCBI taxonomy): Eukaryota > Metazoa > Chordata > Mammalia > Artiodactyla > Cervidae > Cervus > Cervus elaphus. The sequence goes on along the minus strand of NC_057823.1, from coordinate 962,886 downwards.
TCAGCTCTAGGTATGTGAGAGGGACCCTGAGTTTGCGGCCTCAAGTGGAATGGACACCGCGATGCCCTGACTCGAAATAAGGCCGGATATCCCTGCAGTGACTTGAATGCAGGCTCGTCTTGCATCTCCCAAGACGAAAGGATGTCTGAATCCCCTGTGGAGACCACAGAGAAAGACCTAGTTCCCCACCTCATCGCGACCGGAGGCCTCACATACTTTGAAAACTCCAGAGGTACACTGAGATCAGTGCCTCCAAAGGAGATGATGCCTGACTCTTCGTGAAACTTGATAGGAGTCCCAGGATTCCTGTGGTACGTGGAAAGGGACCCTTGGTCTCCCGCCTCAGCTGGAGAGGCGTCCCAATTGCCCTGCCAAGCCTCGAGGAGAATCCCGAGTTGTCCCTCGCAACTAGGCAGGAGTCCTAACGTCGCTGAAGAAACACGTGTGTGGAAGGTCCATCCCCGTCGTAACTCGAGAATATACCCCAGGTTCCCGCCGCAACTCGAGAAAAACCATGAGACTTCCCCCTCGCCGCGAGATGAGGCCCGATTCCCCTGCACTGCGTGCAGAGCAATTCCGTGTTGCACATCACACATGAAAGGAGCCTTGATTTCTTTGATGGCACTCCAGAGAAACCCCAAGAACACTGTTTCAAGGCTAGAGGGATCCTGAGGTCACTGTAGCCACACAAAAGAGCTTCGTGGACCAAAAATCAACTCGAGATGAGACGTTAGTCCCTGGCTTCGACTCCAGAGGAATACCACCTTACCACAAGCACCTCAAGCGGAGGCTTCTCTCAGCTCTAGGTATATGAGAGGGACCCTGAGTTTGCGGCCTCAAGTGGAATGGACACCGCGATGCCCTGACTCGATATAATGCCGGATATCCCTGCAGTGACTTGAATGCAGGCTCGTCTTGCATCTCCCAAGACGAAAGGATGTCTGAATCCCCTGTGGAGACCACAGAGAAAGACCTAGTTCCCCACCTCATCGCGACCGGAGGCCTCACATCCTTTGAAAACTCCAGAGGTACGCGGAGATCAGTGCCTCCAAAGGACACGATGCCTGACTCCTCGTGAAACTTGATAGGAGTCCCAGGATTCCTGTAGAACGTGGAAAGGGACCCTTGTTTTCCCGACTCAGCTGGACAGGCGTCCCAATTGCCCTGCCAAGCCTCGAGAAGAATCCCGAGTTGTCCCTCGCAACTAGGCAGGAGTCCTGACGTCGCTGAACAAACACGTGGGTGGAAGGGCCATCCCCGTCGTAACTCGAGAATATACCCCAGGTTCCCGCCGCAACTCGAGAAAAATCATGAGACTTCCCCCTCGCCGCGAGATGAGGCCCGATTCCCCTGCACTGTGTGCAGAGCAATTCCGTGTTGCACATCACACATGAAAGGAGCCTTGATTTCCTTGATGGCACTCCAGAGAAACCCCAAGGACACTCTTTCAAGGCTAGCGGGATCCTGAGGTCACTGTAGCCACACGAAAGAGCTCCGTGGACCAAAAATCAACTCGGGATGAGAGGTTAGTCCCTGGCTTCGACTCCAGAGGAATACCACCTTACCACAAGCACCTCAAGCGGAGGCTTCTCTCAGCTCTAGGTATGTGAGAGGGACCCTGAGTTGCAGCATCAAGTTGAATGGACACCGCGATGCCCTGACTCGAAATGAGGCCGGATATCCCTGCAGTGACTTGAATGCAGGCTCGTCTTGCATCTCCCAAGATGAAAGGATGTCTGAATCCCCTGTGGAGACCACAGAGAAAGACCTAGTTCCCCACCTCATTGCAACCGGAGGCCTCACATCTTTTGAAAACTCCAGAGGTACGCGGAGATCAGTGCCTCCAAAGGAGACGATGCCTGACTCCTCGTGAAACTTGATAGGAGTCCCAGGATTCCTGTGCCACGTGGAAAAGGAAACTTGGTCTCCCGCCTCAGCTGGAGAGGCGTCCCAATTGCCCTGCCAAGCCTCAAGGAGAATCCCGAGTTGTCCCTCGCAACTAGGCAGGAGTCCTGACGTCGCTGAACAAACACGTGGGTGGAAGGTCCATCCCCGTCGTAACTCGAGAATATACCCCAGGTTCCCGCCGCAACTCGAGAAAAACCATGAGACTTCCCCCTCGCCGCGAGATGAGGCCCGATTCCCCTGCACTGCGTGCAGAGCAATTCCGTGTTGCACATCACACATGAAAGGAGCCTTGATTTCCTTGATGGCACTCCAGAGAAACCCCAAGAACACTCTTTCAAGGCTAGAGGGATCCTGAGGTCACTGTAGCCACACAAAAGAGCTCCGTGGACCAAATATCAACTCGAGATGAGAGGTTAGTCCCTGGCTTCGACTCCAGAGGAATACCTCCTTACCACAAGCACCTCAAGCGGAGGCTTCTCTCAGCTCTAGGTATGTGAGAGGGACCCTGAGTTTGCGGCCTCAAGTGGAATGGAGACCGCGATGCCCTGACTCGAAATAAGGCCGGATATCCCTGCAGTGACTTGAATGCAGGCTCGTCTTGCATCTCCCAAGACGAAAGGATGTCTGAATCCCCTGTGGAGACCACAGAGAAAGACCTAGTTCCCCACCTCATCGCGACCGGAGGCCTCACATACTTTGAAAACTCCAGAGGTACACTGAGATCAGTGCCTCCAAAGGAGACGATGCCTGACTCCTCGTGAAACTTGATAGGAGTCCCAGGATTCCTGTGGTACGTGGAAAGGGACCCTTGGTCTCCCGCCTCAGCTGGAGAGGCGTCCCAATTGCCCTGCCAAGCCTCGAGGAGAATCCCGAGTTGTCCCTCGCCACTAGGCAGGAGTCCTGACGTCGCTGAACAAACACGTGGGTGGAAGGGCCATCCCCGTCGTAACTCGAGAATATACCCCAGGTTCCCGCCGCAACTCGAGAAAAACCATGAGACTTCCCCCTCGCCGCAAGATGAGGCCCGATTCCCCTGCACTGCATTCAAAGCAATTCCGTATTGCACATCAAACATGAAAGGAGCCTTGATTTCCTTGATGGCACTCCAGAGAAACCCCAAGAACACTGTTTCAAGGCTAGAGGGATCCTGAGGTCACTGCAGCAACAAGAAAGAGCTCCGTGGCCCAAAAATCAACACGAGATAAGAGGTTAGTCCCTGTCTTCGACTCCAGAGGAATACCACCTTAACACAAGCACCTCAAGCGGAGGCTTCTCTCAGCTCTAGGTATGTGAGAGGGACCCTGAGTTTGCAGCATCAAGTTGAATGGACACCGCGATGCCCTGACTCGAAATGAGGCCGGATATCCCTGCAGTGACTTGAATGCAGGCTCGTCTTGCATCTCCCAAGACGAAAGGATGTCTAAATCCCCTGTGGAGACCACAGAGAAAGACCTAGTTCCCCACCTCATTGCAACCGGAGGCCTCACATCTTTTGAAAACTCCAGAGGTACGCGGAGATCAGTGCCTCCAAAGGAGACGATGCCTGACTCCTCGTGAAACTTGATAGGAGTCCCAGGATTCCTGTGCCACGTGGAAAAGGAAACTTGGTCTCCCGCCTCAGCTGGAGAGGCGTCCCAATTGCCCTGCCAAGCCTCAAGGAGAATCCCGAGTTGTCCCTCGCAACTAGGCAGGAGTCCTGACGTCGCTGAACAAACACGTGGGTGGAAGGTCCATCCCCGTCGTAACTCGAGAATATACCCCAGGTTCCCGCCGCAACTCGAGAAAAACCATGAGACTTCCCCCTCGCCGCGAGATGAGGCCCGATTCCCCTGCACTGCGTGCAGAGCAATTCCGTGTTGCACATCACACATGAAAGGAGCCTTGATTTCCTTGATGGCACTCCAGAGAAACCCCAAGAACACTCTTTCAAGGCTAGAGGGATCCTGAGGTCACTGTAGCCACACAAAAGAGCTCCGTGGACCAAATATCAACTCGAGATGAGAGGTTAGTCCCTCGCTTCGACTCCAGAGGAATACCTCCTTACCACAAGCACCTCAAGCGGAGGCTTCTCTCAGCTCTAGGTATGTGAGAGGGACCCTGAGTTTGCGGCCTCAAGTGGAATGGACACCGCGATGCCCTGACTCGAAATAAGGCCGGATATCCCTGCAGTGACTTGAATGCAGGCTCGTCTTGCATCTCCCAAGACGAAAGGATGTCTGAATCCCCTGTGGAGACCACAGAGAAAGACCTAGTTCCCCACCTCATCGCGACCGGAGGCCTCACATACTTTGAAAACTCCAGAGGTACACTGAGATCAGTGCCTCCAAAGGAGATGATGCCTGACTCCTCGTGAAACTTGATAGGAGTCCCAGGATTCCTGTGGTACGTGGAAAGGGACCCTTGGTCTCCCGCCTCAGCTGGAGAGGCGTCCCAATTGCCCTGCCAAGCCTCGAGGAGAATCCCGAGTTGTCCCTCGCAACTAGGCAGGAGTCCTAACGTCGCTGAAGAAACACGTGTGTGGAAGGTCCATCCCCGTCGTAACTCGAGAATATAACCCAGGTTCCCGCCGCAACTCGAGAAAAACCATGAGACTTCCCCCTCGCCGCGAGATGAGGCCCGATTACCCTGCACTGCGTGCAGAGCAATTCCGTGTTGCACATCACACATGAAAGGAGCCTTGATTTCTTTGATGGCACTCCAGAGAAACCCCAAGAACACTGTTTCAAGGCTAGAGGGATCCTGAGGTCACTGTAGCCACACAAAAGAGCTTCGTGGACCAAAAATCAACTCGAGATGAGACGTTAGTCCCTGGCTTCGACTCCAGAGGAATACCACCTTACCACAAGCACCTCAAGCGGAGGCTTCTCTCAGCTCTAGGTATATGAGAGGGACCCTGAGTTTGCGGCCTCAAGTGGAATGGACACCGCGATGCCCTGACTCGATATAATGCCGGATATCCCTGCAGTGACTTGAATGCAGGCTCGTCTTGCATTTCCCAAGACGAAAGGATGTCTGAATCCCCTGTGGAGACCACAGAGAAAGACCTAGTTCCCCACCTCATCGCGACCGGAGGCCTCACATCCTTTGAAAACTCCAGAGGTACGCGGAGATCAGTGCCTCCAAAGGACACGATGCCTGACTCCTCGTGAAACTTGATAGGAGTCCCAGGATTCCTGTGGAACGTGGAAAGGGACCCTTGTTTTCCCGACTCAGCTGGACAGGCGTCCCAATTGCCCTGCCAAGCCTCGAGAAGAATCCCGAGTTGTCCCTCGCAACTAGGCAGGAGTCCTGACGTCGCTGAACAAACACGTGGGTGGAAGGGCCATCCCCGTCGTAACTCGAGAATATACCCCAGGTTCCCGCCGCAACTCGAGAAAAATCATGAGACTTCCCCCTCGTCACGAGATGAGGCCCGATTCCCCTGCACTGTGTGCAGAGCAATTCCGTGTTGCACATCACACATGAAAGGAGCCTTGATTTCCTTGATGGCACTCCAGAGAAACCCCAAGGACACTCTTTCAAGGCTAGCGGGATCCTGAGGTCACTGTAGCCACACGAAAGAGCTCCGTGGACCAAAAATCAACTCGGGATGAGAGGTTAGTCCCTGGCTTCGACTCCAGAGGAATACCACCTTACCACAAGCACCTCAAGCGGAGGCTTCTCTCAGCTCTAGGTATGTGAGAGGGACCCTGAGTTTGCAGCATCAAGTTGAATGGACACCGCGATGCCCTGACTCGAAATGAGGCCGGATATCCCTGCAGTGACTTGAATGCAGGCTCGTCTTGCATCTCCCAAGACGAAAGGATGTCTGAATCCCCTGTGGAGACCACAGAGAAAGACCTAGTTCCCCACCTCATTGCAACCGGAGGCCTCACATCTTTTGGAAACTCCAGAGGTACGCGGAGATCAGTGCCTCCAAAGGAGACGATGCCTGACTCCTCGTGAAACTTGATAGGAGTCCCAGGATTCCTGTGCCACGTGGAAAAGGAAACTTGGTCTCCCGCCTCAGCTGGAGAGGCGTCCCAATTGCCCTGCCAAGCCTCAAGGAGAATCCCGAGTTGTCCCTCGCAACTAGGCAGGAGTCCTGACGTCGCTGAACAAACACGTGGGTGGAAGGTCCATCCACGTCGTAACTCGAGAATATACCCCAGGTTCCCGCCGCAACTCGAGAAAAACCATGAGACTTCCCCCTCGCCGCGAGATGAGGCCCGATTCCCCTGCACTGCGTGCAGAGCAATTCCGTGTTGCACATCACACATGAAAGGAGCCTTGATTTCCTTGATGGCACTCCAGAGAAACCCCACGAACACTGTTTCAAGGCTAGAGGGATCCTGAGGTCACTGTAGCCACACAAAAGAGCTCCGTGGACCAAATATCAACTCGAGATGAGAGGTTAGTCCCTGGCTTCGACTCCAGAGGAATACCTCCTTACCACAAGCACCTCAAGCGGAGGCTTCTCTCAGCTCTAGGTATGTGAGAGGGACCCTGAGTTTGCGGCCTCAAGTGGAATGGACACCGCGATGCCCTGACTCGAAATAAGGCCGGATATCCCTGCAGTGACTTGAATGCAGGCTCGTCTTGCATCTCCCAAGACGAAAGGTTGTCTGAATCCCCTGTGGAGACCACAGAGAAAGACCTAGTTCCCCACCTCATCGCGACCGGAGGCCTCACATACTTTGAAAACTCCAGAGGTACACTGAGATCAGTGCCTCCAAAGGAGACGATGCCTGACTCCTCGTGAAACTTGATAGGAGTCCCAGGATTCCTGTGGTACGTGGAAAGGGACCCTTGGTCTCCCGCCTCAGCTGGAGAGGCGTCCCAATTGCCCTGCCAAGCCTCGAGGAGAATCCCGAGTTGTCCCTCGCAACTAGGCAGGAGTCCTGACGTCGCTGAACAAACACGTCGGTGGAAGGGCCATCCCCGTCGTACCTCGAGAATATACCCCAGGTTCCCGGCGCAACTCGAGAAAAACCATGAGACTTCCCCCTCGCCGCAAGATGAGGCCCGATTCCCCTGCACTGCATTCAAAGCAATTCCGTATTGCACATCAAACATGAAAGGAGCCTTGATTTCCTTGATGGCACTCCAGAGAAACCCCAAGAACACTGTTTCAAGGCTAGAGGGATCCTGAGGTCACTGTAGCAACAAGAAAGAGCTCCGTGGCCCAAAAATCAACACGAGATAAGAGGTTAGTCCCTGTCTTCGACTCCAGAGGAATACCACCTTACCACAAGCACCTCAAGCGGAGGCTTCTCTCAGCTCTAGGTATGTGAGAGGGACCCTGAGTTTGCAGCATCAAGTTGAATGGACACCGCGATGCCCTGACTCGAAATGAGGCCGGATATCCCTGCAGACACTTGAATGCAGGCTCGTCTTGCATCTCCCAAGACGAAAGGATGTCTGAATCCCCTGTGGAGACCACAGAGAAAGACCTAGTTCCCCACCTCATTGCAACCGGAGGCCTCACATCTTTTGAAAACTCCAGAGGTACGCGGAGATCAGTGCCTCCAAAGGAGACGATGCCTGACTCCTCGTGAAACTTGATAGGAGTCCCAGGATTCCTGTGCTACGTGGAAAAGGAAACTTGGTCTCCCGCCTCAGCTGGAGAGGCGTCCCAATTGCCCTGCCAAGCCTCAAGGAGAATCCCGAGTTGTCCCTCGCAACTAGGCAGGAGTCCTGACGTCGCTGAACAAACACGTGGGTGGAAGGGCCATCCCCGTCGTAACTCGAGAATATACCCCAGGTTCCCGCCGCAACTCGAGAAAAACCATGAGACTTCCCCCTCGCCGCGAGATGAGGCCCGATTCCCCTGCACTGCGTGCAGAGCAATTCCGTGTTGCACATCACACATGAAAGGAGCCTTGATTTCCTTGATGGCACTCCAGAGAAACCCCAAGAACACTGTTTCAAGGCTAGAGGGATCCTGAGGTCACTGTAGCCACACAAAAGAGCTCCGTGGACCAAATATCAACTCGAGATGAGAGGTTAGTCCCTGGCTTCGACTCCAGAGGAATACCTCCTTACCACAAGCACCTCAAGCGGAGGCTTCTCTCAGCTCTAGGTATGTGAGAGGGACACTGAGTTTGCGGCCTCAAGTGGAATGGACACCGCGATGCCCTGACTCGAAATGAGGCCGGATATCCCTGCAGTGACTTGAATGCAGGCTCGTCTTGCATCTCCCAAGACGAAAGGATGTCTGAATCCCCTGTGGAGACCACAGAGAAAGACCTAGTTCCCCACCTCATCGCGACCGGAGGCCTCACATACTTTGAAAACTGCAGAGGTACACTGAGATCAGTGCCTCCAAAGGAGACGATGCCTGACTCCTCGTGAAACTTGATAGGAGTCCCAGGATTCCTGTGGTACGTGGAAAGGGACCCTTGGTCTCCCGCCTCAGCTGGAGAGGCGTCCCAATTGCCCTGCCAAGCCTCGAGGAGAATCCCGAGTTGTCCCTCGCAACTAGGCAGGAGTCCTGACGTCGCTGAACAAACACGTGGGTGGAAGGGCCATCCCCGTCGTAACTCGAGAATATACCCCAGGTTCCCGCCGCAACTCGAGAAAAACCATGAGACTTCCCCCTCGCCGCAAGATGAGGCCCGATTCCCCTGCACTGCATTCAAAGCAATTCCGTATTGCACATCAAACATGAAAGGAGCCTTGATTTCCTTGATGGCACTCCAGAGAAACCCCAAGAACACTGTTTCAAGGCTAGAGGGATCCTGAGGTCACTGTAGTAACAAGAAAGAGCTCCGTGGCCCAAAAATCAACACGAGATAAGAGGTTAGTCCCTGTCTTCGACTCCAGAGGAATACCACCTTACCACAAGCACCTCAAGCGGAGGCTTCTCTCAGCTCTAGGTATGTGAGAGGGACCCTGAGTTTGCAGCATCAAGTTGAATGGACACCGCGATGCCCTGACTCGAAATGAGGCCGGATATCCCTGCAGTGACTTGAATGCAGGCTCGTCTTGCATCTCCCAAGACGAAAGGATGTCTGAATCCCCTGTGGAGACCACAGAGAAAGACCTAGTTCCCCACCTCATTGCAACCGGAGGCCTCACATCTTTTGAAAACTCCAGAGGTACGCGGAGATCAGTGCCTCCAAAGGAGACGATGCCTGACTCCTCGTGAAGCTTGATAGGAGTCCCAGGATTCCTGTGCCACGTGGAAAAGGAAACTTGGTCTCCCGCCTCAGCTGGAGAGGCGTCCCAATTGCCCTGCCAAGCCTCAAGGAGAATCCCGAGTTGTCCCTCGCAACTAGGCAGGAGTCCTGACGTCGCTGAACAAACACGTGGGTGGAAGGTCCATCCCCGTCGTAACTCGAGAATATACCCCAGGTTCCCGCCGCAACTCGAGAAAAACCATGAGACTTCCCCCTCGCCGCGAGATGAGGCCCGATTCCCCTGCACTGCGTGCAGAGCAATTCCGTGTTGCACATCACACATGAAAGGAGCCTTGATTTCCTTGATGGCACTCCAGAGAAACCCCAAGAACACTGTTTCAAGGCTAGAGGGATCCTGAGGTCACTGTAGCCACACAAAAGAGCTCCGTGGACCAAATATCAACTCGAGATGAGAGGTTAGTCCCTGGCTTCGACTCCAGAGGAATACCTCCTTACCACAAGCACCTCAAGCGGAGGCTTCTCTCAGCTCTAGGTATGTGAGAGGGACCCTGAGTTTGCGGCCTCAAGTGGAATGGACACCGCGATGCCCTGACTCGAAATAAGGCCGGATATCCCTGCAGTGACTTGAATGCAGGCTCGTCTTGCATCTCCCAAGACGAAAGGATGTCTGAATCCCCTGTGGAGACCACAGAGAAAGACCTAGTTCCCCAACTCATCGCGACCGGAGGCCTCACATACTTTGAAAACTCCAGAGGTACACTGAGATCAGTGCCTCCAAAGGAGACGATGCCTGACTCCTCGTGAAACTTGATAGGAGTCCCAGGATTCCTGTGGTACGTGGAAAGGGACCCTTGGTCTCCCGCCTCAGCTGGAGAGGCGTCCCAATTGCCCTGCCAAGCCTCGAGGAGAATCCCGAGTTGTCCCTCGCAACTAGGCAGGAGTCCTGACGTCGCTGAACAAACACGTGGGTGGAAGGGCCATCCCCGTCGTAACTCGAGAATATACCCCAGGTTCCCGCCGCAACTCGAGAAAAACCATGAGACTTCCCCCTCGCCGCAAGATGAGGCCCGATTCCCCTGCACTGCATTCAAAGCAATTCCGTATTGCACATCACACATGAAAGGAGCCTTGATTTCCTTGATGGCACTCCAGAGAAACCCCAAGAACACTGTTTCAAGGCTAGAGGGATCCTGAGGTCACTGTAGCAACAAGAAAGAGCTCCGTGGCCCAAAAATCAACACGAGATAAGAGGTTAGTCCCTGTCTTCGACTCCAGAGGAATACCACCTTACCACAAGCACCTCAAGAGGAGGCTTCTCTCAGCTCTAGGTATGTGAGAGGGACCCTGAGTTTGCGGCCTCAAGTGGAATGGACCCCGCGATGGCCTGACTCGAAATAAGGCCGGATATCCCTGCAGTGACTTGAATGCAGGCGCATCTTGCATCTCCCAAGACGAAAGGATGTCTGAGTCCCCTGTGGAGACCACAGAGAAAGACCTAGTTCCCCACCTCATCGCGACCGGAGGCCTCACATCCTTTGAAAACTCCAGAGGTACGCGGAGATCAGTGCCTCCAAAGGAGACGATGCCTGACTCCTCGTGAAAATTGATAGGAGTTCCAGGATTCCTGTGGCACGTGGAAAGGGACCCTTGGTCTCCCCCCTCAGCTGGAGAGGCGTCCCAATTGCCCTGCCAAGCCTCGAGGAGAATCCCGAGTTGTCCCTCGCAACTAGGCAGGAGTCCTGACGTGGCTGAACAAAGACAAGGGTGGAAGGGCCATCCCCGTCGTAACTCGAGAATATACCCCAGATTCCCGCCGCAACTCGAGAAAAATCATGAGACTTCCCCCTCGTCGCGAGATGAGGCCCGATTCCCCTGCCCTGCGTGCAGAGCAATTCCGTGTTGCACATCACACATGAAAGGAGCCTTGATTTCCTTGATGGCACTCCAGAGAAACCCCAAGGACACTCTTTCAAGGCTAGAGGGATCCTGAGGTCACTGTAGCCACACGAAAGAGCTCCGTGGACCAAAAATCAACTCGAGATGAGAGGTTAGTCCCTGGCTTCGACTCCAGAGGAATACCACCTTACCATAAGCACCTCAAGCGGAGGCTTCTCTCAGCTCTAGGTATGTGATAGGGACCCTGAGTTTGCAGCCTCAAGTCGAATGGACACCGCGATGCCCTGACTCGAAATAAGGCTGGATATCCCTGCAGTGACTTGAATGCAGGCTCGTCTTGCATCTCCCAAGATGAAAGGATGTCTGAATCCCCTGTGGAGACCACAGAGAAAGACCTAGTTCCCCACCTCATTGCAACCGGAGGCCTCACATCCTTTGAAAACTCCAGAGGTACGTGGAGATCAGTGCCTCCAAAGGAGAAGATGCCTGACTCCTCTTGAAACTTGATAGGAGTCCCAGGATTCCTGTGCCACGTGGAAAAGGAAACTTGGTCTCCCGCCTCAGCTGGAGAGGCGTCCCAATTGCCCTGCCAAGCCTCAAGGAGAATCCCGAGTTGTCCCTCGCAACTAGGCAGGAGTCCTAACGTCGCTGAAAAAACACGTGTGTGGAAGGTCCATCCCCGTCGTAACTCGAGAATATACCCCAGGTTCCCGCCGCAACTCGAGAAAAACCATGAGACTTCCCCCTCGCCGCGAGATGAGGCCCGATTCCCCTGCACTGCGTGCAGAGCAATTCCGTGTTGCACATCACACATGAAAGGAGCCTTGATTTCTTTGATGGCACTCCAGAGAAACCCCAAGAACACTGTTTCAAGGCTAGAGGGATCCTGAGGTCACTGTAGCCACACAAAAGAGCTTCGTGGACCAAAAATCAACTCGAGATGAGACGTTAGTCCCTGGCTTCGACTCCAGAGGAATACCACCTTACCACAAGCACCTCAAGCGGAGGCTTCTCTCAGCTCTAGGTATATGAGAGGGACCCTGAGTTTGCGGCCTCAAGTGGAATGGACACCGCGATGCCCTGACTCGATATAATGCCGGATATCCCTGCAGTTACTTGAATGCAGGCTCGTCTTGCATTTCCCAAGACGAAAGGATGTCTGAATCCCCTGTGGAGACCACAGAGAAAGACCTAGTTCCCCACCTCATGGCGACCGGAGGCCTCACATCCTTTGAAAACTACAGAGGTACGCGGAGATCAGGGCCTCCAAAGGACACGATGCCTGACTCCTCGTGAAACTTGATAGGAGTCCCAGGATTCCTGTGGCACGTGGAAAGGGACCCTTGGTCTCCCGCCTCAGCTGGAGAGGCGTCCCAATTGCCCTGCCAAGCCTCGAGGAGAATCCCGAGTTGTCCCTCGCAACTAGGCAGGAGTCCTGACGTCGCTGAACAAACACGTGGGTGGAAGGACCATCCCCGTCGTAACTCGAGAATATACCCCAGGTTCCCGCCGCAACTCGAGAAAAACCATGAGACTTCCCCCTCGCCGCGAGATGAGGCCCGATTCCCCTGCACTGCGTGCAGAGCAGTTCCGTGTTGCACATCACACATGAAAGGAGCCTTGATTTCCTTGATGGCACTCCAGAGAAACCCCAAGAACACTGTTTCAAGGCTAAAGGGATCCTGAGGTCACTGTAGCCACACGAAAGAGCTCCGTGGAGCAAAAATCAACTCGAGATGAGAGGTTAGTCCCTGGCTTCGACTCCAGAGGAATACCACCTTACCACAAGCACCTCAAGAGGAGGCTTCTCTCAGCTCTAGGTATGTGAGAGGGACGCTGAGTTTGCAGGATCAAGTGGAATGTACACTGCGATGCCCTGAGGCGAAATAAGGCCGGATATTCCTGCAGTGACTTGAATGTAGGCTCCTCTTGCATCTCCCAAGAGGAAAGGATGTCTGAATCCCCTGTGAAGACCACAGAGAAAGCCCTAGTTCCCCACCTCATCGTGACCGGAGGCCTCACATCCTTTGAAAACTCCAGAGGTACGCAGAGATCCGCGCCTCCAAAGAAGACGTTACCTGACTCCTCGTGAAAATTGATAGGAGTCCCAGGATTCCTGTGGCACGTGGAAAGGGACCCTTGGTCTCCCGCCTCAGCTGGAGAGGCGTCCCAATTGCCCTGCCAAGCCTCGAGGAGAATCCCGAGTTGTCCCTCGCAACTAGGCAGGAGTCGTGACGTCGTTGAACAAACACGTGTGTGGAAGGGCCATCCGTGTGGTAACTCGAGAATATACCCCAGGTTCCCGCCGCAACTCGAGAAAAACCATGAGACTTCCCCCTTGCCGCGAGATGAGGCCCGATTCCCCTGCACTGCGTGCAGAGCAATTCCGTATTGCACATCACACATGAAAGGAGCCTTGATTTCCTTGATGGCACTCCAGAGAAACCCCAAGAGCTGTGTTTCAAGGCTAGAGGGATCCTGAGGTCACTGTAGCAACACGAAAGAGCTCCGTGGACCAAAAATCAACTCGACATGAGAGGTTAGTCCCTGGCTTCAACTCCAGAGGAATACCACCTTACCACAAGCACCTCAAGAGGAGGCTTCTCTCAGCCTTAGGTATGTGAGAGGGACCCTGAGTTTGCGGCCTCAAGTGGAATGGACAATGCGATGCCCTGACGCGAAATAACGCCTGATATCCCTGCAGTGACTTGAATGCAGGCTCTCTTGCATCTCCCAAGATGAAAGGATGTCTGAATCCCCTGTGGAGACCACAGAGAAAGACCTAGTTCCCCACTTCATGGCGACCGGAGGCCTCACATCCTTTGAAAACTCCAGAGGTACGCGGAGATCAGTGCCTCCAAAGGAGACGATGCCTGACTCCTCGTGAAACTTGATACGAGTCCCAGGATTCCTGTGGCACGTGGAAAGGGAGCCTTGGTCTCCCGCCTCAGCTGGAGAGGCGTCCCAATTGCCCTGCCAAGCCTCGAGGAGAATCCCGAGTTGTCCCTCGCAACTAGGCAGGAGTCCTGACGTCGCTGAACAAACACGTGGGTGGAAGGACCATCCCCGTCGTAACTCGAGAATTTACCCCAGGTTCCCGCCGCAACTCGAGAAAAACCATGAGACTTCCCACTTGCCGCGATATGAGGCCCGATTCCCCTGCACTGCGTGCAGAGCAATTCCGTGTTGCACATCACACATGAAAGGAGCCTTGATTTCCTTGATGGCACTCCAGAGAAACCACAAGAACACTGTTTCAAGGCTAGAGGGATCCTGAGGTCACTGTAGCAACAAGAAAGAGCTCCGTGGACCAAAAATCAACTCGAGATGAGAGGGTAGTCCCTGGCTTCTACTCCAGAGGAATACCACCGTACCACAAGCACCTAAAGAGGAGGCTTCTCTCAGCTCTAGCTATGTGAGAGGGACCCTGAGTTTGTGGCCTCAAGGGAAATGGACACCGCGACGCCCTGACTCAAAATAAGGCCGGATATCCCAGCAGTGACTTGAATGCAGGCTCGTCTTGCATCTCCCAAGACGAAAGGATGTCTGAATACCCTGTGGAGACCACAGAGAAAGACGTAGTTCCCCACCTCATCGCGACCGGAGGCCTCACATCCTTTGAAAACTCCAGAGGTACGCGGAGATCAGTGCCTCCAAAGGAGACGATGCCTGACTCCTCGTGAAAGTTGATAGGAGTGCCAGGATTCCTGTGGCACGTGGAAAGGGACACTTGGTCTCCCGCCTCAGCTGGAGAGGCGTTCCAATTGCCCTGACAAGCCTCGAGGAGAATCCCGAGTTGTCCCTCGCAACTAGGAAGGAGTCCTGACGTCGCTGAACAAACACGTGGGTGGAAGGGCCATCCCCTTCGTAACTCGAGAATATACCCCAGGTTCCCGCCGCAACTCGAGAAAAACCATGAGACGTCCCCCTCGCCGCGAGATGAGGCCAGATTCCCCTGCAGTGCGTGCAGAGCAATTCCGTGCTACACATCACACATGAAAGGAGCCTTGATTACCTTGATGGCACTCCAGAGAAACCCCAAGAACACTGTTTCAAGGCTAGAGGGATCCTGAGGTCCCTGTAGCAACATGAAAGAGCTCCGTGGACCCAAAATCAACTCGAGATGAGAGGTTAGTCCCTGGCTTCGACTCCAGAGGAATACCACCTTACCACAAGCACCTCAAGAGGAGGCTTCTCTCAGCTCTAGGTATGTGAGAGGGACGCTGAGTTTGCGGCCTCAAGTGGAATGGACACCGCGATGCCCTGACTCGAAATAAGGCCGGATATCCCTGCAGTGACTTGAATGCAGGCTTGTCTTGCATCTCCCAAGACGAAAGGATGTCTGAATCCCCTGTGGAGACCACAGAGAAAGACCTAGTTCCCAACCTCATCGCGACCGGAGGCCTCACATCCTTTGAAAACTCCAGAGGTACGCGGAGATCAGTGCCTCCAAAGGAGACGATGCCTGACTCCTCGTGAAACTTGATAGCAGTCCCAGGATTACTGTGGCACGTGGAAAGGGACCCTTGGTCTCCTGCCTCAGCTGGAGAGGCGTCCCAATTGCCCTGCCAAGCCTCGAGGACAATCTCGAGTTGTCCCTCGCAACTAGGCAGGAGTCCTGACGTCGCTGAACAAACACGTGGGTGGAAGGGCCATCCCCGTCGTAACTCGAGAATATACCCCAGGTTCCCGCCGCAAATCGAGAAAAACCATGGGACTTCCCCCTCGCCGCAAGATGAGGCCCGATTCCCCTGCACTGCATTCAAAGCAAATCCGTATTGCACATCACACATCAAAGGAGCCTTGATTTCCTTGATGGCACTCCAGAGAAACCCCAAGAACACTGTTTCAAGGCTAGAGGGATACTGAGGTCACTGTAGCAACACGAAAGAGCTCCGTGGACCAAAAATCAACTCGAGGTGAGAGGTTAGTCCCTGGCTTCGACTCCAGAGGCATACCACCTTACCACAAGCACCTCAAGAGGAGGCTTCTCTCAGCTCTAGGTATGTGAGAGGGACCCTAATTTTGCGGCCTCAAGTGGAATGGACACTGCGATGCCCTGATGCGAAATAAGGCCGGATATCCCTGCAGTGACTTGAATGCAGGCTCGTCTTGCATCTCCCAAGATGAAAGGATGTCTGAATCCCCTGTGGAGACCACAGAGAAAGACCTAGTTCCCCACTTCATGGCGACCGGAGGCCTCACATCCTTTGAAAACTCCAGAGGTACGCGGAAATCAGTGCCTCCAAAGGAGACGATGCCTGACTCCTCGTGAAACTTGATACGAGTCCCAGGATTCCTGTGGCACGTGGAAAGGGACCCTTGGTCTCCCGCCTCAGCTGGAGAGGCGTCCCAATTGCCCTGCCAATCCTCGAGGAGAATCCCGAGTTGTCCCTCGCAACTAGGCAGGAGTCCTGACGTCGCTGAACAAACACGTGGGTGGAAGGGCCATCCCCGGCGTAACTCGAGAATATACCCCAGGTTCCTGCCGCAACTCGAGAAAAACCATGAGACTTCCCCCTCGCCGCGAGATGAGGCCCGATTCCCCTGCACTGCGTGCAGAGCAATTCCGTGTTGCACATCACACATGAAAGGAGCCTTGATTTCCTTGATGGCACTCCAGAGAAACCCCAAGAACACTGTTTCAAGGCTAGAGGGATCCTGAGGTCACTGTAGCAACAAGAAAGAGCTCTGTGGACCAAAAATCAACTCGAGATGGGAGGGTAGTCCCTGGCTTCTACTCCAGAGGAATACCACCGTACCACAAGCACCTAAAGAGGAGGCTTCTCTCAGCTCTAGCTATGTGAGAGGGACCCTGAGTTTGTGGCCTCAAGTGAAATGGACACCGCGACGCCCTGACTCGAAATAAGGCCGGATATCCCTGCAGTGACTTGAATGCAGGCTAGTCTTGCATCTCCCAAGACGAAAGGATGTCTGAATCCCCTGTGGAGACCACAGAGAAAGACCTAGTTCCCCACCTCATCGCGACCGGAGGCCTCACATCCTTTGAAAACTCCAGAGGTACGCGGAGATCAGTGCCTCCAAAGGAGACGATGCCTGACTCCTCGTGAAAGTTGATAGGAGTCCCAGGATTCCTGTGGCACGTGGAAAGGGACCCTTGGTCTCCCGCGTCAGCTGGAGAGGCGTCCCAATTGTCCTGCCAAGCCTCGAGGAGAATCCCGAGTTGTCCTTCGCAACTAGGCAGGAGTCCTGACGTCACTGAACAAACATGTGTGTGCAAGGGCCATTCCCGTCGTAACTCGAGAATATACCCCAGGTTCCGGCCGCAACTCGAGAAAAACCATGAGACTTCCCCCTCACCGCGAGATGAGGCCCGATTACCCTGCACTGCGTGCACAGCAATTCCGTGTTGCACATCACACATGAAAGGAGCCTTGATTTCCTTGATGGCACTCCAGAGAAACCCCAAGAACACTGTTTCAAGGCTAGAGGGATCCTGAGGTCACTGTAGAAACACGAAAGAGCTCCGTGGAGCAAAAATCAACTCGAGATGAGAGGTTAGTCCCTGGCTTCGACTCCAGAGGAATACCACCTTACCACAAGCACCTCAAGAGGAGGCTTCTCTCAGCTCTAGGTATGTGACACGGACCCTGAGTTTGCGGCCTCAAGTGGAAAGGACACCGCGATGCCCTGACTCGAAATAAGGCCAGATATCCCTGCAGTGACTTGAATGCAGGCTCGTCTTGCATCTCCAAAGACGAAAGGATGTCTGAATCCCCTGTGGAGACCACAGAGAAAGACCTAGTTTCCCACCTCATCGTGACCGGAGGCCTCACATCCTTTGAAAACTCCAGAGATACGGGGAGATCAGTGCCTCCAAAGGAGACGTTGCCTGACTCCTCGTGAAACTTGATAGGAGTCCCAGGATTTCTGTGGCACGTGGAAAGGGACCCTTGGTCTCCCGCCTCAGCTGGAGAGGCGTCCCAATTGCCCTGCCAAGCCTCGAGGACAATCTCGAGTTGTCCCTCGCAACTAGGCAGGAGTCCTGACGTCGCTGAACAAACACGTGGGTGGAAGGGCCATCCCCGTCGTAACTCGAGAATATACCCCAGGTTCCCGCCGCAACTCGAGAAAAACCATGGGACTTCCCCCTCGCCGCAAGATGAGGCCCGATTCCCCTGCACTGCATTCAAAGCAAATCCGTATTGCACATCAAACATCAAAGGAGCCTTGATTTCCTTGATGGCACTCCAGAGAAACCCCAAGAACACTGTTTCAAGGCTAGAGGGATACTGAGGTCACTGTATCAACACGAAAGAGCTCCGTGGACCAAAAATCAACTCGAGGTGAGAGGTTAGTCCCTGGCTTCGACTCCAGAGGCATACCACCTTACCACAAGCACCTCAAGAGGAGGCTTCTCTCAGCTCTAGGTATGTGAGAGGGACCCTAATTTTGCGGCCTCAAGTGGAATGGACACTGCGATGCCCTGATGCGAAATAAGGCCGGATATCCCTGCAGTGACTTGAATACAGGCTCGTCTTGCATCTCCCAAGATGAAAGGATGTCTGAATCCCCTGTGGAGACCACAGAGAAAGACCTAGTTCCCCACTTCATGGCGACCGGAGGCCTCACATCCTTTGAAAACTCCAGAGGTACGCGGAAATCAGTGCCTCCAAAGGAGACGATGCCTGACTCCTCGTGAAACTTGATACGAGTCCCAGGATTCCTGTGGCACGTGGAAAGGGACCCTTGGTCTCCCGCCTCAGCTGGAGAGGCGTCCCAATTGCCCTGCCAATCCTCGAGGAGAATCCCGAGTTGTCCCTCGCAACTAGGCAGGAGTCCTGACGTCGCTGAACAAACACGTGGGTGGAAGGGCCATCCCCGGCGTAACTCGAGAATATACCCCAGGTTCCCGCCGCAACTCGAGAAAAACCATGAGACTTCCCCCTCGCCGCGAGATGAGGCCCGATTCCCCTGCACTGCGTGCAGAGCAATTCCGTGTTGCACATCACACATGAAAGGAGCCTTGATTTCCTTGATGGCACTCCAGAGAAACCCCAAGAACACTGTTTCAAGGCTAGAGGGATCCTGAGGTCACTGTAGCAACAAGAAAGAGCTCTGTGGACCAAAAATCAACTCGAGATGGGAGGGTAGTCCCTGGCTTCTACTCCAGAGGAATACCACCGTACCACAAGCACCTCAAGAGGAGGCTTCTCTCAGCTCTAGCTATGTGAGAGGGACCCTGAGTTTGTGGCCTCAAGTGAAATGGACACCGCGACGCCCTGACTCGAAATAAGGCCGGATATCCCTGCAGTGACTTGAATGCAGGCTCGTCTTGCATCTCCCAAGACGAAAGGATGTCTGAATCCCCTGTGGAGACCACAGAGAAAGACCTAGTTCCCCACCTCATCGCGACCGGAGGCCTCACATCCTTTGAAAACTCCAGAGGTACGCGGAGATCAGTGCCTCCAAAGGAGACGATGCCTGACTCCTCGTGAAAGTTGATAGGAGTCCCAGGATTCCTGTGGCACGTGGAAAGGGACCCTTGGTCTCCCGCGTCAGCTGGAGAGGCGTCCCAATTGTCCTGCCAAGCCTCGAGGAGAATCCCGAGTTGTCCTTCGCAACTAGGCAGGAGTCCTGACGTCACTGAACAAACATGTGTGTGGAAGGGCCATTCCCGTCGTAACTCGAGAATATACCCCAGGTTCCGGCCGCAACTCGAGAAAAACCATGAGACTTCCCCCTCACCGCGAGATGAGGCCCGATTACCCTGCACTGCGTGCACAGCAATTCCGTGTTGCACATCACACATGAAAGGAGCCTTGATTTCCTTGATGGCACTCCAGAGAAACCCCAAGAACACTGTTTCAAGGCTAGAGGGATCCTGAGGTCACTGTAGAAACACGAAAGAGCTCCGTGGAGCAAAAATCAACTCGAGATGAGAGGTTAGTCCCTGGCTTCGACTCCAGAGGAATACCACCTTACCACAAGCACCTCAAGAGGAGGCTTCTCTCAGCTCTAGGTATGTGACACGGACCCTGAGTTTGCGGCCTCAAGTGGAAAGGACACCGCGATGCCCTGACTCGAAATAAGGCCAGATATCCCTGCAGTGACTTGAATGCAGGCTCGTCTTGCATCTCCAAAGACGAAAGGATGTCTGAATCCCCTGTGGAGACCACAGAGAAAGACCTAGTTTCCCACCTCATCGTGACCGGAGGCCTCACATCCTTTGAAAACTCCAGAGATACGGGGAGATCAGTGCCTCCAAAGGAGACGTTGCCTGACTCCTCGTGAAACTTGATAGGAGTCCCAGGATTTCTGTGGCACGTGGAAAGGGACCCTTGGTCTCCCGCCTCAGATGGAGAGGCGTCCCAATTGCCCTCCCAAGCCTCGAGGAGAATCCCGAGTTGTCCCTCGCAACTAGGCAGGAATCCTGACGTCGCTGAACAAACACTTGGGTGGAAGTGCCATCCCGGTCGTAACTCGAGAATATACCCCAGGTTCCCGCCGCAACTCGAGAAAAACCATGAGACTTCCCCCTCGCCACGAGATGAGGCCCGATTCCCCTGCACTGCGTGCAGAGCAATTCCGTGTTGCACATCACACATGAAAGGAGCCTTGATTTCCTTGATGGCACTCCAGAGAAACCCCAAGAACACTGTTTCAAGGGTAGAGGGATCCTGAGGTCACTGTAGCAACACGAAAGAGCTCCGTGGACCAAAAATCAACTCGAGGTGAGAGGTTAGTCTCTGGCTTCGACTCCAGAGGCATAACACCTTACCACAAGCACCTCAAGAGGAGGCTTCTCTCAGCCCTAGGTATGTGAGAGGGACCCTGAGTTTTCGGCGTCAATTCGAATGGACACCGCGATGCCCTGACTCGAAATAAGGCCGGATATAACTGCAGTGACTTGAATGCAGGCTCGTCTTGCATCTCCCAAGACGAAAGGATGTCTGAATCCCCTGTGGAGACCACAGAGAAAGACCTAGTTCCCCACCTCATCGCGACCGGAGGCCTCACATCCTTTGAAAACTCCAGAGGTACGCGGAGATCAGTGCCTCCAAAGGAGACGATTCCTGACTCCTCGTGAAACTTGATAGGAGTCCCAGGATTCCTGTGGCACGTGGAAAGGGACCCTTGGTCTCCCGCCTCAGCTGGAGAGGCGTTCCAATTGCCCTGCCAAGCCTCGAGGAGAATCCCGAGTTGTCCCTCGCAACTAGGAAGGAGTCCTGACGTCGCTGAACAAACACGTGGGTGGAAGGGCCATCCCCGTCGTAACTCGAGAATATACCCCAGGTTCCCGCCGCAACTCGAGAAAAACCATGAGACTTCCCCCTCGCCGCGAGATGAGGCCCGATTCCCCTGCACTGCGTGCAGAGCAATTCCGTGTTGCACATCACACATGAAAGGAGCCTTGATTTAGTTGATGGCACTCCAGAGAAACCCAAAGAACACTGTTTCAAGGCTAGAGGGATCCTGAGGTCACTGTAGCAACACGAAAGAGCTCCGTGGTCCAAAAATCAACTCGAGATGAGAGGTTAGTCCCTGGCTTCGACTCCAGAGGAATACCACCTTACCACAAGCACCTCAAGAGGAGGCTTCTCTCAGCTCTAGGTATGTGAGAGGGACACTGAGTTTGCGGCCTCAAGTGGAATGGACACCGCGATGTCCTGACTCGAAATAAGGCCGGATATCCCTGCAGTTACTTGAATGCAGGCTCGTCTTGCATCTCCCAAGACGAAAGGGTGTCTGAATCCCCTGTGGAGACCACAGAGAAAGACCTAGTTCCCCACCTCATCGCGACCGGAGGCCTCACATCCTTTGAAAACTCCAGAGGTACGCGGAGATCAGTGCCTCCAAAGGAGACGATGCCTGACTCCTCGTGAAACTTGATAGGAGTCCCAGGATTCCTGTGGCACGTGGAAAGGGACCCTTGGTCTCCCGCCTCAGCTGGAGAGGCGTCCCAATTGCCCTGCCAAGCCTCGAGGAGAATCCCGAGTTTTCCCTCGCAACTAGGCAGGAGTCCTGCCGTCCCTGAACAAAGACGTGGGTGGAAGGGCCATCCCCGTCGTAACTCGAGAATATACCCCAGGTTCCCGCCGCAACTCGAGAAAAACCATGAGACTTCCCCCTCGCCGTGAGATGAGGCCCGATTCCCCTGCACTGCGTGAAGAGCAATTCCGTATTGCACATCACACATGAAAGGAGCCTTGATTTTCTTGATGGCACTCCAGAGAAACCCCAAGAACACTGTTTCAAGGCTAGAGGGATCCTGAGGTCACTGTAGCAACACGAAAGAGCTCCTTGGTCCAAAAATCAACTCGAGATGAGAGGTTAGTCCCTGGCTTCGAATCCAGAGGAATACCACCTTACCACAAGCACCTCAAGAGGAGGCTTCTCTCAGCTCTAGGTATGTGAGAGGGACACTGAGTTTGCGGCCTCAAGTGGAATGGACACCGCGACGCCCTGACTCGAAATAAGGCCGGATATCCCTGCAGTGACTTGAATGCAGGCTCGTCTTGCATCTCCCAAGACGAAAGGATGTCTGAATCCCCTGTGGAGACCACAGAGAAAGACCTAGTTCCCCACCTCATCGCGACCGGAGGCCTCACATCCTTTGAAAACTCCAGACGTACGCGGAGATCAGTGCCTGCAAAGGAGACATTGCCTGACTCCTCGTGAAACTTGATAGGAGTCCCTGGATTCCTGTGGCACGTGGAAAGGGACCCTTGGTCTCCCGCCTCAGCTGGAGAGGCGTCCCAATTGCCCTGCCAAGCCTCGAGGAGAATCCCGAGTTTTCCCTCGCAACTAGGCAGGAGTCCTGCCGTCCCTGAACAAATACGTGGGTGGAAGGGCCATCCCCGTCGTAACTCGAGAATATACCCAAGGTTGCCGCCGCTACTCGAGAAAAACCATGAGACTTCCCCCTCGCCGCAATATGAGGCCCGATTCCCCTGCACTGCGTGCAGAGCAATTCCGTGTTGCACATCACACATGAAAGGAGCCTTAATTTCCTTGATGGCACTCCAGAGAAACCCCAAGAACACTGTTTCAAGGCTAGAGGGATCCTGAGGTCACTGTAGCAACAAGAAAGAGCTCTGTGGACCAAAAATCAACTCGAGATGGGAGGGTAGTCCCTGGCTTCTACTCCAGAGGAATACCACCTTACCACAAGCACCTAAAGAGGAGGCTTCTCTCAGCTCTAGCTATGTGAGAGGGACCCTGAGTTTGTGGCCTCAAGTGAAATGGACACCGCGACGCCCTGACTCGAAATAAGGCCGGATATCCCTGCAGTGACTTGAATGCAGGCTCGTCTTGCATCTCCCAAGACGAAAGGATGTCTGAATCCCCTGTGGAGACCACAGAGAAAGACCTAGTTCCCCACCTCATCGCGACCGGAGGCCTCACATCCTTTGAAAACTCCAGAGGTACGCGGAGATCAGTGCCTCCAAAGGAGACGATGCCTGACTCCTCGTGAATGTTGATAGGAGTCCCAGGATTCCTGTGGCACGTGGAAAGGGACCCTTGGTCTCCCGCGTCAGCTGGAGAGGCGTCCCAATTGTCCTGCCAAGCCTCGAGGAGAATCCCGAGTTGTCCTTCGCAACTAGGCAGGAGTCCTGACGTCACTGAACAAACATGTGTGTGGAAGGGCCATTCCCGTCGTAACTCGAGAATATACCCCAGGTTCCGGCCGCAACTCGAGAAAAACCATGAGACTTCCCCCTCACCGCGAGATGAGGCCCGATTACCCTGCACTGCGTGCACAGCAATTCCGTGTTGCACATCACACATGAAAGGAGCCTTGATTTCCTTGATGGCACTCCAGAGAAACCCCAAGAACACTGTTTCAAGGCTAGAGGGATCCTGAGGTCACTGTAGAAACACGAAAGAGCTCCGTGGAGCAAAAATCAACTCGAGATGAGAGGTTAGTCCCTGGCTTCGACTCCAGAGGAATACCACCTTACCACAAGCACCTCAAGAGGAGGCTTCTCTCAGCTCTAGGTATGTGACACGGACCCTGAGTTTGCGGCCTCAAGTGGAAAGGACACCGCGATGCCCTGACTCGAAATAAGGCCAGATATCCCTGCAGTGACTTGAATGCAGGCTCGTCTTGCATCTCCAAAGACGAAAGGATGTCTGAATCCCCTGTGGAGACCACAGAGAAAGACCTAGTTTCCCACCTCATCGTGACCGGAGGCCTCACATCCTTTGAAAACTCCAGAGATACGGGGAGATCAGTGCCTCCAAAGGAGACGTTGCCTGACTCCTCGTGAAACTTGATAGGAGTCCCAGGATTTCTGTGGCACGTGGAAAGGGACCCTTGGTCTCCCGCCTCAGATGGAGAGGCGTCCCAATTGCCCTCCCAAGCCTCGAGGAGAATCCCGAGTTGTCCCTCGCAACTAGGCAGGAATCCTGACGTCGCTGAACAAACACTTGGGTGGAAGTGCCATCCCGGTCGTAACTCGAGAATATACCCCAGGTTCCCGCCGCAACTCGAGAAAAACCATGAGACTTCCCCCTCGCCACGAGATGAGGCCCGATTCCCCTGCACTGCGTGCAGAGCAATTCCGTGTTGCACATCACACATGAAAGGAGCCTTGATTTCCTTGATGGCACTCCAGAGAAACCCCAAGAACACTGTTTCAAGGGTAGAGGGATCCTGAGGTCACTGTAGCAACACGAAAGAGCTCCGTGGACCAAAAATCAACTCGAGGTGAGAGGTTAGTCTCTGGCTTCGACTCCAGAGGCATAACACCTTACCACAAGCACCTCAAGAGGAGGCTTCTCTCAGCCCTAGGTATGTGAGAGGGACCCTGAGTTTGCGGCGTCAATTCGAATGGACACCGCGATGCCCTGACTCGAAATAAGGCCGGATATAACTGCAGTGACTTGAATGCAGGCTCGTCTTGCATCTCCCAAGACGAAAGGATGTCTGAATCCCCTGTGGAGACCACAGAGAAAGACCTAGTTCCCCACCTCATCGCGACCGGAGGCCTCACATCCTTTGAAAACTCCAGAGGTACGCGGAGATCAGTGCCTCCAAAGGAGACGATTCCTGACTCCTCGTGAAACTTGATAGGAGTCCCAGGATTCCTGTGGCACGTGGAAAGGGACCCTTGGTCTCCCGCCTCAGCTGGAGAGGCGTTCCAATTGCCCTGCCAAGCCTCGAGGAGAATCCCGAGTTGTCCCTCGCAACTAGGAAGGAGTCCTGACGTCGCTGAACAAACACGTGGGTCGAAGGGCCATCCCCGTCGTAACTCGAGAATATACCCCAGGTTCTCGCCGCAACTCGAGAAAAACCATGAGACTTCCCCCTCGCCGTGAGATGAGGCCCGATTCCCCTGCACTACATGCAGAGCAATTCCGTGTTACACATCAAACATGAAAGAAGCCTTGATTTCCTTGATGGCACTCCAGAGAAACCCCAAGAACACTGTTTCAAGGCTAGAGGGATCCTGAGGTCACTGTAGCAACACGAAAGAGCTCCGTGGCCCAAAAATCAACTCGAGATGAGAGGTTAGTCCCTGGCTTCGACTCCAGAGGCATATCACCTTACCACAAGCACCTCACGAGGAGGCTTCTCTCAGCTCTAGGTATGTGAGAGGGACCCTGAGTTTGCGGCCTCAAGTGGAATGTACACTGTGATGCCCTGACGTGAAATACGGCCGGATATCCCTGCAGTGACTTGAATGCAGGCTCGTCTTGCATCTCCCAAGATGAAAGGATGTCTGAATCCCCTGTGGAGACCACAGAGAAAGACCTAGTTCCCCACTTCATGGCGACCGGAGGCCTCACATCCTTTGAAAACTCCAGAGGTACCCGGAGATCAGTGCCTCCAAAGGAGACGATGCCTGACTCCTCGTGAAAGTTGATAGGAGTCCCAGGATTTCTGTGGCACGTGGAAAGGGACCTTTGGTCTCCCGCCTCAGCTGGAGAGGCGTTCCAATTGCCCTGCCAAGCCTCGAGGAGAATCCCGAGTTTTCCCTCGCAACTAGGCAAGAGTCCTGCCGTCCCTGAACAAATACGTGGGTGGAAGGGCCATCCCCGTCGTAACTCGAGAATATACCCCAGGTTCCCGCCGCAACTCGAGAAAAACCATGAGACTTCCCCCTCGCCGCGAGATGAGGCCCGATTCCCCTGCACTGCGTGCAGAGCAATTCCGTGTTGCACATCACACATGAAAGGAGCCTTGATTTAGTTGATGGCACTCCAGAGAAACCCAAAGAACACTGTTTCAAGGCTAGAGGGATCCTGAGGTCACTGTAGCAACACGAAAGAGCTCCGTAGTCCAAAAATCAACTCGAGATGAGAGGTTAGTCCCTGGCTTCGACTCCAGAGGAATACCACCTTACCACAAGCACCTCAAGAGGAGGCTTCTCTCAGCTCTAGGTATGTGAGAGGGACACTGAGTTTGCGGCCTCAAGTGGAATGGACACCGCGACGTCCTGACTCGAAATAAGGCCGGATATCCCTGCAGTTACTTGAATGCAGGCTCGTCTTGCATCTCCCAAGACGAAAGGGTGTCTGAATCCCCTGTGGAGACCACAGAGAAAGACCTAGTTCCCCACCTCATCGCGACCGGAGGCCTCACATCCTTTGAAAACTCCAGAGGTACGCGGAGATCAGTGCCTCCAAAGGAGACGATGCCTGACTCCTCGTGAAACTTGATAGGAGTCCCAGGATTCCTGTGGCACGTGGAAAGGGACCCTTGGTCTCCCGCCTCAGCTGGAGAGGCGTCCCAATTGCCCTGCCAAGCCTCGAGGAGAATCCCGAGTTTTCCCTCGCAACTAGGCAGGAGTCCTGCCGTCCCTGAACAAAGACGTGGGTGGAAGGGCCATCCCCGTCGTAACTCGAGAATATACCCCAGGTTCCCGCCGCAACTCGAGAAAAACCATGAGACTTCCCCCTCGCCGTGAGATGAGGCCCGATTCCCCTGCACTGCGTGAAGAGCAATTCCGTATTGCACATCACACATGAAAGGAGCCTTGATTTTCTTGATGGCACTCCAGAGAAACCCCAAGAACACTGTTTCAAGGCTAGAGGGATCCTGAGGTCACTGTAGCAACACGAAAGAGCTCCTTGGTTCAAAAATCAACTCGAGATGAGAGGTTAGTCCCTGGCTTCGAATCCAGAGGAATACCACCTTACCACAAGCACCTCAAGAGGAGGCTTCTCTCAGCTCTAGGTATGTGAGAGGGACACTGAGTTTGCGGCCTCAAGTGGAATGGACACCGCGACGCCCTGACTCGAAATAAGGCCGGATATCCCTGCAGTGACTTGAATGCAGGCTCGTCTTGCATCTCCCAAGACGAAAGGATGTCTGAATCCCCTGTGGAGACCACAGAGAAAGACCTAGTTCCCCACCTCATCGCGACCGGAGGCCTCACATCCTTTGAAAACTCCAGACGTACGCGGAGATCAGTGCCTGCAAAGGAGACATTGCCTGACTCCTCGTGAAACTTGATAGGAGTCCCTGGATTCCTGTGGCACGTGGAAAGGGACCCTTGGTCTCCCGCCTCAGCTGGAGAGGCGTCCCAATTGCCCTGCCAAGCCTCGAGGAGAATCCCGAGTTTTCCCTCGCAACTAGGCAGGAGTCCTGCCGTCCCTGAACAAATACGTGGGTGGAAGGGCCATCCCCGTCGTAACTCGAGAATATACCCAAGGTTGCCGCCGCTACTCGAGAAAAACCATGAGACTTCCCCCTCGCCGTGAGATGAGGCCCGATTCCCCTGCACTGCGTGCAGAGCAATTCCGTGTTGCACATCACACATGAAAGGAGCCTTGATTTCCTTGATGGCACTCCAGAGAAACCCCAAGAACACTGTTTCAAGGCTAGAGGGATGCTGAGGTCACTGTAGCAACACGAAAGAGCTCCGTGGTCCAAAAATCAACTCGAGATGAGAGGTTAGTCCCTGGCTTCGACTCCAGAGGAATACCACCTTACCACAAGCACCTCAAGAGGAGGCTTCTCTCAGCTCTAGGTATGTGAGAGGGACACTGAGTTTGCGGCCTCAAGTGGAATGGACACCGCGACGCCCTGACTCGAAATAAGGCCGGATATCCCTGCAGTGACTTGAATGCAGGCTCGTCTTGCATCTCCCAAGACGAAAGGATGTCTGAATCCCCTGTGGAGACCACAGAGAAAGACCTAGTTCCCCACCTCATCGCGACCGGAGGCCTCACATCCTTTGAAACCTCCAGAGGTACGCGGAGATCAGTGCCGCCAAAGGAGACGATGCCTGACTCCTCAAGAAACTTGATAGGAGTCCCAGGATTCCTGTGGCACGTGGAAAGGGACCCTTGGTCTCCCGCCTCAGCTGGAGAGGCGTCCCAATTGCCCTGCCAAGCCTCGAGGAGAATCCCGAGTTGTCCCTCGCAACTAGGCAGGAATCCTGACGTCGCTGAACAAACACTTGGGTGGAAGGGCCATCCCCGTCGTAACTCGAGAATATACCCAAGGTTCCCGCCGCAACTCGAGAAAAATCATGAGACTTCCCCCTCGTCGCGAGATGAGGCCCGATTCCCTGCCCCGCGTGCAGAGCAATTCCGTGTTGCACATCACACATGAAAGGAGCCTTGATTTCCTTGCTGGCACTCCAGAGAAACCCCAAGAACACTGTTTCAAGGCTAGAGGGATCCTGAGGTCACTGTAGCAACACGAAAGAGCTGTGTGGACCACAAATCAACTGGAGATGAGAGGTTAGTCCCTGGCTTCAACTCCAGAGGAATACCACCTTACCACAAGCACCTCAAGAGGAGGCTTCTCTCAGCTCTAGGTATGTGAGAGGGACCCTGAGTTTGCGGCGTCAATTCGAATGGACACTGCGATGCCCTGACTCGACATAAGGTCGGATATAACTGCAGTGACTTGAATGCAGGCTCGTCTTGCATCTCCCAAGACGAAAGGATGTCTGAATCCCCTGTGGAGACCACAGAGAAAGACCTAGTTCCCCACCTCATGGCGACCGGAGGCCTCACATCCTTTGAAAACTCCAGAGGTACGCGGAGATCAGTGCCTCCAAGGGAGACGATTCCTGACTTCTCGTGAAACTTGATACTAGTCCCAGGATTCCTGTGGCACGTGGAAAGGGACCCTTGGTCTCCCGCCTCAGCTGGAGAGGCGTTCCAATTGCCCTGCCAAGCCTCGAGGAGAATCCCGAGTTGTCCCCCGCAACTAGGAAGGAGTCCTGACGTCGCTGAACAAACACGTGGGTGGAAGGGCCCTTCCCGTCGTAACTCGAGAATATACCCCAGGTTCTCGCCGCAACTCGAGAAAAACCATGAGAATTCCCCCTCGCCGTGAGATGAGGCCCGATTCCCCTGCACTACATGCAGAGCAATTCCGTGTTACACATCAAACATGAAAGAAGCCTTGATTTCCTAGATGGCACTCCAGAGAAACCCCAAGAACACTGTTTCAAGGCTAGAGGGATCCTGAGGTCACTGTAGCAACACGAAAGAGCTCCGTGGACAAAAAATCAACTCGAGATGAGAGGTTAGTCCCTGGCTTCGACTCCAGAGGCATATCACCTTACCACAAGCACCTCACGAGGAGGCTTCTCTCAGCTCTAGGTATGTGAGAGGGACCCTGAGTTTGCGGCCTCAAGTGGAATGTACACTGTGATGCCCTGACGTGAAATAAGGCCGGATATCCCTGCAGTGACTTGAATGCAGGCTCGTCTTGCATCTCCCAAGATGAAAGGATGTCTGAATCCCCTGTGGAGACCACAGAGAAAGACCTAGTTCCCCACTTCATGGCGACCGGGGGCCTCACATCCTTTGAAAACTTCAGAGGTACTCGGAGATCAGTGCCTCCAAAGGAGAAGATGCCTGACTCCTCGTGAAAGTTGATAGGAGTCCCAGGATTTCTGTGGCACGTGGAAAGGGACCCTTGGTCTCCCGCCTCAGCTGGAGAGGCGTTCCAATTGCCCTGCCAAGCCTCGAGGAGACTCCCGGGTTTTCCCTCGCAACTAGAAAGGAGTCCTGATGTCGCTGAACAAACACGTGTGTGGAAGGGCCATCCCCGTCGTAACTCGAGAATATACCCCAGGTTCCCGCCACAATTCGAGAAAAACCATGAGACTTCCCCCTCGCCGCGAGATGAGGACCGATTCCCCTGCACTGCGTGCAGAGCAATTCCGTGTTGCACATCACACATGAAAGGAGCCTTGATGTCCTTGATGGCACTCCAGAGAAACCCCAAGAACACTGTTTCAAGGCTAGAGGGATCCTGAGGTCACTGTAGCAACACGAAAGCGCTCCGTGGACCATAAATCAACTGGAAATTAGAGGTTAGTCCCTGGCTTTGACTCCAGAGGAATACCACCTTACCACAAGCACCTAAAGAGGAGGCTTCTCTCAGCTCTAGGTATGTGAGAGGGACGCTGAGTTTGCAGGATCAAGTGGAATGTACACTGCGATGCCCTGAGGCGAAATAAGGCCGGATATTCCTGCAGTGACTTGAATGTAGGCTCCTCTTGCATCTCCCAAGAGGAAAGGATGTCTGAATCCCCTGTGAAGACCACAGAGAAAGCCCTAGTTCCCCACCTCATCGTGACCGGAGGCCTCACATCCTTTGAAAACTCCAGAGGTACGCAGAGATCCGCGCCTCCAAAGAAGACGTTACCTGACTCCTCGTGAAAATTGATAGGAGTCCCAGGATTCCTGTGGCACGTGGAAAGGGACCCTTGGTCTCCCGCCTCAGCTGGAGAGGCATCCCAATTGCCCTGCCAAGCCTCGAGGAGAATCCCGAGTTGTCCCTCGCAACTAAGCAGGAGTCGTGACGTCGTTGAACAAACACGTGTGTGGAAGGGCCATCCGTGTGGTAACTCGAGAATATACCCCAGGTTCCCGCCGCAACTCGAGAAAAACCATGAGACTTCCCCCTTGCCGCGAGATGAGGCCCGATTCCCCTGCACTGCGTGCAGAGCAATTCCGTATTGCACATCACACATGAAAGGAGCCTTGATTTCCTTGATGGCACTCCAGAGAAACCCCAAGAGCTGTGTTTCAAGGCTAGAGGGATCCTGAGGTCACTGTAGCAACACGAAAGAGCTCCGTGGACCAAAAATCAACTCGACATGAGAGGTTAGTCCCTGGCTTCAACTCCAGAGGAATACCACCTTACCACAAGCACCTCAAGAGGAGGCTTCTCTCAGCCTTAGGTATGTGAGAGGGACCCTGAGTTTGCGGCCTCAAGTGGAATGGACAATGCGATGCCCTGACGCGAAATAACGCCTGATATCCCTGCAGTGACTTGAATGCAGGCTCGTCTTGCATCTCCCAAGATGAAAGGATGTCTGAATCCCCTGTGGAGACCACAGAGAAAGACCTAGTTCCCCACTTCATGGCGACCGGAGGCCTCACATCCTTTGAAAACTCCAGAGGTACGCGGAGATCAGTGCCTCCAAAGGAGACGATGCCTGACTCCTCGTGAAACTTGATACGAGTCCCAGGATTCCTGTGGCACGTGGAAAGGGAGCCTTGGTCTCCCGCCTCAGCTGGAGAGGCGTCCCAATTGCCCTGCCAAGCCTCGAGGAGAATCCCGAATTGTCCCTCGCAACTAGGAAGGAGTCCTGACGTCGCTGAACAAACACGTGTGTGGAAGGGCCATCCCCGTCGTAACTCGAGAATATACCCCAGGTTCCCGCCTAAACTCGAGAAAAACCATGAGACGACCCCCTCGCCGCGAGATGAGGCCCGATTCCCCTGCACTGCGTGCAGAGCTATTCCGTGATGCAGATCACACATGAAAGGAGCCTTGATTTCCTTGATGGCACTCCAGAGAAACCCCAAGAACACTCTTTCAAGGCTAGCGGGATCCTGAGGTCACTGTAGCAACACGAAAGAGCTCTGTGGACCAAAAATCAACTCGAGATAAGAGGGTAGTCCCTGGCTTCGACTCCAGAGGAATACCACCTTACCACAAGCACCTAAAGAGGAGGCTTCTCTCAGCTCTAGGTATGTGAGAGGGACCCTGAGTTTGCGGCCTCAAGTGGAATGGACACCGCGATGTCCTGACGCGAAATAACGCCTGATATCCCTGCAGTGACTTGAAGGCAGGCTCGTCTTGCATCTCCCAAGACGAAAGGATGTCTGAATCCCCTGTGGAGACCACAGAGAAAGACCTAGTTCCCCACCTCATCGCGACCGGAGGCGTCACATCCTTTGAAACCTCCAGAGGTACACGGAGATCAGTGCCTCCAAAGGAGACGATTCCTGACAACTCGTGAAACTTGATAGGAGTCCCAGGATTCCTGTGGCACGTGGAAAGGGACCCTTGGTCTCCCGCCTCAGCTGGAGAGGCGTCCCAATTGCCCTGCCAAGCCTCGAGGAGAATCTCGAGTTGTCCCTCGCAACTAGGCAGGAGTCCTGATGTCGCTGAACAAACACGTGGGTGGAAGGGCCATCCCCGTCGTAACTCGAGAATATACCCGAGGTTCCCGCCGCAACTCGAGAAAAACCATGGGACTTCCCCATCGCCGCAAGATGAGGCCCGATTCCCCTGCACTGCATTCAAAGCAAATCCGTATTGCACATCAAACATCAAAGGAGCCTTGATTTCCTTGATGGTTCTCCAGAGAAACCCCAAGAACACTGTTTCAAGGCTAGAGGGATCCTGAGGTCACTGTAGCAACACGAAAGAGCTCCGTGGACCAAAAATCAACTCGAGGTGAGAGGTTAGTCCCTGGCTTCGACTCCAGAGGCATACCACCTTACCACAAGCACCTCAAGAGGAGGCTTCTCTCAGCTCTAGGTATGTGAGAGGGACCCTAATTTTGCGGCCTCAAGTGGAATGGACACTGCGATGCCCTGATGCGAAATAAGCCCGGATATCCCTGCAGTGACTTGAATGCAGGCTCGTCTTGCATCTCCCAAGATGAAAGGATGTCTGAATCCCCTGTGGAGACCACAGAGAAAGACCTAGTTCCCCACTTCATGGCGACCGGAGGCCTCACATCCTTTGAAAACTCCAGAGGGACGCGGAGATCAGTGCCTCCAAAGGAGACGATGCCTGACTCCTCGTGAAACTTGATACGAGTCCCAGGATTCCTGTGGCACGTGGAAAGGGACCCTTGGTCTCCCGCCTCAGCTGGAGAGGCGTCCCAATTGCCCTGCCAATCCTCGAGGAGAATCCCGAGTTGTCCCTCGCAACTAGGCAGGAGTCCTGACGTCGCTGAACAAACACGTGGGTGGAAGGACCATCCCCGTCGTAACTCGAGAATTTACCCCAGGTTCCCGCCGCAACTCGAGAAAAACCATGAGACTTCCCCCTTGCCGCGATATGAGGCCCGATTCCCCTGCACTGCGTGCAGAGCAATTCCGTGTTGCACATCACACATGAAAGGAGCCTTGATTTCCTTGATGGCACTCCAGAGAAACCACAAGAACACTGTTTCAAGGCTAGAGGGATCCTGAGGTCACTGTAGCCACACGAAAGAGCTCCGTGGACCAAAAATCAACTCGAGATGAGAGGGTAGTCCCTGGCTTCTACTCCAGAGGAATACCACCGTACGACAAGCACCTAAAGAGGAGGCTTCTCTCAGCTCTAGCTATGTGAGAGGGACCCTGAGTTTGTGGCCTCAAGGGAAATGGACACAGCGACGCCCTGACTCAAAATAAGGCCGGATATCCCAGCAGTGACTTGAATGCAGGCTCGTCTTGCATCTCCCAAGACGAAAGGATGTCTGAATCCCCTGTGGAGAACACAGAGAAAGACGTAGTTCCCCACCTCATCGCGACCGGAGGCCTCACATCCTTTGAAAACTCCAGAGGTACGCGGAGATCAGTGCCTCCAAAGGAGACGATGCCTGATTCCTCGTGAAAGTTGATAGGAGTGCCAGGATTCCTGTGGCACGTGGAAAGGGACACTTGGTCTCCCGCCTCAGCTGGAGAGGCGTCCCAATTGCCCTGCCAAGCCTCGAGGAGAATCCCGAGTTGTCCCTCGCAACTAGGAAGGAGTCCTGACGTCGCTGAACAAACACGTGGGTGGAAGGGCCATCCCCTTCGTAACTCGAGAATATACCCCAGGTTCCCGCCGCAACTCGAGAAAAACCATGAGACGTCCCCCTCGCCGCGAGATGAGGCCATATTCCCCTGCAGTGCGTGCAGAGCAATTCCGTGCTACACATCACACATGAAAGGAGCCTTGATTACCTTGATGGCACTCCAGAGAAACCCCAAGAACACTGTTTCAAGGCTAGAGGGATCCTGAGGTCCCTGTAGCAACATGAAAGAGCTCCGTGGACCCAAAATCAACTCGAGATGAGAGGTTAGTCCCTGGCTTCGACTCCAGAGGAATACCGCCTTACCACAAGCACCTCAAGAGGAGGCTTCTCTCAGCTCTAGGTATGTGAGAGGGACGCTGAGTTTGCGGCCTCAAGTGGAATGGACACCGCGATGCCCTGACTCGAAATAAGGCCGGATATCCCTGCAGTGACTTGAATGCAGGCTTGTCTTGCATCTCCCAAGACGAAAGGATGTCTGAATCCCCTGTGGAGACCACAGAGAAAGACCTAGTTCCCAACCTCCTCG
This sequence comes from Cervus elaphus, assembly GCF_910594005.1. Lineage (NCBI taxonomy): Eukaryota > Metazoa > Chordata > Mammalia > Artiodactyla > Cervidae > Cervus > Cervus elaphus. The sequence goes on along the minus strand of NC_057823.1, from coordinate 928,465 downwards.
CGACCGGAGGCCTCACATCCTTTGAAAACTCCAGAGGTACGCGGAGATCAGTGCCTCCAAAGGAGACGATGCCTGACTCCTCGTGAAACTTGATAGCAGTCCCAGGATTCCTGTGGCACGTGGAAAGGGACCCTTGATCTCCTGCCTCAGCTGGAGAGGCGTCCCAATTGCCCTGCCAAGCCTCGAGGACAATCTCGAGTTGTCCCTCGCAACTAGGCAGGAGTCCTGACGTCGCTGAACAAACACGTGGGTGGAAGGGCCATCCCCGTCGTAACTCGAGAATATACCCCAGGTTCCCGCCGCAACTCGAGAAAAACCATGGGACTTCCCCCTCGCCGCAAGATGAGGCCCGATTCCCCTGCACTGCATTCAAAGCAAATCCGTATTGCACATCAAACATCAAAGGAGCCTTGATTTCCTTGATGGCACTCCAGAGAAACCCCAAGAACACTGTTTCAAGGCTAGAGGGATACTGAGGTCACTGTAGCAACACGAAAGAGCTCCGTGGACCAAAAATCAACTCGAGGTGAGAGGTTAGTCCCTGGCTTCGACTCCAGAGGCATACCACCTTACCACAAGCACCTCAAGAGGAGGCTTCTCTCAGCTCTAGGTATGTGAGAGGGACCCTAATTTTGCGGCCTCAAGTGGAATGGACACTGCGATGCCCTGATGCGAAATAAGGCCGGATATCCCTGCAGTGACTTGAATGCAGGCTCGTCTTGCATCTTCCAAGATGAAAGGATGTCTGAATCCCCTGTGGAGACCACAGAGAAAGACCTAGTTCCCCACTTCATGGCGACCGGAGGCCTCACATCCTTTGAAAACTCCAGAGGTACGCGGAGATCAGTGCCTCCAAAGGAGACGATGCCTGACTCCTCGTGAAAGTTGATAGGAGTCCCAGGATTCCTGTGGCACGTGGAAAGGGACCCTTGGTCTCCCGCGTCAGCTGGAGAGGCGTCCCAATTGTCCTGCCAAGCCTCGAGGAGAATCCCGAGTTGTCCTTCGCAACTAGGCAGGAGTCCTGACGTCACTGAACAAACATGTGTGTGGAAGGGCCATTCCCGTCGTAACTCGAGAATATACCCCAGGTTCCGGCCGCAACTCGAGAAAAACCATGAGACTTCCCCCTCACCGCGAGATGAGGCCCGATTACCCTGCACTGCGTGCACAGCAATTCCGTGTTGCACATCACACATGAAAGGAGCCTTGATTTCCTTGATGGCACTCCAGAGAAACCCCAAGAACACTGTTTCAAGGCTAGAGGGATCCTGAGGTCACTGTAGAAACACGAAAGAGCTCCGTGGAGCAAAAATCAACTCGAGATGAGAGGTTAGTCCCTGGCTTCGACTCCAGAGGAATACCACCTTACCACAAGCAACTCAAGAGGAGGCTTCTCTCAGCTCTAGGTATGTGACACGGACCCTGAGTTTGCGGCCTCAAGTGGAAAGGACACCGCGATGCCCTGACTCGAAATAAGGCCAGATATCCCTGCAGTGACTTGAATGCAGGCTCGTCTTGCATCTCCCAAGACGAAAGGATGTCTGAATCCCCTGTGGAGACCACAGAGAAAGACCTAGTTTCCCACCTCATCGTGACCGGAGGCCTCACATCCTTTGAAAACTCCAGAGATACGGGGAGATCAGTGCCTCCAAAGGAGACGTTGCCTGACTCCTCGTGAAACTTGATAGGAGTCCCAGGATTTCTGTGGCACGTGGAAAGGGACCCTTGGTCTCCCGCCTCAGCTGGAGAGGCGTCCCAATTGCCCTGCCAAGCCTCGAGGAGAATCCCGAGTTGTCCCTCGCAACTAGGCAGGAATCCTGACGTCGCTGAACAAACACTTGGGTGGAAGTGCCATCCCGGTCGTAACTCGAGAATATACCCCAGGTTCCCGCCGCAACTCGAGAAAAACCATGAGACTTCCCCCTCGCCACGAGATGAGGCCCGATTCCCCTGCACTGTGTGCAGAGCAATTCCGTGTTGCACATCACACATGAAAGGAGCCTTGATTTCCTTGATGGCACTCCAGAGAAACCCCAAGAACACTGTTTCAAGGGTAGAGGGATCCTGAGGTCACTGTAGCAACACGAAAGAGCTCCGTGGACCAAAAATCAACTCGAGGTGAGAGGTTAGTCCCTGGCTTCGACTCCAGACTCATAACACCTTACCACAAGCACCTCAAGAGGAGGCTTCTCTCAGCCCTAGGTATGTGAGAGGGACCCTGAGTTTGCGGCGTCAATTCGAATGGACACCGCGATGCCCTGACTCGAAATAAGGCCGGATATAACTGCAGTGACTTGAATGCAGGCTCGTCTTGCATCTCCCAAGACGAAAGGATGTCTGAATCCCCTGTGGAGACCACAGAGAAAGACCTAGTTCCCCACCTCATCGCGACCGGAGGCCTCACATCCTTTGAAAACTCCAGAGGTACGCGGAGATCAGTGCCTCCAAAGGAGACGATTCCTGACTCCTCGTGAAACTTGATAGGAGTCCCAGGATTCCTGTGGCACGTGGAAAGGGACCCTTGGTCTCCCGCCTCAGCTGGAGAGGCGTTCCAATTGCCCTGCCAAGCCTCGAGGAGAATCCCGAGTTGTCCCTCGCAACTAGGAAGGATTCCTGACGTCGCTGAACAAACACGTGGGTCGAAGGGCCATCCCCGTCGTAACTCGAGAATATACCCCAGGTTCTCGCCGCAACTCGAGAAAAACCATGAGACTTCCCCCTCGCCGTGAGATGAGGCCCGATTCCCCTGCACTACATGCAGAGCAATTCCGTGTTACACATCAAACATGAAAGAAGCCTTGATTTCCTTGATGGCACTCCAGAGAAACCCCAAGAACACTGTTTCAAGGCTAGAGGGATCCTGAGGTCACTGTAGCAACACGAAAGAGCTCCGTGGACCAAAAATCAACTCGAGATGAGAGGTTAGTCCCTGGCTTCGACTCCAGAGGCATATCACCTTACCACAAGCACCTCAAGAGGAGGCTTCTCTCAGCTCTAGGTATGTGAGAGGGACCCTGAGTTTGCGGCCTCAAGTGGAATGTACACTGTGATGCCCTGACGTGAAATACGGCCGGATATCCCTGCAGTGACTTGAATGCAGGCTCGTCTTGCATCTCCCAAGATGAAAGGATGTCTGAATCCCCTGTGGAGACCACAGAGAAAGACCTAGTTCCCCACTTCATGGCGACCGGAGGCCTCACATCCTTTGAAAACTCCAGAGGTACCCGGAGATCAGTGCCTCCAAAGGAGACGATGCCTGACTCCTCGTGAAAGTTGATAGGAGTCCCAGGATTTCTGTGGCACGTGGAAAGGGACCTTTGGTCTCCCGCCTCAGCTGGAGAGGCGTTCCAATTGCCCTGCCAAGCCTCGAGGAGAATCCCGAGTTTTCCCTCGCAACTAGGCAGGAGTCCTGCCGTCCCTGAACAAATACGTGGTTGGAAGGGCCATCCCCGTCGTAACTCGAGAATATACCCCAGGTTCCCGCCGCAACTCGAGAAAAACCATGAGACTTCCCCCTCGCCGCGAGATGAGGCCCGATGCCCCTGCACTGCGTGCAGAGCAATTCCGTGTTGCACATCACACATGAAAGGAGCCTTGATTTAGTTGATGGCACTCCAGAGAAACCCCAAGAACACTGTTTCAAGGCTAGAGGGATCCTGAGGTCACTGTAGCAACACGAAAGAGCTCCGTGGTCCAAAAATCAACTCGAGATGAGAGGTTAGTCCCTGGCTTCGACTCCAGAGGAATACCACCTTACCACAAGCACCTCAAGAGGAGGCTTCTCTCAGCTCTAGGTATGTGAGAGGGACACTGAGTTTGCGGCCTCAAGTGGAATGGACACCGCGACGCCCTGACTCGAAATAAGGCCGGATATCCCTGCAGTGACTTGAATGCAGGCTCATCTTGCATCTCCCAAGACGAAAGGATGTCTGAATCCCCTGTGGAGACCACAGAGAAAGACCTAGTTCCCCACCTCATCGCGACCGGAGGCCTCACATACTTTGAAACCTCCAGAGGTACGCGGAGATCAGTGCCGCCAAAGGAGACGATGCCTGACTCCTCGTGAAACTTGATAGGAGTCCCAGGATTCCTGTGGCACGTGGAAAGGGACCCTTGGTCTCCCGCCTCAGCTGGAGAGGCGTTCCAATTACCCTGCCAAGCCTCGAGGAGAATTCCGAGTTGTACCTCGCAACTAGGCAGGAGTCCTGAGGTCGCTGAACAAACACGTGGGTGGAAGGGCCATCCCCGTCGTAACTCGAGAATATACCCCAGGTTCCCGCTGCAACTCGAGAAAAACCATGAGACTTCCCCCTCGCCGCAAGATGAGGCCCGATTCCCCTGCACTGCGTGCAGAGCAATTCCGTGTTGCACATCACACATGAAAGGAGCCTTGATTTCCTTGATGGCACTCCAGAGAAACCCCAAGAACACTGTTTCAAGGCTAGAGGGATCCTGAGGTCACTGTAGCAACACGAAAGAGCTCCGTGGACCAAGAATCAACTCATGATGAGAGGTTAGTCCCTGGCTTCAACTCCAGAGGAATACCACCTTACCACAAGCACCTCAAGAGGAGGCTTCTCTCAGCTCTAGGTATGTGAGAGGGACCCTGAGTTTGCGGCGTCAATTCGAATGGACACTGCGATGCCCTGACTCGAAATAAGGCCGGATATAACTGCAGTGACTTGAATGCAGGCTCGTCTTGCATCTCCCAAGACGAAAGGATGTCTGAATCCCCTGTGGAGACCACAGAGAAAGACCTAGTTCCCCACCTCATGGCGACCGGAGGCCTCACATCCTTTGAAAACTCCAGAGGTACGCGGAGATCAGTGCCTCCAAGGGAGACGATTCCTGACTTCTCGTAAAACTTGATACTAGTCCCAGGATTCCTGTGGCACGTGGAAAGGGACCCTTGGTCTCCCGCCTCAGCTGGAGAGGCGTTCCAATTGCCCTGCCAAGCCTCGAGGAGAATCCCGAGTTGTCCCCCGCAACTAGGAAGGAGTCCTGACGTCGCTGAACAAACACGTGGGTGGAAGGGCCCTCCCCGTCGTAACTCGAGAATATACCCCAGGTTCTCGCCGCAACTCGAGAAAAACCATGAGAATTCCCCCTCGCCGTGAGATGAGGCCCGATTCCCCTGCACTACATGCAGAGCAATTCCGTGTTACACATCAAACATGAAAGAAGCCTTGATTTCCTAGATGGCACTTCAGAGAAACCCCAAGAACACTGTTTCAAGGCTAGAGGGATCCTGAGGTCACTGTAGCAACACGAAAGAGCTCCGTGGACAAAAAATCAACTCGAGATGAGAGGTTAGTCCCTGGTTTCGACTCCAGAGGCATATCACCTTACCACAAGCACCTCACGAGGAGGCTTCTCTCAGCTCTAGGTATGTGAGAGGGACCCTGAGTTTGCGGCCTCAACTGGAATGTACACCGCGATGCCCTGACTCGAAATAAGGCCGGATATCCCTGCAGTGACTTGAATGCAGGCACGTCTTGCATCTCCCAAGACGAAAGGATGTCTGAATCCCCTGTGGAGACCACAGAGAAAAACCTAGTTCCCCACCTCATCGCGATCGGAGGCCTCGCATCCTTTGAAAACTCCAGAGGTACGCGGAGATCAGTGCCTCCAAAGGAGACGATGCCTGACTCCTCGTGAAACTTGATAGGAGTCCCAATATTCCTGTGGCACGTGGAAAGGGACCCGTGGTCTCCCTGCCTCAGCGGAGAGGCGTCCCAATTGCCCTGCCAAGCCTCGAGGAGAATCCCGAGTTGTCCCTCGCAACTAGGCAGGAGTCATGACGTCGCTGAACAAACACGTGGGTGGAAGGGCCATCCCCTTCGTAACTCGAGAATATACCCCAGGTTCCCGTCGCAACTCGAGAAAAACCGTGAGACTTCCCCCTCGCCGCGAGATGAGGCCCGATTCCCCTGCACTACGTGCAGAGCAATTCCGTGTTGCACATCACACATGAAAGGAGCCTTGATTTCCTTGATGGCACTCCAGAGAAACCCCAAGAACACTGTTTCAAGGCTAGAGGGATCCTGAGGTCACTGTAGCAACACGAAAGAGCTCCGTGGACCAAAAATCAACTCGAGATGAGAGGTTATTCCCTGGCTTCGAATCCAGAGGAATACCACCTTACCACAAGCACCTCAAGAGGAGGCTTGTCTCAGCTCTAGCTATGTGAGAGGGACCCTGAATTTGCAGCCTCAAGTGGAATGGACACCGCTATGCCCTGACTCGAAATAAGGCCGGATATCCTTGCAGTGACTTGAATGCAGGCTCGTCTTGCATCTCCCAAGACGAAAGGATGTCTGAATCCCCTGTGGAGACCACAGAGAAAGACCTAGTTCCCCACTTGATGGCGACCGGAGGCCTCACATCCTTTGAAAACTCCAGAGGTACGCGGAGATCAGTGCCTCCAAAGGAGACGATGCCTGACTCCTCGTGCAACTTGATAGGAGTCCCAGTATTCCTGTGGCACGTGGAAAGGGACCCTTGGTCTCCCTGCCTCAGCTGGAGAGGCGTCCCAATTGCCCTGCCAAGCCTCGAGGAGAATCCCGAGTTGTCCCTCGCAACTAGGCAGGAGTCTTGACGTCGCTGAACAAACACGTGGGTGGAAGGGCCATCCCCGTAGTAACTCGAGAATATACCCCAGGTTCCCGCCGCAACTCGAGAAAAACCATGAGACTTCCCCCTCGCCGCGAGATGAGGCCCGATTCCCCTGCACTGCGTGCTGAGCAATTCCGTGTTGCACATCACACATGAAAGGAGCCTTGATTTCTTTGATGGCACTCCAGAGAAACCCCAAGAACACTGTTTCAAGGCTAGAGGGATCCTGAGGTCACTGTAGCAACACGAAAGAGCTCCGTGGACCAAAAATCAACTCGAGATGAGAGGTTATTCCCTGGCTTCGACTCCAGAGGAATACCACCTTACCACAAGCACCTCAAGAGAAGGCTTCTCTCAGCTCTAGGTATGTGAGAGGGACCCTGAGTTTGCAGCCTCAAGTGGAATGGACACCGCAATGCCCTGACTCAAAATAAGGCCGGATATCCCTGCAGTGACTTGAATGCAGGCTCGTCTTGCATCTCCCAAGACGAAAGGATGTCTGAATCCCCTGTGGAGACCACAGAGAAAGACCTAGTTCCCCACTTGATGGCGACCGGAGGCCTCACATCCTTTGAAAACTCCAGAGGTACGCGGAGATCAGTGCCTCCAAAGGAGACGATGCCTGACTCCTCGTGAAACTTGATAGGAGTCCCAGGATTCCTGTGGCACGTGGAAAGGGACCCTTGGTCTCCCGCCTCAGCTGGAGAGGCGTTCCAATTACCCTGCCAAGCCTCGAGGAGAATTCCGAGTTGTACCTCGCAACTAGGCAGGAGTCCTGAGGTCGCTGAACAAACACGTGGGTGGAAGGGCCATCCCCGTCGTACCTCGAGAATATACCCCAGGTTCCCGCTGCAACTCGAGAAAAACCATGAGACTTCCCCCTCGCCGCGAGATGAGGCCCGATTCCCCTGCACTGCGTGCAGAGCAATTCCGTGTTGCACATCACACATGAAAGGAGCCTTGATTTCCTTGATGGCACTCCAGAGAAACCCCAAGAACACTGTTTCAAGGCTAGAGGGATCCTGAGGTCACTGTAGCAACACGAAAGAGCTCCGTGGACCAAGAATCAACTCATGATGAGAGGTTAGTCCCTGGCTTCAACTCCAGAGGAATACCACCTTACCACAAGCACCTCAAGAGGAGGCTTCTCTCAGCTCTAGGTATGTGACAGGGACCCTGACGTTGCGGCCTCAAGTGGAAAGGACACCGCGATGCCCTGACTCGAAATAAGGCCGGATATCCCTGCAGTGACTTGAATGCAGGCTCGTTTTGCATCTCCCAAGACGAAAGGATGTCTGAATCCCCTGTGGAGACAACAGAGAAAGACCTAGTTCCCCACCTCATCGCGACCGGAGGCCTCACATCCTTTGAAAACTCCAGAGGTACGCGGAGATCAGTGCCTCCAAAGGAGACGATGCCTGACTCCTCGTGAAACTTGATAGGAGTCCCAGGATTCCTGTGGCACGTGGAATGGGACCCTTGGTCTCCCGCCTCAGCTGGAGAGGCGTCCCAATTGCCCTGCCAAGCCTCGAGGAGAATCCCGAGTTGTCCCTCGCAACTAGGCAGGAGTCCTGACGTCGCTGAACAAACACGTGGGTGGAAGTGCCATCCCCGTCATAACTCGAGAATATACCCCAGGTTCCCGCCGCAACTCGAGAAATACCATGAGACTTCCCCCTCGCCGTGAGATGAGGCCCGATTCCCCTGCACTGCATGCAGAGCAATTCCATGTTGCACATCAAACATGAAAGGAGCCTTGATATCCTTGATGGCACTCCAGAGAAACCCCAAGAACACTGTTTCAAGGCTAGAGGGATCCTGAGGTCACTGTAGCAACACAAAAGAGCTCCGTGGACCAAAAATCAACTCGAGGTGAGAGGTTAGTCCCTGGCTTCGACTCCAGAGGAATACCACCTTACCACAAGCACCTCAAGAGGAGGCTTCTCTCAGCTCTAGGTATGTGAGAGGGACCCTGAGTTTGCGGCCTCAAGTGGAATGGACACCGCGATGCCCTGACTCGAAATAAGGCCGGATATTCCTGCAGTGACTTGAATGCAGGCTCGTCTTGCATCTCCCAAACGAAAGGATGTCTGAATCCCCTGTGGAGACCACAGAGAAAGACCTAGTTCCCCACCTCATCGCGACCGGAGGCCTCACATCCTTTGAAAACTCCAGAGGTACGCGGAGATCAGTGCCTCCAAAGGAGACGATGCCTGACTCCTCGTGAAACTTGATAGGAGTCCCAGGATTCCTGTGGCAAGTGGAAAGGGACCCTTGGTCTCCCGCCTCAGCTGGAGAGGAGTCCCAATTGCCCAGCCAAGCCTCGAGGAGAATCCCGAGTTGTCCCTCGCAACTAGGCAGGAGTCCTTACGTCGCTGAACAAACACGTGGGTGGAAGGGCCATTCCCATGGTAACTCGAGAATATATCCCAGGTTCCAGCCGCAATTCGAGAAAAACCATGAGACTTCCCCCTCACTGCGAGATGAGGCCCGATTCCCCTGCACTGCATTCAAAGCAATTCGATGTTGCACATCAAACATGAAAGGAGCCTTGATTTCCTTGATGGCACTCCAGAGAAACCCCAAGAACACTGTTTCAAGGCTACAGGAATCCTGAGGTCACTGTAGCAACACGAAAGAGCTCCCTGGACCAAAAATCAACTCGAGATGAGAGGTTAGTCCCTGGCTTCGACTCCAGAGGAATACCACCTTACTACAAGCACCTCAAGAGGAGGCTTCTCTCAGCTCTAGGTATGTGAGAGGGACCCTGATTTTGCGGCCTCAAGTGGAATGGACACCGCGATGCCCTGAAGCGAAATAACGCCGGATATCCCTGCAGTGACTTGAATGCAGGCTCGTCTTGCATCTCCGAAGACGAAAGGATGTCTGAATCCCCTGTGGAGACCACAGAGAAAGACCTAGTTCCCCACCTCATCGTGACCGGAGGCCTCACATCTTTGAAAACTCCAGAGGTACGCGGATATCAGTGCCTCCAAAGGAGACGATGCCTGACTCCTCGTGAAACTTGATAGCAGTCCCAGGAATCCTGTGGCACGTGGAAAGGGACCCTTGGTCTCCCGCCTCAGCTGGAGAGGCGTCCCAATTGCCCTGCCAAGCCTCGAGGAGAATCCCGGGTTGTCCCTCGCAACTAGGCAGGAGTCCTGACGTCGCTGAACAAACATGTGTGTGGAAGGGCCATCCCCGTCGTATCTCGAGAATATACCCCAGGTTCCCACCGCAACTCGAGAACAACCATGAGACTTCCCCCTCGCCGCGAGATGAGGCCCGATTCCCCTGCACTGCGTGCAGAGCAATTCCGTGTTGCACATCACACATGAAAGGAGCCTTGATTTCCTTGATGGCACTCCAGAGAAACCCCAAGAACACTGTTTCAAGGCTAGAGGGATCCTGAGGTCACTGTAGCAACACGAAAGAGCTCCGTGGACCAAAAATCAACTTGAGATGAGAGGTTAGTCCCTGGCTTCGACTCCAGAGGAATACCACCTTACCACAAGCACCTCAAGAGGAGGCTTCTCTCAGCTCTAGGTATGTGAGAGAGACCCTGAGTTTGCGGTCTCAAGTGGAATGGACATGCGATGCCCTGACTCGAAATAAGGCCGGATATCCCTGCTGTGACTTGAATGCAGGCTCGTCTTGCATCTCCCAAGACGAAAGGATGTCTGAATCCCCTGTGGAGACCACAGAGAAAGACCTAGTTCCCCACCTCATCGCCACCGGAGGCCTCACATCCTTTGAAAACTCCAGAGGTACGCGGAGATCAGTGCCTCCAAAGGAGACGATGCCTGACTCCTCTTGAAACTTGATAGGAGTCCCAGGATTCCTGTGCCACGGGGAAAGGGACCCTTGGTTTCCCGCCTCAGCTGGAGAGGCGTCCCAATTGCCCTGCCAAGCCTCGAGGAGAATCCCGAGTTGTCCCTCGCAACTAGGCAGGAGTCCAGACTTCGCTGAACAAACACGTGTGTGGAAGGACCATCCCCGTCGTAACTCGAGAATATACCCCAGGTTCTCGCCGCAACTCGAGAAAAACCATGAGACTTCCCCCTCGCCGCGAGATGAGGCCCGATGCCCCTGCACTGCGTGCAGAGCAATTCCGTCTTGCACATCACACATGAAAGGAGCCTTGATTTCCTTGATGGCACTCCAGAGAAACCCCAAGAACACTGTTTCAAGGCTAGAGGGATCCTGAGGTCACTGTAGCCACACGAAAGAGCTCCATGGACCAAGAATCAACTCGAGATGAGAGGTTAGTCCCTGGCTTCGACTCCAGAGGAGTACCTCCTTACCACAAGCCCCTCAAGAGGAGGATTCTCTCAGCTCTAGGTATGTGAGAGGGACCCTGAGTTTGCGGCCTCAACTGGAATGGACACCGCGATGCCCTGACTGGAAATAAGGCCGGATATACCTGCAGTGACTTGAATGCAGGCTCGTCTTGCATCTCCCAAGATGAAAGGATGTCTGAATCCCCTGTGGAGACCACAGAGAAAGACCTAGTTCCCCACCTCATCGCGACCGGAGGCCTCACATCCTTTGAAAACTCCAGAGGTACGCGGAGATCAGTGCCTCCAAAGGAGACGATGCCTGACTCCTCGTGAAACTTGATAGGAGTCCCAGGATTACTGTGGCACGTGGAAAGGGACCCTTGGTCTCCCGCCTCAGCTGGAGAGGCGTCCCAATTGCCCTACGAAACCTCGAGGAGAATCCCGAGTTGTCCCTCGCAACTAGGCAGGAGTCTTGACGTCGCTGAACAAACACGTGGGTGGAAGGGCCATCCCCGTCGTAACTCGAGAATATACAGCAGGGTCCCGCCGCAACTCGAGAAAAACCATGAGACTTCCCCCTCGCCGCGAGATGAGGCCCGATTCCCCTGCACTGCGTGCAGAGCAATTCCGTGTTGCACATCACACATGAAAGGAGCCTTGATGTCCTTGATGGCACTGCAGAGAAACCCCAAGAACATTGTTTCAAGGCTGGGGGGATCCTGAGGTCACTGTAGCCACACGAAAGAGCTCTGTGGACCAAAAATCAACTCGAGATGAGAGGTTAGTCCCTGGCTTCGACTCCAGAGGAATACCACCTTACCACAAGCACCTCAAGAGGAGGCTTCTCTCAGCTCTAGGTATGTGAGAGGGACCCTGATTTTGCGGCCTCAAGTGGAATGGAGACCGCGATGCCCTGACTCGAAATAAGGCCGGATATCCCTGCAGTGACTTGAATGCAGGCTCGTCTTGCATCTCCCAAGACGAAAGGATGTCTGAATCCCCTGTGGAGACCACAGAGAAAGACCTAGTTCCCCACCTCATCGCGACCGGAGGCCTCACATCCTTTGAAAACTCCAGAGGTACGCGGAGATCAGTGCCTCCAAAGGAGACGATGCCTGACTCCTCGTGAAACTTGATAGGAGTTCCAAGATTCCTGTGGCACGTGGAAAGGGACGCTTGGTCTCCCACCTCAGCTGGAGAGGAGTCCCAATTGCCCTGCCAAGCCTCGAGGAGAATCCCGAGTTATCCCTCGCAAGTAGGCAGGAGTCCTGACGTCGCTGAACAAACTCGTGTGTGGAAGGGCCATCCCCGTCGTAACTCGAGAATATACCCCAGGTTGCCACCGCAACTCGAGAAAAACCATGAGACTTCCCCCTCGCCGCGAGATGAGGCCCGATTCCCCTGCACTGCGTGCAGAGCAATTCCGTGTTGCACATCACACATGAAAGGAGCCTTGATTTCCTTGATGGCACTCCAGAGAAACCCCAAGAACACTGTTTCAAGGCTAGAGGGATCCTGAGGTCACTGTAGCAACACGAAAGAGCTCCGTGGACCAAAAATCAACTCAAGATGAGAGGTTAGTCCCTGGCTTCGACTCCAGAGGAATAACACCTTACTGCAAGCACCTCAAGAGGAGGCTTCTCTCAGCTCTAGGTATGTGAGAGGGACCCTGAGTTTGCGGCCTCAAGTGGAATGGACACCGCGATGCCCTGACTCAAATAAGGCCGGATATCCCTGCAGTGACTTGAATGCAGGCTCGTCTTGCATCTCGCAAGATGAAAGGATGTCTGAATCCCCTGTGGAGACCACAGAAAAAGACCTAGTTCCCCACCTCATCGCGACCGGAGGCCTCACATCCTTTGAAAACTCCAGAAGTACGCGGAGATCAGTGCCTCCAAAGGAGACGATGCCTGACTCCTCGTGAAACTTGATAGGAGTCCCAGGATTCCTGTGGCAAGTGGATAGGGACACTTGGTCTCCCGCCTCAGCTGGAGAGGCGTCCCAATTGCCCTGCCAAGCCTCGAGGAGAATCCCGAGCTGTCCCTCGCAACTAGGCAGGAGTCCTGACGTCGCTGAAGAAACACGTGTGTGGAAGGGCCATCCCCTTCCTAACTCGAGAATATACCCCAGGTTCCCGCCGCAACTCGAGAAAAACCATGTGACTTCCCCCTCGCCGCGAGATGAGGCCCGATTCCCCTGCACTGCGTGCAGAGCAATTCCGTGTTGCACATCACACATGAAAGGAGCCTTGATTTCCTTGATGGCACTCCAGAGAAACCCCAAGAACACTGTTTCAAGGCTAGAGGGATCCTGAGGTCACTGTAGCAACACGAAAGAGCTCCGTGGCCCAAAAATCAACTCGAGATGAGAGGTTAGTCCCTGGCTTCGACTCCAGAGGAATACCACCTTACCACAAGCACCTCAAGAGGAGGCTTCTCTCAGCTCTAGGTATGTGAGAGGGACCCTGAGTTTGCGGCCTCAAGTGGAATGGACACCGCGATGCCCTGACTCGAAATAAGGCCGGATATCCCTACAGTGACTTCAATGCAGGCTCGTCTTGCATCTCCCAAGACGAAAGGGTGTCTGAGTCCCCTGTGGAGACCACAGAGAAAGACCTAGTTCCCCACCTCATCGCGACCGGAGGCCTCACATCCTTTGAAAACTCCAGAGGTACGCGGAGATCAGTGCCTCCAACGGAGACGATGCCTGACTCCTTGTGAAACTTGATAGGAGTCCCAGGATTCCTGTGGCACGTGGAAAGGGACCCTTGTTCTCCCGCCTCAGCTGGAGAGGCGTCCCAATTGCCCTGCCAAGCCTCGAGGAGAATCCCGAGTTGTCCCTCGCAACTAGGCAGGAGTCCTGACTTCGCTGAACAAACACGTGGGTGGAAGGGCCATCCCCGTCGTAACTCGAGAATATACCCCAGGTTCCCGCCGCAACTCGAGAAAAACCATGAGACTTCCCCATCGCCGCGAGATGAGGCCTGATTCCCTTGCACTGCATGCAGAGCAATTCCGTGTTGCACATCACACATGAAAGGAGCCTTGATTTCCTTGATGGCACTCCAGAGAAACCCCAAGAACACTGTTTCAAGGCTAGAGGGATCCTGAGGTCACTGTGGCAACACGAAAGAGCTCCATGGCCCAAAAATCAACTCGAGATGAGAGGTTAGTCCCTGGCTTCGACTCCAGAGGAATACCACCTTACCACAAGCAACTCAAGAGGAGGCTTCTCTCAGCTCTAGGTATGTGAGAGGGACCCTGAGTTTGCGGCCTCAAGTGGAATGGACACCGCGATGCCCTGACTCGAAATAAGGCCGGATATCCCTGCAGTGACTTGAATGCAGGCTCGTCTTGCATCTCCCAAGATGAAAGGATGTCCGAATCCCCTGTGGAGACCACAGAGAAAGACCTAGTTCCCCACCTAATCGCGACCGGAGGCCTCACATCCTTTGAAAACTCCAGAGGTACACGGAGATCAGTGCCTCCAAAGGAGACGATGCCTGACTCCTCGTGAAACTTGATAGGAGTCCCAGGATTCCTGTGGCACGTGGAAAGGGACCCTTGGTCTCCCGCCTCAGCTGGAGAGGCGTCCCAATTGCCCTGCCAAGCCTCAAGGAGAATCCCGAGTTGTCCCTCGCAACTAGGCAGGAGTCCTGACGTCGCTGAAGAAACACGTGGGTGGAAGGGCCATCCCCGTCGTAACTCGAGAATATACCCCAGGTTCCCACCGCAACTCGAGAAAAACCATGAGACTTCCCCCTCGCCATGAGATGAGGCCCGATTCCCCTGCACTGCATGAAGAGCAATTCCGTGTTGCACATCACACATGAAAGGAGCCTTGGTTTCCTTGATGGCACTCTAGAGAAACCCCAAGAAAACTGTTTCAAGGCTCGAGGGATCCTGAGGTCACTGCAGCAACACGAAAGAGCTCCGTGGACCAAAAAGCAACTCGAGATGAGAGGTTAGTCCCTGACTTCGACTCCAGAGGAATACCACCTTACCACAAGCACCTCAAGAGGAGGCTTCTCTCAGCTCTAGGTATGTGAGAGGGACCCTGAGTTTGCGGCCTCAAGTGGAATGGACACCACGATGCCCTGACTCGAAATAAGGCCGGATATCCCTGCAGTGACTTGAATGCAGGCTCGTCTTGCATCTCCCAAGATGAAAGGATGTCTGAATCCCCTGTGGAGACCACAGAGAAAGACCTAGTTCCCCACCTGATGGAGACCGGAGGCCTCACATCCTTTGAAAACTCCAGAGGTACGCGGAGATCAGTGCCTCCAAAGGAGACGATGCCTGACTCTTCGTGAAACTTGATAGGAGTCCCAGGATTCCTGTGGCAAGTGGAAAGGGACCCTTGGTCTCCCGCCTCAGCTGGAGAGGCGTCCCAATTGCCCTGCCAAGCCTCGAGGAGAATCCCGAGTTGTCCCACGCAACTAGGCAGGAGACCTGCCGTCGCTGAACAAACACGTGTGTGGAAGGGCCATCCCCGTCGTAACTCGAGAATATACCCAGGTTCCCGCCGCAACTCGCGAGAAACCATGAGACTTCCCCATCGCCGCGAGATGAGGCCTGATTCCCTTTCACTGCATGCAGAGCAATTCCGTGTTGCACATCACACATGAAAGGAGCCTTGATTTCCTTAATGGCACTACAGAGAAACCCCACGAACACTGTTTCAAGGCTCGAGGGATCCTGAGGTCACTTTAGCAACACGAAAGAGCTCCGTGGACCAAATATCAACTCGAGATGAGAGGTTAGTCCCTGGCTTCGACTCCAGAGGAAACCACCTTACCACAAGCAACTCAAGAGGAGGCTTCTCTCAGCTCTAGGTATGTGAGAGGGACCCTGAGTTTGCGGCCTCAAGTGGAATGGACACCGCGATGCCCTGACTCGAAATAAGGCCGGATATCCCTGCAGTGACTTGAATGCAGGCTCGTCTTGCATCTCCCAAGATGAAAGGATGTCTGAATCCCCTGTGGAGACCACAGAGAAAGACCTAGTTCCCCACCTCATGGCGACCGGATGCCTCACATCCTTTGAAAACTCCAGAGGTACGCGGAGATCAGTGCCTCCAAAGGAGACGATGCCTGACACCTCGTGAAACTTGATAGGAGTCCCAGGGTTCCTGTGGCAAGTGGATAGGGACACTTGGTCTCCCGCCTCAGCTGGAGAGGCGTCCCAATTGCCCTGCCAAGCCTCAAGGAGAATCCCGAGTTGTCCCTCGCAACTAGGCAGGAGTCCTGACGTCGCTGAAGAAACACATGGGTGGAAGGGCCATCCCCGTCGTAACTCGAGAATATACCCCAGGTTCCCACCCCAACTCGAGAAAAACCATGAGAATTCCCCTGCACTGCATGCAGAGCAATTCCGTGTTGCACATCACACATCAAAGGAGCCTTGGTTTCCTTGATGGCACTCTAGAGAAACCCCAAGAACACTGTTTTAAGGCTAGAGGGATCCTGAGGTCACTGTAGCAACACGAAAGAGCTCCGTTTACCAAAAATCAACTCGAGATGAGAGGTTAGTCCCTGGCTTCGACTCCAGAGGAATACCACCTTACCACAAGCACCTCAAGAGAAGGGTTCTCTCAGCTCTAGGTATGTGAGAGGGACCCTGAGTTTGCGGCCTCAAGTGGAATGGACACCGCGATGCCCTGACTCGAAATAAGGCCGGATATCCCTGCAGTGACTTGAATGCAGGCTCGTCTTGCATCTCCCAAGACGAAAGGATGTCTGAATCCCCTGTGGAGACCACAGAGAAAGACCTAGTTCCCCACCTCATCGCGACCGGAGGCCTCACATCCTTTGAAAACTCCAGAGGTACGCGGAGATCAGTGCCTCCAAAGGAGACGATGCCTGACTCCTCGTGAAACTTGATAGGAGTCCCAGGATTCCTGTGGCACGTGGAAAGGGACCCTTGGTCTCCCGCCTCAGCTGGAGAGGGGTCCCAATTAACCTGCCAAGCCTCGAGGAGAATCCCGAGTTGTCCCTCGGAACTAGGCAGGAGTCCTGACGTCGCTGAAGAAACACGTGTGTGGAAGGGCCATCCCCGTCGTAACTCGAGAATATACCCCAGGTTCCCGCCGCAACTCGAGAAAAACCATGAGACTTCCCCCTCGCCGCGAGATGAGGCCCGATTCCCCTGCACTGCGTGCAGAGCAATTCCGTGTTGCACATCACACATGAAAGGAGCCTTGATTTCCTTAGTGGCACTCCAGAGAAACCCCAAGAACACTGTTTCCAGGCTAGAGGGATCCTGAGGTCACTGTAGCAACACGAAAGAGCTCCGTGGACCACAAATCAACTCGAGATGAGAGGTTAGTCCCTGGTTTCGACTCCAGAGGAATACCACCTTACCACAAGCACCTCAAGAGGAGGCTTCTCTCAGCTCTAGGTATGTGAGAGGGACCCTGAGTTTGCGGCCTCAACTGGAATGGACACCGCGATGCCCTGACTCGAAATAAGGCCGGATATCCCTGCAGTGACTTGAATGCAGGCTCGTCTTGCATCTCCCAAGACGAAAGGATGTCTGAATCACCTGTGTAGACCACAGAGAAAGATCTAGTTCCACACCTCATCGCGACCGGAGGCTTCACATCCTTTGAAAACTCCAGAGGTAAGCGGAGATCAGTGCCTCCAACGGAGACGATGCCTGACTCCTCATGAAACTTGATAGGAGTCCCAGGATTCCTGTGGCCCGTGGAAAGGGACCCTTGGTCTCCCGTCTCAGCTAGAGAGGGGTCCCAATTGCCCTGCCAAGCCTCGAGGAGAATCCCGAGTTGTCCCTCGCTACTAGGCAGGAGTCCTGACGTCGCTGAACAAACACGTGGGTGGAAGGGCCATCCCCGTCGTAACTCGAGAATATACCCCAGGTTCCCGCCGCAACTCGAAAAAAACCATGAGACTTCCCCCTCGCCACGAGATGAGGCCCGATTCCCCTGCACTGCGTACAGAGCAATTCCGTGTTGCACATCACACATGAAAGGAGCCTTGATTTCCTTGATGGCACTCCAGAGAAACCCCAAGAACACTGTTTCAAGGCTAGAGGGATCCTGAGGTCACTGTAGCAACACGAAAGAGCTCCGTGGACCAAAAATCAACTCGAGATGAGAGGTTAGTCCCTGGCTTCGACTCCAGAGGAATACCACCTTACCACAAGCACCTCAAGAGGAGGCTTCTCTCAGCTCTAGGTGTGTGAGAGGGACCCTGAGTTTGCGGCCTCAAGTGGAATGGACCCCGCGATGGCCTGACTCGAAATAAGGCCGGATATCCTTGCAGTGAGTTGAATGCAGGCTCGTCTTGCATCTCCCACGATGACAGGATGTCTGAATCCCCTGTGGAGACCACAGAGAAAGACCTAGTTCCCCACCTCATCGCGACCGGAGGCCTCACATCCTTTGAAAACTCCAGAGGTACGCGGAGATCAGTGCCTCCAAAGGAGACGATGCCTGACTCCTCGTGAAACTTGATAGGAGTCCCAGGATTCCTGTGGCTCGTGGAAAGGGACCCTTGGTCTCCCGCCTCAGCTGGAGAGGCGTCCCAATTGCCCTGCCAAGCCTCGAGGAGAATCCCGAGTTGTCCCTCGCAACTAGGCAGGAGTCCTGACGTCGCTGAACAAACACGTGGGTGGAAGGGCCATCCCCGTCGTAACTCGAGAATATACCCTAGGTTCCCGCCGCAACTCGAGAAAAATCATGAGACTTCCCCCTTGCCGCGAGAAGAGGCCCGATTCCCCTGCACTGCGTGCAGAGCAACTCCGTGTTGCACATCACACATGAAAGGAGCCTTGATTTCCTTGATGGCACTCCAGAGAAACCCCAAGAGCAGTGTTTCAAGGCTAGAGGGATCCTGAGGTCACTGTAGCAACACGAAAGAGCTCCGTGGACCAAAAATCAACTCGAGATGAGAGGGTAGTCCCTGGCTTCGACTCCAGAGGAATACCACCTTACCACAAGCACCTCAAGAGGAGGCTTCTCTCAGCTCTTGGTATGTGAGAGGGACCCTGAGTTTGTGGCCTCAAGTGAAATGGACACCGCGACGCCCTGACTCGAAATAAGGCCGGATATCCCTGCAGTGACTTGAATGCAGGCTCGCCTTGCATCTCCCAAGACGAAAGGATGTCTGAATCCCCTGTGGAGACCACAGAGAAAGACCTAGTTCCCCACCTCATCGCGACCGGAGGCCTCACATCCTTTGAAAACTCCAGAGGTATGCGGAGATCAGTGGCTTCAAAGGAGACGATGCCTGACTCCTCGTGAAACTTGATAGGAGTCCCAGGATTCCTGTGGCACGTGGAAAGGGACCCTTGGTCTCCCGCCTCAGCTGGAGAGGCGTCCCAATTGCCCTGCCAAGCCTCGAGGAGAATCCCGAGTTATCCCTCGCAACTAGGCAGGAGTCCTGACGTCGCTGAACAAACACGTGTGTGGAAGGGCCATCCCCGTCGTAACTTGAGAATATACCCCAGGTTCCCGCCGCAACTCGAGAAAAACCATGAGACTTCCCCCTCGCCGCGAGATGAGGCCCGATTCCCCTGCACTGCGTGCAGAGCAATTCCTTGTTGCACATCAAACATGAAAGGAGCCTTGATTTCCTTGATGGCACTCCAGAGAAACCCCAAGAACACTGTTTCAAGGCTAGAGGGATCCTGAGGTCACTGTAGCAACACGAAAGAGCTCCGTGGACCAAAAATCAACTCGAGATGAGAGGTTAGTCCCTGGCTTCGACTACAGAGAAATTCCACCTTACCACAAGCACTTCAAGAGGAGGCTTCTCTCAGCTCTAGGTATGTGAGAGGGACCCTAATTTTGCGGCCTCAAGTGGAATGGACACTGCGATGCCCTGACTCGAAATAAGGCCGGATATCCCTGCAGTGACTTGAATGCAGGCTCGTCTTGCATCTCCCAAGATGAAAGGATGTCTGAATCCCCTGTGGAGACCACAGAGAAAGACCTAGTTTCCCACCTCATCGCGACCGGAGGCCTCACATCCTTTGAAAACTCCAGAGCCACGCGGAGATCAGTGCCTCCAAAGGAGACGATGCCTGACTCATCGTGAAACTTGATAGGAGTCCCAGGATTCCTGTGGCACGTGGAAAGGGACACTTGGTCTCCCGCCTCAGCTGGAGAGGCGTCCCAATTGCCCTGCCAAGCCTCGAGGAGAATCCCGAGTTGTCCCTCGCAACTAGGAAGGAGTCTTGACGTCGCTGAATAAACACGTGGGTGGAAGGGCCATCCCCGTCGTAACTCGAGAATATACCTCAGGTTCTCGCCGCAACTTGAGAAAAACCATGAGACGTCCCCCTCGCCGCGAGATGAGGCCAGATTCCCCAACAGTGCGTGCAGAGCAATTCCGTGTTGCACATCACACATGAAAGAAGCCTTGATTTCCTTGATGGCACTCCAGAGAAACCCCAAGAACACTGTTTCAAGGCTAGAGGGATCCTGAGGTCACAGTACCTAAACGAAAGGGATCCGTGGACCAAAAATCAACTAGAAATGAGAGGTTAGTCCCTGGCTTCGACTCCAGAGGAATACCACCTTACCACAAGCACCTCAAGAGGAGGCTTCTCTCACCTCTAGGTATGTGACAGGGACGCTGACTTTGCGGCCTCAAGTGGAATGGACACCGCGATGCCCTGACTCGAAATAAGGCCGGATATCCCTGCAGTGACTTGAATGCAGGCTCGTCTTGCATCTCCCAAGACGAAAGGATGTCTGAATCTCCTGTGGAGACCATAGAGAAAGACCTAGTTCCCCACCTCATCGCGACCGGAGGCCTCACATACTTTGAAAACTCCAGAGGTACACTGGGATCAGTGCCTCCAAAGGAGACGATGCCTGACTCCTCGTGAAACTTGATAGGAGTCCGAGGATTCCTGTGGCACGTGGAAAGGGACCCTTGGTCTCCCGCCTCAGCTGGAGAGGCGTCCCAATTGCCCTGCCAAGCCTCGAGGAGAATCCCGAGTTGTCCCTCGCAACTAGGCAGGAGTCCTGACGTCGCTGAAGAAACACGTGGGTATAAGGGCCATCCCCGTCGTAACTCGAGAATATACCCCAGGTTCCCGCCGCAACTCGAGAAAAACCATGAGACTTCCCCCTCGCCGCAAGATGAGGCCTGATTCCCCTGCACTGCATTCAAAGCAAATCCATATTGCACATGAAACATGAAAGGAGCCTTGATTTCCTTGATGGCACTCCAGAGAAACCCCAAGAACACTGTTTCAAGGTTAGAGGGATCCTGAGGTCACTGTAGCAACACGAAAGAGCTCCGTGGACCACAAATCAACTCGAGATGAGAGGTTAGTCCCTGGCTTCGACTCCAGAGGAATACCACCTTACCACAAGCACCTCAAGAGGAGGCTTCTCTCAGCCTTTGGTATGTGAGAGGGACCCTGAGTTTGCGGCCTCAAGAGGAATGGACACTGCGATGCCCTGACGCGAAATAACGCCTGATATCCCTGCAGTGACTTGAATGCAGGCTCGTCTTGCATCTCCCAAGATGAAAGGATGTCTGAATCCCCTGTGGAGACCACAGAGAAAGACCTAGTTCCCCACTTCATGGCGACCGGAGGCCTCACATCCTTTGAAAACTCCAGAGGTACACGGAGATCAGTGCCTCCAAAGGAGACGATGCCTGACTCCTCGTGAAACTTGATAGGAGTCCCAGGATTCCTGTGGCACGTGGAAAGGGACCCTTGGTCTCCTGCCTCAGCTGGACAGGCGTCCCAATTGCCCTGCCAAGCCTCGAGGAGAATCCCGAGTTGTCCCTCGCAACTAGGCAGGAGTCCTGACGTCGCTGAACAAACACGTGGGTGGAAGGGCCATCCCCGTCGTAACTCGAGAATATAACCCAGGTTCCCGCCGCAACTCGAGAAAAACCATGAGACGTCCCCCTCGCCGCGAGATGAGGCCCGATTCCCCTGCACTGCGTGCAGAGCAATTCCGTGTTGCACATCACACATGAAAGGAGCCTTGATTTCCTTGATGGCACTCCAGAGAAACCCCAAGAACACTCTTTCAAGGCTAGAGGGATCCTGAGGTCACTGTAGCAACACGAAAGAGCTCTGTGTACCAAAAATCAACTCGAGATAAGAGGGTAGTCCCTGGCTTCGACTCCAGAGGAATACCACCTTACCACAAGCACCTCAAGAGGAGGCTTCTCTCAGCTCTAGGTATATGAGAGGGACCCTGAGTTTGCGGCCTCCAGTGGAATGGACACCGCGATGCCCTGACTCGATATAATGCCGGATATCCCTGCAGTGACTTGAATGCAGGCTCGTCTTGCATCTCCCAAGACGAAAGGATGTCTGAATCCCCTGTGGAGACCACAGAGAAAGACCTAGTTCCCCACCTCATCGCGACCGGAGGCCTCACATCCTTTTAAAACTCCAGAGGTACGCGGAGATCAGTGCCTCCAAAGGAGACGATGCCTGACTCCTCGTGAAACTTGATAGGAGTCCCAGGATTCCTGTGGCACGTGGAAAGGGACCCTTGGTCTCCCGCCTCAGCTGGAGAGGGGTCCCAATTAACCTGCCAAGCCTCGAGGAGAATCCCGAGTTTTCCCTCGGAACTAGGCAGGAGTCCTGACGTCGCTGAAGAAACACGTGTGTGGAAGGGCCATCCCCGTCGTAACTCGAGAATATACCCCAGGTTCCCGCCGCAACTCGAGAAAAACCATGAGACTTCCCCCTCGCCCCGAGATGAGGCCCGATTCCCCTGCACTGCGTGCAGAGCAATTCCGTGTTGCACATCACACATGAAAGGAGCCTTGATTTCCTTAGTGGCACTCTAGAGAAACCCCAAGAACACTGTTTCCAGGCTAGAGGGATCCTGAGGTCACTGTAGCAACACGAAAGAGCTCCGTGGACCACAAATCAACTCGAGATGAGAGGTTAGTCCCTGGTTTCGACTCCAGAGGAATACCACCTTACCACAAGCACCTCAAGAGGAGGCTTCTCTCAGCTCTAGGTATGTGAGAGGGACCCTGAGTTTGCGGCCTCAACTGGAATGGACACCGCGATGCCCTGACTCGAAATAAGGCCGGATATCCCTGCAGTGACTTGAATGCAGGCTCGTCTTGCATCTCCCAAGACGAAAGGATGTCTGAATCACCTGTGTAGACCACAGAGAAAGATCTAGTTCCACACCTCATCGCGACCGGAGGCCTCACATCCTTTGAAAACTCCAGAGGTAAGCGGAGATCAGTGCCTCCAACGGAGACGATGCCTGACTCCTCATGAAACTTGATAGGAGTCCCAGGATTCCTGTGGCACGTGGAAAGGGACCCTTGGTCTCCCGTCTCAGCTAGAGAGGGGTCCCAATTGCCCTGCCAAGCCTCGAGGAGAATCCCGAGTTGTCCCTCGCTACTAGGCAGGAGTCCTGACGTCGCTGAACAAACACGTGGGTGGAAGGGCCATCCCCGTCGTAACTCGAGAATATACCCCAGGTTCCCGCCGCAACTCGAAAAAAACCATGAGACTTCCCCCTCGCCACGAGATGAGGCCCGATTCCCCAGCACTGCGTACAGAGCAATTCCGTGTTGCACATCACACATGAAAGGAGCCTTGATTTCCTTGATGGCACTCCAGAGAAACCCCAAGAACACTGTTTCAAGGCTAGAGGGATCCTGAGGTCACTGTAGCAACACGAAAGAGCTCCGTGGACCAAAAATCAACTCGAGATGAGAGGTTAGTCCCTGGCTTCGACTCCAGAGGAATACCACCTTACCACAAGCACCTCAAGAGGAGGCTTCTCTCAGCTCTAGGTATGTGAGAGGGACCCTGAGTTTGCGGCCTCAAGTGGAATGGACCCCGCGATGGCCTGAGTCGAAATAAGGCCGGATATCCTTGCAGTGAGTTGAATGCAGGCTCGTCTTGCATCTCCCACGATGACAGGATGTCTGAATCCCCTGTGGAGACCACAGAGAAAGACCTAGTTCCCCACCTCATCGCGACCGGAGGCCTCACATCCTTTGAAAACTCCAGAGGTACGCGGAGATCAGTGCCTCCAAAGGAGACGATGCCTGACTCCTCGTGAAACTTGATAGGAGTCCCAGGATTCCTGTGGCTCGTGGAAAGGGACCCTTGGTCTCCCGCCTCAGCTGGAGAGGCGTCCCAATTGCCCTGCCAAGCCTCGAGGAGAATCCCGAGTTGTCCCTCGCAACTAGGCAGGAGTCCTGACGTCGCTGAACAAACACGTGGGTGGAAGGGCCATCCCCGTCGTAACTCGAGAATATACCCTAGGTTCCCGCCGCAACTCGAGAAAAATCATGAGACTTCCCCCTTGCCGCGAGAAGAGGCCCGATTCCCCTGCACTGCGTGCAGAGCAACTCCGTGTTGCACATCACACATGAAAGGAGCCTTGATTTCCTTGATGGCACTCCAGAGAAACCCCAAGAGCAGTGTTTCAAGGCTAGAGGGATCCTGAGGTCACTGTAGCAACACGAAAGAGCTCCGTGGACCAAAAATCAACTCGAGATGAGAGGGTAGTCCCTGGCTTCGACTCCAGAGGAATACCACCTTACCACAAGCACCTCAAGAGGAGGCTTCTCTCAGCTCTTGGTATGTGAGAGGGACCCTGAGTTTGTGGCCTCAAGTGAAATGGACACCGCGACGCCCTGACTCGAAATAAGGCCGGATATCCCTGCAGTGACTTGAATGCAGGCTCGTCTTGCATCTCCCAAGACGAAAGGATGTCTGAATCCCCTGTGGAGACCACAGAGAAAGACCTAGTTCCCCACCTCATCGCGACCGGAGGCCTCACATCCTTTGAAAACTCCAGAGGTATGCGGAGATCAGTGGCTTCAAAGGAGACGATGCCTGACTCCTCGTGAAACTTGATAGGAGTCCCAGGATTCCTGTGGCACGTGGAAAGGGACCCTTGGTCTCCCGCCTCAGCTGGAGAGGCGTCCCAATTGCCCTGCCAAGCCTCGAGGAGAATCCCGAGTTATCCCTCGCAACTAGGCAGGAGTCCTGACGTCGCTGAACAAACACGTGTGTGGAAGGGCCATCCCCGTCGTAACTTGAGAATATACCCCAGGTTCCCGCCGCAACTCGAGAAAAACCATGAGACTTCCCCCTCGCCGCGAGATGAGGCCCGATTCCCCTGCACTGCGTGCAGAGCAATTCCTTGTTGCACATCAAACATGAAAGGAGCCTTGATTTCCTTGAGGGCACTCCAGAGAAACCCCAAGAACACTGTTTCAAGGCTAGAGGGATCCTGAGGTCACTGTAGCAACACGAAAGAGCTCTGTGTACCAAAAATCAACTCGAGATAAGAGGGTAGTCCCTGGCTTCGACTCCAGAGGAATACCACCTTACCACAAGCACCTCAAGAGGAGGCTTCTCTCAGCTCTAGGTATATGAGAGGGACCCTGAGTTTGCGGCCTCCAGTGGAATGGACACCGCGATGCCCTGACTCGATATAATGCCGGATATCCCTGCAGTGACTTGAATGCAGGCTCGTCTTGCATCTCCCAAGACGAAAGGATGTCTGAATCCCCTGTGGAGACCACAGAGAAAGACCTAGTTCCCCACCTCATCGCGACCGGAGGCCTCACATCCTTTTAAAACTCCAGAGGTACGCGGAGATCAGTGCCTCCAAAGGAGACGATGCCTGACTCCTCGTGAAACTTGATAGGAGTCCCAGGATTCCTGTGGCACGTGGAAAGGGACCCTTGGTCTCCCGCCTCAGCTGGAGAGGCGTCCCAATTGCCCTGCCAAGCCTCGAGGAGAATCCCGAGTTATCCCTCGCAACTAGGCAGGAGTCCTGACGTCGCTGAACAAACACGTGTGTGGAAGGGCCATCCCCGTCGTAACTTGAGAATATACCCCAGGTTCCCGCCGCAACTCGAGAAAAACCATGAGACTTCCCCCTCGCCGCGAGATGAGGCCCGATTCCCCTGCACTGCGTGCAGAGCAATTCCTTGTTGCACATCAAACATGAAAGGAGCCTTGATTTCCTTGAGGGCACTCCAGAGAAACCCCAAGAACACTGTTTCAAGGCTAGAGGGATCCTGAGGTCACTGTAGCAACACGAAAGAGCTCCGTGGACCAAAAATCAACTCGAGATGAGAGGTTAGTCCCTGGCTTCGACTACAGAGAAATTCCACCTTACCACAAGCACTTCAAGAGGAGGCTTCTCTCAGCTCTAGGTATGTGAGAGGGACCCTAATTTTGCGGCCTCAAGTGGAATGGACACTGCGATGCCCTGACTCGAAATAAGGCCGGATATCCCTGCAGTGACTTGAATGCAGGCTCGTCTTGCATCTCCCAAGATGAAAGGATGTCTGAATCCCCTGTGGAGACCACAGAGAAAGACCTAGTTTCCCACCTCATCGCGACCGGAGGCCTCACATCCTTTGAAAACTCCAGAGGTACGCGGAGATCAGTGCCTCCAAAGGAGACGATGCCTGACTCATCGTGAAACTTGATAGGAGTCCCAGGATTCCTGTGGCACGTGGAAAGGGACACTTGGTCTCCCGCCTCAGCTGGAGAGGCGTCCCAATTGCCCTGCCAAGCCTCGAGGAGAATCCCGAGTTGTCCCTCGCAACTAGGAAGGAGTCTTGACGTCGCTGAATAAACACGTGGGTGGAAGGGCCATCCCCGTCGTAACTCGAGAATATACCTCAGGTTCTCGCCGCAACTTGAGAAAAACCATGAGACGTCCCCCTCGCCGCGAGATGAGGCCAGATTCCCAAACAGTGCGTGCAGAGCAATTCCGTGTTGCACATCACACATGAAAGAAGCCTTGATTTCCTTGATGGCACTCCAGAGAAACCCCAAGAACACTGTTTCAAGGCTAGAGGGATCCTGAGGTCACAGTAGCTAAACGAAAGGATCCGTGGACCAAAAATCAACTAGAAATGAGAGGTTAGTCCCTGGCTTCGACTCCAGAGGAATACCACCTTACCACAAGCACCTCAAGAGGAGGCTTCTCTCACCTCTAGGTATGTGACAGGGACGCTGACTTTGCGGCCTCAAGTGGAATGGAGACCGCGATGCCCTGACTCGAAATAAGGCCGGATATCCCTGCAGTGACTTGAATGCAGGCTCGTCTTGCATCTCCCAAGACGAAAGGATGTCTGAATCTCCTGTGGAGACCATAGAGAAAGACCTAGTTCCCCACCTCATCGCGACCGGAGGCCTCACATACTTTGAAAACTCCAGAGGTACACTGAGATCAGTGCCTCCAAAGGAGACGATGCCTGACTCCTCGTGAAACTTGATAGGAGTCCGAGGATTCCTGTGGCACGTGGAAAGGGACCCTTGGTCTCCCGCCTCAGCTGGAGAGGCGTCCCAATTGCCCTGCCAAGCCTCGAGGAGAATCCCGAGTTGCCCCTCGCAACTAGGCAGGAGTCCTGACGTCGCTGAAGAAACACGTGGGTATAAGGGCCATCCCCGTCGTAACTCGAGAATATACCCCAGGTTCCCGCCGCAACTCGAGAAAAACCATGAGACTTCCCCCTCGCCGCAAGATGAGGCCTGATTCCCCTGCACTGCATTCAAAGCAAATCCATATTGCACATCAAACATGAAAGGAGCCTTGATTTCCTTGATGGCACTCCAGAGAAACCCCAAGAACACTGTTTCAAGGTTAGAGGGATCCTGAGGTCACTGTAGCAACACGAAAGAGCTCCGTGGACCACAAATCAACTCGAGATGAGAGGTTAGTCCCTGGCTTCGACTCCAGAGGAATACCACCTTACCACAAGCACCTCAAGAGGAGGCTTCTCTCAGCCTTTGGTATGTGAGAGGGACCCTGAGTTTGCGGCCTCAAGAGGAATGGACACTGCGATGCCCTGACGCGAAATAACGCCTGATATCCCTGCAGTGACTTGAATGCAGGCTCGTCTTGCATCTCCCAAGATGAAAGGATGTCTGAATCCCCTGTGGAGACCACAGAGAAAGACCTAGTTCCCCACTTCATGGCGACCGGAGGCCTCACATCCTTTGAAAACTCCAGAGGTACACGGAGATCAGTGCCTCCAAAGGAGACGATGCCTGACTCCTCGTGAAACTTGATAGGAGTCCCAGGATTCCTGTGGCACGTGGAAAGGGACCCTTGGTCTCCTGCCTCAGCTGGACAGGCGTCCCAATTGCCCTGCCAAGCCTCGAGGAGAATCCCGAGTTGTCCCTCGCAACTAGGCAGGAGTCCTGACGTCGCTGAACAAACACGTGGGTGGAAGGGCCATCCCCGTCGTAACTCGAGAATATAACCCAGGTTCCCGCCGCAACTCGAGAAAAACCATGAGACTTCCCCCTCGCCGCGAGATGAGGCCCGATTCCCCTGCACTGCGTGCAGAGCAATTCCGTGTTGCACATCACACATGAAAGGAGCCTTGATTTCCTTGATGGCACTCCAGAGAAACCCCAAGAACACTCTTTCAAGGCTAGAGGGATCCTGAGGTCACTGTAGCAACACGAAAGAGCTCTGTGTACCAAAAATCAACTCGAGATAAGAGGGTAGTCCCTGGCTTCGACTCCAGAGGAATACCACCTTACCACAAGCACCTCAAGAGGAGGCTTCTCTCAGCTCTAGGTATATGAGAGGGACCCTGAGTTTGCGGCCTCCAGTGGAATGGACACCGCGATGCCCTGACTCGATATAATGCCGGATATCCCTGCAGTGACTTGAATGCAGGCTCGTCTTGCATTTCCCAAGACGAAAGGATGTCTGAATCCCCTGTGGAGACCACAGAGAAAGACCTAGTTCCCCACCTCATTGCGACCGGAGGCCTCACATCCTTTGAAAACTCCAGAGGTACGCGGAGATCAGGGCCTCCAAAGGACACGATGCCTGACTCCTCGTGAAACTTGATAGGAGTCCCAGGATTCCTGTGGCACGTGGAAAGGGACCCTTGGTCTCCCGCCTCAGCTGGAGAGGCGTCCCAATTTCCCTGTCAAGCCTCGAGGAGAATCCCGAGTTGTCCCTCGCAACTAGGCAGGAGTCCTGATGTCGCTGAACAAACACGTGTGTGGAAGGGCCATCCCCGTCGTAACTCGAGATAAACCCCAGGTTCCCATCGCAACTCGAGAAAAATCATGAGACTTGCCCCTCGCCGCAAAATGAGGCCCGATACCCTGCACTGCGTACAGAGCAATTCCGTGTTGCACATCACACATGAAAGGAGCCTTGATTTCCTTGATGGCACTTCAGAGAATCCCCAAGAGCAGTGTTTCAAGGCTAGAGGGATCCTGAGGTCACTGTAGCAACACGAAAGAGCTCCGTGGACCAAAAATCAACTCGAGATGAGAGGTTAGTCCCTGGCTTCGACTCCAGAGGAATACCACCTTACCACAAGCACCTCAAGAGGAGGCTTCTCTCAGCTCTAGGTATGTGAAAGGGACCCTGAGTTTGGGGCCTCAAGTGGAATGGACACCGCGATGCCCTGACTCGAAATAAGGCCGGATATCCCTGCAGTGACTTGAATACAGGCTCGTCTTGCATCTCCCAAGACGAAAGGATGTCTGAATCCCCTGTGGAGACCACAGAGAAAGACCTAGTTCCCCACCTCATCGCGACCGGAGGCCTCACATCCTTTGAAAACTTCAGAGGTACGCAGAGATCAGTGCCTCCAAAGGAGACGATGCCTGACTCCTCGTGAAACTTGATAGGAGTCCCAGGATTCCTGTGGCACGTGGATAGGGACCCTTGGTCTCCCGCCTCAGTTGGAGAGGCGTCCCAATTGCCCTGCCAAGCCTCGAGGAGAATCCCGAGTTGTCCCTCGCAACTAGGCAGGAGTCCTGACGTCGCTGAACAAACACGTGGGTGGAAGGGCCATCCCCGTCGTAACTCGAGAATATACCCCAGGTTCCCGCCGCAACTCGAGAAAAACCATGAGACTTCCCCCTCGCCGCAAGATGAGGCCCGATTCCCCTGCACTGCATTCAAAGCAATTCCGTATTGCACATCAAACATGAAAGGAGTCTTGATTTCCTTGATGGCACTCCAGAGAAACCCCAAGAACACTGTTTCAAGGCTAGAGGGATCCTGAGGTCACTGTAGCAACAAGAAAGAGCTCCGTGGCCCAAAAATCAACACGAGATAAGAGGTTAGTCCCTGTCTTCGACTCCAGAGGAATACCACCTTACCACAAGCACCTCAAGAGGAGGCTTCTCTCAGCTCTAGGTATGTGAGAGGGACCCTGAGTTTGCGGCCTCAAGTGGAATGGACCCCGCGATGGCCTGACTCGAAATAAGGCCGGATATCCCTGCAGTGACTTGAATGCAGGCTCGTCTTGCATCTCCTAAGACGAAAGGATGTCTGAATCCCCTGTGGAGACCACAGAGAAAGACCTAGTTCCCCACCTCATCGCGACCGGAGGCCTCACATCCTTTGAAAACTCCAGAGGTACGCGGAGATCAGTGCCTCCAAAGGAGACGATGCCTGACTCCTCGTGAAACTTGATAGGAGTCCCAGGATTCCTGTGGCACGTGGAAAGGGACCCTTGGTCTCCCGCCTCAGCTGGAGAGGCGTCCCAATTGCCCTGCCAATCCTCGAGGAGAATCCCGAGTTGTCCCTCGCAACTAGGCAGGAGTCCTGACGTGGCTGAACAAAGACGTGGGTGGAAGGGCCATCCCCGTCGTAACTCGAGAATATACCCCAGGTTCCCGCCGCAACTCGAGAAAAACCATGAGACTTCCCCCTCGTCGCGAGATGAGGCCAGATTCCCCTGCAGTGCATGCAGAGCAATTCCGTGCTGCACATCACACATGAAAGGGGCCTTGATTTCCTTGATGGCACTCCAGAGAAACCCCAAGAACAATGTTTCAATGATAGAGGGATCCTGAGGTCACTGTAGCAACACGAAAGAGCTCTGTGTACCAAAAATCAACTCGAGATAAGAGGGTAGTCCCTGGCTTCGACTCCAGAGGAATACCACCTTACCACAAGCACCTCAAGAGGAGGCTTCTCTCAGCTCTAGGTATATGAGAGGGACCCTGAGTTTGCGGCCTCCAGTGGAATGGACACCGCGATGCCCTGACTCGATATAATGCCGGATATCCCTGCAGTGACTTGAATGCAGGCTCGTCTTGCATTTCCCAAGACGAAAGGATGTCTGAATCCCCTGTGGAGACCACAGAGAAAGACCTAGTTCCCCACCTCATTGCGACCGGAGGCCTCACATCCTTTGAAAACTCCAGAGGTACGTGGAGATCAGGGCCTCCAAAGGACACGATGCCTGACTCCTCGTGAAACTTGATAGGAGTCCCAGGATTCCTGTGGCACGTGGAAAGGGACCCTTGGTCTCCCGCCTCAGCTGGAGAGGCGTCCCAATTTCCCTGTCAAGCCTCGAAGAGAATCCCGAGTTGTCCCTCGCAACTAGGCAGGAGTCCTGATGTCGCTGAACAAACACGTGTGTGGAAGGGCCATCCCCGTCGTAACTCGAGATAAACCCCAGGTTCCCATCGCAACTCGAGAAAAATCATGAGACTTGCCCCTCGCCGCAAAATGAGGCCCGATACCCTGCACTGCGTACAGAGCAATTCCGTGTTGCACATCACACATGAAAGGAGCCTTGATTTCCTTGATGGCACTTCAGAGAATCCCCAAGAGCAGTGTTTCAAGGCTAGAGGGATCCTGAGGTCACTGTAGCAACACGAAAGAGCTCCGTGGACCAAAAATCAACTCGAGATGAGAGGTTAGTCCCTGGCTTCGACTCCAGAGGAATACCACCTTACCACAAGCACCTCAAGAGGAGGCTTCTCTCAGCTCTAGGTATGTGAAAGGGACCCTGAGTTTGGGGCCTCAAGTGGAATGGACACCGCGATGCCCTGACTCGATATAATGCCGGATATCCCTGCAGTGACTTGAATGCAGGCTCGTCTTGCATTTCCCAAGACGAAAGGATGTCTGAATCCCCTGTGGAGACCACAGAGAAAGACCTAGTTCCCCACCTCATTGCGACCGGAGGCCTCACATCCTTTGAAAACTCCAGAGGTACGCGGAGATCAGGGCCTCCAAAGGACACGATGCCTGACTCCTCGTGAAACTTGATAGGAGTCCCAGGATTCCTGTGCCTCGTGGAAAGGGACCCTTGGTCTCCCGCCTCAGCTGGAGAGGCGTCCCAATTGCCCTGTCAAGCCTCGAGGAGAATCCCGAGTTGTCCCTCGCAACTAGGCAGGAGTCCTGATGTCGCTGAACAAACACGTGTGTGGAAGGTCCATCCCCGTCTTAACTCGAGAATAAACCCCAGGTTCCCATCGCAACTTGAGAAAAACCATGAGACTTCCCCCTCGCCGCGAGATGAGGCCCGATTCCCCTGCACTGCGTGCAGAGCAATTCCGTGTTGCACATCACACATGAAAGGAGCCTTGATTTCCTTGATGGCACTCCAGAGAAACCCCAAGAACACTGTTTCAAGGCTAGAGCGATCCTGAGGTCACTGTAGCCACACAAAAGAGCTCCGTGGACCAAATATCAACTCGAGATGAGAGGTTAGTCCCTGGCTTCGACTCCAGAGGAATACCACCTTACCACAAGCACCTCAAGCGGAGGCTTCTCTCAGCTCTAGGTATGTGAGAGGGACCCTGAGTTTGCGGCCTCAAGTTGAATGGACACCGCGATGCCCTGACTCGAAATGAGGCCGGATATCCCTGCAGTGACTTGAATGCAGGCTCGTCTTGCATCTCCCAAGACGAAAGGATGTCTGAATCCCCTGTGGAGACCACAGAGAAAGACCTAGTTCCCCACCTCATTGCAATCGGAGGCCTCACATCTTTTGAAAACTCCAGAGGTACGCGGAGATCAGTGCCTCCAAAGGAGACGATGCCTGACTCCTCGTGAAACTTGATAGGAGTCACAGGATTCCTGTGCCACGTGGAAAAGGAAACTTGGTCTCCCGCCTCAGCTGGAGAGGCGTCCCAATTGCCCTGCCAAGCCTCGAGGAGAATCCCGAGTTGTCCCTCGCAACTAGGCAGGAGTCCTGACGTCGCTGA
This sequence comes from Cervus elaphus, assembly GCF_910594005.1. Classification (NCBI taxonomy): domain Eukaryota; kingdom Metazoa; phylum Chordata; class Mammalia; order Artiodactyla; family Cervidae; genus Cervus; species Cervus elaphus. The sequence goes on along the minus strand of NC_057823.1, from coordinate 895,629 downwards.
ACAAACACGTGGGTGGAAGGTCCATCCCCGTCGTAACTCGAGAATATACCCCAGGTTCCCGCCGCAACTCGAGAAAAACCATGAGACTTCCCCCTCGCCGCGAGATGAGGCCCGATTCCCCTGCACTGCGTGCAGAGCAATTCCGTGTTTCACATCACACATGAAAGGAGCCTTGATTTCCTTGATGGCACTCCAGAGAAACCCCAAGAACACTGTTTCAAGGCTAGAGGGATCCTGAGGTCACTGTAGCCACACAAAAGAGCTCCGGGGACCAAATATCAACTCGAGATGAGAGGTTAGTCCCTGGCTTCGACTCCAGAGGAATACCTCCTTACCACAAGCACCTCAAGCGGAGGCTTCTCTCAGCTCTAGGTATGTGAGAGGGACCCTGAGTTTGCGGCCTCAAGTGGAATGGACACCGCGATGCCCTGACTCGAAATAAGGCCGGATATCCCTGCAGTGACTTGAATGCAGGCTCGTCTTGCATCTCCCAAGACGAAAGGATGTCTGAATCCCCTGTGGAGACCACAGAGAAAGACCTAGTTCCCCACCTCATCGCGAGCGGAGGCCTCACATACTTTGAAAACTCCAGAGGTACGTGGAGATCAGTGCCTCCAAAGGAGACGATGCCTGACTCCTCGTGAAACTTGATAGGAGTCCCAGGATTCCTGTGGTACGTGGAAAGGGACCCTTGGTCTCCCGCCTCAGCTGGAGAGGCGTCCCAATTGCCCTGCCAAGCCTCGAGGAGAATCCCGAGTTGTCCCTCGCAACTAGGCAGGAGTCCTGACGTCGCTGAACAAACACGTGGGTGGAAGGGCCATCCCCGTCGTAACTCGAGAATATACCCCAGGTTCCCGCCGCAACTCGAGAAAAACCATGAGACTTCCCCCTCGCCGCAAGATGAGGCCCGATTCCCTTGCACTGCATTCAAAGCAATTCCGTATTGCACATCAAACATGAAAGGAGCCTTGATTTCCTTGATGGCACTCCAGAGAAACCCCAAGAACACTGTTTCAAGGCTAGAGGGATCCTGAGGTCACTGTAGCAACAAGAAAGAGCTCCGTGGCCCAAAAATCAACACGAGATAAGAGGTTAGTCCCTGTCTTCGACTCCAGAGGAATACCACCTTACCACAAGCACCTCAAGAGGAGGCTTCTCTCAGCTCTAGGTATGTGAGAGGGACCCTGAGTTTGCGGCCTCAAGTGGAATGGACCCCGCGATGGCCTGACTCGAAATAAGGCCGGATATCCCTGCAGTCACTTGAATGCAGGCTCGTCTTGCATCTCCCAAGACGAAAGGATGTCTGAGTCCCCTGTGGAGACCACAGAGAAAGACCTAGTTCCCCACCTCATCGCGACCGGAGGCCTCACATCCTTTGAAAACTCCAGAGGTACGCGGAGATCAGTGCCTCCAAAGGAGACGATGCCTGACTCCTCGTGAAAATTGATAGGAGTCCCAGGATTCCTGTGGCACGTGGAAAGGGACCCTTGGTCTCCCGCCTCAGCTGGAGAGGCGTCCCAATTGCCCTGCCAAGCCTCGAGGAGAATCCCGAGTTGTCCCTCGCAACTAGGCAGGAGTCCTGACGTGGCTGAACAAAGACAAGGGTGGAAGGGCCATCCCCGTCGTAACTCGAGAATATACCCCAGGTTCCCGCCGCAACTCGAGAAAAATCATGAGACTTCCCCCTCGTCGCGAGATGAGGCCCGATTCCCCTGCCCTGCGTGCAGAGCAATTCCGTGTTGCACATCACACATGAAAGGAGCCTTGATTTCCTTGATGGCACTCCAGAGAAACCCCAAGGACACTCTTTCAAGGCTAGAGGGATCCTGAGGTCACTATAGCCACACGAAAGAGCTCCGTGGACCAAAAATCAACTCGAGATGAGAGGTTAGTCCCTGGCTTCGACTCCAGAGGAATACCACCTTACCACAAGCACCTCAAGCGGAGGCTTCTCTCAGCTCTAGGTATGTGATAGGGACCCTGAGTTTGCAGCCTCAAGTCGAATGGACACCGCGATGCCCTGACTCGAAATAAGGCCGGATATCCCTGCAGTGACTTGAATGCAGGCTCGTCTTGCATCTCCCAAGACGAAAGGATGTCTGAATCCCCTGTGGAGACCACAGAGAAAGACCTAGTTCCCCACCTCATTGCAACCGGAGGCCTCACATCCTTTGAAAACTCCAGAGGTACGTGGAGATCAGTGCCTCCAAAGGAGACGATGCCTGACTCCTCTTGAAACTTGATAGGAGTCCCAGGATTCCTGTGCCACGTGGAAAAGGAAACTTGGTCTCCCGCCTCAGCTGGAGAGGCGTCCCAATTGCCCTGCCAAGCCTCAAGGAGAATCCCGAGTTGTCCCTCGCAACTAGGCAGGAGTCCTAACGTCGCTGAAGAAACACGTGTGTGGAAGGTCCATCCCCGTCGTAACTCGAGAATATACCCCAGGTTCCCGCCGCAACTCGAGAAAAACCATGAGACTTCCCCCTCGCCGCGAGATGAGGCCCGATTCCCCTGCACTGCGTGCAGAGCAATTCCGTGTTGCACATCACACATGAAAGGAGCCTTGATTTCTTTGATGGCACTCCAGAGAAACCCCAAGAACACTGTTTCAAGGCTAGAGGGATCCTGAAGTCACTCTAGCCACACAAAAGAGCTTCGTGGACCAAAAATCAACTCGAGATGAGACGTTAGTCCCTGGCTTCGACTCCAGAGGAATACCACCTTACCACAAGCACCTCAAACGGAGGCTTCTCTCTGCTCTAGGTATATGAGAGGGACCCTGAGTTTGCGGCCTCAAGTGGAATGGACACCGCGATGCCCTGACTCGATATAATGCCGGATATCCCTGCAGTGACTTGAATGCAGGCTTGTCTTGCATTTCCCAAGACGAAAGGATGTCTGAATCCCCTGTGGAGTCCACAGAGAAAGACCTAGTTCCCCACCTCATGGCGACCGGAGGCCTCACATCCTTTGAAAACTCCAGAGGTACGCGGAGATCAGTGCCTCCAAAAGACACGATGCCTGACTCCTCGTGAAACTTGATAGGAGTTCCAGGATTCCTGTGGAACGTGGAAAGGGACCCTTGTTTTCCCGACTCAGCTGGACAGGCGTCCCAATTGCCCTGCCAAGCCTCGAGAAGAATCCCGAGTTGTCCCTCGCAACTGGGCAGGAGTCCTGACGTCGCTGAACAAACACGTGGGTGGAAGGGCCATCCCCGTCGTAACTCGAGAATATACCCCAGGTTCCCGCCGCAACTCGAGAAAAACCATGAGACTTCCCCCTCGCCGCAAGATGAGGCCCGATTCCCCTGCACTGCATTCAAAGCAATTCCGTATTGCACATCAAACATGAAAGGAGCCTTGATTTCCTTGATGGCACTCCAGAGAAACCCCAAGAACACTGTTTCAAGGCTAGAGGGATCCTGAGGTCACTGTAGCCACACAAAAGAGCTCCGGGGACCAAATATCAACTCGAGATGAGAGGTTAGTCCCTGGCTTCGACTCCAGAGGAATACCACCTTACCACAAGCACCTCAAGCGGAGGCTTCCCTCAGCTCTAGGTATGTGAGAGGGACCCTGAGTTTGCGGCCTCAAGTTGAATGGACACCGCGATGCCCTGACTCGAAATGAGGCCGGATATCCCTGCAGTGACTTGAATGCAGGCTCATCTTGCATCTCCCAAGACGAAAGGATGTCTGAATCCCCTGTGGAGACCACAGAGAAAGACCTAGTTCCCCACCTCATTGCAACCGGAGGCCTCACATCTTTTGAAAACTCCAGAGGTACGCGGAGATCAGTGCCTCCAAAGGAGACGATGCCTGACTCGTCGTGAAACTTGATAGGAGTCCCAGGATTCCTGTGGTACGTGGAAAGGGACCCTTGGTCTCCCGCCTCAGCTGGAGAGGCGTCCCAATTGCCCTGCCAAGCCTCGAGGAGAATCCCGAGTTGTCCCTCGCAACTAGGCAGGAGTCCTGACGTCGCTGAACAAACACGTGGGTGGAAGGGCCATCCCCGTCGTAACTCGAGAATATACCCCAGGTTCCCGCCGCAACTCGAGAAAAACCATGAGACTTCCCCCTCGCCGCAAGATGAGGCCCGATTCCCCTGCACTGCATTCAAAGCAATTCCGTATTGCACATCAAACATGAAAGGAGCCTTGATTTCCTTGATGGCACTCCAGAGAAACCCCAAGAACACTGTTTCAAGGCTAGAGGGATCCTGAGGTCACTGTAGCAACAAGAAAGAGCTCCGTGGCCCAAAAATCAACACGAGATAAGAGGTTAGTCCCTGTCTTCGACTCCAGAGGAATACCACCTTACCACAAGCACCTCAAGAGGAGGCTTCTCTCAGCTCTAGGTATGTGAGAGGGACCCTGAGTTTGCGGCCTCAAGTGGAATGGACCCCGCGATGGCCTGACTCGAAATAAGGCCGGATATCCCTGCAGTCACTTGAATGCAGGCTCGTCTTGCATCTCCCAAGATGAAAGGATGTCTGAGTCCCCTGTGGAGACCACAGAGAAAGACCTAGTTCCCCACCTCATCGCGACCGGAGGCCTCACATCCTTTGAAAACTCCAGAGGTACGCGGAGATCAGTGCCTCCAAAGGAGACGATGCCTGACTCCTCGTGAAAATTGATAGGAGTCCCAGGATTCCTGTGGCACGTGGAAAGGGACCCTTGGTCTCCCGCCTCAGCTGGAGAGGCGTCCCAATTGCCCTGCCAAGCCTCGAGGAGAATCCCGAGTTGTCCCTCGCAACTAGGCAGGAGTCCTGACGTGGCTGAACAAAGACAAGGGTGGGATGTCCATCCCCGTCGTAACTCGAGAATATACCCCAGGTTCCCGCCGCAACTCGAGAAAAATCATGAGACTTCCCCCTCGTCGCGAGATGAGGCCCGATTCCCCTGCCCTGCGTGCAGAGCAATTCCGTGTTGCACATCACACATGAAAGGAGCCTTGATTTCCTTGATGGCACTCCAGAGAAACCCCAAGGACACTCTTTCAAGGCTAGAGGGATCCTGAGGTCACTATAGCCACACGAAAGAGCTCCGTGGACCAAAAATCAACTCGAGATGAGAGGTTAGTCCCTGGCTTCGACTCCAGAGGAATACCACCTTACCACAAGCACCTCAAGCGGAGGCTTCTCTCAGCTCTAGGTATGTGATAGGGACCCTGAGTTTGCAGCCTCAAGTCGAATGGACACCGCGATGCCCTGACTCGAAATAAGGCCGGATATCCCTGCAGTGACTTGAATGCAGGCTCGTCTTGCATCTCCCAAGACGAAAGGATGTCTGAATCCCCTGTGGAGACCACAGAGAAAGACCTAGTTCCCCACCTCATTGCAACCGGAGGCCTCACATCCTTTGAAAACTCCAGAGGTACGTGGAGATCAGTGCCTCCAAAGGAGACGATGCCTGACTCCTCTTGAAACTTGATAGGAGTCCCAGGATTCCTGTGCCACGTGGAAAAGGAAACTTGGTCTCCCGCCTCAGCTGGAGAGGCGTCCCAATTGCCCTGCCAAGCCTCAAGGAGAATCCCGAGTTGTCCCTCGCAACTAGGCAGGAGTCCTAACGTCGCTGAAGAAACACGTGTGTGGAAGGTCCATCCCCGTCGTAACTCGAGAATATACCCCAGGTTCCCGCCGCAACTCGAGAAAAACCATGAGACTTCCCCCTCGCCGCGAGATGAGGCCCGATTCCCCTGCACTGCGTGCAGAGCAATTCCGTGTTGCACATCACACATGAAAGGAGCCTTGATTTCTTTGATGGCATTCCAGAGAAACCCCAAGAACACTGTTTCAAGGCTAGAGGGATCCTGAAGTCACTGTAGCCACACAAAAGAGCTTCGTGGACCAAAAATCAACTCGAGATGAGACGTTAGTCCCTGGCTTCGACTCCAGAGGAATACCACCTTACCACAAGCACCTCAAACGGAGGCTTCTCTCAGCTCTAGGTATATGAGAGGGACCCTGAGTTTGCGGCCTCAAGTGGAATGGACACCGCGATGCCCTGACTCGATATAATGCCGGATATCCCTGCAGTGACTTGAATGCAGGCTTGTCTTGCATTTCCCAAGACGAAAGGATGTCTGAATCCCCTGTGGAGACCACAGAGAAAGACCTAGTTCCCCACCTCATGGCGACCGGAGGCCTCACATCCTTTGAAAACTCCAGAGGTACGCGGAGATCAGTGCCTCCAAAAGACACGATGCCTGACTCCTCGTGAAACTTGATAGGAGTCCCAGGATTCCTGTGGAACGTGGAAAGGGACCCTTGTTTTCCCGACTCAGCTGGACAGGCGTCCCAATTGCCCTGCCAAGCCTCGAGAAGAATCCCGAGTTGTCCCTCGCAACTAGGCAGGAGTCCTGACGTCGCTGAACAAACACGTGGGTGGAAGGGCCATCCCCGTCGTAACTCGAGAATATACCCCAGGTTCCCGCCGCAACTCGAGAAAAACCATGAGACTTCCCCCTCGCCGCAAGATGAGGCCCGATTCCCCTGCACTGCATTCAAAGCAATTCCGTATTGCACATCAAACATGAAAGGAGCCTTGATTTCCTTGATGGCACTCCAGAGAAACCCCAAGAACACTGTTTCAAGGCTAGAGGGATCCTGAGGTCACTGTAGCCACACAAAAGAGCTCCGGGGACCAAATATCAACTCGAGATGAGAGGTTAGTCCCTGGCTTCGACTCCAGAGGAATACCAGCTTACCACAAGCACCTCAAGCGGAGGCTTCCCTCAGCTCTAGGTATGTGAGAGGGACCCTGAGTTTGCGGCCTCAAGTTGAATGGACACCGCGATGCCCTGACTCGAAATGAGGCCGGATATCCCTGCAGTGACTTGAATGCAGGCTCGTCTTGCATCTCCCAAGACGAAAGGATGTCTGAATCCCCTGTGGAGACCAGAGAGAAAGACCTAGTTCCCCACCTCATTGCAACCGGAGGCCTCACATCTTTTGAAAACTCCAGAGGTACGCGGAGATCAGTGCCTCCAAAGGAGACGATGCCTGACTCCTCGTGAAACTTGATAGGAGTCCCAGGATTCCTGTGCCACGTGGAAAAGGAAACTTGGTCTCCCGCCTCAGCTGGAGAGGCGTCCCAATTGCCCTGCCAAGCCTCGAGGAGAATCCCGAGTTGTCCCTCGCAACTAGGCAGGAGTCCTGACGTCGCTGAACAAACACGTGGGTGGAAGGTCCATCCCCGTCGTAACTCGAGAATATACCCCAGGTTCCCGCCGCAACTCGAGAAAAACCATGAGACTTCCCCCTCGCCGCGAGATGAGGCCCGATTCCCCTGCACTGCGTGCAGAGCAATTCCGTGTTGCACATCACACATGAAAGGAGCCTTGATTTCCTTGATGGCACTCCAGAGAAACCCCAAGAACACTGTTTCAAGGCTAGAGGGATTCTGAGGTCACTGTAGCAACACGAAAGAGCTCCGTGGACTACAAATCAACTCGAGATGAGAGGTTAGTCCCTGGCTTCGACTCCAGAGGAATACCACCTTACCACAAGCACCTCAAGAGGAGGCTTCTCTCAACTCTTGGTATGTGAGAGGGACCCTGAGTTTGAGGCCTCAAGTGGAATGGACACTGCGATGCCCTGACGCGAAATAAGGTCGGATATCCCTGCAGTGACTTGAATGCAGGCTCGTCTTGCATCTCCCAAGACGAAAGGATGTCTGAATCCCCTGTGGAGACCACAGAGAATGACCTAGTTCCCCACCTCATCGCGACCGGAGGCCTCACATCCTTTGAAAACTCCAGAGGTACGCGGAGATCAGTGCCTCCAAAGGAGACGATGCCTGACTCCTCGTGGAACTTGATAGGAGTTCCAGGATTCCTGTGTCACGTGGAAAGGGACACTTGGTCTCCCGCCTCAGCTGGAGAGGCGTCCCAATTGCCCTGCCAAGCCTCGAGGAGAATCCCGAGTTGTCCCTCGCAACTAGTCAGGAGTCCTGACGTCGCTGAACAAACACGTGGGTGGAAGCGCCATCCCCGTCGTAACTCGAGAATATACCCCAGGTTCCCGCCGCAACTCGAGAAAAACTATGAGACTTCCCCGTCGCCGCGAGATGAGGCCCGATTCCCCTGCACTGCGTGCAGAGCAATTCCGTGTTGCACATCACACATGAAAGGAGCCTTGATTTCCTTGATGGCACTCCAGAGAAACCCCAAGAACACTGTTTCAAGGCTAGAGGTATCCTGAGGTCACTGTAGCAACACGAAAGAGCTCCGTGGACCAAAAATCAACTCGAGATGAGAGGTTAGTCCCTGGCTTCGACTCCAGAGGAATACCACCTTACCACAAGCACCTCAAGAGGAGGCTTCTCTCAGCTCTAGCTATGTGAGAGGGACCCTGAGTTTGCGGCCTCAAGTGGAATGGACACCGCGATGCCCTGACGCGAAATAAGGCCGGATATCCCTGCAGTGACTTGAATGCAGGCTCGTCTTGGATCTCCCAAGACGAAAGGATGTCTGAATCCCCTGTGGAGACCACAGAGAATGACCTAGTTCCCCACCTCATCGCGACCGGAGGCCTCACATCCTTTGAAAACTCCAGAGGTACGCGGAGATCAGTGCCTCCAAAGGAGACGATGCCTGACTCCTCGTGAAACTTGATAGGAGTCACAGGATTCCTGTGGCACGTGGAAAGGGACACTTGGTCTCCCGCCTCAGCTGGAGAGGCGTCCCAATTGCCCTGCCAAGCCTCGAGGAGAATCCCGAGTTGTCCCTCGCAACTAGGCAGGAGTCCTGACGTCGCAGAACAAACACGTGGGTGGAAGGGCCATCCCCGTCGTAACTCGAGAATATACCCCAGGTTCCCGCCGCAACTCGAGAAAAACCGTGAGACTTCCCCCTCGCCGCGAGATGAGGCCCGATTCCCCTGCACTGAGTGCAGAGCAATTCCGTGTTGCACATCACACATGAAAGGAGCCTTGATTTCCTTGATGGCACTCCAGAGAAACCCCAAGAACACTGTTTCAAGGCTGGAGGGATCCTGAGGTCCCTGTAGCAGCACGAAGAGCTCCGTGGACCGTGAATCAACTTGAGATGAGAGGTTAGTCCCTGGCTTCGACTCCAGAGGAATACCACCTTACCACAAGCACCTCAAGAGGAGGCTTCTCTCAGCTCTAGGTATGTGAGAGGGACCCTGATTTTGCGGCCTCTAGTGGAATGGACACTGCAATGCCCTGATGCAAAATAAGGCCGGATATCCCTGCAGTGACTTGAATGCAGGCTCGTCTTGCATCTCCCAAGATGAACGGATGTCTGAATCCCCTGTGGAGACCGTAGAGAAACACCTAGTTCCCCACCTCTTGGCGACCGGAGGTCTCACATCCTTTGAAAACTCCAGAGGTACCCGGAGATCAGTGCATCCAAAGGACACGATACCTGACTCCTCGTGAAACTTGATAGGAGTCCCAGGATTCCTGTGGCACGTGGAAAGGGACCCTTGGTCTCCCGCCTCAGCTGGAGAGGCGTCCCAATTGCCCTGCCAAGCCTCGAGGAGAATCCCGAGTTGTCCCACGCATCTAGGCAGGAGTCCTGACGTCGCTGAACAAACACGTGGGTGGAAGGGCCATCCCCGTCGTAACTGGAGAATATACCCCAGCTTCCAATCGCAACTCGAGAAAAACCATTAGACTTCCCCCTCGTCGCAAAATGAGGCCCGATACCCTGCACTGCGTGCAGAGCAATTCCGTGTTGCACATCACACATGAAAGAAGCCTTGATTTCCTTGATGGCACTCCAGAGAAACCCCAAGAACACTGTTTCAAGGCTAGAGGGATCCTTAGGTCACTGTAGCAACACGAAAGAGCTCCGTGGACCAAAAATCAACTCGAGATGAGAGGTTAGTCCCTGGCTTCGACTCCAGAGGAATACAACCTTACCACAAGCACCTCAAGAGGAGGCTTCTCTCAGCTCTAGGTATGTGAGAGGGACCCTGAGTTTGCGGCCTCAAGTGGAATGGACACCACGATGCCGTGACTCGAAATAAGGCCGGATATCCCTGCAGTGACTTGAATGCAGGCTCGTCTTGCATCTCCCAAGACGAAAGGATGTCTGAATCCCCTGTGGAGACCACAGAGAAAGACCTAGTTCCCCACCTCATCGCGACCGGAGGCCTCACATCCTTTGAAAACTCCAGAGGTACGCGGAGATCAGTGCCTCCAAAGGAGACGATGCCTGACTCCTCGTGAAACTTGATAGGAGTCCCAGGATTCCTGTGGCACGTGGAAAGGGACACTTGGTCTCCTGCCTCAGCTGGAGAGGCGTCCCAATTGCCCTGCCAAGCCTCGAGGAGAATCCCGAGTTGTCCCTCGCAACTAGGCAGGAGTCCTGACGTCGCTGAACAAACACGTGGGTGGAAGGGCCATCCCCGTCATAACTCGAGAATATACCCCAGGTTCCCGCCGCAACTCGAGAAAAACCATGAGACTTCCCCCTCGCCGCGAGATGAGGCCTGATTCCCCTGCACTGCGTGCACAGCAATTCCGTGTTGCACATCACACATGAAAGGAGCCTTGATTTCCTTGATGGCACTCCAGAGAAACCCTAAGAACACTGTTTCAAGGCTGGAGGGATCCTGAGGTCCCTGTAGCAGCACGAAAGACCTCCGTGGACCATGAATCAACTCGAGATGAGAGGTTAGTCCCTGGCTTCGACTCTAGAGGAATACCACCTTATCACAAGCACCTCAAGAGGAGGCTTCTCTCAGCTCTAGGTATGTGAGAGGGACCCTGAGTTTGCGGCCTCAAGTGGAATGGACACCGCGATGCCCTGACGCGAAATAAAGCCGGATATCCCTGCAGTGACTTGAATGCAGGCTCGTCTTGCATCTCCCAAGACGAAAGGATATCTGAATCCCCTGTGGAGACCACAGAGAAAGACCTAGTTCCCCACCTCATCGCGACCGGAGGCCTCACATCCTTTGAAAACTCCAGAGGTACGCGGAGATCAGTGCCTCCAAAGGAGACGATGCCTGACTCCTCGTGAAACTTGATAGGAGTCCCAGGATTCCTGTGGCACGTGGAAAGGGACCCTTGGTCTCCCGCCTCAGCTGGAGAGGCGTCCCAATTGCCCTGCCAAGCCTCGAGGAGAATCCCGAGTTGTCCCTCGCAACTAGGCAGGAGTCCTGACGTCGCTGAGAAAGACGTGTGTGGAAGGGCCATCCCCGTCGTAACTCGAGAATATACCCCAGGTTCCCGCCGCAACTCGAGAAAAACCATGAGACTTCCCCCTCGCCGCGAGATGAGGCCCGATTCCCCTGCACTGCGTGCAGAGCAATTCCGTGTTGCACATCACACATGAAAGGAGCCTTGATTTCCTTGATGGCACTCCAGAGAAACCCCAAGAACACTGTTTCAAGGCTGGAGGGATCCTGAGGTCCCTGTAGCAGCACGAAAGACCTCCGTGGACCATGAATCAACTCGAGATGAGAGGTTAGTCCGTGGCTTCGACTCTAGAGGAATACCACCTTATCACAAGCACCTCAAGAGGAGGCTTCTCTCAGCTCTATCGATGTGAGAGGGACCCTGAGTTTGCGGCCTCAAGTGGAATGGACACCGCGATGCCCTGACGCGAAATAAGGCCGGATATCCCTGCAGTGACTTGAATGCAGGCTCGTCTTGCATCTCCCAAGACGAAAGGATGTCTGAATCCCCTGTGGAGACCACAGAGAAAGACCTAGTTCCCCACCTCATCGCGACCGGAGGCCTCACATCCTTTGAAAACTCCAGAGGTACGCGGAGATCAGTGCCTCCAAAGAAGACGATGCCTGACTCCTCGTGAAACTTGATAGGAGTCCCAGGATTCCTGTGGCACGTGGAAAGGGACCCTTGGTCTCCCGCCTCAGCTGGAGAGGCGTCCCAATTGCCCTGCCAAGCCTCGAGGAGAATCCCGAGTTGTTCCTCGCAACTAGGCAGGAGTCCTGACGTCGCTGAACAAACACGTGGGTGGAAGGGCCATCCCCGTCGTAACTCGAGAATATACCCCAGGTTCCCGCCGCAACTCGAGAAAAACCATGAGACTTCCCCCTCGCCGCGAGATGAGGCCCGATTCCCCTGCACTGCGTGCAGAGCAATTCCGTGTTGCACATCACACATGAAAGGAGCCTTGATTTCCTTGATGGCACTCCAGAGAAACCCCAAGAACAGTGTTTCAAGGTTGAGGGATCCTGAGGTCACTGTAGCAGCACGAAAGAGCTCCGTGGACCTAAAATCAACTCGAGATGAGAGGTTTGTCCCTGGCTTAGACTCTAGAGAAATACCACCTTATCACAAGCACCTCAAGAGGAGGCTTCTCTCAGCTCTAGGTATGTGAGAGGGACCCTGAGTTTGCGGCCTCAAGTGGAATGGAGACCGCGATGCCCTGACTCGAAATAAGGCCGGATATCCCTGCAGTGACTTGAATGCAGGCTCGTCTTGCATCTCCCAAGACGAAAGGATGTCTGAATCCCCTGTGGAGACCACAGAGAAAGACCTAGTTCCCCACCTCATGGCGACCGGAGGCCTCACATCCTTTGAAAACTCCAGAGGTACGCGGAGATCAGTGCCTCCAAAGGAGACGATGCCTGACTCCTCGTGAAACTTGATAGGAGTCCCAGGATTCCTGTGGCACGTGGAAAGGGACGCTTGGTCTCCGGCCTCAGCTGGAGAGGCGTCCCAATTGCCCTGCCAAGCCTCGAGGAGAATCCCGAGTTGTCCCTCGCAACTAGGCAGGAGTCCTAACGTCGCTGAACAAACAGGTGGGTGGAAGGGCCATCCCCGTCGTAACTCGAGAATATACCCCAGGTTCCCGCCGCAACTCGAGAAAAACCATGAGACTTCCCCCTCGCCGCGAGATGAGGCCCGATTCCCCTGCACTGCGTGCAGAGCAATTCCGTGTTGCACATCACACATGAAAGGAGCCTTGATTTCCTTGATGGCACTCCAGAGAAACCCCAAGAACACTGTTTCAAGGTTGAGGGATCCTGAGTTCCCTGTAGCAGCACGAAAGAGCTCTGTGGACCATGAATCAACTCGAGATGAGAGGTTAGTCCCTGGCTTTGACTCTAGAGGAATACCACCTTACCACAAGCACCTCAAGAGGAGGCTTCTCTCAGCTCTAGGTATGTGATAGGGACCCTGAGTTTGCGGCCTCAAGTGGAATGGACACCGCGATGCCCTGACGCGAAATAAGGCCGGATATCCCTGCAGTGACTTGAATGCAGGCTCGTCTTGCATCTCCCAAGACGAAAGGATGTCTGAATCCCCTGTGGAGACCACAGAGAAAGACCTATTTCCCCACCTCACCGCGACCGGAGGCCTCACATCCTTTGAAAACTCCAGAGGTACGCGGAGATCAGTGCCTCCAAAGGAGACGATGCCTGACTCCTCGTGAAAATTGATAGGAGTCCCAGGATTCCTGTGGCACGTGGAAAGGGAACCTTGGTCTCCCGCCTCAGCTGGAGAGGCGTCCCAATTGCCCTGCCAAGCCTGGAGGAGAATCCCGAGTTGTCCCTCGCAACTAGGCAGGAGTCCTGACGTCGCTGAAGAAAGACGTGTGTGGAAGGGCCATCCCCGTCGTAACTCGAGAATATACTCCAGGTTCCCGCCGCAACTCGAGAAAAACCATGAGACTTCCCCCTCGCCGCGAGATGAGGCCCGATTCCCCTGCACTGCGTGCAGACCAATTCCGTGTTGCACATCACACATGAAAGGAGCCTTGATTTCCTTGATGGCACTCCAGAGAAACCCCAAGAACACTGTTTCAAGGATAGAGGGATCCTGAGGTCACTGTAGCAACACGAAAGAGCTCCGTGGACCAAAAATCAACTCGAGATGAGAGGTTAGTACCTGGCTTCGACTCCAGAGGAATACCACCTTACCACAAGCACCTCAAGAGGAGGCTTCTCTCAGCTCTAGGTATGTGAGAGGGACCCTGAGTTTGCGGCCTCAAGTGGAATGGACACCGCGATGCCCTGACGCGAAATAAGGCCGGATATCCCTGCAGTGACTTGAATGCAGGCTCATCTTGCATCTCCCAAGACGAAAGGATGTCTGAATCCCCTGCGGTGACCACAGAGAATGACCTAGTTCCCCACCTCATCGCGACCGGAGGCCTCACATCCTTTGAAAACTCCAGAGGTACGTGGAGATCAGTGCCTCCAAAGGAGACGATGCCTGACTCCTCGTGAAACTTGATAGGAGTCCCAGGATTCCTGTGGCACGTGGAAAGGGACACTTGGTCTCCTGCCTCAGCTGGAGAGGCGTCCCAATTGCCCTGCCAAGCCTCGAGGAGAATCCCGAGTTGTCCCTCGCAACTAGGCAGGAGTCCTGATGTCGCTGAACAAACACGTGGGTGGAAGGGCCATCCCCGTCGTAACTCGAGAATATACCCCAGGTTCCCGCCGCAACTCGAGAAAAACCATGAGACTTCCCCCTCGCCGCGAGATGAGGCCCGATTCCCCTGCACTGCGTGCAGAGCAATTCCGTGTTGCACATCACACATGAAAGAAGCCTTGATTTCCTTGATGGCACTCCAGAGAAACCCCAAGAACACTGTTTCAAGGCTAGAGGGATCCTGAGGTCACTGTAGCAACACGAAGGAGCTCCGTGGACCAAAAATCAACTCGAGATGAGAGGTTAGTCCCTGGCTTCGACTCCAGAGGAATACCACCTTACCACAAGCACCTCAAGAGGAGGCTTCTCTCAGCTCTAGCTATGTGAGAGGGACCCTGAGTTTGCAGCCTCAAGTGGAATGGACACCGCGATGCCCTGACGCGAAATAAGGACGGATATCCCTGCAGTGACTTGAATGCAGGCTCGTCTTGCATCTCCCAAGACGAAAGGATGTCTGAATCCCCTGTGGAGACCACAGAGAATGACCTAGTTCCCCACCTCATCGCGACCGGAGGCCTCACATCCTTTGAAAACTCCAGAGGTACGCGGAGATCAGTGCCTCCAAAGGAGACGATGCCTGACTCCTTGTGAAACTTGATAGGAGTTCCAGGATTCCTGTGTCACGTGGAAAGGGACACTTGGTCTCCCGCCTCAGCTGGAGAGGCGTCCCAATTGCCCTGCCAAGCCTCGAGGAGAATCCCGAGTTGTCCCTCGCAACTAGTCAGGAGTCCTGACGTCGCTGAACAAACACGTGGGTGGAAGCGCCATCCCCGTCGTAACTCGAGAATATACCCCAGGTTCCCGCCGCAACTCGAGAAAAACTATGAGACTTCCCCGTCGCCGCGAGATGAGGCCCGATTCCCCTGCACTGCGTGCAGAGCAATTCCGTGTTGCACATCACACATGAAAGGAGCCTTGATTTCCTTGTTGGCACTCCAGAGAAACCCCAAGAACACTGTTTCAAGGTTGAGGGATCCTGAGGTCACTGTAGCAACACGAAAGAGCTCCGTGGACCAAAAATCAACTCGAGATGAGAGGTTAGTCCCTGGCTTCGACTCCAGAGGAATACCACCTTACCACAAGCACCTCAAGAGGAGGCTTCTCTCAACTCTAGCTATGTGAGAGGGACCCTGAGTTTGCGACCTCTAGTGGAATGGACACTGCAATGCCCTGACGCAAAATAAGGCCGGATATCCCTGCAGTGACTTGAATGCAGGCTCGTCTTGCATCTCCCAAGATGAACGGATGTCTGAATCCCCTGTGGAGACCGTAGAGAAACACCTAGTTCCCCACCTCTTGGCGACCGGAGGTCTCACATCCTTTGAAAACTCCAGAGGTACCCGGAGATCAGTGCCTCCAAAGGACACGATACCTGACTCCTCGTGAAACTTGATAGGAGTCCCAGGATTCCTGTGGCACGTGGAAAGGGACCCTTGGTCTCCGGCCACAGCTGGAGAGGCGTCCCAATTGCCCTGCCACGCCTCGAGGAGAATCCCGAGTTGTACCTCGCAACTAGGCAGGAGTCCTGGCGTCGCTGAACAAACACGTGGGTGGAAGGGCCATCCCCGTCGTAACTCGAGAATATACCCCAGGTTCCCGCCGCAACTCGAGAAAAACCATGAGACTTCCCCCTCGCCGCGAGATGAGGCCCGATTCCCCTGCACTGCGTGCAGAGCAATTCCGTGTTGCACATCACACATGAAAGGAGCCTTGATTTCCTTGATGGCACTCCAGAGAAACCCCAAGAACACTGTTTCAAGGCTAGAGGGATCCTGAGGTCACTGTAGCAACACGAAAGAGCTCCGTGGACCAAAAATCAACTCAAGATGAGAGGTTAGTCCCTGGCTTCGACTCCAGAGGAATACCACCTTACCACAAGCACCTCAAGAGGAGGCTTCTCACAGCTCTAGGTATGTGAGAGGGACCCTGAGTTTGCGGACTCAAGTGGAATGGACAACGCGATGCCCTGACGCGAAATAAGGCCGGATATCCCTGCAGTGACTTGAATGCAGGCTCGTCTTGCATCTCCCAAGACGAAAGGATGTCTGAATCCCCTGTGGAGACCACAGAGAATGACCTAGTTCCCCACCTCATCGCGACCGGAGGCCTCACATCCTTTGAAAACTCCAGAGGTACGTGGAAATCAGTGGCTCCAAAGGAGACGATGCCTGACTCCTCGTGAAACTTGATAGGAGTCACAGGATTCCTGTGGCACGTGGAAAGGGACACTTGGTCTCCTGCCTCAGTTGGAGAGGCGTCCCAATTGCCCTGCCAAGCCTCGAGGAGAATTCCGAGTTGTCCCTCGCAACTAGGCAGGAGTCCTGACGTCGCTGAACAAACACGTGGGTGGAAGGGCCATCCCCGTCATAACTCGAGAATATACCCCAGGTTCCCACCGCAACTCGAGAAAAACCATGAGACTTCCCCCTCGCCGCGAGATGAGGCCTGATTCCCCTGCACTGCGTGCACAGCAATTCCGTGTTGCACATCACACATGAAAGGAGCCTTGATTTCCTTGATGGCACTCCAGAGAAACCCTAAGAACACTGTTTCAAGGCTGGAGGGATCCTGAGGTCCCTGTAGCAGCCCGAAAGACCTCCGTGGACCATGAATCAACTCGAGATGAGAGGTTAGTCCCTGGCTTCGACTCCAGAGGAATACCACCTTATCACAAGCACCTCAAGAGGAGGCTTCTCTCAGCTCTAGGTATGTGAGAGGGACCCTGAGTTTGCGGCCTCAAGTGGAATGGACACCGCGATGCCCTGACGCGAAATAAGGCCGGATATCCCTGCAGTGACTTGAATGCAGGCTCGTCTTGCATCTCCCAAGACGAAAGGATGTCTGAATCCCCTGTGGAGACCACAGAGAAAGACCTAGTTCCCCACCTCATCGCGACCGGAGGCCTCACATCCTTTGAAAACTCCAGAGGTACGCGGAGATCAGTGCCTCCAAAGGAGACGATGCCTGACTCCTCGTGAAACTTGATAGGAGTCCCAGGATTCCTGTGGCACGTGGAAAGGGACCCTTGGTCTCCCGCCTCAGCTGGAGAGGCGTCCCAATTGCCCTGCCAAGCCTCGAGGAGAATCCCGAGTTGTCCCTCGCAACTAGGCAGGAGTCCTGACGTCGCTGAGAAAGACGTGTGTGGAAGGGCCATCCCCGTCGTAACTCGAGAATATACCCCAGGTTCCCGCCGCAACTCGAGAAAAACCATGAGACTTCCCCCTCGCCGCGAGATGAGGCCCGATTCCCCTGCACTGCGTGCAGAGCAATTCCGTGTTGCACATCACACATGAAAGGAGCCTTGATTTCCTTGATGGCACTCCAGAGAAACCCCAAGAACACTGTTTCAAGGCTGGAGGGATCCTGAGGTCCCTGTAGCAGCACGAAAGACCTCCGTGGACCATGAATCAACTCGAGATGAGAGGTTAGTCCGTGGCTTCGACTCTAGAGGAATACCACCTGATCACAAGCACCTCAAGAGGAGGCTTCTCTCAGCTCTATCGATGTGAGAGGGACCCTGAGTTTGCGGCCTCAAGTGGAATGGACACCGCGATGCCCTGACGCGAAATAAGGCCGGATATCCCTGCAGTGACTTGAATGCAGGCTCGTCTTGCATCTCCCAAGACGAAAGGATGTCTGAATCCCCTGTGGAGACCACAGAGAAAGACCTAGTTCCCCAACTCATCGCGACCGGAGGCCTCACATCCTTTGAAAACTCCAGAGGTACGCGGAGATCAGTGCCTCCAAAGAAGAGGATGCCTGACTCCTCGTGAAACTTGATAGGAGTCCCAGGATTCCTGTGGCACGTGGAAAGGGACCCTTGGTCTCCCGCCTCAGCTGGAGAGGCGTCCCAATTGCCCTGCCAAGCCTCGAGGAGAATCCAGAGTTGTCCCTCGCAACTAGGCAGGAGTCCTGACGTCGCTGAACAAACACGTGGGTGGAAGGGCCATCCCCGTCGTAACTCGAGAATATACCCCAGGTTCCCGCCGCAACTCGAGAAAAACCATGAGACTTCCCCCTCGCCGCGAGATGAGGCCCGATTCCCCTGCACTGCGTGCAGAGCAATTCCGTGTTGCACATCACACATGAAAGGAGCCTTGATTTCCTTGATGGCACTCTAGAGAAACCCCAAGAACAGTGTTTCAAGGTTGAGGGATCCTGAGGTCACTGTAGCAGCACGAAAGAGCTCCGTGGACCTAAAATCAACTCGAGATGAGAGGTTTGTCCCTGGCTTAGACTCCAGAGGAATACCACCTTACCACAAGCACATCAAGAGGAGGCTTCTCTCAGCTCTAGGTATGTGAGAGGGACCCTGAGTTTGCGGCCTCAAGTGGAATGGACACAGCGATGCCCTGACTCGAAATAAGGCCGGATATCCCTGCAGTAACTTGAATGCAGGCGCGTCTTGCATCTCCCAAGACGAAAGGATGTCTGAATCCCCTGTGGAGACCTCAGAGAAAGATCTAGTTCCCCACCTCATCGCGACCGGAGGCCTCACATCCTTTGAAAACTCCAGAGGTACGCGGAGATCAGTGCCTCCAAAGGAGACGATGCCTGACTCCTCGTGAAACTTGATAGGCGTCCCAGGATTCCTGTGGCACATGGAAAGGGACTCTTGGTCTCCCGCCTCAGCTGGAGAAGCGTCCCAATTGCCCTGCCAAGCCTCGAGGAGAATCCCGAGTTGTCCCTCGCAACTAGGCAGGAGTCCTGACGTCGCTGAACAAACACGTGGGTGGAAGGGCCATCCCCGTCGTAACTCGAGAATATACCCCAGGTTCCCGCCGCAACTCGAGAAAAACCATGAGACTTCCCCCTCGCCGCGAGATGAGGCCCGATTCCCCTGCACTGCGTGCAGAGCAATTCCGTGTTGCACATCACACATGAAAGGAGCCTTGATTTCCTTGATGGCACTCCAGAGAAACCCCAAGAACACTGTTTCAAGGCTAGAGGGATCCTGAGGTCACTGTAGCAACAGGAAAGAGCTCCGTGGACCAAGAATCAACTCGAGATGAGAGGTTAGTCCCTGGCTTCGACTCCAGAGGAATACCACCTTACCACAAGCACCTCAAGAGGAGGCTTCTCTCAGCTCTAGGTATGTGAAAGGGACCCTGAGTTTGCGGCCTCAAGTGGAATGGACACAGCGATGCCCTGACTCGAAATAAGGCCGGATATCCCTGCAGTGACTTGAATGCAGGCGCGTCTTGCATTTCCCAAGACGAAAGGATGTCTGAATCCCCTGTGGAGACCTCAGAGAAAGATCTAGTTCCCCACCACATCGCATCCGGAGGCATCACATCCTTTGAAAAATTCAGAGGTACGCGATGATCAGTGCCTCCAAAGGAGACGATGCCTGACTCCTCGTGAAACTTGATAGGAGTCCCAGGATTCCTGTGGCACATGGAAAGGGACCCTTGGTCTCCCGCCTCAGCTGGAGAGGCGTCCCAATTGCCCTGCCTAGCCTCGAGGAGATTCCCGAGTTGTCCCTCGCAACTAGGCAGTAGTCCTGACGTCGCTGAACAAACAAGTGGGTGGAAGGGCCATCCCAGTCGTAACTCGAGAATATACCCCAGGTTCCCGCCGCAACTCGAGAAAAACCATGAGACTTCCCCCTCGCCGCGAGATAAGGCCCGATTCCCCTGCACTGCGTGCAGAGCAATTCCGTGTTGCACATCACACATGAAAGGAGCCTTGATTTCCTTGATGGCACTCCAGAGAAACCCCAAGAACACTGTTTCAAGGTTGAGGGATCCTGAGGTCACTGTAGCAACACGAAAGAGCTCCGTGGACCAAAAATCAACTCGAGATGAGAGGTTAGTCCCTGGCTTCGACTCCAGAAGAATACCACTTTACCACAACACCTCAAGAGGAGGCTTCTCTCAGCTCTAGCTATGTGAGAGGGACCCTGAGTTTGCGGCCTCAAGTGGAATGGACACCGCGATGCCCTGACTCGAAATAAGGCCGGATATCCCTGCAGTGACTTGAATGCAGGCTCGTCTTGCATCTCCCAAGACGAAAGGATGTCTGAATCCCCTGTGGAGAACACAGAGAATGACCTACTTCCCCACCTCATCGCGAACGGAGGCCTCACATCCTTTGAAATCTTCAGAGGTACGCAGAGATCGGTGCCTCCAAAGGAGACGAAGCCTGACTCCTCGTGAAACTTGATAGGAGTCCCAGAATACCTGTGCACGTGGAAAGGGACACTTGGTCTCCCGCCTCAGCTGGAGAGGCGTCCCAATTGCCCTGCCAAGCCTCGAGGAGAATCCCGAGTTGTCCCTCGCAACTAGGCAGGAGTCCTGACGTCGCTGAACAAACGCGTGGTTGGAAGGGCCATCCCCGTCGTAACTCGAGAATATACCCCAGATTCCCACCGCAACTCGAGAAAAACCATGAGACTTCCCCCTCGCCGCGAGATGAGGCCCGATTCCCCTGCACTGCGTGCAGAGCAATTCCGTTTTGCACATCACACATGAAAGGAGCCTTGATTTCCTTGGTGGCACTCCAGAGAAACCCCAACAACACTGTTTCAAGGCTAGAGGGATCCTGAGGTCACTGTAGCAACAGGAAAGAGCTCTGTGGACCAACAATCAACTCGAGATGAGAGGTTAGTCCCTGGCTTCGACTCCAGAGGAATACCACCTGACCACAAGCACCTCAAGAGGAGGCTTCTCTCAGCTCTAGGTATGTGAGAGGGACCCTGAGTTTGCGGCCTCAAGTGGAATGCACACTGCGATGCCCTGACTAAAATAAAGCCGGATATCCCTGCAGTGACTTGAATGCAGGCTCGTCTTGCATCTCTCAAGACGAAAGGATGTCTGAATCCCCTGTGGAGACCACAGAGAAAGACCTAGTTCCCCACCTCATGGCGACCGGAGGCCTCACATCCTTTGAAAACTCCAGAGGTACGCGGAGATCAGTGCCTCCAAAGGAGACGATGCCTGACTCCTCGTGAAACTTGATAGGAGTCCCAGGATTCCTGTGGCACGTGGAAAGGGACCCTTGGTCTCCCGCCTCAGCTGGAGAGGCGTCCTAATTGCCCTGCCAAGCCTCGAGGAGAATCCCGAGTTGTCCCTATCAACTAGGCAGGAGTCCTGCAGTCGCTGAACAAACACGTGGTTGGAAGGGCCATCCCCGTCGTAACTCGAGAATATACCCCAGGTTCCCGCCGCAACTCGAGAAAAACCATGAGACTTCCCCCTCGCCGCGAGATGAGGCCCGATTCCCCTGCACTGTGTGCAGAGCACTTCCGTGTTGCACATCACACATGAAAGGAGCCTTGATTTCCTTGATGGCACTCCAGAGAAACCCCAAGAACACTGTTTCAAGGCTAGAGGGATCCTGAGGTCACTGTAGCAACATGAAAGAGCTCCGTGGACCAAAAATCAACTCGAGATGAGAGGTTAGTCCCTGGCTTCGACTCCAGAGGAATACCACCTTACCACAAGCACCTCAAGAGGAGGCTTCTCTCAGCTCTAGGTATGTGAGAGGGACCCTGAGTTTGCGGCCTCAAGTGGAATGGACACCGCGATGCCCTGACTCGAAATAAGGCCGGATATCCCTGCAGTGACTTGAATGCAGGCTCGTCTTGCATCTCCCAAGACGAAAGGATGTCTGAATCCCCTGTGGAGACCACAGAGAATGACCTACTTCCCCACCTCATCGCGAACGGAGGCCTCACATCCTTTGAAAACTTCAGAGGTACGCGGAGATCAGTGCTTCCAAAGGAGACGATGCCTGACTCCTCGTGAAACTTGATAGGAGTCCCAGGATTCCTGTGCACGTGGAAAGGGACCCTTGGTCTCCCGCCTCAGCTGGAGAGGCGTCCCAATTGCCCTGCCAAGCCTCAAGGAGAATCCCGAGTTGTCCCTCGCAACTAGGCAGGAGTCCTGACGTCGCTGAACAAACACGTGGGTGGAAGGGCCATCCCCGTCGTAACTCGAGAATATACCCCAGCTTCCAATCGCAACTCGAGAAAAACCATGAGACTTCCCCCTCGCCGCAAAATGAGGCCCGATACCCTGCACTGCGTGCAGAGCAATTCCGTGTTGCACATCACACATGAAAGGAGCCTTGATTTCCTTGATGGCACTCCAGAGAAACCCCAAGAACACTGTTTCAAGGCTAGAGGGATCCTGAGGTCACTGTAGCAACATGAAAGAGCTCCGTGGACCAAAAATCAACTCGAGATGAGAGGTTAGTCCCTGGCTTCGACTCCAGAGGAATACCACCTTACCACAAGCACCTCAAGAGGAGGCTTCTCTCAGCTCTAGCTATGTGAGAGGGACCCTGAGTTTGCGGCCTCAAGTGGAATGGACACCGCGATTCCCTGACACGAAATAAGGCCGGATATCCCTGCAGTGACTTGAATGCAGGCTCGTCTTGCATCTCCCAAGACGAAAGGATGTCTGAATCCCCTGTGGAGACCACAGAGAATGACCTAGTTCCCCACCTCATCGCGACCGGAGGCCTCACATCCTTTGAAAACTCCAGAGGTACGCGGAGATCAGTGCCTTCAAAGGAGACGATGCCTGACTCCTCGTGAAACTTGATTGGAGTCCCTGGATTCCTGTGGCACGTGGAAAGGGACCCTTGGTCTCCCACCTCAGCTGGAGAGGCGTCCCGATTGCCCTGCCAAGCCTCGAGGAGAATTCCGAGTTGTCCCTCGCACTAGGCTGGAGTCCTGACGTCGCTGAACAAACACGTGGGTGGAAGGGCCATCCCCGTCGAAACTCGAGAATATACCCCAGGTTCCCGCCGCAACTCGAGGAAAACCATGAGACTTCCCCCTCGCCGCGAGATGAGGCCCGATTCCCCTGCACTGCGTGCAGAGCAATTCCGTGTTGCACATCACACATGAAAGGAGCCTTGATTTCCTTGATGGCATTCCAGAGAAACCCCAAGAACACTGTTGCAAGGCTAGAGGGATCCTGAGGTCACTGTAGCAACACGAAAGAGCTCCGTGGACCAAAAATCAACTCGAGATGAGAGGTTAGTCCCTGGCTTCGACTCCAGAGGAATACCACCTCACCACAAGCACCTCAAGAGGAGGCTTCTCTCAGCTCTAGGTATGTGAGAGGGACCCTGGTTTTGCGGCCTCAAGTGGAATGGACACTGCAATGCCCTGACGCAAAATAAGGCCGGATATCCCTGCAGTGACTTGAATGCAGCCTCGTCTTGCATCTCCAAAGATGAACGGATGTCTGAATCCCCTGTGGAGACCGCAGAGAAAGACCTAGTTCCCCACCTCATGGAGACCGGAGGCCTCACATCCTTTGAAAACTCCAGAGGTACGCGGAGATCAGTGCCTCCAAAGGAGAAGATGCCTGACTCCTCGTGAAACTTGATAGGAGTCCCAGGATTACTGTGGCACGTGGAAAGGGACCCTTGGTCTCCCGCCTCAGCTGGAGAGGCGTCCCAATTGCCCTGCCAAGCCTCGAGGAGAATCCCGAGTTGTCCCTCGCAACTAGGCAGGAGTCCTGACGTCGCTGAACAAACACGTGGGTGGAAGGGCCATCCCCGTCGTAACTCGAGAATATACCCCAGCTTCCAATCGCAACTCGAGAAAAACCATGAGACTTCCCCCTCGCCGCAAAATGAGGCCCGATACCCTGCACTGCGTACAGAGCAATTCCGTGTTGTACATCACACATGAAAGGAGCCTTGATTTCCTTGATGGCACTCCAGAGAAACCCCAAGAACACTGTTTCAAGGCTAGCGGGATCCTGAGGTCACTGTAGCAACATGAAAGAGCTCCGTGGACCAAAAATCAACTCGAGATGAGAGGTTAGTCCCTGGCTTCGACTCCAGAGGAATACCACCTTACCACAAGCACCTCAAGAGGAGGCTTCTCTCAGCTCTAGCTATGTGAGAGGGACCCTGAGTTTGCGGCCTCAAGTGGAATGGACACCGCGATTCCCTGACACGAAATAAGGCCGGATATCCCTGCAGTGACTTGAATGCAGGCTCGTCTTGCATCTCCCAAGACGAAAGGATGTCTGAATCCCCTGTGGAGACCACAGAGAATGACCTAGTTCCCCACCTCATCGCGACCGGAGGCCTCACATCCTTTGAAAACTCCAGAGGTACGCGGAGATCAGTGCCTTCAAAGGAGACGATGCCTGACTCCTCGTGAAACTTGATTGGAGTCCCTGGATTCCTGTGGCACGTGGAAAGGGACTTTGGTCTCCCACCTCAGCTGGGGAGGCGTCCCGATTGCCCTGCCAAGCCTCGAGGAGAATTCCGAGTTGTCCCTCGCACTAGGCAGGAATCCTGACGTCGCTGAACAAACACGTTGGTGGAAGGGCCATCCCCGTCGAAACTCGAGAATATACCCCAGGTTCCCGCCGCAACTCGAGGAAAACCATGAGACTTCCCCCTCTCCGCAAAATGAGATCCGATACCTTGCACTGCGTGCAGAGCAATTCCGTGTTGCACATCACACATGAAAGGAGCCTTGATTTCCTTGATGGCACTCCAGAGAAACCCCAAGAACACTGTTTCAAGGTTGAGGGATCCTGAGGTCACTGTAGCCACACGAAAGAGCTCCGTGGACCAAAAATCAACGCGAGATGAGAGGTTAGTCCCTGTCTTCGACTCCAGAGGAATACCACCTTACCACAAGCACCTCAAGAGGAGGCTTCTCTCAGCTCTAGGTATGTGAGAGGGACCCTGAGTTTGCGGCCTCAAGTGGAATGGACACCGCGATGTCCTGGCTCGAAATAAGGCCGGATATCCCTGCAGTGACTTGAATGCAGGCTCGTCTTGCATCTCCCAAGACGAAAGGATGTCTGAATCCCCTGTGGAGACCACAGAGAAAGACCTAGTTCCCCACCTCATCGCGACCGGAGGCCTCACATCCTTTGAAAACTCCAGAGGTACGCGGAGATCAGTGCCTCCAAAGGAGACGATGCCTGACTCCTCGTGAAACTTGATAGGAGTCCCAGGATTTCTGTGGCACATGGAAAGGGACCCTTGGTTTCCCGCCTCAGCTGGAGAGGCGTCCCAATTGCCCTGCCAAGCCTCGAGCAGAATTCCGAGTTGTCCCTCGCAAGTAGGCAGGAGTCCTGACGTCGCTGAAGAAACACGTGTGTGGAAGGGCCATCCCCTTCGTAACTCGAGAATATACCCCAGGTTCCCGCCGCAACTCGAGAAAAACCATGAGACTTCCCCATCGCCGCGAGATGAGGCCCGATTCACCTGCACTGCGTGCAGAGCAATTCCGTGTTGCACATCACACATGAAAGGAGCCTTGATTTCCTTGATGGCACTCCAGAGAAACCCCAAGAACACTGTTTCAAGGCTAGAGGGATCCTGAGGTCACTGTAGCAAAACGAAAGTGCTCCATGGACCAAAAATCAACTCGAGATGAGAGGTTAGTCCCTGGCTTCGACTCCAGAGGAATACCACCTTACCACAAGCACCTCAAGAGGAGGCTTCTCTCAGCTCTAGCTATGTGCTGAGTTTGCCGCCTCAAGTGGAATGGACACCGCGATGCCCTGACGCGAAATAAGGCCGGATATCCCTGCAGTGACTTGAATGCAGGCTCGTCTTGCATCTACCAAGACGAAAGGATGTCCGAATCCCCTTTGGAGACCACAGAGAAAGACCTAGTTCCCCACCTCATCGCGACCGGAGGCCTCACATCCTTTGAAAACTCCAGAGGTACGCGGAGATCAGTGCCTCCAAAGGAGACGATGCCTGACTCCTCGTGAAACTTGATAGGAGTCCCAGGATTCCTGTGGCACGTGGAAAGGGACCCTTGGTCTCCCGCCTCAGCTGGAGAGGCGTCCCAATTTCCCTGCCAAGCCTCGAGGAGAATCCCGAGTTGTCCCTCGCAACTAGGCAGGAGTCCTAACGTCGCTGAACAAACACGTGGGTGGAAGGGCCATCCCCGTCTTAACTCGAGAATATACCCCAGGTTCCCGCCGCAACTCGAGAAAAACCATGAGACTTCCCCCTCGCCACGAGATGAGGCCCGATTCCCCTGCACTGCGTGCAGAGCAATTCGGTGTTGAACATCACACATGAAAGGAGCCTTGATTTCCTTGATGGCACTCCAGAGAAACCCCAACAACACTGTTTCAAGGCTAGAGGGATCCTGAGGTCACTGTAGCAACACGAAAGAGCTCCGTGGACCAAAAATCAACTCGAGATGAGAGGTTAGTCCCTGGATTCAACTCCAGAGGAATACCACCTTACCAGAGGCACCTCAAGAGAAGGCTTCTCTCAGCTCTAGGTATGTGAGAGGGACCCTGAGTTTGCGGCCTCAAGTGGAATGGAGAACGCGATGCCCTGACTCGAAATAAGGCCGGATATCCCTGCAGTGACTTGAATGCAGGCTCGTCTTGCATCTCCCAAGACGAAAGGATGTCTGAATCCCTGTGGAGACCACAGAGAAAAACCTAGTCCCCCACCTCATGGCGACCGGAGGCCTCACATCCTTTGAAAACTCCAGAGGTACGCGGAGATCAGTGCCTCCAAAGGAGACGATGCCTGACTCCTCGTGAAACTTGATAGGAGTCCCAGGATTCCTGTGGCACGTGGAAAGGGACCCTTGGTCTCCCGCCTCAGCTGGAGAGGCGTCCCAATTGCCCTGCCAAGCCTCGAGGAGAATCCCGAGTTGTCCCTCGCAACTAGGCAGGAGTCCTGACGTCGCTGAACAAACACGTGGGTGGAAGGGCCATCCCCGTCGTAACTCGAGAATATACCCCAGGTTCCCGCCGCAACTCGAGAAAAACCATGAGACTTCCCCCTCGCCGCCAGATGAGGTCCGATTCCCCTGCACTGCGTGCAGAGCAATTCCGTGTTGCACATCACACATGAAAGGAGCCTTGATTTCCTTGATGGCACTCCAGAGAAACCCCAAGAACACTGTTTCAAGGCTAGAGGGATCCTGAGGTCACTGTGGCCACACGAAAGAGCTCCGTGGACCAAAAATCAACTCGAGATGAGAGGTTAGTCCCTGGCTTCGACTCCAGAGGAATACCACCTCACCACAAGCACCTCAAGAGGAGGCTTCTCTCAGCTCTAGGTATGTGAGAGGGACCCTGATTTTGCGGCCTCAAGTGGAATGCACACTGCGATGCCCTGACTAAAATAAAGCCGGATATCCCTGCAGTGACTTGAATGCAGGCTCGTCTTGCATCTCCCAAGATGAACGGATGTCTGAATCCCATGTGGAGACCGCAGAGAAAGACCTAGTTCCCCACCTCATCGCGACCTGAGGCCTCACATCCTTTGAAAACTTCAGAGGTACGCGGAGATCAGTGCCTCCAAAGGAGACGATGCCTGACTCCTCGTGAAACTTGATAGGAGTCCCAGGATTCCTGGGGCACGTGGAAAGGGACCCTTGGTCTCCAGCCTCAGCTGGAGAGGCGTCCCAATTGCCCTACCAAGCCTCGAGGAGAATCCTGAGTTGTCCCTCGCAACTAGGCAGGAGTCTGACGTCGCTGAACAAACACGTGGGTGGAAGGGCCATCCCCGTCGTAACTCGAGAATATACCCCAGGTTCCCGCCGCAAGTCGAGAAAAACCATGAGACTTCCCCCTCGCCGCGAGATGAGGCCCGATTCCCCTGCACTGCGTGCAGAGCAATTCCGTGTTGCACATCACACATGAAAGGAGCCTTGATTTCCTTGATGGCACTCCAGAGAAACCCCAAGAACACTGTTTCAAGGCTAGAGGGATCCTGAGGTCACTGTAGCAACACAAAAGAACTCCGTGGACCAAACATCAACTCGAGATGAGAGGTTAGTCCCTGGCTTCGACTCCAGAGGAATACCACCTTACCACAAGCACCTCAAGAGGAGGCTTCTCTCAGCTCTAGGTATGTGAGAGGGACCCTGAGTTTGCGGCCTCAATTGGAATGGACACTGCGATGCCCTGACGCGAAATAAGGCCGGATATCCCTGCAGTGACTTGAATGCAGGCTCGTCTTGCATCTCCCAAGACGAAAGGATGTCTGATTCCCCTGTGGAGACCACAGAGAAAGACCTAGTTCCCCACCTCATCGCGACCTGAGGCCTCACATTCTTTGAAAACTCCAGAGGTACGCGGAGATCAGTGCCTTTAAAGGAGACGATGCCTGACTCCTCGTGAAACTTGATAGGAGTCCCAGGATTCCTGTGCCACGTGGAAAGGGACCCTTGGTGTCCCGCCTCAGCTGGAGAGGCGTCCCAATTGCCCTGAAAAGCCTCGAGGAGAATCCCGAGTTGTCCCTCGCAACTAGGCAGGAGTCCTGACGTCGCTGAACAAACACGTGGGTGGAGGGGCCATCCCTGTCTTTACTCGAGAATATACCCCAGGTTCCCGCCGCAACTTGAGAAAAACCATGAGACTTCCCCCTCGCCGCGAAATGAGGCCCGATTCCCCTGCACTTCGTGCAGAGCAATTGCGTGTTGCACATCACACATGAAAGGAGCCTTGATTTCCTTGATGGCACTCCAGAGAAACCCCAAGAACACTATTTCAAGTCTAGAGGGATCCTGAGGTCACTATAGCAACACGAAAGAGCTCCGTGGACCAAGAATCAACTCGAGATGAGAGGTTAGTCCCAGTCTACGCCTCCAGAGGAATACCACCTTACCACAAGCACCTCAAGAGGAGGCTTCTCTCAGCTCTAGGTATGTGAGAGGGACCCTGATTTTGCGGCCTCAAGTGGAATGGACACTGCAATGCCCTGACGCAAAATAAGGCCGGATATCCCTGCAGTGACTTGAATGCAGGCTCGTCTTGCATCTCCCAAGATGAACGGATGTCTGAATCCCCTGTGGAGACCGCAGAGAAAGACCTAGTTCCCCACCTCATGGAGACCGGATGCCTCACATCCTTTGAAAACTCCAGAGGTACGCGGAGATCAGTGCCTCCAAAGCAGAAGATGCCTGACTCCTCGTGAAACTTGATAGGAGTCCCAGGATTCCTGTGCCACGTGGAAAGGGACCCTTGGTGTCCCGCCTCAGCTGGAGAGGCGTCCCAATTGCCCTGAAAAGCCTCGAGGAGAATCCCGAGTTGTCCCTCGCAACTAGGCAGGAGTCCTGACGTCGCTGAACAAACACGTGGGTGGAGGGGCCATCCCTGTCTTAACTCGAGAATATACCCCAGGTTCCCGCCGCAACTTGAGAAAAACCATGAGACTTCCCCCTCGCCGCGAAATGAGGCCCGATTCCCCTGCACTTCGTGCAGAGCAATTGCGTGTTGCACATCACACATGAAAGGAGCCTTGATTTCCTTGATGGCACTCCAGAGAAACCCCAAGAACACTATTTCAAGTCTAGAGGGATCCTGAGGTCACTATAGCAACACGAAAGAGCTCCGTGGACCAAGAATCAACTCGAGATGAGAGGTTAGTCCCAGTCTACGCCTCCAGAGGAATACCACCTTACCACAAGCACCTCAAGAGGAGGCTTCTCTCAGCTCTAGGTATGTGAGAGGGACCCTGATTTTGCGGCCTCAAGTGGAATGGACACTGCAATGCCCTGACGCAAAATAAGGCCGGATATCCCTGCAGTGACTTGAATGCAGGCTCGTCTTGCATCTCCCAAGATGAACGGATGTCTGAATCCCCTGTGGAGACCGCAGAGAAAGACCTAGTTCCCCACCTCATGGAGACCGGATGCCTCACATCCTTTGAAAACTCCAGAGGTACGCGGAGATCAGTGCCTCCAAAGCAGAAGATGCCTGACTCCTCGTGAAACTTGATAGGAGTCCCAGGATTCCTGTGGCACGTGGAAAGGGACCCTTGGTCTCCCGCCTCAGTTGGAGAGGCGTCCCAATTGCCCTGCCAAGCCTCGAGGAGAATCCCGAGTTGTCCCTCGCAACTAGGCAGTAGTCCTGACGTCGCTGAACAAACACGTGGGTGGAAGGGCCATCCCCGTCGTAACTCGAGAATATACCCCAGCTTCCAATCGCAACTCGAGAAAAACCATTAGACTTCCCCCTCGCCACAGAATGAGGCCCGATACCCTGCACTGCGTGCAGAGCAATTCCGTGTTGCACATCACACATGAAAGGAGCCTTGATTTCCTTGATGGCACTCCAGAGAAACCCCAAGAACACTGTTTCAAGGCTAGAGGGATCCTGAGGTCACTGTAGCAACAGGAAAGAGCTCCGTGGACCAACAATCAACTCGAGATGAGAGGTTAGTCCCTGGCTTCGACTCCAGAGGAATACCACCTCACCACAAGCACCTCAAGAGGAGGCTTCTCTCAGCTCTAGGTATGTGAGAGGGACCCTGAGTTTGCGGCCTCAAGTGGAATGCACACTGCGATGCCCTGACTAAAATAAAGCCGGATATCCCTGCAGTGACTTGAATGCAGGCTCGTCTTGCATCTACCAAGACGAAAGGATGTCTGAATCCCTGTGGAGACCACAGAGAAAAACCTAGTCCCCCACCTCATGGCGACCGGAGGCCTCACATCCTTTGAAAACTCCAGAGGTACGCGGAGATCAGTGCCTCCAAAGGAGACGATGCCTGACTCCTCGTGAAACTTGATAGGAGTCCCAGGATTCCTGTGGCACGTGGAAAGGGACCCTTGGTCTCCCGCCTCAGCTGGAGAGGCGTCCCAATTGCCCTGCCAAGCCTCGAGGAGAATCCCGAGTTTTCCCTATCAACTAGGCAGGAGTCCTGCAGTCGCTGAACAAACACGTGGTTGGAAGGGCCATCCCCGTCGTAACTCGAGAATATACCCCAGGTTCCCGCCGCAACTCGAGAAAAACCATGAGACTTCCCCCTCGCCGCGAGATGAGGCCCGATTCCCCTGCACTGCGTGCAGAGCAATTCCGTGTTGCACATCACACATGAAAGGAGCCTTGATTTCCTTGGTGGCACTCCAGAGAAACCCCAACAACACTGTTTCAAGGCTAGAGGGATCCTGAGGTCACTGTAGCAACACGAAAGAGCTCCGTGGACCAAAAATCAACTCGAGATGAGAGGTTAGTCCCTGGCTTCGACTCCAGAGGAAT
The DNA here is from genome assembly GCF_910594005.1 of Cervus elaphus. NCBI lineage: Eukaryota > Metazoa > Chordata > Mammalia > Artiodactyla > Cervidae > Cervus > Cervus elaphus. Next base: position 864,295 of record NC_057823.1, on the reverse strand, counting down.
ACCACCTCACCACAAGCACCTCAAGAGGAGGCTTCTCTCAGCTCTAGGTATGTGAGAGGGACCCTGTTTTTGCGGCCTCAAGTGGAATGGAGAACGCGATGCCCTGACTCGAAATAAGGCCGGATATCCCTGCAGTGACTTGAATGCAGGCTCGTCTTGCATCTCCCAAGACGAAAGGATGTCTTAATCCCTGTGGAGACCACAGAGAAAGACCTAGTTCCCCACCTCATCGCGACCGGAGGCCTCACACCCTTTGAAAACTCCAGAGGTACGCGGAGATCAGTGCCTCCAAAGGAGACGATGCCTGACTCCTCGTGAAACTTGATAGGAGTCCCAGGATTCCTGTGGCACGTGGAAAGGGACCCTTGGTCTCCCACCTCAGCTGGAGAGGCGTCCCAATTGCCCTGCCAAGCCTCGAGGAGAATCCTGAGTTGTCCCTCGCAACTAGGCAGGAGTCCTGACGTCGCTGAAGAAACACGTGGGTGGAAGGGCCATCCCCGTCGTAACTCGAGAATATACCCCAGGTTCCCGCCGCAACTCGAGAAAAACCATGAGACTTCCCCCTCGCCGCGAGATGAGGCCCGATTCCCCTGCACTGCGTGCAGAGCAATTCCGTGTTGCACATCACACATGAAAGGAGCCTTGATTTCATTGATGGCACTCCAGAGAAACCCCAAGAACACTGTTTCAAGGCTAGGGTGATCCTGCGGTCACTGTAGCCACACGAAAGAGCTCCGTGGACCAAGAATCAACTCGAGAGGAGAGGTTAGTCCCTGGCTTCGACTCCAGAGGAATACCACCTCACCACAAGCACCTCAAGAGGAGGCTTCTCTCAGCTCTAGGTATGTGAGAGGGACCCTGAGTTTGCGGCCTCAAGTGGAATGCACACTGCGATGCCCTGACTAAAATAAAGCCGGATATCCCTGCAGTGACTTGAATGCAGGCTCGTCTTGCATCTCCCAAGACGAAAGGATGTCTGAATCCACTGTGGAGACCACAGAGAAAGACCTAGTTCCCCACCTCATCGCGACCTGAGGCCTCACATCCTTTGAAAACTCCAGAGGTACGCGGAGATCAGTGCCTCCAAAGGAGACGATGCCTGACTCCTCGTGAAACTTGATAGGAGTCCCCGGATTCCTGGGGCACGTGGTAAGGGACCCTTGGTCTCCCGCCTCAGCTGGAGAGGCGTCCCAATTGCCCTGCCAAGCCTCGAGGAGAATCCTGAGTTGTCCCTCGCAACTAGGCAGGAGTTTGACGTCGCTGAACAAACACGTAGGTGGAAGGGCCATCCCCGTCGTAACTCGAGAATATACCCCAGGTTCCCGCCGCAACTCGAGAAAAACCATGAGACTTCCCCTCGCCGCGAGATGAGGCCCGATTCCCCTGCACTGCGTGCAGAGCAATTCCGTGTTGCACATCACACATGAAAGGAGCCTTGATTTCCTTGATGGCACTCCAGAGAAACCCCAAGAACACTGTTTCAAGGCTAGAGGGATCCTGAGGTCACTGTAGCAACACGAAAGAACTCCGTGGACCAAACATCAACTCGAGATGAGAGGTTAGTCCCTGGCTTCGACTCCAGAGGAATACCACCTCACCACAAGCACCTCAAGAGGAGGCTTCTCTCAGCTCTAGGTATATGAGAGGCACCCTGAATTTGCGGCCTCAAGTGGAATGGACACTGCAATGCCCTGACTCGAAATAAAGCCGGATATCCCTGCAGTGACTTGAATGCAGGCTCGTCTTGCATCTCCCAAGACGAAAGGATGTCTGAATCCTCTGTGGAGACAACAGAGAAAGACCTAGTTCCCCACCTCATCGCGACCGGAGGCCTCACATCCTTTGAAAACTCCAGAGGTACGCGGAGATCAGTGCCTCCAAAGGAGACGATGCCTGACTCCTCCTGAAACTTGATAGGAGTCCCAGGATTCCTGTGGCACGTGGAAAGGGACCCTTGGTCTCCCGCCTCAGCTGGAGAGGCGTCCCAATTGCCCTGCCAAGCCTCGAGGAGAATCCCGAGTTGTCCCTCGCAACTAGGCAGTAGTCCTGACGTCGCTGAACAAACAAGTCGGTGGAAGGTCCATCCCCGTCGTAACTCGAGAATATACCCCAGGTTCCCGCCGCAACTCGAGAAAAACCATGAGACTTCCCCCTCGCCGCGAGATGAGGCCCGATTCCCCTGCACTGCGTGCAGAGCAATTCCGTGTTGCACATCACACATGAAAGGAGCCTTGATTTCCTTGATGGCACTCCAGAGAAACCCCAAGAACACTATTTCAAGGCCAGAGGGATCCTGAGGTCACTGTAGCAACACGAAAGAACTCCATAGACCAAAAATCAACTCGAGATGAGAGGTTAGTCTCTGGCTTCGACTCCAGAAGAATACCACCTTACCACAAGCACCTCAAGAGGGGGCTTCTCTCAGCTCTAGGTATGTGAGAGGGACCCTGTGTTTGCGGCCTCAAGTGGAATGGACACCGCGATGCCCTGACTCGAAATAAGGCCGGATATCCCTGCAGTGACTTGAATGCAGGCTCGTCTTGCATCTCCCAAGACGAAAGGATGTCTGAATCCCCTGTGGAGACCACAGAGAAAGACCTAGTTCCCCACCTCATCGCGAACGGAGGCCTCACATCCTTTGAAAACTTCAGAGGTACGCGGAGATCAGTGCTTCCAAAGGAGACGATGCCTGACTCCTCGTGAAACTTGATAGGAGTCCCAGGATTCCTGTGCACGTGGAAAGGGACCCTTGGTCTCCCGCCTCAGCTGGAGAGGCGTCCCAATTGCCCTGCCAAGCCTCGAGGAGAATCCCGAGATGTCCCTCGCAACTAGGCAGGAGTCCTGACGTCGCTGAACAAACACGTGGGTGGAAGGGCCATCCCCGTCGTAACTCGAGAATATACCCCAGGTTCCGGGCGCAACTCGAGAAAAACCATGAGACTTCCCCCTCGCCGCCAGATGAGGCCCGATTCCCCTGCACTGCGTGCAGAGCAATTCCGTGTTGCACATCACACATGAAAGGAGCCTTGATTTCCTTGATGGCACTCCAGAGAAACCCCAAGAACACTGTTTCAAGGCTAGAGGGATCCTGCGGTCACTGTAGCCACACGAAAGAGCTCCGTGGACCAAGAATCAACTCGAGATGAGAGGTTAGTCCCTGGCTTCGACTCCAGAGGAATACCACCTCACCACAAGCACCTCAAGAGGAGGCTTCTCTCAGCTCTAGGTATGTGAGAGGGACCCTGAGATTGCGGCCTCAAGTGGAATGCACACTGCGATGCCCTGACTAAAATAAAGCCGGATATCCCTGCAGTGACTTGAATGCAGGCTCGTCTTGCATCTCCCAAGACGAAAGGATGTCTCAATCCCCTGTGGAGACCACAGAGAAAGACCTAGTTCCCCACCTCATAGCGACCTGAGGCCTCACATCCTTTGAAAACTCCAGAGGTACGCGGAGATCAGTGCCTCCAAAGGAGACGATGCCTGACTCCTCGTGAAACTTGATAGGAGTCCCAGGATTCCTGGGGCACGTGGAAAGGGACCCTTGGTCTCCCGCCTCAGCTGGAGAGGCGTCCCAATTGCCCTGCCAAGCCTCGAGGAGAATCCTGAGTTGTCCCTCGCAACTAGGCAGGAGTCTGACGTCGCTGAACAAACACGTGGTTGGAAGGGCCATCCCCGTCGTAACTCGAGAATATACCCCAGGTTCCCGCCGCAACTCGAGAAAAACCATGAGACTTCCCGCTCGCCGCGAGATGAGGCCCGATTCCCCTGCACTGCGTGCAGAGTAATTCCGTGTTGCACATCACACATGAAAGGAGCCTTGATTTCCTTGATGGCACTCCAGAGAAACCCCAAGAACACTGTTTCAAGGCTAGAGGGATCCTGAGGTCACTGTAGCAACACGAAAGAACTCCGTGGACCAAACATCAACTCGAGATGAGAGGTTAGTCCCTGGCTTCGACTCCAGAGGAATACCACCTTACCACAAACACCTCAAGAGGAGGCTTCTCTCAGCTCTAGGTATGTGAGAGGGACCCTGAGTTTGCGGCCTCAAGTGGAATGGACACCGCGATGCCCTGACTCGAAATCAGGCCGTATATCCCTGCAGTCACTTGAATGCAGGCGCGTCTTGCATCTCCCAAGATGAAAGGATGTCTGAATCCCCTGTGGAGACCTCAGAGAAAGATCTAGTTCCCCATCTCATCGCGACCGGAGGCCTCACATCCTTTCAAAAATCCAGAGGTACGCGGTGATCAGTGCCTCCAAAGGAGACGATGCCTGACTCCTCGGGAAACTTGATAGGAGTCCCAGGATTCCTGTGGCACATGGAAAGGGACTCTTGGTCTCCCGCCTCAGCTGGAGAGGCGTCCCAATTGCCCTGCCAAGCCTCGAGGAGAATCCCGAGTTGTCCCTCGCAAATAGGCAGGAATCCTGACGTCGCTGAACAAACACGTGGGTGTAAGGGCCATCCCTGTCGTAACTCGAGAATATACCCCACGTTCAAATCGCAACTCGAGAAAAACCATGAGACTTCCCCCTCGCCGCGAGATGAGGCCCGATTACCCTGCACTGCGTGCAGAGCAATTCCGTGTTGCACATCACACATGAAAGGAGCCTTGATTTCCTTGATGGCACTCCAGAGAAACCCCAAGAACACTGTTTGAAGGCTAGAGGGATCCTGAGGTCACTGTAGCAACATGAAAGAGCTCCGTGGACCAAGAATCAACTCGAGATGAGAGGTTAGTCCCTGGCTTCGACTCCAGAGGAATACCACCTTACCACAAGCACCTCAAGAGGAGGCTTCTCTCATCTCTAGGTATGTGAGAGGGACCCTGAGTTTGCGGCCTCAAGTGGAATGGACACTGCGATGCCCTGACTCGAAATAAGGCCGGATATCCCTGCAGTGACTTGAATGCAGGCTCGTCTTGCATCTCCCAAGACGAAAGGATGTCTGAATCCCCTGTGGAGACCTCAGAGAAAGATCTAGTTCCCCACCTCATCGCAACCGGAGGCATCACATCCTTTGAAAATTCCAGAGGTACGCGGAGATCAGTGCCTCCAAAGGAGACGATGCCTGACTTCTCGTGAAACTTGATAGGAGTCCCAGGATTCCTGTGGCACATGGAAAGGGACCCTTGGTCTCCCGCCTCAGCTGGAGATGCGTCCCAATTGCCCTGCCAAGCCTCGAGGAGAATCCCGAGTTGTCCCTCGCAAATACGCAGGAGTCCTGACGTCGCTGAACAAACACGTGGGTGGAAGGGCCATCCCCGTCGTAACTCGAGAATATACCCCAGGTTCCCGACGCAACTCGAGAAAAACCATGAGACTTCCCCCTCGCCGCGAGATGAGGCCCGATTCCCCTGCACTGCGTGCAGAGCAATTCCGTGTTGCACATCACACATGAAAGGAGCCTTGATTTCCTTGATGGCACTCCAGAGAAACCCCAAGAACACTATTTCAAGGCTAGAGGGATCCTGAGGTCACTGTAGCAACACGAAAGAGCTCCATAGACCAAAAATAAACTCGAGATGAGAGGTTAGTCTCTGGCTTCGACTCCAGAAGAATACCACCTTACCACAAGCACCTCAAGAGGGAGCTTCTCTCAGCTCTAGGTATGTGAGAGGGACCCTGAGTTTGCGGCCTCAAGTGGAATGGACACAGCGATGCCCTGACTCGAAATAAGGCCGGATATCCCTGCAGTGACTTGAATGCAGGCTCGTCTTGCATCTCCCAAGACGAAAGGATGTCTGAATCCCCTGTGGAGACCACAGAGAATGACCTACATCCCCACCTCATCGCGAACGGAGGCCTCACATCCTTTGAAATCTTCAGAGGTACGCAGAGATCACTGCCTCCAAAGGAGACGAAGCCTGACTCCTCGTGAAACTTGATAGGAGTCTCAGAACACCTGTGCACGTGGAAAGCGACCCTTGGTCTCCCGCCTCAGCTGGAGAGGCGTCCCAATTGCCCTGCCAAGCCTCGAGGAGAATCCCGAGTTGTCCCTCGCAACTAGGCAGGAGTCCTGACGTCGCTGAACAAACACGTGGTTGGAAGGGCCATCCCCGTCGTAACTCGAGAATATACCCCAGGTTCCCGCCGCAACTCGAGAAAAACCATGAGACTTCCCCCTCGCCGCGAGATGAGGCCCGATTCCCCTGCACTGCGTGCGGAGCAATTCCGTGTTCCACATCACACATGAAAGGAGTCTTGATTTCCTTGGTGGCACTCCAGAGAAACCCCAACAACACTGTTTCAAGGCTAGAGGGACCCTGAGGTCACTGTAGCAACACGAAAGAGCTCCGTGGACCAAAAATCAACTCTAGATGAGAGGTTAGTCCCTGGCTTCGACTCCAGAGGAATACCACCTCACCACAAGCACCTCAAGAGGAGGCTTCTCTCAGCTCAAGGTATGTGAGAGGGACCCTGAGTTTGCGGCCTCAAGTGGAATGGACATTGCGATGCCCTGACTCGAAATAAAGCCGGATATCCCTGCAGTGACTTGAATGCAGGCTCGTCTTGCATCTCCCAAGACGAAAGGATGTATGAATCCCCTGTGGAGACCACAGAGAATGACCTACATCCCCACCTCATCGCGAAAGGAGGCCTCACATCCTTTGAAAACTTCAGAGGTACGCGGAGATCAGTGCTTCCAAAGGAGACGATGCCTGACTCCTCGTGAAACTTGATAGGAGTCCCAGGATTCCTGTGCACGTGGAAAGGGACCCTTGGTCTCCCGCCTCAGCTGGAGAGGCGTCCCAATTGCCCTGCCAAGCCTCGAGGAGAATCCCGAGTTGTCTCTCGCAACTAGGCAGGAGTCCTGACGTCGCTGAACAAACACGTGGGTGGAAGGGCCATCCCCGTCGTAACTCGAGAATATACCCCAGGTTCCCGCCGCAACTCGAGAAAAACCATGAGACTTCCCCCTCCCCGCGATATGAGGCCCGATTCCCCTGCACTGCGTGCAGAGCAATTCCGTGTTGCACATCACACATGAAAGGAGCCTTGATTTCCTTGGTGGCACTCCAGAGAAACCCCAACAACACTGTTTCAAGGCTAGAGGGATCCTGAGGTCACTGTAGCAACACGAAAGAGCTCCGTGGACCAAAAATCATCTCGAGATGAGAGGTTAGTCCCTGGCTTCGACTCCAGAGGAATACCACCTCACCACAAGCACCTCAAGAGGAGGCTTCTCTCAGCTCTAGGTATGTGAGAGGGACCCTGGTTTTGCGGCCTCAAGTGGAATGGACACTGCAATGCCCTGACGCAAAATAAGGCCGGATATCCCTGCAGTGACTTGAATGCAGCCTCGTCTTGCATCTCCCAAGATGAACGGATGTCTGAATCCCCTGTGGAGACTGCAGAGAAAGACCTAGTTCCCCAACTCATGGAGACCGGAGGCCTCACATCCTTTGAAAACTCCAGAGGTACGCGGAGATCAGTGCCTCCATAGGAGAAGATGCCTGACTCCTCGTGAAACTTGATAGGAGTCCCAGGATTACTGTGGCACGTGGAAAGGGACACTTGGTCTCCCGCCTCAGCTGGAGAGGCATCCCAATTTCCCTGCCAAGCCTCGAGGAGAATCCCGAGTTGTCCCTCGCAACTAGGCAGGAGTCCTGACGTCGCTGAACAAACACGTGGGTGGAAGGGCCATCCCCGTCGTAACTCGAGAATATACCCCAGCTTCCAATCGCAACTCGAGAAAAACCATGAGACTTCCCCCTCGCCGCGAGATGAGCCCCGATTCCCCTGCACTGCGTGCAGAGCAATTCCGTGTTGCACATCACACATGAAAGGAGCCTTGATTTCCTTGATGGCACTCCAGAGAAACCCCAAGAACACTATTTCAAGGCCAGAGGGATCCTGAGGTCACTGTAGCAACACGAAAGAGCTCCATAGACCAAAAATCAACTCGAGATGAGAGGTTAGTCCCTGGCTTCGACTCCACAGGAATACCACCTCACCACAAGCACCTCAAGAGGAGGCTTCTCTCAGCTCTAGGTATGTGAGAGGGACCCTGAGTTTGCGGCCTCAAGTGGAATGGACACCGCGATGCCCTGACTCGAAATAAGGCCGGATATCCCTGCAGTGACTTGAATGCATGCGCGTCTTGCATCTCCCAAGACGAAAGGATGTCTGAATCCCCTGAGGAGACCACAGAGAATGACCTACTTCCCCACCTCATCGCGAACGGAGGCCTCACATCCTTTGAAATCTTCAGAGGTACACAGAGATCACTGCCTCCAAAGGAGACGAAGCCTGACTCCTCGTGAAACTTGATAGGAGTCCCAGAATACCTGTGCACGTGGAAAGGGACCCTTGGTCTCCCGCCTCAGCTGGAGAGGCGTCCCAATTGCCCTGCCAAGCCTCGAGGAGAATCCCGAATTGTCCCTAGCAACTGGGCAGGAGTCCTGACGTCGCTGAACAAACACGTGGTTGGAAGGGCCATTCCCGTCGTAACTCGAGAATATACCCCAGGTTCCCGCCGCAACTCGAGAAAAACCATGAGACTTCCCCCTCGCCGCGAGATGAGGCCCGATTCCCCTGCACTGCGTGCAGAGCAATTCCGTGTTGCACATCACACATGAAAGGAGCCTTGATTTCCTTGGTGGCACTCCAGAGAAACCCCAACAACACTGTTTGAAGGCTAGAGGGATCCTGAGGTTACTGTAGCAACACGAAAGAGCTCCGTGGACCAAAAATCAACTCTAGATGAGAGGTTAGTGCCTGGCTTCGACTCCAGAGGAATACCACCTCACCACAAGCACCTCAAGAGGAGGCTTCTCTCAGCTCTAGGTATGTGAGAGGGACCCTGAGTTTGCGGCCTCAAGTGGAATGGACACTGCGATGCTCTGACTCGAAATAAAGCCGGATATCCCTGCAGTGACTTGAATGCACGCTCGTCTTGCATCTCCCAAGACGAAAGGATGTCTGAATCCCCTGTGGAGACCACAGAGAAAGACCTAGTTCCCCACCTCATCGCGACCGGAGGCCTCACATCCTTTGAAAACTCCAGAGGTACGCGGAGATCAGTGCCTCCAAAGGAGACGATGCCTGACTCCTCGTGAAACTTGATAGGAGTCCCAGGATTCCTGTGGCACGTGGAAAGCGACCCTTGGTCTCCCGCCTCAGCTGGAGAGGCGTCCCAATTGCCCTGCCAAGCCTCGAGGAGAATCCCGAGTTGTCCCTCGCAACTAGGCAGGAGTCCTGACGTCGCTGAACAAACACGTGGGTGGAAGGGCCATCCCCGTCGTAACTCGAGAATATACACCAGGTTCCCGCCGCAACTCGAGAAAAACCATGAGATTTCCCCCTCGCCGCGAGATGAGGCCCGATTACCCTGCACTGCGTGCAGAGCAATTCCGTGTTGCACATCACACATGAAAGGAGCCTTGATTTCCTTGATGGCACTCCAGAGAAACCCCAAGAACACTGTTTGAAGGCTAGAGGGATCCTGAGGTCACTGTCGCAACAGGAAAGAGCTCCGTGGACCAAAAATCAACTCGAGATGAGAGGTTAGTCCCTGGCTTTGACTCCAGAGGAATACCACCTCACCACAAGCACCTCAAGAGGAGGCTTCTCTCAGCTCTAGGTATGTGAGAGGGACCCTGAATTTGCGGCCTCAAGTGGAATGGACACTGCGATGCCCTGACTCGAAATAAAGCCGGATATCCCTGCAGTGACTTGAATGCATGCGCTTCTTGCATCTCCCAAGACGAAAGGATGTCTGAATCCCCTGTGGAGACCTCAGAGAAAGACCTAGTTCCCCACCTCATCGCGACCGGAGGCCTCACATCCTTTGAAAACTCCAGAGGTACGCGGAGATCAGTGCCTCCAAAGGAGACGATGCCTGACTCCTCGTGAAACTTGATAGGAGTCCCAGGATTCCTGTGGCACATGGAAAGGGACCCTTGGTCTCCCGCCTCAGCTGGAAAGGCGTCCCAATTGCCCTGCCAAGCCTCGAGGAGAATCCTGAGTTGTCCGTCGCAACTAGGCAAGAGTCCTGCCGTTGCTGAACAAACACGTGGTTGGAAGGGCCATCCCCGTCGTAACTCGAGAATATACCCCAGGTTTCCGCCGCAACTCGAGAAAAACCATGAGACTTCCCCCTCGCCGCGAGATGAGGCCCGATTCCCCTGCACTGCGTGCAGAGCAATTCCGTGTTGCACATCACACATGAATGGAGCCTTGATTTCCTTGATGGCACTCCAGAGAAACCCCAAGAACACTGTTTCAAGGCTAGAGGGATCCAGAGGTCATTGTAGCAACACGAAAGAGTTCTGTGGACCAAAAATCAACTCGAGATGAGAGGTTAGTCCCTGGCTTCGACTCCAGAGGAACACCACCTTACCACAAGCACCTCAAGAGGAGGCTTCTCTCAGCTCTAGGTATGTGAGAGGGACCCTGAGTTTGCGGCCTCAAGTGGAATGGACACCGCGATGCCCTGACTCGAAATAAGGTAGGATATCCCTGCAGTGACTTGAATGCAGGCTCGTCTTCCATCTCCCAAGATGAAAGGATGTCTGAATCCCCTGTGGAGACCACAGAGAAAGACCTAGTTCCCCACCTCATGGCGACCGGAGGCCTCACATCCTTTGAAAAGTCCAGAGGTACGCGGAGATCAGTGCCTCCAAAGGAGACGATGCCTGACTCCTCGTGAAAATTGATAGGAGTCCCAGGATTCCTGTGGCACGTGAAAAGGGACCCTTGGTCTCCCGCCTCAGCTGGAGAGGCGTCCCAATTGCCCTGCCAAGCCTCGAGGAGAATCCCTAGTTGTCCCTCGCAACAAGGCAGGAGTCCTGACGTCGCTGAACAAACACGTGGGTGGAAGGGCCATCCCCGTCGTAACTCGAGAATATACCCCAGGTTCCCGCTGCAACTCGAGAAAAACCATGAGACTTCCCCCTCGCCGCGAGATGAGGCCCGATTCCCCTGCACTGCGTGCAGAGCAATTCCGTGTTGCACATCACACATGAAAGGAGCCTTAATTTCCTTGATGGCACTCCAGAGAAACCCCAAGAACACTGTTTCAAGGCTAGAGGGATCCTGAGGTCACTGTAGCAACACGAAAGAGCTCCGTGGACCAAAAATCTACTCGAGATGAGAGGTTAGACCCTGGCTTCGACTCCAGAGGAATACCACCTTACCACAAGCACCTCAAGAGGAGGCTTCTCTCAGCTCTAGGTATGTGAGAGGGACCCTGAGTTTGCGGCCTCAAGTGGAATGGACACCGCGATGCCCTGACTCGAAATAAGGCCGGATATCCCTGCAGTGACTTGAATGCAGGCTCGTCTTGCATCTCCCAAGACGAAAGGATGTCTGAATCCCCTGTGGAGACCACAGAGAGAGACCTAGTTCCCCACCTCATCGCGACGGGAGGCCTCACATCCTTTGAAAACTTCAGAGGTACGCGGAGATCAGTGCCTCCAATGGAGACGATGCCTGACTCCTCGTGAAACTTGATAGGAGTCCCAGGATTCCTGTGCACGTGGAAAGGGACACTTGGTCTCCCGCCTCAGCTGGAGAGGCGTCCCAATTGCCCTGCCAAGCCTCGAGGAGAATCCCGAGTTGTCCCTCGCAACTAGGCAAGGGTCCTGCCGTCGCTGAACAAACACGTGGTTGGAAGGGTCATCCCCGTCGTAACTCGAGAATATACCCCAGGTTCCCGCCGCAACTCGAGAAAAACCATGAGACTTCCCCCTCACTGCGATATGAGCCCGATTCCCCTGCACTGCGTGCAGAGCAATTCGGTGTTGCACATCACACATGAAAGGAGCCTTGATTTCCTTGATGGCACTCCAGAGAAACCCCAAGAACACTGTTTCAAGGCTAGCGGGATCCTGAGGTCACTGTAGCAACAGGAATGCGCTCCGTGGACCAACAATCAACTCGAGATGAGAGGTTAGTCCCTGGCTTCGACTCCAGAGGAATACCACCTTACCACAAGCACCTCAAGAGGAGGCTTCTCTCAGCTCTAGGTATGTGAGAGGGACCCTGAGTGTGCGGCCTCAAGTGGAATGGACACCGCGATGCCCTGACGCAAAATAAGGCCGGATATCCCTGCAGTGACTTGAATGCAGGCTCGTCTTGCATCTCCCAAGACGAAAAGATGTCTGAATCCCTGTGGAGACCACAGAGAAAAACCTAGTTCCCCACCTCATGGCGACCGGAGGCCTCACATCCTTTGAAAACTCCAGAGGTACGCGGAGATCAGTGCCTCCAAAGGAGACGATGCCTGACTCCTCGTGAAACTTGATAGGAGTCCCAGGATTCCTGTGGCACGTGGAAAGGGACCCTTGGTCTCCCGCCTCAGCTGGAGAGGCGTCCCAATTGCCCTGCCAAGCTTCGAGGAGAATCCCGAGTTGTCCCTCGCAACTAGGCAGGAGTCCTGACGTCCCTGAACAAACACGTGGGTGGAAGGGCCATCCCCGTCGTAACTCGAGAATATACCCCAGGTTCCCGCCGCAACTCGAGAAAAACCATGAGACTTCCCCCTCGCCGCGAGATGAGGCCCGATTCCCCTGCACTGCGTGCAGAGCAATTCCGTGTTGCACATCACACATGAAAGGAGCCTTGATTTCCTTGATGGCACTCCAGAGAAACCCCAAGAACACTGTTTCAAGGCTAGAGGGATCCAGAGGTCATTGTAGCAACACGAAAGAGTTCTGTGGACCAAAAATCAACTCGAGATGAGAGGTTAGTCCCTGGCTTCGACTCCAGAGGAACACCACCTTACCACAAGCACCTCAAGAGGAGGCTTCTCTCAGCTCTAGGTATGTGAGAGGGACCCTGAGTTTGCGGCCTCAAGTGGAATGGACACCGCGATGCCCTGACTCGAAATAAGGCCGGATATCCCTGCAGTGACTTGAATGCAGGCTCGTCTTCCATCTCCCAAGATGAAAGGATGTCTGAATCCCCTGTGGAGACCACAGAGAAAGACCTAGTTCCCCACCTCATGGCGACCGGAGGCCTCACATCCTTTGAAAAGTCCAGAGGTACGCGGAGATCAGTGCCTCCAAAGGAGACGATGCCTGACTCCTCGTGAAAATTGATAGGAGTCCCAGGATTCCTGTGGCACGTGAAAAGGGAACCTTGGTCTCCCGCCTCAGCTGGAGAGGCGTCCCAATTGCCCTGCCAAGCCTCGAGGAGAATCCCTAGTTGTCCCTCGCAACAAGGCAGGAGTCCTGACGTCGCTGAACAAACACGTGGGTGGAAGGGCCATCCCCGTCGTAACTCGAGAATATACCCCAGGTTCCCGCTGCAACTCGAGAAAAACCATGAGACTTCCCCCTCGCCGCGAGATGAGGCCCGATTCCCCTGCACTGCGTGCAGAGCAATTCCGTGTTGCACATCACACATGAAAGGAGCCTTAATTTCCTTGATGGCACTCCAGAGAAACCCCAAGAACACTGTTTCAAGGCTAGAGGGATCCTGAGGTCACTGTAGCAACACGAAAGAGCTCCGTGGACCAAAAATCTACTCGAGATGAGAGGTTAGACCCTGGCTTCGACTCCAGAGGAATACCACCTTACCACAAGCACCTCAAGAGGAGGCTTCTCTCAGCTCTAGGTATGTGAGAGGGACCCTGAGTTTGCGGCCTCAAGTGGAATGGACACCGCGATGCCCTGACTCGAAATAAGGCCGGATATCCCTGCAGTGACTTGAATGCAGGCTCGTCTTGCATCTCCCAAGACGAAAGGATGTCTGAATCCCCTGTGGAGACCACAGAGAGAGACCTAGTTCCCCACCTCATCGCGACGGGAGGCCTCACATCCTTTGAAAACTTCAGAGGTACGCGGAGATCAGTGCCTCCAATGGAGACGATGCCTGACTCCTCGTGAAACTTGATAGGAGTCCCAGGATTCCTGTGCACGTGGAAAGGGACACTTGGTCTCCCGCCTCAGCTGGAGAGGCGTCCCAATTGCCCTGCCAAGCCTCGAGGAGAATCCCGAGTTGTCCGTCGCAACTAGGCAGGAGTCCTGCCGTCGCTGAACAAACACGTGGTTGGAAGGGTCATCCCCGTCGTAACTCGAGAATATACCCCAGGTTCCCGCCGCAACTCGAGAAAAACCATGAGACTTCCCCCTCACTGCGATATGAGCCCGATTCCCCTGCACTGCGTGCAGAGCAATTCGGTGTTGCACATCACACATGAAAGGAGCCTTGATTTCCTTGATGGCACTCCAGAGAAACCCCAAGAACACTGTTTCAAGGCTAGCGGGATCCTGAGGTCACTGTAGCAACAGGAATGCGCTCCGTGGACCAACAATCAACTCGAGATGAGAGGTTAGTCCCTGGCTTCGACTCCAGAGGAATACCACCTTACCACAAGCACCTCAAGAGGAGGCTTCTCTCAGCTCTAGGTATGTGAGAGGGACCCTGAGTGTGCGGCCTCAAGTGGAATGGACACCGCGATGCCCTGACGCAAAATAAGGCCGGATATCCCTGCAGTGACTTGAATGCAGGCTCGTCTTGCATCTCCCAAGACGAAAAGATGTCTGAATCCCTGTGGAGACCACAGAGAAAAACCTAGTTCCCCACCTCATGGCGACCGGAGGCCTCACATCCTTTGAAAACTCCAGAGGTACGCGGAGATCAGTGCCTCCAAAGGAGACGATGCCTGACTCCTCGTGAAACTTGATAGGAGTCCCAGGATTCCTGTGGCACGTGGAAAGGGACCCTTGGTCTCCCGCCTCAGCTGGAGAGGCGTCCCAATTGCCCTGCCAAGCTTCGAGGAGAATCCCGAGTTGTCCCTCGCAACTAGGCAGGAGTCCTGACGTCCCTGAACAAACACGTGGGTGGAAGGGCCATCCCCGTCGTAACTCGAGAATATACCCCAGGTTCCCGCCGCAACTCGAGAAAAACCATGACACTTCCCCCTCGCCGCGAGATGAGGCCCGATTCCCCTGCACTGCGTGCAGAGCAATTCCGTGTTGCACATCACACATGAAAGGAGCCTTGATTTCCTTGATGGCACTCCAGAGAAACCCCAAGAACACTGTTTCAAGGCTAGAGGGATCCTGAGGTCACTGTAGCAACACGAAAGAGCTCCGTGGACCAAAAATCAACTCGAGATGAGAGGTTAGTCCCTGGCTTCGACTCCAGAGGAATACCACCTTACCACAAGCACCTCAAGAGGAGGCTTCTCTCAGCTCTAGGTATGTGAGAGGGACCCTGAGTTTGCGGCCTCAAGTGGAATGGACACCGCGATGCCCTGACTCGAAATAAGGCCGGATATCCCTGCAGTGACTTGAATGCAGGCTCGTCTTGCATCTCCCAAGACGAAAGGATGTCTGAATCCCCTGTGGAGACCACAGAGAAAGACCTAGTTCCCCACCTCATCGCGACCGGAGGCCTCACATCCTTTGAAAACTCCAGAGGTACGCGGAGATCAGTGCCTCCAAAGGAGACGATGCCTGACTCCTCGTGAAACTTGATAGGAGTCCCAGGATTCCTGTGGCACGTGGAAAGGGACCCTTGGTCTCCCGCCTCAGCTGGAGAGGCGTCCCAATTGCCCTGCCAAGCCTCGAGGAGAATCCCGAGTTGTCCCTCGCAACTAGGCAGGAGTCTGACGTCACTGAACAAACACGTGGGTGGAAGGGCCATCCCCGTCGTAACTCGAGAATATACCCCAGCTTCCAATTGCAACTCGAGAAAAACCATTAGACTTCCCCCTCGCCGCAAAATGAGGCCCGATACCCTGCAGTGCGTGCAGAGCAATTCCGTGTTGCACATCACACATGAAAGGAGCCTTGATTTCCTTGATGGCACTCCAGAGAAACCCCAAGAACACTGTTTCAAGGCTAGAGGGATCCTGAGGTCACTGTAGCAACACGAAAGAGCTCCGTGGACCAAAAATCAACTCGAGATGAGAGGTTAGTCCCTGGCTTCGACTCCAGAGGAATACCACCTTACCACAAGCACCTCAAGAGGAGGCTTCTTTCAGCTCTAGGTATGTGAGAGGGACCCTGAGTTTGCGGCCTCAAGTGGAATGGACACCACGATGCCCTGACTCGAAATAAGGCCGGATATCCCTGCAGTGACTTGAATGCAGGCTCGTCTTGCATCTCCCAAGATGAAAGGATGTCTGAATCCCCTGTGGAGACCACAGAGAAAGACCTAGTTCCCCACCTCATCGCGACCGGAGGCCTCACATCCTTTGAAAACTCCAGAGGTACGCGGAGATCAGTGCCTCCAAAGGAGACGATGCCTGACTCCTCGTGAAACTTGATAGGAGTCCCAGGATTCCTGTGGCACGTGGAAAGGGACCCTTGGTCTCCCGCCTAAGCTGGAGAGGCGTCCCAATTGCCCTGCCAAGCCTCGAGGAGAATCCCGAGTTGTCCCTCGCAACTAGGCAGGAGTCCTGACGTCGCTGAAGAAAGACGTGTGTGGAAGGGCCATCCCCGTCGTAACTCGAGAATATACCCCAGGTTCCCGCCGCAACTCGAGAAAAACCATGAGACTTCCCCCTCGCCACGAGATGAGGCCAGATTCCCCTGCACTGCGTGCAGAGCAATTCCGTGTTGCACATCACACATGAAAGGAGCCTTGATTTCCTTGATGGCACTCCAGAGAAACCCCAAGAACACTGTTTCAAGGCTAGAGGGATCCTGAGGTCACTGTAGCAACACGAAAGAGCTCCGTGGACCAAAAATTAACTCGAGATGAAAGGTTAGTCCCTGGCTTCGACTCCAGAGGAATACCACCTTACCACAAGCACTTCAAGAGGAGGCTTCTCTCAGCTCTAGGTATGTGAGAGGGACCCTGAGTTTGCGGCCTCAAGTGGAATGGACACCGCGATGCCCTTACTCGAAATAAGGCCGGATATCCCTGCAGTGACTTGAATGCAGGCTCGTCTTGCATCTCCCAAGATGAAAGGATGTCTGAATCCCCTGTGGAGACCACAGAGAAAGACCTAGTTCCCCACCTCATGGCGACCGGAGGCCTCACATCCTTTGAAAACTCCAGAGGTACGCGGAGATCAGTGCCTCCAAAGGAGACGATGCCTGACTCCTCGTGAAACTTGATAGGAGTCCCAGGATTCCTGTGGCACGTGGAAAGGGACCCTTGGTCTCCCGCCTCAGCTGGAGAGGCGTCCCAATTGCCCTGCCAAGCCTCGAGGAGAATTCCGAGTTGTCCCTCGCAACTAGACAGGAGTCCTGACGTCGCTGAACAAACACGTGGGTGGAAGGGCCATCCCCGTCGTACCTCGAGAATATACCCCAGGTTCCCGCCGCAACTCAAGAAAAAACATGAGACTTCCCCCTCGCCGCGAGATGAGGCCCGATTCCTCTGCACTGCATGCAGAGCAATTCCGTGTTGCACATCGCACATGAAAGGAGCCTTGATTTCCTTGGTGGCACTCCAGAGAAACCCCAATAACACTGCTTTAGGCTAGAGGGATCCTGAGGTCACTGTAGCAACACGAAAGAGCTCCGTGGACCAAAAATCAACTCGAGATGAGAGGTTAGTCCCTGGCTTCCACTCCAGAGGAATACCACCTCACCACAAGCACCTCAAGAGGAGGCTTCTCTCAGCTCTAGGTATGTGAGAGGGACCCTGAGTTTGCGGCCTCAAGTGGAATGGACACTGCGATGCCCTGATTCGAAATAAAGCCGGATATCCCTGCAGTGACTTGAATGCAGGCTCGTCTTGCATCTCCCAAGACGAAAGGATGTCTGAATCCCCTGTGGAGACCACAGAGAAAGACCTAGTTCCCCACCTCATCGCGACCGGAGGCCTCACATCCTTTGAAAACTCCAGAGGTACGCGGAGATCAGTGCCTCCAAAGGAGACGATGCCTGACTCCTCGTGAAACTTGATCGGAGTCCCAGGATTCCTGTGGCACGTGGAAAGGGACCCTTGGTCTCCCGCCTCAGCTGGAGAGGCGTCCCAATTGCCCTGCCAAGCCTCGAGGAGAATCCCGAGTTCTCCCTCGCAACTAGGCAGGAGTCCTGACGTCGCTGAACAAACACGTGGGTGGAAGGGCCATCCCCGTCGTAACTCGAGAATATACCCCAGGTTCCCGCCGCAACTCGAGAAAAACCATGAGACTTCCCCCTCGCCGCGAGATGAGGCCCGATTCCTCTGCACTGCGTGCAGAGCAATTCCGTGTTGCACATCACACATGAAAGGAGCCTTGATTTCCTTGATGGCACCCCAGAGAAACGCCACGAACACTGTTTCAAGGTTAGAGGGATCCTGAGGTCACTGTAGCAACACGAAAGAGCTCCGTGGACCAACAATCAATTCGACATGAGAGGTTAGTCCCTGGATTCGACTCCAGAGGAATACCACCTTACCACAAGCACCTCAAGAGGAGGCTTCTCTCAGCTCTAGGTATGTGAGAGGGACCCTGAGTTTGCGGCCTCAAGTGGAATGGACACCGCGATGCCCTGACTCGAAATAAGGCCGGATATCCCTGCAGTGACTTGAATGCAGGCTCGTCTTGCATCTCCCAAGACGAAAGGATGTCGGAATCCCCTGTGGGGAAAACAGAAAAAGACCTAGTTCCCCACCTCATCACGACCAGAGGCCTCACATCCTTTGAAAACTCCAGAGGTACGCGGAGATCAGTGCCTCCAAAGGAGACGATGCCTGACTCCTCGTGAAACTTGATAGGAGTCCCAGGATTCCTGTGGCACGTGGAAAGGGACCCTTGGTCTCCCGCCTCAGCTGGAGAGGCGTCCCAATTGCCCTGCCAAGCCTCGAGGAGAATCCCGAGTTGTCCCTCGCAACTAGGCAGGAGTCCTGACGTCGCTGAACAAACACGTGCGTGGAAGGGCCATCCCCGTCGTAACTCGAGAATATACCCCAGATTCCCACCGCAACTCGAGAAAAACCATGAGACTTCCCCCTCACCGCGAGATTAGGCCCGATTCCCCTGCACTGCGTGCAGAGCAATTCCGTGTTGCACATCACACATGAAAGGAGCCTTGATTTCCTTGATGGCACTCCAGAGAAACCCCAAGAACACTGTTTCAAGGCTAGAGTAATCCTGAGGTCACTGTAGCAACACGAAAGAACACCGTGGACCAAACATCAACTCGAGATGAGAGGTTAGTCCCTGGCTTCGACTCCAGAGGAATACCACCTTACCACAAGCACCTCAAGAGGAGGCTTCTCTCAGCTCTAGGTATGTGAGAGGGACCCTGAGTTTGCGGCCTCAAGTGGAATGGACACCGCGATTCCCTGACGCGAAATAAGGCCGGATATCCCTGCAGTGACTTGAATGCAGGCTCGTCTTGCATCTCCCAAGACGAAAGGATGTCTGAATCCCCTGTGGAGGCCACAGAGTAAGACCTAGTTCCCCACCTCATCACGACCGGAGGCCTCACATCCTCTGAAAACTCCAGAGGTACGCGGAGATCAGTGCCTCCAAAGGAGAGGATGCCTGACTCCTCGTGAAACTTGATAGGAGTCCCAGGATTCCTGTGCACGTGGAAAGGCACACTTGGTCTCCCCCCTCAGCTGGAGAGGCGTCCCAATTGCCCTGCCAAGCCTCGAGGAGAATCCCGAGTTGTCCGTCGCAACTAGGCAGGAGTCCTGCCGTCGCTGAACAAACACGTGGTTGGAAGGGCCATCCCCGTCGTAACTCGAGAATATACCCCAGGTTCCCGCCGCAACTCGAGAAAAACCATGAGACTTCCCCCTCGCCGCGAGATGAGGCCCGATTCCCCTGCACTGCGTGCAGAGCAATTCCGTGTTGCACATCACACATGAAAAGAGCCTTGATTTCCTTGATGGCACTCCAGAGAAACTCCAAGAACACTGTTTCAAGGTTAGAGGGATCCTGAGGTCACTGTAGCAACACGAAAGAGCTCCGTGGACCAAGAATCAACTCGAGATGAGAGGTTAGTCCCTGGCTTCGATTCCAGAGGAATACCACCTTACCACAAGCACCACAAGAGGAGGCTTCTCTCAGCTCTAGGTATGTGAGAGGGACCCTGAGTTTGCGGCCTCAAGTGGAATGGACACTGCGATGCCCTGACGCGAAATAAGGCCGGATATCCCTGCAGTGACTTGAATGCAGGCTCGTCTTGCATCTCCCATGATGAAAGAATGTCTGAATCCCCTGTGGAGACCACAGAGAAAGACCTATTTTCCCACCTCATGGCGACCGGAATCCTCACATCCTTTGAAAACGCCAGAGGTACGCGGAGATCATTGCCTCCAAAGGAGACGATGCCTGACTCCTCGTGAAACTGGATAGGAGTCCCCGGATTCCTGTGGCACGTGGATAGGGACCCTTGGTCTCCCGCCTCAGCTGGAGAGGCGTCCCAATTGCCCTGCCAAGCCTCGAGGAGAATCCCGAGTTGTCCCTCGCAACTAGGCAGGAGTCCTGACGTCGCTGAACAAACACGTGGGTGGAAGGGCCATCCCCGTCGTAACTCGAGAATATACCCCAGGTTCCCGCCGCAACTCGCGAAAAACCATGAGACTTCCCCCTCGCCGCGAGATGAGGCCTGATTCCCCTGCACTGCATGCAGAGCAATTCCGTGTTGCACATCACACAAGAAAGGAGCCTTGATTTCCTTGATGGCACTCCAGAGAAACCCCAAGAACACTGTTTCAAGGCTAGAGGGATCCTGAGGTCACTGTCGCAAGACGAAAGAGCTCCGTGGACCAAAAATCAACTCGAGATGAGAGGTTAGTCCCTGGCTTCGACTCCAGAGGAATCCCACCTTACCACAAGCACCTCAAGAGGAGGCTTCTCTCAGCTCTAGGTTTGTGAGAGGGACCCTGAGTTTGCGGCCTCAAGTGGAATGGACACCGCGATGCCCTTACTCGAAATAAGGCCGGATATCCCTGCAGTGACTTGAATGCAGGCTCGTCTTGCATCTCCCAAGATGAAAGGATGTCTGAATCCCCTGTGGAGACCACAGAGAAAGACCTAGTTCCCCACCTCATGGCGACCGGAGGCCTCACATCCTTTGAAAACTCCAGAGGTACGCGGAGATCAGTGCCTCCAAAGGAGACGATGCCTGACTACTCGTGAAACTTGATAGGAGTCCCAGGATTCCTGTGGCACGTGGAAAGGGACCCTTGCTCTCCCACCTCAGCTGGAGAGGCGTCCCAATTGCCCTGCCAAACCTCGAGGAGAATCCCGAGTTGTCCCTCGCAACTAGGCAGGAGTCCGGACGTCGCAGAACAAACACTTGTGTGGAAGGGCCATCCCCGTTGTAACTCGAGAATATACCCCAGGTTCCCGCCGCAACTCGAGAAAAACCATGAGACTTCCCCCTCGCCGCGAGATGAGGCCCGATTCCCCTGCACTGCGTGCAGAGCAATTCCGTGTTGCACATCACACATGAAAGAAGCCTTGATTTCCTTGGTGGCACTCCAGAGAAACCCCAATAACACTGCTTTAAGGCTAGAGGGATCCTTAGGTCACTGTAGCAACACGAAAGAGCTCCGTGGACCAAAAATCAACTCGAGATGAGAGGTTAGTCCCTGGCTTCGACTCCAGAGGAATACCACCTTACCACAAGCACCTCAAGAGGAGGCTTCTCTCAGCTCTAGGTATGTGAGAGGGACCCTGAGTTTGCGGCCTCAAGTGGAATGGACACCGTGATGCCCTGACTCGAAATAAGGCCGGATATCCCTGCAGTGACTTGAATGCAGGCTTGTCTTGCATCTCCCAAGACGAAAGGATGTCTGAATCCCCTGTGGAGACCACAGAGAAAGACCTAGTTCCCCACCTCATCGCGACCGGAATCCTCACATCCTCTGAAAACTCCAGAGGTACGCGGAGATAAGTGCCTCCAAAGGAGAGGATGCCTGACTCCTCGTGAAACTTGATAGGAGTCCCAGAATACCTGTGCACGTGGAAAGGGACCCTTGGTCTCCCGCCTCAGCTGGAGAGGCGTCCCAATTGCCCTGCCAAGCCTCGAGGAGAATCCCGAGTTGTCCCTCGCAACTAGGCAGGTGTCCTGACGTCGCTGAAGAAACACGTGGTTGGAAGGGCCATCCCCGTCGTAACTCGAGAATATACCCCAGCTTCCAATCGCAACTCGAGAAAAACCATGAGACTTCCCCCTCGCCGCGAGATGAGGCCAGATTCCACTGCACTGCGTGCAGAACAATTCCGTGTTGCACATCACACATGAAAGGAGCCTTGATTTCCTTGGTGGCACTCTAGATAAACCCCAAGAACACTGTTTCAAGGCTAGAGGGATCCTGAGGTCCCTGTAGCCACACAAAAGAGCTCCGTGGACCAAAAATCAACTCGAGATGAGAGGTTATTCCCTGGCTTCCACTCCAGAGGAATACCACCTCACCACAAGCACCTCAAGAGGAGGCTTCTCTCAGCTCTAGGTATGTGAGAGGGACCCTGAGTTTGCGACCTCAAGTGGAATGGACACTGCGATGCCCTGACTCGAAATAAAGCCGGATATCCCTGCAGTGACTTGAATGCAGGCTCGTCTTGCATCTCCCAAGGCGAAAGGATGTCTGAATCCCCTGTGGAGACCACAGAGAAAGACCTAGTTGCCCACCTCATCGCGATCGGAGGCCTCACATCCTTTGAAAACTCCAGAGGTACGCGGAGATCAGTGCCTCCAAAGGAGACGATGCCTGACTCCTCGTGAAACTTGATAGGAGTCCCAGGATTCCTGTGGCACGTGGAAAGGGACCCTTGGTCTCCCGCCTCAGATGGAGAGGCGTCCCAATTGCCCTGCCAAGCCTCGAGGAGAATCGCGAGTTGTCCCTCGCAACTAGGCAGGAGTCCTGACGTCGCTGAACAAACACGTGGGTGGAAGGGCCATCCCCGTCGTAACTCGAGAATATACCCCAGGTTCCCGCCGCAACTCGAGAAAAATCATGAGACTTCCCCCTCGCCGCGAGATGAGGCCCGATTCCCCTGCACTGCGTGCAGAGCAATTCCGTGTTGCACATCACACATGAAAGGAGCCTTGATTTCCTTGATGGCACTCCAGAGAAACCCCAAGAACACTGTTTCAAGGTTGAGGGATCCTGAGGTCACTGTAGTAACACGAAAGAGCTCTGAGGACCAAAAATCAACTCGAGATGAGAGGTTAGTCCCTGGTTTCGACTCCAGAGGAATACCACCTTACCACAAGCACCTCAAGAGGAGGCTTCTCTCAGCTCTATGTATGTGAGAGGGACCCTGAGTTTGCGGCCTCAAGTGGAATGGACACTGCGATGCCCTGACTCGAAAAAAGGCCGGATATCCCTGCAGTGACTTGAATGCAGGCTCATCTTGCATCTCCCAAGACGAAAGGATGTCTGAATTCCCTGTGGAGACCACAGAGAAAGACCTAGTTCCCCACCTCATCGCGACCGGAGGCCTCACATCCTTTGAAAACTCCAGAGGTACGCGGAGATCAGTGCCTCCAAAGGAGACGATGCCTGACTCCTCGTGAAACTTGATAGGAGTCCCAGGATTCCTGTGGCACATGGAAAGGGACCCTTGGTCTCCCGCCTCAGCTGGAGAGGCGTCGCAATTGCCCTGCCAAGCCTCGAGGAGAATCCCGAGTTGTCCCTCGCAACTAGGCAGGAGTCCTGACGTCGCTGAACAAACACGTGGGTGGAAGGGCCATCCCCGTCGTAACTCGAGAATATACCCCAGGTTCCCGCCGCAACTCGAGAAAAACCATTAGACTTCCCCCTCGCCGCGAGATGAGGTCCGATACCCTGCAGTGTGTGCAGAGCAATTCCGTGTTGCACATCACACATGAAAGGAGGCTTGATTTCCTTGATGGCACTCCAGAGAAACCCCAAGAACACTGTTTCAAGGCTGAGGGATCCTGAGGTCACTGTAGCAACACGAAAGAGCTCCGTGGACGAAAAATCAACTCGAGATGAGAGGTTAGTCCCTGGCTTCGACTCCAGAGGAATACCACCTTACCACAAGCACCTCAAGAGGAGGCTTCTCTCAGCTCTAGGTATGTGAGAGGGACCCTGAGTTTGCGGCCTCAAGTGGAATGGACACCACGATGCCCTGACTCGAAATAAGGCCGGATATCCCTGCAGTGACTTGAATGCAGGCTCGTCTTGCATCTCCCAAGACGAAAGGATGTCTGAATCCCCTGTGGAGACCACAGAGAAAGACCTAGTTCCCCACCTCATGGCGACCGGAGGCCTCATATCCTGTGAAAATTCCAGAGGTATGCGGAGATCAGTGCCTCCAAAGGAGACGATGCCTGACTCCTCGTGAAACTTTATAGGAGTCCCAGGATTCCTGTGGCACGTGGAAAGGGACCCTTTGTCTCTCGCCTCAGGTGGAGAGGCGTCCCAATTGCCCTGCCAAGCCTCGAGGAGATTCCCGAGTTGTCCCTCGCAACTAGGCAGGAGTCCTGACGTCGCTGAACAAACACGTGGGTGGAAGGGCCATCCCCGTCGTAACTCGAGAATATACCCCAGGTTCCCGCCGCAACTCGACAAAAACCATGAGACTTCCCCCTCGCCGCGAGATGAGGCCCGATTCCCCTGCACTGCGTGCAGAGCAATTCCGTGTTGCACATCACACATGAAAGGAGCCTTGATTTCCTTGATGGCACTCCAGAGAAACCCCAAGAACACTGTTTCAAGGTTGAGGGATCCTGAGGTCACTGTAGCAACACGAAAGAGCTCCGTGGACCAAAAATCAACTCGAGATGAGTGGTTAGTCCCTGGCTTCGACTCCAAAGGAATACCACCTTACCACAAGCACCTCAAGAGGAGGCTTCTCTCAGCTCTATGTATGTGACAGGGACCCTGAGTTTGCCGCCTCAAGTGGAATGGAGACCGCGATGCCCTGACTCGAAATCAGGCCGGATATCCCTGCAGTGACTTGAATGCAGGCTCGTCTTGCATCTCCCAAGACGAAAGGATGTCTGAATCCCCTGTGGAGACCACAGAGAAAGACCTAGTTCCCCACCTCATGGCGACCGGAGGCCTCACATTCTTTGAAAACTCCAGAGGTACGCGGAGATCAGTGCCTCCAAAGGAGACGATGCCTGACTCCTCGTGAAACTTGATAGGAGACCCAGGATTCCTGTGGCACGTGGAAAGGGACCCTTGGTCTCCCGCCTCAGCTGGACAGGCACCCCAATTGCCCTGAAAAGCCTCGAGGAGAATCCCGAGTTGTCCCTCGCAACTAGGCAGGAGTCCTGACATCGCTGAACAAACACGTGGGTGGAAGGGCCATCCCCGTCGTAACTCGAGAATATACCCCAGGTTCCCGCCGCAACTCGAGAAAAACCATGAGACTTCCCCCTC
This sequence comes from Cervus elaphus, assembly GCF_910594005.1. NCBI lineage: Eukaryota > Metazoa > Chordata > Mammalia > Artiodactyla > Cervidae > Cervus > Cervus elaphus. The sequence goes on along the minus strand of NC_057823.1, from coordinate 839,077 downwards.
GCCGCGAGATGAGGCCCGATTCCCCTGCACTGTGTGCAGAGCAATTCCGTGTTGCACATCACACATGAAAGGAGCCTTGATTTCCTTGATGGCACTCCAGAGAAACCCCAAGAACACTGTTTAAAGGCTAGAGGGATCCTGAGGTCACTGTAGCAACAGGAAAGAGCTCCGTGGACCAAAAATCAACTCGAGATGAGAGGTTAGTCCCTGGCTTCGACTCCAGAGGAATACCACCTTACCACAAGCACCTCAAGAGGAGGCTTCTCTCAGCTTGAGGTATGTGAGAGGGACCCTGAGTTTGCGGCCTCAAGTGGAATGGACACCGCGATGCCCTGGCTCGAAATAAGGCCGGATATCCCTGCAGTGACTTGAATGCAGGCTCGTCTTGCATCTCCCAAGACGAAAGGATGTCTGAATCCCCTGTGGAGACCACAGAGAAAGACCTAGTTCCCCACCTCATCGCGACCTGAGGCCTCACATCCTTTGAAAACTCCAGAGGTACGCGGAGATCAGTGCCTCCAAAGGAGACGGTGCCTGACTCCTCGTGAAACTTGATAGGAGTCCCAGAATTCCTGTGGCACGTGGAAAGGGACCCTTGGTCTCCCGCCTCAGCTGGAGAGGCGTCCCAATTGCCCTGCCAAGCCTCGAGGAGAATCCCGAGTTGTCCCTCGCAACTAGGCAGGAGTCCTGACGTCGCTGAACAAACACGTGGGTGGAAGGGCCATTCCCTTCGTAACTCGAGAATATACCCCAGGTTCCCACCGCAACTCGAGAAAAACCATGAGACTTCCCCCTCGCCGCGAGATGAGGCCCGATTCCCCAGCACTGCGTGCAGAGCAATTCCGTGTTGCACATCACACATGAAAGGATCCTTGATTTCCTTGATGGCACTCCAGAGAAACCCCAAGAACACTGTTTCAAGGTTGAGGGATCCTGAGGTCACTGTAGCAACACGAAAGAGCTCCGTGGACCAAAAATCAACTCGAGATGAGAGGTTAGTCCCTGGCTTCGACTCCAGAGGAATACCACCTTACCACAAGCACCTCAAGAAGAGGCTTCTCTCAGCTCTAGGTATGTGAGAGAGACCCTGAGTTTGCGGACTCAAGTGGAATGGAGACCGCGATGCCCTTACTCGAAATAAGGCCGGATATCCCTGCAGTGACTTGAATGCAGGCTCGTCTTGCATCTCCCAAGACGAAAGGATGTCTGAATCCCCTGTGGAGACACAGAGAAAGACCTAGTTCACCACCTCATCGCGCCCGGAGGCCTCACATCCTCTGAAAACTCCAGAGGTACGCGGAGATCAGTGCCTCCAAAGGAGACGATGCCTGACTCCTCGTGAAACTTGATAGGAGACCCAGGATTCCTGTGGCACGTGGAAAGGGACCCTTGGTCTCCTGCCTCAGCTGGAGAGGCATCCCAATTGCCCTGCCAAGCCTCGAGGAGTATCCCGAGTTGTCCCTCGCAACTAGGCAGGAGTCCTGACGTCGCTGAACAAACACGTCGGTGGATGGGATATCCCCGTCGTAACTCGAGAATATACCGCAAGTTCCCACCGCCACTCGAGAAAAACCATGAGACTTCCCCCTCGCCGAGAGATGAGGCCCGATTCCCCTGCACTGCGTGCAGAGCAATTCCGTGTTGCACATCACACATGAAAGGAGCCTTGATTTCCTTGATGGCACTCCAGAGAAACCCCAAGAACACTGTTTCAAGGCGAGAGGGAGCCGGAGGTCACTATAGCAACAGGAAAGAGCTCCGTGGACCAAAAATCAACTCGAGATGAGAGGTTAGTCCCTGGCTTCGACTCCAGAGGAATACCACTTTACCACAAGCACTTCAAGAGGGGGCTTCTCTTAGCTCTAGGTATTTGAGAGGGACCCTGAATTTGGGGCCTCAAGTGGAATGGACACCGCGATGCCACGACTCGAAATCAGGCCGGATATCCCTGCAGTGACTTGAATGCAGGCTCGTCTTGCATCTCCCAAGATGAAAGGATGTCTGAATCCCCTGTGGAAACCACAGAGAAAGACCTAGTTCCCCACCTCATCGCGACCGGAGGCCTCACATCTTTTGAAAACTCCAGAGGTACGCGGAGATCAGTGCCTCCAAAGAAGACGATGCCTGACTCCTCGTGAAACTTGATAGGAGTCCCAGGATTCCTGTGACACGTGGAAAGGGACCCTTGGTCTCCTGCCTCAGCTGGAGAGGCGTCCCAATTGCCCTGCCAAGCCTCGAGGAGAATCCCGAGTTGTCCCTCGCAACTAGGCAGGAGTCCTGACGTCGCTGAAGAAACACGTGTGTGGAAGGGACATCCTCGTCGTAAGTCGCGAATATACCCCAGGTTCCCGCCGCAACTCGAGAAAAACCATGAGACTTCCCCCTCGCCGCGAGATGAGGCCCGATTCCCCTGAACTGTGTGCAGAGCAATTCCGTGTTGCACATCACACATGAAAGGAGCCTTGATTTCCTTGATGGCACTCCAGAGAAACCCCAAGAACACTGTTTCAAGGCTAGAGGGATCCTGAGGTCACTGTAGCAACAGGAAAGAGCTCCGTGGACCAAAAATCAACTCGAGATGAGAGGTTAGTCCCTGGCTTCGACTCCAGAGGAATACCACCTTACCATAAGCACCTCAAGAGGAGGCTTCTCTCAGCTCTAGCTATGTGAGAGGGACCCTGAGTTTGCGGCCTCAAGTGGAATGGTCACCGCGATGCCCTGACTCGAAATAAGGCCGGATATCCCTGCAGTGGCTTGAATGCAGGCTCGTCTTGCATCTCCCAAGATGAAAGGATGTCTGAATCACCTGTGTAGACCACAGAGAAAGACCTAGTTCCCCACCTCATCGCGAAGGGAGGCCTCATATACTTTGACAACTCCAGAGGTACGCGGAGATCAGTGCCTCCAAAGGAGACGATGCCTGACTCCTCGTGAAACTTGATAGGAGTCCCAGGATTCCTGTGGCACGTGGAAAGGGACACTTGGTCTCCCGCCTCAGCTGGAGAGGCATCCCAATGGCCCTGCCAAGCCTCGAGGAGAATCCCGAGTTGTCCCTCGCAACTAGGCAGGAGTCCTGAGGTCGCTGAACAAACACTTGGGTGGAAGGGCCATCCCCATCGTAACTCGAGAATATACCCCAGGTTCCCGCCGCAACTCGAGAAAAACCATGAGACTTCCTCCTCGCCGCGAGATGAGGCCCGATTCCCCTACACTGCGTGCAGAGCAATTCCGTGTTGCACATCACACATGAAAGGAGCCTTAATTTCCTTGATGGCACTCCAGAGAAACCCCAAGAACACTGTTTCAAGGCTAGAGGGATCCTTAGGTCACTGTAGCAACACGAAAGAGCTCCGTGGACCAAAAATCAACTCGAGATGAGAGGTTAGTCCCTGGATTCGACTGCAGAGGAATACCACCTTACCACAAGCACCTCAAGAGGAGGCTTCTCTCAGCTCTAGGTATGTGAGAGGGACCCTGAGTTTGCGGCCTCAAGTGGAATGGACACCGCGATGCCCTGACTCGAAATAAGGCCGGATATCCCTGCAGTGACTTGAATGCAGGTTCGTCTTGCATCTCCCAAGACGAAAGGATGTCCGAATCCCCTGTGGAGACCACAGAAAAAGACCTAGTTCCCCACCTCATCGCGACCGGAGGCCTCACATCCTTTGAAAACTCCAGAGGTACGCGGAGATCAGTGCCTCCAAAGGAGACGATGCCTGACTCCTCGTGAAACTTGATAGGAGTCCCAGGATTCCTGTGGCACGTGGAAAGGGACCCTTGGTCTCCCGCCTCAGCTGGAGAGGCGTCCCAATTGCCCTGCCAAGCCTCGAGGAGAATCCCGAGTTGTCCCTCGCAACTAGGCAGGAGTCCTGACGTCGCTGAGCAAACACGTGGGTGGAAGGGCCATCCCCGTCGTAACTCGAGAATATACCCCAGGTTCCCGCCGCAACTCGAGAAAAACCATGAGACTTCCCCCTCGCCGCGAGATGAGGCCCGATTCCCCTGCACTGCGTGCAGAGCAATTCCGTGTTGCACATCACACATGAAAGGAGCCTTGATTTCCTTGATGGCACTCCAGAGAAACCCCAAGAACACTGTTTCAAGGCTAGAGGGATATTGAGGTCACTGTAGCAACATGAAAGAGCTCCGTGGACCAAAAATCAACTCGAGATGAGAGGTTAGTCCCTGGCTTCGACTCCAGAGAAATACCACCTTACCACAAGCACCTCAAGAGGAGGCTTCTCTCAGCTTGAGGTATGTGAGAGGGACCCTGAGTTTGCGGCCTCAAGTGGAATGGACACCGCAATGCCCTGGCTCGAAATAAGGCTGGATATCCCTGCAGTGACTTGAATGCAGGCTCGTCTTGCATCTCCCAAGACGAAAGGATGTCTGAATCCCCTGTGGAGACCACAGAGAAAGACCTAGTTCCCCACCTCATCGCGACCTGAGGCCTCACATCCTTTGAAAACTCCAGAGGTACGCGGAGATCAGTGCCTCCAAAGGAGACGATGCCTGACTCCTCGTGAAAGTTGACAGGAATCCCAGGATTCCTGTGGCACGTGGAAAGGGAACCTTGGTCTCCCGCCTCAGCTGGAGAGGCGTCCCAATTGCCCTGCCAAGCCTCGAGGAGAATCCCGAGTTGTCCCTCGCAACTAGGCAGGAGTCCTGACGTCGCTGAACAAACACGTGGGTGGAAGGGCCATTTCCTTCGTAACTCGAGAATATACCCCAGGTTCCCACCGCAACTCGAGAAAAACCATGAGACTTCCCCCTCGCCGCGAGATGAGGCCCGATTCCCCTGCACTGCATGCAGAGCAATTCCGTGTTGCACATCACACATGAAAGGATCCTTGATTTCCTTGATGGCACTCCAGAGAAACCCCAAGAACACTGTTTCAAGGTTGAGGGATCCTGAGGTCACTGTAGCAACACGAAAGAGCTCCGTGGACCAAAAATCAACTAGAGATGAGAGGTTAGTCCCTGGCTTCGACTCCAGAGGAATACCACCTTACCACAAGCACCTCAAGAGGAGGCTTCTCTCAGCTCTAGGTATGTGAGAGAGACCCTGAGTTTGCGGACTCAAGTGGAATGGAGACCGCGATGCCCTGACTCGAAATCAGGCCGGATATCCCTGCAGTGACTTGAATGCAGGCTCGTCTTGCATCTCCCAAGACGAAAGGATGTCTGAATCCCCTGTGGAGACCACAGAGAAAGACCTAGTTCACCACCTCATCGCGCCCGGAAGCCTCACATCCTCTGAAAACTCCAGAGGTACGCGGAGATCAGTGCCTCCAAAGGAGACGATGCCTGACTCCTCGTGAAACTTGATAGGAGTCCCAGGATTCCTGTGGCACGTGGAAAGGGACCCTTGGTCTCCTGCCTCAGCTGGAGAGGCGTCCCAATTGCCCTGCCAAGCCTCGAGGAGTATCCCGAGTTGTCCCTCGCAACTAGGCAAGAGTCCTGACGTCGCTGAACAAACACGTCGGTGGAAGGGCCATCCCCGTCGTAACTCGAGAATATACCGCAAGTTCCCACCGCAACTCGAGAAAAACCATGAGACTTCCCCCTCGCCGCGAGATGAGGCCCGATTCCCCTGCACTGCGTGCAGAGCAATTCTGTGTTGCACATCACACATGAAAGGAGCCTTGATTTCCTTGATGGCATTCCAGAGAAACCCCAAGAACACTGTTTCAAGGTTGAGGGATCCTGAGGTCACTGTAGCAACACGAAAGAGCTCCGTGGACCATGAATCAACTCGAGATGAGAGGTTAGTCCTTGGCTTCAACTCCAGAGGAATACCACCTTGCCACAAGCACCTCAAGAGGAGGCTTCTCTCAGCTCTAGGTATGTGAGAGGGACCCTGAGTTTGCGGCCTCAAGTGGAATGGACACCACGATGCCCTGACTCGAAATAAGGCCGGATATCCCTGCAGTGACTTGAATGCAGGCTCGTCTTGCATCTCCCAAGACGAAAGGATGTCTGAATCCCCTGTGGAGACCACAGAGAAAGACCTAGTTCCCCACCTCATGGCGACCGGAGGCCTCACATCTTTTGAAAACTCCAGAGGTACGCGGAGATCAGTGCCTCCAAAGGAGACGATGCCTGACTCCTCGTGAAACTTGATAGGAGTCCCAGGATTCCTGTGACACGTGGAAAGGGACCCTTGGTCTCCTGCCTCAGCTGGAGAGGCGTCCCAATTGCCCTGCCAAGCCTCGAGGAGAATCCCGAGTTGTCCCTTGCAACTAGGCAGGAGTCCTGACGTCGCTGAAGAAACACGTGTGTGGAAGGGCCATCCTCGTCGTAAGTCGCGAATATACCCCAGGTTCCCGCCGCAACTCGAGAAAAACCATGAGACTTCCCCTCGCCGCGAGATGAGGCTCGATTCCCCTGCACTGTGTGCAGAGCAATTCCGTGTTGCACATCACACATGAAAGGAGCCTTGATTTCCTTGATGGCACTCCAGAGAAACCCCAAGAACACTGTTTCAAGGCTAGAGGGATCCTGAGGTCACTGTAGCAACAGGAAAGAGCTCCGTGGACCAAAAATCAACTCGAGATGAGAGGTTAGTCCCTGGCTTCGACTCCAGAGGAATACCACCTTACCATAAGCACCTCAAGAGGAGGCTTCTCTCAGCTCTAGGTATGTGAGAGGGACCCTGGTTTTGCGGCCTCAAGTGGAATGGTCACCGCGATGCCCTGACTCGAAATAAGGCCGGATATCCCTGCAGTGACTTGAATGCAGGCTCGTCTTGCATCTCCCAAGATGAAAGGATGTCTGAATCACCTGTGTAGACCACAGAGAAAGACCTAGTTCCCCACCTCATCGCGAAGGGAGGCCTCATATACTTTGACAACTCCAGAGGTACGCGGAGATCAGTGCCTCCAAAGGAGACGATGCCTGACTCCTCGTGAAACTTGATAGGAGTCCCAGGATTCCTGTGGCACGTGGAAAGGGACCGTTGGTCTCCCGCCTCAGCTGGAGAGGCGTCCCAATTGCTCTGCCAAGCCTCGAGCAGAATCCCGAGTTGTCCCTCGCAACTAGGCAGGAGTCCTGACGTCGCTGAGCAAACACGTGGGTGGAAGGGCCATCCCCGTCGTAACTCGAGAATATACCCCAGGTTCCCGCCGCATCTCGAGAAAAACCATGAGACTTCCCCCTCGCCGCGAGATGAGGCCCGATTCCCCTGCACTGCGTGCAGAGCAATTCCGTGTTGCACATCACACATGAAAGGAGCCTTGATTTCCTTGATGGCACTCCAGAGAAACCCCAAGAACACTGTTTCAAGGCTAGAGGGATATTGAGGTCACTGTAGCAACATGAAAGAGCTCCGTGGACCAAAAATCAACTCGAGATGAGAGGTTAGTCCCTGGCTTCGACTACAGAGGAATACCACCTTACCACAAGCACCTCAAGAGGAGGCTTCTCTAAGCTTGAGGTATGTGAGAGGGACCCTGAGTTTGCGGCCTCAAGTGGAATGGACACCGCGATGCCCTGGCTCGAAATTAGGCCGGATATCCCTGCAGTGACTTGAATGCAGGCTCGTCTTGCATCTCCCAAGACGAAAGGATGTCTGAATCCCCTGTGGAGACCACAGAGAAAGACCTAGTTCCCCACCTCATCGCGACCTGAGGCCTCACATCCTTTGAAAACTCCAGAGGTACGCGGAGATCAGTGCCTCCAAAGGAGACGATGCCTGACTCCTCGTGAAACTTGATAGGAGTCCCAGGATTCCTGTGGCACGTGGAAAGGGAACCTTGGTCTCCCGCCTCAGCTGGAGAGGCGTCCCAATTGCCCTGCCAAGCCTCGAGGAGAATCCCGAGTTGTCCCTCGCAACTAGGCAGGAGTCCTGACGTCGCTGAACAAACACGTGGGTGGAAGGGCCATTCCCTTCGTAACTCGAGAATATACCCCAGGTTCCCACCGCAACTCGAGAAAAACCATGAGACTTCCCCCTCGCCGCGAGATGAGGCCCGATTCCCCTGCACTGCGTGCAGAGCAATTCCGTGTTGCACATCACACATGAAAGGATCCTTGATTTCCTTGATGGCACTCCAGACAAACCCCAAGAACACTGTTTCAAGGTTGAGGGATCCTGAGGTCACTGTAGCAACACGAAAGAGCTCCGTGGACCAAAAATCAACTCGAGATGAGAGGTTAGTCCCTGGCTTCGACTCCAGAGGAATACCACCTTACCACAAGCACCTCAAGAGGAGGCTTCTCTCAGCTCTAGGTATGTGAGAGAGACCCTGAGTTTGCGGACTCAAGTGGAATGGAGACCGCGATGCCCTGACTCGAAATAAGGCCGGATATCCCTGCAGTGACTTGAATGCATGCTCGTCTTGCATCTCCCAAGACGAAAGGATGTCTGAATCCCCTGTGGAGACACAGAGAAAGACCAGGTTCACCACCTCATCGCGCCCGGAGGCCTCACATCCTCTGAAAACTCCAGAGGTACGCGGAGATCAGTGCCTCCAAAGGAGACGATGCCTGACTCCTCGTGAAACTTGATAGGAGTCCCAGGATTCCTGTGGCACGTGGAAAGGGACCCTTGGTCTCCTGCCTCAGCTGGAGAGGCATCCCAATTGCCCTGCCAAGCCTCGAGGAGTATCCCGAGTTGTCCCTCGCAACTAGGCAGGAGTCCTGACGTCGCTGAACAAACACGTGGGTGGAAGGGCCATCCCCGTCGTAACTCGAGAATATACCGCAAGTTCCCACCGCAACTCGAGAAAAACCATGAGACTTCCCCCTAGCCGCGAGATGAGGCCCGATTCCCCTGCACTGCGTGCAGAGCAATTCCGTGTTGCACATCACACATGAAAGGAGCCTTGATTTCCTTGATGGCACTCCAGAGAAACCCCAAGAACACTGTTTCAAGCGAGAGGGAGCCGGAGGTCACTGTAGCAACACGAAAGAGCTCCGTGGACCAAAAATCAACTCGAGATGAGAGGTTAGTCCCTGGCTTCGACTCCAGAGGAATACCACTTTACCACAAGCACTTCAAGAGGGGGCTTCTCTTAGCTCTAGGTATTTGAGAGGGACCCTGAATTTGGGGCCTCAAGTGGAATGGACACCGCGATGCCATGACTCGAAATCAGGCCGGACATCCCTGCAGTGACTTGAATGCAGGTTCGTCTTGCATCTCCCAAGACGAAAGGATGTCCGAATCCCCTGTGGAGACCACAGAAAAAGACCTAGTTCCCCACCTCATCGCGACCGGAGGCCTCACATCCTGTGAAAACTCCAGAGGTACGCGGAGATCAGTGCCTCCAAAGGAGACGATGCCTGACTCCTCATGAAACTTGATAGGAGTCCCAGGATTCCTGTGGCACGTGGAAAGGGACCCTTGGTCTCCCGCCTCAGCTGGAGAGGCGTCCCAATTGCCCTGCCAAGCCTCGAGGAGAATCCCGATTTGTCCCTCGCAACTAGGCAGGAGTCCTGACGTCGCTGAACAAACACGTGGGTGGAAGGGCCATCCCCGTCGTAACTCGAGAATATACCCCAGGTTCCCGCCGCAACTCGAGAAAAACCATGAGACTTCCCCCTCGCCGCGAGATGAGGCCCGATTCCCCTGCACTGCGTGCAGAGCAATTCCGTGTTGCACATCACACATGAAAGGAGCCTTGATTTCCTTGATGGCACTCCAGAGAAACCCCAAGAACACTGTTTCAAGGCTAGAGGGATATTGAGGTCACTGTAGCAACATGAAAGAGCTCCGTGGACCAAAAATCAACTCGAGATGAGAGGTTAGTCCCTGGCTTCGACTCCAGAGGAATACCACCTTACCACAAGCACCTCAAGAGGAGGCTTCTCTCAGCTTGAGGTATGTGAGAGGGACCCTGAGTTTGCGGCCTCAAGTGGAATGGACACCGCGATGCCCTGGCTCGAAATAAGGCCGGATATCCCTGCAGTGACTTGAATGCAGGCTCGTCTTGCATCTCCCAAGACGAAAGGATGTCTGAATCCCCTGTGGAGACCACAGAGAAAGACCTAGTTCCCCACCTCATCGCGACCTGAGGCCTCACATCCTTTGAAAACTCCAGAGGTACGCGGAGATCAGTGCCTCCAAAGGAGACGATGCCTGACTCCTCGTGAAACTTGATAGGAGTCCCAGGATTCCTGTGGCACGTGGAAAGGGAACCTTGGTCTCCCGCCTCAGCTGGAGAGGCGTCCCAATTGCCCTGCCAAGCCTCGAGGAGAATCCCGAGTTGTCCCTCGCAACTAGGCAGGAGTCCTGACGTCGCTGAACAAACACGTGGGTGGAAGGGCCATTCCCTTCGTAAATCGAGAATATACCCCAGGTTCCCACCGCAACTCGTGAAAAACCATGAGACTTCCCCCTCGCCGCGAGATGAGGCCCGATTCCCCTGCACTGCGTGCAGAGCAATTCCGTGTTGCACATCACACATGAAAGGATCCTTGATTTCCTTGATGGCACTCCAGAGAAACCCCAAGAACACTGTTTCAAGGTTGAGGGATCCTGAGGTCACTGTAGCAACACGAAAGAGCTCCGTGGACCAAAAATCAACTCGAGATGAGAGGTTAGTCCCTGGCTTCGACTCCAGAGGAATACCACCTTACCACAAGCACCTCAAGAGGAGGCTTCTCTCAGCTCTAGGTATGTGAGAGAGACCCTGAGTTTGCGGACTCAAGTGGAATGGAGACCGCGATGCCCTGACTCGAAATAAGGCCGGATATCCCTGCAGTGACTTGAATGCAGGCTCGTCTTGCATCTCCCAAGACAAAAGGATGTCTGAATCCCCTGTGGAGACACAGAGAAAGACCTAGTTCACCACCTCATCGCGACCGGAGGCCTCACATCCTCTGAAAACTCCAGAGGTACGCGGAGATCAGTGCCTCCAAAGGAGACGATGCCTGACTCCTCGTGAAACTTGATAGGAGTCCCAGGATTCCTGTGGCACGTGGAAAGGGACCCTTGGTCTCCTGCCTCAGCTGGAGAGGCGTCCCAATTGCCCTGCCAAGCCTCGAGGAGAATCCCGAGTTGTCCCTCGCAACTAGGCAGGAGTCCTGACGTCGCTGAACAAACACGTCGGTGGAAGGGCCATCCCCGTCGTAACTCGAGAATATACCGCAAGTTCCCACCGCAACTCGAGAAAAACCATGAGACTTCCCCCTCGCCGCGAGATGAGGCCCGATTCCCCTGCACTGCGTGCAGAGCAATTCCGTGTTGCACATCACACATGAAAGGAGCCTTGATTTCCTTGATGGCATTGCAGAGAAACCCCAAGAACACTGTTTCAAGGTTGAGGGATCCTGAGGTCACTGTAGCAACACGAAAGAGCTCCGTGGACCATGAATCAACTCGAGATGAGTGGTTAGTCCCTGGCTTCGACTCCAAAGGAATACCACCTTACCACAAGCACCTCAAGAGGAGGCTTCTCTCAGCTCTATGTATGTGACAGGGACCCTGAGTTTGCCGCCTCAAGTGGAATGGAGACCGCGATGCCCTGACTCGAAATCAGGCCGGATATCCCTGCAGTGACTTGAATGCAGGCTCGTCTTGCATCTCCCAAGACGAAAGGATGTCTGAATCCCCTGTGGAGACCACAGAGAAAGACCTAGTTCCCCACCTCATGGCGACCGGAGGCCTCACATTCTTTGAAAACTCCAGAGGTACGCGGAGATCAGTGCCTCCAAAGGAGACGATGCCTGACTCCTCGTGAAACTTGATAGGAGAACCAGGATTCCTGTGGCACGTGGAAAGGGACCCTTCGTCTCCCGGCTCAGCTGGAGAGGCGCCCCAATTGCCCTGCCAAGCCTCGAGGAGAATCCCGAGTTGTCCCTCGCAACTAGGCAGGAGTCCTGACATCGCTGAACAAACACGTGGGTGGAAGGGCCATCCCCGTCGTAACTCGAGAATATACCCCAGGTTCCCGCCGCAACTCGAGAAAAACCATGAGACTTCCCCCTCGCCGCGAGATGAGGCCCGATTCCCCTGCACTGCGTGCAGAGCAATTCCGTGTTGCACATCACACATGAAAGGAGCCTTGATTTCCTTGATGGCACTCCAGAGAAACCCCAAGAACACTGTTTCAAGGCGAGAGGTAGCCGGAGGTCACTGTAGCAACACGAAAGAGCTCCGTGGACCAAAAATCAACTCGAGATGAGAGGTTAGTCCCTGGCTTCGACTCCAGAGGAATACCACTTTACCACAAGCACTTCAAGAGGGGGCTTCTCTTAGCTCTAGGTATTTGAGAGGGACCCTGAATTTGGGGCCTCAAGTGGAATGGACACCGCGATGCCATGACTCGAAATCAGGCCGTATATCCCTGCAGTGACTTGAATGCAGGCTCGTCTTGCATCTCCCAAGATGAAAGGATGTCTGAATCACCTGTGTAGACCACAGAGAAAGACCTAGTTCCCCACCTCATCGCGAAGGGAGGCCTCATATACTTTGACAACTCCAGAGGTACGCGGAGATCAGTGCCTGCAAAGGAGACGATGCCTGACTCCTCGTGAAACTTGATAGGAGTCCCAGGATTCCTGTGGCACGTGGAAAGGGACACTTGGTCTCCCGCCTCAGCTGGAGAGGCATCCCAATGGCCCTGCCAAGCCTCGAGGAGAATCCCGAGTTGTCCCTCGCAACTAGGCAGGAGTCCTGACGTCGCTGAACAAACACTTGGGTGGAAAGGCCATCCCCATCGTAACTCGAGAATATACCCCAGGTTCCCGCCGCAACTCGAGAAAAACCATGAGACTTCCTCCTCGCCGCGAGATGAGGCCCGATTCCCCTGCACTGCGTGCAGAGCAATTCCGTGTTGCACATCACACATGAAAGGAGCCTTAATTTCCTTGATGGCACTCCAGAGAAACCCCAAGAACACTGTTTCAAGGCTAGAGGGATCCTTAGGTCACTGTAGCAACACGAAAGAGCTCCGTGGACCAAAAATCAACTCGAGATGAGAGGTTAGTCCCTGGATTCGACTGCAGAGGAATACCACCTTACCACAAGCACCTCAAGAGGAGGCTTCTCTCAGCTCTAGGTATGTGAGAGGGACCCTGAGTTTTCGGCCTCAAGTGGAATGGACACCGCGATGCCCTGACTCGAAATAAGGCCGGATATCCCTGCAGTGACTTGAATGCAGGTTCGTCTTGCATCTCCCAAGACGAAAGGATGTCCGAATCCCCTGTGGAGACCACAGAAAAAGACCTAGTTCCCCACCTCATCGCGACCGGAGGCCTCACATCCTTTGAAAACTCCAGAGGTACGCGGAGATCAGTGCCTCCAAAGGGGACGATGCCTGACTCCTCGTGAAACTTGATAGGAGTCCCAGGATTCCTGTGGCACGTGGAAAGGGACCCTTGGTCTCCCGCTTCAGCTGGAGAGGCGTCCCAATTGCCCTGCCAAGCCTCGAGGAGAATCCCGAGTTGTCCCTCGCAACCAGGCAGGAGTCCTGACGTCGCTGAGCAAACACGTGGGTGGAAGGGCCATCCCCGTCGTAACTCGAGAATATACCCCAGGTTCCCGCCGCAACTCGAGAAAAACCATGAGACTTCCCCCTCGCCGCGAGATGAGGCCCGATTCCCCTGCACTGCGTGCAGAGCAATTCCGTGTTGCACATCACACATGAAAGGAGCCTTGATTTCCTTGATGGCACTCCAGAGAAACCCCAAGAACACTGTTTCAAAGCTAGAGGGATATTGAGGTCACTGTAGCAACATGAAAGAGCTCCGTGGACCAAAAATCAACTCGAGATGAGAGGTTAGTCCCTGGCTTCGACTCCAGAGGAATACCACCTTACCACAAGCACCTCAAGAGGAGGCTTCTCTCAGCTTGAGGTATGTGAGAGGGACCCTGAGTTTGCGGCCTCAAGTGGAATGGACACCGCGATGCCCTGGCTCGAAATAAGGCCGGATATCCCTGCAGTGACTTGAATGCAGGCTCGTCTTGCATCTCCCAAGACGAAAGGATGTCTGAATCCCCTGTGGAGACCACAGAGAAAGACCTAGTTCCCCACCTCATCGCGACCTGAGGCCTCACATCCTTTGAAAACTCCAGAGGTACGCGGAGATCAGTGCCTCCAAAGGAGACGATGCCTGACTCCTCGTGAAACTTGATAGGAGAACCAGGATTCCTGTGGCACGTGGAAAGGGAACCTTGGTCTCCCGCCTCAGCTGGAGAGGCGTCCCAATTGCCCTGCCAAGCCTCGAGGAGAATCCCGAGTTGTCCCTCGCAACTAGGCAGGAGTCCGGACGTCGCTGAACAAACACGTGGGTGGAAGGGCCATTCCCTTCGTAACTCGAGAATATACCCCAGGTTCCCGCCGCAACTCGAGAAAAACCATGAGACTGCCCCCTCGCCGCGAGATGAGGCCCGATTCCCCTGCACTGCGTGCAGAGCAATTCCGTGTTGCACATCACACATGTAAGGATCCTTGATTTCCTTGATGGCACTCCAGAGAAACCCCAAGAACACTGTTTCAAGGTTGAGGGATCCTGAGGTCACTGTAGCAACACGAAAGAGCTCCGTGGACCAAAAATCAACTCGAGATGAGAGGTTAGTCCCTGGCTTCGACTCCAGAGGAATACCACCTTTCCACAAGCACCTCAAGAGGAGGCTTCTATCAGCTCTAGGTATGTGAGAGAGACCCTGAGTTTGCGGACTCAAGTGGAATGGAGACCGCGATGCCCTGACTCGAAATAAGGCCGGATATCCCTGCAGTGACTTGAATGCAGGCTCGTCTTGCATCTCCCAAGACGAAAGGATGTCTGAATCCCCTGTGGAGACACAGAGAAAGACCTAGTTCACCACCTCATCGCGCCCGGAGGCCTCACATCCTCTGAAAACTCCAGAGGTACGCGGAGATCAGTGCCTCCAAAGGAGACGATGCCTGACTCCTCGTGAAACTTGATAGGAGTCCCAGGATTCCTGTGGCACGTGGAAAGGGACCCTTGGTCTCCTGCCTCAGCTGGAGAGGCGTCCCAATTGCCCTGCCAAGCCTCGAGGAGTATCCCGAGTTGTCCCTCGCAACTAGGCAGGAGGCCTGACGTCGCTGAACAAACACGTCGGTGGAAGGGCCATCCCCGTCGTAACTCGAGAATATACCGCAAGTTCCCACCGCAACTCGAGAAAAACCATGAGACTTCCCCCTCGCCGCGAGATGAGGCCCGATTCCCCTGCACTGCGTGCAGAGCAATTCTGTGTTGCACATCACACATTAAAGGAGCCTTGATTTCCTTGATGGCATTCCAGAGAAACCCCAAGAACACTGTTTCAAGGTTGAGGGATCCTGAGGTCACTGTAGCAACACGAAAGAGCTCCGTGGACCATGAATCAACTCGAGATGAGAGGTTAGTCCCTGGCTTCAACTCCAGAGGAATACCACCTTACCACAAGCACCTCAAGAGGAGGCTTCTCTCAGCTCTATGTATGTGAGAGGGACCCTGAGTTTGCGGCCTCAAGTGGAATGGAGACCGCGATGCCCTGACTCGAAATAAGGCCGGATATCCCTGCAGTGACTTGAATGCAGGCGCGTCTTGCATCTCCCAAGACGAAAGGATGTCTGAATCCCCTGTGGAGACCACAGAGAAAGACCTAGTTCCCTACCTCATCGCGACCAGAGGCCTCACATCCTTTGAAAACTCCAGAGGTACGTGGAGATCAGTGCCTCAAAAGGAGACGATGCCTGACTCCTCGTGAAACTTGATAGGAGTCCCAGGATTCCTGTGGCACGTGGAAAGGGACACTTGGTCTCCCGCCTCAGCTGGAGAGGCATCCCAATTGCCCTGCCAAGCCTCGAGGAGAATCCCGAGTTGTCCCTCGCAACTAGGCAGGAGTCCTGACGTCGCTGAACAAACACGTGGGTGGAAGGGCCATCCCGGTCGTAACTCGACAATATACCCCAGGTTCCCGCCGCAACTCGAGAAAAACCATGAGAATTCCCCCTCGCCGCGAGATGAGGCCCGATTCCCCTGCACTGCCTGCAGAGCAATTCCGTGTTGCACATCACACATGAAAGGAGCCTTGATTTCCTTGATGGCACTCCAGAGAAACCCCAAGAACACTGTTTCAAGGCTAGAGGGATCCTTAGGTCACTGTAGCAACACGAAAGAGCTCCGTGGACCAAAAATCAACTCGAGATGAGAGGTTAGTCCCTGGATTCGACTCCAGAGGAATACCACCTTACCACAAGCACCTCAAGAGGAGGCTTCTCTCAGCTCTAGGTATGTGAGAGGGACCCTGAGTTTGCGGCCTCAAGTGGAATGGACACCGCGATGCCCTGACTCGAAATAAGGCCGGATATCCCTGCAGTGACTTGAATGCAGGTTCGTCTTGCATCTCCCAAGACGAAAGGATGTCCGAATCCCCTGTGGAGACCACAGAAAAAGACCTAGTTCCCCACCTCATCGCGACCGGAGGCCTCACATCCTTTGACAACTCCAGAGGTACGCGGAGATCAGTGCCTGCAAAGGAGATGATGCCTGACTCCTCGTGAAACTTGATAGGAGTCCCAGGATTCCTGTGGCACGTGGAAAGGGACACTTGGTCTCCCGCCTCAGCTGGAGAGGCATCCCAATGGCCCTGCCAAGCCTCGAGGAGAATCCCGAGTTGTCCCTCGCAACTAGGCAGGAGTCCTGACGTCGCTGAACAAACACTTGGGTGGAAAGGCCATCCCCATCGTAACTCGAGAATATACCCCAGGTTCCCGCCGCAACTCGAGAAAAACCATGAGACTTCCTCCTCGCCGCGAGATGTGGCCCGATTCCCCTGCACTGCGGGCAGAGCAATTCCGTGTTGCACATCACACATGAAAGGAGCCTTAATTTCCTTGATGGCACTCCAGAGAAACCCCAAGAACACTGTTTCAAGGCTAGAGGGATCCTTAGGTCACTGTAGCAACACGAAAGAGCTCCGTGGACCAAAAATCAACTCGAGATGAGAGGTTAGTCCCTGGATTCGACTGCAGAGGAATACCACCTTACCAGAAGCACCTCAAGAGGAGGCTTCTCTCAGCTCTAGGTATGTGAGAGGGACCCTGAGTTTGCGGCCTCAAGTGGAATGGACACCGCGATGCCCTGACTCGAAATAAGGCCGGATATCCCTGCAGTGACTTGAATGCAGGTTCGTCTTGCATCTCCCAAGACGAAAGGATGTCCGAATCCCCTGTGGAGACCACAGAAAAAGACCTAGTTCCCCACCTCATCGCGACCGGAGGCCTCACATCCTTTGAAAACTCCAGAGGTCCGCGGAGATCAGTGCCTCCAAAGGGGACGATGCCTGACTCCTCGTGAAACTTGATAGGAGTCCCAGGATTCCTGTGGCACGTGGAAAGGGACCCTTGGTCTCCCGCCTCAGCTGGAGAGGCGTCCCAATTGCCCTGCCAAGCCTCGAGGAGAATCCCGAGTTGTCCCTCGCAACCAGGCAGGAGTCCTGACGTCGCTGAGCAAACACGTGGGTGGAAGGGCCATCCCCGTCGTAACTCGAGAATATACCCCAGGTTCCCGCCGCAACTCGAGAAAAACCATGAGACTTCCCCCTCGCCGCGAGATGAGGCCAGATTCCCCTGCACTGTATGCAGAGCAATTCCGTGTTGCACATCAAACATGAAAGGAGCCTTGATTTCCTTGACGGCACTCCAGAGAAACCCCAAGAACACTGTTTCAAGGCTAGAGGGATCCTGAGGTCACTGTAGCAACACAAAAGAGCTCCGTGGACCAAAAATCAACTCGAGATTAGAGGTTAGTCCCTGGCTTCGACTCCAGAGGAATACCACCTTACCACAAGCACCTCAAGAGGAGGCTTCTCTCAGCCCTAGGTATGTGAGAGGGACCCTGAGTTTGCGGCCTCAAATGGAATGGATACGGCGATGCCCTGAGGCGAAATAAGGCCGGATATCCCTGCATTGACTTGAATGCAGGCTCGTCTTGCATCTCCCAAGACGAAAGGATGTCTGAATCCCCTGTGGAGACCACAGAGAAAGACCTAGTTCCCCACCTCATCACGACCGGAGGCCTCACATCCTTTGAAAACTCCAGAGGTACGCGGAGATCAGTGCCTCCAAAGGAGACGATACCTGACTCCTCATGAAACTTGATAGGAGTCCCAGGATTCCTGTGGCACGTGGAAAGGGACCCTTGGTCTAACGCCTCAGGTGGAGGGGCGTCCCAATTGCCCTGCCAAGCCTCGAGGAGAATCCCGAGTTGGCACTCGCAACTAGGCAGGAGTCCTGACATCGCTGAACAAACACGTGGGTGGAAGGGCCATCCCCGTCGTAACTCGGGAATATACACCAGGTTCCGGCCGCAACTCGAGAAAAACCATGAGACTTCCCCCTCGCCGCGAGATGAGGCCAGATTCCCCTGCAGTGCGTGCAGAGCAATAACGTGCTGTGCATAACACATGAAAGGAGCCTTGATTTCCTTGATGGCACTCCAGAGAAACCCCAAGAACACTGTTTCAAGGCTAGAGGGATCCTGAGGTCACTGTAGCAACACGAAAGAGCTCCGTGGACCAAAAATCAACTCGAGATGAGAGGTTAGTCCCTGGCTTCGACTCCAGAGGAATACCACCTTACCACAAGCACCTCAAGAGGAGGCTTCTCTCAGCCCTAGGTATGTGAGAGGGACCCTGAGTTTGCGGCCTCAAATGGAATGGATACGGCGATGCCCTGAGGCGAAATAAGGCCGGATATCCCTGCATTGACTTGAATGCAGGCTCGTCTTGCATCTCCCAAGACGAAAGGATGTCTGAATCCCCTGTGGAGACCACAGAGAAAGACCTAGTTCCCCACCTCATCACGACCGGAGGCCTCACATCCTTTGAAAACTCCAGAGGTACGCGGAGATCAGTGCCTCCAAAGGAGACGATACCTGACTCCTCATGAAACTTGATAGGAGTCCCAGGATTCCTGTGGCACGTGGAAAGGGACCCTTGGTCTAACGCCTCAGGTGGAGGGGCGTCCCAATTGCCCTGCCAAGCCTCGAGGAGAATCCCGAGTTGGCACTCGCAACTAGGCAGGAGTCCTGACATCGCTGAACAAACACGTGAGTGGAAGGGCCATCCCCGTCGTAACTCGGGAATATACACCAGGTTCCGGCCGCAACTCGAGAAAAACCATGAGACTTCCCCCTCGCCGCGAGATGAGGCCAGATTCCCCTGCAGTGTGTGCAGAGCAATAACGTGCTGTGCATAACACATGAAAGGAGCCTTGATTTCCTTGATGGCACTCCAGAGAAACCCCAAGAACACTGTTTCAAGGCTAGAGGGATCCTGAGGTCACTGTAGCAACACGAAAGAGCTCCGTGGACCAAAAATCAACTCGAGATGAGAGGTTAGTCCCTGGCTTCGACTCCAGAGGAATACCACCTTACCACAAGCACCTCAAGAGGAGGCTTCTCTCAGCTCTAGGTATGTGAGAGGGAGCCTGAGTTTCTGGCCTCAAGTTGAATGGACACCGCGATGCCCTGACACGAAATAAGGCTGGTTATCCCTGCAGTGACTTGAATGCAGGCTCGTCTTGCATCTCCCAAGACGAAAGGATGTCTGAATCCCCTGTGGAGACCACAGAGAAAGACCTAGTTCCCCACCTCATCGCGACCGGAGGCCTCACATCCTTTGAATACTCCAGAGGTACGCGTAGATCAGTGCCTCCAAAGGAGACGATGCCTGACTCCTCGTGAAACTTGATAGGAGTTCCAGGATTCCTGTGGCACGTGGAAAGGGACCCTTGGTCTCCCGCCTCAGCTGGACAGGCGTCCCACTTGCCCTGGCAACCCTCGAGGAGAATCCCGAGTTGTCCCTCGCAACTAGGCAGGAGTCCTGACATCGCTGAACAAACACGTGGGTGGAAGGGCCATCCCCGTCGTAACTCGAGAATATAACCCAGGTTCCCGCCGCAACTCGAGAAAAACCATGAGACTTCCCCCTCACCGCGAGATGAGGCCCGATTCCCCTGCACTGCATGCAGAGCAATTCCGTGTTGCACATCAAACATGAAAGGAGCCTTGATTTCCTTGACGGCACTCCAGAGAAACCCCAAGAACACTGTTTCAAGGCTAGAGGGATCCTGAGGTCACTGTAGCAACACAAAAGAGCTCCGTGGACCAAAAATCAACTCGAGATTAGAGGTTAGTCCCTGGCTTCGACTCCAGAAGAATACCACCTTACCACAAGCACCTCAAGAGGAGGCTTCTCTCAGCTCTAGGTATGTGAGACTGACCCTGAGTTTGCGGCCTTAAGTGGAATGGAGACCGCGATGCCCTGACTCGAAATAAGGCCGGATATCCCTGCAGTGACTTGAAGGCAGGCTCGTCTTGCATCTCCCAAGACGAAAGGATGTCTGAATCCCCTGTGGAGACCACAGAGAAAGACCTAGTTCCCCACCTCATTGCGACCGGAGGCCTCACATCCTTTGAAAACTCCAGAGGTACGCGGAGATCAGTGCCTCCAAAGGAGAAGATGCCTGACTCCCCGTGAAACTTGATAGGAGTCCCAGGATTCCTGTGGCACGTGGAAAGGGACCCTTGGTCTCCCGCCTCAGCTGGAGAGGCGTCCCACTTGCCCTGCCAACCCTCGAGGAGAATCCCGAGTTGTCCCTCGCAACTAGGCAGGAGTCCTAACGTCGCTGAACAAACACGTGTGTGGAAGGTCCATCCCCGTCGTAACTCGAGAATATACCCCAGGGTTCCGCCGCAACTCGAGGAAAACCATGAGACTTCCCCCTCGCCGCGAGATGAGGCCCGATTCCCCTGCACTGTGTGCAGAGCAATTCCGTGTTGCACATCAAACATGAAAGGAGCCTTGATTTCCTTGATGGCATTCCAGAGAAACCCTAAGAACACTGTTTCAAGGCTAGAGGGATCCTGAGGTCACTGTAGCAACACGAAAGAGCTCCGTGGACCAAAAATCAACTCGAGATGAGATGTTAGTCCCTGGCTTCGACTCCAGAGGAATACCACCTAACCACAAGCACCTCAAGAGGAGGCTTCTCTCAGCTCTAAGTATGTGAGAGGGACCCTGATTTTGCGGCCTCAAATGGAATGGATACGGCGATGCCCTGAGGCGAAATAAGGCCGGATATCCCTGCATTGACTTGAATGCAGGCTCGTCTTGCATCTCCCAAGACGAAAGGATGTCTGAATCCCCTGTGGAGACCACAGAGAAAGACCTAGTTCCCCACCTCATCACGACCGGAGGCCTCACATCCTTTGAAAACTCCAGAGCTATGCGGAGATCAGTGCCTCCAAAGGAGACGATGCCTGACTCCTCATGAAACTTGATAGGAGTCCCAGGATTCCTGTGGCACGTGGAAAGGGACCCTTGGTCTCCCGCCTCAGCTGGAGGGGCGTCCCAATTGCCCTGCCAAGCCTCGAGGAGAATCCCGAGTTGGCCCTCGCAACTAGGCAGGAGTCCTGACATCGCTGAACAAACACGTGGGTGGAAGGGCCATCCCCGTCGTAACTCGAGAATATACCCCAGGTTCCCGCCGCAACTCGAGAAAAACCATGAGACTTCCCCCTCCCTGCGAGATGAGGCCCGATTCCCCTGCAGTGCGTGCAGAGCAATTCCGTGCTGCGCATCACATATGAAAGGAGCCTTGATTTCCTTGATGGCACTCCAGAGAAACCCCAAGAACACTGTTTCAAGGCTAGAGGGATCCTGAGGTCACTGTAGCAACACGAAAGAGCTCCGTGGACCAAAAATCAACTCGAGATGAGAGGTTAGTCCCTGGCTTCGAATCCAGAGGAATACCACCTTACCACAAGCACCTCAAGAGGAGGCTTCTCTCAGCTCTAGGTATGTGAGAGGGACCCTGATTTTGCGGTCTCAAATGGAATGGATACGGCGATGCCCTGAGGCGAAATAAGGCCGGATATCCCTGCGTTGACTTGAATGCAGGCTCGTCTTGCATCTCCCAAGACGAAAGGATGTCTGAATCCCCTGTGGAGACCACAGAGAAAGACCTAGTTCCCCACCTCATCGCGATCGGAGGCCTCACATGCTTTGAAAACACCAGAGGAACCCGGAGATCAGTGCCTCCAAAGGAGACGATGCCTGACTCCTCGTGAAACTTGATAGGAGTCCCAGGATTCTTGTGGCACGTGGAAAAGGACCCTTGGTCTCCCGCCTCAGCTGGAGAGGCGTCCCACTTGCCCTGCCAAACCTCGAGGCGAATCCCGAGTTGTCCCTCGCAACTACGCAGGAGTCCTGACGTCGCTGAACAAACACGTGGGTGGAGGGCCATCCTCATCGTAACTCGAGAATATACCCAAGGTTCATGACGCAACTCGAGAAAACCATGAGACTTCCCCCTCGCCGCGAGATGAGGCCCGATTTCCCTGCACTGCGTGCAGAGCAATTCCTTGTTGCACATCACACAAGACAGGAGCCTTGATTTTCTTGACGGCACTCCAGAGAAACACCAAGAACAATGTTTCAAGGCTAGAGGGATCCTGAGGTCACTGTAGCAACACGAAAGAGCTCCGTGGACCACAAATCAACTCGAGATGAGAGGTTAGTCCCTGGCTTCGACTCCAGAGGAATACCACCTTACCACAAGCACCTCAAGAGGAGGCTTCTCTCAGCTCTAGGTATGTGAGAGGGACCCTGAGTTTGCGGCCTCAAGTGGAATGGACACCGCGATGCTCTGACTCGAAATAAGGCCGGATATCCCTGCAGTGACTTGAATGCAGGCTCGTCTTGCATCTCCCAAGATGAAAGGATGTCTTAATCCCCTGTGGAGACCAAAGAGAAAGACCTAGTTCCCCACCTCATCGCAACCGGAGGCCTCACATCCTTTGAAAACTCCAGAGGTACGTGGAGATCAGTGCCTCCAAAGGAGACGATGCCTGACTCCTCGAGAAACTTGATAGGAGTCCCAGGATTCCTGTGGCACGTGGAAAGGGACCCTTGGTCTCGCGCCTCAGCTGGAGAGGCGTCCCTATTGCCCTGCCAAGCCTCGAGGAGACTCCCGAGTTGTCCCTCGCAACTAGGCAGGAGTCCTGCCGTCGCTGAACAAACACGTGTGTGGAAGGGCCATCCCCGTCGTAACTCGAGAATATACCCCAGGTTCCCGCCGCAACTCGAGAAAAACCATGAGACTTCCCCCTCGCCGCGAGATGAGGCCTGATTTCCCTGCACTGCGTGCAGAGCAATTCCGTGTTGCACATCACTCATGAAAGGAGCCTTGATTTCCTTGATGGCACTCCAGAGAAACCCCAAGAACACTGTTTCAAGGCTAGAGGGATCCTGAGGTCACTGTAGCATCAAGAAAGAGCTCCGTGGCCCAAAAATCAACTCGAGATGAGAGGTTAGTCCCTGGCTTCGACTCCAGAGGATTACCACCTTACCACAAGCACCTCAAGAGGAGGCTTCTCTCAGCTCTAGGTATGTGAGAGGGACCCTGAGTTTGCGGCCTCAAGTGGAATGGACACTGCGATGCCCTGACTCGAAATAAGGCCGGATATCCCTGCAGTGACTTGAATGCAGGCTCGTCTTGCATCTCCCAAGACGAAAGGATGTCTGAATCCCCTGTGGAGACCACAGAAAAAGACCTAGCTCCCCACCTCATCGCGACCGGAGGCCTCACATCCTTTGAAAACTCCAGAGGTACGCGGAGATCAGTGCCTCCAAAGGAGACGATGCCTGACTCCTCATGAAACTTGATAGGAGTCCCAGGATTCCTGTGGCACGTGGAAAGGGACACTTGGTCTCCCGCCTCAGCTGGAGGGGCGTTCCAATTGCCCTGCCAAGCCTCGAGGAGAATCCCGAGTTGTCCCTCGCAACTAGGCAGGAGTCCTGACATCGCTGAACAAACACCTGTGTGGAAGGGCCATCCCCGTCGTAACTCGAGAATATACCCCAGGTTCCCGCCGCAACTCGAGAAAAACCATGAGACTTCCCCCTCGCCGCGAGATGAGGCCAGATTCCCCTGCAGTGCGTGCAGAGCAATTCCGTGCTCCACATCACACATGAAAGGAGCCTTGATTTCCTTGATGGCACTCCAGAGAAACCCCAGGAACACTGTTTCAAGGCTAGAGGGATCCTGAGGTCACTGTAGCCACACGAAAGAGCTCTGTGGACCAAAAATCAACTCGAGATGAGAGGTTAGTCCCTGGCTTTGACTCCAGAGGAATACCACCTTACCACAAACACCTCAAGAGGAGGCTTCTCTCAGCTCTAGGTATGTGAGAGGGAGCCTGAGTTTGCGGCCTCAAGTTGAATGGACACCGCGATGCCCTGACTCGAAATAAGGCCGGTTATCCCTGCATTGACCTGAATGTAGGCTCGTCTTGCATCTCCCAAGACGAAAGGATGTCTGAATCCCCTGTGGAGACCACAGAGAAACACCTAGTTCCCCACCTCATCGCGACCGGAGGCCTCACATCCTTTGAAAACTCCAGAGGTACGCGGAGATCAGTGCCTCCAAAGGAGACGATGCCTGACTCCTCGTGAAACTTGATAGGAGTTCCAGGATTCCTGTGGCACGTGGAAAGGGACCCTTGGTCTCCCGCCTCAGCTGGAGAGGCGTCCCACTTGCCCTTCCAAACCTCGAGGAGAATACCGAGTTGTCCCTCGCAACTAGGCAGGAGTCCTGACATCGCTGAACAAACACCTGTGTGGAAGGCCATCCCCGTCGTAACTCGAGAATATACCCCAGGTTCCCGCCTCAACTCGAGGAAAACCATGAGACTTCCCCCTCACCGCGAGATGAGGCCCGATTCCCCTGCACTGCATGCAGAGCAATTCCGTGTTGCACATCAAACATGAAAGGAGCCTTGATTTCCTTGACGGCAATCCAGAGAAACCCCAAGAACACTGTTTCAAGGCTAGAGGGATCCTGAGGTCACTGTAGCAACACAAAAGAGCTCCGTGGACCAAAAATCAACTCGAGATGAGAGGTTAGTCCCTGGCTTCGACTCCAGAGGAATACCACCTTACCACAAGCACCTCAAGAGGAGGCTTCTCTCAGCTCTAGGTATGTGAGACTGACCCTGAGTTTGCGGCCTTAAGTGGAATGGACACCGCGATGCCCTGACTCGAAATAAGGCCGGATATCCCTGCAGTGACTTGAAGGCAGGCTCGTCTTGCATCTCCCAAGACGAAAGGATGTCTGAATCCCCTGTGAAGACCACAGAGAAAGACCTAGTTCCCCACCTCATCGCGACCGGAAGCCTCACATCTTTTGAAAACTCCAGAGGTACGCGGAGATCAGTGCCTCCAAAGGAGACGATGCGTGACTCCTCGTGAAACTTGATAGGAGTCCCAGGATTCCTGTGGCACGTGGAAAGGGACCCTTGGTCTCCCGCCTCAGCTGGACAGGCGTCCCACTTGCCCTGCCAACCCTCGAGGAGAATCCCGAGTTGTCCCTCGCAACTAGGCAGGAGTCCTGACGTCGCTGAACAAACACGTGTGTGGAAGGGCCATCCCCGTCGTAACTCGAGAATATACCCCAGGTTCCCGCCGCAACTCGAGGAAAACCATGAGACTTCCCCCTCGCCGCGAGATGAGGCCCGATTCCCCTGCACTGCGTGCAGAGCAATTCCGTGTTGCACATCAAACATGAAAGGAGACTTGATTTCCTTGAGGGCATTCCAGAGAAACCCCAAGAACACTGTTTCAAGGCTAGAGGGATCCTGAGGTCACTGTAGCAACACGAAAGAGCTCCGAGGCCCAAAAATCAACTCGAGATGAGAGGTTAGTCCCTGGCTTCGACTCCAGAGGAATACCACCTTACCACAAGCACCTCAAGAGGAGGCTTCTCTCAGCTCTAGCTATGTGAGAGGGACCCTGAGTTTGCGGCCTCAAGTGAAATGGACACCGCGATGCCCTGACTCGAAATAAGGCCGGATATCCCTTCAGTGACTTGAATGCAGGCTCGTCTTGCATCTCCTAAGACGAAAGGATGTCTGAATCCCCTGTGTAGACCACAGAAAAAGACCTCGCTCCCCACCTCATCGCGACTGGAGGCCTCATATCCTTTGAAAATTCCAGAGGTACGCGGAGATCAGTGCCTCCAAAGGAGACGATGCCTGACTCCTCGTGAAACTTGATAGGAGTCCCAGGATTCCTGTGGCACGTGGAAAGGGACCCTTGGTCTCCCGCCTCAGCTGGAGAAGCGTCCCAATTGCCCTGCCAAGCCTCGAGGCGAATCCCAAGTTGTCCCTCACAACTAGGCAGGAGTCCTGACGTCGCTGAAGAAACACGTGTGTGGAAGGTCCATCCCCGTCGTAACTCGAGAATATACCCCAGGTTTCCGCCGCAACTCGAGGAAAACCATGAGACTTTCCCCTCGCCGCGAGATGAGGCACGATTCCCCTGCACTGCGTGCAGAGCAATTCCGTGTTGCACATCACACATGAAAGGAGCCTTGATTTCCTTGATGGCACTCCAGAGAAACCCCAAGAACACTGTTTCAAGGCTAGAGGGATCCTGAGGTCACTGTAGCAACAGGAAAGAGCTCCGTGGACCAAAAATCAACTCGAGATGAGAGGTTAGTCCCTGGCTTCGACTCCAGAGGAATACCACCTTACCACAATCACCTCAAGAGGAGGCTTCTGTCAGCTCTAGGTATGTGAGAGGGACCCTGAGTTTGCAGCCTCAAGTGGAATGGACACTGCGATGCCCTGACTCGAAATAAGGCCGGATATCCCTGCAGTGACTTGAATGCAGGCTCGTCTTGCATCTCCCAAGATGAAAGGATGTCTGAATCCCCTGTGGAGACCACAGAGAAAGTCCTAGTTCCCCACCTCATCGTGACCGGAGGCCTCACATCTTTGAAAACTCCAGAGGTACGTGGAGATCAGTGCCTCCAAAGGAGACGATGCCTGACTCCTCGAGAAACTTGATAGGAGTCCCAGGATTCCTGTGGCACGTGGAAAGGGACCCTTGGTCTCGCGCCTCAGCTGGAGAGGCGTCCCAATTGCCCTGCCAGGGCTCGAGGAGAATCCCGAGTTGTCCCTCGCAACTAGGCAGGAGTCCTGACGTCGCTGAACAAACACGTGTGTGGAAGGGCCATTCCCGTCGTAACTCGAGAATACACCCCAGGTTCCCGCCACAACTCGAGAAACACCATGAGACTTCCCCCTCGCCGCGAGATGAGGCCCGATTCCCCTGCACTGCGTGCAGAGCAATTCCGTGTTGCACATCACACATGAAAGGAGCCTTGATTTCCTTGACGGCACTCCAGAGAAAACCCAAGAACACTGTTTCAAGGCTAGAGGGATCCTGAGGTCACTGTAGCAACATGAAAGAGCTCCGTGGACCAAAAATCAACTCGAGATTAGAGGTTAGTCCCTGGCTTCGACTCCAGAGGAATACCACCTTACCACAAGCACCTCAAGAGTAGGATTCTCTCAGCTCTAGGTATGTGAGAGGGACCCTGAGTTTGCGGCCTCATTTGGAATGGACACCGCGATGCCCTGACTCGAAATAAGGCCGGATATCCCTGCAGTGACTTGAAGGCAGGCTCGTCTTGCATTTCCCAAGACGAAAGGATGTCTGAATCCCCTGTGGAGACCACAGAGAAAGACCTAGTTCCCCACCTCATCGCGACCGGAGGCCTCACATCGTTTGAAAACTCCAGAGGTACGCGGAGATCAGTGCCTCCAAAGGAGACGATGCCTGACTCCTCGTGAAACTTGATAGGAGTCCCAGGATTCCTGTGGCACGTGGAAAGGGACCCTGGGTCTCCCGCCTCAGCTGGAGGGGCGTCCCAATTGCCCTGCCAAGCCTCGAGGAGAGTCCCGAGTTGGCCCTCCCAACTAGGCAGGAGTCCTGATATCGCTGAACAAACACGTGGGTGGAAGGGCCATCCCCGTCGTAACTCGACAATATACCCCAGGTTCCCGCCGCAACTCGAGAAAAACCATGAGACTTCCCCCTCGCCGCGAGATGAGGCCAGATTCCCCTGCAGTGCGTGCAGAGCAATTCCGTGCTGCGCATCACACATGAAAGGAGCCTTGATTTCCTTGATGGCACTCCAGAGAAACCCCAAGAACACTGTTTCAAGGCTAGAGGGTTCCTGAGGTCACTGTAGCCACACGAAAGAGCTCCGTGGACCAAAAATCAACTCGAGATGAGAGGTTAGTCCCTGGCTTCGACTCCAGAGGAATACCACCTTACCACAAGCACCTCAAGAGGAGGCTTCTCTCAGCTTTAGGTATGTGACAGGGAGCCTAGTTTGTGGCCTCAAGTTGAATGGACACCGCGATGCCCTGACTCGAAATAAGGCCGGTTATCCCTGCAGTGACTTGAAGGCAGGCTCGTCTTGCATCTCCCAAGACGAAAGGATGTCTGAATCCCCTGTGGAGACCACAGAGAAAGACCTAGTTCCCCACCTCATCGCGACCGGAGGCCTCACATCCTTTGAAAACTCCAGAGGTACGCGGAGATCAGTGCCTCCAAAGGAGACGATGCCTGACTCCTCGTGAAACTTGATAGGCGTCCCAGGATTCCTGTGGCACGTGGAAAGGGACCCTTGGTCTCCCGCCTCAGCTGGAGAGGCGTCCGAATTGCCCTGCCAAGCCTCGAGGAGAATCCCGAGTTGTCCCTCGCAACTAGGCTGGAGTCCTGACGTCGCTGAACAAACACGTTTGTGGAAGGTCCATCCCCGTCGTAACTCGAGAATATACCCCAGGTTCCCGCCGCAACTCGAGGAAAACGATGAGACTTCCCCCTCGCCGCGAGATGAGGCCTGATTCCCCGGCACTGCGTGCAGAGCAATTTCGCGTTGCACATGAAACATGAAAGGAGCCTTGATTTCCTTGATGGCATTCCAGAGAAACCCCAAGAACACTGTTTCAAGGCTAGAGGGATCCTGAGGTCACTGTAGCCACACGAAAGAGCTCCGTGGACCAAAAATCAACTCGAGATGAGAGATTAGTCCCTGGCTTCGACTCCAGAGGAATACCACCTTACCACAAGCACCTCAAGAGGAGGCTTCTCTCAGCTCTAGGTATGTGAGAGCGACCCTGAGTTTGCGGCCTCAAGTGGAATGGACACCGCGATGCCTTGACTCGAAATAAGGCTGGATATCCCTGCAGTGACTTGAATGCAGGCTCGTCTTGCATCTCCCAAGACGAAAGGATGTCTGAATCCCCTGTGGAGACCACAGAGAAAGACCTAGTTCCCCACCTCATCGCGACCGGAGGCCTCACATCCTTTGAAAACTCCAGAGGTACGCGGAGATCAGTGCCTCCAAAGGAGACGATGCCTGACTCCTCGTGAAACTTGATAGGAGTCCCAGGATTCCTGTGGCACGTGGAAAGGAACCCTTGGTCTCCCGCCTCAGCTGGAGAGGCGTCCCACTTGCCCTGCCAACCCTCGAGGAGAATACCGAGTGGTCCGTCGCAACTAGGCAGGAGTCCTGACATCGCTGAACAAACACGTGTGTGGAAGGGCCATCCCCGTCGTAACTCGAGAATATACCCCAGGTTCCCGCCGCAACTCGAGAAAAACCATGAGACTTCCCCCTCGCCACGAGATGAGGCCCGATTCCCCTGCACTGCATGCAGAGCAATTCCGTGTTGCACATCACACATGAAAGGAGCCTTGATTTCCTTGACGGCACTCCAGAGAAACCCGAAGAACACTGTTTCAAGGCTAGAGGAATCCTGAGGTCACTGTAGCAACACGAAAGAGCTCCGTGGACCAAAAATCAACTCGAGATTAGAGGTTAGTCCCTGGCTTCGACTCCAGAGGAATACCACCTTACCACAAGCACCTCAAGAGGAGGCTTCTCTCAGCTCTAGGTATGTGAGACTGACCCTGAGTTTGCGGCCTTAAGTAGAATGGACACCGCGATGCCCTGACTCGAAATAAGGCCGGATATCCCTGCAGTGACTTGAATGCAGGCTCGTCTTGCATCTCCCAAGACGAAAGGATGACTGAATCCCCTGTGGAGACCACAGAGAAAGACCTAGTTCCCCGCCTCATCGCGACCGGAGGCCTCACATCCTTTGAAAACTCCAGAGGTACGCGGAGATTAGTGCCTCCAAAGGAGACAATGCGTGACTCCTCGGGAAACTTGATAGGAGTCCCAGGATTTCTGTGGCACGTGGAAAGGGACACTTGTTCTCCCGCCTCAGCTGGAGAGGCGTCCCAATTGCCCTGCCAAGCCTCGAGGAGAATCCCGAGTTGTCCCTCACAACTAGGCAGGAGTCCTGACGTCGCTGAAGAAACACGTGGGTGGAAGGGCCATCCCAGTCGTAACTCGAGAATATACCCCAGGTTCCCGCCGCAACTCGAGGAAAACGATGAGACTTCCCCCTCGCCGCGAGATGAGGCCCGATTCCCCTGCACTGCGCGCAGAGTAATTTCGCGTTGCACATCAAACATGAAAGGAGCCTTGATTTCCTTGATGGCATTCCAGAGAAACCCCAAGAACACTGTTTCAAGGCTAGAGGGATCCTGAGGTCACTGTAGCAACACGAAAGAGCTCCGTGGACCAAAAAAAACTCGAGATGAGAGTTTAGTCCCTGGCTTCGACTCCAGAGGAATACCACCTTACCACAAGCACCTCAAGAGGAGGCTTCTCTCAGCTCTAGGTATGTGAGAGGGACCCTGATTTTGCGGCCTCAAATGGAATGGATACAGCGAGGCCCTGAGGCGAAATAAGGCCGGATATCCCTGCATTGACTTGAATGCAGGCTCGTCTTGCATCTCCCAAGACGAAAGGATGTCTGAATCCCCTGTGGAGACCACAGAGAAAGACCTAGTTCCCCACCTCATCACGACCGGAGGCCTCACATCCTTTGAAAACTACAGAGGTACGCGGAGATCAGTGTCTCCAAAGGAGACGATGCCTGACTCCTCATGAAACTTGATAGGAGTCCCAGGATTCCTGTGGCACGTGGAAAGGGACCCTTGTTCTCCCGCCTCATCTGGAGGGGCGTCCCAATTGCCCTGCCAAGCCTCGAGGAGAATCCCGAGTTGTCCCTCGCAACTAGGCAGGAGTCCTGACGTCGCTGAACAAACACGTGTGTGGAAGGGCCATCCCCGTCGTAACTCGAGAATATACCCCAGGTTCCCGCCGCAACTCGAGAAAAACCATGAGACTTCCCCCTCGCCGCGAGATGAGGCCAGATTCAACTGCAGTGCGTGCAGAACAATTCCGTGTTGCACATCACACATGAAAGGAGCCTTGATTTCCTTGATGGCACCCCAGAGAAACCCCAAGAACACTGGTTCAAGGCTAGAGGGATCCTGAGGTCACTGTAGCCACACGAAAGAGCTCCATGGACCAAAAATCAACTCAAGATGGGAGGTTAGTCCCTGGCCTCGACTCCAGAGGAATACCACCTTACCACAAGCACCTCAAGAGGAGGCTTCTATCACCTCTAAATGTGTGAGAGGGAGCCTGAGTTTGCGGCCTCAAGTTGAATGGACACCGCGATGCCCTGACTCGAAATCAGGCAGGTTATCCCTGCAGTGACCTGAATGCAGGCTCGTCTTGCATCTCCCAAGACGAAAGGATGTCTGAATCCCCTGTGGAGACCACAGAGAAAGACCTAGTTCCCCACCTCATCACGACCGGAGGCCTTACATCCTTTGAAAACTCCAGAGGTACGCGGAGATCAGTGCCTCCAAAGGAGACGATGCCTGACTACTCGTGAAACTTGATAGGAGTTCCAGGATTCCTGTGCCACGTGGAAAGGGACCCTTGGTCTCCCGCCTCAGCTGAAGAGGCGTCCCACTTGCCCTGCCAACCCTCGAGGAGAATCCCGAGTTGTCCCTCGCAACTAGGCAGGAGTCCTGACGTCGCTGAACAAACACGTGGGTGGAAGGGCCATCCCCGTCTTAACTCGATAATATAACCCAGGTTACCGCCGCAACTCGAGAAAAACCATGAGACTTCCCCCTCGCCGCGAGATGAGGCCCGATTCCCCTGCACTGCGTGCAGAGCAATTCCGTGTTGCACATCAAGCATGAAAGGAACCTTGATTTCCTTGATGGCACTCCAGAGAAACCCCAAGAACACTGTTTCAAGGCTAGACGGATCCTGAGGTCACTGTAGCAACACGAAAGAGCTCCGTGGACCAAAAATCAACTCGAGATGAGAGGTTAGTCCCTGGCTTCGACTCCAGAGGAATACCACCTTACCACAAGCACCTCAAGAGGAGGCTTCTCTCAGCTCTAGGTATGTGAGAGGGACCCTGATTTTGCGGCCTCAAGTGGAATGGACACTGCGATGCCCTGACGCGAAATAAGGCCGGATATCCCTGCAGTGACTTGAATGCAGGCTCGTCTTGCATCTTCCAAGACGAAAGGATGTCTGAATCCCCTGTGGAGACCACAGAGAAAGACCTAGTTCCCCACCTCATCGCGACCGGAGGCCTCACATCCTTTGAAAACTCCAGAGGTACGTAGAGATCAGTGCCTCCAAAGGAAACGATGCGTGACTCCTCGTGAAACTTGATAGGAGTCCCAGGATTCCTGTGGCACGTGGAAAGGGACCCTTGGTCTCCCGCCTCAGCTGGAGAGGCGTCCCACTTGCCCTGCCAACCCTCGAGGAGAATCCCGAGTTGTCCCTCACAACTAGGCAGGAGTCCTGACGTCGCTGAACAAACACGTGGGTGGAAGGGCCATCCCCGTCGTAACTCGAGAATATACCCCAGGTTCCCGCCGCAACTCGAGGAAAACCATGAGACTTCCCCCTCGCCGCGAGATGAGGCCCGATTCCCCTGCACTGCCTGCAGATTAATTCCGTGTTGCACATCAAACATGAAAGGAGCCTTGATTTCCTTGATGGCATTCCAGAGAAACCCCAAGAACACTGTTTCAAGGCTAGAGGGATCCTGAGGTCACTGTAGCAAAACGAAAGAGCTCCGTGGACGAAAAATCAACTCGAGATGAGAGGTTAGTCCCTGGCTTCGACTCCAGAGGAGTACCACCTTACCACAAGCACCTCAAGAGGTGGCTTCTCTCAGCTCTAGGTATGTGAGAGGGACCCTGATTTTGCGGCCTCAAATGGAATGGATACGGCGAGGCCCTGAGGCGAAATAAGGCCGGATATCCCTGCATTGACTTGAATGCAGGCTCGTCTTGCATCTCCCAAGACGAAGGATGTCTGAATCCCCTGTGGAGACCACAGAGAAAGACCTAGTTTCCCACCTCATCACGACTGGAGGCCTCACATCCTTTGAAAACTCCAGAGGTACACGGAGATCAGTGCCTCCAAAGGAGACGATGCCTGACTCCTCGTGAAACTTGATAGGAGTCCCAGGATTCCTGTGGCACGTGGAAAGGGACCCTTGGTCTCCCGCCTCAGCTGGAGGGGCGTCCCAATTGCCCTGCAAACCCTCGAGGAGAATACCGAGTTGTCCCTCGCAACTAGGCAGGAGTCCTGACGTCGCTGAACAAACACGTGGGTGGAAGGGCCATCCCCGTCGTAACTCGAGAATATACCCCAGGTCCCCGCGGCAACTGGAGAAAAACCATGAGAGTTCCCCATCGCCGAGAGATGAGGCCCGATTCCCCTGCACTGCGGGCAGAGCAATTCCGTGTTGCACATCACACATGAAAGGAGCCTTGATTTCATTGACGGCACTCCAGAGAAACCCCAAGAACACTGTTTCAAGGCTAGAGGGATCCTGAGGTCACTGTAGCAACACAAAAGAGCTCCGTGGACCAAAAATCAACTCGAAATGAGAGGTTAGTCCCTGGCGTCGAGTCAAGAGGAATACCACCTTACCACAAGCACCTCAAGAGGAGGCTTCTCTCAGCTCTAGGTATGTGAGAGGGAGCCTGAGTTTGCGGCCTCAAGTTGAATGGACACCGCGATGCCCTGACTCGAAATAAGGCCGGATATCCCTGCAGTGACTTGAATGCAGGCTCGTCTTGCATCTCCCAAGACGAAAGGATGTCTGAATCCCCTGTGGAGACCACAGAGAAAGACCTAGTTCCCCACCTCATCGCGACCGGAGGCCTCACATCCTTTGAAAACTCCAGAGGTACGCGGAGATCAGTGCCTCCAAAGGAGACGATGCCTGACTCCTCGTGAAACTTGATAGGAGTCCCAGGATTCCTGTGGCACGTGGAAAGGGACCCTTGGTCTCCCGCCTCAGCTGGAGAGGCGTCCCACTTGCCCTGCCAACCCTCGAGGAGAATACCGAGTTGTCCCTCGCAACTAGGCAGGAGTATTGACATCGCTGAACAAACACGTGTGTGGCAGGGCCATCCCCGTCGTAACTCGAGAATATACCCCAGGTTCCCGCCGCAACTCGAGAAAAACCATGAGACTTCCCCCTCACCCCGAGATGAGGCCCGATTCCCCTGCACTGCATGCAGAGCAATTCCGTGTTGCACATCAAACATGAAAGGACCCTTGATTTCCTTGATGGCATTCCAGAGAATCCCCAAGAACACTGTTTCAAGGCTAGAGGGATCCTGAGGTCACTGTAGCAACACAAAAGAGCTCCGTGGACCAAAAATCAACTCGAGATGAGAGGTTAGTCCCTGGCTTCGACTCCAGAGGAATACCACCTTACCACAAGCACCTCAAGAGGAGGCTTCTCTCAGCTCTAGCTATGTGAGAGGGACCCTGAGTTTGCGGCCTCAAGTGGAATGGACACTGCGATGCCCTGACTCGAAATAAGGCCGGATATCCCTGCAGTGACTTGAATGCAGGCTCGTCTTGCATCTCCCAAGATGAAAGTATGTCTGAATCCCCTGTGGAGACCACAGAGAAAGACCTAGTTCCCCACCTCATCGCGACCGGAGGCCTCACATCCTTTGAAAACTTCAGAGGTACGCAGAGATCAGTGCCTCCAAAGGAGACGATGCCTGACTCCTCGTGAAACTTGATAGGAGTCCCAGGATTCCTGTGGCACGTGGAAAGGGACCCTTGGTCTCCCGCCTCAGCTGGAGAGGCGTCCCAATTGCCCTGCCAAGCCTCGAGGAAAATCCCGAATTGTCCCTCGCAACTAGGCAGGAGTCCTGACGTCCCTGAACAAACACGTGGGTGGAAGGGCCATCCCCGGCGTAACTCGAGAATATACCCCAGGTTCCCGCCGCAAATCGAGAAAAACCATGAGACTTCCCCCTCGCCGCGAGATGAGGCCCGATTCCCCTGCACTGCGTGCAGAGCAATTCCGTGTTGCACATCACACATGAAAGGAGCCTTGATTTCCTTGATGGCACTCCAGAGAAACCCCAAGAACACTGTTTCAAGGCTAGAGGGATCCTGAGGTCACTGTAGCAACACGAACGAGCTCCGTGGACCAAAAATCAACTCGAAATGAGAGGTTAGTTCCTGGCTTCGACTCCAGAGGAATACCACCTTACCACAAGCACCTCAAGAGGAGGCTTCTCTCAGCTCTAGGTATGTGAGAGGGACCCGGAGTTTGCGACCTCAAGTGGAATGGACACCGCGATGCTCTACTCGAAATAAGGCCGGATATCCCTGCAGTGACTTGAATGCAGGCTCGTCTTGCATCTCCCAAGACGAAAGGATGTCTGAATCCCCTGTGGAGACCACAGAGAAAGACCTAGTTCCCCACCTCAAGGCGACCGGAGGCCTCACATCCTTTGAAACATCCAGAGGTTCGTGGAGATCAGTGCCTCCAAAGGAGATGATGCCTGACTCCTCGTGAAACTTGATAGGAGTCCCAGGATTCCTGTGCACGTGGAAAGGGACCCTTGGTCTCCCGCCTCAGCTGGAGGGGCGTCCCAATTGCCCTGCCAAGCCTCGAGGAGAATCCCGAGTTGTCCTTTGCAACTAGGCAGGAGTCCTGACGTCGCTGACAAACACGTGGGTGGAAGGGCCATCCCCGTCGTAACTCGAGAATATACCCCAGGTTCCCGCCGCAACTCGAGAAAAACCATGAGACTTCCCCCTCGCCGCGAGATGAGGCCCGATTCTCCAGCACTGCGTGCAGAGCAATTCCGTGTTGCACATCACACATGAAAGGAACCTTGATTTCCTTGATGGCACTCCAGAGAATACCCAAGAACACTGGTTCAAGGCTAGAGGGATCCTGAGGTCACTGTAGCAACACGAAAGTGCTCCGTGGACTAAAAATCAACTCGAGATGAGAGGTTAGTCCCTGGCTTCGACTCCAGAGGAATACCACCTTACCACAAGCACCACAAGAGGAGGCTTCTCTAAGCTCTAGCTATGTGCGAGGGACCGTTAGTTTGCGGCCTCAAGTGGAATGGACGCCGCGATGCCCTGAATCGAAATAAGGACGGATATCCCTGCAGTGACTTAACTGCAGGCTCGTCTTGCCTCTCCCAAGATGAAAGGATGTCTGAATCCCCTGTGGAGACCACAGAGAAAGACCTAGTTCCCCACCTCATCGCGACCGGAGGCCTCACATCCTTTGAAAACTCCAGAGGTACGCGGAGATCAGTGCCTCCAAAGGAGACGATGCCTGACTCCTCGTGAAACTTCTTAGGAGTCCCAGGATTCCTGTGGCACATGGAAAGGGACACTTGGTCTCCCGCCTCAGCTGGAGAGGCGTCCCAATTGCTCTGCCAAGCCTCGAGGAGAATCCCGAATTGTCCCTCGCAACTAGGCAGGAGTCCTGCCGTCGCTGAACAAACACGTGTGTGGAAGGGCCATCCCCGTCGTAACTCGAGAATATACCCCAGGTTCCCGCCGCAACTCGAGAAAAACCATGAGACTTCCCCCTGGCCGCGAAATGACGCCCAATTCCCCTGCTCTGCGTGCAGAGGAATTCCGTGTTGCACATCACACATGAAAGGAGCCTTGATTTCCTTGATGGCACTCCAGAGAAACCCCAAGAACACTGTTTCAAGGCTAGAGGGATCCTGAGGTCACTGTAGCAACACGAAAGAGCTCCGTGGACCAAAAATCAACTCGAGATGAGAGGTTAGTCCCTGGCCTCTACTCTAGAGGAATACCACCTTACCACAAGCACCTCAAGAGGAGGCTTCTCTCAGCTCTAGGTGTGTGAGAGGGACCCTGATTTTGCGGCCTCAAGTGGAATGAACACGGCGATGCCCTGAAGCGAAATAAGGCCGGATATCCCTGCAGTGACTTGAATGCAGGCTCCTCTTGCATCTCCCAAGATGAAAGGATGTCTGAATCCCCTGTGGAGACCACAGAGAAAGACCTAGTTCCCCACCTCATGGCGACCGGAGGCCTCACATCCTTTGAAAACTCCAGAGGTACGCGGAGATCAGTGCCTCCAAAGGAGACGATGTCTGACTCCTCGTGAAACTTGATAGGAGTCCCAGGATTCCTGTGTCACGTGGAAAGGGACCCTTGGTCTCCCGCCTCAGCAGGAGGGGCGTCCCAATTGCCCTGCCAAGCCTCGAGGAGAATCCCAAGTTGTCCCTCGCAACTAGGCAGGAGTCCTGATGTCGCTGAACAAACACGTGGGTGGAAGGGCCATCCCCGTCGTAACTCGAGAATATACCCCAGGTTCCCGCCGTAACTCGAGAAAAACCATGAGACTTCCCCCTCGCCGCGAGATGAGGCCCGATTCCCCTGCACTGCGTGCAGAGCAATTCCGTGTTGCACATCAAACATGAAAGGAGCCTTGATTTCCTTGATGGCACTCCATAGAAACCCCAAGAACACTGTTTCAAGGCTAGAGGGATCCTGAGGTCACTGTAGCCACACGAAAGAGCTCCGTGGACCAAAAATCAACTCGAGATGAGAGGTTAGTCCCTGGCTTCGACTCCAGAGGAATACCACCTTACCACAAGCACCTCAAGAGGAGGCTTCTGTCAGCTCTAGGTATGTGAGAGGGACCCTGAGTTTGCGGCCTCAAGTGGAATGGACACTGCGATGCCCTGACTCGAAATAAGGCTGGATATCCCTGCAGTGACTTGAATGCAGGCTCGTCTTGCATCTCCCAAGACGAAAGGATGTCTGAATCCCCTGTGGAGACCACAGAGAAAGACCTAGTTCCCCACCTCATCGCGACCGGAGGCCTCACATCCTTTGAAAACTCCAGAGGTACGCGGAGATCAGTGCCTCCAAAGGAGACGATGCCTGACTCCTCGTGAAACTTGATAGGAGTACCAGGATTCCTGTGGCACGTGGAAAGGGACCCTTGGTCTCCCGCCTCAGCTGGAGACGGGTCCCAATTGCCCTGCCAAGCCTCGAGGAGAATCCCGAGTTGTCCCTCGCAACTAGGCAGGAGTCCTGACGTCGCTGAACAAACACGTGTGTGGCAGGGCCATCCCCGTCGTAACTCGAGAATATACCCCAGGTTCCCGCCGCAACTCGAGAAAAACCATGAGACTTCCCCCTCGCCGCGAGACGAGGCCCGATTCCCCTGCAATGCGTGCAGAGCAATTCAGTGTTGCACATCACACATGAAAGGAGCCTTGATTTCCTTGATGGCACTCCAGAGAAACCCCAAGAACACTGTTTCAAGGCTAGAGGGATCCTGAGGTCACTGTAGAAACACGAAAGAGCTCCGTGGACCAAAAATCAACTCGAGATGAGAGGTTAGTCCCTGGCTTCGACTCCAGAGGAATACCACCTTACCACAAGCACCTCAAGAGGAGGCTTCTCTCAGCTCTAAGTATGTGAGAGGGACCCTGATTTTGCGGCCTAAAGTGGAATGGACACTGCAATGCCCTGACGCGAAATAAGGCCAGATATCGCTGCAGTGACTTGAATGCAGCCTCGTCTTGCATCTCCCAAGATGAAAGGATGTCTGAATCCCCTGTGGAGACCACAGAGAAAGACCTAGTTCCCAACCTCATCGCGACCAGAGGCCTCACATCCTTTGAAAACTCCAGAGGTACGCGAAGATCAGTGCCTCCAAAGGAGACGATGCCTGACTCCTCATGAAACTTGATAGGAGTCCCAGGATTCCTGTTCCACGTGGAAACGGACCCTTGGTCTTCCGCCTCAGCTGGAGGGGCGTCCCAATTGCCCTGCCAAGCCTCGAGGAGAATTCCGAGTTGTCCCTCGCAACTAGGCAGGAGTCCTGACATCGCTGAACAAACACGTGGGTGGAAGGGCCATCCCCGTCGTAACTCGAGAATATACCCCAGGTTCCCGCCGCAACTCGAGAAAAACCATGAGACTTCCCCCTCGCCGCGAGATGAGGCCAGATTCGCCTGCAGTGCGTGCACAGCAATTCCGTGCTGCGCATCACACATGAAAGGAGCCTTGATTTCCTTGATGGCACTCCAGAGAAACCCCAAGAACACTGTTTCAAGGCTAGAGGGATCCTGAGGTCACTGTAGCCACACGAAAGAGCTCCGTGGACCAAAAATCAACTCGAAATGAGAGGTTAGTCCCTGGCTTCGACTCCAGAGGAATACCACCTTACCACAAGCACCTCAAGAGGAGGCTTCTCTCAGCTCTAGGTATGTGAGAGGGAGCCTGAGTTTGTGGACTCAAGTGGAATGGACACCGCGATGCCCTGACTCGAAATAAGGCCGGTTATCCCTGCAGTGACTTGAATGCAGGCTCGTCTTGCATCTCCCAAGACGACAGAATGTCTGAATCCCCTGTGGAGACCACAGAGAAAGACATAGTTCCCCACCTCATCGCGACCGGAGGCTTCACATCCTTTGAAAACTCCAGAGGTACGCGGAGATCAGTGCCTCCAAAGGAGACGATGCCTGACTCCTCGTGAAACTTGATAGGAGTTCCAGGATTCCTGTGGCACGTGGAAAGGGACCCTTGGTCTCCCGCTTCAGCTGGAGAGGCGTCCCACTTGCCCTGCAAACCCTCGAGGAGAATCCCGAGTTGTCCCTCGCAACTAGGCAGGAGTCCTGACATCGCTGAACAAACACGTGGGTGGAAGGGCCATCCCCGTCGTAACTCGAGAATATACCCTAGGTCCCCGCCGCAACTCGAGAAAAACCATGAGACTTCCCCCTCGCTGCGAGATGAGGCCCGATTCCCCTATACTGTGTGCAGAGCAATTCCGTGTTGCACATCACACATGAAAGGAGCCTTGATTTCCTTGATGGCACTCCAGAGAAAACCCAAGAACACTGTTTCAAGGATAGAGGGATCCTGAGGTCACTGTAGCAACACGAAAGAGCTCCGTGGACCAGAAATCAACTCGAGATGAGAGGTTAGTCCCTGGCTTCGACTCCAGAGGAATACCACCTTACCACAAGCACCTCAAGAGGAGGCTTCTCTCAGCTCTAGGTATGTGAGAGGGACCCTGAGTTTGCAGCCTCCAGTCAAATAGACACCACGATGCCCTGACTCGAAATAAGGCTGGATATCCCTGCAGTGACTTGAATGCAGGCTCGTCTTGCATCTCCCAAGACGAAAGGATGTCTGAATCCCCTGTGGAGACCACAGAGAAAGACCTAGTTCCCCACCTCATCGCGACCGGAGGCCTCACATCCTTTGAAAACTCCAGAGGTACGCGGAGATCAGTGCCTCCTAAGGAGACGATGCCTGACTCCTCATGAAACTTGATAGGAGTCCCAGGATTCCTGTGGCACGTGGAAACGGACACTTGGTCTCCCGCCTCAGCTGGAGAGGCGTCCGAATTGCCCTGCCAAGCCTCGAGGAGAATCCCGAGTTGTCCCTCGCAACTAGGCAGGAGTCCTGACGTTGCTGAACAAACACGTGTGTGGAAGGGCCATCCCCGTCGTAACTCGAGAATATACAACAGTTTCCCGCCGCAACTCGAGAAAAACCATTAGACTTCCTCCTCGCCGCGAGATTAGGCCCGATTCCCCTGCACTGCGTGCAGAGCAACTCCGTGTTGCACATCACACATGAAAGGAGCCTTGATTTCCTTGATGGCACTCCAGAGAAACCCCAAGAACACTGTTTCAAGGCTAGAGGGATCCTGAGGTCACTATAGCCACACGAAATAGCTCCGTGGACCAAAAATCAACTCGAGATGAGAGGTTAGTCCCTGGCTTCGACTCCAGAGGAATACCACCTTACCACAAGCACCTCAAGAGGAGGCTTCTGTCAGCTCTAGGTATGTGAGAGGGACCCTGAGTTTGCGGCCTCAAGTGGAATGGACACCGCGATGCCCTGACTCGAAATAAGGCTGGATATCCCTGCAGTGACTTGAATGCAGGCTCGTCTTGCATCTCCCAAGACGAAAGGATGTCTGAATCCCCTGTGGAGACCACAGAGAAAGACCTAGTTCCCCACCTCATCGCGACCGGAGGCCTCACATCCTTTGAAAACTCCAGAGGTACGCGGAGATCAGTGCCTCCAAAGGAGACGATGCCTGACTCCTCGTGAAACTTGATAGGAGTACCAGGATTCCTGTGGCACGTGGAAAGGGACCCTTGGTCTCCCGCCTTAGCTGGAGACGGGTCCCAATTGCCCTGCCAAGCCTCGAGGAGAATCCCGAGTTGTCCCTCGCAACTAGGCAGGAGTCCTGACGTCGCTGAACAAACACGTGTGTGGCAGGGCCATCCCCGTCGTAACTCGAGAATATACCCCAGGTTCCCGCCGCAACTCGAGAAAAACCATGAGACTTCCCCCTCGCCGCGAGACGAGGCCCGATTCCCCTGCAATGCGTGCAGAGCAATTCAGTGTTGCACATCACACATGAAAGGAGCCTTGATTTCCTTGATGGCACTCCAGAGAAACCCCAAGAACACTGTTTCAAGGCTAGAGGGTCCCTGAGGTCACTGTAGAAACACGAAAGAGCTCCGTGGACCAAAAATCAACTCGAGATGAGAGGTTAGTCCCTGGCTTCGACTCCAGAGGAATACCACCTTACCACAAGCACCTCAAGAGGAGGCTTCTCTCAGCTCTAAGTATGTGAGAGGGACCCTGATTTTGCGGCCTAAAGTGGAATGGACACTGCAATGCCCTGACGCGAAATAAGGCCAGATATCGCTGCAGTGACTTGAATGCAGCCTCGTCTTGCATCTCCCAAGATGAAAGGATGTCTGAATCCCCTGTGGAGACCACAGAGAAAGACCTAGTTCCCAACCTCATCGCGACCAGAGGCCTCACATCCTTTGAAAACTCCAGAGGTACGCGGAGATC
Source organism: Cervus elaphus (assembly GCF_910594005.1). Classification (NCBI taxonomy): domain Eukaryota; kingdom Metazoa; phylum Chordata; class Mammalia; order Artiodactyla; family Cervidae; genus Cervus; species Cervus elaphus. The sequence goes on along the minus strand of NC_057823.1, from coordinate 797,198 downwards.
AGTGCCTCCAAAGGAGACGATGCCTGACTCCTCATGAAACTTGATAGGAGTCCCAGGATTCCTGTGGCACGTGGAAAGGGACCCTTGGTCTCCCGCCTCAGCTGGAGAGGCGTCCCAATTGCCCTGCCAAGCCTCGAGGAGAATCCCGAATTATCCCTCGCAACTAGGCAGGAGTCCTGACGTTGCCGAACAAACACGTGGGTGGAAGGGCCATCCCAGTCTTAACTCGAGAATATACCCCAGGTTCCCGCCGCAACTCGAGAAAAACCATGAGACTTCCCCCTCGCCGCGAGATGAGGTCCGATTACCCTGCACTGCATGCAGAGCAATTCCGTGTTGCACATCACACATGATAGGAGCCTGGATTTCCTTGATGGCACTCCAGAGAAACCCCAAGAACACTGTTTCAAGGCTAGAGGGATCCTGAGGTCACTGTAGCAACACGAAAGAGCTCCGTGGACCAAAAATCAACTCGAGATGAGAGGTTAGTCCGTGGCTTCGACTCCAGAGGAATACCACCTTACCACAGGACCTCAAGAGGAGGCTTCTCTCAGCTCTAGGTATGTGAGAGGGACCCTGAGTTTGTAGCCTCAAGTGAAATGGACACCGCGATGCCCTGACTAGAAATAAGGCCGGATATCGCGGCAGTGACTTGAATGCAGGCACGTCTTGCATCTCCCAAGATGAAAGGATGTCTGAATCCCCTGTGGAGACCACAGAAAAAGACCTAGTTCCCCACCTCACCGCGACCGGAGGCCTCACATCCTTTGAAAACTCCAGAGGAACGCGGAGATCAGTGCCTCCAAAGGAGACGATGCCTGACTCCTCGTGAAACTTGATAGGAGTCCCAGGATTCCTGTGGCACGTGGAAAGGGACACTTGGTCTCCCGCCTCAGCTGGAGAGGCGTCCCAATTTCCCTGCCAAGCCTCGAGGAGAATCCCGAGTTGTCCCTCGCAAATAGGCAGGAGTCCTGACGTCGCTGCACAAACACGTGGGTGGATGGGCCATTCCCATCGTAACTCGATAATATAGCCCAGGTTCCCGCCGCAACTCGAAATAAACCATGAGACTTCCCCCTCGCCGCGAGATGAGGCCCGATTCCCCTACACTGCGGGCAGAGCAATTCCGTGTTGCACATCAAACATGAAAGGAGCCTTAATTTCCTTCATGGCACTCCAGAGAAACCCCAAGAGCACTGTTTCAAGGCTAGAGGGATCCTGAGGTCACTGTAGCAACAAAAAAGAACTCTGTGGACCAAAAATCGTCTCGAGATGAGAGGTTAGTCCCTAACTTCGACTCCAGAGGAATACCACCTTACCACAAGCACCTCAAGAGGAGGCTTCTCGCAGCTTTAGGTATGTGAGAGGGACCCTGAGATTGCAGCCTCAAGTGGAATGGACACCGCAATGCCCTGACTCGCAATAAGGCCGGATAACCCTGCAATGACATAAATGCAGGCTCGTCTTGCATCTCCCAAGACGAAAGGATGTCTGAATCCTCTGTGGAGACCACAGAGAAAGACCTAGTTCCCCACCTCATCGCGACCGTAGGCCTCACATCCTTTGAAAACTCCAGAGGTACGCGGAGATCAGTGCCTCCAAAGGAGACGATGCCTGACTCCTCATGAAACTTGATAGGAGTCCCAGGATTCCTGTTTCACATGGAAAGGGACACTTGGTCTCCCACCTTAGCTGGAGAGGCGTCCCAATTGCCCTGCCAAGCCTCGAGGAGAATCCCGAGTTGTCCCTCGCAACTAGGCAGGAGTCCTGACGTCGCTGAACAAACACGTGTGTGGAAGGGCCATCCCCGTCGTAACTCGAGAATATACCCCAGGTTCCCGCCGCAACTCGAGAAAAACCATGAGACTTCCCCCTCGCCGCGAGATGAGGCCCGATTCCCCTGCACTGCGTGCAGAGCAATTCCGTGTTGCACATCACACATGAAAGGAGCCTTGATTTCCTTGATGGCACTCCAGAGAAACCCCAAGAACACTGTTTCAAGGCTAGAGGGATCCTGAGGTCACTGTAGCCACACGAAAGAGCTCCGTGGACCAAAAATCAACTCGAGATGAGAGGTTAGTCCCTGGCTTCGACTCCAGAGGAATACCACCTTACCACAAGCACCTCAAGAGGAGGCTTCTGTCAGCTCTAGGTATGTGAGAGGGACCCTGAGTTTGCGGCCTCAAGTGGAATGGACACCGCGATGCCCTGACTCGAAATCAGGCCGGATATCCCTGCAGTAACTTGAATGGAGTCTCGTCTTGCATCTCCCAAGATGAAAGGATGTCTGAAACCCCTGTGGAGACCACAGAGAAAGACCTAGTTCCCCACCTCATCGCGACCGGAGGCCTCACATCCTTTGATAACTCCAGAGGTACGCAGAGATCAGTGCCTCCAAAGGAGACGATGCCTGACTCCTCGTGGAACTTGATAGGAGTCCCAGGATTCCTGTGGCACGTGGAAAGGGACCCTTGGTCTCCCACCTCAGCTGGAGAGGCGTCCCAATTGCCCTGGCAAGCCTCGAGGAGAATCCCGAGTTGTCCCTCGCAACTAAGCAGGAGTCCTGACGTCGCTGAACAAACACGTGGGTGGAAGGGCCATCCCCGTCGTAACTCGAGAATATACCCCAGGTTCCCGCCGCAACTCGAGAAAAACCATGAGACTTCCCCCTCGCTGCGAGATGAGGCCCGATTCCCCTACACTGCGGGCAGAGAAATTCCGTGTTGCACATCACACATGAAAGGAGCCTTGATTTCCTTCATCGCACTCCAGAGAAACCCCAAGAACACTGTTTCAAGGCTAGAGGGATCCTGAGGTCACTGTAGCAACACGAAAGAGCTCCGTGGACGAAAAATCACCTCGAGATGAGAGTTTAGGCCCTGGCTTCGACTCCAGAGGAATACCACATTACCACAAGCACCTCAAGAGGAGGCTTCTCTCAGCTCTAGGTATGTGAGAGGGACCCTGAGTGTGCAGCCTCAAGTCGAATGGACACCATGATGCCCTGACTTGAAATAAGGCCGGATATCCCTGCAGTGACTTAAATGCAGGCTCGTCTTGCATCTCCCAAGACAAAAGGATGTCTGAATCCCCTGTGGAGACCACAGAGAAAGACCTAGTTCCCTACCTCATCGCGACCGGAGGCCTCACATTCTTTGAAATCTCCAGAGGTACGCGGAGATCAGTGCCTCCAAAGAAGCCAATGCCTGACTCCTCGTGAAACTTGATAGGAGTCCCAGGTTTCCTGTGGCACGTGGAAAGGGACCCTTGGTCTCCCGCCTCAGCTGGAGAGGCGTCCCAATTGCCCTGCCAAGCCTCGAGGAGAAACCCGAGTTGTCCCTCGCAACTAGGCAGGAGTCCTGACGTCGCTGAACAAACACGTGGGTTGAAGGGCCATCCCCAACGTAACTCGATAATATAGCCCAGGTTCCCGCCGCAACTCGAGAAAAACCATGAGACTTCCCCCTCACCGCGAGATGAGGCCCGATTCCCCTGCACTGCGTGCAGAGAAATTCCGTGTTGCACATCACACATGAAAGGACCCTTGATTTCCTTGATGGCACTCCAGAGAAACCCCAAGAACACTGTTTCAAGGCTAGAGGGATCCTGAGGTCACTGTAGCCACACGAAAGAGCTCCGTGGACCAGAAATCAAATTGAGATGAGAGGTCAGTCCAGGGCTTCGACTCCAGAGGAATACCACCTTACCACAAGCACCTCAAGAGGAGGCTTCTCTCATCTCTAGGTATGTGAGAGGGACCCTGATTTTGCGGCCTCAAGTGGAATGGACACTGCGATGCCCTGACTCGAAATAAGGCCGGATATCCCTGCAGTGACTTGAATGCAGGCTCGTCTTGCATCTCCCAAGACGAAAAGATGTCTGAATCCCCTGTGCAGACCACACAGAAAGACCTAGTTCCCCACCTCATCGCGACCGGAGGCCTCACATCCTTTGAAAACTCCAGAGGCACGCGGAGATCAATGCCTCCAAAGGAGACGATGCCTGACTACTCGTGAAAGTTGATAGAGTCCCAGGATTCCTGTGGCACGTGGAAAGGGACCCTTGGTCTCCCGCCTCAGCTGAAGAGGCGTCCCAATTGCCCTGCCAAGCCTCGAGGAGAATCCCGAGTTGTCCCTCGCATCTAGGCAGGAGTCCTGACGTGGCTGAACAAACACGTGTGTGGCAGGGCCATCCCCGTCGTAACTCGAGAATATACCCCAGGTTCCCGCCACAACTCGAGAAAAACCATGAGACTTCCCCCTCGCCGCGAGATGAGGCCCGATTCCCCTGCACTGCGTGCAGAGCAATTCCGTGTTGCACATCACACATGAAAGGAGCCTTGATTTCCTTGATGGCACTCCAGAGAAACCCCAAGAACACTGTTTCAAGGCTAGAGGGATCCTGAGGTCACTGTAGCCACACAAAAGAGCTCCGTGGACCAAAAATCAACTCGAGATGAGAGGTTAGTCCCTGGCCCGACTCCAGAGGAATACCACCTTACCACAAGCACCTCAAGAGGAGGCTTCTGTCAGCTCTAGGTATGTGAGAGGGACCCTGAGTTTGCGGCCTCAAGTGGAATGGACACCGCGATGCCCTGACTCGAAATAAGGCCGGATATCCCTGCAGTGACTTGAATGGAGGCTCGTCTTGCATCTCCCAAGATGAAAGGATGTCTGAAACCCCTGTGGAGACCACAGAGAAAGACCTAGTTCCCCACCTCATCGCGACCGGAGGCCTCACATCCTTTGATAACTCCAGAGGTACGCAGAGATCAGTGCCTCCAAAGGAGACGATGCCTGACTCCTCGTGGAACTTGATAGGAGTCCCAGGATTCCTGTGGCACGTGGAAAGGGACCCTTGGTCTCCCACCTCAGCTGGAGAGGCGTCCCAATTGCCCTGGCAAGCCTCGAGGAGAATCCCGAGTTGTCCCTCGCAACTAGGCAGGAGTCCTGACGTCGCTGAACAAACACGTGGGTGGAAGGGCCATCCCCGTTGTAACTCGAGAATATACCCCAGGTTCCCGCCGCAACTCGAGAAAAACCATGAGACTTCCCCCTCGCTGCGAGATGAGGCCCGATTCCCCTACACTGCGGGCAGAGAAATTCCGTTTTGCACATCACACATGAAAGGAGCCTTGATTTCCTTCATCGCACTCCAGAGAAACCCCAAGAACACTGTTTCAAGGCTAGAGCGATCCTGACGTCACTGTAGCAACACGAAAGAGCTCCGTGGACCAAAAATCAACTCGAGATGAGAGGTTAGTCCCTGGCTTTGACTCCAGAGGAATACCACCTTACCACAAGCACCTCAAGAGGAGGCTTCTCTCAGCTCTAGATATGTGAGAGGGACCCTGAGTATGCGACCTCATGTGGAATGGACACCGCGATGCCCTGACTCGAAATAAGGCCGGATATCCCTGCAGTGACTTGAATGCAGGCTCGTCTTGCATCTCCCAAGACGAAAGGATGTCTGAATCCCCTGTGGAGACCACAGAGAAAGACCTAGTTCCCCACCTCATCGCGACCGGAGGCCTCACATCCTTTGAAAACTCCAGAGGTACGCGGAGATCAGTGCCTCCAAAGGAGACGATGCCTGACTCCTCATGAAACTTGATAGGAGCCCCAGGATTCCTGTGGCACGTGGAAAGGGACCCTTGGTCTCCCGCCTCAGCTGGAGAGGCGTCCCAATTGCCCTGCCAAGCCTCGAGGAGAATCCCGAGTTGTCCCTCGCAACTAGGCAGGAGTCCTGACGTGGCTGAACAAACACGTGGGTAGAAGGGCCATCCCCGTCATAACTCGAGAATATACCCCAGGTTCCCGCCGCAACTCGAGAAAAACCATGAGACTTCCAACTCCCCGCAAAATGAGGCCCGATATCCTGCATTGCGTGCAGAGCAATTCCGTGTTGCACATCACACATGAAAGGAGCCTTGATTTCCTTGATGGCACTCCAGAGAAACCCCAAGAACACTGTTTCAAGGCTAAAGGGAACCTGAGGTCACTGTAGCAACACGAAAGAGCTCCGTTGACCGAAAATCAAAGCGAGATGAGAGGTTAGTCCCTGGCTTCGACTCCAGAGGAATACCACCTTACCACAAGCACCTCAAGAGGAGGCTTCCCTAAGCTCTAGGTATGTGAGAGGGACCCTGAGTTTGCGGCCTCAAGTGGAATGGACACCGCGATGCCCTGACTCGAAATAAGGCCGGATATCCCTGCAGTGACTTGAATGCAGGCTTGTCTTGCATCTCCCAAGACGAAGGGATGTCTGAATCCCCTGTGGAGACCACAGAGAAAGACCTAGTTCCCTACCTCATCGCGACCGGAGGCCTCACATCCTTTGAAAACTTCACAGGTACGCGGAGATCAGTGCCTCCAAAGGAGACGATGCCTGACTCCTCATGAAACTTGAAAGGAGTCCCAGGATTCCTGTGGCACGTGGAAAGGGACGCTTGGTCTCCCGCCTCAGCTGGAGAGGCGTCCCAATTGCCCTACCAAGCCTCGAGGAGAATCTCGAGTTGTCCCTCGCAACTAGGCAGGAGTCCTGACGTCGCTGAACAAACACGTGGGTGGAAGGGCCATCCCCGTCGTAACTCGAGAATATACCCCAGGTTCCCACCGCAACTCGAGAAAAACCATGAGACTTACCCCTCGCCGCGAGATGAGGCCCGATTCCCCTGCACTGCGTGCAGAGCAGTACCGTGTTGCACATCACACATGAAAGGATCCTTGATCTCCTTAATGGCACTCCAGAGAAACCCCAAGAACACTGTTTCAATGCGAGAGGGATCCTGAGGTCACTGTAGCAAAATGAAAGAGCTCCGTGGACCAAGAATCAACTCGAGATGAGAGGTTAGTCCCTGGCTTCGACTCCAGAGGACTACCACCTTATCACAAGCACGTCAAGGGGAGGCTTCTCTCAGCTCTAGGTATGTGAGAGGGACCCTGAGTTTGCGGCCTCAAGTGGAATGGACACCGCGATGCCCTGACTCGAAATAAGGCCGGATATCCCTGCAGTGACTTGAATGCAGGCTCGTCTTGCATCTCCCAAGATGAAAGGATGTCTGAATCCCCTGTGGAGACCACAGAGAAAGACCTAGTTCCCCACCTCATCGCGACCGGAGGCCTCACATCCTTTGAAAACTCCAGAGGTACGCGGAGATCTGTGCCTCCAAAGGAGAGGATTCCTGACTCCTCAGGAAAGTTGATAGGAGTCCCAGGATTCCTGTGGCACGTGGAAAGGGACCCTTGGTCTCCCGCCTCAGCTGGAGAGGCGTCCCAATTGCCCTGCCAAGCCTCGAGGAAAATCCCGAGTTGTCCCTCGCAACTAGGCAGGAGTCCTGACGTCGCTGAACAAAAACGTGGGTACATGGGCCATCCCCATCGTAACTCGTTAATATAGCCCAGGTTCCCGCCGCAACTCGAGAAAAACCATGAGACTTCCCCCTCGCCGCGAGATGAGGCCCGTTTCCCCTACACTGCCGGCAGAGAAATTCCGTGTTGTACATCACACATGAAAGGAGCCTTGATTTCCTTGATGGCACTCCAGAGAAACCCCAAGAACATTGTTTCAAGGCTAGAGGGATCCTGAGGTAACTGTAGCAACACGAAAGAACTCCGTGGACCAAAAATCAACTCGAGATGAGAGGTTAGTCCCTAACTTTGACTCCAGAGGAATATAACATAACCACAAGCACCTCAACAGGAGGCTTTTCGCGGCTTTAGATATGTGAGAGGGACCCTGAGTTTGCAGCCTCAAGTGGAATGGACACCGCAATGCCCTGACTCAAAATAAGGCCGGATATCCCTGCATTGACATAAATGCAGGCTCGTCTTGCATCTCCCAAGACGAAATGATGTCTGAATCCTCTGTGGAGACCACAGAGAAAGACCTAGTTCCCCACCTCATCACGACCGGAGGCCTCACATCCTTTGAAAACTCCAGAGGTACGCGGAGATCAGTGCCTCCAAAGGAAACGATGCCTGACTCCTCGTGAAACTTGATAGGAGTTCCAGGATTCCTGTGGCACGTGGAAAGGGACCCTTGGTCTCCCGCCTCAGCTGGAGAGGCGTCCCAATTGCCCTGCCAAGCCTCGAGGAGAATCCCGAGTTGTCCCTCGCAACTAGGCAGGAGTCCTGACGTCGCTGAACAAACACGTGGGTGGAAGGGCCATCCCCGTCGAAACTCGAGAATATACCCCAGGTTCCCACCGAAACTCGAGAAAAACCATGAGACTTCCCCCTCGCCACAAAATGAGGCCCGATATCCTGCACTGCGTGCAGAGCAATTCCGTGTTGCAACTCACTCATGAAAGGAGCCTTGATTTCCTTGATGGCACTCCAGAGAAACCCCAAGAACACTGTTTCAACGTTCATGGATCCTGAGGTCACTGTAGCAACACGAAAGAGCTCCGTGGACCAAAAGTCAACTCGAGATGAGAGGTTAGTCCCTGGCTTCGACTCCAGAGGAATACCACCTTACCACAAGCACCTCAAGAGGAGGCTTCTCTCAGCTCTAAGTATGTGAGAGGGACCCTGAGTTTGCGGCCTCAAGTGGAATGGACACTGCGATGCCTTGACTCAAAATAAGGCCGGATATCCCTGCAGTGACTTGAATGCAGGCTCGTCTTGCATCTCCCAAGAGGAAAGGATGTCTGAATCCCCTGTGGAGACCACAGAGAAAGACCTAGTTCCCCACCTAATCGCGACCGGATGCCTCACATCCTTTGAAAACTTCAGAGGTACTCGGAGATCAGTGCCTCCAAAGGAGAAAATGCCTGACTCGTGAAACTTGATAGGCGTCCCAGAATTCCTGTGGCTCGTGGAAAGGGACGCTTGGTCTCCCGCCTCAGCTGGAGAGGCGTCCCACTTGCCCTGCCAAGCCTCCAGGAAAATCCCGAGTTGTCCCTCGCAACTAGGCAGGAGTCCATACGTGGCTGAACAAACACGTGGGTGGAAGCCCATCCCCGTCATAACTCGAGAATATACCCCAGGTTCCCGCCGCAACTGGAGAAAAACCATGAGACTTCCCCCTCGCCGTGAGATGAGGCCCGATTCCCCTGCAATGCGTGCAGAGCAATTCCGTGTTGCACATCACACATGAAAGGAGCCTTGATTTCCTTAATGGCACTCCAGACAAACCCCAAGAACACTGTTTCAAGGCTAGAGGGATCCTGAGGTCACTGTAGCAACACGAAAGAGCTCCGTGGACCAAGAATCAACTCGAGATGAGAGGTTAGTCCCTGGCTTCGACTCCAGAGGAATACCACCTTTCCACAAGCACCTCAAGAGGAGGCTTCTCTCAGCTTTAGGTATGTGAGAGGGACCCTGAGTTTGCGGCTTCAAGTGGAATGGACACTGCGATGCCCTGACGCGAAATAAGGCCGGATATCCCTGCAGGGACTTGAATGCAGGCTCGTCTTGCATCTCCCAAGACGAAAGGATGTCTGAATCCCCTGTGGAGACCACAGAGAAAGACCTAGTTCCCCACCTCATCGCGATCGGAGGCCTCACATCCTTTGAAAACTCCAGAGGTACGCGGAGATCAGTGCCTCCAAAGGAGACGATGCCTGACTCCTCGTGAAACTTGATAGGAGTCCCAGGATTCATGTGGCACGTGGAAAGGGACACTTGGTCTCCCGCCTCAGCTGGAGAGGCGTCCCAATTGCCCTGCCAAGCCTCGAGGAGAATCCCGAGTTGTCCCTCGCATCTAGGCAGGAGTCCTGCCGTCGCTGAACAAACACGTGGGTGGAAGGGCCATCCCCGTCGTAACTCGACAATATACCCCAGGTTCCCGCCGCAACTCGAGAAAAACCATGAGACTTCCCCCTCGCCGCGAGATGAGGCCCGATTCCCCTGCACTGCATGCAGAGCAATTCCGTGTTGCACATCACACATGAAAGGAGCCTTGATTTCCTTGATGGCACTCCAGAGAAACCCCAAGAACACTGTTTCAAGGCTAGAGGGATCCTGAGGTCACTGTAGCAACACGAAAGAGCTCCGTGGACCAAGAATCAACTCGAGATGAGAGGTTAGTCTCTGGCTTCGACTCCAGAAGAATACCACCTTACCACAAGCACCTCAAGAGGAGGCTTCTCTCAGCTCTAGGTATGTGAGAGGTACCCTGAGTTTGCGGCCTTAAGTGGAATGGACGCCGCGATGCCCTGACTCGAAATAAGGCCGGATATCCCTGCAGTGACTTGAATGCAGGCTCGTCTTGCATCTCCCAAGACGAAAGGATGTCTGAATCCCCTGTGGAGACCACAGAGAAAGACCTAGTTCCCCACCTCATCGCGACCGGAGGCCTCACATCCTTTGAAAACTCCAGAGGTACGCGGAGATCAGTGCCTCCAAAGGAGACGATGCCTGACTCCTCGTGAAACTTGATAGGAGTCCCAGGATTCCTGTGGCACGTGGAAAGGGACACTTGGTCTCCCGCCTCAGCTGGAGAGGTGTCCCAATTGCCCTGCTAAGCCTCGAGGAGAATCCCGAGTTGTCCCTCGCAACTAGGCAGAAGTCCTGACGTCGCTGAACAAACACGTGGGTGGAAGGGCCATCCCCGTTGTAACTCGAGAATATACCCCAGGTTCCTGCCGCAACTCGAGAAAAACCATGAGATTTCCCCTCGCCGTGAGATGAGGCCCGATTCCCCTGCACTGCATGCAGAGCAACTCCGTGTTGCACATCACACATGAAAGGAGCCTTGATTTCCTTGATGGCACTCCAGAGAAACCCCAAGAACACTGTTTCAAGGCTAGAGGGATACTGAGGTCACTGTAGCAACAGGAAAGAGCTCCGTGGACCAAGAATCAACTCGAGATGAGAGGTTAGTCCCTGGCCTCGACTCCAGAGGAATACCACCTTACCACAAGCACCTCAAGAGGAGGCTTCTCTCAGCTCTTGGTATGTGAGAGGGACCCTGAGTTTGCGGCCTCAAGTGGAATGGACACTGCGATGCCCTGACTCGAAATAAGGCCGGATATCCCTGCAGTGACTTGAATGCAGGCTCGTCTTGCATCTCCCAAAACGAAAGGATGTCTGAATCCCCTGTGGAGACCACAGAGAAAGACCTAGTTCCCCACCTCATCGCGACTGGAGGCCTCACATCCTTTGAAAACTCCAGAGGTACGCGGAGATCAGTGCCTCCAAAGGAGACGATGCCTGACTCCTCGTGAAACTTGATAGGAGTCCCAGAATTCCTGTGCACGTGGAAAGGGACCCTTGGTCTCCCGCCTCAGCCGGAGAGGCGTCCCAATTGCCCTGCGAAGCCTCTAGGAGAATCCCGAATTGACCCTCGCAACTAGGCAGGAGTCCTGACGTCGCTGAACAAACACGTGGTTGGAAGGGCCATCCCCGTCGTAACTCGAGAATATACCCCAGGTTCCCGCCGCAACTCGAGAAAAACCATGAGACTTCCCCCTCGCCGCGAGATGAGGTCCGATTCCCCTGTACTGCGTACAGAGCAATACCGTGTTGCACATCACACATGAAAGGAGCCTTGATTTCCTTGGTGGCACTCCAGAGAAACCCCAAGAACACTGTTTCAAGGCTAGAGGGAACCTGAGGTCACTGTAGCAACACGAAAGAGCTCCGTGGACCACAAATCAACTCGAGATGAGAGGTTAGTCCCTGGCTTCGACTCCAGAGGAATACCACCTTACCACAAGCACCTCAAGAGGAGGCTTCTCTCAGCTCTAGGTATGTGAGAGGGACCCCGAGTTTGCGGCCTCAAGTGGAATGGACACCGCGATGCCCTGACTCGAAATAAGGCCGGATATCCCTGCAGTGACTTGAATGCAGGCTCGTCTTGCATCTCCCAAGATGAAAGGATGTCTGAATCCCCTGTGGAGACCACAGAGAAAGACCTAGTTCCCCACCTCATCGCGACCGGAGGCCTCACATCCTTTGAAAACTCCAGAGGTACGCGGAGATCAGTGCCTCCAAAGGAGACGATGCCTGACTCCTCGTGAAACTTCATAGGAGTCCCAGGATTCCTGTGGCACGTGGAAAGAAACCCTTGGACTCCCGCTTCAGCTGGAGAGGCGTCCCAATTGCCCTGCCAAGCCTCGAGGAGAATCCCGAGTTGTCCCTCGCAACTAGGCAGGAATCCTGACGTCGGTGAACAAACACGTGTGTGGAAGGGCCATCCCCGTCGTAACTCGAGAATACACCCCAGGTTCCCACCGCAACTCGAGAAAAACCATGAGACTTCCCCCTCGCCGCAAAATGAGGCCCGATATCCTGCACTGCGTGCAGAGCAATTCCGTGTTGCACATCACACATGAAAGGAGCCTTGATTTCCTTGGTGGCCCTCCAGAGAAACCCCAAGAACACTGTTTCAAGGCTAGAGGGAACCTGAGGTCACTGTAGCAACACGAAAGAGCTCCGTGGACCACAAATCAACTCGAGATGAGAGGTTAGTCCCTGGCTTCGACTCCAGAGGAATACCACCTTACCACAAGCACCTCAAGAGGAGGCTTCTCTCAGCTCTAGGTATGTGAGAGGGACCCTGAGTTTGCGGCCTCAAGTGGAATGGACACCGCGATGCCCTGACTCGAAATAAGGCCGGATATCCCAGCAGTGACTTGAATGCAGGCTCGTCTTGCATCTCCCAAGACGAAAGGATGTCTGAATCCCCTGTGGAGACCACAGAGAAAGACCTAGTTCCCCACCTCATCGCGACCGGAGGCCTCACATCCTTTGAAAACTTCAGAGGTACGCGGAGATAAGTGCCTCCAAAGGAGAGGATGCCTGACTCCTCATGAAACTTGATAGGAGTCCCAGGATTCCTGTGCCAAGTGGAAAGGGACCCTTGGTCTCCCGCCTCAGCTGGAGAGGCGTCCCAATTGCCCTGCCAAGCCTCGAGGAGATTCTCGAATTGTCCCTCGCAACTAGGCAACAGTCCTGACGTTCCTGAACACACACGTGAGTGGAAAGGCCATCCCCGTCGTAACTCGAGAATATACCCCAGGTTCCCGCCGCAACTGGAGAAAAACCATGAGACTTCCCCCTCGCCGCGAGATGAGGCCCGATTCCCCTGCACTGCGTGCAGAGCAATTCCGTGTTGCACATCACACATGAAAGGAGCCTTGATTTCCTTGATGGCACTCCAGAGAAACCCCAAGAACACTGTTTCAAGGCTAGAGGGATCCTGAGGTCACTGTAGCAACACGAAAGAGCTCCGTGGACCAAGAATCAACTCGAGATGAGAGGTTAGTCCCTGGCTTCGACTCCAGAAGAATACCACCTTACCACAAGCACCTCAAGAGGAGGCTTCTCTCAGCTCTAGGTATGTGAGAGGTACCCTGAGTTTGCGGCCTCAAGTGGAATGGACGCCGCGATGCCCTGACTCGAAATAAGGCCGGATATCCCTGCAGTGACTTGAATGCAGGCTCGTCTTGCATCTCCCAAGACGAAAGGATGTCTGAATCCCCTGTGGAGACCACAGAGAAAGACCTAGTTCCCCACCTCATCGCGACCGGAGGCCTCACATCCTTTGAAAACTCCAGAGGTACGCGGAGATCAGTGCCTCCAAAGGAGACGATGCCTGACTCCTCGTGAAACTTGATAGGAGTCCCAGGATTCCTGTGGCACGTGGAAAGGGACACTTGGTCTCCCGCCTCAGCTGGAGAGGTGTCCCAATTGACCTGCCAAGCCTCGAGGAGAATCCCGAGTTGTCCCTCGCAACTAGGCAGGAGTCCTGACGTCGCTGAACAAACACGTGGGTGGAAGGGCCATCCCCGTTGTAACTCGAGAATATACCCCAGGTTCCCGCCGCACCTCGAGAAAAACCATGAGATTTCCCCTCGCCGTGAGATGAGGCCCGATTCCCCTGCACTGCATGCAGAGCAACTCCGTGTTGCACATCACACATGAAAGGAGCCTTGATTTCCTTGATGGCACTCCAGAGAAACCCCAAGAACACTGTTTCAAGGCTAGAGGGATCCTGAGGTCACTGTAGCAACACGAAAGAGCTCCGTGGACCAAGAATCAACTCGAGATGAGAGGTTAGTCCCTGTCCTCGACTCCAGAGGAATACCACCTTACCACAAGCACCTCAAGAGGAGGCTTCTCTCAGCTCTTGGTATGTGAGAGGGACCCTGAGTTTGCGGCCTCAAGTGGAATGGACACTGCGATGCCCTGACGTGAAATAAGGCCGGATATCCCTGCAGTGACTTGAATGCAGGCTCGTCTTGCATCTCCCAAGATGAAAGGATGTTTGAATCCCGTGTGGAGACCACAGAGAAAGACCTAGTTCCCCATCTCATCGCGACCGGAGGCCTCACATCCTTTGAAAACTCCAGAGGTACGCGGAGATCAGTGCCTCCAAAGGAGACGATGCCTGACTCCTCGTGAAACTTGATAGGAGTCCCAGAATTCCTGTGCACGTGGAAAGGGACCCTTGGTCTCCCGCCTCAGCCGGAGAGGCGTCCCAATTGCCCTGCGAAGCCTCTAGGAGAATCCCGAATTGACCCTCGCAACTAGGCAGGAGTCCTGACGTCGCTGAACAAACACGTGGTTGGAAGGGCCATCCCCGTCGTAACTCGAGAATATACCCCAGGTTCCCGCCGCAACTCGAGAAAAACCATGAGACTACCCCCTCGCCGCGAGATGAGGTCCGATTCCCCTGTACTGCGTACAGAGCAATACCGTGTTGCACATCACACATGAAAGGAGCCTTGATTTCCTTGGTGGCACTCCAGAGAAACCCCAAGAACACTGTTTCAAGGCTAGAGGGAACCTGAGGTCACTGTAGCAACACGAAAGAGCTCCGTGGACCACAAATCAACTCGAGATGAGAGGTTAGTCCCTGGCTTCGACTCCAGAGGAATACCACCTTACCACAAGCACCTCAAGAGGAGGCTTCTCTCAGCTCTAGGTATGTGAGAGGGACCCCGAGTTTGCGGCCTCAAGTGGAATGGACACCGCGATGCCCTGACTCGAAATAAGGCCGGATATCCCTGCAGTGACTTGAATGCAGGCTCGTCTTGCATCTCCCAAGATGAAAGGATGTCTGAATCCCCTGTGGAGACCACAGAGAAAGACCTAGTTCCCCACCTCATCGCGACCGGAGGCCTCACATCCTTTGAAAACTCCAGAGGTACGCGGAGATCAGTGCCTCCAAAGGAGACGATGCCTGACTCCTCGTGAAACTTCATAGGAGTCCCAGGATTCCTGTGGCACGTGGAAAGAAACCCTTGGACTCCCGCTTCAGCTGGAGAGGCGTCCCAATTGCCCTGCCAAGCCTCGAGGAGAATCCCGAGTTGTCCCTCGCAACTAGGCAGGAATCCTGACGTCGCTGAACAAACACGTGTGTGGAAGGGCCATCCCCGTCGTAACTCGAGAATACACCCCAGGTTCCCACCGCAACTCGAGAAAAACCATGAGACTTCCCCCTCGCCGCAAAATGAGGCCCGATATCCTGCACTGCGTGCAGAGCAATTCCGTGTTGCACATCACACATGAAAGGAGCCTTGATTTCCTTGGTGGCCCTCCAGAGAAACCCCAAGAACACTGTTTCAAGGCTAGAGGGAACCTGAGGTCACTGTAGCAACACGAAAGAGCTCCGTGGACCACAAATCAACTCGAGATGAGAGGTTAGTCCCTGGCTTCGACTCCAGAGGAATACCACCTTACCACAAGCACCTCAAGAGGAGGCTTCTCTCAGCTCTAGGTATGTGAGAGGGACCCTGAGTTTGCGGCCTCAAGTGGAATGGACACCGCGATGCCCTGACTCGAAATAAGGCCGGATATCCCAGCAGTGACTTGAATGCAGGCTCGTCTTGCATCTCCCAAGACGAAAGGATGTCTGAATCCCCTGTGGAGACCACAGAGAAAGACCTAGTTCCCCACCTCATCGCGACCGGAGGCCTCACATCCTTTGAAAACTTCAGAGGTACGCGGAGATAAGTGCCTCCAAAGGAGAGGATGCCTGACTCCTCATGAAACTTGATAGGAGTCCCAGGATTCCTGTGCCAAGTGGAAAGGGACCCTTGGTCTCCCGCCTCAGCTGGAGAGGCGTCCCAATTGCCCTGCCAAGCCTCGAGGAGATTCTCGAATTGTCCCTCGCAACTAGGCAACAGTCCTGACGTTCCTGAACACACACGTGAGTGGAAAGGCCATCCCCGTCGTAACTCGAGAATATACCCCAGGTTCCCGCCGCAACTGGAGAAAAACCATGAGACTTCCCCCTCGCCGCGAGATGAGGCCCGATTCCCCTGCACTGCGTGCAGAGCAATTCCGTGTTGCACATCACACATGAAAGGAGCCTTGATTTCCTTGATGGCACTCCAGAGAAACCCCAAGAACACTGTTTCAAGGCTAGAGGGATCCTGAGGTCACTGTAGCAACACGAAAGAGCTCCGTGGACCAAGAATCAACACGAGATGAGAGGTTAGTCCCTGGCTTCGACTCCAGAAGAATACCACCTTACCACAAGCACCTCAAGAGGAGGCTTCTCTCAGCTCTAGGTATGTGAGAGGTACCCTGAGTTTGCGGCCTCAAGTGGAATGGACGCCGCGATGCCCTGACTCGAAATAAGGCCGGATATCCCTGCAGTGACTTGAATGCAGGCTCGTCTTGCATCTCCCAAGACGAAAGGATGTCTGAATCCCCTGTGGAGACCACAGAGAAAGACCTAGTTCCCCACCTCATCGCGACCGGAGGCCTCACATCCTTTGAAAACTCCAGAGGTACGCGGAGATCAGTGCCTCCAAAGGAGACGATGCCTGACTCCTCGTGAAACTTGATAGGAGTCCCAGGATTCCTGTGGCACGTGGAAAGGGACACTTGGTCTCCCGCCTCAGCTGGAGAGGTGTCCCAATTGACCTGCCAAGCCTCGAGGAGAATCCCGAGTTGTCCCTCGCAACTAGGCAGGAGTCCTGACGTCGCTGAACAAACACGTGGGTGGAAGGGCCATCCCCGTTGTAACTCGAGAATATACCCCAGGTTCCCGCCGCACCTCGAGAAAAACCATGAGATTTCCCCTCGCCGTGAGATGAGGCCCGATTCCCCTGCACTGCATGCAGAGCAACTCCGTGTTGCACATCACACATGAAAGGAGCCTTGATTTCCTTGATGGCACTCCAGAGAAACCCCAAGAACACTGTTTCAAGGCTAGAGGGATCCTGAGGTCACTGTAGCAACACGAAAGAGCTCCGTGGACCAAGAATCAACTCGAGATGAGAGGTTAGTCCCTGGCCTCGACTCCAGAGGAATACCACCTTACCACAAGCACCTCAAGAGGAGGCTTCTCTCAGCTCTAGATATGTGAGAGGGACCCTGAGTTTGCGGCCTCAAGTGGAATGGACACTGCGATGCCCTGACGTGAAATAAGGCCGGATATCCCTGCAGTGACTTGAATGCAGGCTCGTCTTGCATCTCCCAAGATGAAAGGATGTTTGAATCCCGTGTGGAGACCACAGAGAAAGACCTAGTTCCCCACCTCATCGCGACCGGAGGCCTCACATCCTTTGAAAACTCCAGAGGTACGCGGAGATCAGTGCCTCCAAAGGAGACGATGCCTGACTCCTCGTGAAACTTCATAGGAGTCCCAGAATTCCTGTGCACGTGGAAAGGGACCCTTGGTCTCCCGCCTCAGCCGGAGAGGCGTCCCAATTGCCCTGCGAAGCCTCTAGGAGAATCCCGAATTGACCCTCGCAACTAGGCAGGAGTCCTGACGTCGCTGAACAAACACGTGGTTGGAAGGGCCATCCCCGTCGTAACTCGAGAATATACCCCAGGTTCCCGCCGCAACTCGAGAAAAACCATGAGACTTCCCCCTCGCCGCGAGATGAGGTCCGATTCCCCTGTACTGCGTACAGAGCAATTCCGTGTTGCACATCACACATGAAAGGAGCCTTGATTTCCTTGGTGGCACTCCAGAGAAACCCCAAGAACACTGTTTCAAGGCTAGAGGGATCCTGAGTTCACTGTAGCAACACGAAAGAGCTCTGTGGACCAAAAATCAACTCGAGATGAGAGGTTAGTCCCTGGCTTCGACTCCAGAGGAATACCACCTTACCACAAGCACCTCAAGAGGAGGCTTCTCTCAGCTCTAGGTATGTGAGAGGGACCCCGAGTTTGCGGCCTCAAGTGGAATGGACACCGCCATGCCCTGACTCGAAATAAGGCTGGATATCCCTGCAGTGACTTGAATGCAGGCTCGTCTTGCATCTCCCAAGATGAAAGGATGTCTGAATCCCCTGTGGAGACCATAGAGAAAGACCTAGTTCCCCACCTCATCGCGACCGGAGGCCTCACATCCTTTGAAAACTCCAGAGGTACGCGGAGATCAGTGCCTCCAAAGGAGACGATGCCTGACTCCTCGTGAAACTTGATAGGAGTCCCAGGATTCCTGTGGCACGTGGAAAGGGACCCGTGGACTCCCGCCTCAGCTGGAGAGGCGTCCCAATTGCCCTGCCAAGCCTCGAGGAGAATCCCGAGATGTCCCTCGCAACTAGGCAAGAGTCCTGACGTCGCTGAACAAACACGTGGGTGGAAGGGCCATCCCCGTCGTAACTCGAGAATATACCCCAGGTTCCCGCCGCAACTCGAGAAAAACCATGAGACTTCCCCCTCGCCGCGAGATGAGGCCCGATTCCGCTGCACTGCGTGCAGAGCAATTCCGTGTTGCACATCACACATGAAAGGAGCCTTGATTTCCTTGATGGCACTCCAGAGAAACCCCAAGAACACTGTTTCAAGGGTAGAGGGAACCTGAGGTCACTGTAGCAACACGAAAGAGCTCCGTTGACCGAAAATCAACGCGAGATGAGAGGTTAGTCCCTGGCTTCGACTCCAGAGGAATACCACCTTACCACAAGCACCTCAAGAGGAGGCTTCCCTAAGCTCTAGGTATGTGAGAGGGACCCTGAGTTTGCGGCCTCAAGTGGAATGGACACCGCGATGCCCTGACTCGAAATAAGGCCGGATATCCCTGCAGTGACTTGAATGCAGGCTTGTCTTGCATCTCCCAAGACGAAGGGATGTCTGAATCCCCTGTGGAGACCACAGAGAAAGACCTAGTTCCCTACCTCATCGCGACCGGAGGCCTCACATCCTTTGAAAACTTCACAGGTACGCGGAGATCAGTGCCTCCAAAGGAGACGATGCCTGACTCCTCATGAAACTTGAAAGGAGTCCCAGGATTCCTGTGGCACGTGGAAAGGGACGCTTGGTCTCCCGCCTCAGCTGGAGAGGCGTCCCAATTGCCCTACCAAGCCTCGAGGAGAATCTCGAGTTGTCCCTCGCAACTAGGCAGGAGTCCTGACGTCGCTGAACAAACACGTGGGTGGAAGGGCCATCCCCGTCGTAACTCGAGAATATACCCCAGGTTCCCACCGCAACTCGAGAAAAACCATGAGACTTACCCCTCGCCGCGAGATGAGGCCCGATTCCCCTGCACTGCGTGCAGAGCAGTACCGTGTTGCACATCACACATGAAAGGAGCCTTGATTTCCTTAATGGCACTCCAGAGAAACCCCAAGAACACTGTTTCAATGCGAGAGGGATCCTGAGGTCACTGTAGCAAAATGAAAGAGCTCCGTGGACCAAGAATCAACTCGAGATGAGAGGTTAGTCCCTGGCTTCGACTCCAGAGGACTACCACCTTATCACAAGCACGTCAAGGGGAGGCTTCTCTCAGCTCTAGGTATGTGAGAGGGACCCTGAGTGTGCGGCCTCAAGTGGAATGGACACCGCGATGCCCTGACTCGAAATAAGGCCGGATATCCCTGCAGTGACTTGAATGCAGGCTCGTCTTGCATCTCCCAAGATGAAAGGATGTCTGAATCCCCTGTGGAGACCACAGAGAAAGACCTAGTTCCCCACCTCATCGCGACCGGAGGCCTCACATCCTTTGAAAAATCCAGAGGTACGCGGAGATCTGTGCCTCCAAAGGAGAGGATTCCTGACTCCTCAGGAAAGTTGATGAAAGTCCCAGGATTCCTGTGGCACGTGGAAAGGGACCCTTGGTCTCCCGCCTCAGCTGGAGAGGCGTCCCAATTGCCCTGCCAAGCCTCGAGGAAAATCCCGAGTTGTCCCTCGCAACTAGGCAGGAGTCCTGACGTCGCTGAACAAAAACGTGGGTACATGGGCCATCCCCATCGTAACTCATTAATATAGCCCAGGTTCCCGCCGCAACTCGAGAAAAACCATGAGACTTCCCCCTCGCCGCGAGATGAGGCCCGTTTCCCCTACACTGCCGGCAGAGAAATTCCGTGTTGTACATCACACATGAAAGGAGCCTTGATTTCCTTGATGGCACTCCAGAGAAACCCCAAGAACACTGTTTCAAGGCTAGAGGGATCCTGAGGTAACTGTAGCAACACGAAAGAACTCCGTGGACCAAAAATCAACTCGAGATGAGAGGTTAGTCCCTAACTTTGACTCCAGAGGAATATAACATAACCACAAGCACCTCAACAGGAGGCTTTTCGCGGCTTTAGATATGTGAGAGGGACCCTGAGTTTGCAGCCTCAAGTGGAATGGACACCGCAATGCCCTGACTCAAAATAAGGCCGGATATCCCTGCATTGACATAAATGCAGGCTCGTCTTGCATCTCCCAAGACGAAATGATGTCTGAATCCTCTGTGGAGACCACAGAGAAAGACCTAGTTCCCCACCTCATCACGACCGGAGGCCTCACATCCTTTGAAAACTCCAGAGGTACGCGGAGATCAGTGCCTCCAAAGGAAACGATGCCTGACTCCTCATGAAACTTGATAGGAGTTCCAGGATTCCTGTGGCACGTGGAAAGGGACCCTTGGTCTCCCGCCTCAGCTGGAGAGGCGTCCCAATTGCCCTGCCAAGCCTCGAGGAGAATCCCGAGTTGTCCCTTGCAACTAGGCAGGAGTCCTGACGTCGCTGAACAAACACGTGTGTGGAAGGGCCATCCCCGTCGTAACTCGAGAATATACCCCAGGTTCCCAACGAAACTCGAGAAAAACCATGAGACTTCCCCCTCGCCACAAAATGAGGCCCGATATCCTGCACTGCGTGTAGAGCAATTCCGTGTTGCACATCACACATGAAAGGAGCCTTGATTTCCTTGATGGCACTCCAGAGAAACCCCAAGAACACTGTTTCAAGGCTAGAGGGAACCTGAGGTCACTGTAGCAACACGAAAGAGCTCCGTGGACCAAAAGTCAACTCGAGATGAGAGGTTAGTCCCTGGCTTCGACTCCAGAGGAATACCACCTTACCACAAGCACCTCAAGAAGAGGCTTCTCTCAGCTCTAAGTATGTGAGAGGGACCCTGAGTTTGCGGCCTCAAGTGGAATGGACACTGCGATGCCTTGACTCAAAATAAGGCCGGATATCCCTGCAGTGACTTGAATGCAGGCTCGTCTTGCATCTCCCAAGAGGAAAGGATGTCTGAATCCCATGTGGAGACCACAGAGAAAGACCTAGTTCCCCACCTCATCGCGACCGGATGCCTCACATCCTTTGAAAACTTCAGAGGTACTCGGAGATCAGTGCCTCCAAAGGAGACGATGCCTGACTCGTGAAACTTGATAGGCGTCCCAGAATTCCTGTGGCTCGTGGAAAGGGACGCTTGGTCTCCTGCCTCAGCTGGAGAGGCGTCCCACTTGCCCTGCCAAGCCTCGAGGAAAATCCCGAGTTGTCCCTCGCAACTAGGCAGGAGTCCATACGTGGCTGAACAAACACGTGGGTGGAAGCCCATCCCCGTCATAACTCGAGAATATACCCCAGGTTCCCGCCGCAACTGGAGAAAAACCATGAGACTTCCCCCTCGCCGTGAGATGAGGCCCGATTCCCCTGCAATGCGTGCAGAGCAATTCCGTCTTGCACATCACACATGAAAGGAGCCTTGATTTCCTTGATGGCACTCCAGAGAAACCCCAAGAACACTGTTTCAAGGCTAGAGGGATCCTGAGGTCACTGTAGCAACACGAAAGAACTCCGTGGACCAAGAATCAACTCGAGATGAGAGGTTAGTCCCTGGCTTCGACTCCAGAGGAATACCACCTTACCACAAGCACCTCAAGAGGAGGCTTCTCTCAGCTCTAGGTATGTGAGAGGGACCCTGAGTTTGCGGCCTCAAGTGGAATGGACACCGCGATGCCCTGACTCGAAATAAGGCCGGATATCCCTGCAGTGACTTGAATGCAGGCTCGTCTTACATCTCCCAAGACGAAAGGATGTCTGAATCCCCTGTGGAGACCACAGAGAAAGACCTGGTTCCCCACCTCATCGCGACCGGAGGCCTCACATCCTTTGAAAACTCCAGAGGTACGCGGAGATCAGTGCCTCAAAAGAAGACGATGCCTGACTCCTCGTGAAACTCGATAGGAGTCCCAGAATTCCTGTGGCACGTGGAAAGGGACCCTTGGTCTCCCGCCTCAGCTGGAGAGGCGTCCCAATTGCCCTGCCAAGCCTCGAGGAGATTCCCGAGTTGTCCCTCGCAACTAGGCAGGAATCCTGACGTCGCTGAACAAACACGTGTGTGGAAGGGCCATCCCCGTCGTAACTCGAGAATACACCCCAGGTTCCCACCGCAACTCGAGAAAAACCATGAGACTTTCCCCTCGCCGCAAAATGAGGCCCGATATCCTGCACTGCGTGCAGAGCAATTCCGTGTTGCACATCACACATGAAAGGAGCCTTGATTTCCTTGGTGGCCCTCCAGAGAAACCCCAAGAACACTGTTTCAAAGCTAGAGGGAACCTGAGGTCACTGTAGCAACACGAAAGAGCTCCGTGGACCACAAATCAACTCGAGATGAGAGGTTAGTCCCTGGCTTCGACTCCAGAGGATTACCACCTTACCACAAGCACCTCAAGAGGAGGCTTCTCTCAGCGCTAGGTATGTGAGAGGGACCCTGAGTTTGCGGCCTCAAGTGGAATGGACACCGCGATGCCCTGACTCGAAATAAGGCGGGATATCCCTGCAGTGACTTGAATGCAGGCTCGTCTTGCATCTCCCAAGACGAAAGGATGTCTGAATCCCCTGCGGAGACCACAGAGAAAGACCTAGTTCCCCACCTCATCGCGACCGGAGGCCTCACATCCTTTGAAAACTTCAGAGGTACGCGGAGATAAGTGCCTCCAAAGGAGAAGATGCCTGACTCCTCATGAAACTTGATAGGAGTCCCAGGATTCCTGTGCCAAGTGGAAAGGGACCCTTGGTCTCCCGCCTCAGCTGGAGAGGCGTCCCAATTGCCCTGCCAAGCCTCGAGGAGATTCTCGAATTGTCCCTCGCAACTAGGCAACAGTCCTGACGTTCCTGAACACACACGTGAGTGGAAAGGCCATCCCCGTCGTAACTCGAGAATATACCCCAGTTTCCCGCCCCAACTCGAGAAAAACCATGAGACTTCCCACTCGCTGCGAGATGAGGCCCGATTCCCCTGCACTACGTGCAGTGTAATTCCGTCCGGCACATCACACATGAAAGGAGCCTTGATTTCCTTAATGGCACTCCAGACAAACCCCAAGAACACTGTTTCAAGGCTAGAGGGATCCTGAGGTCACTGTAGCAACACGAAAGAGCTCCGTGGACCAAGAATCAACTCGAGATGAGAGGTTAGTCCCTGGCTTCGACTCCAGAGGAATACCACCTTTCCACAAGCACCTCAAGAGGAGGCTTCTCTCAGCATTAGGTATGTGAGAGGGACCCTGAGTTTGCGGCTTCAAGTGGAATGGACACTGCGATGCCCTGATGCGAAATAAGGCCGGATATCCCTGCAGGGACTTGAATGCAGGCTCGTCTTCCATCTCCCAAGACGAAAGGATGACTGAATCCCCTGTGGAGACCACAGAGAAAGACCTAGTTCCCCACCTCATCGCGATCGGAGTCCTCACATCCTTTGAAAACTCCAGAGGTACGCGGAGATCAGTGCCTCCAAAGGAGACGATGCCTGACTCCTCGTGAAACTTGATAGGAGTCCCAGGATTCATGTGGCACGTGGAAAGGGACACTTGGTCTCCCGCCTCAGCTGGAGAGGCGTCCCAATTGCCCTGCCATGCCTCGAGGAGAATCCCGAGTTGTCCCTCGCAACTAGGCAGGAGTCCTGCCGTCGCTGAACAAACACGTGGGTGGAAGGTCCATCCCCGTCGTAACTCGAGAATATACCCCAGGTTCCCGCCGCAACTCGAGAAAAACCATGAGACTTCCCCCTCGCCGCGAGATGAGGCCCGATTCCCCTGCACTGCGTGCAGAGCAATTCCGTGTTGCACATCACACATGAAAGGAGCCTTGATTTCCTTGATGGCACTCCAGAGAAACCCCAAGAACACTGTTTCAAGGCTAGAGGGATCCTGAGGTCACTGTAGCAACACGAAAGAGCTCCGTGGACCAAGAATCAACTCGAGATGAGAGGTTAGTCCCTGGCTTCGACTCCAGAAGAATACCACCTTACCACAAGCACCTCAAGAGGAGGCTTCTCTCAGCTCTAGGTATGTGAGAGGTACCCTGAGTTTGCGGCCTCAAGTGGAATGGACGCCGCGATGCCCTGACTCGAAATAAGGCCGGATATCCCTGCAGTGACTTGAATGCAGGCTCGTCTTGCATCTCCCAAGACGAAAGGATGTCTGAATCCCCTGTGGAGACCACAGAGAAAGACCTAGTTCCCCACCTCATCACGACCGGAGGCCTCACATCCTTTGAAAACTCCAGAGGTACGCGGAGATCAGTGCCTCCAAAGGAGACGATGCCTGACTCCTCGTGAAACTTGATAGGAGTCCCAGGATTCCTGTGGCACGTGGAAAGGGACACTTGGTCTCCCGCCTCAGCTGGAGAGGTGTCCCAATTGACCTGCCAAGCCTCGAGGAGAATCCCGAGTTGTCCCTCGCAACTAGGCAGGAGTCCTGACGTCGCTGAACAAACACGTGGGTGGAAGGGCCATCCCCGTTGTAACTCGAGAATATACCCCAGGTTCCCGCCGCACCTCGAGAAAAACCATGAGATTTCCCCTCGCCGTGAGATGAGGCCCGATTCCCCTGCACTGCATGCAGAGCAACTCCGTGTTGCACATCACACATGAAAGGAGCCTTGATTTCCTTGATGGCACTCCAGAGAAACCCCAAGAACTCTGTTTCAAGGCTAGAGGGATCCTGAGGTCACTGTAGCAACACGAAAGAGCTCCGTGGACCAAGAATCAACTCGAGATGAGAGGTTAGTCCCTGGCCTCGACTCCAGAGGAATACCACCTTACCACAAGCACCTCAATAGGAGGCTTCTCTCAGCTCTTGGTATGTGAGAGGGACCCTGAGTTTGCGGCCTCAAGTGGAATGGACACTGCGATGCCCTGACGCGAAATAAGGCCGGATATCCCTGCAGTGACTTGAATGCAGGCTCGTCTTGCATCTCCCAAGATGAAAGGATGTTTGAATCCCGTGTGGAGACCACAGAGAAAGACCTAGTTCCCCACCTCATCGCGACCGGAGGCCTCACATCCTTTGAAAACTCCAGAGGTACGCGGAGATCAGTGCCTCCAAAGGAGACGATGCCTGACTCCTCGTGAAACTTCATAGGAGTCCCAGAATTCCTGTGCACGTGGAAAGGGACCCTTGGTCTCCCGCCTCAGCCGGAGAGGCGTCCCAATTGCCCTGCGAAGCCTCTAGGAGAATCCCGAATTGACCCTCGCAACTAGGCAGGAGTCCTGACGTCGCTGAACAAACACGTGGTTGGAAGGGCCATCCCCGTCGTAACTCGAGAATATACCCCAGGTTCCCGCCGCAACTCGAGAAAAACCATGAGACTTCCCCCTCGCCGCGAGATGAGGTCCGATTCCCCTGTACTGCGTACAGAGCAATTCCGTGTTGCACATCACACATGAAAGGAGCCTTGATTTCCTTGGTGGCACTCCAGAGAAACCCCAAGAACACTGTTTCAAGGCTAGAGGGATCCTGAGTTCACTGTAGCAACACGAAAGAGCTCCGTGGACCAAAAATCAACTCGAGATGAGAGGTTAGTCCCTGGCTTCGACTCCAGAGGAATACCACCTTACCACAAGCACCTCAAGAGGAGGCTTCTCTCAGCTCTAGGTATGTGAGAGGGACCCCGAGTTTGCGGCCTCAAGTGGAATGGACACCGCGATGCCCTGACTCGAAATAAGGCTGGATATCCCTGCAGTGACTTGAATGCAGGCTCGTCTTGCATCTCCCAAGATGAAAGGATGTCTGAATCCCCTGTGGAGACCACAGAGAAAGACCTAGTTCCCCACCTCATCGCGACCGGAGGCCTCACATCGTTTGAAAACTCCAGAGGTACGCGGAGATCAGTGCCTCCAAAGGAGACGATGCCTGACTCCTCGTGAAACTTGATAGGAGTCCCAGGATTCCTGTGGCACGTGGAAAGGGACCCGTGGACTCCCGCCTCAGCTGGAGAGGCGTCCCAATTGCCCTGCCAAGCCTCGAGGAGAATCCCGAGATGTCCCTCGCAACTAGGCAAGAGTCCTGACGTCGCTGAACAAACACGTGGGTGGAAGGGCCATCCCCGTCGTAACTCGAGAATATACCCCAGGTTCCCGCCGCAACTCGAGAAAAACCATGAGACTTCCCCCTCGCCGCGAGATGAGGCCCGATTCCGCTGCACTGCGTGCAGAGCAATTCCGTGTTGCACATCACACATGAAAGGAGCCTTGATTTCCTTGATGGCACTCCAGAGAAACCCCAAGAACACTGTTTCAGGGATAGAGGGATCCTGAGGTCACTGTAGCAACACGAAAGAGCTCCGTGGACCAACAATCAACTCGAGATGAGAGGTTAGTCCCTGGCTTCGACTCCAGAAGAATACCACCTTACCACAAGCACCTCAAGAGGAGGCTTCTCTCAGCTCTAGGTATGTGAGAGGTACCCTGAGTTTGCGGCCTCAAGTGGAATGGACACCGCGATGCCCTGACTCGAAATCAGGCCGGATATCCCTGCAGTCACTTGAATGCAGGCGCGTCTTGCATCTCCCAAGACGAAAGGATGTCTGAATCCCCTGTGGAGACCTCAGAGAAAGATCTAGTTCCCCACCTCATCGCGACCGGAGGCCTCACATCCTTTGAAAACTCCAGAGGTACGCGGAGATCAGTGCCTCCAAAGGAGAGGATGCCTGACTCCTCGTGAAACTTCATAGGAGTCCCAGAATACCTGTGCACGTGGAAAGGGACCCTTGGTCTCCCGCCTCAGCTGGAGAGGCGTCCGAATTGCCCTGCCAAGCCTCGAGGAGAATCCCGAGTTGTCCCTTCCAACTAGGCAGGAGTCCTGACGTCGCTGAACAAACACGTGGGTGGAAGGGCCATCCCCGTCATAACTCGAGAATATACCCCAGGTTCCCGCCGCAACTCGAGAAAAACCATGAGACTTCCCCCTCGCCGCGAGATGAGGCCCGATTCCCCTGCACTGCGTGCAGAGCAATTCCGTGTTGCACATCACACATGAAAGGAGCCTTGATTTCCTTGATGGCACTCCAGAGAAACCCCAACAACACTGTTTGAAGGCTAGAGGGACTCTGAGGTCACTGTAGCAACACGAAAGAGCTCCGTGGACCAAAAATCAACTCGAGATGAAAGGTTAGTCCCTGGCTTCGACTCCAGGGGAATACCACCTTACCACAAGCACCTCAAGAGGAGGCTTCTCTCAGCTCTAGGTATGTGAGAGGGACCCTGATTTTGCGGCCTCAAGTGGAATGGACACTGCAATGCCCTGATGCAAAATAAGGCCGGATATCCCTGCAGTGACTTGAATGCAGGCTCGTCTTGCATCTGCCAAGATAAACGGATGTCTGAATCCCCTGTGGAGACCACAGAGAAAGACCTAGTTAACCACCTCATCGCGACCGGAGGCCTCACATCCTTTGAAAACTCCAGAAGTACGCGGAGGTCAGTGCCTCCAAAGGAGACGATGCCTGACTCCTCGTGAAAATTGATAGGAGTCCCAGGATTCCTGTGGCACTTGGAAAGGGACCCTTGGTCTCCAGCCTCAGCTGGAGAGGCGTCCCAATTGCCCTGCCAAGCCTCGAGGAGAATCCCGAGTTGTCCCTCGCAAATAGGCAGGAGTCTGACTTCGCTGAACAAACACGTGGGTGGAAGGGCCATCCCCGGCGTAACACGAGAATATACCCCAGATTCCAATCGAAACTCGAGAAAAACCATTATACTTCCCCCTCGCCGCAAAATGAGGCCCGATACCCTGCACTGCGTGCAGAGCAATTCCGTGTTGCACATCACACATGAAAGGAGCCTTGATTTCCTTGATGGCACTCCAGAGAAACCCCAAGAACACTGTTTCAAGGCTAGAGGGATCCTGAGGTCACTGTAGCAACACGAAAGAGCTCCGTGGACCAAAAATCAACTCGAGATGAGAGCTTTGTCCCTGGCTTCGACTCGAGAGGAATACCACCTTACCACAAGCACCTCAAGAGGAGGCTTCTCTCAGCTCTAACTATGTGAGAGGGACCCTGAGTTTGCGGCCTCAAGTGGAATGGACACCGCGATGCCCTGACTCGAAATAAGGCTGGATATCCCTGCAGTGACTTGAATGCAGGCTCGTCTTGCATCTCCCAAGATGAAAGGATGTCTGAATGCCCTGTGGAGACCACAGAGAAAGACCTAGTTCCCCACCTCATCGCGACCGGAGGCCTCACATCCTTTGAAAACTCCAGAGGTACGCGGAGATCAGTGCCTCCAAAGGAGACGATGCCTGACTCCTCGTGAAACTTGATAGGAGTCCCAGGATTCCTGTGGCACGTGGAAAGGGACCCTTGGTCTCCCGCCTCAGCTGGAGAGGCGTCCCAATTGCCCTGCCAAGCCTCGAGGAGAATCCCGAGTTGTCCCTCGCAACTAGGCAGGAGTCCTTACGTCGCTGAAGAAACACGTGGGTGGAAGGGCCATCCCCGTCGTAACTCGAGAATAAACCCCAGGTTCCCGCCGCAACTCGAGAAAAACCATGAGACTTCCCCCTCGCCGCGAGATGAGGCCTGATACCCTGCACTGCGTGCAGAGCAATTCCGTGTTGCACATCACACATGAAAGGAGCCTTGATTTCCTTGATGGCACTCCAGAGAAACCCCAAGAACACTGTTTCAAGGCTAGAGGGATCCTGAGGTCACTGTAGCAACACGAAAGAGCTCCGTGGACCAAAAATCAACTCGAGATGAGAGCTTTCCCCTGGCTTCGACTCCAGAGGAATACCACCTTACCACAAGCACCTCAAGAGGAGGCTTCTCTCAGCTCTAGCTATGTGAGAGGGACCCTGAGTTTGCGGCCTCAAGTGGAATTGACACTGCGATGCCCTGACGCGACATAAGGCCGTATATCCCTGCAGTGACTTGAATGCAGGCTCGTCTTGCATCTCCCAAGATGAAAGGATGTCTAAATCCCCTGTGGAGACCGCAGAGAAAGACCTAGTTCCCCACATCATGGCGACCAGAGGCCTCACATTCTTTGAAAACTCCAGAGGTCCGCGGAGATCAGTGCCTCCAAAGGAGACGATGCCTGACTGCTCGTGAAACATGATAGGAGTCCCCGGATTCCTGTGGCACGTGGAAAGGGACACTTGGTCTCCCGCCTCAGCTGGAGAGGCGTCCCAATTGCCCTGCCAAGCCTCGAGGAGAATCCCGAGTTGTCCCTCGCAACTAGGCAGGAGACTGACGTCGATGAACAAACACGTGGGTGGAAGGGCCATCCCCGTCGTAACTCGAGAATATACCCCAGGTTACCATCGCAACTCGAGAAAAACCATTAGACTTCTCCCTCGCCGCAAAATGAGGTCCGATACCCCGCACTGCGTGCAGAGCAATTCCGTGTTGCACAAAAGGAGCCTTGATTTCCTTGATGGCACTCCAGAGAAACCCCAAGAACACTGTTTCAACGTTCATGGATCCTGAGGTCACTGTAGCAACACGAAAGAGCTCCGTGGACCAAAAATCAACTTGAGATGAGAGGTTAGTCCCTGGCTTCGAATCCAGAGGAATACCACCTTACCACAAGCACCTCAAGAGGAGGCTTCTCTCAGCTCTAGGTATGTGAGAGGGACCCTGAGTATGCGGCCTCAAGTGGAATGGAGACCGCGATGCCCTGACTCGAAATAAGGCCGGATATCCCTTCAGTGACTTGAATGCAGGCTCGTCTTGCATCTCCCAAGACGAATGGATATCTGAATCCTCTGTGGAGACCACAGAGAAAGACCTAGTTCCCCACCTCATCGCGACCGGAGGCCTCACATCCTTTGAAAACTCCAGAGGTACGCGGAGATCAGTGCCTCCAAAGGAGACGATGCCTGACTCCTCGTGAAACTTGATAGGAGTCCCAGGATTCCTGTGGCACGTGGAAAGGGACCCTTGGTCTCCCGCCTCAGCTGGAGAGGCGTCCCAATTGCCCTGCCAAGCCTCGAGGAGATTCCCGAGTTGTCCCTCGCAACTAGGCAGGAGTCCTGACGTCGCTGAACAAACACGTGGGTGGAAGGGCCATCCCCGTCGTAACTCGAGAATATACCCCAGGTTCCCGCCGCAACTCGAGAAAAACCATGAGACTTCCCCCTCGCCGCGAGATGAGGCCCGATTCCCCTGCACTGCGTGCAGAGCAATTCCGTGTTGCACATCACACATGAAAGGAGCCTTGATTTTCTTGATTGGCACTCCAGAGAAAACCCAAGAACACTGTTTCAAGGCTAGAGGGACCCTGAGGTCACTGTAGCAACACGAAAGATCTCCGAGGACCAAAAATCAACTCGAGATGAGAGGTTAGTCCCTGGCTTCGACTCCAGAGGAATACCACCTTACGACAAGCACCTGAAGAGGAGGCTTCTCTCAGCTCTAGGTATGTGAGAGGGACCCTGAGTTTGCGGCCTCAAGTGGAATGGACACCGCGATGCCCTGACTCGAAATAAGGCCGGATATCCCTGCAGTGACTTGAATGCAGGCTCGTCTTGCATCTCCCAAGACGAAAGGATGTCTGAATCCCCTGTGGAGACCACAGAGAATGACCTAGTTCCCCACCTCATCGCGACCGGAGGCCTCACATCCTTTGAAAACTCCAGAGGTACGCCGAGATCAGTGCCTCCAAAGGAGACGATGCCTGACTCCTCGTGAAACTTGATAGGAGTCCCAGGATTCCTGTTCCACGTGGAAACGGACCCTTGGTCTCCCGCCTCAGATGGAGAGGCGTCCCAATTGCCCTGCCAAGCCTCGAGGAGATTCCCGAGTTGTCCCTCGCAACTAGGCAGGAGTCCTGACGTCGCTGAACAAACACGTGTGTGGAAGATCCATCCCCGTCGTAACTCGAGAATACACCCCAGGTTCCCGCCGCAACTCGAGAAAAACCATGAGACTTCCCCCTCGCCGCGAGATGAGGCCCGATTCCCCTGCACTGCGTGCAGAGCAATTCCGTGTTGCACATCACACATGAAAGGAGCCTTGATTTTCTTGATGGCACTCCAGAGAAACCCCAAGAACACTGTTTCAAGGCTAGAGGGACCCTGAGGTCACAGTAGCAACACGAAAGAGCTCCGTGGACCAAAAATCAACTCGAGATGAGAGGTTAGTCCCTGGCTTCGACTCCAGAGGAATACCACCTTACCACAAGCACCTCAAGAGGAGGCTTCTCTCAGCTTTAGGTATGTGAGAGGGACCCTGAGTTTGCGGCCTCAAGTGGAATGGACACCGCGATGCCCTGACTCGAAATAAGGCTGGATATCCCTGCAGTGACTTGAATGCAGGCTCGTCTTCAATCTCCCAAGACGAGAGGATGTCTGAATCCCCTGTGGAGACCACAGAGATAGACCTAGTTCCCCACCTCATCGCGACCGGAGTCCTCACATCCTTTGAAAACTCCAGAGGTACGCGGAGATCAGTGCCTCCAAAGGAGACGATGCCTGACTCCTCGTGAAACTTGATAGGAGTCCCAGGATTCCTGTGGCACGTGGAAAGGGACCCTTGGTCTCCCGCCTCAGCTGGAGAGGCGTCCCAATTGCCCTGCCAAGCCTCGAGGAGAATCCCGAGTTGTCCCTCGCAACTAGGCAGGAGTCCTGACGTCGCTGAAGAAACACGTGGGTGGAAGGGCCATCCCCGTCGTAACTCGAGAATATACCCCAGGTTCCCGCCGCAACTCGAGAAAAACCATGAGACTTCCCCCTCGCCGAGAGATGAGGCCCGATTCCCCTGCACTGCGTGCAGAACAATTCCGTGTTGCACATCACACATGAAAGGAGCCTTGATTTCCTTGATGGCACTCCAGAGAAACCCCAAGAACACTGTTTCAAGGTTGAGGGATCCTGAGGTCACTGTAGCAACACGAAAGAGCTCCGTGGACCAAAAATCAACTCGAGATGAGAGGTTAGTCCCTGGCTTCCACTCCAGAGGAATACCACCTTACCACAAGCACCTCAAGAGGAGGCTTCTCTCAGCTCTATGTATGTGAGAGGGACCCTGAGTTTGCGGCCTCAAGTGGAATGGAGACCGCGATGCCCTGACTCGAAATAAGGCCGGATATCCCTGCAGTGACTTGAATGCAGGCTCGTCTTGCATCTCCCAAGACGAAAGGATGTCTGAATCCCCTGTGGAGACCACAGAGAAAGACCTAGTTCCCCATCTCATCGCGACCGGAGGCCTCACATCCTTTGAAAACTCCAGAGGTACGCGGAGATCAGTGCCTCCAAAGGAGACGATGCCTGACTCCTTGTGAAACTTGATAGGAGTCCCAGGATTCCTGTGGCACGTGGAAAGGGACCCTTGGTCTCCCGCCTCAGCTGGAGGGGGGTCCCAATTGCGCTGCGAAGCCTCGAGGAGAATCCCGAGTAGTCCCTCGCAAGAAGGCAGGAGTCCTGACGTCGCTGAACAAACACGTGTGTGGAAGGTCCATCCCCGTTGTAACTCGAGAATATACCCCAGGTTCCCGCCGCAACTTGAGAAAAACCATGAGACTTCCACCTCGCCGCGAGATGAGGCCTGATACCCTGCACTGCGTGCAGAGCAATTCCGTGTTGCACATCACACATGAAAGGAGCCTTGATTTCCTTGATGTCACTCCAGAGAAACCCCAAGAACACTGTTTCAAGGCTAGAGGGATCCTGAGGTCACTGTAGCAACACGAAAGAGCTCCGTGGACCAAAAATCAACTCGAGATGAGAGCTTTCCCCTGGCTTCGACTCCAGAGGAATACCACCTTACCAAAAGCACCTCAAGAGGAGGCTTCTCTCAGCTCTAGCTATGTGAGAGGGACCCTGAGTTTGCGGCCTCAAGTGGAATTGACACTGCGATGCCCTGACGCGAAATAAGGCCGTATATCCCTGCAGTGACTTGAATGCAGGCTCGTCTTGCATCTCCCAAGATGAAAGGATGTCTGAATCCCCTGTGGAGACCGCAGAGAAAGACCTAGTTCCCCACATCATGGCGACCAGAGGCCTCACATCCTTTGAAAACTCCAGAGGTCCGCGGAGATCAGTGCCTCCAAAGGAGACGATGCCTGACTCCTCGTGAAACATGATAGGAGTCCCAGGATTCCTGTGGCACGTGGAAAGGGACACTTGGTCTCCCGCCTCAGCTGGAGAGGCGTCCCAATTGCCCTGCCAAGCCTCGAGGAGAATCCCGAGTTGTCCCTCACAAATAGGCAGGAGTCTGACGTCGATGAACAAACACGTGGGTGGAAGGGCCATCCCCGTCGTAACTCGAGAATATACCCCAGGTTACCATCGCAACTCGAGAAAAACCATTAGACTTCTCCCTCGCCGCAAAATGAGGTCCGATACCCTGCACTGCGTGCAGAGCAATTCCGTGTTGCACATCACACATGAAAGGAGCCTTGATTTCCTTGATGGCACTCCAGAGAAACCCCAAGAACACTGTTTCAACGTTCATGGATCCTGAGGTCACTGTAGCAACACGAAAGAGCTCCGTGAACCAAAAATCAACTTGAGATGAGAGGTTAGTCCCTGGCTTCGAATCCAGAGGAATACCACCTTACCACAAGCACCTCAAGAGGAGGCTTCTCTCAGCTCTAGGTATGTGAGAGGGACCCTGAGTATGCGGCCTCAAGTGGAATGGAGACCGCGATGCCCTGACTCGAAATAAGGCCGGATATCCCTTCAGTGACTTGAATGCAGGCTCGTCTTGCATCTCCCAAGACGAATGGATATCTGAATCCTCTGTGGATACCACAGAGAAAGACCTAGTTCCCCACCTCATGGCGACCGGAGGCCTCACATCCTTTGAAAACTCCAGAGGTACGCGGAGATCAGTGCCTCCAAAGGAGACGATGCCTGACTCCTCGTGAAAATTGATAGGAGTCCCAGGATTCCTGTGGCACGTGGAAAGGGACCCTTGGTCTCCCGCCTCAGCTGGAGAGGCATCCCAATTGCCCTGCCAAGCCTCGAGGAGATTCCCGAGTTGTCCCTCGCAACTAGGCAGGAGTCCTGACGTCGCTGAACAAACACGTGGGTGGAAGGGCCATCCCCGTCGTAACTCGAGAATATACCCCAGGTTCCCGCCGCAACTCGAGAAAAACCATGAGACTTCCCCCTCGCCGCGAGATGAGGCCCGATTCCCCTGCACTGCGTGCAGAGCAATTCCGTGTTGCACATCACACATGAAAGGAGCCTTGATTTTCTTGATGGCACTCCAGAGAAACCCCAAGAACACTGTTTCAAGGCTAGAGGGACCCTGAGGTCACTGTAGCAACACGAAAGAGCTCCGTGGACCAAAAATCAACTCGAGATGAGAGGTTAGTCCCTGGCTTCGACTCCAGAGGAATACCACCTTACCACAAGCACCTCAAGAGGAGGCTTCTCTCAGCTTTAGGTATGTGAGAGGGACCCTGAGTTTGCGGCCTCAAGTGGAATGGAGACCGCGATGCCCTGACTCGAAATAAGGCCGGATATCCCTGCAGTGACTTGAATGCAGGCTCGTCTTGCATCTCCCAAGACGAAAGGATGTCTGAATCCCCTGTGGAGACCACAGAGATAGACCTAGTTCCCCACCTCATCGCGACCGGAGGCCTCACATCCTTTGAAAACTCCAGAGGTACGCGGAGATCAGTGCCTCCAAAGGAGACGATGCCTGACTCCTCGTGAAACTTGATAGGAGTCCCAGGATTCCTGTGGCACGTGGAAAGGGACCCTTGGTCTCCCGCCTCAGCTGGAGAGGCGTCCCAATTGCCCTGCCAAGCCTCGAGGAGAATCCCGAGTTGTCCCTCGCAACTAGGCAGGAGTCCTGACGTCACTGAACAAACACGTGGGTGGAAGGGCCATCCCCGTCGTAACTCGAGAATAAACCCCAGGTTGCCGCCGCAACTCGAGAAAAACCATGAGACTTCCCCCTCGCCGCGAGATGAGGCCTGATACCCTGCACTGCGTGCAGAGCAATTCCGTGTTGCACATCACACATGAAAGGAGCCTTGATTTCCTTGATGGCACTCCAGAGAAACCCCAAGAACACTGTTTCAAGGCTAGAGGGATCCTGAGGTCACTGTAGCAACACGAAAGAGCTCCGTGGACCAAAAATCAACTCGAGATGAGAGCTTTCCCCTGGCTTCGACTCCAGAGGAATACCACCTTACCACAAGCACCTCAAGAGGAGGCTTCTCTCAGCTCTAGCTATGTGAGAGGGACCCTGAGTTTGCGGCCTCAAGTGGAATTGACACTGCGATGCCCTGACGCGAAATAAGGCCGTATATCCCTGCAGTGACTTGAATGCAGGCTCGTCTTGCATCTCCCAAGATGAAAGGATGTCTGAATCCCCTGTGGAGACCGCAGAGAAAGAACTAGTTCCCCACATCATGGCGACCAGAGGCCTCACATCCTTTGAAAACTCCAGAGGTCCGCGGAGATCAGTGCCTCCAAAGGAGACGATGCCTGACTCCTCGTGAAACATGATAGGAGTCCCCGGATTCCTGTGGCACGTGGAAAGGGACACTTGGTCTCCCGCCTCAGCTGGAGAGGCGTCCCAATTGCCCTGCCAAGCCTCGAGGAGAATCCCGAGTTGTCCCTCGCAACTAGGCAGGAGTCTGACGTCGATGAACAAACACGTGGGTGGAAGGGCCATCCCCGTCGTAACTCGAGAATATACCCCAGGTTACCATCGCAACTCGAGAAAAACCATTAGACTTCTCCCTCGCCGCAAAATGAGGTCCGATACCCTGCACTGCGTGCAGAGCAATTC
The DNA here is from genome assembly GCF_910594005.1 of Cervus elaphus. Lineage (NCBI taxonomy): Eukaryota > Metazoa > Chordata > Mammalia > Artiodactyla > Cervidae > Cervus > Cervus elaphus. Next base: position 761,098 of record NC_057823.1, on the reverse strand, counting down.
CGTGTTGCACATCACACATGAAAGGAGCCTTGATTTCCTTGATGGCACTCCAGAGAAACCCCAAGAACACTGTTTCAACGTTCATGGATCCTGAGGTCACTGTAGCAACACGAAAGAGCTCCATGGACCAAAAATCAACTTGAGATGAGAGGTTAGTCCCTGGCTTCGAATCCAGAGGAATACCACCTTACCACAAGCACCTCAAGAGGAGGCTTCTCTCAGCTCTAGGTATGTGAGAGGGACCCTGAGTATGCGGCCTCAAGTGGAATGGAGACCGCGATGCCCTGACTCGAAATAAGGCCGGATATCCCTTCAGTGACTTGAATGCAGGCTCGTCTTGCATCTCCCAAGACGAATGGATATCTGAATCCTCTGTGAAGACCACAGAGAAAGACCTAGTTCCCCACCTCATGGCGACCGGAGGCCTCACATCCTTTGAAAACTCCAGAGGTACGCGGAGATCAGTGCCTCCAAAGGAGACGATGCCTGACTCCTCGTGAAAATTGATAGGAGTCCCAGGATTCCTGTGGCACGTGGAAAGGGACCCTTGGTCTCCCGCCTCAGCTGGAGAGGCGTCCCAATTGCCCTGCCAAGCCTCGAGGAGATTCCCGAGTTGTCCCTCGCAACTAGGCAGGAGTCCTAACGTCGCTGAACAAACACGTGGGTGGAAGGGCCATCCCCGTCGTAACTCGAGAATATACCCCAGGTTCCCGCCGCAACTCGAGAAAAACCATGAGACTTCCCCCTCGCCGCGAGATGAGGCCCGATTCCCGTGCACTGCGTGCAGAGCAATTCCGTGTTGCACATCACACATGAAAGGAGCCTTGATTTCCTTGATGGCACTCCAGAGAAACCCCAAGAACACTGTTTCAAGGCTAGAGGGATCCTGAGGTCACTGTAGCAACACGAAAGAGCTCCGTGGACCAAAAATCAACTCGAGATGAGAGGTTAGTCCCTGGCTTCGACTCCAGAGGAATACCACCTTACCACAAGCACCTCAAGAGGAGGCTTCTCTCAGCTCTAGGTATGTGAGAGGGACCCTGAGTTTGCGGCCTCAAGTGGAATGGAGACCGCGATGCCCTGACTCGAAATAAGGCCGGATATCCCTGCAGTGACTTGAATGCAGGCTCGTCTTGCATCTCCCAAGACGAAAGGATGTCTGAATCCGCTGTGGAGACCACAGAGATAGACCTAGTTCCCCACCTCATCGCGACCGGAGGCCTCACATCCTTTGAAAACTCCAGAGGTACGCGGAGATCAGTGCCTCCAAAGGAGACGATGCCTTACTCCTTGTGAAACTTGATAGGAGTCCCAGGATTCCTGTGGCACGTGGAAAGGGACCCTTGGTCTCCCGCCTCAGCTGGAGAGGGGTCCCAATTGCGCTGCGAAGCCTCGAGGAGAATCCCGAGTAGTCCCTCGCAAGAAGGCAGGAGTCCTGACGTCGCTGAACAAACACGTGTGTGGAAGGTCCATCCCCGTTGTAACTCGAGAATATACCCCAGGTTCCCGCCGCAACTTGAGAAAAACCATGAGACTTCCACCTCGCCGCGAGATGAGGCCTGATACCCTGCACTGCGTGCAGAGCAATTCCGTGTTGCACATCACACATGAAAGGAGCCTTGATTTCCTTGATGTCACTCCAGAGAAACCCCAAGAACACTGTTTCAAGGCTAGAGGGATCCTGAGGTCACTGTAGCAACACGAAAGAGCTCCGTGGACCAAAAATCAACTCGAGATGAGAGCTTTCCCCTGGCTTCGACTCCAGAGGAATACCACCTTACCACAAGCACCTCAAGAGGAGGCTTCTCTCAGCTCTAGCTATGTGAGAGGGACCCTGAGTTTGCGGCCTCAAGTGGAATTGACACTGCGATGCCCTGACGCGAAATAAGGCCGTATATCCCTGCAGTGACTTGAATGCAGGCTCGTCTTGCATCTCCCAAGATGAAAGGATGTCTGAATCCCCTGTGGAGACCGCAGAGAAAGACCTAGTTCCCCACATCATGGCGACCAGAGGCCTCACATCCTTTGAAAACTCCAGAGGTCCGCGGAGATCAGTGCCTCCAAAGGAGACGATGCCTGACTCCTCGTGAAACATGATAGGAGTCCCAGGATTCCTGTGGCACGTGGAAAGGGACACTTGGTCTCCCGCCTCAGCTGGAGAGGCGTCCCAATTGCCCTGCCAAGCCTCGAGGAGAATCCCGAGTTGTCCCTCGCAAATAGGCAGGAGTCTGACGTCGATGAACAAACACGTGGGTGGAAGGGCCATCCCCGTCGTAACTCGAGAATATACCCCAGGTTACCATCGCAACTCGAGAAAAACCATTAGACTTCTCCCTCGCCGCAAAATGAGGTCCGATACCCTGCACTGCGTGCAGAGCAATTCCGTGTTGCACATCACACATGAAAGGAGCCTTGATTTCCTTGATGGCACTCCAGAGAAACCCCAAGAACACTGTTTCAACGTTCATGGATCCTGAGGTCACTGTAGCAACACGAAAGAGCTCCGTGAACCAAAAATCAACTTGAGATGAGAGGTTAGTCCCTGGCTTCGAATCCAGAGGAATACCACCTTACCACAAGCACCTCAAGAGGAGGCTTCTCTCAGCTCTAGGTATGTGAGAGGGACCCTGAGTATGCGGCCTCAAGTGGAATGGAGACCGCGATGCCCTGACTCGAAATAAGGCCGGATATCCCTTCAGTGACTTGAATGCAGGCTCGTCTTGCATCTCCCAAGACGAATGGATATCTGAATCCTCTGTGGAGACCACAGAGAAAGACCTAGTTCCCCACCTCATGGCGACCGGAGGCCTCACATCCTTTGAAAACTCCAGAGGTACGCGGAGATCAGTGCCTCCAAAGGAGACGATGCCTGACTCCTCGTGAAAATTGATAGGAGTCCCAGGATTCCTGTGGCACGTGGAAAGGGACCCTTGGTCTCCCGCCTCAGCTGGAGAGGCATCCCAATTGCCCTGCCAAGCCTCGAGGAGATTCCCGAGTTGTCCCTCGCAACTAGGCAGGAGTCCTGACGTCGCTGAACAAACACGTGGGTGGAAGGGCCATCCCCGTCGTAACTCGAGAATATACCCCAGGTTCCCGCCGCAACTCGAGAAAAACCATGAGACTTCCCCCTCGCCGCGAGACGAGGCCCGATTCCCCTGCACTGCGTGCAGAGCAATTCCGTGTTGCACATCACACATGAAAGGAGCCTTGATTTTCTTGATGGCACTCCAGAGAAACCCCAAGAACACTGTTTCAAGGCTAGAGGGACCCTGAGGTCACTGTAGCAACACGAAAGAGCTCCGTGGACCAAAAATCAACTCGAGATGAGAGGTTAGTCCCTGGCTTCGACTCCAGAGGAATACCACCTTACCACAAGCACCTCAAGAGGAGGCTTCTCTCAGCTTTAGGTATGTGAGAGGGACCCTGAGTTTGCGGCCTCAAGTGGAATGGAGACCGCGATGCCCTGACTCGAAATAAGGCCGGATATCCCTGCAGTGACTTGAATGCAGGCTCGTCTTGCATCTCCCAAGACGAAAGGATGTCTGAATCCCCTGTGGAGACCACAGAGATAGACCTAGTTCCCCACCTCATCGCGACCGGAGGCCTCACATCCTTTGAAAACTCCAGAGGTACGCGGAGATCAGTGCCTCCAAAGGAGACGATGCCTGACTCCTCGTGAAACTTGATAGGAGTCCCAGGATTCCTGTGGCACGTGGAAAGGGACCCTTGGTCTCCCGCCTCAGCTGGAGAGGCGTCCCAATTGCCCTGCCAAGCCTCGAGGAGAATCCCGAGTTGTCCCTCGCAACTAGGCAGGAGTCCTGACGTCACTGAACAAACACGTGGGTGGAAGGGCCATCCCCGTCGTAACTCGAGAATAAACCCCAGGTTGCCGCCGCAACTCGAGAAAAACCATGAGACTTCCCCCTCGCCGCGAGATGAGGCCTGATACCCTGCACTGCGTGCAGAGCAATTCCGTGTTGCACATCACACATGAAAGGAGCCTTGATTTCCTTGATGGCACTCCAGAGAAACCCCAAGAACACTGTTTCAAGGCTAGAGGGATCCTGAGGTCACTGTAGCAACACGAAAGAGCTCCGTGGACCAAAAATCAACTCGAGATGAGAGCTTTCCCCTGGCTTCGACTCCAGAGGAATACCACCTTACCACAAGCACCTCAAGAGGAGGCTTCTCTCAGCTCTAGCTATGTGAGAGGGACCCTGAGTTTGCGGCCTCAAGTGGAATTGACACTGCGATGCCCTGACGCGAAATAAGGCCGTATATCCCTGCAGTGACTTGAATGCAGGCTCGTCTTGCATCTCCCAAGATGAAAGGATGTCTGAATCCCCTGTGGAGACCGCAGAGAAAGACCTAGTTCCCCACATCATGGCGACCAGAGGCCTCACATCCTTTGAAAACTCCAGAGGTCCGCGGAGATCAGTGCCTCCAAAGGAGACGATGCCTGACTCCTCGTGAAACATGATAGGAGTCCCCGGATTCCTGTGGCACGTGGAAAGGGACACTTGGTCTCCCGCCTCAGCTGGAGAGGCGTCCCAATTGCCCTGCCAAGCCTCGAGGAGAATCCCGAGTTGTCCCTCGCAACTAGGCAGGAGTCTGACGTCGATGAACAAACACGTGGGTGGAAGGGCCATCCCCGTCGTAACTCGAGAATATACCCCAGGTTACCATCGCAACTCGAGAAAAACCATTAGACTTCTCCCTCGCCGCAAAATGAGGTCCGATACCCTGCACTGCGTGCAGAGCAATTCCGTGTTGCACATCACACATGAAAGGAGCCTTGATTTCCTTGATGGCACTCCAGAGAAACCCCAAGAACACTGTTTCAACGTTCATGGATCCTGAGGTCACTGTAGCAACACGAAAGAGCTCCATGGACCAAAAATCAACTTGAGATGAGAGGTTAGTCCCTGGCTTCGAATCCAGAGGAATACCACCTTACCACAAGCACCTCAAGAGGAGGCTTTTCTCAGCTCTAGGTATGTGAGAGGGACCCTGAGTATGCGGCCTCAAGTGGAATGGAGACCGCGATGCCCTGACTCGAAATAAGGCCGGATATCCCTTCAGTGACTTGAATGCAGGCTCGTCTTGCATCTCCCAAGACGAATGGATATCTGAATCCTCTGTGAAGACCACAGAGAAAGACCTAGTTCCCCACCTCATGGCGACCGGAGGCCTCACATCCTTTGAAAACTCCAGAGGTACGCGGAGATCAGTGCCTCCAAAGGAGACGATGCCTGACTCCTCGTGAAAATTGATAGGAGTCCCAGGATTCCTGTGGCACGTGGAAAGGGACCCTTGGTCTCCCGCCTCAGCTGGAGAGGCGTCCCAATTGCCCTGCCAAGCCTCGAGGAGATTCCCGAGTTGTCCCTCGCAACTAGGCAGGAGTCCTGACGTCGCTGAACAAACACGTGGGTGGAAGGGCCATCCCCGTCGTAACTCGAGAATATACCCCAGGTTCCCGCCGCAACTCGAGAAAAACCATGAGACTTCCCCCTCGCCGCGAGATGAGGCCCGATTCCCGTGCACTGCGTGCAGAGCAATTCCGTGTTGCACATCACACATGAAAGGAGCCTTGATTTCCTTGATGGCACTCCAGAGAAACCCCAAGAACACTGTTTCAAGGCTAGAGGGATCCTGAGGTCACTGTAGCAACACGAAAGAGCTCCGTGGACCAAAAATCAACTCGAGATGAGAGGTTAGTCCCTGGCTTCGACTCCAGAGGAATACCACCTTACCACAAGCACCTCAAGAGGAGGCTTCTCTCAGCTCTAGGTATGTGAGAGGGACCCTGAGTTTGCGGCCTCAAGTGGAATGGAGACCGCGATGCCCTGACTCGAAATAAGGCCGGATATCCCTGCAGTGACTTGAATGCAGGCTCGTCTTGCATCTCCCAAGACGAAAGGATGTCTGAATCCGCTGTGGAGACCACAGAGATAGACCTAGTTCCCCACCTCATCGCGACCGGAGGCCTCACATCCTTTGAAAACTCCAGAGGTACGCGGAGATCAGTGCCTCCAAAGGAGACGATGCCTTACTCCTTGTGAAACTTGATAGGCGTCCCAGGATTCCTGTGGCACGTGGAAAGGGACCCTTGGTCTCCCGCCTCAGCTGGAGAGGGGTCCCAATTGCGCTGCCAAGCCTCGAGGAGAATCCCGAGTAGTCCCTCGCAAGAAGGCAGGAGTCCTGACGTCGCTGAACAAACACGTGTGTGGAAGGTCCATCCCCGTCGTAACTCGAGAATATACCCCAAGTTCCCGCCGCAACTAGAGAAAAACCATGAGACTTCCCCCTCGCCGCGAGATGAGGCCTGATACCCTGCACTGCGTGCAGAGCAATTCCGTGTTGCACATCACACATGAAAGGAGCCTTGATTTCCTTGATCACACTCCAGAGAAACCCCAAGAACACTGTTTCAAGGCTAGAGGGACCCTGAGGTCACTGTAGCAACACGAAAGAGCTCCGTGGACCAAAAATCAACTCGAGATGAGAGGTTAGTCCCTGGCTTCGACTCCAGAGGAATACCACCTTACCACAAGCACCTCAAGAGGAGGCTTCTCTCAGCTTTAGGTATGTGAGAGGGACCCTGAGTTTGCGGCCTCAAGTGGAATGGAGACCGCGATGCCCTGACTCGAAATAAGGCCGGATATCCCTGCAGTGACTTGAATGCAGGCTCGTCTTGCATCTCCCAAGACGAAAGGATGTCTGAATTCCCTGTGGAGACCACAGAGAAAGACCTAGTTCCCCACCTCATCGCGACCGGAGGCCTCACATCCTTTGAAAACTCCAGAGGTACGCGGAGATCAGTGCCTCCAAAGGAGACGATGCCTGACTCCTCGTGAAACTTGATAGGAGTCCCAGGATTCCTGTGGCACGTGGAAAGGGACCCTTGGTCTCCCGCCTCAGGTGGAGAGGCGTCCCAATTGCCCTGCCAAGCCTCGAGGAGAATCCCGAGTTGTCCCTCACAACTAGGCAGGAGTCCGGACATGGCTGAACAAACACGTGGGTGGAAGGGCCATCCCCGTCGTAACTCGAGAATATACCCCAGGTTCCCATCGCAACTCGAGAAAAACCGTGAGACTTCCCCCTCGACGCAAAATAAGGCCCGATACCCTGCACTGCGTGCAGAGCAATTCCGTGTTGCACATCACACATGAAAGGAGCCTTGATTTCCTTGATGGCACTCCAGAGAAACCCCAAGAACACTGTTTCAAGGCTAGAGGAATCCTGAGGTCACTGTAGCAACACGAAAGAGCTCCGTGGACCAAAAGTCAACTCGAGATGAGAGGTTAGTCCCTGGCTTCGACTCCAGGGGAATACCACCTTACCACAAGCACTTCAAGAGGAGGCTTCTCTCAGCTCTAGGTATGTGAGAGGGACCCTGATTTTGCGGCCTCAAGTGGAATGGACACTGTGATACCCTGACGCAAAATAAGGCCGGATATCCCTGCAGTGCCTTGAATGCAGGCTCGTCTTGCATCTCCCAAGATGAAAGGATGTCTGAATCCCCTGTGGAGACCGCAGAGAAAGACCTAGTTCCCCACCTCATGGCGACCGGAGGCCTCACATCCTTTGCAAACTCCAGAGGTCCGCGGAGATCAGTGCCTCCAAAGGAGACGATGCCTGACTCCTCGTGAAACTTGATAGGAGTCCCCGGATTCCTGTGGCACGTGGAAAGGGACACTTGGTCTCCCGCCTCAGCTGGAGAGGCGTCCCAACTGCCCTGCCAAGCCTCGAGGAGAATCCCGAGTTGTCCCTTGCAACTAGGCAGGAGTCTGACGTCGCTGAACAAACACGTGGGTGGAAGGGCCATCCCCGTCGTAACTCGAGAATATACCCCAGGTTACCATCGCAATTCGAGAAAAACCATTAGACTTCCCCCTCGCCGCAACATGAGGTCCGATACCCTGCACTGCGTGCAGAGCAATTCCGTGTTGTACATCACACATGAAAGGAGCCTTGATTTCCTTGATGGCACTCCAGAGAAACCCCAAGGACACTGTTTCAAGGTTGAGGGATCCTGAGGTCACTGTAGCAACACGAAAGAGCTCCGTGGACCAAAAATCAACTCGAAATGAGAGGTTAGTCCCTGGCTTCGACTCCAGAGGAATACCACCTTAGCACAAGCACCTCAAGAGGAGGCTTCTCTCAGCTCTAGGTATGTGAGAGGGACCCTGAGTATGCGGCCTCAAGTGGAAATGAGACCGCGATCCCCTGACTCGAAATAAGGCCGGATATCCATACAGTGACTTGAATGCAGGCTCGTCTTGCATCTCCCAAGACGAAAGGATGTCTGAATCCCCTGTGGAGACCACAGAGAAAGACCTAGTTCCCCACATCATGGCGACCGGAGGCCTCACATCCTTTGAAAATTCCAGAAGTACGCGGAGATAAGTGCCTCCAAAGGAGACGATGCCTGACTCCTCGTGAAACTTGATAGGAGTCCCAGGATTCCTGTGGCACGTGGAAAGGGACACTTGGTCTCCCGCCTCAGTTGGAGAGGCGTCCCAATTGCCCTGCCAAGCCTCGAGGAGATTCCCGAGGTGTCCCTCGCAACTAGGCAGAAGTCCTGACGTCGCTGAACAAACACGTGGGTGGAAGGGCCATCCCCGTCGTAACTCGAGAATATACCCCAGGTTCCCGCCGCAACTCGAGAAAAACCATGAGACTTCCCCCTCGCCGCGAGATGAGGCCAGATTCCCCTGCACTGCGTGCAGAGCAATTCCGTGTTGCACATCACACATGAAAGGAGCTTTGATTTTCTTGATGGCACTTCAGAGAAACCCCAAGAACACTGTTTCAAGGCTAGAGGGACCCTGAGGTCACTGTAGCAACACGAAAGAGCTCCATGGACCAAAAATCAACTCGAGATGAGAGGTTAGTCCCTGGCGTCGACTCCAGAGGAATACCACCTTACCACAAGCACCTCAAGAGGAGGCTTCTCTCAGCTTTAGGTATGTGAGAGGGACCCTGAGTTTGCAGCCTCAAGTGGAATGGACACCGCGATGCCCTGGCTCGAAATAAGGCCGGATATCCCTGCAGTGACTTGAATGCAGGCTCGTCTTGCATCTCCCAAGACGAAAGGATGTCTGAATCCCCTGTGGAGACCACAGAGAAAGACCTAGTTCCCCACCTCATCGCGACCGGAGGCCTCACATCCTTTGAAAACTCCAGAGGTACGCGGAGATCAGTGCCTCCAAAGGAGACGATGCCTGACTCCTCGTGAAACTTGATAGGAGTCCCAGGATTCCTGTGGCACGTGGAAAGGGACCCTTGGTCTCCCGCCTCAGATGGAGAGGCGTCCCAATTGCCCTGCCAAGCCTCGAGGAGAATCCCGAGTTGTCCCTCGCAACTAGGCAGGAGTCCTGTCGTCGCTGAAGAAACACGTGTGTGGAAGGGCCATCCCCGTCGTAACTCGAGAATATACCCCAGGTTCCCGCCGCAACTCGAGAAAAACCATGAGACTTCCCCCTCGCCGCGAGATGAGGCCCGATTCCCCTGCACTGCGTGCAGAGCAATTCCGTGTTGCACATCACACATGAAAGGAGCCTTGATTTCCTTGATGGCACTCCAGAGAAACCCCAAGAACACTGTTTCAAGGTTGAGGGATCCTGAGGTCACTGTAGCAACATGAAAAAGCTCTGTGGACCAAAAATCAACTCGAGATGAGAGGTTAGTCCCTGGCTTCGACTCCAGAGGAATACCACCTTACCACAAGCACCTCAAGAGGAGGCTTCTCTCAGCTCTATGTATGTGAGAGGGACCCTGAGTTTGCGGCCTCAAGTGGAATGGAGACCGCGATGCCCTGACTCGAAATAAGGCCGGATATCCCTGCAGTGACTTGAATGCAGGCTCGTCTTGCATCTCCCAAGACGAAAGGATGTCTGAATCCCCTGTGGAGACCACAGAGAAAGACCTAGTTCCCCACCTCATCGCGACCGGAGGCCTCACATCCTTTGAAAACTCCAGAGGTACGCGGAGATCAGTGCCTCCAAAGGAGACGATGCCTGACTCCTCGTGAAACTTGATAGGAGTCCCAGGATTCCTGTGGCACGTGGAAAGGGACCCTTGGTCTCCCGCCTCAGCTGGAGAGGCGTCCCAATTGCCCTGCCAAGCCTCGAGGAGAATCCCGAGTTGTCCCTCACAACTAGGCAGGAGTCCGGACATGGCTGAACAAACACGTGGGTGGAAGGGCCATCCCCGTCGTAACTCGAGAATATACCCCAGGTTCCCATCGCAACTCGAGAAAAACCGTGAGACTTCCCCCTCGACGCAAAATAAGGCCCGATACCCTGCACTGCGTGCAGAGCAATTCCGTGTTGCACATCACACATGAAAGGAGCCTTGATTTCCTTGATGGCACTCCAGAGAAACCCCAAGAACACTGTTTCAAGGCTAGAGGAATCCTGAGGTCACTGTAGCAACACGAAAGAGCTCCGTGGACCAAAAGTCAACTCGAGATGAGAGGTTAGTCCCTGGCTTCGACTCCAGGGGAATACCACCTTACCACAAGCACTTCAAGAGGAGGCTTCTCTCAGCTCTAGGTATGTGAGAGGGACCCTGATTTTGCGGCCTCAAGTGGAATGGACACTGTGATACCCTGACGCAAAATAAGGCCGGATATCCCTGCAGTGCCTTGAATGCAGGCTCGTCTTGCATCTCCCAAGATGAAAGGATGTCTGAATCCCCTGTGGAGACCGCAGAGAAAGACCTAGTTCCCCACCTCATGGCGACCGGAGGCCTCACATCCTTTGCAAACTCCAGAGGTCCGCGGAGATCAGTGCCTCCAAAGGAGACGATGCCTGACTCCTCGTGAAACTTGATAGGAGTCCCCGGATTCCTGTGGCACGTGGAAAGGGACCCATGGTCTCCCGCCTCAGCTGGAGAGGCGTCCCAACTGCCCTGCCAAGCCTCGAGGAGAATCCCGAGTTGTCCCTTGCAACTAGGCAGGAGTCTGACGTCGCTGAACAAACACGTGGGTGGAAGGGCCATCCCCGTCGTAACTCGAGAATATACCCCAGGTTACCATCGCAATTCGAGAAAAACCATTAGACTTCCCCCTCGCCGCAACATGAGGTCCGATACCCTGCACTGCGTGCAGAGCAATTCCGTGTTGTACATCACACATGAAAGGAGCCTTGATTTCCTTGATGGCACTCCAGAGAAACCCCAAGGACACTGTTTCAAGGTTGAGGGATCCTGAGGTCACTGTAGCAACACGAAAGAGCTCCGTGGACCAAAAATCAACTCGAAATGAGAGGTTAGTCCCTGGCTTCGACTCCAGAGGAATACCACCTTAGCACAAGCACCTCAAGAGGAGGCTTCTCTCAGCTCAAGGTATGTGAGAGGGACCCTGAGTATGCGGCCTCAAGTGGAAATGAGACCGCGATCCCCTGACTCGAAATAAGGCCGGATATCCATACAGTGACTTGAATGCAGGCTCGTCTTGCATCTCCCAAGACGAAAGGATGTCTGAATCCCCTGTGGAGACCACAGAGAAAGACCTAGTTCCCCACATCATGGCGACCGGAGGCCTCACATCCTTTGAAAATTCCAGAAGTACGCGGAGATAAGTGCCTCCAAAGGAGACGATGCCTGACTCCTCGTGAAACTTGATAGGAGTCCCAGGATTCCTGTGGCACGTGGAAAGGGACACTTGGTCTCCCGCCTCAGTTGGAGAGGCGTCCCAATTGCCCTGCCAAGCCTCGAGGAGATTCCCGAGGTGTCCCTCGCAACTAGGCAGAAGTCCTGACGTCGCTGAACAAACACGTGGGTGGAAGGGCCATCCCCGTCGTAACTCGAGAATATACCCCAGGTTCCCGCCGCAACTCGAGAAAAACCATGAGACTTCCCCCTCGCCGCGAGATGAGGCCAGATTCCCCTGCACTGCGTGCAGAGCAATTCCGTGTTGCACATCACACATGAAAGGAGCTTTGATTTTCTTGATGGCACTTCAGAGAAACCCCAAGAACACTGTTTCAAGGCTAGAGGGACCCTGAGGTCACTGTAGCAACACGAAAGAGCTCCATGGACCAAAAATCAACTCGAGATGAGAGGTTAGTCCCTGGCGTCGACTCCAGAGGAATACCACCTTACCACAAGCACCTCAAGAGGAGGCTTCTCTCAGCTCTAGGTATGTGAGAGGGACCCTGAGTTTGCAGCCTCAAGTGGAATGGACACCGCGATGCCCTGGCTCGAAATAAGGCCGGATATCCCTGCAGTGACTTGAATGCAGGCTCGTCTTGCATCTCCCAAGACGAAAGGATGTCTGAATCCCCTGTGGAGACCACAGAGAAAGACCTAGTTCCCCACCTCATCGCGACCGGAGGCCTCACATCCTTTGAAAACTCCAGAGGTACGCGGAGATCAGTGCCTCCAAAGGAGACGATGCCTGACTCCTCGTGAAACTTGATAGGAGTCCCAGGATTCCTGTGGCACGTGGAAAGGGACCCTTGGTCTCCCGCCTCAGATGGAGAGGCGTCCCAATTGCCCTGCCAAGCCTCGAGGAGAATCCCGAGTTGTCCCTCGCAACTAGGCAGGAGTCCTGTCGTCGCTGAAGAAACACGTGTGTGGAAGGGCCATCCCCGTCGTAACTCGAGAATATACCCCAGGTTCCCGCCGCAACTCGAGAAAAACCATGAGACTTCCCCCTCGCCGCGAGATGAGGCCCGATTCCCCTGCACTGCGTGCAGAGCAATTCCGTGTTGCACATCACACATGAAAGGAGCCTTGATTTCCTTGATGGCACTCCAGAGAAACCCCAAGAACACTGTTTCAAGGTTGAGGGATCCTGAGGTCACTGTAGCAACATGAAAAAGCTCTGTGGACCAAAAATCAACTCGAGATGAGAGGTTAGTCCCTGGCTTCGACTCCAGAGGAATACCACCTTACCACAAGCACCTCAAGAGGAGGCTTCTCTCAGCTCTATGTATGTGAGAGGGACCCTGAGTTTGCGGCCTCAAGTGGAATGGAGACCGCGATGCCCTGACTCGAAATAAGGCCGGATATCCCTGCAGTGACTTGAATGCAGGCTCGTCTTGCATCTCCCAAGACGAAAGGATGTCTGAATCCCCTGTGGAGACCACAGAGAAAGACCTAGTTCCCCACCTCATCGCGACCGGAGGCCTCACATCCTTTGAAAACTCCAGAGGTACGCGGAGATCAGTGCCTCCAAAGGAGACGATGCCTGACTCCTCGTGAAACTTGATAGGAGTCCCAGGATTCCTGTGGCACGTGGAAAGGGACCCTTGGTCTCCCGCCTCAGCTGGAGAGGCGTCCCAATTGCCCTGCCAAGCCTCGAGGAGAATCCCGAGTTGTCCCTCACAACTAGGCAGGAGTCCGGACATGGCTGAACAAACACGTGGGTGGAAGGGCCATCCCCGTCGTAACTCGAGAATATACCCCTGGTTCCCATCGCAACTCGAGAAAAACCATGAGACTTCCCCCTCGACGCAAAATAAGGCCCGATACCCTGCACTGCGTGCAGAGCAATTCCGTGTTGCACATCACACATGAAAGGAGCCTTGATTTCCTTGATGGCACTCCAGAGAAACCCCAAGAACACTGTTTCAAGGCTAGAGGAATCCTGAGGTCACTGTAGCAACACGAAAGAGCTCCGTGGACCAAAAGTCAACTCGAGATGAGAGGTTAGTCCCTGGCTTCGACTCCAGGGGAATACCACCTTACCACAAGCACTTCAAGAGGAGGCTTCTCTCAGCTCTAGGTATGTGAGAGGGACCCTGATTTTGCGGCCTAAAGTGGAATGGACACTGCGATGCCCTGACGCAAAATAAGGCTGGATATCCCTGCAGTGCCTTGAATGCAGGCTCGTCTTGCATCTCCCAAGATGAAAGGATGTCTGAATCCCCTGAGGAGACCGCAGAGAAAGACCTAGTTCCCCACCTCATGGCGACCGGAGGCCTCACATCCTTTGCAAACTCGAGACGTCCGCGGAGATCAGTGCCTCCAAATGAGACGATGCCTGACTCCTCGTGAAACTTGATAGGAGTCCCACGATTTCTGTGGCACGTGGAAAGGGACCCATGGTCTCCCGCCTCAGCTGGACAGGCGTCCCAATTGCCCTGCCAAGCCTCGAGGAGATTCCCGAGTTGTCCCTCGCAACTAGGCAGGAGTCCTTACGTCGCTGAACAAACACGTGGGTGGAAGGGCCATCCCCGTCGTAACTCGAGAATATACCCCAGGTTCCCGCCACAACTCGAGAAAAACCATGAGACTTCCCCCTCGCCGCGAGATGAGGCCCGATTCCCCTGCACTGCGTGCAGAGCAATTCCGTGTTGCACATCACACATGAAAGGAGCCTTGATTTCCTTGATGGCACTCCAGAGAAACCCCAAGAACACTGTTTCAAGGTTAGAGGGTCCCTGAGGTCACTGTAGCAACACGAAAGAGCTCCGTGGACCAAAAATCAACTCGAGATGAGAGGTTAGTCCCTGGCTTCGACTCCAGAGGAATACCACCTTGCCACAAGCACCTCAAGAGGAGGCTTCTCTCAGCTTTAGGTATGTGAGAGGGACCCTGAGTTTGCGGCGTCAAGTGGAACGGACACCGCGATGCCCTGGCTCAAAATAAGGCCAGATATCCCTGCAGGGACTTGAATGCAGGCTCGTCTTGCATCTCCCAAGACGAAAGGATGTCTGAATCCCCTGTGGAGACCACAGAGAACGACCTACTTCGCCACCTCAACGCGACTGGAGGCCTCACATCGTTTGAAAACTCCAGAGGTACGCGGAGATCAGTGCCTCCAAAGGAGACGAGGCCTGACTCCTCGTGAAACTTGATAGGAGTCCCAGGATTCCTGTGGCACGTGGAAAGGGACCCTTGGTCTCCCGGCTCAGCTGGAGAGGCGTCCCAATTGCCCTGCCAAGCCTCGAGGAGAATCCAGAGTTGTCCCTCGCAACTAGGCAGGAGTCCTGCCGTCGCTGAACTAACACGTGTGTGGAAGGGCCATCCCCGTCGTAACTCGAGAATATACCCCAGGTTCCCGCCGCAACTCGAGAAAAACCATGAGACTTCCCCCTCGCCCTGAGATGAGGCCCGATTCCCCTGCACTGCGTGCAGAGCAATTCCGTGTTGCACATCACACATGAAAGGAGCCTTGATTTCCTTGATGGCACTCCAGAGAAACCCCAAGAACACTGTTTCAAGGCTAGAGGGATCCTCAGGTCACTGTAGCAACAAGAAAGAGCTCCGTGGACCAAAAATCAACTCGAGATGACAGGTTAGTCCCTGGCTTCGACTCCAGAGGAATACCACCTTACCACAAGCACCACAAGAGGTGGCTTCTCTCAGCTCTAGGTATATGAGAGGGACCCTGAGTTTGCGGCCTCAAGTGGAATGGACACCGCGATGCCCTGACTCGAAATAAGGCCGTATATCCCTGCAGTGACTTGAATGCAGGCTCGTCTTGCATCTCCCAAGACGAAAGGATGTCTGAATCCCATGTGGAGACCACAGAGAAAGACCTAGTTCCCCACCTCTTCGCGACCGGAGGCCTCACATCCTTTGAAAACTCCAGAGGTACGCGGAGATCAGTGCCTCCAAAGGAGACGATGCCTGACTCCTCGTGAAACTTGATAGGAGTCCCAGGATTCCTGTGGCACGTGGAAAGGGACCCTTGGTCTCCCGCCTCAGCTGGAGAGGCGTACCAATTGCCCTGCGAAGCCTCGAGGAGAATCCCGAATTGTCCTTCGCAACTATGCAGAGGTCCTGACGTCGCTGAACAAACACTTGGGTGGAAGGGCCATCCCCGTCGTAACTCGAGAATATACCCCAGGTTCCCGCCGCAACTCGAGAAAAACCATGAGACTTCCCCCTCGACGCAAAATAAGGCCCGATACCCTGCACTGCGTGCAGAGCAATTCCGTGTTGCACATCACACATGAAAGGAGCCTTGATTTCCTTGATGGCACTCCAGAGAAACCCCAAGAACACTGTTTCAAGGCTAGAGGGATCCTGAGGTCACTGTAGCAACACGAAAGAGCTCCGTGGACCAAAAGTCAACTCGAGATGAGAGGTTAGTCCCTGGCTTCGACTCCAGGGGAATACCACCTTACCACAAGCACTTCAAGAGGAGGCTTCTCTCAGCTCTAGGTATGTGAGAGGGACCCTGATTTTGCGGCCTCAAGTGGAATGGACACTGCGATGCCCTGACTCGAAATAAGGCCGGATATCCCTGCAGTGACTTGAATGCAGGCTCGTCTTGCATCTCCCAAGATGAAAGGATGTCTGAATCCCCTGTGGAGACCGCAGAGAAAGACCTAGTTCCCCACCTCATGGCGACCGGAGGCCTCACATCCTTTGAAAACTCCAGAGGTCCGCGGAGATCAGTGCCTCCAAAGGAGACGATGCCTGACTCCTCGTGAAACTTGATAGGAGTCCCCGGATTCCTGTGGCACGTGGAAAGGGACACTTGGTCTCCCGCCTCAGCTGGAGAGGCGTCCCAATTGCCCTGCCAAGCCTCGAGGAGAATCCTGAGTTGTCCCTCGCAACTAGGCAGGAGTCTGACGTCGCTGAACAAACACGTGGGTGGAAGGGCCATCCCAGTCGTAACTCGAGAATATACCCCAGGTTACCATCACAACACGAGAAAAACCATTAGACTTCCCCCTCGCCGCAAAATGAGGTCCGATATCCTGCACTGCGTGCAGAGCAATTCCGTGTTGCACATCACACATGAAAGGAGCCTTGATTTCCTTGATGGCACTCCAGAGAAACCCCAAGAACACTGTTTCAAGGCTAGCGGGATCCTGAGGTCACTGTAGCAACACGAAAGAGCTCCGTGGACCAAAAATCAACTCGAGATGAGAGGTTAGTCCCTGGCTTCGACTCCAGAGGAATACCACCTTACCACAAGCACCTCAAGAGGAGGCTTCTCTCAGCTCTAGCTATGTGCTGAGTTTGCGGCCTCAAGTGGTATGGACACCGCGATGCCCTGACTCGAAATAAGGCCGGATATCCCTGCAGTGACTTGAATGCAGGCTCGTCTTGCATCTCCCAAGAAGAAAGGGTGTCCGAATCCCCTGTGGAGACCACAGAAAAAGACCTAGTTTCCCACCTCATGGCGACCGGAGGCCTCACATCCTTTGAAAACTCCAGAGGTACGCGGAGATCAGTGCCTCCAAAGGAGACGATGCCTGACTCCTCGTGAAACTTGATAGGAGTCCCAGGATTCCTGTGTCACGTGGAAAGGGACCCTTGGTCTCCCGCCACAGCTGGAGAGGCGTCCCAATTGCCCTGCCAAGCCTCGAGGAGAATCCCGAGTTGTACCTCGCAACTAGGCAGGAGTCCTGACGTCGCTGAACAAACACGTGGGTGGAAGGGCCATCCCCATCTTAACTCGAGAATATACCCCAGGTTCCCGCCGCAACTCGAGAAAAACCATGAGACTTCCCCCTCGCCGCGAGATGAGGCCCGATTCCTCTGCACTGCATGCAGAGCAATTCGGTGTTGAACATTACACATGAAAGGAGCCTTGATTTCCTTGATGGCACTCCAGAGAAACCCCAAGAACACTGTTTCAAGGCTAGAGGGATCCTGAGGTCACTGTAGCAACACGAAAGAGCTCCGTGGACCAAGAATCAACTCGAGATGAGAGGTTAGTCCCTGGATTCAACTCCAGAGGTATACCACCTTACCACAAGCACCTCAAGAGGAGGCTTCTCTCAGCTCTAGGTATGTGAGAGGGACCCTAATTTTGCGGCCTAAAGTGGAATGGACACCGCGATGCCCTGACGCGAAATAAGGCCGGATATCCCTGCAGTGACTTGAATGCAGGCTCATCTTGCATCTCCCAAAATGAACGAATGTCTGAATCCCCTGTGGAGACAACAGAGAAAGACCTAGTTTCCCACCTCACGGCGACCGGAGGCCTCACATCCTTTGAAAACTCCAGAGGTACGCGGAGATCAGTGCCTCCAAAGGAGACGATGCCTGACTCCTCGTGAAACATGATAGGAGTCCCAGGATTCTTGTGGCACGTGGAAAGGGACCCTTGGTCTCCCGCCTGAGCTGGCGAGGCGTCCCAATTGCCCTGCCAAGCCTCGAGGAGAATCCCGAATTGTTCCTCGCAACTAGGCAGGAGTCCTGACGTCGCTGAACAAACACGTGTGTGGAAGGTCCATCCCCGTCGTAACTCGAGAATATACCCCAGGTTCCCGCCGCAACTCGAGAAAAACCATGAGACTTCCCCCTCGCCGCGAGATGAGGCCTGATTCTCCTGCACTGCGTGAAGAGCAATTCCGTGTTGCACATCACACATGAAAGGAGCCTTGATTTCCTTGATGGCACTCCAGAGAAACCCCAAGAACACTGTTTCAAGGCTAGAGGGATCCTGAGATCACTGTAGCAACACGAAAGAGCTCCGTGGACCAAAAATCAACTCGAGATGAGAGGTTAGTCCCTGGCTTCGACTCCAGAGGAAAACCACCTTACCACAAGCAGCTCAAGAGGAGGGTTCTCTCAGCTCTAGGTATGTGACAGGGACCCTGAGTTTGCGGCCTCAAGTGGAATGGACACCGCGATGCCCTGACTCGAAATAAGGCCGGATATCCCTGCAGTGACTTGAATGCAGGCTCGTCTTGCATCTCCCAAGATGAAAGGATGTCTGAATCCCCTGTGGAGACCACAGAGAAAGACCTAGTTCCCCACCTCATCGCGACCGGAGGCCTCACATCCTTTGAAAAATCCAGAGGTACGCGGAGATCAGTGCCTCCAAAGGAGACGATGCCTGACTCCTCGTGAAACTTGATAGGAGTCCCAGGATTACTGTGGCACGTGGAAACGGACCCTTGGTCTCCCTCCTCAGCTGGAGAGTCGTCCCAATTGCCCTGCCAAGCCTCGAGGAGAATCGCGAGTTGTCCCACGCAACTAGGCAGGAGTCCTGACGTCGCTGAACAAACACGTGGGTGGAAGGGCCATCCCCGTCGTAACTCGAGAATATACCCCAGGTTCCCGCCGCAACTCGGGAAAAATCATGAGACTTCCCCCTCGCCGCGAAATGAGGCCCGATGCCCCTGCACTGCGTGCAGAGCAATTCCGTGTTGCACATCACACATGAAAGGAGCCTTGATTTCCTTGATGGCACTCCAGAGAAACCCCAAGAACACTGTTTCAAGGTTGAGGGATCCTGAGGTCACTGCAGCAACACGAAAGAGCTCTGTGGACCAAAAATCAACTCGAGACGAGAGGTTAGTCCCTGGCTTCGAATCCAGAGGAATACCACCTTACCACAAGCACCTCAAGAGGAGGCTTCTCTCAGCTCTATGTATGTGAGAGGGACCCTGAGTTTGCGGCCTCAAGTGGAATGGACACCGCGATGCCCTGACTCGAAATAAGGCCGGATATCCCTGCAGTGACTTGAATGCAGGCTCGTCTTGCATCTCCCAAGACGAAAGGATGTCTGAATTCGCTGTGGAGACCATAGAGAAAGACCTAGTTCCCCACCTCTTCGCGACCGGAGGCCTCACATCCTTTGAAAACTCCAGAGGTCCGCGGAGATCAGTGCCTCCAAAGGAGACGATGCCTGACTCCTCGTGAAACTTGATAGGAGTCCCAGGATTCCTGTGGCACGTGGAAAGGGACTCTTGGTCTCCCGCCTCAGGTGGAGAGGCGTCCCAATTGCCCTGCCAAGCCTCGAGGAGAATCCCGAGTTGTCCCTCGCAACTAGGCAGGAGTCCGGACATGGCTGAACAAACACGTGGGTGGAAGGGCCATCCCCGTCGTAACTCGAGAATATACCGCAGGTTACCATCGCAACACGAGAAAAACCATTAGACTTCCCCCTCGCCGCAAAATGAGGTCCGATACCCTGCACTGCGTGCAGACCAATTCCGTGTTGCACATCACACATGAAAGGAGCCTTGATTTTCTTGATGGCACTCCAGAGAAACCCCAAGAACACTGTTTCAAGGCTAGAGGGACCCTGAGGTCACTGTAGCAACACGAAAGAGCTCCGTGGACCAAAAATCAACTCGAGATGAGATGTTAGTCCCTGGCTTCAACTCCAGAGGAATACCAGTTTACCACAAGCACCTCAAGAGAAGGCTTCTCTCAGCTTTAGGTATGTGAGAGGGACCCTGAGTTTGCGGCCTCAAGTGGAATGGAGACCGCGATGCCCTGGCTCGAAAGCAGGCTGGATATCCCTGCAGTGACTTGAATGCAGGCTCGTCTTGCATCTCCGAAGACGAAAGGATGTCTGAATCCCCTGTGGAGACCACAGAGAAAGACCTAGTTTCCCACCTCATGGCGACCGGAGGCCTCACATCCTTTGAAAACTCCAGAGGTACGCGGAGATCAGTGCCTCCAAAGGAGACGATGCCTGACTCCTCGTGAAACTTGATAGGAGACCCAGGATTCCTGTGGCACGTGAAAAGGGACCCTTGGTCTCCCGCCTCAGGTGGAGAGGCGTCCCAATTGCCCTGCCAAGCCTCGAGGAGAATCCCGAGTTGTCCCTCGCAACTAGGCAGGAGTCCTGACATCGCTGAACAAACACGTGGGTGGAAGGGCCATCCCCGTCGTAACTCGAGAATATACCCCAGGTTCCCGCCACAACTCGAGAAAAACCATGAGACTTCCCCCTCACCGCGAGATGAGGCCCGATTCCCCTGCACTGCGTGCAGAGCAATTCCGTGTTGCACATCACACATGAAAGGAGCCTTGATTTCCTTGATGGCACTCCAGAGAATCCCCAAGAACATTGTTTCAAGGTTGAGGGATCCTGAGGTCACTGTAGCAACACGAAAGAGCTCCGTGGACCAAAAATCAACTCGAGATGAGAGGTTAGTCCCTGGCTTCGACTCCAGAGGTATACCACCTTAACACAAGCACCTCAAGAGGAGGCTTCTCTCAGCTCTAGGTATGTGAGAGGGACCCTGAGTTTGCGGCCTCAAGTGGAATGGAGACTGCGATGCCCTGACTCGAAATAAGGCCGGATATCCCTGCAGTAACTTGAATGCAGGCTCGTCTTGCATCTCCCAAGACGAAAGGATGTCTGAATCCCCTGTGGAGACCACAGAGAAAGACCTAGTTCCCCACCTCATGGCGACCGGAGGCCTCACATCCTTTGAAAACTCCAGAGGTACGCGGAGATCAGTGCCTCCAAAGGAGACGATGCCTGACTCCTCGTGAAACTTGATAGGAGTCCCCGGATTCCTGTGGCACGTGGAAAGGGACACTTGGTCTCCCGCCTCAGCTGGAGAGGCGTCCCAATTGCCCTGCCAAGCCTCGAGGAGAATCCCGAGTTGTCCCTCGCAACTAGGCAGGAGTCTGACGTCGCTGAACAAACACGTGGGTGGAAGGGCCATCCCCGTCGTAACTCGAGAATATACCCCAGGTTACCATCACAACTCGAGAAAAACCATTAGACTTCCCCCTCGCCGCAAAATGAGGTCCGATACCCTGCACTGCGTGCAGAGCAATTCCGTGTTGCACATCACACATGAAAGGAGCCTTGATTTCCTTGATGGCACTCCAGAGAAACCCCAAGAACACTGTTTCAAGGCTAGCGGGATCCTGAGGTCAATGTAGCAACACGAAAGAGTTCCGTGGACCAAAAATCAACTCGAGATGAGAGGTTAGTCCCTGGCTTCGACTCCAGAGGAATACCACCTTATCACAAGCACCTCAAGAGAAGGCTTCTCTCAGCTCTAGCTATGTGCTGAGTTTGCGGCCTCAAGTGGAATGGACACCGCGATGCCCTGACTCGAAATAAGGCCGGATATCCCTGCAGTGACTTGAATGCAGGCTCGTCTTGCATCTCCCAAGACGAAAGGGTGTCCGAATCCCCTGTGGAGACCACAGAGAATGTCCTAGTTCCCCACCTCATCGCGACCGGAGGCCTCACATCCTTTGAAAACTCCAGAGGTCCGCGGAGATCAGTGCCTCCAAAGGAGACGATGCCTGACTCCTCGTGAAACTTGATAGGAGTCCCAGAATTCCTGTGGCACGTGGAAAGGGACCCTTGGTCTCCCGCCTCAGCTGGAGAGGCGTCCCAATTGCCCTGCCAAGCCTCGAGGAGAATCCCGAGTTGTCCCTCGCAACTAGGCAGGAGTCCTGACGTCGCTGAACAAACACGTGGGTGGAAGGGCCATCCCCGTCGTAACTCGAGAATATACCCCAGGTTCCCGCCGCAACTCGAGACAAACCATGAGACTTCCCCCTCGCCGCGAGATGAGGCCCGATTCCCCTGCACTGCGTGCAGAGCAATTCCGTGTTGAACGTCACACATGAAAGGAGTCTTGATTTCCTTGATGGCACTCCAGAGAAACCCCAAGAACACTGTTTCAAGGCTAGAGGGATCCTGAGGTCACTGTAGCAACACGAAAGAGCTCCGTGGACCAAGAATCAACTCGAGATGAGAGGTTAGTGACTGGATTCAACTCCAGAGGTATACCACCTTACCACAAGCACCTCAAGAGGCGGCTTCTCTCAGCTCTATGTATGTGAGAGGGACTCTGAGTTTGCGGCCTCAAGTGGAATGGAGACCGCGATGCCCTGACTCGAAATAAGGCCGGATATCCCTGCAGTGACTTGAATGCAGGCTCCTCTTGCATCTCCCAAGACGAAAGGATGTCTGAATCCCCTGTGGAGACCACAGAGAAAGACCTAGTTCCCCACCTCATTGCGACCGGAGGCCTCACATCCTTTGAAAACTCCAGAGGTACGCGGAGATCAGTGCCTCCAAAGGAGACGATGCCTGACTCCTCGTGAAACTTGATAGGAGTCCCAGGTTTCCTGTGGCACGTGGAAAGGGACCCTTGGTCTCCCGCCTCAGCTGGAGAGGCGTCCCAATTGCCCTGCCAAGCCTCGAGGAGAACCCCGAGTTGTCCCTCGCAACTAGGCAGGAGTCCTGACGTCGCTGGACAAACACGTGGGTGGAAGGGCCATCACCGTCGTAACTCGAGAATATACCCCAGGTTCCCGCCGCAACTCGAGACAAACCATGAGACTTCCCCCTCGCCGCGAGATGAGGCCCGATTCCCCTGCACTGCGTGCAGAGCAATTCCGTGTTGCACATCACACATGAAAGGAGCCTTGATTTCCTTGATGGCACTCCAGAGAAACCCCAAGAACACTGTTTCAAGGCTAGAGGGATCCTGAGGTCACTGTAGCAACACAAAAGAGCTCCGTGGACCAAAAATCAACTCGAGATGAGAGGTTAGTCCCTGGCTTCGACTCCAGAGGAATACAACCTTACCTCAAGCTCCTCAAGAGGAGGCTTCTCTCAGCTCTAGGTATGTGAGAGGGACCCTGAATTTGCAGCCTCAAGTGGAATGGACACCGCGATTCCCTGACGCGAAATAAGGCCGGATATTCCTGCAGTGACTTGAATGCTGGCTCGTCTTGCATCTCCCAAGACGAAAGGATGTCTGAATCCCCTGTGGAGACCACAGAGAAAGATCTAGTTCCCCACCTCATCGCGACCGGAGGCCTCACATCCTTTGAAAACTCCAGAGGTACGCGGAGATCAGTGCCTCCAAAGGAGACGATGCCTGACTCCTCGTGAAACTTGATAGGAGTCACAGGATTCCTGTGGCACGTGGAAAGGGACACTTGGTCTCCCGCCTCAGCTGGAGAGGCGTCCCAATTGCCCTGCCAAGCCTCGAGGAGAATCCCGAGTTGTCCCTCGCAACTAGGCAGGATTCCTGACGTCCCTGAATAAACACGTGGGTGGAAGGGCCATCCCCGTCGTAACTCGAGAATATACCCCTGGTTCCGGCCGCAACTCGAGAAAAACCATGAGACTTCCCCCTCGCCGCGAGATGAGGCCCGATTCCGCTGCACTGTGTGCAGAGCAATTCCGTGTTGCACATCACACATGAAAGGAGCCTTGATTTCCTTGATGGCACTCCAGAGAAACCCCAAGAACACTGTTTCATGGCTGGAGGGATCCTGAGGTCCCTGTAGCAGCACGAAAGAGCTCCGTGGACCATGAATCAACTCGAGATGAGAGGTTAGTCCCTGGCTTCGATTCCAGAGGAATACCACCTTACCACAAGCCCCTCAAGAGGAGGCTTCTCTCAGCTCTAGCTATGTGAGAGGGACCCTGAATTTGCGGCCTCAAGTGGAATGGACACCGCGATGCCCTGACTCGAAATAAGGGCGGATATCCCTGCAGTGACTTGAATGCAGGCTCGTCTTGCGTCTCCCAAGACGAAAGTATTTCCGAATCCCCTGTGGAGACCACAGAAAAAGACCCTGTTCCCCACCTCATCGCGACAGGAGGCCTCACATCCTTTGAAAACTCCAGAGGTACGCGGAGATCAGTGCCTCCAAAGGAGACGATGCCTGACTCCTCGTGAAACTTGATAGGAGTCCCAGGATTCCTGTGGCACGTGGAAAGGGACCCTTGGTCTCCCGCCTCAGCTGGAGAGGCGTCCCAATTGCCCTGCCAAGCCTCGAGGAGAATCGCGAGTTGTCCTTCGCAACTAGGCAGGAGTCCTGACGTCGCTGAACAAACACGTGGGTGGAAGGGCCATCCCCGTCGTAACTCGAGAATATACCCCAGGTTCCCGCCGCAACTCGAGACAAACCATGAGACTTCCCCCTCGCCGCGAGATGAGGCCCGATTCCCCTGCACTGCGTGCAGAGCAATTCCGTGTTGAACGTCACACATGAAAGGAGCCTTTATTTCATTGATTGCACTCCAGAGAAACCCCAAGAACACTGTTTCAAGGCTAGAGGGATCCTGAGGTCACTGTAGCAACACGAAAGAGCTCCGTGGACAAAGAATCAACTCGAGATGAGAGGTTAGTAACTGGATTCAACTCCAGAGGTATACCACCTTACCACAAGCACCTCAAGAGGAGGCTTCTCTCAGCTCTATGTATGTGAGAGGGACCCTGAGTTTGCGGCCTCAAGTGGAATGGAGACCGCGATGCCCTGACTCGAAATCAGGCCGGATATCCCTGCAGTGACTTGAATGCAGGCTCGTCTTGCATCTCCCAAGACGAAAGGATGTCTGAATCCCCTGTGGAGACCACAGAGAAAGACCTAGTTCCCCACCTCATTGCGACCGGAGGCCTCACATTCTTTGAAAACTCCAGAGGTACGCGGAGATCAGTGCCTCCAAAGGAGACGATGCCTGACTCCTCGTGAAACTTGATAGGAGTCCCAGGATTCCTGTGGCACGTGGAAAGGGACCCTTGGTCTCCCGCCTCAGCTGGAGAGGCGTCCCAATTGCCCTGCCAAGCCTCGCGGAGAATCCCGAGTTGTCCCTCGCAACTAGGCAGGAGTCCTGACGTCACTGAACAAACACGTGGGTGGAAGGGCCATCACAGTCGTAACTCGAGAATATACCCCAGGTTCCCGCCGCAACTCGAGAAAAACCATGAGACTTCCCCCACGCCGCGAGATGAGGCCCGATTCCCCTGCACTGCGTGCAGAGCAATTCCGTGTTGCACATCACACATGAAAGGAGCCTTGATTTCCTTGATGGCACTCCAGAGAAACCCCAAGAACACTGTTTCAAGGCTAGAGGGATACTGAGGTCACTGTAGCAACACGAAAGAGCTCCGTGGACCAAAAATCAACTCGAGATGAGAGGTTAGTCCCTGGCTTCGACTCCAGAGGAATACAACCTTACCTCAAGCACCTCAAGAGGAGGCTTCTCTCAGCTCTAGCTATGTGAGAGGGACCCTGAATTTGCGGCCTCAAGTGGAATGGACACCGCGATGCCCTGACTCGAAATAAGGGCGGATATCCCTGCAGTGACTTGAATGCAGGCTCGTCTTGCGTCTCCCAAGACGAAAGTATTTCCGAATCCCCTGTGGAGACCACAGAAAAAGACCTAGTTCCCCACCTCATCGCGACAGGAGGCCTCACATCCTTTGAAAACTCCAGAGGTATGCGGAGATCAGTGCCTCCAAAGGAGACGATGCCTGACTCCTCGTGAAACTTGATAGGAGTCCCAGGATTCCTGTGCACGTGGAAAGGGACCCTTGATCTCCCGCCTCAGCTGGAGAGGCGTCCCAATTGCCCTGGCAAGCCTCGAGGAGAATCCCGAGTTGTCCGTCGCAACTAGGCAGGAGTCCTGCCGTCGCTGAACAAACACCTGGTTGGAAGGGCCATCCCCGTCGTAACTCGAGAATATACCCCAGGTTCCCGCTGCAACTCGAGAAAAACCATGAGACTTCCCCCTCGCCGCGAGATGAGGCCCGATTCCCCTGCACTGTGTGCAGAGAAATTCCGTGTTGCACATCACACATGAAAGGAGCCTTGATTTCCTTGATGGCACTCCAGAGAAACCCCAAGAACACTGTTTCAAGGCTAGCGGGATCCTGAGGTCACTGTAGCAACAGGAAAGAGCTCCGTGGACCAAAAATCAACTCGAGATGAGAGGTTAGTCCCTGGCTTCGACTCCAGAGGAATGCCACCTTATCACAAGCACCACAAGAGGAGGCTTCTCTCAGCTCTAGCTATGTGCTGAGTTTGCGGCCTCAAGTGGAATGGACACCGCGATGCCCTGACTCGAAATAAGGCCGGATATCCCTGCAGTGACTTGAATGCAGGCTCGTCTTGCATCTCCCAAGACGAAAGGGTGTCCCTATACCCTGTGGAGACCACAGAAAAAGACCTAGTTCCCCACCTCATGGCGACCGGAGGCCTCACATCCTTTGAAAACTCCAGAGGTACGCGGAGATCAGTGCCTCCAAAGGAGACGATGCCTGACTCCTCGTGAAACTTGATAGGAGTTCCAGGATTCCTGTGTCACGTGGAAAGGGACGCTTGGTCTCCCGCCTCAGCTGGAGAGGCATCCCAATTGCCCTGCCAAGCCTCGAGGAGAATCCCGAGTTGTCCCTCGCAACTAGGCAGGAGTCCTGACGTCGCTGAACAAACACGTGTGTGGAAGGGCCATCCGCGTCGTAACTCGAGAATATACCCCAGGTTCCCGCCGCAACTCGAGAAAAACCATGAGACTTCCCCCTCGCCGCGAGATGAGGCCCGATTCCCCTGCACTGCGTGCAGAGCAATTCGGTGTTGAACATCACACATGAAAGGAGCCTTGATTTCCTTGATGGCACTCCAGAGAAACCCCAAGAACACTGTTTCAAGGCTAGAGGGATCCTGAGGTCACTGTAGCAACACGAAAGAGCTCCGTGGACCAAGAATCAACTCGAGATGAGAGGTTAGTCCCTGGATTCAACTCCAGAGGTATACCACCTTACCACAAGCACCTCAAGAGGAGGCTTCTCTCAGCTCTAGGTATGTGAGAGGGACCCTAATTTTGCGGCCTAAAGTGGAATGGACACTGCGATGCCCTGACGCGAAATAAGGCCAGATATCCCTGCAGTGACTTGAATGCAGGCTCATCTTGCATCTCCCAAAATGAACGAATGTCTGAATCCCGTGTGGAGACAACAGAGAAAGACCTAGTTTCCCACCTCACGGCGACCGGAGGCCTCACACCTTTGAAAACTCCAGAGGTACGCGGAGATCAGTGCCTCCAAAGGAGACGATGCCTGACTCCTCGTGAAACATGATAGGAGTCCCAGGATTCCTGTGTCACGTGGAAAGGGACCCTTGGTCTCCCGCCTCAGCTGGAGAGGCGTCCCAATTGCCCTGCCAAGCCTCGAGGAGAATCCCGAGTTGTCCCTCGCAACTAGGCAGGAGTCCTGACGTCGCTGAACAAACACGTGTGTGGAAGGGCCATCCCCGTCGTAACTCGAGAATATACCCCAGGTTCCCGCCGCAACTCGAGAAAAAGCATGAGACTTCCCCCTCGCCGCGAGATGAGGCCTGATTCTCCTGCACTGCGTGAAGAGCAATTCCGTGTTGCACATCACACATGAAAGGAGCCTTGATTTCCTTGATGGCACTCCAGAGAAACCCCAAGAGCACTGTTTCAAGGCTAGAGGGATCCTGAGGTCACTGTAGCAACACGAAAGAGCTCCGTGGACCAAAAATCAACTCGAGATGAGAGGTTAGTCCCTGGCTTCGACTCCAGAGGAAAACCACCTTACCACAAGCACCTCAAGAGGAGGCTTCTCACAGCTCTAGGTATGTGAGAGGGACCCTGAGTTTGCGGCCTCAAGTGGAATGGAGACCGCGATGCCCTGACTCGAAATAAGGCCGGATATCCCTGCAGTGACTTGAATGCAGGCTCGTCTTGCATCTCCCAAGATGGAACGATGTCTGAATCCCCTGTGGAGACCACAGAGAAAGACCTAGTTCCCCACCTCATCGCGACCGGAGGCCTCACATCCTTTGAAAACTCCAGAGGTACGCGGAGATCAGTGCCTCCAAAGGAGACGATGCATGACTCCTCGTGAAACTTGATAGGAGTCCCAGGATTCCTGTGGCACGTGGAAAGGGACCCTTGGTCTCCCGCCTCAGCTGGAGAGGCGTCCCAATTGCCCTGCCAAGGCTCGAGGAGAATCCCGAGTTGTCCCTCGCAACTAGGCAGGAGTCCGGACATGGCTGAACAAACACGTGGGTGGAAGGGCCATCCCCGTCGTAACTCGAGAATATACCCCAGGTTCCCATAGCAACTCGAGAAAAACCATGAGACTTCCCCCTCGACGCAAAATAAGGCCCGATACCCTGCACTGCATGCAGAGCAATTCCGTGTTGCACATCACACATGAAAGGAGCCTTGATTTCCTTGATGGCACTCCAGAGAAACCCCAAGAACACTGTTTCAAGGCGAGAGGGATCCTGAGGTCACTGTAGCAACACGAAAGAGCTCCGTGGACCAAAAGTCAACTCGAGATGAGAGGTTAGTCCCTGGCTTCGACTCCAGGGGAATACCACCTTACCACAAGCACCTCAAGAGGAGGCTTCTCTCAGCTCTAGGTATGTGAGAGGGACCCTGAGTTTGCGGCCTCAAGTGGAATGGACACCACGATGCCCTGACTCGAAATAAGGCCGGATATCCCTGCAGTGACTTGAATGCAGGCTCGTCTTGCATCTCCCAAGATGAAAGGATGTCTGAATCCCCTGTGGAGACCACAGAGAAAGACCTAGTTCCCCACCTCATCGCGACCGGAGGCCTCACATCCTTTGAAAACTCCAGAGGTACGCGGAGATCGGTGCCTCCAAAGGAGACGATGCCTGACTCCTCGTGAAACTTGATAGGAGTCCCAGGATTCCTGTGGCACGTGGAAAGGGACCCTTGGTCTCCCGCCTCAGCTGGAGAGGCGTCCCAATTGCCCTGCCAAGCCTCGAGGAGAATCCCGAGTTGTCCCTCGCAACTAGGCAGGAGTCTGACGTCGCTGAACAAACACGTGGGTGGAAGGGCCATCCCCGTCGTAACTCGAGAATATACCCCAGCTTCCAATTGCAACTCGAGAAAAACCATTGGACTTCCCCCTCGCCGCAAAATGAGGCCCGATACCCTGAACTGCGTGCAGAGCAATTCCGTGTTGCACATCACACATGAAAGGAGCCTTGATTTCCTTGATGGCACTCCAGAGAAACCCCAAGAACACTGTTTCAAGGCTAGAGGGATCCTGAGGTCACTGTAGCAACACGAAAGAGCTCCGTGGACCAAAAATCAACTCGAGATGAGAGGTTAGTCCCTGGCTTCGACTCCAGAGGAATACCACCTTACCACAAGCACCTCAAGAGGAGGCTTCTCTCAGCTCTAGGTATGTGAGAGGGACCCTGAGTTTGCGGCCTCAAGTGGAATGGACACCACGATGCCCTGACTCGAAATAAGGCCGGATATCCCTGCAGTGACTTGAATGCAGGCTCGTCTTGCATCTCCCAAGATGAAAGGATGTCTGAATCCCCTGTGGAGACCACAGAGAAAGACCTAGTTCCCCACCTCATCGCGACCGGAGGCCTCACATCCTTTGAAAACTCCAGAGGTACGCGGAGATCAGTGCCTCCAAAGGAGACGATGCCTGACTCCTCGTGAAACTTGATAGGAGTCCCAGGATTCCTGTGGCACGTGGAAAGGGACCCTTGGTCTCCCGCCTCAGCTGGAGAGGCGTCCCAATTGCCCTGCCAAGCCTCGAGGAGAATCCCGAGTTGTCCCTCGCAACTAGGCAGGAGTCCTGACGTCGCTGAACAAACACGTGGGTGGAAGGGCCATCCCCGTTGTAACTCGAGAATATACCCCAGGTTCCCGCCGCAACTCGAGAAAAACCATGAGACTTCCCCCTCGCCACGAGATGAGGCCAGATTCCCCTGCACTGCGTGCAGAGCAATTCCGTGTTGCACATCACACAAGAAAGGAGCCTTGATTTCCTTGATGGCACTCCAGAGAAACCCCAATAACACTGCTTTAGGCTAGAGGGATCCTGAGGTCACTGTAGCAACACGAAAGAGCTCCGTGGACCAAAAATCAACTCGAGATGAGAGGTTAGTCCCTGGCTTCCACTCCAGAGGAATACCACCTCACCACAAGCACCTCAAGTGGAGGCTTCTCTCAGCTCTAGGTATGTGAGAGGGACCCTGAGTTTGCGGCCTCAAGTGGAATGGACACTGCGATGCCCTGACTCGAAATAAAGCCGGATATCCCTGCAGTGACTTGAATGCAGGCTCGTCTTGCATCTCCCAAGACGAAAGGATGTCTGAATCCCCTGTGGAGACCACAGAGAAAGACCTAGTTCCCCACCTCATCGCGACCGGAGGCCTCACATCCTTTGAAAACTCCAGAGGTACGCGGAGATCAGTGCCTCCAAAGGAGACGTTGCCTGACTCATCGTGAAACTTGATCGGAGTCCCAGGATTCCTGGGGCACGTGGAAAGGGACCCTTGGTCTCCCGCCTCAGCTGGAGAGGCGTCCCAATTGCCCTGCCAAGCCTCGAGGAGAATCCCGAGTTCTCCCTCGCAACTAGGCAGGAGTCCTGACGTCGCTGAACAAACACGTGGGTGGAAGGGCCATCCCCGTCGTAACTCGAGAATATACCCCAGGTTCCCGCCGCAACTCGAGAAAAACCATGAGACTTCCCCCTCGCCGCGAGATGAGGCCCGATTCCTCTGCACTGCGTTCAGAGCAATTCCGTGTTGCACATCACACATGAAAGGAGCCTTGATTTCCTTGATGGCACCCCAGAGAAACGCCACGAACACTGTTTCAAGGTTAGAGGGATCCTGAGGTCACTGTAGCAACACGAAAGAGCTCCGTGGACCAACAATCAATTCGACATGAGAGGTTAGTCCCTGGCTTCGACTCCAGAGGAATACCACCTTACCACAAGCACCTCAAGAGGAGGCTTCTCTCAGCTCTAGGTATGTGAAAGAGACCCTGAGTTTGCGGCCTCAAGTGGAATGGACACCGCAATGCCCTGACTCGAAATAAGGCCGGATATCCCTGCAGTGACTTGAATGCAGGCTCGTCTTGCATCTCCCAAGACGAAAGGATGTCGGAATCCCCTGTGGGGAAAACAGAAAAAGACCTAGTTCCCCACCTCATCACGACCAGAGGCCTCACATCCTTTGAAAACTCCAGAGGTACGCGGAGATCAGTGCCTCCAAAGGAGACGATGCCTGACTCCTCGTGAAACTTGATAGGAGTCCCAGGATTCCTGTGGCACGTGGAAAGGGACCCTTGGTCTCCCGCCTCAGCTGGAGAGGCGTCCCAATTGCCCTGCCAAGCCTCGAGGAGAATCCCGAGTTGTCCCTCGCAACTAGGCAGGAGTCCTGACGTCGCTGAACAAACACGTGGGTGGAAGGGCCATCCCCGTCGTAACTCGAGAATATACCCCAGATTCCCACCGCAACTCGAGAAAAACCATGAGACTTCCCCCTCACCGCGAGATTAGGCCCGATTCCCCTGCACTGCGTGCAGAGCAATTCCGTGTTGCACATCACACATGAAAGGAGCCTTGATTTCCTTGATGGCACTCCAGAGAAACCCCAAGAACACTGTTTCAAGGCTAGAGGGATCCTGAGGTCACTGTAGCAACACGAAAGAACACCGTGGACCAAACATCAACTCGAGATGAGAGGTTAGTCCCTGGCTTCGACTCCAGAGGAATTCCACCTTACCACAAGCACCTCAAGAGGAGGCTTCTCTCAGCTCTAGGTATGTGAGAGGGACCCTGAGTTTGCGGCCTCAAGTGGAATGGACACCGCGATGCCCTGACGCGAAATAAGGCCGGATATCCCTGCAGTGACTTGAATGCAGGCTCGTCTTGCATCTCCCAAGACGAAAGGATGTCTGAATCCCCTGTGGAGGCTACAGAGTAAGACCTAGTTCCCCACCTCATCACGACCGGAGGCCTCACATCCTCTGAAAACTCCAGAGGTACGCGGAGATCAGTGCCTCCAAAGGAGAGGATGCCTGACTCCTCGTGAAACTTGATAGGAGTCCCAGGATTCCTGTGCACGTGGAAAGGCACACTTGGTCTCCCGCCTCAGCTGGAGAGGCGTCCCATTTGCCCTGCCAAGCCTCGAGGAGAATCCCGAGTTGTCCGTCGCAACTAGGCAGGAGTCCTGCCGTCGCTGAACAAACACGTGGTTGGAAGGGCCATCCCCGTCGTAACTCGAGAATATACCCCAGGTTCCCGCCGCAACTCGAGAAAAACCATGAGACTTCCCCCTCGCCGCGAGATGAGGCCCGATTCCCCTGCACTGCGTGCAGAACAATTCCGTGTTGCACATCACACATGAAAAGAGCCTTGATTACCTTGATGGCACTCCAGAGAAACTCCAAGAACACTGTTTCAAGGTTAGAGGGTTCCTGAGGTCACTGTAGCAACACGAAAGAGCTCCGTGGACCAAGAATCAGCTCGAGATGAGAGGTTAGTCCCTGGCTTCGATTCCAGAGGAATACCACCTTACCACAAGCACCTCAAGAGGAGGCTTCTCTCAGCTCTAGGTATGTGAGAGGGACCCTGAGTTTGCGGCCTCAAGTGGAATGGACACTGTGATGCCCTGACGCGAAATAAGGCCCCATATCCCGGCAGTGACTTGAATGCAGGCTCGTCTTGCATCTCCCAAGATGAAAGAATGTCTGAATCCCCTGTGGAGACCACAGAGAAAGACCTATTTTCCCACCTCATGGCGACCGGAATCCTCACATCCTTTGAAAACGCCAGAGGTACGCGGAGATCATTGCCTCCAAAGGAGACGATGCCTGACTCCTCGTGAAACTTGATAGGAGTCCCAGGATTCCTGTGGCACGTGGATAGGGACCCTTGGTCTCCCGCCTCAGCTGGAGAGGCGTCCCAATTGCCCTGCCAAGCCTCAAGGAGAATCCCGAGTTGTCCCTCGCAACTAGGCAGGAGTCCTGACGTCGCTGAACAAACACGTGGGTGGAAGGGCCATCCCCGTTGTAACTCGAGAATATACCCCAGGTTCCCGCCGCAACTCGCGAAAAACCATGAGACTTCCCCCTCGCCGCGAGATGAGGCCTGATTCCCATGCACTGCATGCAGAGCAATTCCGTGTTGCACATCACACATGAAAGGAGCCTTGATTTCCTTGATGGCACTCCAGAGAAAACCCAAGAAGACTGTTTCAAGGCTAGAGGGATCCTGAGGTCACTGTCGCAACACGAAAGAGCTCCGTGGACCAAACATCAACTCGAGATGAGAGGTTAGTCCCTGGCTTCGACTCCAGAGGAATCCCACCTTACCACAAGCACCTCAAGAGGAGGCTTCTCTCAGCTCTAGGTTTGTGAGAGGGACCCTGAGTTTGCGGCCTCAAGTGGAATGGACACCGCGATGCCCTTACTCGAAATAAGGCCGGATATCCCTGCAGTGACTTGAATGCAGGCTCGTCTTGCATCTCCCAAGATGAAAGGATGTCTGAATCCCCTGTGGAGACCACAGAGAAAGACCTAGTTCCCCACCTCATGGCGACCGGAGGCCTCACATCCTTTGAAAACTCCAGAGGTACGCGGAGATCAGTGCCTCCAAAGGAGACGATGCCTGACTCTTCGTGAAACTTGATAGGAGTTCCAGGATTCCTGTGGCACGTGGAAAGGGACCCTTGCTCTCCCACCTCAGCTGGAGAGGCGTCCCAATTGCCCTGCCAAGCCTCGAGGAGAATCCCGAGTTGTCCCTCGCAACTAGGCAGGAGTCCGGACGTCGCTGAACAAACACTTGTGTGGAAGGGCCATCCCCGTTGTAACTCGAGAATATACCCCAGGTTCCCGCCGCAACTCGAGAAAAACCATGAGACTTCCCCCTCGCCGCGAGATGAGGCCCGATTCCCCTGCACTGCGTGCAGAGCAATTCCGTGTTGCACATCACACATGAAAGAAGCCTTGATTTCCTTGGTGGCACTCCAGAGAAACCCCAATAACACTGCTTTAAGGCTAGAGGGATCCTGAGGTCACTGTAGCAACACGAAAGAGCTCCGTGGACCAAAAATCAACTCGAGATGAGAGGTTAGTCCCTGGCTTCGACTCCAGAGGAATACCACCTTACCACAAGCACCTCAAGAGGAGGCTTCTCTCAGCTCTAGGTATGTGAGAGGGACCCTGAGTTTGCGGCCTCAAGTGGAATGGACACCGTGATGCCCTGACTCGAAATAAGGCCGGATATCCCTGCAGTGACTTGAATGCAGGCTTGTCTTGCATCTCCCAAGACGAAAGGATGTCTGAATCCCCTGTGGAGACCACAGAGAAAGACCTAGTTCCCCACCTCATCGCGACCGGAATCCTCACATCCTCTGAAAACTCCAGAGGTACGCGGAGATAAGTGCCTCCAAAGGAGAGGATGCCTGACTCCTCGTGAAACTTGATAGGAGTCCCAGAATACCTGTGCACGTGGAAAGGGACCCTTGGTCTCCCGCCTCAGCTGGAGAGGCGTCCCAATTGCCCTGCCAAGCCTCGAGGAGAATCCCGAGTTGTCCCTCGCAACTAGGCAGGAGTCCTGACGTCGCTGAAGAAACACGTGTGTGGAAGGGCCATCCTCGTCGTAACTCGAGAATATACCCCAGCTTCCAATCGCAACTCGAGAAAAACCATGAGACTTCCCCCTCGCCGCGAGATGAGGCCAGATTCCCCTGCACTGCGTGCAGAGCAATTCCGTGTTGCACATCACACATGAAAGGAGCCTTGATTTCCTTGGTGGCACTCTAGATAAACCCCAAAAACACTGTTTCAAGGCTAGAGGGATCCTGAGGTCCCTGTAGCAACACGAAAGAGCTCCGTGGACCAAAAATCAACTCGAGATGAGAGGTTATTCCCTGGCTTCCACTCCAGAGGAATACCACCTCACCACAAGCACCTCAAGAGGAGGCTTCTCTCAGCTCTAGGTATGTGAGAGGGACCCTGAGTTTGCGACCTCAAGTGGAATGGACACTGCGATGCCCTGACTCGAAATAAAGCCGGATATCCCTGCAGTGACTTGAATGCAGGCTCGTCTTGCATCTCCCAAGGCGAAAGGATGTCTGAATCCCCTGTGGAGACCTCAGAGAAAGACCTAGTTGCCCACCTCATCGCGATCGGAGGCCTCACATCCTTTGAAAACTCCAGAGGTACGCGGAGATCAGTGCCTCCAAAGGAGACGATGCCTGACTCCTCGTGAAACTTGATAGGAGTCCCAGGATTCCTGTGGCACGTGGAAAGGGACCCTTGGTCTCCCGCCTCAGATGGAGAGGCGTCCCAATTGCCCTGCCAAGCCTCGAGGAGAATCCCGAGTTGTCCCTCGCAACTAGGCAGGAGTCCTGACGTCGCTGAACAAACACGTGGGTGGAAGGGCCATCCCCGTCGTAACTCGAGAATATACCCCAGGTTCCCGCCGCAACTCGAGAAAAATCATGAGACTTCCCCCTCGCCGCGAGATGAGGCCCGATTCCCCTGCACTGCGTGCAGAGCAATTCCGTGTTGCACATCACACATGAAAGGAGCCTTGATTTCCTTGATGGCACTCCAGAGAAACCCCAAGAACACTGTTTCAAGGTTGAGGGATCCTGAGGTCACTGTAGTAACACGAAAGAGCTCTGAGGACCAAAAATCAACTCGAGATTAGAGGTTAGTCCCTGGTTTCGACTCCAGAGGAATACCACCTTTCCACAAGCACCTCAAGAGGAGGCTTCCCTCAGCTCTATGTATGTGAGAGGGACCCTGAGTTTGCGGCCTCAAGTGGAATGGACACTGCGATGCCCTGACTCGAAAAAAGGCCGGATATCCCTGCAGTGACTTGAATGCAGGCTCATCTTGCATCTCCCAAGACGAAAGGATGTCTGAATTCCCTGTGGAGACCACAGAGAAAGACCTAGTTCCCCACCTCATCGCGACCGGAGGCCTCACATCCTTTGAAAACTCCAGAGGTACGCGGAGATCAGTGCCTCCAAAGGAGACGATGCCTGACTCCTCGTGAAACTTGATAGGAGTCCCAGGATTCCTGTGGCACATGGAAAGGGACCCTTGGTCTCCCGCCTCCCGCCTCAGCTGGAGAGGCGTCCCAATTGCCCTGCCAAGCCTCGAGGAGAATCCCGAGTTGTCCCTCGCAACTAGGCAGGAGTCCTGACGTCGCTGAACAAACACGTGGGTGGAAGGGCCATCCCCGTCGTAACTCGAGAATATACCCCAGGTTCCCGCCGCAACTCGAGAAAAACCATTAGACTTCCCCCTCGCCGCAAAATGAGGTCCGATACCCTGCAGTGCGTGCAGAGCAATTCCGTGTTGCACATCACACATGAAAGGAGCCTTGATTTCCTTGATGGCACTCCAGAGAAACCCCAAGAACACTGTTTCAAGGCTGAGGGATCCTGAGGTCACTGTAGCAACACGAAAGAGCTCCGTGGACGAAAAATCAACTCGAGATGAGAGGTTAGTCCCTGGCTTCGACTCCAGAGGAATACCACCTTACCACAAGCACCTCAAGAGGAGGCTTCTCTCAGCTCTAGGTATGTGAGAGGGACCCTGAGTTTGCGGCCTCAAGTGGAATGGACACCACGATGCCCTGACTCGAAATAAGGCCGGATATCCCTGCAGTGACTTGAATGCAGGCTCGTCTTGCATCTCCCAAGACGAAAGGATGTCTGAATCCCCTGTGGAGACCACAGAGAAAGACCTAGTTCCCCACCTCATGGCGACCGGAGGCCTCATATCCTGTGAAAATTCCAGAGGTATGCGGAGATCAGTGCCTCCAAAGGAGACGATGCCTGACTCCTCGTGAAACTTGATAGGAGTCCCAGGATTCCTGTGGCACGTGGACAGGGACCCTTTGTCTCTCGCCTCAGCTGGAGAGGCGTCCCAATTGCCCTGCGAAGCCTCGAGGAGATTCCCGAGTTGTCACTCGCAACTAGGCAGGAGTCCTGACGTCGCTGAACAAACACGTGGGTGGAAGGGCCATCCCCGTCGTAACTCGAGAATATACCCCAGGTTCCCGCCGCAACTCGAGAAAAACCATGAGACTTCCCCCTCGCCGCGAGATGAGGCCCGATTCCCCTGCACTGCGTGCAGAGCAATTCCGTGTTGCACATCACACATGAAAGGAGTCTTGATTTCCTTGATGGCACTCCAGAGAAACCCCAAGAACACTGTTTCAAGGTTGAGGGATCCTGAGGTCACTGTAGCAACACGAAAGAGCTCCGTGGACCAAAAATCAACTCGAGATGAGTGGTTAGTCCCTGGCTTCGACTCCAAAGGAATACCACCTTACCACAAGCACCTCAAGAGGAGGCTTCTCTCAGCTCTATGTATGTGACAGGGACCCTGAGTTTGCCGCCTCAAGTGGAATGGAGACCGCGATGACCTGACTCGAAATCAGGCCGGATATCCCTGCAGTGACTTGAATGCAGGCTCGTCTTGCATCTCCCAAGACGAAAGGATGTCTGAATCCCCTGTGGAGACCACAGAGAAAGACCTAGTTCCACACCTCATCGCGACGGGAGGCCTCACATCCTCTGAAAACTCCAGAGGTACGCGGAGATCAGTCCCTCCAAAGGAGACGATGCCTGACTCCTCGGGAAACTTGATAGGAGTCCCAGGATTCCTGTGGCACGTGGAAAGGGACCCTTGGTCTCCCGGCTCAGCTTGACAGGCGTCCCAATTGCCGTGTCAAGCCTCGAGGAAAATCCCGAGTTGTCCCTCGCAACTAGGCAGGAGTCCTGACATCGCTGAACAAACACGTGTGAGGAAGGGCCATCCCCGTCGTAACTCGAGAATATACCCCAGGTTCCCGCCGCAACTCGAGAAAAACCATGAGAATTCCCCCTCGCCGCGAGATGAGGCCCGATTCCCCTGCACTGCGTGCAGAGCAATTTCGTGTTGCACATCACACATGAAAGGAGCCTTGATTTCCTTGATGGCACTCCAGAGAAACCCCAAGAACACTGTTTCAAGGCGAGAGGGAGCCGGAGGTCACTGTAGCAACACGAAAGAGCTCCGTGGACCAAAAATCAACTCGAGATGAGAGGTTAGTCCCTGGCTTCGACTCCAGAGGTATACCACTTTACCACAAGCACTTCAAGAGGGGGCTTGTCTTAGCTCTAGGTATTTGAGAGGGACCCTGAATTTGGGGCCTCAAGTGGAATGGACACCGCGATGCCATGACTCGAAATCAGGCCGGATATCCCTGCAGTGACTTGAATGCAGGCTCGTCTTGCATCTCCCAAGATGAAAGGATGTCTGAATCCCCTGTGGAGACCACAGAGAAAGACCTAGTTCCCCACCTCATCGCGACCGGAGGCCTCACATCTTTTGAAAACTCCAGAGGTACGCGGAGATCAGTGCCTCCAAAGGAGACGATGCCTGACTCCTCGTGAAACTTGATAGGAGTCCCAGGATTTCTGTGACACGTGGAAAGGGACCCTTGGTCTCCTGCTTCAGCTGGAGAGGCGTCCCAATTGCCCTGCCAAGCCTCGAGGAGAATCCCGAGTTGTCCCTCGCAACTAGGCAGGAGTCCTGACGTCGCTGAAGAAACACGTGTGTGGAAGGGCCATCCTCGTCGTAAGTCGCGAATATACCCCAGGTTCCCGCCGCAACTCGAGAAAAACCATGAGACTTCCCCCTCGCCGCGAGATGAGGCCCGATTCCCCTGCACTGTGTGCAGAGCAATTCCGTGTTGCACATCACACATGAAAGGAGCCTTGATTTCCTTGATGGCACTCCAGAGAAACCCCAAGAACACTGTTTCAAGGCTAGAGGGATCCTGAGGTCACTGTAGCAACACGAATGAGCTCCGTGGACCAAAAATCAACTCCAGATGAGAGGTTAGTCCCTGGCTTCGACTCCAGAGGAATACCACCTTACCACAAGCACCTCAAGAGGAGGCTTCTCACAGCTTGAGGTATGTGAGAGGGACCCTGAGTTTGCGGCCTCAAGTGGAATGGACACCGCGATGCCCTGGCTCGAAATAAGGCCGGATATCCCTGCAGTGACTTGAATGCAGGCTCGTCTTGCATCTCCCAAGACGAAAGGATGTCTGAATCCCCTGTGGAGACCACAGAGAAAGACCTAGTTCCCCACCTCATCGCGACCGGAGGCCTCACATCCTTTGAAAACTCCAGAGGTACGCGGAGATCAGTGCCTCCAAAGGAGACGGTGCCTGACTCCTCGTGAAACTTGATAGGTGTCCCAGAATTCCTGTGGCACGTGGAAAGGGAACCTTGGTCTCCCGCCTCAGCTGGAGAGGCGTCCCAATTGCCCTGCCAAGCCTCGAGGAGAATCCCGAGTTGTCCCTCGCAACTAGGCAGGAGTCCTGACGTCGCTGAACAAACACGTGGGTGGAAGGGCCATTCCCTTCGTAACTCGAGAATATACCCCAGGTTCCCACCGCAACTCGAGAAAAACCATGAGACTTCCCCCTCGCCGCGAGATGAGGCCCGATTCCCCAGCACTGCGTGCAGAGCAATTCCGTGTTGCACATCACACATGAAAGGATCCTTGATTTCCTTGATGGCACTCCAGAGAAACCCCAAGAACACTGTTTAAAGGTTGAGGGATCCTGAGGTCACTGTAGCAACACGAAAGAGCTCCGTGGACCAAAAATCAACTCGAGATGAGAGGTTAGTCCCTGGCTTCGACTCCAGAGGAATACCACCTTACCACAAGCACCTCAAGAGGAGGCTTCTCTCAGCTCTAGGTATGTGAGAGAGACCCTGAGTTTGCGGACTCAAGTGGAATGGAGACCGCGATGCCCTGACTCGAAATAAGGCCGGATATCCCTGCAGTGACTTGAATGCAGGCTCGTCTTGCATCTCCCAAGACGAAAGGATGTCTGAATCCCCTGTGGAGACACAGAGAAAGACCTAGTTCACCACCTCATCGCGCCCGGAGGCCTCACATCCTCTGAAAACTCCAGAGGTACGCGGAGATCAGTGCCTCCAAAGGAGACGATGCCTGACTCCTCGTGAAACTTGATAGGAGTCCCAGGATTCCTGTGGCACGTGGAAAGGGACCCTTGGTCTCCTGCCTCAGCTGGAGAGGCATCCCAATTGCCCTGCCAAGCCTCGAGGAGTATCCCGAGTTGTCCCTCGCAACTAGGCAGGAGTCCTGACGTCGCTGAACAAACACGTCGGTGGAAGGGCCATCCCCGTCGTAACTCGAGAATATACCGCAAGTTCCCACCGCAACTCGAGAAAAACCATGAGACTTCCCCCTCGCCGCGAAATGAGGCCCGATTCCCCTGCACTGCGTGCAGAGCAATTCCGTGTTGCACATCACACATGAAAGGAGCCTTGATTTCCTTGATGGCACTCCAGAGAAACCCCAAGAACACTGTTTCAAGGCGAGAGGGAGCCGGAGGTCACTGTAGCAACAGGAAAGAGCTCCGTGGACCAAAAATCAACTCGAGATGAGAGGTTAGTCCCTGGCTTCGACTCCAGAGGAATACCACTTTACCACAAGCACTTCAAGAGGGGGCTTCTCTTAGCTCTAGGTATTTGAGAGGGACCCTGAATTTGGGGCCTCAAGTGGAATGGACACCGCGATGCCATGACTCGAAATCAGGCCGGATATCCCTGCAGTGACTTGAATGCAGGCTCGTCTTGCATCTCCCAAGATGAAAGGATGTCTGAATCCCCTGTGGAGACCACAGAGAAAGACCTAGTTCCCCACCTCATCGCGACCGGAGGCCTCACATCTTTTGAAAACTCCAGAGGTACGCGGAGATCAGTGCCTCCAAAGGAGACGATGCCTGACTCCTCGTGAAACTTGATAGGAGTCCCAGGATTCCTGTGAGACGTGGAAAGGGACCCTTGGTCTCCTGCCTCAGCTGGAGAGGCGTCCCAATTGCCATGCCAAGCCTCGAGGAGAATCCCGAGTTGTCCCTCGCAACTAGGCAGGAGTCCTGACGTCGCTGAAGAAACACGTGTGTGGAAGGGACATCCTCGTCGTAAGTCGCGAATATACCCCAGGTTCCCGCCGCAACTCGAGAAAAACCATGAGACTTCCCCCTCGCCGCGAGATGAGGCCCGATTCCCCTGAACTGTGTGCAGAGCAATTCCGTGTTGCACATCACACATGAAAGGAGCCTTGATTTCCTTGATGGCACTCCAGAGAAACCCCAAGAACACTGTTTCAAGGCTAGAGGGATCCTGAGGTCACTGTAGCAACAGGAAAGAGCTCCGTGGACCAAAAATCAACTCGAGATGAGAGGTTAGTCCCTGGCTTCGACTCCAGAGGAATACCACCTTACCATAAGCACCTCAAGAGGAGGCTTCTCTCAGCTCTAGGTATGTGAGAGGGACCCTGAGTTTGCGGCCTCAAGTGGAATGTTCACCGCGATGCCCTGACTCGAAATAAGGCCGGATATCCCTGCAGTGGCTTGAATGCAGGCTCGTCTTGCATCTCCCAAGATGAAAGGATGTCTGAATCACCTGTGTAGACCACAGAGAAAGACCTAGTTCCCCACCTCATCGCGAAGGGAGGCCTCATATACTTTGACAACTCCAGAGGTACGCGGAGATCAGTGCCTCCAAAGGAGACGATGCCTGACTCCTCGTGAAACTTGATAGGAGTCCCAGGATTCCTGTGGCACGTGGAAAGGAACACTTGGTCTCCCGCCTCAGCTGGAGAGGCATCCCAATGGCCTTGCCAAGCCTCGAGGAGAATCCCGAGTTGTCCCTCGCAACTAGGCAGGAGTCCTGACGTCGCTGAACAAACACTTGGGTGGAAGGGCCATCCCCATCGTAACTCGAGAATATACCCCAGGTTCCCGCCGCAACTCGAGAAAAACCATGAGACTTCCTCCTCGCCGCGAGATGAGGCCCGATAATCTGCACTGCGTGCAGAGCAATTCCGTGTTGCACATCACACATGAAAGGAGCCTTAATTTCCTTGATGGCACTCCAGAGAAACCCCAAGAACACTGTTTCAAGGCTAGAGGGATCCTTAGGTCACTGTAGCAACACGAAAGAGCTCCGTGAACCAAAAATAAACTCGAGATGAGAGGTTAGTCCCTGGATTCGACTGCAGAGGAATACCACCTTACCACAAGCACCTCAAGAGGAGGCTTCTCTCAGCTCTAGGTATGTGAGAGGGACCCTGAGTTTGCGGCCTCAAGTGGAATGGACACCGCGATGCCCTGACTCGAAATAAGGCCGGATATCCCTGCAGTGACTTGAATGCAGGTTCGTCTTGCATCTCCCAAGACGAAAGGATGTCCGAATCCCCTGTGGAGACCACAGAAAAAGACCTAGTTCCCCACCTCATCGCGACCGGAGGCCTCACATCCTTTGAAAACTCCAGAGGTACGCGGAGATCAGTGCCTCCGAAGGAGATGATGCCTGACTCCTCGTGAAACTTGATAGGAGTCCCAGGATTCCTGTGGCACGTGGAAAGGGACCCTTGGTCTCCCGCCTCAGCTGGAGAGGCGTCCCAATTGCCCTGCCAAGCCTCGAGGAGAATCCCGAGTTGTCCCTCGCAACTAGGCAGGAGTCCTGACGTCGCTGAGCAAACACGTGGGTGGAAGGGCCATCCCCGTCGTAACTCGAGAATATACCCCAGGTTCCCGCCGCAACTCGAGAAAAACCATGAGACTTCCCCCTCGCCGCGAGATGAGGCCCGATTCCCCTGCACTGCGTGCAGAGCAATTCCGTGTTGCACATCACACATGAAAGGAGCCTTGATTTCCTTGATGGCACTCCAGAGAAACCCCAAGAACACTGTTTCAAGGCTAGAGGGATATTGAGGTCACTGTAGCAACATGAAGGAGCTCCGTGGACCAAAAATCAACTCGAGATGAGAGGTTAGTCCCTGGCTTCGACTCCAGAGGAATACCACCTTACCACAAGCACCTCAAGAGGAGGCTTCTCTCAGCTTGAGGTATGTGAGAGGGACCCTGAGTTTGCGGCCTCAAGTGGAATGGACACCGCAATGCCCTGGCTCGAAATAAGGCCGGATATCCCTGCAGTGACTTGAATGCAGGCTCGTCTTGCATCTCCCAAGACGAAAGGATGTCTGAATCCCCTGTGGAGACCACAGAGAAAGACCTAGTTCCCCACCTCATCGCGACCTGAGGCCTCACATCCTTTGAAAACTCCAGAGGTACGCGGAGATCAGTGCCTCCAAAGGAGACGATGCCTGACTCCTCGTGAAACTTGATAGGAGTCCCAGGATTCCTGTGGCACGTCGAAAGGGAACTTTGGTCTCCCGGCTCAGCTGGAGAGGCGTCCCAATTGCCCTGCCAAGCCTCGAGGAGAATCCCGAGTTGTCCCTCGCAACTAGGCAGGAGTCCTGACGTCGCTGAACAAACACGTGGGTGGAAGGGCCATTCCCTTCGTAACTCGAGAATATACCCCAGGTTCCCACCGCAACTCGAGAAAAACCATGAGACTTCCCGCTCGCCGCGAGATGAGGCCCGATTCCCCTGCACTGCGTGCAGAGCAATTCGGTGTTGCACATCACACATGAAAGGAGCCTTGATTTCCTTGATGGCATTCCAGAGAAACCCCAAGAACACTGTTTCAAGGTTGAGGGATCCTGAGGTCACTGTAGCAACACGAAAGAGCTCCGTGGACCATGAATCAACTCGAGATGAGAGGTTAGTCCCTGGCTTCAACTCCAGAGGAATACCACCTTACCACAAGCACCTCAAGAGGAGGCTTCTCTCAGCTCTAGGTATGTGAGAGGGACCCTGAGTTTGCGGCCTCAAGTGGAATGGACACCACGATGCCCTGACTCGAAATAAGGCCGGATATCCCTGCAGTGACTTGAATGCAGGCTCGTCTTGCATCTCC
This sequence comes from Cervus elaphus, assembly GCF_910594005.1. Lineage (NCBI taxonomy): Eukaryota > Metazoa > Chordata > Mammalia > Artiodactyla > Cervidae > Cervus > Cervus elaphus. The sequence goes on along the minus strand of NC_057823.1, from coordinate 717,037 downwards.
CAAGACGAAAGGATGTCTGAATCCCCTGTGGAGACCACAGAGAAAGACCTAGTTCCCCACCTCATGGCGACCGGAGGCCTCACATCCTGTGAAAATTCCAGAGGTATGCGGAGATCAGTGCCTCCAAAGGAGACGATGCCTGACTCCTCGTGAAACTTGATAGGAGTCCCAGGATTCCTGTGGCACGTGGAAAGGGACCCTTTGTCTCTCGCCTCAGCTGGAGAGGCGTCCCAATTGCCCTGCCAAGCCTCGAGGAGATTCCCGAGTTGTCACTCGCAACTAGGCAGGAGTCCTGACGTCGCTGAACAAACACGTGGGTGGAAGGGCCATCCCCGTCGTAACTCGAGAATATACCCCAGGTTCCCGCCGCAACTCGAGAAAAACCATGAGACTTCCCCCTCGCCGCGAGATGAGGCCCGATTCCCCTGCACTGCGTGCAGAGCAATTCCGTGTTGCACATCACACATGAAAGGAGCCTTGATTTCCTTGATGGCACTCCAGAGAAACCCCAAGAACACTGATTCAAGGTTGAGGGATCCTGAGGTCACTGTAGCAACACGAAAGAGCTCCGTGGACCAAAAATCAACTCGAGATGAGTGGTTAGTCCCTGGCTTCGACTCCAAACGAATACCACCTTACCACAAGCATCTCAAGAGGAGGCTTCTCTCAGCTCTATGTATGTGACAGGGACCCTGAGTTTGCCGCCTCAAGTGGAATGGAGACCGCGATGCCCTGACTCGAAATCAGGCCGGATATCCCTGCAGTGACTTGAATGCAGGCTCGTCTTGCATCTCCCAAGACGAAAGGATGTCTGAATCCCCTGTGGAGACCACAGAGAAAGACCTAGTTCCCCACCTCATGGCGACCGGGGGCCTCACATTCTTTGAAAACTCCAGAGGTACGCGGAGATCAGTGCCTCCAAAGGAGACGATGCCTGACTCCTCGTGAAACTTGATAGGAGACCCAGGATTCCTGTGGCACGTGGAAAGGGACCCTTGGTCTCCCGCCTCAGCTGGAGAGGCGCCCCAATTGCCCTGCCAAGCCTCGAGGAGAATCCAGACTTGTCCCTCGCAACTAGGCAGGAGTCCTGACATCGCTGAACAAACACGTGGGTGGAAGGGCCATCCCCGTCTTAACTCGAGAATATACCCCAGGTTCCCGCCGCAACTCGAGAAAAACCATGAGACTTCCCCCTCGCCGCGAGATGAGGCCCGATTCCCCTGCACTGCGTGCAGAGCAATTCCGTGTTGCACATCACACATGAAAGGAGCCTTGATTTCCTTGATCGCACTCCAGAGAATCCCCAAGAACATTGTTTCAAGGTTGAGGGATCCTGAGGTCACTGTAGCAACACGAAAGAGCTCCGTGGACCAAAAATCAACTCGAGATGAGAGGTTAGTCCCTGGCTTCGACTCCAGAGGAATACCACCTTGCCACAAGCACCTCAAGAGGAGGCTTCTCTCAGCTCTAGGTATGTGAGAGGGACCCTGAGTTTGTGGCCTCAAGTGGAATGGAGACCGCGATGCCCTGACTCGAAATAAGGCCGGATATCCCTGCAGTGACTTGAATGCAGGCTCGTCTTGCATCTCTCAAGACGAAAGGATGTCTGAATCCCCTGTGGAGACCACAGAGAAAGACCTAGTTCCACACCTCATCGCGACGGGAGGCCTCACATCCTCTGAAAACTCCAGAGGTACGCGGAGATCAGTCCCTCCAAAGGAGACGATGCCTGACTCCTCGGGAAACTTGATAGGAGTCCCAGGATTCCTGTGGCACGTGGAAAGTGACCCTTGGTCTCCCGGCTCAGCTTGACAGGCGTCCCAATTGCCGTGCCAAGCCTCGAGGAGAATCCCGAGTTGTCCCTCGCAACTAGGCAGGAGTCCTGACATCGCTGAACAAACACGTGGGTGGAAGGGCCATCCCCGTCGTAACTCGAGAATATACCCCAGGTTCCCGCCGCAACTCGAGAAAAACCATGAGACTTCCCCCTCGCCGCGAGATGAGGCCCGATTCCCCTGCACTGCGTGCAGAGCAATTCCGTGTTGCACATCACACATGAAAGGAGCCTTGTTTTCCTTGATGGCACTCCAGAGAAACCCCAAGAACACTGTTTCAAGGCGAGAGGGAGCCGGAGGTCACTGTAGCAACACGAAAGAGCTCCGTGGACCAAAAATCAACTCGAGATGAGAGGTTAGTCCGTTTCTTCGACTCCAGAGGAATACCACTTTACCACAAGCACTTCAAGAGGGGGCTTCTCTTAGCTCTAGGTATTTGAGAGGGACCCTGAATTTGGGGCCTCAAGTGGAATGGACACCGCGATGCCATGACTCGAAATCAGGCCGGATATCCCTGCAGTGACTTGAATGCAGGCTAGTCTTGCATCTCCCAAGATGAAAGGATGTCTGAATTCCCTGTGGAGACCACAGAGAAAGACCTAGTTCCCCACCTCATCGCGACCGGAGGCCTCACATCTTTTGAAAATTCCAGAGGTACGCGGAGATCAGTGCCTCCAAAGGAGCCGATGCCTGACTCCTCGTGAAACTTGATAGGAGTCCCAGGATTCCTGTGACACGTGGAAAGGGACCCTTGGTCTCCTGCCTCAGCTGGAGAGGCGTCCCAATTGCCCTGCCAAGCCTCGAGGAGAATCCCGAGTTGTCCCTCGCAACTAGGCAGGAGTCCTGACGTCGCTGAAGAAACACGTGTGTGGAAGGGCCATCCTCGTCGTAAGTCGCGAATATACCCCAGGTTCCCGCCGCAACTCGAGAAAAACCATGAGACTTCCCCCTCGCCGCGAGATGAGGCTCGATTCCCCTGCACTGTGTGCAGAGCAATTCCGTGTTGCACATCACACATGAAAGGAGCCTTGATTTCCTTGATGGCACTCCAGAGAAACCCCAAGAACACTGTTTCAAGGCTAGAGGGATCCTGAGGTCACTGTAGCAACAGGAAAGAGCTCCGTGGACCAAAAATCAACTCGAGATGAGAGGTTAGTCCCTGGCTTCGACTCCAGACGAATACCACCTTGCCATAAGCACCTCAAGAGGAGGCTTCTCTCAGCTCTAGGTATGTGAGAGGGACCCTGAGTTTGCGGCCTCAAGTGGAATGGTCACCGCGATGCCCTGACTCGAAATAAGGCCGGATATCCCTGCAGTGACTTGAATGCCGGCTCGTCTTGCATCTCCCAAGATGAAAGGATGTCTGAATCACCTGTGTAGACCACAGAGAAAGACCTAGTTCCCCACCTCATCGCGAAGGGAGGCCTCATATACTTTGACAACTCCAGAGGTACGCGGAGATCAGTGCCTCCAAAGGAGACGATGCCTGACTCCTCGTGAAACTTGATAGGAGTCCCAGGATTCCTGTGGCACGTGGAAAGGGACACTTGGTCTCCCGCCTCAGCTGGAGAGGCATCCCAATGGCCCTGCCATGCCTCGAGGAGAATCCCGAGTTGTCCCTCGCAACTAGGCAGGAGTCCTGACGTCGCTGAACAAACACTTGGGTGGAAGGGCCATCCCCATCGTAACTCGAGAATATACCCCAGGTTCCCGCCGCAACTCGAGAAAAACCATGAGACTTCCTCCTCGCCGCGAGATGAGGCCCCATTCCCCTGCACTGCGTGCAGAGCAATTCCGTGTTGCACATCACACATGAAAGGAGCCTTAATTTCCTTGATGGCACTCCAGAGAAACCCCAAGAACACTGTTTCAAGGCTAGAGGGATCCTTAGGTCACTGTAGCAACACGAAAGAGATCCGTGGACCAAAAATCAACTCGAGATGAGAGGTTAGTCCCTGGATTTGACTGCAGAGGAATACCACCTTACCACAAGCACCTCAAGAGGAGGCTTCTCTCAGCTCTAGGTATGTGAGAGGGACCCTGAGTTTGCGGCCTCAAGTGGAATGGACACCGCGATGCCCTGACTCGAAATAAGGCCGGATATCCCTGCAGTGACTTGAATGCAGGTTCGTCTTGCATCTCCCAAGACGAAAGGATGTCCGAATCCCCTGTGAAGACCACAGAAAAAGACCTAGTTCCCCACCTCATCGCGATCGGAGGCCTCACAACCTTTGAAAACTCCAGAGGTACGCGGAGATCAGTGCCTCCAAAGGAGACGATGCCTGACTCCTCGTGAAACTTGATAGGAGTCCCAGGATTCCTGTGGCACGTGGAAAGGGACCGTTGGTCTCCCGCCTCAGCTGGAGAGGCGTCCCAATTGCCCTGCCAAGCCTCGAGGAGAATCCCGAGTTGTCCCTCGCAACTAGGCAGGAGTCCTGACGTCGCTGAGCAAACACGTGGGTGGAAGGGCCATCCCCGTCGTAACTCGAGAATATACCCCAGGTTCCCGCCGCAACTCGAGAAAAACCATGAGACTTCCCCCTCGCCGCGAGATGAGGCCCGATTCCCCTGCACTGCGTGCAGAGCAATTCCGTGTTGCACATCACACATGAAAGGAGCCTTGATTTCCTTGATGGCACTCCAGAGAAACCCCAAGAACACTGTTTCAAGGCTAGAGGGATATTGAGGTCACTGTAGCAACATGAAAGAGCTCCGTGGACCAAAAATCAACTCGAGATGAGAGGTTAGTCCCTGGCTTCGACTCCAGAGGAATACCACCTTACCACAAGCACCTCAAGAGGAGGCTTCTCTCAGCTTGAGGTATGTGAGAGGGACCCTGAGTTTGCGGCCTCAAGTGGAATGGACACCGCGATGCCCTGGCTCGAAATAAGGCCGGATATCCCTGCAGTGACTTGAATGCAGGCTCGTCTTGCATCTCCCAAGACGAAAGGATGTCTGAATCCCCTGTGGAGACCACAGAAAAAGACCTAGTTCCCCACCTCATCGCGATCGGAGGCCTCACAACCTTTGAAAACTCCAGAGGTACGCGGAGATCAGTGCCTCCAAAGGAGACGATGCCTGACTCCTCGTGAAACTTGATAGAAGTCCCAGGATTCCTGTGGCACGTGGAAAGGGAACCTTGGTCTCCCGCCTCAGCTGGAGAGGCGTCCCAATTGCCCTGCCAAGCCTCGAGGAGAATCCCGAGTTGTCCCTCGCAACTAGGCAGGAGTCCTGACGTCGCTGAACAAACACGTGGGTGGAAGGGCCATTCCCTTCGTAACTCGAGAATATACCCCAGGTTCCCACCGCAACTCGAGAAAAACCATGAGACTTCCCCCTCGCCGCGAGATGAGGCCCGATTCCCCTGCACTGCGTGCAGAGCAATTCCGTGTTGCACATCACACATGAAAGGATCCTTGATTTCCTTGATGGCACTCCAGAGAAACCCCAAGAACACTGTTTCAAGGTTGAGGGATCCTGAGGTCACTGTAGCAACACGAAAGAGCTCCGTGGACCAAAAATCAACTCGAGATGAGAGGTTAGTCCCTGGCTTCGACTCCAGAGGAATACCACCTTACCACAAGCACCTCAAGAGGAGGCTTCTCTCAGCTCTAGGTATGTGAGAGAGACCCTGAGTTTGCGGACTCAAGTGGAATGGAGACCGCGATGCCCTGACTCGAAATAAGGCCGGATATCCCTGCAGTGACTTGAATGCAGGCTCGTCTTGCATCTCCCAAGACGAAAGGATGTCTGAATCCCCTGTGGAGACACAGAGAAAGACCTAGTTCACCACCTCATCGCGCCCGGAGGCCTCACATTCTCTGAAAACTCCAGAGGTACGCGGAGATCAGTGCCTCCAAAGGAGACGATGCCTGACTCCTCGTGAAACTTGATAGGAGTCCCAGGATTCCTGTGGCACGTGGAAAGGGACCCTTGGTCTCCTGCCTCAGCTGGAGAGGCATCCCAATTGCCCTGCCAAGCCTCGAGGAGTATCCCGAGTTGTCCCTCGCAACTAGGCAGGAGTCCTGACGTCGCTGAACAAACACGTGGGTGGAAGGGCCATCCCCGTCGTAACTCGAGAATATACCGCAAGTTCCCACCGCAACTCGAGAAAAACCATGAGACTTCCCCCTAGCCGCGAGATGAGGCCCGATTCCCCTGCACTGCGTGCAGAGCAATTCCGTGTTGCACATCACACATGAAAGGAGCCTTGATTTCCTTGATGGCACTCCAGAGAAACCCCAAGAACACTGTTTCAAGCAAGAGGGAACCGGAGGTCACTGTAGCAACACGAAAGAGCTCCGTGGACCAAAAATCAACTCGAGATGAGAGGTTAGTCCCTGGCTTCGACTCCAGAGGAGTACCACTTTACCACAAGCACTTCAAGAGGGGTCTTCTCTTAGCTCTAGGTATTTGAGAGGGACCCTGAATTTGGGGCCTCAAGTGGAATGGACACCGCGATGCCATGACTCGAAATCAGGCCGGATATCCCTGCAGTGACTTGAATGCAGGCTCTTCTTGCATCTCCCAAGATGAAAGGATGTCTGAATCCCCTGTGGAGACCACAGAGAAAGACCTAGTTCCCCACCTCATCGCGACCGGAGGCCTCACATCTTTTGAAAACTCCAGAGGTACGCGGAGATCAGTGCCTCCAAAGGAGACGATGCCTGACTCCTCGTGAAACTTGATAGGAGTCCCAGGATTCCTGTGACACGTGGAAAGGGACCCTTGGTCTCCTGCCTCAGCTGGAGAGGCGTCCCAATTGCCCTGCCAAGCCTCGAGGAGAATCCCGAGTTGTCCCTCGCAACTAGGCAGGAGTCCTGACGTCGCTGAAGAAACACGTGTGTGGAAGGGCCATCCTCGTCGTAAGTCGCGAATATACCCCAGGTTCCCGAAGCAACTCGAGAAAAACCATGAGACTTCCCCCTCGCCGCGAGATGAGGCCCGATTCCCCTGCACTGTGTGCAGAGCAATTCCGTGTTGCACATCACACATGAAAGGAGCCTTGATTTCCTTGATGGCACTCCAGAGAAACCCCAAGAACACTGTTTCAAGGCTAGAGGGATATTGACGTCACTGTAGCAACAGGAAAGAGCTCCGTGGACCAAAAATCAACTCGAGATGAGAGGTTAGTCCCTGGCTTCGACTCCAGAGGAATACCACCTTACCATAAGCACCTCAAGAGGAGGCTTCTCTCAGCTCTAGGTATGTGAGAGGGACCCTGAGTTTGCGGCCTCAAGTGGAATGGTCAACGCGATGCCCTGACTCGAAATAAGGCCGGATATCCCTGCAGTGGCTTGAATGCAGGCTCGTCTTGCATCTCCCAAGATGAAAGGATGTCTGAATCACCTGTGTAGACCACAGAGAAAGACCTAGTTCCCCACCTCATCGCGAAGGGAGGCCTCATATACTTTGACAACTCCAGAGGTCCGCGGAGATCAGTGCCTCCAAAGGAGACGATACCTGACTCCTCGTGAAACTTGATAGGAGTCCCAGGATTCCTGTGGCACGTGGAAAGGGACACTTGGTCTCCCGCCTCAGCTAGAGAGGCATCCCAATGGCCCTGCCAAGCCTCGAGGAGAATCCCGAGTTGTCCCTCGCAACTAGGCAGGAGTCCTGACGTCGCTGAACAAACACTTGGGTGGAAGGGCCATCCCCATCGTAACTCGAGAATATACCCCAGGTTCCCGCCGCAACTCGAGAAAAACCATGAGACTTCCTCCTCGCCGCGAGATGAGGCCCGATTCCCCTGCACTGCGTGCAGAGCAATTCCGTGTTGCACATCACACATGAAAGGAGCCTTAATTTCCTTGATGGCACTCCAGAGAAACCCCAAGAACACTGTTTCAAGGCTAGAGGGATCCTTAGGTCACTGTAGCAACACGAAAGAGCTCCGTGGACCAAAAATCAACTCGAGATGAGAGGTTAGTCCCTGGATTCGACTCCAGAGAAATACCACCTTACCACAAGCACCTCAAGAGGAGGCTTCTCTCAGCTCTAGGTATGTGAGAGGGACCCTGAGTTTGCGGCCTCAAGTGGAATGGACACCGCGATGCTCTGACTCGAAATAAGGCCGGATATCCCTGCAGTGACTTGAATGCAGGCTCGTCTTGCATCTCCCAAGACGAAAGGATGTCCGAATCCCCTGTGGAGACCACAGAAAAAGACCTAGTTCCCCACCTCATCGCGACCGGAGGCCTCACATCCTTTGAAAACTCCAGAGGTACACGGAGATCAGTGCCTCCAAAGGAGACGATGCCTGACTCCTCATGAAACTTGATAGGAGTCCCAGGATTCCTGTGGCACGTGGAAAGGGACCCTTGGTCTCCCGCCTCAGCTGGAGAGGCGTCCCAATTGCCCTGCCAAGCCTCGAGGAGAATCCCGAGTTGTCCCTCGCAACTAGGCAGGAGTCCTGACGTCGCTGAACAAACACGTGGGTGGAAGGGCCATCCCCGTCGTAACTCGAGAATATACCCCAGGTTCCCGCCGCAACTCGAGAAAAACCATGAGACTTCCCCCTCGCCGCGAGATGAGGCCCGATTCCCCTGCACTGCGTGCAGAGCAATTCCGTGTTGCACATCACACATGAAAGGATCCTTGATTTCCTTGATGGCACTCCAGAGAAACCCCAAGAACACTGTTTCAAGGCTAGAGGGATATTGAGGTCACTGTAGCAACATGAAAGAGCTCCGTGGACCAAAAATCAACTCGAGATGAGAGGTTAGTCCCTGGCTTGGACTCCAGAGGAATACCACCTTACCACAAGCACCTCAAGAGGAGGCTTCTCTCAGCTTGAGGTATGTGAGAGGGACCCTGAGTTTGCGGCCTCAAGTGGAATGGACACCGCGATGCCCTGGCTCGAAATAAGGCCGGATATCCCTGCAGTGACTTGAATGCAGGCTCGTCTTGCATCTCCCAAGACGAAAGGATGTCTGAATCCCCTGTGGAGACCACAGAGAAAGACCTAGTTCCCCACCTCATCGCGACCTGAGGCCTCACATCCTTTGAAAACTCCAGAGGTACGCGGAGATCAGTGCCTCCAAAGGAGACGATGCCTGACTCCTCGTGAAACTTGATAGGAGTCCCAGGATTCCTGTGGCACGTGGAAAGGGAACCTTGGTCTCCCGCCTCAGCTGGAGAGGCGTCCCAATTGCCCTGCCAAGCCTCGAGGAGAATCCCGAGTTGTCCCTCGCAACTAGGCAGGAGTCCTGACGTCGCTGAACAAACACGTGGGTGGAAGGGCCATTCCCTTCGTAAATCGAGAATATACGCCAGGTTCCCACCGCAACTCGAGAAAAACCATGAGACTTCCCCCTCGCCGCGAGATGAGGCCCGATTCCCCTGCATTGCGTGCAGAGCAATTCCGTGTTGCACATCACACATGAAAGGATCCTTGATTTCCTTGATGGCACTCCAGAGAAACCCCAAGAACACTGTTTCAAGGTTGAGGGATCCTGAGGTCACTGTAGCAACACGAAAGAGCTCCGTGGACCAAAAATCAACTCGAGATGAGAGGTTATTCCCTGGCTTCGACTCCAGAGGATACCACCTTACCACAAGCACCTCAAGAGGAGGCTTCTCTCAGCTCTAGGTATGTGAGAGAGACCCTGAGTTTGCGGACTCAAGTGGAATGGAGACCGCGATGCCCTGACTCGAAATAAGGCCGGATATCCCTGCAGTGACTTGAATGCAGGCTCGTCTTGCATCTCCCAAGACGAAAGGATGTCTGAATCCCCTGTGGAGACACAGAGAAAGACCTAGTTCACCACCTCATCGCGCCCGGAGGCCTCACATCCTCTGAAAACTCCAGAGGTACGCGGAGATCAGTGCCTCCAAAGGAGACGATGCCTGACTCCTCGTGAAACTTGATAGGAGTCCCAGGATTCCTGTGGCACGTGGAAAGGGACCCTTGGTCTCCTGCCTCAGCTGGAGAGGCGTCCCAATTGCCCTGCCAAGCCTCGAGGAGTATCCCGAGTTGTCCCTCGCAACTAGGCAGGAGTCCTGACGTCGCTGAACAAACACGTCGGTGGAAGGGCCATCCCCGTCGTAACTCGAGAATATACCGCAAGTTCCCACCGCAACTCGAGAAAAACCATGAGACTTCCCCCTCGCCGCGAGATGAGGCCCGATTCCCCTGCACTGCGTGCAGAGCAATTCCGTGTTGCACATCACACATGAAAGGAGCCTTGATTTCCTTGATGGCATTCCAGAGAAACCCCAAGAACACTGTTTCAAGGTTGAGGGATCCTGAGGTCACTGTAGCAACACGAAAGAGCTCCATGGACCATGAAACAACTCGAGATGAGTGGTTAGTCCCTGGCTTCGACTCCAAAGGAATACCACCTTACCACAAGCACCTCAAGAGGAGGCTTCTCTCAGCTCTATGTATGTGACAGGGACCCTGAGTTTGCCGCCTCAAGTGGAATGGAGACCGCGATGCCCTGACTCGAAATCAGGCCGGATATCCCTGCAGTGACTTGAATGCAGGCTCGTCTTGCATCTCCCAAGACGAAAGGATGTCTGAATCCCCTGTGGAGACCACAGAGAAAGACCTAGTTCCCCACCTCATGGCGACCGGAGGCCTCACATTCTTTGAAAACTCCAGAGGTACGCGGAGATCAGTGCCTCCAAAGGAGACGATGCCTGACTCCTCGTGAAACTTGATAGGAGACCCAGGATTCCTGTGGCACGTGGAAAGGGACCCTTGGTCTCCCGCCTCAGCTGGAGAGGCGCCCCAATTGCCCTGCCAAGTCTCGAGGAGAATCCCGAGTTGTCCCTCGCAACTAGGCAGGAGTCCTGACATCGCTGAACAAACACGTGGGTGGAAGGGCCATCCCCGTCTTAACTCGAGAATATACCCCAGGTTCCCGCCGCAACTCGAGAAAAACCATGAGACTTCCCCCTCGCCGCGAGATGAGGCCCGATTCCCCTGCACTGCGTGCAGAGCAATTCCGTGTTGCACATCACACATGAAAGGAGCCTTGATTTCCTTGATCGCACTCCAGAGAATCCCCAAGAACATTGTTTCAAGGTTGAGGGATCCTGAGGTCACTGTAGCAACACGAAAGAGCGCCGTGGACCAAAAATCAACTCGAGATGAGAGGTTAGTCCCTGGCTTCGACTCCAGAGGAATACCACCTTGCCACAAGCACCTCAAGAGGAGGCTTCTCTCAGCTCTAGGTATGTGAGAGGGACCCTGAGTTTGTGGCCTCAAGTGGAATGGAGACCGCGATGCCCTGACTCGAAATAAGGCCGGATATCCCTGCAGTGACTTGAATGCAGGCTCGTCTTGCATCTCCCAAGACGAAAGGATGTCTGAATCCCCTGTGGAGACCACAGAGAAAGACCTAGTTCCACACCTCATCGCGACCGGAGGCCTCACATCCTTTGAAAACTCCAGAGGTACGCGGAGATCAGTCCCTCCAAAGGAGACGATGCCTGACTCCTCGGGAAACTTGATAGGAGTCCCAGGATTCCTGTGGCACGTGGAAAGGGACCCTTGGTCTCCCGGCTCAGCTTGACAGGCGTCCCAATTGCCGTGCCAAGCCTCGAGGAGAATCCCGAGTTGTCCCTCGCAACTAGGCAGGAGTCCTGACATCGCTGAACAAACACGTGGGTGGAAGGGCCATCCCCGTCGTAACTCGAGAATATACCCCAGGTTCCCGCCGCAACTCGAGAAAAACCATGAGACTTCCCCCTCGCCGCGAGATGAGGCCCGATTCCCCTGCACTGCATGCAGAGCAATTCCGTGTTGCACATCACACATGAAAGGAGCCTTGATTTCCTTGATGGCACTCCAGAGAAACCCCAAGAACACTGTTTCAAGGCGAGAGGGAGCCGGAGGTCACTGTAGCAACACGAAAGTGCTCCGTGGACCAAAAATCAACTCGAGATGAGAGGTTAATCCCTGGCATCGACTCCAGAGGAATACCACTTTACCACAAGCACTTCAAGAGGGGGCTTCTCTTAGCTCTAGGTATTTGAGAGGGACCCTGAATTTGGGGCCTCAAGTGGAATGGACACCGCGATGCCATGACTCGAAATCAGGCCGTACATCCCTGCAGTGACTTGAATGCAGGCTCGTCTTGCATCTCCCAAGATGAAAGGATGTCTGAATCACCTGTGTAGACCACAGAGAAAGACCTAGTTCCCCACCTCATCGCGAAGGGAGGCCTCATATACTTTGACAACTCCAGAGGTACGCGGAGATCAGTGCCTGCAAAGGAGACGATGCCTGACTCCTCGTGAAACTTGATAGGAGTCCCAGGATTCCTGTGGCACGTGGAAAGGGACCCTTGGTCTCCTACCTCAGCTGGAGAGGCATCCCAATGGCCCTGCCAAGCCTCGAGGAGAATCCCGAGTTGTCCCTCGCAACTAGGCAGGAGTCCTGACGTCGCTGAACAAACACTTGGGTGGAAAGGCCATCCCCATCGTAACTCGAGAATATACCCCAGGTTCCCGCCGCAACTCGAGAAAAACCATGAGACTTCCTCCTCGCCGCGAGATGAGGCCCGATTCCCCTGCACTGCGTGCAGAGCAATTCCGTGTTGCACATCACACATGAAAGGAGCCTTAATTTCCTTGATGGCACTCCAGAGAAACCCCAAGAACACTGTTTCAAGGCTAGAGGGATCCTTAGGTAACTGTAGCAACACGAAAGAGCTCCGTGGACCAAAAATCAACTCGAGATGAGAGGTTAGTCCCTGGATTCGACTCCAGAGGAATACCACCTTACCACAAGCACCTCAAGAGGAGGCTTCTCTCAGCTCTAGATATGTGAGAGGGACCCTGAGTTTTCGGCCTCAAGTGGAATGGACACCGCGATGCCCTGACTCGAAATAAGGCCGGATATCCCTGCAGTGACTTGAATGCAGGTTCGTCTTGCATCTCCCAAGACGAAAGGATGTCCGAATCCCCTGTGGAGACCACAGAAAAAGACCTAGTTCCCCACCTCATCGCGACCGGAGGCCTCACATCCTTTGAAAACTCCAGAGGTACGCGGAGATCAGTGCCTCCAAAGGGGACGATGCCTGACTCCTCGTGAAACTTGATAGGAGTCCCAGGATTCCTGTGGCACGTGGAAAGGGACCCTTGGTCTCCCGCCTCAGCTGGAGAGGCGTCCCAATTGCCCTGCCAAGCCTCGAGGAGAATCCCGAGTTGTCCCTCGCAACCAGGCAGGAGTCCTGACGTCGCTGAGCAAACACGTGGGTGGAAGGGCCATCCCCGTCGTAACTCGAGAATATACCCCAGGTTCCCGCCGCAACTCGAGAAAAACCATGAGACTTCCCCCTCGCCGCGAGATGAGGCCCGATTCCCCTGCACTGCGTGCAGAGCAATTCCGTGTTGCACATCACACATGAAAGGAGCCTTGATTTCCTTGATGGCACTCCAGAGAAACCCCAAGAACACTGTTTCAAGGCTAGAGGGATATTGACGTCACTGTAGCAACAGGAAAGAGCTCCGTGGACCAAAAATCAACTCGAGATGAGAGGTTAGTCCCTGGCTTCGACTCCAGAGGAATACCACCTTACCACAAGCACCTCAAGAGGAGGCTTCTCTCAGCTCTAGCTATGTGCTGAGTTTGCGGCCTCAATTGGAATGGACACCGTGATGCCCTGACGCAAAATAAGGCCGGATATCCCTGCAGTGACTTGAATGCAGGCTCGTCTTTCATCTCCCAAGACGAAAGGATGTCTGAATCCCCTGTGAAGACAACAGAGAAAGACCTAGTTCCCCAGCTCATCGCGACCGGAGGCCTCACATCCTTTGAAAATTCCAGAGGTACGCGGAGATCAGTGCCTCCAAAGGAGACGATGCCTGACTCCTCGTGAAACTTGATAGGAGTCCCAGGATTCCTGTGGCACGTGGAAAGGGACACTTGGTCTCCCGCCTCAGCTGGAGAGGCGTCCCAATTGCCCTGCCAAGCCTCGAGGAGAATCCCGAGTTGTCCCTCGCAACTAGGCAGGAGTCCTGCCGTCGCTGAACAAACACGTGTGTGGAAGGGCCATCCCCGTCGTAACTCGAGAATATAGCGCAGGTTCCCGCCGCAACTCGAGAAAAACCATGAGACTTCCCCATCGCCACGAGATGAGGCCCGACTCCCCTGCCCTGCGTGCAGAGCAATTCCGTATTGCACATCACACATGAAAGGAGCCTTGATTTCCTTGATGGCACTCCAGAGAAACCCCAAGAACACTGTTTCAAGGCTAGAGGGATCCTGAGGTCACTGTAGCAACACGAAAGAGCTCCGTGGACGAAAAGTCAACTCGAGATGAGAGGTTAGTCCCTGGCATCGACTCCAGGGGAATACCACCTTACCACAAGCACTTCAAAATGAGGCTTCTCTCAGCTCTAGGTATGTGAGAGGGACCCTGAGTTTGCGGCCTCAAGTGGAATGGACACTGCGATGCCCTGACGCAAAATAAGGCCGGATATCCCTGCAGTGACTTAAATGCAGGCTCGTCTTGCATCTCCCAAGATGTAAGGATATCTGAATCCCCTGTGGAGACCGCAGAGAAAGACCTAGTTCCCCACCTCATGGCAACCGGAGGCCTCACATCCTTTGAAAATTCCAGAGGTACGCGGAGATCAGTGCCTCCAAAGGAGACGATGCCTGACTCCTCGTGAAACTTGATAGGAGTCCCAGGATTCCTGTGGCACGTGGAAAGGGACCCTTGGTCTCCCGCCTCAGCTGGAGAGGCGTCCCAATTGCCCTGCCAAGCCTCGAGGAGAATCCCGAGTTGTCCCTCGCAACTAGGCAGGAGTCCTGCCGTCGCTGAACAAACACGTGGGTGGAAGGGCCATCCCCGTCGTAACTTGAGAATATACCCCAGGTTCCCGCCGCAACTCGAGAAAAACCATGAGACTTCCCCCTCGCCGCGAGATGAGGCCCGATTCCCCTGCACTGCGTGCAGAGCAATTCCGTGTTGCACATCACACATGAAAGGAGCCTTGATTTCCTTGATGGCACTCCAGAGAAACCCCAAGAACACTGTTTCAAGGTTGAGGGATCGTGAGGTCACTGTAGCAACACGAAAGAGCTCCGTGGACCAAAAATCAACTCGAGATTAGAGGTTAGTCCCTGGCTTCGACTCCAGAGGAATACCACCTTACCACAAGCACCTGAAGAGGAGGCTTCTCTCAGCTCTAGGTATGTGAGAGGGACCCTGAGTTTGCGGCCTCAAGTGGAATGGACACCGCGATGCCATGACTCGAAATAAGGCCGGATATCCCTGCAGTGACTTGAATGCAGGATCGTATTGCATCTCCCAAGACGAAAGGATGTCTGAATCCCCTGTGGTGACACAGAGAAAGACCTAGTTCACCACCTCATCGCGACCGGAGGCCTCACATCCTCTGAAAACTCCAGAGGTACGCGGAGATCAGTGCCTCCAAAGGAGACGATGCCTGACTCCTCGTGAAACTTGATAGGAGTCCCAGGATTCCTGTGGCACGTGGAAAGAGACCCTTGGTCTCCCGCCTCAGCTGGAGGGGCGTCCCAATTGCCCTGCCAAGCCTCGAGGAGAATCCCGAGTTGGCCCTCGCAACTAAGCAGAAGTCCTGACATCGCTGAAGAAACACGTGGGTGGAAGGGCCATCCCGTCGTAACTCGAGAATATACCCCAGGTTCCCGCCGCAACTCGAGAAAAACCATGAGACTTCCCCCTCGCCGCGAGATGAGGCCAGATTCCCCTGCAGTGCGTGCAGAGCAATTCCGTGCTGCGCATCACACATGAAAGGAGCCTTGATTTCCTTGATGGCACTCCAAAGAAACCCCAAGAACACTGTTTCAAGGCTAGAGGGATCCTGAGGTCACTGTAGCCACACGAAAGAGCTCCGTGGACCAAAAATCAACTCGAGATGAGAGGTTAGTCCCTGGCTTCGACTCCAGAGGAATACCACCTTACCACAAGCACCTCAAGAGGAGGCTTCTCTCAGCTCTAGGTATGTGAGAGGGAGCCTGAGTTTGTGGCCTCAAGTTGAATGGACACCGCGATGCCCTGACTCGAAATAAGGTCGGTTATCCCTGCAGTGACTTGAATGCAGGCTCGTCTTGCATCTCCCAACACGAAAGGATGTCTGAATCCCCTGTGGAGACCACAGAGAAAGACCTAGTTCCCCACCTCATCGCGACCGGAGGCCTCACATCCTTTGAAAACTCCAGAGGTACGCGCAGATCAGTGCCTCCAAAGGAGACGATGCCTGACTCCTCGTGAAACTTGATAGGAGTTCCAGGATTCCTGTGGCACGTGGAAAGGGACCCTTGGTCTCCCGCCTCAGCTGGAGAGGCGTTCCAATTGCCCTGCCAAGCCTCGAGGAGAATCCCGAGTTCTCCCTCGCAAGTAGGCAGGAGTCCTGACGTCGCTGAACAAACACGTGGGTGGAAGGGCCATCCCCGTCGTAACTCGAGAATATACCCCAGGTTCCCGCCGCAACTCGAGAAAAACCATGAGACTTCCCACTCACCGCGAGATGAGGCCCGATTCCCCTGCACTGCATGCAGAGCAATTCCGTGTTGCACATCAAACATGAAAGGAGCCTTGATTTCCTTGACGGCACTCCAGAGAAACCCCAAGAACACTGTTTCAAGGCTAGAGGGATCCTGAGGTCACTGTAGCAACACAAAAGAGCTCCGTGGACCAAAAATCAACTCGAGATTAGAGGTTAGTCCCTGGCTTCGACTCCAGAGGAATACCACCTTACCACAAGCACCTCAAGAGGAGGCTTCTCTCAGCTCTAGGTATGTGAGACTGACCCTGAGTTTGCGGCCTTAAGTGGAATGGACACCGCGATGCCCTGACTCGAAATAAGGCCGGATATCCCTGCAGTGACTTGAAGGCAGGCTCGTCTTGCATCTCCCAAGACGAAAGGATGTCTGAATCCCCTGTGGAGACCACAGAGAAAGACCTAGTTCCCCACCTCATCGCGACCGGAGGCCTCACATCCTTTGAAAACTACAGAGGTACGCGGAGATCAGTGCCTCCAAAGGAGACGATGCCTGACTCCTCGTGAAACTTGATAGGAGTCCCAGGATTCCTGTGGCACGTGGAAAGGGACCCTTGGTCTCCCGCCTCAGCTGGAGAGGCGTCCCACTTGCCCTGCCAACCCTCGAGGAGAATACCGAGTTGTCCCTCGCAACTAGGCAGGAGTCCTGACGTCGCTGAACAAACACGTGTGTGGAAGATCCATCCCCGTCGTAACTCGAGAATATACCCCAGGTTCCCGCCGCAACTCGAGGAAAACCAGGAGACTTCCCCCTCGCCGCGAGATGAGGCCCGATTCCCCTGCACTGCGTGCAGAGCAATTCCGTGTTGCACATCAAACATGAAAGGAGCCTTGATTTCCTTGATGGCACTCCAGAGAAACCCCAAGAACACTGTTTCAAGGCTAGAGGGATCCTGAGGTCACTGTAGCAACACGAAAGAGCTCCGTGGACCAAAAATCAACTCGAGATGAGAGGTTAGTCCCTGGCTTCGACTCCAGAGGAATACCACCTTACCACAAGCACCTCAAGAGGAGGCTTCTCTCAGCTCTAGGTATGTGAGAGGGACCCTGAGTTTGCGTTCTCAAATGGAATGGATACGGCGATGCCCTGAGGCGAAATAAGGCCGGATATCCCTGAAGTGACTTGAATGCAGGCTCCTCTTGCATCTCCCAAGACGAAAGGATGTCTGAATCCCCTGTGGAGACCACAGAGAAAGACCTAGTTCCCCACCTCATCGCGACCGGAGGCCTCACATCCTTTGAAAACTCCAGAGGTACGCGGAGATCAGTGCCTCCAAAGGAGACGATACCTGACTCCTCATGAAACTTGATAGGAGTCCCAGGATTCCTGTGGCACGTGGAAAGGGACCCTTGGTCTCCCGCCTCAGGTGGAGGGGCGTCCCAATTGCCCTGCCAAGCCTCGAGGAGAATCCCGAGTTGACCCTCGCAACTAGGCAGGAGTCCTGACATCGCTGAACAAACACGTGGGTGGAAGGGCCATCCCAGTCGTAACTCGGGAATATACGCCAGGTTCCCGCCGAAACTCGAGAAAAACCATGAGACTTCCCCCTCGCCGCGAGATGAGGCCAGATTCCCCTGCAGTGCGTGCAGAGCAATTCCGTGCTGTGCATCACACATGAAAGGAGCCTTGATTTCCTTGATGGCACTCCAGAGAAACCCCAAGAACACTGTTTCAAGGCTAGAGGGATCCTGAGGTCACTGTAGCAACACGAAAGAGCTCCGTGGACCAAAAATCAACTCGAGATGAGAGGTTAGTCCCTGGCTTCGACTCCAGAGGAATACCACCTTACCACAAGCACCTCAAGAGGAGGCTTCTCTCAGCTCTAGGTATGTGAGAGGGACCCTGAGTTTGTGGCCTCAAGTTGAATGGACACCGCGATGCCCTGACTCGAAATAAGGCTGGTTATCCCTGCAGTGACTTGAATGCAGGCTCGTCTTGCATCTCCCAAGACGAAAGGATGTCTGAATCCCCTGTGGAGACCACAGAGAAAGACCTAGTTCCCCACCTCATCGCGACCGGAGGCCTCACATCCTTTGAAAACTCCAGAGGTACGCGGAGATCAGTGCCTCCAAAGGAGACGATGCCTGACTCCTCGTGAAACTTGATAGGAGTTCCAGGATTCCTGTGGCACGTGGAAAGGGACCCTTGGTCTCCCGCCTCAGCTGGACAGGCGTCCCACTTGCCCTGGCAACCCTCGAGGAGAATCCCGAGTTGTCCCTCGCAACTAGGCAGGAGTCCTGACATCGCTGAACAAACACGTGGGTGGAAGGGCCATCCTCGTCGTAACTGGAGAATATACCCCAGGTTACCATCGCAACTCGAGAAAAACCATGAGACTTCCCCCTCACCGCGAGATGAGGCCCGATTCCCCTGCACTGCATGCAGAGCAATTCCGTGTTGCACATCAAACATGAAAGGAGCCTTGATTTCCTTGACGGCACTCCAGAGAAACCCCAAGAACACTGTTTTAAGGCTAGAGGGATCCTGAGGTCACTGTAGCAACACAAAAGAGCTCCGTGGACCAAAAATCAACTCGAGATGAGAGGTTAGTCCCTGGCTTCGACTCCAGAGGAATACCACCTTACCACAAGCACCTCAAGAGGAGGCTTCTCTCAGCTCTAGGTATGTGAGACTGACCCTGAGATTGCGGCCTCAAGTGGAATGGACACCGCGATGCCCTGACTCGAAATAAGGCCGGATATCCCTGCAGTGACTTGAAGGCAGGCTCGTCTTGCATCTCCCAAGACGAAAGGATGTCTGAATCCCCTGTGGAGACCACAGAGAAAGACCTAGTTCCCCACCTCATCGCGACCGGAGGCCTCACATCCTTTGAAAACTCCAGAGGTACGCGGAGATCAGTGCCTCCAAAGGAGACGATGCCTGACTCCTCGTGAAACTTGATAGGAGTTCCAGGATTCCTGTGGCACGTGGAAAGGGACCCTTGGTCTCCCGCCTCAGCTGGAGAGGCGTCCCACTTGCCCTGCCAACCCTCGAGGAGAATCCCGAGTTGTCCCTCGCAACTAGGCAGGAGTCCTGACGTCGCTGAACAAACACGTGTGTGGAAGGTCCATCCCCGTCGTAACTCGAGAATATACCCCAGGTTCCCGCCGCAACTCGAGGAAAACCATGAGACTTCCCCCTCGCCGCGAGATGAGGCCCGATTCCCCTCCACTGTGTGCAGAGCAATTCCGTGTTGCACATCAAACATGAAAGGAGCCTTGATTTCCTTGATGGCATTCCAGAGAAACCCCAAGAACACTTTTGCAAGGCTAGAGGGATCCTGAGGTCACTGTAGCAACACGAAAGAGCTCCGTGGACCAAAAATCTACTCGAGATGAGAGGTTAGTCCCTGGCTTCGAATCCAGAGGAATACCACCTTACCACAAGCACCTCAAGAGGAGGCTTCTCTCAGCTCTAGGTATGTGAGACTGACCCTGAGTTTGCGGCCTTAAGTGGAATGGACACCGCGATGCCCTGACTGGAAATAAGGCCGGATATCCCTGCAGTGACTTGAAGGCAGGTTCGTCTTGCATCTCCCAAGACGAAAGGATGTCTGAATCCCCTGTGGAGACCACAGAGAAAGACCTAGTTCCCCACCTCATCGCGACCGGAGGCCTCACATCCTTTGAAAACTCCAGAGGTACGCGGAGATCAGTGCCTCCAAAGGAGACGATGCCTGACTCCTCGTGAAACTTGATAGGAGTCCCAGGATTCCTGTGGCACGTGGAAAGGGACCCTTGGTCTCCCGCCTCAGCTGGAGAGGCGTCCCACTTGCCCTGCCATCCCTCGAGGAGAATCCCGAGTTGTCCCTCGTAACAAGGCAGGAGTCCTGACGTCGCTGAACAAACACGTGTGTGGAAGGTCCATCCCCGTCGTAACTCAAGAATATACCCCAGGTTCCCGCCGCAACTCGAGGAAAACCATGAGACGTCCCCCTCGCCGCGAGATGAGGCCAGATTACCCTGCACTGCGTGCAGAGCAATTCCGTGTTGCACATCAAACATGAAAGGAGCCTTGATTTCCTTGATGGCATTCCAGAGAAACCCCAAGAACACTGTTGCAAGGCTAGAGGGATCCTGAGGTCACTGTAGCAACACGAAAGAGCTCCGTGGACCAAAAATCAACTCGAGATGAGAGGTTAGTGCCTGGCTTCGACTCCAGAGGAATACCACCTTACCACAAGCACCTCAAGAGGAGGCTTCTCTCAGCTCTAGGTATGTGAGAGGGACCCTGATTTTGCGGCCTCAAATGGAATGGATACGGCGATGCCCTGAGGCAAAATAAGGCCGGATATCCCTGCATTGACTTGAATGCAGGCTCGTCTTGCATCTCCCAAGACGAAAGGATGTCTGAATCCCCTGTGGAGACCACAGAGAAAGACCTAGTTCCGCACCTCATCGCGACCGGAGGCCTCACATCCTTTGAAAACTCCAGAGGTATGCGGAGATCAGTGCCTCCAAAGGAGACGATGCCTGACTCCTCGTGAAACTTGATAGGAGTTCCAGGATTCCTGTGGCACGTGGAAAGGGACCCTTGGTCTCCCGCCTCAGCTGGAGAGGCGTCCCACTTGCCCTGCCAACCCTTGAGGAGAATACCGAGTTGTCCCTCGCAACTAGGCAGGAGTCCTGACATCGCTGAACAAACACGTGGGTGGAAGGGCCATCCCCGTCGTAACTCGAGAATATACCCCAGGTTCCCGCCGCAACTCGAGAAAAACCATGAGACTTCCCCCTCACCGCGAGATGAGGCCCGATTCCCCTGCACTGCATGCAGAGCAATTCCGTGTTGCACATCAAACATGAAAGGAGCCTTGATTTCCTTGACGGCACTCCAGAGAAACCCCAAGAACACTGTTTCAAGGCTAGCGGCATCCTGAGGTCACTGTAGCAACACAAAAGAGCTCCGTGGACCAAAAATCAACTCGAGATGAGAGGTTAGTCCCTGGCTTCGACTCCAGAGGAATACCACCTTACCACAAGCACCTCAAGAGGAGGCTTCTCTCAGCTCTAGGTATGTGAGAGGGACCCTGAGTTTGCGGCCTCAAGTGGAATGCACACTGCGATGCCCTGACTCGAAATAAGGCCGGATATCCCTGCAGTGACTTGAATGCAGGCTCGTCTTGCATCTCCCAAGATGAAAGGATGTCTGAATCCCCTGTGGAGACCACAGAGAAAGACCTAGTTCCCCACCTCATCGCGACCGGAGGCCTCATATCTTTGAAAACTCCAGAGGTACGTGGAGATCAGTGCCTCCAAAGGAGACCATGCCTGACTCCTCGAGAAACTTGATAGGAGTCCCAGGATTCCTGTGGCACGTGGAAAGGGACACTTGGTCTCCCGCCTCAGCTGGAGAGGCGTCCCAATTGCCCTGCCAAGCCTCGAGGAGAATCCCGAGTTGTCCCTCGCAACTAGGCAGGAGTCCTGACGTCGCTGAACAATCACCTGT
This sequence comes from Cervus elaphus, assembly GCF_910594005.1. Taxonomy (NCBI): domain Eukaryota; kingdom Metazoa; phylum Chordata; class Mammalia; order Artiodactyla; family Cervidae; genus Cervus; species Cervus elaphus. The sequence goes on along the minus strand of NC_057823.1, from coordinate 695,251 downwards.
GTGGAAGGGCCATCCCCGTCGTAAGTCGAGAATATACCCCAGGTTCCCGCCGCACCTTGAGGAAAACCATGAGACTTCCCCCTCGCCGCGAGATGAGGCCCGATTCCCCTGCACTGCGTGAAGAGCAATTCCGTGTTGCACATCACACATGAAAGGAGCCTTGATTTCCTTGATGGCACTCTAGAGAAACCCCAAGAACACTGTTTCAAGGCTAGACGGATCCTGAGGTCACTGTAGCAACACGAAAGAGCTTCGTGGACCAAGAATCAACCTGAGATGAGAGGTTAGTCCCTGGCTTCGACTCCAGAGGAATACAACCTTACCACAAGCACCTCAAGAGGAGGCTTCTCTCAGCTCTAGGTATGTGAGAGGGACCCTGAGTTTGCAGCCTCAAGTTGAATGGACACCGCGATGCCCTGACTCGAAATAAGGCCGGATATCCCTGCAGTGACTTGAATGCAGGCTCATCTTACATCTCCCAAGACAAAAGGATGTCTGAATCCCCTGTAGAGACCACAGAGAAAGACCTATTTCCCCAGCTCATCGCGATCGGAGGCCTCACATGCTTTGAAAACATCAGAGGAACCCGGAGATCAGTGCCTCCAAAGGAGACGATGCCTGACTCCTCCTGAAACTTGATAGGAGTCCCAGGATTCTTGTGGCACGTGGAAAAGGACCCTTGGTCTCCCGCCTCAGCTGGAGAGGCGTCCCACTTGCCCTGCCAAGCCTCGAGGAGAATCCCGAGTAGTCCCTCGCAACTACGCAGGAGTCCTGACGTCGCTGAACAAACACGTGGGTGGAAGGGCCATCCTCATCGTAACTCGAGAATATACCCAAGGTTCATGACGCAACTCGAGAAAACCATGAGACTTCCCCCTCGCCGCGAGATGAGGCCCGATTTCCCTGCACTGCGTGCAGAGCAATTCCTTGTTGCACATCACACAAGACAGGAGCCTTGATTTCCTTGATGGCACTCCAGAGAATACCCAAGATAACTGTTTCAAGGCTAGAGGGATCCTGAGGTCACTGTAGCAACAAGAAAGTGCTCCGTGGACCAAAAATCAACTCGAGATGAGAGGTTAGTCCCTGGCTTCGACTCCAGAGGAATACCACCTTACCACAAGCACCTCAAGTGGAGGCTTCTCTCAGCTCTAGCTATGTGAGAGGGACCCTGAGTTTGCGGCCTCAAGTGGAATGGACACCGCGATGCCCTGACTCGAAATAAGGCCGGATATCCCTGCAGTTACTTGAATGCAGGCTCGTCTTGCATCTCCCAAGACGAAAGGATGTCTGAATCCCCTGTGGAGACCACAGAAAAAGACCTAGCTCCCCACCTCATCGCGACCGGAGGCCTCACATCCTTTGAAAACTCCAGAGGTTTGCGGAGATCAGTGCCTCCAAAGGAGACGATGTCTGACTCCTCGTGAAACTTCTTAGGAGTCCCAGGATTCCTGTGGCACGTGGAAAGGACCCTTGGTCTCCCGCCTCAGCTGGAGAGGCGTTCCAATTGCCCTGCCAAGCCTCGAGGAGAAACCCGAATTGTCCCTTGCAACTATGCAGGAGTCCTGCCGTCGCTGAACAAACACGTGTGTGGAAGGGCCATCCCCGTCGTAACTCGAGAATATACCCCAGGTTCCCGCCGCAACTCGAGAAAAACCATGAGACTTCCCCCTCGCCGCGAGATGAGGCCTGATTTCCCTGCACTGCGTGCAGAGCAATTCCGTGTTGCACATCACTCATGAAAGGAGCCTTGATTTCCTTGATGGCACTCCAGAGAAACGCCAAGAACACTGTTTCAAGGCTAGAGGGATCCTGAGGTCACTGTAGCAACACAAAAGAGCTCCGTGGACCAAAAATCAACTCGAGATGAGAGGTTAGTCCCTGGCTTCGACTCCAGAGGAATACCACCTTACCACAAGCACCTCAAGAGGAGGCTTCTCTCAGCTCTAGGTATGTGAGAGGGACCCTGAGTTTGCGGCCACAAGTGGAATGGACACCGCGATGCCCTGACTCGAAATCAGGCCGGATAACCCTGCAGTGACTTGAATGCAGGCTCGTCTTGCATCTCCCAAGACGAAAGGATGTCTGAATCCCCTGTGGAGACCACAGAGAAAGACCTAGTTCCGCACCTCATCGCGACCGGAGGCCTCACATCCTTTGAAAACTCCAGAGGTATGCGGAGATCAGTGCCTCCAAAGGAGACGATGCCTGACTCCTCGTGAAACTTGATAGGAGTTCCAGGATTCCTGTGGCACGTGGAAAGGGACCCTTGGTCTCCCGCCTCAGCTGGAGAGGCGTCCCACTTGCCCTGCCAACCCTCGAGGAGAATACCGAGTTGTCCCTCACAACTAGGCATCAGTCCTGACATCGCTGAACAAACACGTGTGTGGAAGGGCCATCCCCGTCGTAACTCGAGAATATACCCCAGGTTCCCGCCGCAACTCGAGAAAAACCATGAGACTTCCCACTCACCGCGAGATGAGGCCCGATTCCCCTGCACTGCATGCAGAGCAATTCCGTGTTGCACATCAAACATGAAAGGAGCCTTGATTTCCTTGACGGCACTCCAGAGAAACCCCCAGAACACTGTTTCAAGGGTAGAGGGATCCTGAGGTCACTGTAGCAACACAAAAGAGCTCCGTGGACCAAAAATCAACTCGAGATTAGAGGTTAGTCCCTGGCTTCGACTCCAGAGGAATACCACCTTACCACAAGCACCTCAAGAGGAGGCTTCTCTCAGCTCTAGGTATGTGAGACTGACTCTGAGTTTGCGGCCTTAAGTGGAATGGACACCGCGATGCCCTGACTCGAAATAAGGCCGGATATCCCTGCAGTGACTTGAAGGCAGGCTCGTCTTGCATCTCCCAAGACGAAAGGATGTCTGAATCCCCTGTGGAGACCACAGAGAAAGACCGAGTTCCCCACCTCATCGCGACCGGAGGCCTCACATCCGTTGAAAACTCCAGAGGTACGCGGAGATCAGTGCCTCCAAAGGAGACGATGCCTGACTGCTCGTGAAACTTGATAGGAGTCCCAGGATTCCTGTGGCACGTGGAAAGGGACCCTTGGTCTCCCGCCTCAGCTGGACAGGCGTCCCACTTGCCCTGCCAACCCTCGAGGAGAATACCGAGTTGTCCCTCACAACTAGGCAGCAGTCCTGACATCGCTGAACAAACACGTGGGTGGAAGGGCCATCCCCGTCGTAACTCGAGAATATACCCCAGGTTCCCGCCGCAACTCGAGAAAAACCATGAGACTTCCCCCTCACCGCGAGATGAGGCCCGATTCCCCTGCACTGTATGCAGAGCAATTCCGTGTTGCACATCAAACATGAAAGGAGCCTTGATTTCCTTGACGGCACTCCAGAGAAACCCCAAGAACACTGTTTCAAGGCTAGAGGGATCCTGAGGTCACTGTAGCAACACAAAAGATCTCCGTGGACCAAAAATCAACTCGAGATTAGAGGTTAGTCCCTGGCTTCGACTCCAGAGGAATACCACCTTACCACAAGCACCTCAAGAGGAGGCTTCTCTCAGCTCTAGGTATGTGAGACGGACCCTGAGTTTGCGGCCTTAAGTGGAATGGACACCGCGATGCCCTGACTCGAAATAAGGCCGGATATCCCTGCAGTGACTTGAAGGCAGGCTCGTCTTGCCTCTCCCAAGACGAAAGGATGTCTGAATCCCCTGTGGAGACCAGAGAGAAAGACCTAGTTCCCCACCTCATCGCGACCGGAGGCCTCACATCCTTTGAAAACTCCAGAGGTAGTGGAGATCAGTGCCTCCAAAGGAGACGATGCCTGACTCCTCGTGAAACTTGATAGGAGTCCCAGGATTCCTGTGGCACGTGGAAAGGGACCCTTGGTCTCCCGCCTCAGCTGGAGAGGCGTCCCACTTGCCCTGCCAACCCTCGAGGAGAATCCCGAGTTGTCCCTCGCAACTAGGCAGGAGTCCTGACGTCGCTGAACAAACACGTGTGTGGAAGATCCATCCCCGTCGTAACTCGAGAATATACCCCAGGTTCCCGCCGCAACTCGAGGAAAACCAGGAGACTTCCCCCTCGCCGCGAGATGAGGCCAGATTCCCCTGCAGTGCGTGCAGAGCAATAACGTGCTGTGCATAACACATGAAAGGAGCCTTGATTTCCTTGATGGCACTCCAGAGAAACCCCAAGAACACTGTTTCAAGGCTAGAGGGATCCTGAGGTCACTGTAGCAACACGAAAGAGCTCCGTGGACCAAAAATCAACTCGAGATGAGAGGTTAGTCCCTGGCTTCGACTCCAGAGGAATACCACCTTACCACAAGCACCTCAAGAGGAGGATTCTCTCAGCTCTAGGTAGGTGAGAGGGAGCCTGAGTTTGTGGCCTCAAGTTGAATGGACACCGCGATGCCCTGACTCGAAATAAGGCTGGTTATCCCTGCAGTGACTTGAATGCAGGCTCGTCTTGCATCTCCCAAGACGAAAGGATGTCTGAATCCCCTGTGGAGACCACAGAGAAAGACCAAGTTCCCCACCTCATCGCGACCGGAGGCCTCACATCCTTTGAAAACTCCAGAGGTACGCGTAGATCAGTGCCTCCAAAGGAGACGATGCCTGACTCCTCGTGAAACTTGATAGGAGTTCCAGGATTCCTGTGGCACGTGGAAAGGGACCCTTGGTCTCCCGCCTCAGGTGGACAGGCGTCCCACTTGCCCTGGCAACCCTCGAGGAGAATCCCGAGTTGTCCCTCGCAACTAGGCAGGAGTCCTGACATCGCTGAACAAACACGTGGGTGGAAGGGCCATCCCCGTCGTAACTCGAGAATATACCCCAGGTTCCCGCCGCAACTCGAGAAAAACCATGAGACTTCCCCCTCACCGCGAGATGAGGCCCGATTCCCCTGCACTGCATGCAGAGCAATTCCGTGTTGCACATCAAACATGAAAGGAGCCTTGATTTCCTTGACGGCACTCCAGAGAAACCCCAAGAACACTGTTTCAAGGCTAGAGGGATCCTGAGGTCACTGTAGCAACACGAAAGAGCTCCGTGGACCAAAAATCAACTCGAGATGAGAGGTTAGTCCCTGGCTTCGACTCCAGAGGAATACCACCTTACCACAAGCACCTCAAGAGGAGGCTTCTCTCAGCTCTAGGTATGTGAGAGGGACCCTGATTTTGCGGCCTCAAATGGAATGGATACGGCGATGCCCTGAGGCGAAATAAGGCCGGATATCCCTGCATTGACTTGAATGGAGGCTCGTCTTGCATCTCCCAAGACGAAAGGATGTCTGAATCCCCTGTGGAGACCACAGAGAAAGACCTAGTTCCCCACCTCATCACGACCGGAGGCCTCACATCCTTTGAAAACTCCAGAGCTATGCGGAGATCAGTGCCTCCAAAGGAGACGATGCCTGACTCCTCATGAAACTTGATAGGAGTCCCAGGATTCCTGTGGCACGTGGAAAGGGACCCTTGGTCTCCCGCCTCAGCTGGAGGGGCGTCCCAATTGCCCTGCCAAGCCTCGAGGAGAATCCCGAGTTGGCCCTCGCAACTAGGCAGGAGTCCTGACATCGCTGAACAAACACGTGGGTGGAAGGGCCATCCCCATCGTAACTCGAGAATATACCCCAGGTTCCCGCCGCAACTCGAGAAAAACCATGAGACTTCCCCCTCCCTGCGAGATGAGGCCCGATTCCCCTGCAGTGCGTGCAGAGCAATTCCGTGCTGCGCATCACATATGAAAGGAGCCTTGATTTCCTTGATGGCACTCCAGAGAAACCCCAAGAACACTGTTTCAAGGCTAGAGGGATCCTGAGGTCACTGTAGCCACACGAAAGAGCTCCGTGGACCAAAAATCAACTCGAGATGAGAGGTTAGTCCCTGGCTTCGACTCCAGAGGAATACCACCTTACCACAAGCACCTCAAGAGGAGGCTTCTCTCAGCTCTAGGTATGTGAGAGGGAGCCTGAGTTTGTGGCCTCAAGTTGAATGGACACCGCGATGCCCTGACTCGAAATAAGGCCGGTTATCCCTGCAGTGACTTGAATGCAGGCTCGTCTTGCATCTCCCAAGACGAAAGGATGTCTGAATCCCCTGTGGAGACCACAGAGAAAGACCTAGTTCCCCACCTCATCGCGACCGGAGGCCTCACATCCTTTGAAAACTCCAGAGGTACGCGGAGATCAGTGCCTCCAAAGGAGACGATGCCTGACTCCTCGTGAAACTTGATAGGAGTTCCAGGATTCCTGTGGCACGCGGAAAGGGACCCTTGGTCTCCCGCCTCAGCTGGAGAGGCGTCCCACTTGCCCTGCCAACCCTCGAGGAGAATCCCGAGTTGTCCCTCGCAACTAGGCAGGAGTCCTGACGTCGCTGAACAAACACGTGTGTGGAAGGTCCATCCCCGTCGTAACTCGAGAATATAAACCAGGTTCCCGCCGCAACTCGAGGAAAACCATGAGACTTCCCCCTCGCCGCGAGATGAGGCCCGATTCCCCTCCACTGTGTGCAGAGCAATTCCGTGTTGCACATCAAACATGAAAGGAGCCTTGATTTCCTTGATGGCATTCCAGAGAAACCCCAAGAACACTTTTGCAAGGCTAGAGGGATCCTGAGGTCACTGTAGCAACACGAAAGAGCTCCGTGGACCAAAAATCAACTCGAGATGAGAGGTTAGTCCCTGGCTTCGAATCCAGAGGAATACCACCTTACCACAAGCACCTCAAGAGGAGGCTTCTCTCAGCTCTAGGTATGTGAGAGGGACCCTGATTTTGCGGTCTCAAATGGAATGGATACGGCGATGCCCTGAGGCGAAATAAGGCCGGATATCCCTGCGTTGACTTGAATGCAGGCTCGTCTTGCATCTCCCAAGACGAAAGGATGTCTGAATCCCCTGTGGAGACCACAGAGAAAGACCAAGTTCCCCACCTCATCGCGACCGGAGGCCTCACATGCTTTGAAAACACCAGAGGAACCCGGAGATCAGTGCCTCCAAAGGAGACGATGCCTGACTCCTCGTGAAACTTGATAGGAGTCCCAGGATTCTTGTGGCACGTGGAAAAGGACCCTTGGTCTCCCGCCTCAGCTGGAGAGGCGTCCCACTTGCCCTGCCAAGCCTCGAGGAGAATCCCGAGTAGTCCCTCGCAACTACGCAGGAGTCCTGACGTCGCTGAACAAACACGTGGGTGGAAGGGCCATCCTCATCGTAACTCGAGAATATACCCAAGGTTCATGACGCAACTCGAGAAAACCATGAGACTTCCCCCTCGCCGCGAGATGAGGCCCGATTTCCCTGCACTGCGTGCAGAGCAATTCCTTGTTGCACATCACACAAGACAGGAGCCTTGATTTCCTTGATGGCACTCCAGAGAATACCCAAGATAACTGTTTCAAGGCTAGAGGGATCCTGAGGTCACTGTAGCAACAAGAAAGTGCTCCGTGGACCAAAAATCAACTCGAGATGAGAGGTTAGTCCCTGGCTTCGACTCCAGAGGAATACCACCTTACCACAAGCACCTCAAGTGGAGGCTTCTCTCAGCTCTAGCTATGTGAGAGGGACCCTGAGTTTGCGGCCTCAAGTGGAATGGACACCGCGATGCCCTGACTCGAAATAAGGCCGGATATCCCTGCAGTGACTTGAATGCAGGCTCGTCTTGCATCTCCCAAGACGAAAGGATGTCTGAATCCCCTGTGGAGACCACAGAAAAAGACCTAGCTCCCCACCTCATCGCGACCGGAGGCCTCACATCCTTTGAAAACTCCAGAGGTTTGCGGAGATCAGTGCCTCCAAAGGAGACGATGTCTGACTCCTCGTGAAACTTCTTAGGAGTCCCAGGATTCCTGTGGCACGTGGAAAGGACCCTTGGTCTCCCGCCTCAGCTGGAGAGGCGTCCCAATTGCCCTGCCAAGCCTCGAGGAGAAACCCGAATTGTCCCTTGCAACTATGCAGGAGTCCTGCCGTCGCTGAACAAACACGTGTGTGGAAGGGCCATCCCCGTCGTAACTCGAGAATATACCCCAGGTTCCCGCCGCAACTCGAGAAAAACCATGAGACTTCCCCCTCGCCGCGAGATGAGGCCTGATTTCCCTGCACTGCGTGCAGAGCAATTCCGTGTTGCACATCACTCATGAAAGGAGCCTTGATTTCCTTGATGGCACTCCAGAGAAACGCCAAGAACACTGTTTCAAGGCTAGAGGGATCCTGAGGTCACTGTAGCAACACAAAAGAGCTCCGTGGACCAAAAATCAACTCGAGATGAGAGGTTAGTCCCTGGCTTCGACTCCAGAGGAATACCACCTTACCACAAGCACCTCAAGAGGAGGCTTCTCTCAGCTCTAGGTATGTGAGAGGGACCCTGAGTTTGCGGCCACAAGTGGAATGGACACCGCGATGCCCTGACTCGAAATCAGGCCGGATAACCCTGCAGTGACTTGAATGCAGGCTCGTCTTGCATCTCCCAAGACGAAAGAATGTCTGAATCCCCTGTGGAGACCACAGAGAAAGACCTAGTTCCCCACCTCATCGCGACCGGAGGCCTCACATCCTTTGAAAACTCCAGAGGTACGCGGAGATCAGTGCCTCCAAAGGAGACGATGCCTGACTCCTCGTGAAACTTGATAGGAGTTCCAGGATTCCTGTGGCACGTGGAAAGGGACCCTTGGTCTCCCGCCTCAGCTGGAGAGGCGTCCCACTTGCCCTGCCAACCCTCGAGGAGAATACCGAGTTGTCCCTCACAACTAGGCATCAGTCCTGACATCGCTGAACAAACACGTGGGTGGAAGGGCCATCCCCGTCGTAACTCGAGAATATACCCCAGGTTCCCGCCGCAACTCGAGAAAAACCATGAGACTTCCCACTCACCGTGAGATGAGGCCCGATTCCCCTGCACTGCATGCAGAGCAATTCCGTGTTGCACATCAAACATGAAAGGAGCCTTGATTTCCTTGACGGCACTCCAGAGAAACCCCCAGAACACTGTTTCAAGGGTAGAGGGATCCTGAGGTCACTGTAGCAACACAAAAGAGCTCCGTGGACCAAAAATCAACTCGAGATTAGAGGTTAGTCCCTGGCTTCGACTCCAGAGGAATACCACCTTACCACAAGCACCTCAAGAGGAGGCTTCTCTCAGCTCTAGGTATGTGAGACTGACTCTGAGTTTGCGGCCTTAAGTGGAATGGACACCGCGATGCCCTGACTCGAAATAAGGCCGGATATCCCTGCAGTGACTTGAAGGCAGGCTCGTCTTGCATCTCCCAAGACGAAAGGATGTCTGAATCCCCTGTGGAGACCACAGAGAAAGACCGAGTTCCCCACCTCATCGCGACCGGAGGCCTCACATCCGTTGAAAACTCCAGAGGTACGCGGAGATCAGTGCCTCCAAAGGAGACGATGCCTGACTGCTCGTGAAACTTGATAGGAGTTCCAGGATTCCTGTGGCACGTGGAAAGGGACCCTTGGTCTCCCGCCTCAGCTGGACAGGCGTCCCACTTGCCCTGCCAACCCTCGAGGAGAATACCGAGTTGTCCCTCACAACAAGGCAGCAGTCCTGACATCGCTGAACAAACACGTGGGTGGAAGGGCCATCCCCGTCGTAACTCGAGAATATACCCCAGGTTCCCGCCGCAACTCGAGAAAAACCATGAGACTTCCCCCTCACCGCGAGATGAGGCCCGATTCCCCTGCACTGTATGCAGAGCAATTCCGTGTTGCACATCAAACATGAAAGGAGCCTTGATTTCCTTGACGGCACTCCAGAGAAACCCCAAGAACACTGTTTCAAGGCTAGAGGGATCCTGAGGTCACTGTAGCAACACAAAAGAGCTCCGTGGACCAAAAATCAACTCGAGATTAGAGGTTAGTCCCTGGCTTCGACTCCAGAGGAATACCACCTTACCACAAGCACCTCAAGAGGAGGCTTCTCTCAGCTCTAGGTATGTGAGACGGACCCTGAGTTTGCGGCCTTAAGTGGAATGGACACCGCGATGCCCTGACTCGAAATAAGGCCGGATATCCCTGCAGTGACTTGAAGGCAGGCTCGTCTTGCATCTCCCAAGACGAAAGGATGTCTGAATCCCCTGTGGAGACCAGAGAGAAAGACCTAGTTCCCCACCTCATCGCGACCGGAGGCCTCACATCCTTTGAAAACTCCAGAGGTAGTGGAGATCAGTGCCTCCAAAGGAGACGATGCCTGACTCCTCGTGAAACTTGATAGGAGTCCCAGGATTCCTGTGGCACGTGGAAAGGGACCCTTGGTCTCCCGCCTCAGCTGGAGAGGCGTCCCACTTGCCCTGCCAACCCTCGAGGAGAATCCCGAGTTGTCCCTCGCAACTAGGCAGGAGTCCTGACATCGCTGAACAAACACGTGTGTGGAAGATCCATCCCCGTCGTAACTCGAGAATATACCCCAGGTTCCCGCCGCAACTCGAGGAAAACCAGGAGACTTCCCCCTCGCCGCGAGATGAGGCCAGATTCCCCTGCAGTGCGTGCAGAGCAATAACGTGCTGTGCATAACACATGAAAGGAGCCTTGATTTCCTTGATGGCACTCCAGAGAAACCCCAAGAACACTGTTTCAAGGCTAGAGGGATCCTGAGGTCACTGTAGCAACACGAAAGAGCTCCGTGGACCAAAAATCAACTCGAGATGAGAGGTTAGTCCCTGGCTTCGACTCCAGAGGAATACCACCTTACCACAAGCACCTCAAGAGGAGGATTCTCTCAGCTCTAGGTAGGTGAGAGGGAGCCTGAGTTTGTGGCCTCAAGTTGAATGGACACCGCGATGCCCTGACTCGAAATAAGGCTGGTTATCCCTGCAGTGACTTGAATGCAGGCTCGTCTTGCATCTCCCAAGACGAAAGGATGTCTGAATCCCCTGTGGAGACCACAGAGAAAGACCAAGTTCCCCACCTCATCGCGACCGGAGGCCTCACATCCTTTGAAAACTCCAGAGGTACGCGTAGATCAGTGCCTCCAAAGGAGACGATGCCTGACTCCTCGTGAAACTTGATAGGAGTTCCAGGATTCCTGTGGCACGTGGAAAGGGACCCTTGGTCTCCCGCCTCAGGTGGACAGGCATCCCACTTGCCCTGGCAACCCTCGAGGAGAATCCCGAGTTGTCCCTCGCAACTAGGCAGGAGTCCTGACATCGCTGAACAAACACGTGGGTGGAAGGGCCATCCCCGTCGTAACTCGAGAATATACCCCAGGTTCCCGCCGCAACTCGAGAAAAACCATGAGACTTCCCCCTCACCGCGAGATGAGGCCCGATTCCCCTGCACTGCATGCAGAGCAATTCCGTGTTGCACATCAAACATGAAAGGAGCCTTGATTTCCTTGACGGCACTCCAGAGAAACCCCAAGAACACTGTTTCAAGGCTAGAGGGATCCTGAGGTCACTGTAGCAACACGAAAGAGCTCCGTGGACCAAAAATCAACTCGAGATGAGAGGTTAGTCCCTGGCTTCGACTCCAGAGGAATACCACCTTACCACAAGCACCTCAAGAGGAGGCTTCTCTCAGCTCTAGGTATGTGAGAGGGACCCTGATTTTGCGGCCTCAAATGGAATGGATACGGCGATGCCCTGAGGCGAAATAAGGCCGGATATCCCTGCATTGACTTGAATGGAGGCTCGTCTTGCATCTCCCAAGACGAAAGGATGTCTGAATCCCCTGTGGAGACCACAGAGAAAGACCTAGTTCCCCACCTCATCACGACCGGAGGCCTCACATCCTTTGAAAACTCCAGAGCTATGCGGAGATCAGTGCCTCCAAAGGAGACGATGCCTGACTCCTCATGAAACTTGATAGGAGTCCCAGGATTCCTGTGGCACGTGGAAAGGGACCCTTGGTCTCCCGCCTCAGCTGGAGGGGCGTCCCAATTGCCCTGCCAAGCCTCGAGGAGAATCCCGAGTTGTCCCTCGCAACTAGGCAGGAGTCCTGACATCGCTGAACAAACACGTGGGTGGAAGGGCCATCCCCGTCGTAACTCGAGAATATACCCCAGGTTCCCGCCGCAACTCGAGAAAAACCATGAGACTTCCCCCTCCCTGCGAGATGAGGCCCGATTCCCCTGCAGTGCGTGCAGAGCAATTCCGTGCTGCGCATCACATATGAAAGGAGCCTTGATTTCCTTGATGGCACTCCAGAGAAACCCCAAGAACACTGTTTCAAGGCTAGAGGGATCCTGAGGTCACTGTAGCCACACGAAAGAGCTCCGTGGACCAAAAATCAACTCGAGATGAGAGGTTAGTCCCTGGCTTCGACTCCAGAGGAATACCACCTTACCACAAGCACCTGAAGAGGAGGCTTCTCTCAGCTCTAGGTATGTGAGAGGGAGCCTGAGTTTGTGGCCTCAAGTTGAATGGACACCGCGATGCCCTGACTCGAAATAAGGCCGGTTATCCCTGCAGTGACTTGAATGCAGGCTCGTCTTGCATCTCCCAAGACGAAAGGATGTCTGAATCCCCTGTGGAGACCACAGAGAAAGACCTAGTTCCCCACCTCATCGCGACCGGAGGCCTCACATCCTTTGAAAACTCCAGAGGTACGCGGAGATCAGTGCCTCCAAAGGAGACGATGCCTGACTACTCGTGAAACTTGATAGGAGTTCCAGGATTCCTGTGGCACGTGGAAAGGGACCCTTGGTCTCCCGCCTCAGCTGGAGAGGCGTCCCACGTGCCCTGCCAACCCTCGAGGAGAATCCCGAGTTGTCCCTCGCAACTAGGCAGGAGTCCTGACGTCGCTGAACAAACACGTGTGTGGAAGGTCCATCCCCGTCGTAACTCGAGAATATAAACCAGGTTCCCGCCGCAACTCGAGGAAAACCATGAGACTTCCCCCTCGCCGCGAGATGAGGCCCGATTCCCCTCCACTGTGTGCAGAGCAATTCCGTGTTGCACATCAAACATGAAAGGAGCCTTGATTTCCTTGATGGCATTCCAGAGAAACCCCAAGAACACTGTTTCAAGGCTAGAGGGATCCTGAGGTCACTGTAGCAACACGAAAGAGCTCCGTGGACCAAAAATCAACTCGAGATGAGAGGTTAGTCCCTGGCTTCGAATCCAGAGGAATACCACCTTACCACAAGCACCTCAAGAGGAGGCTTCTCTCAGCTCTAGGTATGTGAGAGGGACCCTGATTTTGCGGTCTCAAATGGAATGGATACGGCGATGCCCTGAGGCGAAATAAGGCCGGATATCCCTGCGTTGACTTGAATGCAGGCTCGTCTTGCATCTCCCAAGACGAAAGGATGTCTGAATCCCCTGTGGATACCACAGAGAAAGACCAAGTTCCCCACCTCATCGCGACCGGAGGCCTCACATGCTTTGAAAACACCAGAGGAACCCGGAGATCAGTGCCTCCAAAGGAGACGATGCCTGACTCCTCGTGAAACTTGATAGGAGTCCCAGGATTCTTGTGGCACGTGGAAAAGGACCCTTGGTCTCCCGCCTCAGCTGGAGAGGCGTCCCACTTGCCCTGCCAAACCTCGAGGAGAATCCCGAGTTGTCCCTCGCAACTACGCAGGAGTCCTGACGTCGCTGACCAAACACGTGGGTGGAAAGGCCATCCTCATCGTAACTCGAGAATATACCCAAGGTTCATGACGCAACTCGAGAAAACCATGAGACTTCCCCCTCGCCGCGAGATGAGTCCCGATTTCCCTGCACTGCGTGCAGAGCAATTCCTTGTTGCACATCACACAAGACAGGAGCCTTGATTTCCTTGATGGCACTCCAGAGAATACCCAAGATAACTGTTTCAAGGCTAGATGGATCCTGAGGTCACTGTAGCAACAGGAAAGAGCTCCGTGGACCAAAAATCAACTCGAGATGAGAGGTTAGTCCCTGGCTTCGACTCCAGAGGAATCCCACCTTACCACAAGCACCTCAAGAGGAGGCTTCTCTCAGCTCTAGGTATGTGAGAGGGACCCTGAGTTTGCGGCCTCAAGTGGAATGGACACCGCGATGCCCTGACTCGAAATCAGGCCGGATAACCCTGCAGTGACTTGAATGCAGGCTCGTCTTGCATCTCCCAAGATGAAAGGATGTCTGAATCCCCTGTGGAGACCACAGAGAAAGACCTAGTTCCCCACCTCATCACGACCGGAGGCCTCACATCCTTTGAAAACTCCAGAGGTACGCGGAGATCAGTGCCTCCAAAGGAGACGATGCCTGACTCCTCGTGAAACTTCTTAGGAGTCCCAGGATTCCTGTGGCACGTGGAAAGGGACCCTTGGTCTCCCGCCTCAGCTGGAGAGGCGTCCCACTTGCCCTGCCAACTCTCGAGGAGAATCCCGAGTTGTCCCTCGCAACTAGGCAGGAGTCCTGACGTCGCTGAACAAACACCTGTGTGGAAGGGCCATCCCCGTCGTAAGTCGAGAATATACCCCAGGTTCCCGCCGCACCTCGAGAAAAACCGTGAGACTTCCCCCTCACCGCGAGATGAGGCCCGATTCCCCTGCACTGCGTGAAGAGCAATTCCGTGTTGCACATCACACATGAAAGGAGCCTTGATTTCCTTGACGGCACTCCAGAGAAACCCCAAGAACAATGTTTCAAGGCTAGAGGGATCCTGAGGTCACTGTAGCAACACGAAAGAGCTCCGTGGACCACAAATCAACTCGAGATGAGAGGTTAGTGCCTGGCTTCGACTCCAGAGGAATACCACCTTACCACAAGCACCTCAAGAGGAGGCTTCTCTCAGCTCTAGCTATGTGAGAGGGACCCTGAGTTTGCGGCCTCAAGTGGAATGGACACCGCGATGCCCTGACTCGAAATAAGGCCGGATATCCCTGCAGTGACTTGAATGCAGGCCCCTCTTGCCTCTCCCAAGACGAAAGGATGTCTGAATCCCCTGTGGAGACCACAGAGAAAGACCTAGTTCCCCACCTCATCGCGACCGGAGGCCTCACATCCTTTGAAAACTCCAGAGGTACGCAGAGATCAGTGCCTCCAAAGGAGACGATGTCTGACTCCTCGTGAAACTTCTTAGGAGTCCCAGGATTCCTGTTGCACGTGGAAAGGACACTTGGTCTCCCGCCTCAGCTGGAGAGGCGTCCCAATTGCCCTGCCAAGCCTCGAGGAGAATCCCGAATTGTCCCTCGCAACTAGGCAGGAGTCCTGCCGTCGCTGAAGAAACACGTGTGTGGAAGGGCCATCCCCGTCGTAACTCGAGAATATACCCCAGGTTCCCGCCGCAACTCGAGAAAAACCATGAGACTTCCCCCTCGCCGCGAGATGAGGCCCGATTCCCCTGCACTGCGTGCAGAGCAATTCCGTGTTGCACATCACTCATGAAAGGAGCCTTGATTTCCTTGATGGCACTCCAGAGAAACCCCAAGAACACTGTTTCAAGGCTAGAGGGATCCTGAGGTCACTGTAGCATCACGAAAGAGCTCCGTGGCCCAAAAATCAACTCGAGATGAGAGGTTAGTCCCTGGCTTCGACTCCAGAGGAATACCACCTTACCACAAGCACCTCAAGAGGAGGCTTCTCTCAGCTCTAGGTATGTGTGAGGGACCCTGAGTTTGCGGCCTCAAGTGGAATGGACACCGCGATGCTCTGACTCGAAATAAGGCCGGATATCCCTGCAGTGACTTGAATGCAGGCTCGTCTTGCATGTCCCAAGATGAAAGGATGACTTAATCCCCTGTGGAGACCACAGAGAAAGACCTAGTTCCCCACCTCATCGCGACCGGAGGCCTCACATCTTTGAAAACTCCAGAGGTACGTGCAGATCAGTGCCTCCAAAGGAGACGATGCCTGACTCCTCGAGAACCTTGATAGGAGTCCCAGGATTCCTGTGGCACGTGGAAAGGGACCCTTGGTCTCGCGCCTCAGCTGGAGAGGCGTCCCAATTGCCCTGCCAAGCCTCGAGGAGAATCCCGAGTTGTCCCGCGCAACTAGGCAGGAGTCCTGACGTCGCTGAACAAACACGTGTGTGGAAGGGCCATTCCCATCGTAACTCGAGAATATACCCCAGGTTTCCGCCGCAACTCGAGAAAAACCATGAGACTTCCCCCTCGCCGCGAGACGAGGCCTGATTCCCCTGCACTGCGTGCAGAGCAATTCCGTGTTGCACATCACACATGAAAGGAGCCTTGATTTCCTTGACCGCACTCCAGAGAAACCCCAAGAACACTGTTTCAAGGCTAGAGGGATCCTGAGGTCACTGTAGCAACACAAAAGAGCTCCGTGGACCAAAAATCAACTCGAGATTAGAGGTTAGTCCCTGGCTTCGACTCCAGAGGAATACCACC
Organism: Cervus elaphus; assembly: GCF_910594005.1. NCBI lineage: Eukaryota > Metazoa > Chordata > Mammalia > Artiodactyla > Cervidae > Cervus > Cervus elaphus. Next base: position 679,021 of record NC_057823.1, on the reverse strand, counting down.
TTACCACAAGCACCTCAAGAGGAGGCTTCTCTCAGCTCTAGGTATGTGAGAGGAACCCTGAGTTTGCGGCCTCAAGTGGAATGGACACCACGATGCCCTGACTCGAAATCAGGCCGGATAACCCTGCAGTGACTTGAATGCAGGCTCGTCTTGCATCTCCCAAGACGAAAGTATGACTGAATCCCCTGTGGAGACCACAGAGAAAGACCTAGTTCCCCACCTCATCGCGACCGGAGGCCTCACATCCTTTGAAAACTCCAGAGGTACGCGGAGATCAGTGCCTCCAAAGGAGACGATGCCTGACTCCTCGTGAAACTTGATAGGAGTCCCAGGATTCCTGTGGCACGTGGAAAGGGACCCTTGGTCTCCCGCCTCAGCTGGAGAGGCGTCCCACTTGCCCTGCCAAACCTCGAGGAGAATCCCGAGTTGTCCCTCGCAACTAGGCAGGAGTCCTGCCGTCGCTGAACAAACACGTGTGTGGAAGGGCCATCCCCGTCGTAACTCGAGAATATACCCCAGGTTCCCGCCGCAACTCGAGAAAAACCATGAGACTTCCCCCTCGCCGCGAGATGAGGCCTGATTTCCCTGCACTGCGTGCAGAGCAATTCCGTGTTGCACATCACTCATGAAAGGAGCCTTGATTTCCTTGATGGCACTCCAGAGAAACCCCAAGAACACTGTTTCAAGGCTAGAGGGATCCTGAGGTCACTGTAGCATCACGAAAGAGCTCCGTGGCCCAAAAATCAACTCGAGATGAGAGGTTAGTCCCTGGCTTCGACTCCAGAGGAATACCACCTTACCACAAGCACCTCAAGAGGAGGCTTCCCTCAGCTCTAGGTATGTGAGAGGGACCCTGAGTTTGCGGCCTCAAGTGGAATGGACACCGAGATGCCCTGACTCGATATAAGGCTGGATATCCCTGCAGTGACTTGAATGCAGGCTCGTCTTGCATCTCCCAAGACGAAAGGATGTCTGAATCCCCTGTGGAGACCACAGAGAAAGACCTAGTTCCCCACCTCATCGCGACCGGAGGCCTCACATCCTTTGAAAACTCCAGAGGTACGCGGAGATCAGTGCCTCCAAAGGAGACGATGCCTGACTCCTCGTGAAACTTGATAGGAGTCCCAGGATTCCTGTGGCACGTGGAAAGGGACCCTTGGTCTCCCGCCTCAGCTGGAGAGGCATCCCACTTGCCCTGCCAACCCTCGAGGAGAATCCCGATTTGTCCCTCGCAACTAGACAGGAGTCCTGACGTCGCTGAATAAACACCTGTGTGGAAGTGCCATCCCCGTCGTAAGTCGAGAATATACCCCAGGTTCCCGCCGCACCTCGAGGAAAACCATGAGACTTCCCCCTCGCCTCGAGATGAGGCCCGATTACCCTGCACTGCGTGAAGAGCAATTCCGTGTTGCACATCACACATGAAAGGAGCCTTGATTTCCTTGATGGCACTCCAGAGAAACCCCAAGAACACTGTTTCAAGGCTAGACGGATCCTGAGGTCACTGTAGCAACACGAAAGAGCTTGGTGGACCAAGAATCAACCTGAGATGAGAGGTCAGTTCCTGGCTTCGACTCCAGAGGAATACCACCTTACCACAAGCACCTCAAGAGGAGGCTTCTCTCAGCTCTAGGTATGTGAGAGGGACCCTGAGTTTGCGGCCTCAAGTTGAATAGACACCGCGATGCCCTGACTCGAAATAAGGCCGGATATCCCTGCAGTGACTTGAATGCAGGCTCATCTTGCATCTCCCAATACGAAAGGATGTCTGAATCCCCTGTGGAGACCACAGAGAAAGACCTATTTCCCCACCTCATCGCGATCGAAGGCCTCACATCCTTTGAAAACACCAGAGGTACCCGGAGATCAGTGCCTACAAAGGAGACGATGCCTGACTCCTCGTGAAACTTGATAGGAGTCCCAGGATTCCTGTGGCACGTGGAAAGGGACACTAGGTTTCCCGCCTCAGCTGGAGAGGCGTCCCAATTGCCCTGCCAAGCCTCGAGGAAAATCCCGAGTTGTCCCTGGCAACTAGGCAGGAGTCCTGCCATCGCTGAACAAACACGTGTGTGGAAGGGCCATCCCCGTCGTAACTCGAGAATATACCCCAGGTTCCCGCCGCAACTCGAGAAAAACCATGAGATTTCCCCTCGCCGCAAGATGAGGCCAGATTCCCCTGCACTGCGTGCAGAGCAATTCCGTGTTGCACATCACACATGAAAGGAGCCTTGATTTCCTTGATGGCACTCCTGAGAAACCCCAAGAACACTGTTTCAAGGCTAGAGGGATCCTGAGGTCACTGTAGCAACACGAAAGAGCTCCGTGGACCACAAATCAACTCGAGATGAGAGGTTAGTCCCTGGCTTCGACTCCAGAGGAATACCACCTTACCACAAGCACCACAAGAGGAGGCTTCTCTCAGCTCTAGGTATGTGAGAGGGACCCTGAGTTTGCGGCCTCAAGTGGAATGGACACCGCGATGCCCTGACTAGAAATAAGGCCGGATATCCCTGCAGTGACTTGAATGCAGGCTCGTCTTGCCTCTCCCAAGTCGAAAGGATGTCTGAATCCCCTGTGGAGACCACAGAGAAAGACCTAGTTCCCCACATCATCGCGACCGGAGGCATCACATCCTTTAAAAACTCCAGAGGTACGCAGAGATCAGTGCCTCCAAAGGAGACGATGCCTGACTCCTCGTGAAACTTCTTAGGAGTCCCAGGATTCCTGTGGCACGTGGAAAGGACCCTTGGTCTCCCGCCTCAGCTGGAAAGGCGTCCCAATTGCCCTGCCAAGCCTCGAGGAGAATCCCGAATTGTCCCTCGCAACTAGGCAGGAGTCCTGACGTCGCTGAACAAACACGTGTGTGGAAGGTCCATCCCCGTCGTAACTCGAGAATATACCCCAGGTTCCCGCCGCAACTCGAGAAAAACCATGAGACTTCCCCCTCGCCGCGAGATGAGGCCCGATTTCCCTGCACTGCGTGCAGAGCAATTCCGTGTTGCACATCACTCATGAAAGGAGCCTTGATTTCCTTGATGGCACTACAGAGAAACCCCAAGAAGACTGTTTCAAGGCTAGAGGGATACTGAGGTCACTGTAGCATCACGAAAGAGCTCTGTGGCCCAAAAATCAACTCGAGATGAGAGGTTAGCCCCTGGCTTCGACTCCAGAGGAATACCACCTTACCACAAGCACCTCAAGAGGAGGCTTCTCCAGCTCTAGGTATGTGAGAGGGAGCCTGAGTTTGCGGCCTCAAGTTGAATGGACACCGCGATGCCCTGACTCGAAATAAGGCCGGATATCCCTGCATTGACTTGAATGTAGGCTCGTCTTGCATCTCCCAAGACGAAAGGATGTCTGAATCCCCTGTGGAGACCACAGAGAAACACCCAGTTCCCCACCTCATCGCGACCGGAGGCCTCACATCCTTTGAAAACTCCAGAGGTACGCGGAGATCAGTGCCTCCAAAGGAGACGATGCCTGACTCCTCGTGAAACTTGATAGGAGTTCCAGGATTCCTGTGGCACGTGGAAAGGGACCCTTGGTCTCCCGCCTCAGCTGGAGAGGCGTCCCACTTGCCCTGCCAACCCTCGAGGAGAATCCCGAGTTGTCCCTCGCAACTAGGCAGGAGTCCTGTCATCGCTGAACAAACACGTGTGTGGAAGGGCCATCCCCGTCGTAACTCGAGAATATACCCCAGGTTCCCGCCGCAACTCGAGGAAAACCATGAGACTTCCCCCTCGCCGCGAGATGAGGCCCGATTCCCCTGCACTGCGTGCAGAGCAATTCCGTGTTGCACATCAAACATGAAAGGAGCCTTGATTTCCTTGAGGGCATTCCAGAGAAACCCCAAGAACACTGTTTCAAGGCTAGAGGGATCCTGAGGTCACTGTAGCAACACGAAAGAGCTCCGAGGCCCAAAAATCAACTCGAGATGAGAGGTTAGTCCCTGGCTTCGACTCCAGAGGAATACCACCTTACCACAAGCACCTCAAGAGGAGGCTTCTCTCAGCTCTAGCTATGTGAGAGGGACCCTGAGTTTGCGGCCTGAAATGGAATGGATACGGCGATGCCCTGAGGCGAAATAAGGCCGGATATCCCTGCAGTGACTTGAATGCAGGCTCGTCTTGCATCTCCCAAGACGAAAGGATGTCTGAATCCCCTTTGGAGACCACAGAGAAAGACCTAGTTCCCCACCTCATCACGACCGGAGGCCTCACATCCTTTGAAAACTCCAGAGGTACGCGGAGATCAGTGCCTCCAAAGGAGACGATGCCTGACTCCTCATGAAACTTGATAGGAGTCCCAGGATTCCTGTGGCACGTGGAAAGGGACCCTTGGTCTCCCGCCTCAGCTGGAGGGGCGTCCCAATTGCCCTGCCAAGCCTCGAGGAGAGTCCCGAGTTGGCCCTCGCAACTAGGCAGGAGTCCTGCCGTCGCTGAACAAACACGTGGGTGGAAGGGCCATCCCCGTAATAACTCGAGAATATACCCCAGGTTCCCGCCGCAACTCGAGAAAAACCATGAGAATTCCCCCTCGCCGCGAGATGAGGCCAGATTCCCCTGCAGTGCGTGCAGAGCAATTCCGTGCTGCGCATCACACATGAAAGGAGCCTTGATTTCCTTGATGGCACTCCAGAGAAACCCCAAGAACACTGTTTCAAGGCTAGAGGGTTCCTGAGGTCACTGTAGCCAAACGAAAGAGCTCCGTGGACCAAAAATCAACTCGAGATGAGAGGTTAGTCCCTGGCTTCGACTCCAGAGGAATACCACCTTACCACAAGCACCTCAAGAGGAGGCTTCTCTCAGCTTTAGGTATGTGAGAGGGAGCCTGAGTTTGTGGCCTCAAGTTGAATGGACACCGCGATGCCCTGACTCGAAATAAGGCCGGATATCCCTGCATTGACTTGAATGCAGGCTCGTCTTGCATCTCCCAAGACGAAAGGATGTCTGAATCCCCTGTGGAGACCACAGAGAAAGACCTAGTTCCCCACCTCATCACGACCGGAGGCCTCACATCCTTTGAAAACTCCAGAGGTACGCGGAGATCAGTGCCTCCAAAGGAGACGATGCCTGACTCCTCGTGAAACTTGATAGGAGTCCCCGGATTCCTGTGGCACGTGGAAAGGGACACTTGGTCTCCCGCCTCAGCTGGAGGGGCGTCCCAATTGCCCTGCCAAGCCTCGAGGAGAATCCCGAGTTGTCCCTCGCAACTAGGCAGGAGTCCTGACATCGCTGAACAAACACGTGGGTGGAAGGGCCATCCCCGTCGAAACTCGAGAATATACCCCAGATTCCCGCCGCAACTCGAGAAAAACCATGAGACTTCCCCCTCGCCGCGAGATGAGGCCAGATTCCCCTGCAGTGCGTGCACAGCAATTCCGTGCTGCGCATCACACATGAAAGGAGCCTTGATTTCCTTGATGGCACTCCATAGAAACCCCAAGAACACTGTTTCAAGGCTAGAGGGATCCTGAGGTCACTGTAGCCACACGAAAGAGCTCCGTGGACCAAAAATCAACTCGAGATGAGAGTTTAGTCCCTGGCCTCTACTCTAGAGGAATACCACCTTACCACAAGCACCTCAAGAGGAGGCTTCTCTCAGCTCTAGGTGTGTGAGAGGGACCCTGATTTTGCGGCCTCAAGTGGAATGAACACGGCGATGCCCTGAAGCGAAATAAGGCCGGATATCCCTGCAGTGACTTGAATGCAGGCTCGTCTTGCATCTCCCAAGATGAAAGGATGTCTGAATCCCCTGTGGAGACCACAGAGAAAGACCTAGTTCCCCACCTCATCGCGACCGGAGGCCTCACATCCTTTGAAAACTCCAGAGGTACGCGGAGATCAGTGCCTCCAAAGGAGACGATGTCTGACTCCTCGTGAAACTTGATAGGAGTCCCAGGATTCCTGTGTCACGTGGAAAGGGACCCTTGGTCTCCCGGCTCAGCTGGAGGGGCGTCCCAATTGCCCTGCCAAGCCTCGAGGAGAATCCCGAGTTGTCCCTCGCAACTAGGCACGAGTCCTGATGTCGCTGAACAAACACGTGGGTGGAAGGGCCATCCCCGTCGTAACTCGAGAATATACCCCAGGTTCCCGCCGTAACTCGAGAAAAACCATGAGACTTCCCCCTCGCCGCGAGATGAGGCCCGATTCCCCTGCACTGCGTGCAGAGCAATTCCGTGTTGCACATCAAACATGAAAGGAGCCTTGATTTCCTTGATGGCACTCCATAGAAACCCCAAGAACACTGTTTCAAGGCTAGAGGGATCCTGAGGTCACTGTAGCCACACGAAAGAGCTCCGTGGACCAAAAATCAACTCGAGATGAGAGGTTAGTCCCTGGCTTCGACTCCAGAGGAATACCACCTTACCACAAGCACCTCAAGAGGAGGCTTCTCTCAGCTCTAGGTATGTGAGAGGGACCCTGATTTTGCGGCCTCAAATGGAATGGATACGGCTATGCCCTGAGGCGAAATAAGGCCGGATATCCCTGCATTGACTTGAATGCAGGCTCGTCTTGCATCTCCCAAGACGAAAGGATGTCTGAATCCCCTGTGGAGACCACAGAGAAAGACCTAGTTCCCCACCTCATCACGACCGGAGGCCTCACATCCTTTGAAAACTCCAGAGGTACGCGGAGATCAGTGCCTCCAAAGGAGACGATGCCTGACTCCTCATGAAACTTGATAGGAGTCCCAGGATTCCTGTGGCACGTGGAAACGGACCCTTGGTCTCCCGCCTCAGCTGGAGGGGCGTCCCAATTGCCCTGCCAAGCCTCGAGGAGAATCCCGAGTTGTCCCTCGCAACTAGGCAGGAGTCCTGACATCGCTGAACAAACACGTGTGTGGAAGGGCCATCCCCGTCGTAACTCGAGAATATACCCCAGGTTCCCGCCGCAACTCGAGAAAAACCATGAGACTTCCCCCTCGCCGCGAGATGAGGCCAGATTCCCCTGCAATGCGTGCACAGCAATTCCGTGCTGCGCATCACACATGAAAGGAGCCTTGATTTCCTTGATGGCACTCCAGAGAAACCCCAAGAACACTGTTTCAAGGCTAGAGGGATCCTGAGGTCACTGTAGCCACACGAAAGAGCTCCGTGGACCAAAAATCAACTCGAAATGAGAGGTTAGTCCCTGGCTTCGACTCCAGAGGAATACCACCTTACCACAAGCACCTCAAGAGGACGCTTCTCTCAGCTCTAGGTATGTGAGAGGGAGCCTGAGTTTGTGGACTCAAGTTGAATGGACACCGCGATGCCCTGACTCGAAATAAGGCCGGTTATCCCTGCAGTGACTTGAATGCAGGCTCGTCTTGCATCTCCCAAGACGACAGGATGTCTGAATCCCCTGTGGAGACCACAGAGAAAGACATAGTTCCCCACCTCATCGCGACCGGAGGCTTCACATCCTTTGAAAACTCCAGAGGTACGCGGAGATCAGTGCCTCCAAAGGAGACGATGCCTGACTCCTCGAGAAACTTGATAGGAGTTCCAGGATTCCTGTGGCACGTGGAAAGGGACCCTTGGTCTCCCGCTTCAGCTGGAGAGGCGTCCCACTTGCCCTGCAAACCCTCGAGGAGAATCCCGAGTTGTCCCTCGCAACTAGGCAGGAGTCCTGACGTCGCTGAACAAACACGTGGGTGGAAGGGCCATCCCCGTCGTACCTCGAGAATATACCCTATGTCCCCGCCGCAACTCGAGAAAAACCATGAGACTTCCCCCTCGCTGCGAGATGAGGCCCGATTCCCCTACACTGTGTGCAGAGCAATTCCGTGTTGCACATCACACATGAAAGGAGCCTTGATTTCCTTGATGGCACTCCAGAGAAACCCCAAGAACACTGTTTCAAGGCTAGAGGGATCCTGAGGTCACTGTAGCAACACAAAAGAGCTCCGTGGACCAGAAATCAACTCGAGATGAGAGGTTAGTCCCTGGCTTCGACTCCAGAGGAATACCACCTTACCACAAGCACCTCAAGAGGAGGCTTCTCTCAGCTCTAGGTATGTGAGAGGGATCCTGAGATTGCAGTCTCAAGTGGAATGGACACCGCAATGCCCTGACTCGAAATAAGGCCGGATAACCCTGCATTGACATAAATGCAGGCTCGTCTTGCATCTCCCAAGACGAAAGGATGTCTGAATCCTCTGTGGAGACCACAGAGAAAGACCTAGTTCCCCACCTCATCGCGACCGTAGGCCTCACATCCTTTGAAAACTCCAGAGGTACGCGGAGATCAGTGCCTCCAAAGGAAACGATGCGTGACTCCTCATGAAACTTGATAGGAGTCCCAGGATTCCTGTTTCACATGGAAAGGGACACTTGGTCTCCCACCTTAGCTGGAGAGGCGTCCCAATTGCCCTGCCAAGCCTCGAGGAGAATCCCGAGTTGTCCCTCGCAACTAGGCAGGAGTCCTGACGTCGCTGAACAAACACGTGTGTGGAAGGGCCATCCCCGTCGTAACTCGAGAATATACCCCAGGTTCCCGCCGCAACTCGAGAAAAACCATGAGACTTCCCCCTCGCCGCGAGATGAGGCCCGATTCCCCTGCACTGCGTGCAGAGCAATTCCGTGTTGCACATCACACATGAAAGGAGCCTTGATTTCCTTGATGGCACTCCAGAGAAACCCCAAGAACACTGTTTCAAGGCTAGAGGGATCCTGAGGTCACTGTAGCAACACAAAAGAGCTCCGTGGACCAAAAATCAACTCGAGATGAGAGGTTAGTCCCTGGCTTCGACTCCAGAGGAATACCACCTTACCACAAGCACCTCAAGAGGAGGCTTCTGTCAGCTCTAGGTATGTGAGAGGGACCCTGAGTTTGCGGCCTCAAGTGGAATGGACACCGCGATGCCCTGACTCGAAATAAGGCCGGATATCCCTGCAGTGACTTGAATGGAGGCTCGTCCTGCATCTCCCAAGATGAAAGGATGTCTGAAACCCCTGTGGAGACCACAGAGAAAGACCTAGTTCCCCACCTCATCGCGACCGGAGGCCTCACATCCTTTGATAACTCCAGAGGTACGCAGAGATCAGTGCCTCCAAAGGAGACGATGCCTGACTCCTCGTGGAACTTGATAGGAGTCCCAGGATTCCTGTGGCACGTGGAAAGGGACCCTTGGTCTCCCACCTCAGCTGGAGAGGCGTGCCAATTGCCCTGGCAAGCCTCGAGGAGAATCCGGAGTTGTCCCTCGCAACTAGGCAGGAGTCTTGACGTCGCTGAACAAACACGTGGGTGGAAGGGCCATCCCCGTCGTAACTCGAGAATATACCCCAGGTTCCCGCCGCAACTCGAGAAAAACCATGAGACTTCCCCCTCGCTGCGAGATGAGGCCCGATTCCCCTACACTGCGGGCAGAGAAATTCCGTGTTGCACATCACACATGAAAGGAGCCTTGATTTCCTTCATCGCACTCCAGAGAAACCCCAAGAACACTGTTTCAAGGCTAGAGGGATCCTGAGGTCACTGTAGCCACACGAAAGAGCTCCGTGGACCAGAAATCAAATCGAGATGAGAGGTCAGTCCAGGGCTTCGACTCCAGAGGAATACCACCTTACCACAAGCACCTCAAGAGGAGGCTTCTCTCAGCTCTAGGTATGTGAGAGGGACCCTGATTTTGCGGCCTCAAGTGGAATGGACACTGCGATGCCCTGACTCGAAATAAGGCCGGATATCCCTGCAGTGACTTGAATGCAGGCTCGTCTTGCATCTCCCAAGACGAAAAGATGTCTGAATCCCCTGTGCAGACCACAGAGAAAGACCTAGTTCCCCACCTCATCGCGACCGGAGGCCTCACATCCTTTGAAAACTCCAGAGGCACGCGGAGATCAATGCCTCCAAAGGAGACGATGCCTGACTACTCGTGAAAGTTGATAGAGTCCCAGGATTCCTGTGGCACGTGGAAAGGGACCCTTGGTCTCCCACCTCAGCTGGAGAGGCGTCCCAATTGCCCTGGCAAGCCTCGAGGAGAATCCCGAGTTGTCCCTCGCAACTAGGCAGGAGTCCTGACGTCGCTGAACAAACACGTGGGTGGAAGGGCCATCCCCGTCGTAACTCGAGAATATACCCCAGGTTCCCGCCGCAACTCGAGAAAAACCATGAGACTTCCCCCTCGCTGCGAGATGAGGCCCGATTCCCCTACACTGCGGGCAGAGAAATTCCGTTTTGCACATCACACATGAAAGGAGCCTTGATTTCCTTCATCGCACTCCAGAGAAACCCCAAGAACACTGTTTCAAGGCTAGAGGGATCCTGAGGTCACTGTAGCAACACGAAAGAGCTCCGTGGACGAAAAATCACCTCGAGATGAGAGGTTAGGCCCTGGCTTCGACTCCAGAGGAATACCACATTACCACAAGCACCTCAAGAGGAGGCTTCTCTCAGCTCTAGGTATGTGAGAGGGACCCTGAGTGTGCAGCCTCAAGTCGAATGGACACCATGATGCCCTGACTCGAAATAAGGCCGGATATCCCTGCAGTGACTTAAATGCAGGCTCGTCTTGCATCTCCCAAGACGAAAGGATGTCTGAATCCCCTGTGGAGACCACAGAGAAAGACCTAGTTCCCTACCTCATCGCGACCGGAGGCCTCACATTCTTTGAAAACTCCAGAGGTACCCGGAGATCAGTGCCTCCAAAGAAGCCAATGCCTGACTCCTCGTGAAACTTGATAGGAGTCCCAGGTTTCCTGTGGCACGTGGAAAGGGACCCTTGGTCTCCCGCCTCAGCTGGAGAGGCGTCCCAATTGCCCTGCCAAGCCTCGAGGAGAAACCCGAGTTGTCCCTCGCAACTAGGTAGGAGTCCTGACGTCGCTGAACAAACACGTGGGTTGAAGGGCCATCCCCAACGTAACTCGATAATATAGCCCAGGTTCCCGCCGCAACTCGAGAAAAACCATGAGACTTCCCCCTCACCGCGAGATGAGGCCCGATTCCCCTGCACTGCGTGCAGAGAAATTCCGTGTTGCACATCACACATGAAAGGACCCTTGATTTCCTTGATGGCACTCCAGAGAAACCCCAAGAACACTGTTTCAAGGCTAGAGGGATCCTGAGGTCACTGTAGCCACACGAAAGAGCTCCGTGGACCAGAAATCAAATCGAGATGAGAGGTCAGTCCAGGGCTTCGACTCCAGAGGAATACCACCTTACCACAAGCACCTCAAGAGGAGGCTTCTCTCAGCTCTAGGTATGTGAGAGGGACCCTGATTTTGCGGCCTCAAGTGGAATGGACACTGCGATGCCCTGACTCGAAATAAGGCCGGATATCCCTGCAGTGACTTGAATGCAGGCTCGTCTTGCATCTCCCAAGACGAAAAGATGTCTGAATCCCCTGTGCAGACCACAGAGAAAGACCTAGTTCCCCACCTCATCGCGACCGGAGGCCTCACATCCTTTGAAAACTCCAGAGGCACGCGGAGATCAATGCCTCCAAAGGAGACGATGCCTGACTACTCGTGAAAGTTGATAGAGTCCCAGGATTCCTGTGGCACGTGGAAAGGGACCCTTGGTCTCCCGCCTCAGCTGGAGAGGCGTCCCAATTGCCCTGCCAAGCCTCGAGGAGAATCCCGAGTTGTCCCTCGCATCTAGGCAGGAGTCCTGACGTGGCTGAACAAACACGTGGGTGGAAGGGCCATCCCCGTCGTAACTCGAGAATATACCCCAGGTTCCCGCCACAACTCGAGAAAAACCATGAGACTTCCCCCTCGCCGCAAGATGAGGCCCGATTACCCTGCACTGCGTGCAGAGCAATTCCGTTTTGCACATCACACATGAAAGGAGCCTTGATTTCCTTGGTGACACTCCAGGGAAACCCCAAGAACACTGTTTCAAGGCTAGAGCGATCCTGACGTCACTGTAGCAACACGAAAGAGCTCCGTGGACCAAAAATCAACTCGAGATGAGAGGTTAGTCCCTGGCTTCGATTCCAGAGGAATACCACCTTACCACAAGCACCTCAAGAGGAGGCTTCTCTCAGCTCTAGCTATGTGCTGAGTTTGCGGCCTCAAGTGGAATGGACACCGCGATGCCCTGACTCGAAATAAGGCCGGATATCCCTGCAGTGACTTGAATGCAGGCTTGTCTTGCATCGCCCAAGACGAAAGGATGTCTGAATCCCCTGTGGAGACCACAGAGAAAGACCTAGTTCCCTACCTCATCGCGACCGGAGGCCTCACATCCTTTGAAAACTTCACAGGTACGCGGAGATCAGTGCCTCCAAAGGAGACGATGCCTGACTCCTCATGAAACTTGAAAGGAGTCCCAGGATTCCTGTGTCACGTGGAAAGGGACGCTTGGTCTCCCGCCTCAGCTGGAGAGGCGTCCCAATTGCCCTACCAAGCCTCGAGGAGAATCTCGAGTTGTCCCTCGCAACTAGGCAGGAGTCCTGACGTCGCTGAACAAACACGTGGGTGGAAGGGCCATCCCCGTCGTAACTCGAGAATATACCCAAGGTTCCCACCACAACTCGAGAAAAACCATGAGACTTACCCCTCGCCGCGAGATGAGGCCCGATTCCCCTGCACTGCGTGCAGAGCAGTACCGTGTTGCACATCACACATGAAAGGATCCTTGATTTCCTTAATGGCACTCCAGAGAAACCCCAAGAACACTGTTTCAATGCGAGAGGGATCCTGAGGTCACTGTAGCAAAATGAAAGAGCTCTGTGGACCAAGAATCAACTCGAGATGAGAGGTTAGTCCCTGGCTTCGACTCCAGAGGACTACCACCTTATCACAAGCACGTCAAGGGGAGGCTTCTCTCAGCTCTAGGTATGTGAGAGGGACCCTGAGTGTGCGGCCTCAAGTGGAATGGACACCGCGATGCCCTGACTCGAAATAAGGCCGGATATCCCTGCAGTGACTTGAATGCAGGCTCGTCTTGCATCTCCCAAGATGAAAGGATGTCTGAATCCCCTGTGGAGACCACAGAGAAAGACCTAGTTCCCCACCTCATCGCGACCGGAGGCCTCACATCCTTTGAAAACTCCAGAGGTACGCGGAGATCTGTGCCTCCAAAGGAGAGGATTCTTGACTCCTCAGGAAAGTTGATAGGAGTCCCAGGATTCCTGAGGCACGTGGAAAGGGACCCTTGGTCTCCCGCCTCAGCTGGAGAGGCGTCCCAATTGCCCTGCCAAGCCTCGAGGAAAATCCCGAGTTGTCCCTCGCAACTAGGCAGGAGTCCTGACGTCGCTGAACAAAAACGTGGGTACATGGGCCATCCCCATCGTAACTCGTTAATATAGCCCAGGTTCCCGCCGCAACTCGAGAAAAACCATGAGACTTCCCCCTCGCCGCGAGATGAGGCCCGTTTCCCCTACACTGCCGGCAGAGAAATTCCGTGTTGTACATCACACATGAAAGGAGCCTTGATTTCCTTGATGGCACTCCAGAGAAACCCCAAGAACACTGTTTCAAGGCTAGAGGGATCCTGAGGTAACTGTAGCAACACGAAAGAACTCCGTGGACCAAAAATCAACTCGAGATGAGAGGTTAGTCCCTAACTTTGACTCCAGAGGAATATAACATAACCACAAGCACCTCAAGAGGAAGCTTTTCGCGGCTTTAGATATGTGAGAGGGACCCTGAGTTTGCAGCCTCAAGTGGAATGGACACCGCGATGCCCTGGCTCGAAATAAGGCCGGATATCCCTGCATTGACATAAATGCAGGCTCGTCTTGCATCTCCCAAGACGAAATGATGTCTGAATCCTCTGTGGAGACCACAGAGAAAGACCTAGTTCCCCACCTCATCACGATCGGAGGCCTCACATCCTTTGAAAACTCCAGAGGTACGCGGAGATCAGTGCCTCCAAAGGAGACGATGCCTGACTCCTCATGAAACTTGATAGGAGTTCCAGGATTCCTGTGGCACGTGGAAAGGGAACCTTGGTCTCCCGCCTCAGCTGGAGAGGCGTCCCAATTGCCCTGCCAAGCCTCGAGGAGAATCCCGAGTTGTCCCTTGCAACTAGGCAGGAGTCCTGACGTCGCTGAACAAACACGTGTGTGGAAGGGCCATCCCCGTCGTAACTCGAGAATATACCCCAGGTTCCCACCGAAACTCGAGAAAAACCATGAGACTTCCCCCTCGCCACAAAATGAGGCCCGATATCCTGCACTGCGTGCAGAGCAATTCCGTGTTGCACATCACACATGAAAGGAGCCTTGATTTCCTTGATGGCACTCCAGAGAAACCCCAAGAACACTGTTTCAAGGCTAGAGGGAACCTGAGGTCACTGTAGCAACACGAAAGAGCTCCGTGGACCAAAAATCAACTCGAGATGAGAGGTTAGTCCCTGGCTTCGACTCGAGAGGAATACCACCTTACCACAAGCACCTCAAGAGGAGGCTTCTCTCAGCTCTAAGTATGTGAGAGCGACCCTGAGTTTGCGGCCTCAAGTGGAATGGACACTGCGATGCCTTGACTCAAAATAAGGCCGGATATCCCTGCAGTGACTTGAATGCAGGCTCGTCTTGCATCTCCCAAGAGGAAAGGGTGTCTGAATCCCCTGTGGAGACCACAGAGAAAGACCTAGTTCCCCACCTATTCGCGACCGGATGCCTCACATCCTTTGAAAACTTCAGAGGTACTCGGAGATCAGTGCCTCCAAAGGAGACGATGCCTGACTCGTGAAACTTGATAGGCGTCCCAGAATTCCTGTGGCTCGTGGAATGGGACGCTTGGTCTCCCGCCTCAGCTGGAGAGGCGTCCCACTTGCCCTGCCAAGCCTCGAGGAAAATCCCGACTTGTCCCTCGCAACTAGGCAGGAGTCCATACGTGGCTGAACAAACACGTGGGTGGAAGCCCATCCCCGTCATAACTCGAGAATATACCCCAGGTTCCCGCCGCAACTGGAGAAAAACCATGAGACTTCCCCCTCGCCGTGAGATGAGGCCCGATTCCCCTGCAATGCGTGCAGAGCAATTCTGTGTTGCACATCACACATGAAAGGAGCCTTGATTTCCTTGATGGCACTCCAGAGAAACCCCAAGAACACTGTTTCAAGGCTAGAGGGATCCTGAGGTCACTGTAGCAACACGAAAGAACTCCGTGGACCAAGAATCAACTCGAGATGAGAGGTTAGTCCCTGGCTTCGACTCCAGAGGAATACCACCTTACCACAAGCACCTCAAGAGGAGGCTTCTCTCAGCTCTAGGTATGTGAGAGGGACCCTGAGTTTGCGGCCTCAAGTGGAATGGACACCGCGATGCCCTGACTCGAAATAAGGCCAGATATCCCTGCAGTGACTTGAATGCAGGCTCGTCTTGCATCTCCCAAGACGAAAGGATGTCTGAATCCCCTGTGGAGACCACAGAGAAAGACCTAGTTCCCCACCTCATCGCGACCGGAGGCCTCACATCCTTTGAAAACTCCAGAGGTACGCGGAGATCAGTGCCTCAAAAGAAGACGATGCCTGACTCCTCGTGAAACTTGATAGGAGTCCCAGGATTCCTGTGGCACGTGGAAAGGGACCCTTGGTCTCCCGCCTCAGCTGGAGAGGCGTCCCAATTGCCCTGCCAAGCCTCGAGGAGAATCCCGAGTTGTCCCTCGCAACTAGGCAGGAATCCTGACGTCGCTGAACAAACACGTGTGTGGAAGGGCCATCCCCGTCGTAACTCGAGAATACACCCCAGGTTCCCACCGCAACTCGAGAAAAACCATGAGACTTCCCCCTCGCCGCAAAATGAGGCCCGATATCCTGCACTGCGTGCAGAGCAATTCCGTGTTGCACATCACACATGAAAGGAGCCTTGATTTCCTTGGTGGCCCTCCAGAGAAACCCCAAGAACACTGTTTCAAACCTAGAGGGAACCTGAGGTCACTGTAGCAACACGAAAGAGCTCCGTGGACCACAAATCAACTCGAGATGAGAGGTTAGTCCCTGGCTTCGACTCCAGAGGAATAACACCTTACCACAAGCACCTCAAGAGGAGGCTTCTCTCAGCTCTAGGTATGTGAGAGGGACCCTGAGTTTGCGGCCTCAAGTGGAATGGACACCGCGATGCCCTGACTCGAAATAAGGCCGGATATCCCAGCAGTGACTTGAATGCAGGCTCGTCTTGCATCTCCCAAGACGAAAGGATGTCTGAATCCCCTGTGGAGACCACAGAGAAAGACCTAGTTCCCCACCTCATCGCGACCGGAGGCCTCACATCCTTTGAAAACTCCAGAGGTACGCGGAGATCAGTGCCTCCAAAGGAGACGATGCCTGACTCCTCGTGAAACTTGATAGGAGTCCCAGGATTCCTGTGGCACGTGGAAAGGGACACTTGGTCTCCCGCCTCAGCTGGAGAGGTGTCCCAATTGACCTGCCAAGCCTCGAGGAGAATCCCGAGTTGTCCCTCGCAACTAGGCAGGAGTCCTGACGTCGCTGAACAAACACGTGGGAGGAAGGGCCATCCCCGTTGTAACTCGAGAATATACCCCAGGTTCCCGCCGCACCTCGAGAAAAACCATGAGATTTCCCCTCGCCGTGAGATGAGGCCCGATTCCCCTGCACTGCATGCAGAGCAACTCCGTGTTGCACATCACACATGAAAGGAGCCTTGATTTCCTTGATGGCACTCCAGAGAAACCCCAAGAACACTGTTTCAAGGCTAGAGGGATCCTGAGGTCACTGTAGCAACACGAAAGAGCTCCGTGGACCAAGAATCAACTCGAGATGAGAGGTTAGTCCCTGGCCTCGACTCCAGAGGAATACCACCTTACCACAAGCACCTCAAGAGGAGGCTTCTCTCAGCTCTTGGTATGTGAGAGGGACCCTGAGTTTGCGGCCTCAAGTGGAATGGACACTGCGATGCCCTGACGCGAAATAAGGCCGGATATCCCTGCAGTGACTTGAATGCAGGCTCGTCTTGCATCTCCCAAGATGAAAGGATGTTTGAATCCCGTGTGTAGACCACAGAGAAAGACCTAGTTCCCCACCTCATGGCGACCGGAGGCCTCACATCCTTTGAAAACTCCAGAGGTACGCGGAGATCAGTGCCTCCAAAGGAGACGATGCCTGACTCCTCGTGAAACTTGATAGGAGTCCCAGGATTCCTGTGGCACGTGGAAAGGGACCCGTGGACTCCCGCCTCAGCTGGAGAGGCGTCCCAATTGCCCTGCCAAGCCTCGAGGAGAATCCCGAGATGTCCCTTGCAACTAGGCAAGAGTACTGACGTCGCTGAAAAAACACGTGGGTGGAAGGGCCATCCCCGTCGTAACTCGAGAATATACCCCAGGTTCCCGCCGCAACTAGAGAAAAACCATGAGACTTCCCCCTCGCCGCGAGATGAGGCCCGATTCCGCTGCACTGCGTGCAGAGCAATTCCGTGTTGCACATCACACATGAAAGGAGCCTTGATTTCCTTGATGGCACTCCAGAGAAACCCCAAGAACACTGTTTCAGGGATAGAGGGATCCTGAGGTCACTGTAGCAACACGAAAGAGCTCCGTGGACCAACAATCAACTCGAGATGAGAGGTTAGTCCCTGGCTTCGACTCCAGAGGAATACCACCTTACCACAAGCACCTCAAGAGGAGGCTTCTCTCAGCTCTAGGTATGTGAGAGGTACCCTGAGTTTGCGGCCTCACGTGGAATGGACACTGCAATGCCGTGATGCAAAATAAGGCCGGATATCCCTGCAGTCACTTGAATGCAGGCGCGTCTTGCATCTGCCAAGATAAACGGATGTCTGAATCCCCTGTGGAGACCACAGAGAAAGACCTAGTTAACCACCTCATCGCGACCGGAGGCCTCACATCCTTTGAAAACTCCAGAAGTACGCGGAGATCAGTGCCTCCAAAGGAGACGATGCCTGACTCCTCGTGAAAATTGATAGGAGTCCCAGGATTCCTGTGGCACTTGGAAAGGGACCCTTGGTCTCCAGCCTCAGCTGGAGAGGCGTCCCAAATGCCCTGCCAAGCCTCGAGGAGAATCCCGAGTTGTCCCTCGCAACTAGGCAGGAGTCCTGACGTCGCTGAACAAACACGTGGGTGGAAGGGCCATCCCCGGCGTAACACGAGAATATACCCCAGATTCCAATCGAAACTCGAGAAAAACCATTATACGTCCCCCTCGCCGCAAAATGAGGCCCGATACCCTGCACTGCGTGCAGAGCAATTCCGTGTTGCACATCACACATGAAAGGAGCCTTGATTTCCTTGATGGCACTCCAGAGAAACCCCAAGAACACTGTTTCAAGGCTAGAGGGATCCTGAGGTCACTGTAGCAACACGAAAGAGCTCCGTGGACCAAAAATCAACTCGAGATGAGAGCTTTGTCCCTGGCTTCGACTCGAGAGGAATACCACCTTACCACAAGCACCTCAAGAGGAGGCTTCTCTCAGCTCTAGCTATGTGAGAGGGACCCTGAGTTTGCGGCCTCAAGTGGAATGGACACCGCGATGCCCTGACGTGAAATAAGGCTGGATATCCCTGCAGTGACTTGAATGCAGGCTCGTCTTGCATCTCCCAAGATGAAAGGATGTCTGAATGCCCTGTGGAGACCACAGAGAAAGACCTAGTTCCCCACCTCATCGCGACCGGAGGCCTCACATCCTTTGAAAACTCCAGAGGTACGCGGAGATCAGTGCCTCCAAAGGAGACGATGCCTGACTCCTCGTGAAACTTGATAGGAGTGCCAGGATTCCTGTGGCACGTGGAAAGGGACCCTTGGTCTCCCACCTCAGCTGGAAAGGCGTCCCAATTGCCCTGCCAAGCCTCGAGGAGAATCCCGAGTTGTCCCTCGCAACTAGGCAGGAGTCCTTACGTCGCTGAAGAAACACGTGGGTGGAAGGGCCATCCCCGTCGTAACTCGCGAATATACCCCAGGTTCCCGCCGCAACTAGAGAAAAACCATGAGACTTCCCCCTCGCCGCGAGATGAGGCCCGATTCCCCTGCACTACGTGCAGAGCAATTCCGTGTTGCACATCACACATGAAAGGAGCCTTGATTTCCTTGATGGCACTCCAGAGAAACCCCAAGAACACTGTTTCAAGGCTAGAGGGATCCTCAGGTCACTGTAGCAACATGAAAGAGCTCCGTGGACCAAAAATCAACTCGAGATGACAGGTTAGTCCCTGGCTTCGACTCCAGAGGAATACCACCTTACCACAAGCACCTCAAGAGGAGGCTTCTCTCAGCTCTATATATTTGAGAGGGACCCTGAGTTTGCGGCCTCAATTGGAATGGAGACCGCGAGGCCCTGACTCGAAATACGGCCGGATATCCCTGCAGTGACTTGAATGCAGGCTCGTCTTGCATCTCCCAAGATGAAAGGATGTCTGAATCCCCTGTGGAGACCGCAGAGAAAGACCTAGTTCCCCACCTCATGGCGACCGGTGGCCTCACATCCTTTGAAAACTCCAGAGGTCCGCAGAGATCAGTGCCTCCAAAGGAGACGATGCCTGACTCCTCGGGAAACATGATAGGAGTCCCCGGATTCCTGTGGCACGTGGAAAGGGACCCTTGGTCTCCCGCCTCAGCTGGAGAGGCGTCCCAATTGCCCTGCCAAGCCTCGAGGAGAATCCCGAGTTGTCCCTCGCAACTAGGCAGGAGTCTGACGTCGATGAACAAACACGTGGGTTTAAGGGCCATCCCCGTCGTAACTCGAGAATATACCCCAGGTTACCATCGCAACTCGAGAAAAACCATTAGACTTCTCCCTCGCCGCAAAATGAGGTCCGATACCCTGCACTGCGTGCAGAGCAATTCCGTGTTGCACATCACACATGAAAGGAGCCTTGATTTCCTTGATGGCACTCCAGAGAAACCCCAAGAACACTGTTTCAACGTTGAGGGATCCTGAGGTCACTGTAGCAACACGAAAGAGCTCCGTGGACCAAAAATCAACTCGAGATGAGAGGTTAGTCCCTGGCTTCGAATCCAGAGGAATACCACCTTACGACAAGCACCTCAAGAGGAGGCTTCTCTCAGCTCTAGGTATGTGAGAGGGACCCTGAGTTTGCGGCCTCAAGTGGAATGGACACCGCGATGCCCTGACGCGAAATAAGGCCGGATATCCCTGCAGTGACTTGAATGCAGGCTCGTCTTGCATCTCCCAAGACGAAAGGATGTCTGAATCCCCTGTGGAGACCACAGAGAATGACCTAGTTCCCCACCTCATCGCGACCGGAGGCCTCACATCCTTTGAAAACTCCAGAGGTACGCCGAGATCAGTGCCTCCAAAGGAGACGATGCCTGACTCCTCGTGAAACTTGATAGGAGTCCCAGGATTCCTGTGGCACGTGGAAAGGGACCCTTGGTCTCCCACCTCAGCTGGAGAGGCGTCCCAATTGCCCTGCCAAGCCTCGAGGAGAATCCCGAGTTGTCCCTCGCAACTAGGCAGGAGTCCTGACGTCGCTGAAGAAACACGTGGGTGGAAGGGCCATCCCCGTCGTAACTCGAGAATATACCCCAGGTTCCCGCCGCAACTCGAGAAAAACCATGAGACTTCCCCCTCGCCGAGAGATGAGGCCCGATTCCCCTGCACTGCGTGCAGAACAATTCCGTGTTGATCATCACACATGAAAGGAGCCTTGATTTCCTTGACGGCACTCCAGAGAAACCCCAAGAACACTGTTTCAAGGTTGAGGGATCCTGAGGTCACTGTAGCAACACGAAAGAGCTCCGTGGACCAAAAATCAACTCGAGATGAGAGGTTAGTCCCTGGCTTCGACTCCAGAGGAATACCACCTTACCACAAGCACCTCAAGAGGAGGCTTCTCTCAGCTCTATGTATGTGAGAGGGACCCTGAGTTTGCGGCCTCAAGTGGAATCGAGACGGCGATGCCCTGACTCGAAACAAGGCCGGATATCCCTGCAGTGACTTGAATGCAGGCTCGTCTTGCATCTCCCAAGACGAAAGGATGTCTGAATCCCCTGTGTAGACCACAGAGAAAGACCTAGTTCCCCACCTCATCGCGACCGGAGGCCTCACATCCTTTGAAAACACCAGAGGTACGCGGAGATCAGTGCCTCCAAAGGAGACGATGCCTGACTCCTCGTGAAACTTGATAGGAGTCCCAGGATTCCTGTGGCACGTGGAAAGGGACCCTTGGTCTCCCGCCTCAGCTAGAGAGGCGTCCCAATTGCCCTGCCAAGCCTCGAGGAGAATCCCGAGTTCTCCCTCGCAACTAGGCAGGAGTCCTGACGTCGCTGAACAAACACGTGGGTGGAAGGGCCATCCCCGTCGTAACTCGACAACATACCCCAGGTTCCCGCCGCAACTCGAGAAAAACCATGAGACTTCCCCCTCGCCGCGAGATGAGGCCCGATTCCCCTGCACTGCGTGCAGAGCAATTCCGTGTTGCACATCACACATGAAAGGAGCCTTGATTTCCTTGATGGCACTCCAGAGAAACCCCAAGAACACTGTTTCAAGGTTGAGGGATCCTGAGGTCACTGTAGCAACACGAAAGAGCTCCGTGGACCAAAAATCAACTCGAGATGAGAGGTTAGTCCCTGGCTTCGACTCCAGAGGAATACCACCTTACCACAAGCACCTCAAGAGGAGGCTTCTCTCAGCTCTAGGTATGTGAGAGGGACCCTGAGTTTGCGGCCTCAAGTGGAATGGACACCGCGATGCCCTGACGCGAAATAAGGCCGGATATCCCTGCAGTGACTTGAATGCAGGCTCGTCTTGCATCTCCCAAGACGAAAGGATGTCTGAATCCCCTGTGGAGACCACAGAGAATGACCTAGTTCCCCACCTCATCGCGACCGGAGGCCTCACATCCTTTGAAAAATCCAGAGGTACGCGGAGATCAGTGCCTCCAAAGGAGACGATGCCTGACTCCTCGTGAAACTTGATAGGAGTCCCAGGATTCCTGTGGCACGTGGAAAGGGACCCTTGGTCTTCCGCCTCAGCTGGAGAGGCGTCCCAATTGCCCTGCCAAGCCTCGAGGAGATTCCCGAGTTGTCCCTCGCAACTAGGCAGGAGTCCTGACGTCGCTGAACAAACACGTGTGTGGAAGGTCCATCCTCGTCGTAACTCGAGAATATACCCCAGGGTCCCGCCGCAACTCGAGAAAAACCATGAGACTTCCCCCTCGCCGCGAGATGAGGCCCGATTCCCCTGCACTGCGTGCAGAGCAATTCCGTGTTGCACATCACACATGAAAGGAGCCTTGATTTTCTTGATGGCACTCCAGAGAAACCCCAAGAACACTGTTTCAAGGCTAGAGGGACCCTGAGGTCACTGTAGCAACACGAAAGAGCTCCGTGGACCAAAAATCAACTCGAGATGAGAGGTTAGTCCCTGGCTTCGACTCCAGAGGAATACCACCTTACCACAAGCACCTCAAGAGGAGGTTTCTCTCAGCTTTAGTTATGTGAGAGGGACCCTGAGTTTGCGGCCTCAAGTGGAATGGACACCGCGATGCCCTGACTCGAAATAAGGCTGGATATCCCTGCAGTGACTTGAATGCAGGCTCGTCTTGCATCTCCCAAGACGAGAGGATGTCTGAATCCCCTGTGGAGACCACAGAGATAGACCTAGTTCCCCACCTCATCGCGACCGGAGTCCTCACATCCTTTGAAAACTCCAGAGGTCCGCGGAGATCAGTGCCTCCAAAGGAGATGATGCTTGACTCCTCGTGAAACTTGATAGGAGTCCCAGGATTCCTGTGGCACGTGGAAATGGACTCTTGGTCTCCCGCCTCAGCTGGAGAGGCGTCCCAATTGCCCTGCCAAGCCTCGAGGAGAATCCCGAGTTGTCCCTCGCAACTAGGCAGGAGTCCTGACGTCGCTGAAGAAACACGTGTGTGGAAGGGCCATCCCCGTTGTAACTCGAGAATATACCCCAGGTTCCCGCCGCAACTCGAGAAAAACCATGAGACTTCCCCCTCGCCGAGAGATGAGGCACGATTCCCCTGCACTGCGTGCAGAGCAATTCCGTGTTGCACATCACACATGAAAGGAGCCTTGATTTCCTTGATGGCACTCCAGAGAAACCCCAAGAACACTGTTTCAAGGTTGAGGGATCCTGAGGTCACTGTAGCAACACGAAAGAGCTCCGTGGACCAAAAATCAACTCGAGATGAGAGGTTAGTCCCTGGCTTCGACTCCAGAGGAATACCACCTTACCACAAGCACCTCAAGAGGAGGCTTCTCTCAGCTCTATGTATGTGAGAGGGACCCTGAGTTTGCGGCCTCAAGTGGAATCGAAACGGCGATGCCCTGACTCGAAATAAGGCCGGATATCCCTGCAGTGACTTGAATGCAGGCTCGTCTTGCATCTCCCAAGACGAAAGGATGACTGAATCCCCTGTGGAGACCACAGAGAAAGACCTAGTTCCCCACCTCATCGCGACCGGAGGCCTCACATCCTTTGAAAACACCAGAGGTATGCGGAGATCAGTGCCTCCAAAGGAGAGGATGCCTGACTCCTCGTGAAAATTGATAGTAGTCCCAGGATTCCTGTGGCACGTGGAAAGGGACCCTTGGTCTCCCGCCTCAGCTGGAGAGGCGTCCCAATTGCCCTGCCAAGCCTCGAGGAGATTCCCGAGTTGTCCCTCGCAACTAGGCAGGAGTCCTGACGTCGCTGAACAAACACGTGGGTGGAAGGGCCATCCCCGTCGTAACTCGACAACATACCCCAGGTTCCCGCCGCAACTCGAGAAAAACCATGAGACTTCCCCCTCGCCGCGAGATGAGCCCCGATTCCCCTGCACTGCGTGCAGAGCAATTCCGTGTTGCACATCACACATGAAAGGAGCCTTGATTTCCTTGATGGCACTCCAGAGAAACCCCCAGAACACTGTTTCAAGGTTGAGGGATCCTGAGGTCACTGTAGCAACACGAAAGAGCTCCGTGGACCAAAAATCAACTCGAGATGAGAGGTTAGTGCCTGGCTTCGACTCCAGAGGAATACCACCTTACCACAAGCACCTCAAGAGGAGGCTTCTCTCAGCTCTATGTATGTGAGAGGGACCCTGAGTTTGCGGCCTCAAGTGGAATGGAGACCGCGATGCCCTGACTCGAAATAAGGCCGGATATCCCTGCAGTGACTTGAATGCAGGCTCGTCTTGCATCTCCCAAGACGAAAGGATGTCTGAATCCCCTGTGGAGACCACAGAGAAAGACCTAGTTCCCCATCTCATCGCGACCGGAGGCCTCACATCCTTTGAAAACTCCAGAGGTACGCGGAGATCAGTGCCTCCAAAGGAGACGATGCCTGACTCCTTGTGAAACTTGATAGGAGTCCCAGGATTCCTGTGGCACGTGGAAAGGGACCCTTGGTCTCCCGCCTCAGCTGGAGAGGGGTCCCAATTGCGCTGCGAAGCCTCGAGGAGAATCCCGAGTAGTCCCTCGCAAGAAGGCAGGAGTCCTGACGTCGCTGAACAAACACGTGTGTGGAAGGTCCATTCCCGTCGTAACTCGAGAATATACCCCAGGTTCCCACCGCAACTTGAGAAAAACCATGAGACTTCCCCCTCGCCGCGAGATGAGGCCTGATACCCTGCACTGTGTGCAGAGCAATTCCGTGTTGCACATCACACATGAAAGGAGCCTTGATTTCCTTGATGGCACTCCAGAGAAACCGCAAGAACACTGTTTCAAGGCTAGAGGGATCCTGAGGTCACTGTAGCAACACGAAAGAGCTCCGTGGACCAAAAATCAACTCGAGATGAGAGCTTTCCCCTGGCTTCGACTCCAGAGGAATACCACCTTACCACAAGCACCTCAAGAGGAGGCTTCTCTCAGCTCTAGCTATGTGAGAGGGACCCTGAGTTTGCGGCCTCAAGTGTAATTGACACTGCGATGCCCTGACGCGAAATAAGGCCGTATATCCCTGCAGTGACTTGAATGCAGGCTCGTCTTGCATCTCCCAAGATGAAAGGATGTCTGAATCCCCTGTGGAGACCGCAGAGAAAGACCTAGTTTCCCACATCATGGCGACCAGAGGCCTCACATCCTTTGAAAACTCCAGAGGTCCGCGGAGATCAGTGCCTCCAAAGGAGACGATGCCTGACTCCTCGTGAAACATGATAGGAGTCCCAGGATTCCTGTGGCACGTGGAAAGGGACACTTGGTCTCCCGCCTCAGCTGGAGAGGCGTCCCAATTGCCCTGCCAAGCCTCGAGGAGAATCCCGAGTTGTCCCTCGCAACTAGGCAGGAGTCTGACGTCGATGAACAAACACGTGGGTGGAAGGGCCATCCCCGTCGTAACTCGAGAATATACCCCAGGTTACCATCGCAACTCGAGAAAAACCATTAGACTTCTCCCTCGCCGCAAAATGAGGTCCGATACCCTGCACTGCGTGCAGAGCAATTCCGTGTTGCACATCACACATGAAAGGAGCCTTGATTTCCTTGATGGCACTCCAGAGAAACCCCAAGAACACTGTTTCAACGTTCATGGATCCTGAGGTCACTGTAGCAACACGAAAGAGCTCCGTGGACCAAAAATCAACTTGAGATGAGAGGTTAGTCCCTGGCTTCGAATCCAGAGGAATACCACCTTACCACAAGCACCTCAAGAGGAGGCTTCTCTCAGCTCTAGGTATGTGAGAGGGACCCTGAGTATGCGGCCTCAAGTGGAATGGACACCGCGATGCCCTGACTCGAAATAAGGCCGGATATCCCTTCAGTGACTTGAATGCAGGCTCGTCTTGCATCTCCCAAGACGAATGGATATCTGAATCCTCTGTGGAGACCACAGAGAAAGACCTAGTTCCCCACCTCATGGCGACCGGAGGCCTCACATCCTTTGAAAACTCCAGAGGTACGCGGAGATCAGTGCCTCCAAAGGAGACGATGCCTGACTCCTCGTGAAAATTGATAGGAGTCCCAGGATTCCTGTGGCACGTGGAAAGGGACCCTTGGTCTCCCGCCTCAGCTGGAGAGGCGTCCCAATTGCCCTGCCAAGCCTCGAGGAGATGCCCGAGTTGTCCCTCGCACCTAGGCAGGAGTCCTGACGTCGCTGAACAAACACGTGGGTGGAAGGGCCATCCCCGTCGTAACTCGAGAATATACCCCAGGTTCCCGCCGCAACTCGAGAAAAACCATGAGACTTCCCCCTCGCCGCGAGATGAGGCCCGATTCCCCTGCACTGCGTGCAGAGCAATTCCGTGTTGCACATCACACATGAAAGGAGCCTTGATTTCCTTGATGGCACTCCAGAGAAACCCCAAGAACACTGTTTCAAGGCTAAAGGGACCCTGAGGTCACTGTAGCAACACGAAAGAGCTCCGTGGACCAAAAATCAACTCGAGATGAGAGGTTAGTCCCTGGCTTCGACTCCAGAGGAATACCACCTTACCACAAGCACCTCAAGAGGAGGCTTCTCTCAGCTTTAGGTATGTGAGAGGGACCCTGAGTTTGCGGCCTCAAGTGGAATGGAGACCGCGATGCCCTGACTCGAAATAAGGCCGGATATCCCTGCAGTGACTTGAATGCAGGCTCGTCTTGCATCTCCCAAGACGAAAGGATGTCTGAATCCCCTGTGGAGACCACAGAGATAGACCTAGTTCCCCACCTCATCGCGACCGGAGGCCTCACATCCTTTGAAAACTCCAGAGGTACGCGGAGATCAGTGCCTCCAAAGGAGACGATGCCTTACTCCTTGTGAAACTTGATAGGAGTCCCAGGATTCCTGTGGCACGTGGAAAGGGACCCTTGGTCTCCCGCCTCAGCTGGAGAGGGGTCCCAATTGCGCTGCCAAGCCTCGAGGAGAATCCCGAGTAGTCCCTCGCAAGAAGGCAGGAGTCCTGACGTCGCTGAACAAACACGTGTTTGGAAGGTCCATCCCCGTCGTAACTCGAGAATATACCCCAGGTTCCCGCCGCAACTAGAGAAAAACCATGAGACTTCCCCCTCGCCGCGAGATGAGGCCTGATACCCTGCACTGCGTGCAGAGCAATTCCGTGTTGCACATCACACATGAAAGGAGGCTTGATTTCCTTGATGGCACTCCAGAGAAACCCCAAGAACACTGTTTCAAGGCTAGAGGGACCCTGAGGTCACTGTAGCAACACGAAAGAGCTCCCTGGACCAAAAATCAACTCGAGATGAGAGGTTAGTCCCTGGCTTCGACTCCAGAGGAATACCACCTTACCACAAGCACCTCAAGAGGAGGCTTCTCTCAGCTTTAGGTATGTGAGAGGGACCCTGAGTTTGCGGCCTCAAGTGGAATGGAGACCGCGATGCCCTGACTCGAAATAAGGCCGGATATCCCTGCAGTGACTTGAATGCAGGCTCGTCTTGCATCTCCCAAGACGAAAGGATGTCTGAATACCCTGTGGAGACCACAGAGATAGACCTAGTTCCCCACCTCATCGCGACCGGAGGCCTCACATCCTTTGAAAACTCCAGAGGTACGCGGAGATCAGTGCCTCCAAAGGAGATGATGCCTGACTCCTCGTGAAACTTGATAGGAGTCCCAGGATTCCTGTGGCACGTGGAAAGGGACCCTTGGTCTCCCGCCTCAGCTGGAGAGGCGTCCCAATTGCCCTGCCAAGCCTCGAGGAGAATCCCGAGTTGTCCCTCGCAACTAGGCAGGAGTCTGACGTCGATGAACAAACACGTGGGTGGAAGAGCCATCCCCGTCGTAACTCGAGAATATACCCCAGGTTACCATCGCAACTCGAGAAAAACCATTAGACTTCTCCCTCGCCGCAAAATGAGGTCCGATACCCTGCACTGCGTGCAGAGCAATTCCGTGTTGCACATCACACATGAAAGGAGCCTTGATTTCCTTGATGGCACTCCAGAGAAACCCCAAGAACACTGTTTCAACGTTCATGGATCCTGAGGTCACTGTAGCAACACGAAAGAGCTCCGTGGACCAAAAATCAACTTGAGATGAGAGGTTAGTCCCTGGCTTCGAATCCAGAGGAATACCACCTTACCACAAGCACCTCAAGAGGAGGCTTCTCTCAGCTCTAGGTATGTGAGAGGGACCCTGAGTATGCAGCCTCAAGTGGAATGGACACCGCGATGCCCTGACTCGAAATAAGGCCGGATATCCCTTCAGTGACTTGAATGCAGGCTCGTCTTGCATCTCCCAAGACGAATGGATATCTGAATCCTCTGTGGAGACCACAGAGAAAGACCTAGTTCCCCACCTCATGGCGACCGGAGGCCTCACATCCTTTGAAAACTCCAGAGGTACGTGGAGATCAGTGCCTCCAAAGGAGACGATGCCTGACTCCTCGTGAAAATTGATAGGAGTCCCAGGATTCCTGTGGCACGTGGAAAGGGACCCTTGGTCTCCCGCCTCAGCTGGAGAGGCGTCCCAATTGCCCTGCCAAGCCTCGAGGAGATTCCCGAGTTGTCCCTCGCAACTAGGCAGGAGTCCTGACGTCGCTGAACAAACACGTGGGTGGAAGGGCCATCCCCGTCGTAACTCGAGAATATACCCCAGGTTCCCGCCGCAACTCGAGAAAAACCATGAGACTTCCCCCTCGCCGCGAGATGAGGCCCGATTCCCCTGCACTGCGTGCAGAGCAATTCCGTGTTGCACATCACACATGAAAGGAGCCTTGATTTCCTTGATGGCACTCCAGAGAAACCCCAAGAACACTGTTTCAAGGCTAGAGGGACCCTGAGGTCACTGTAGCAACACGAAAGAGCTCCGTGGACCAAAAATCAACTCGAGATGAGAGGTTAGTCCCTGGCTTCGACTCCAGAGGAATACCACCTTACCACAAGCACCTCAAGAGGAGGCTTCTCTCAGCTTTAGGTATGTGAGAGGGACCCTGAGTTTGCGGCCTCAAGTGGAATGGAGACCGCGATGCCCTGACTCGAAATAAGGCCGGATATCCCTGCAGTGACTTGAATGCAGGCTCGTCTTGCATCTCCCAAGACGAAAGGATGTCTGAATCCCCTGTGGAGACCACAGAGATAGACCTAGTTCCCCACCTCATCGCGACCGGAGGCCTCACATCCTTTGAAAACTCCAGAGGTACGCGGAGATCAGTGCCTCCAAAGGAGACGATGCCTGACCCCTCGTGAAACTTGATAGGAGTCCCAGGATTCCTGTGGCACGTGGAAAGGGACCCTTGGTCTCCCGCCTCAGCTGGAGAGGCGTCCCAATTGCCCTGCCAAGCCTCGAGGAGAATCCCGAGTTGTCCCTCGCAACTAGGCAGGAGTCCTGACGTCACTGAACAAACACGTGGGTGGAAGGGCCATCCCCGTCGTAACTCGAGAATAAACCCCAGGTTCCCGCCACAATTCGAGAAAAACCATGAGACTTCCCCCTCGCCGCGAGATGAGGCCTGATACCCTGCACTGCGTGCAGAGCAATCCCGTGTTGCACATCACACATGAAAGGAGCCTTGATTTCCTTGATGGCACTCCAGAGAAACCCCAAGAACACTGTTTCAAGGCTAGAGGGATCCTGAGGTCACTGTAGCAACACGAAAGAGCTCCGTGGACCAAAAATCAACTCGAGATGAGAGCTTTCCCCTGGCTTCGACTCCAGAGGAATACCACCTTACCACAAGCACCTCAAGAGGAGGCTTCTCTCAGCTCTTACTATGTGAGAGGGACCCTGAGTTTGCGGCCTCAAGTGGAATTGACACTGCGATGCCCTGACGCGAAATAAGGCCGTATATCCCTGCAGTGACTTGAATGCAGGCTCGTCTTGCATCTCCCAAGATGAAAGGATGTCTGAATCCCCTGTGGAGACCGCAGAGAAAGACCTAGTTCCCCACATCATGGCGACCAGAGGCCTCACATCCTTTGAAAACTCCAGAGGTCCGCGGAGATCAGTGCCTCCAAAGGAGACGATGCCTGACTCCTCGTGAAACATGATAGGAGTCCCCGGATTCCTGTGGCACGTGGAAAGGGACACTTGGTCTCCCGCCTCAGCTGGAGAGGCGTCCCAATTGCCCTGCCAAGCCTCGAGGAGAATCCCGAGTTGTCCCTCGCAACTAGGCAGGAGACTGACGTCGATGAACAAACACGTGGGTGGAAGGGCCATCCCCGTCGTAACTCGAGAATATACCCCAGGTTACCATCGCAACTCGAGAAAAACCATTAGACTTCTCCCTCGCCGCAAAATGAGGTCCGATACCCTGCACTGCGTGCAGAGCAATTCCGTGTTGCACAAAAGGAGCCTTGATTTCCTTGATGGCACTCCAGAGAAACCCCAAGAACACTGTTTCAACGTTCATGGATCCTGAGGTCACTGCAGCAACACGAAAGAGCTCCGTGGACCAAAAATCAACTTGAGATGAGAGGTTAGTCCCTGGCTTCGAATCCAGAGGAATACCACCTTACCACAAGCACCTCAAGAGGAGGCTTCTCTCAGCTCTAGGTATGTGAGAGGGACCCTGAGTATGCGGCCTCAAGTGGAATGGAGACCGCGATGCCCTGACTCGAAATAAGGCCGGATATCCCTTCAGTGACTTGAATGCAGGCTCGTCTTGCATCTCCCAAGACGAATGGATATCTGAATCCTCTGTGGAGACCACAGAGAAAGACCTAGTTCCCCACCTCATGGCGACCGGAGGCCTCACATCCTTTGAAAACTCCAGAGGTACGCGGAGATCAGTGCCTCCAAAGGAGACGATGCCTGACTCCTCGTGAAAATTGATAGGAGTCCCAGGATTCCTGTGGCACGTGGAAAGGGACCCTTGGTCTCCCGCCTCAGCTGGAGAGGCGTCCCAATTGCCCTGCCAAGCCTCGAGGAGATTCCCGAGTTGTCCCTCGCAACTAGGCAGGAGTCCTGACGTCGCTGAACAAACACGTGGGTGGAAGGGCCATCCCCGTCGTAACTCGAGAATATACCCCAGGTTCCCGCCGCAACTCGAGAAAAACCATGAGACTTCCCCCTCGCCGCGAGATGAGGCCCGATTCCCCTGCACTGCGTGCAGAGCAATTCCGTGTTGCACATCACACATGAAAGGAGCCTTGATTTTCTTGATTGGCACTCCAGAGAAAACCCAAGAACACTGTTTCAAGGCTAGAGGGACCCTGAGGTCACTGTAGCAACACGAAAGATCTCCGTGAACCAAAAATCAACTCGAGATGAGAGGTTAGTCCCTGGCTTCGACTCCAAAGGAATACCACCTTACGACAAGCACCTCAAGAGGAGGCTTCTCTCAGCTCTAGGTATGTGAGAGGGACCCTGAGTTTGCGGCCTCAAGTGGAATGGACACCGCGATGCCCTGACGCGAAATAAGGCCGGATATCCCTGCAGTGACTTGAATGCAGGCTCGTCTTGCATCTCCCAAGACGAAAGGATGTCTGAATCCCCTGTGGAGACCACAGAGAATGACCTAGTTCCCCACCTCATCGCGACCGGAGGCCTCACATCCTTTGAAAACTCCAGAGGTAAGCCGAGATCAGTGCCTCCAAAGGAGACGATGCCTGACTCCTCGTGAAACTTAATAGGAGTCCCAGGATTCCTGTGGCACGTGGAAAGGGACCCTTGGTCTCCCGCCTCAGCTGGAGAGGCGTCCCAATTGCCCTGCCAAGCCTCGAGGAGATTCCCGAGTTGTCCCTCGCAACTAGGCAGGAGTCCTGACGTCGCTGAACAAACACGTGTGTGGAAGATCCATCCCCGTCGTAACTCGAGAATATATCCCAGGTTCCCGCCGCAACTCGAGAAAAACCATGAGACTTCCCCCTCGCCGCGAGATGAGGCCCGATTCCCCTGCACTGCGTGCAGAGCAATTCCGTGTTGCACATCACACATGAAAGGAGCCTTGATTTTCTTGATGGCACTCCAGAGAAACCCCAAGAACACTGTTTCAAGGCTAGAGGGACCCTGAGGTCACTGTAGCAACACGAAAGAGCTCCGTGGACCAAAAATCAACTCGAGATGAGAGGTTAGTCCCTGGCTTCGACTCCAGAGGAATACCACCTTACCACAAGCACCTCAAGAGGAGGCTTCTCTCAGCTTTAGGTATGTGAGAGGGACCCTGAGTTTGCGGCCTCAAGTGGAATGGACACCGCGATGCCCTGACTCGAAATAAGGCTGGATATCCCTGCAGTGACTTGAATGCAGGCTCGTCTTGCATCTCCCAAGACGAGAGGATGTCTGAATCCCCTGTGGAGACCACAGAGATAGACCTAGTTCCCCACCTCATCGCGACCGGAGTCCTCACATCCTTTGAAAACTCCAGAGGTACGCGGAGATCAGTGCCTCCAAAGGAGACGATGCCTGACTCCTCGTGAAACTTGATAGGAGTCCCAGGATTCCTGTGGCACGTGGAAAGGGACCCTTGGTCTCCCGCCTCAGGTGGAGAGGCGTCCCAATTGCCCTGCCAAGCCTCGAGGAGAATCCCGAGTTGTCCCTCGCAACTAGGCAGGAGTCCTGACGTCGCTGAACAAACACGTGGGTGGAAGGGCCATCCCCGTCGTAACTCGAGAATATACCCCAGGTTCCAGCCGCAACTCGAGAAAAACCATGAGACTTCCCCCTCGCCGAGAGATGAGGCCCGATTCCCCTGCACTGCGTGCAGAACAATTCCGTGTTGCACATCACACATGAAAGGAGCCTTGATTTCCTTGATGGCACTCCAGAGAAACCCCAAGAACACTGTTTCAAGGTTGAGGGATCCTGAGGTCACTGTAGCAACACGAAAGAGCTCCGTGGACCAAAAATCAACTCGAGATGAGAGGTTAGTCCCTGGCTTCGACTCCAGAGGAATACCACCTTACCACAAGCACCTCAAGAGGAGGCTTCTCTCAGCTCTAGGTATGTGAGAGGGACCCTGAGTTTGCGGCCTCAAGTGGAATGGACACCGCGATGCCCTGACGCGAAATAAGGCCGGATATCCCTGCAGTGACTTGAATGCAGGCTCGTCTTGCATCTCCCAAGACGAAAGGATGTCTGAATCCCCTGTGGAGACCACAGAGAATGACCTAGTTCCCCACCTCATCGCGACCGGAGGCCTCACATCCTTTGAAAACTCCAGAGGTACGCGGAGATCAGTGCCTCCAAAGGAGACGATGCCTGACTCCTCGTGAAACTTGATAGGAGTCCCAGGATTCCTGTGGCACGTGGAAAGGGACCCTTGGTCTCCCGCCTCAGCTGGAGAGGCGTCCCAATTGCCCTGCCATGCCTCGAGGAGATTCCCGAGTTGTCCCTCGCAACTAGGCAGGAGTCCTGACGTCGCTGAACAAACACGTGTGTGGAAGGTCCATCCTCGTCGTAACTCGAGAATATACCCCAGGTTCCCGCCGCAACTCGAGAAAAACCATGAGACTTCCCCCTCGCCGCGAGATGAGGCCCGATTCCCCTGCACTGCGTGCAGAGCAATTCCGTGTTGCACATCACACATGAAAGGAGCCTTGATTTTCTTGATGGCACTCCAGAGAAACCCCAAGAACACTGTTTCAAGGCTAGAGGGACCCTGAGGTCACTGTAGCAACACGAAAGAGCTCCGTGGACCAAAAATCAACTCGAGATGAGAGGTTAGTCCCTGGCTTCGACTCCAGAGGAATACCACCTTACCACAAGCACCTCAAGAGGAGGCTTCTCTCAGCTTTAGGTATGTGAGAGGGACCCTGAGTTTGCGGCCTCAAGTGGAATGGACACCGCGATGCCCTGACTCGAAATAAGGCTGGATATCCCTGCAGTGACTTGAATGCAGGCTCGTCTTGCATCTCCCAAGACGAGAGGATGTCTGAATCCCCTGTGGAGACCACAGAGATAGACCTAGTTCCCCACCTCATCGCGACCGGAGTCCTCACATCCTTTGAAAACTCCAGAGGTACGCGGAGATCAGTGCCTCCAAAGGAGACGATGCCTGACTCCTCGTGAAACTTGATAGGAGTCCCAGGATTCCTGTGGCACGTGGAAAGGGACCCTTGGTCTCCCGCCTCAGCTGGAGAGGCGTCCCAATTGCCCTGCCAAGCCTCGAGGAGATTCCCGAGTTGTCCCTCGCAACTAGGCAGGAGTCCTGACGTCGCTGAACAAACACGTGTGTGGAAGATCCATCCCCGTCGTAACTCGAGAATATATCCCAGGTTCCCGCCGCAACTCGAGAAAAACCATGAGACTTCCCCCTCGCCGCGAGATGAGGCCCGATTCCCCTGCACTGCGTGCAGAGCAATTCCGTGTTGCACATCACACATGAAAGGAGCCTTGATTTTCTTGATGGCACTCCAGAGAAACCCCAAGAACACTGTTTCAAGGCTAGAGGGACCCTGAGGTCACTGTAGCAACACGAAAGAGCTCCGTGGACCAAAAATCAACTCGAGATGAGAGGTTAGTCCCTGGCTTCGACTCCAGAGGAATACCACCTTACCACAAGCACCTCAAGAGGAGGCTTCTCTCAGCTTTAGGTATGTGAGAGGGACCCTGAGTTTGCGGCCTCAAGTGGAATGGACACCGCGATGCCCTGACTCGAAATAAGGCTGGATATCCCTGCAGTGACTTGAATGCAGGCTCGTCTTGCATCTCCCAAGACGAGAGGATGTCTGAATCCCCTGTGGAGACCACAGAGATAGACCTAGTTCCCCACCTCATCGCGACCGGAGTCCTCACATCCTTTGAAAACTCCAGAGGTACGCGGAGATCAGTGCCTCCAAAGGAGACGATGCCTGACTCCTCGTGAAACTTGATAGGAGTCCCAGGATTCCTGTGGCACGTGGAAAGGGACCCTTGGTCTCCCGCCTCAGGTGGAGAGGCGTCCCAATTGCCCTGCCAAGCCTCGAGGAGAATCCCGAGTTGTCCCTCGCAACTAGGCAGGAGTCCTGACGTCGCTGAAGAAACACGTGGGTGGAAGGGCCATCCCCGTCGTAACTCGAGAATATACCCCAGGTTCCAGCCGCAACTCGAGAAAAACCATGAGACTTCCCCCTCGCCGAGAGATGAGGCCCGATTCCCCTGCACTGCGTGCAGAACAATTCCGTGTTGCACATCACACATGAAAGGAGCCTTGATTTCCTTGATGGCACTCCAGAGAAACCCCAAGAACACTGTTTCAAGGTTGAGGGATCCTGAGGTCACTGTAGCAACACGAAAGAGCTCCGTGGACCAAAAATCAACTCGAGATGAGAGGTTAGTCCCTGGCTTCGACTCCAGAGGAATACCACCTTACCACAAGCACCTCAAGAGGAGGCTTCTCTCAGCTCTAGGTATGTGAGAGGGACCCTGAGTTTGCGGCCTCAAGTGGAATGGACACCGCGATGCCCTGACGCGAAATAAGGCCGGATATCCCTGCAGTGACTTGAATGCAGGCTCGTCTTGCATCTCCCAAGACGAAAGGATGTCTGAATCCCCTGTGGAGACCACAGAGAATGACCTAGTTCCCCACCTCATCGCGACCGGAGGCCTCACATCCTTTGAAAACTCCAGAGGTACGCGGAGATCAGTGCCTCCAAAGGAGACGATGCCTGACTCCTCGTGAAACTTGATAGGAGTCCCAGGATTCCTGTGGCACGTGGAAAGGGACCCTTGGTCTCCCGCCTCAGCTGGAGAGGCGTCCCAATTGCCCTGCCATGCCTCGAGGAGATTCCCGAGTTGTCCCTCGCAACTAGGCAGGAGTCCTGACGTCGCTGAACAAACACGTGTGTGGAAGGTCCATCCTCGTCGTAACTCGAGAATATACCCCAGGTTCCCGCCGCAACTCGAGAAAAACCATGAGACTTCCCCCTCGCCGCGAGATGAGGCCCGATTCCCCTGCACTGCGTGCAGAGCAATTCCGTGTTGCACATCACACATGAAAGGAGCCTTGATTTTCTTGATGGCACTCCAGAGAAACCCCAAGAACACTGTTTCAAGGCTAGAGGGACCCTGAGGTCACTGTAGCAACACGAAAGAGCTCCGTGGACCAAAAATCAACTCGAGATGAGAGGTTAGTCCCTGGCTTCGACTCCAGAGGAATACCACCTTACCACAAGCACCTCAAGAGGAGGCTTCTCTCAGCTTTAGGTATGTGAGAGGGACCCTGAGTTTGCGGCCTCAAGTGGAATGGACACCGCGATGCCCTGACTCGAAATAAGGCTGGATATCCCTGCAGTGACTTGAATGCAGGCTCGTCTTGCATCTCCCAAGACGAGAGGATGTCTGAATCCCCTGTGGAGACCACAGAGATAGACCTAGTTCCCCACCTCATCGCGACCGGAGTCCTCACATCCTTTGAAAACTCCAGAGGTACGCGGAGATCAGTGCCTCCAAAGGAGACGATGCCTGACTCCTCGTGAAACTTGATAGGAGTCCCAGGATTCCTGTGGCACGTGGAAAGGGACCCTTGGTCTCCCGCCTCAGCTGGAGAGGCGTCCCAATTGCCCTGCCAAGCCTCGAGGAGAATCCCGAGTTGTCCCTCGCAACTAGGCAGGAGTCCTGACGTCGCTGAAGAAACACGTGGGTGGAAGGGCCATCCCCGTCGTAACTCGAGAATATACCCCAGGTTCCCATCGCAACTCGAGAAAAACCATGAGACTTCCCCCTCGCCGAGAGATGAGGCCCGATTCCCCTGCACTGCGTGCAGAACAATTCCGTGTTGCACATCACACATGAAAGGAGCCTTGATTTCCTTGATGGCACTCCAGAGAAACCCCAAGAACACTGTTTCAAGGTTGAGGGATCCTGAGGTCACTGTAGCAACACGAAAGTGCTCCGTGGACCAAAAATCAACTCGAGATGAGAGGTTAGTCCCTGGCTTCGACTCCAGAGGAATACCACCTTACCACAAGCACCTCAAGAGGAGGCTTCTCTCAGCTCTAGGTATGTGAGAGGGACCCTGAGTTTGCGGCCTCAAGTGGAATGGACACCGCGATGCCCTGACGCGAAATAAGGCCGGATATCCCTGCAGTGACTTGAATGCAGGCTCGTCTTGCATCTCCCAAGACGAAACGATGTCTGAATCCCCTGTGGAGACCACAGAGAATGACCTAGTTCCCCACCTCATCGCGACCGGAGGCCTCACATCCTTTGAAAACTCCAGAGGTACGCGGAGATCAGTGCCTCCAAAGGAGACGATGCCTGACTACTCGTGAAAATTGATAGGAGTCCCAGGATTCCTGTGGCACGTGGAAAGGGACCCTTGGTCTCCCGCCTCAGCTGGAGAGGCGTCCCAATTGCCCTGCCAAGCCTCGAGGAGATTCCCGAGTTGTCCCTCGCAACTAGGCAGGAGTCCTGACGTCGCTGAACAAACACGTGTGTGGAAGGTCCATCCTCGTCGTAACTCGAGAATATACCCCAGGGTCCCGCCGCAACTCGAGAAAAACCATGAGACTTCCCCCTCGCCGCGAGATGAGGCCCGATTCCCCTGCACTGCGTGCAGAGCAATTCCGTGTTGCACATCACACATGAAAGGAGCCTTGATTTTCTTGATGGCACTCCAGAGAAACCCCAAGAACACTGTTTCAAGGCTAGAGGGACCCTGAGGTCACTGTAGCAACACGAAAGAGCTCCGTGGACCAAAAATCAACTCGAGATGAGAGGTTAGTCCCTGGCTTCGACTCCAGAGGAATACCACCTTACCACAAGCACCTCAAGAGGAGGTTTCTCTCAGCTTTAGGTATGTGAGAGGGACCCTGAGTTTGCGGCCTCAAGTGGAATGGACACCCGCGATGCCCTGACTCGAAATAAGGCTGGATATCCCTGCAGTGACTTGAATGCAGGCTCGTCTTGCATCTCCCAAGACGAGAGGATGTCTGAATCCCCTGTGGAGACCACAGAGATAGACCTAGTTCCCCACCTCATCGCGACCGGAGTCCTCACATCCTTTGAAAACTCAGAGGTCCGCGGAGATCAGTGCCTCCAAAGGAGACGATGCCTGACTCCTCGTGAAACTTGATAGGAGTCCCAGGATTCCTGTGGCACGTGGAAAGGGACCCTTGGTCTCCCCGCCTCAGCTGGAGAGGCGTCCCAATTGCCCTGCCAAGCCTCGAGGAGAATCCCGAGTTGTCCCTCGCAACTAGGCAGGAGTCCTGACGTCGCTGAAGAAACACGTGGGTGGAAGGGCCATCCCCGTCGTAACTCGAGAATATACCCCAGGTTCCCGCCGCAACTCGAGAAAAACCATGAGACTTCCCCCTCGCCGAGAGATGAGGCCCGATTCCCCTGCACTGCGTGCAGAGCAATTCCGTGTTGCACATCACACATGAAAGGAGCCTTGATTTCCTTGATGGCACTCCAGAGAAACCCCAAGAACACTGTTTCAAGGTTGAGGGATCCTGAGGTCACTGTAGCAACACGAAAGAGCTCCGTGGACCAAAAATCAACTCGAGATGAGAGGTTAGTCCCTGGCTTCGACTCCAGAGGAATACCACCTTACCACAAGCACCTCAAGAGGAGGCTTCTCTCAGCTCTATGTATGTGAGAGGGACCCTGAGTTTGCGGCCTCAAGTGGAATCGAGACGGCGATGCCCTGACTCGAAATAAGGCCGGATATCCCTGCAGTGACTTGAATGCAGGCTCGTCTTGCATCTCCCAAGACGAAAGGATGTCTGAATCCCCTGTGGAGACCACAGAGAAAGACCTAGTTCCCCATCTCATCGCGACCTGAGGCCTCACATCCTTTGAAAACTCCAGAGGTACGCGGAGATCAGTGCCTCCAAAGGAGACGATGCCTGACTGCTTGTGAAACTTGATAGGAGTCCCAGGATTCCTGTGGCACGTGGAAAGGGACCCTTGGTCTCCCGCCTCAGCTGAAGAGGGGTCCCAATTGCGCTGCGAAGCCTCGAGGAGAATCCCGAGTAGTCCCTCGCAAGAAGGCAGGAGTCCTGACGTCGCTGAACAAACACGTGTGTGGAAGGTCCATCCCCGTCGTAACTCGAGAATATACCCCAGGTTCCCGCCGCAACTTGAGAAAAACCATGAGACTTCCCCCTCGACGCGAGATGAGGCCTGATACCCTGCACTGCGTGCAGAGCAATTCCGTGTTGCACATCACACATGAAAGGAGCCTTGATTTCCTTGATGGCACTCCAGAGAAACCCCAAGAACACTGTTTCAAGGCTAGAGGGATCCTGAGGTCACTGTAGCAACACGAAAGAGCTCCGTGGACCAAAAATCAACTCGAAATGACAGCTTTCCCCTGGCTTCGACTCCAGAGGAAAACCACCTTACCACAAGCACCTCAAGAGGAGGCTTCTCTCAGCTCTAGCTATGTGAGAGGGACCCTGAGTTTGCGGCCTCAAGTGGAATTGCCACTGCGATGCCCTGACGCGAAATAAGGCCGTATATCCCTGCAGTGACTTGAATGCAGGCTCGTCTTGCATCTCCCAAGATGAAAGGATGTCTGAATCCCCTGTGGAGACCGCAGAGAAAGACCTAGTTCCCCACATCATGGCGACCAGAGGCCTCACATCCTTTGAAAACTCCAGAGGTCCGCGGAGATCAGTGCCTCCAAAGGAGACGATGCCTGACTCCTCGTGAAACATGATAGGAGTCCCAGGATTCCTGTGGCACGTGGAAAGGGACCCTTGGTCTCCCGCCTCAGCTGGAGAGGCGTCCCAATTGCCCTGCCAAGCCTCGAGGAGAATCCCGAGTTGTCCCTCGCAACTAGGCAGGAGTCTGACGTCGATGAACAAACACGTGGGTGGAAGGGCCATCCCCGTCGTAACTCGAGAATATACCCCAGGTTACCATCGCAACTCGAGAAAAACCATTAGACTTCTCCCTCGCCGCAAAATGAGGTCCGATACCCTGCACTGCGTGCAGAGCAATTCCGTGTTGCACATCACACATGAAAGGAGCCTTGATTTCCTTAATGGCACTCCAGAGAAACCCCAAGAACACTGTTTCAACGTTCATGGATCCTGAGGTCACTGTAGCAACACGAAAGAGCTCCGTGGACCAAAAATCAACTTGAGATGAGAGGTTAGTCCCTGGCTTCGACTCCAGAGGAATACCACCTTACCACAAGCACCTCAAGAGGAGGCTTCTCTCAGCTTTATGTATGTGAGAGGGACCCTGAGTTTGCGGCCTGAAGTGGAATGGAGACCGCGATGCCCTGACTCGAAATAAGGCCGGATATCCCTGCAGTGACTTGAATGCAGGCTCGTCTTGCATCTCCCAAGACGAAAGGATGTCTGAATCCCCTGTGGAGACCACAGAGAAAGACCTAGTTCCCCACCTCATCGCGACCGGAGGCCTCACATCCTTTGAAAACTCCAGAGGTACGCGGAGATCAGTGCCTCCAAAGGAGACGATGCCTTACTCCTTGTGAAACTTGATAGGAGTCCCAGGATTCCTGTGGCACGTGGAAAGGGACCCTTGGTCTCCCGCCTCAGCTGGAGAGGGGTCCCAATTGCGCTGCCAAGCCTCGAGGAGAATCCCGAGTAGTCCCTCGCAAGAAGGCAGGAGTCCTGACGTCGCTGAACAAACACGTGTGTGGAAGGTCCATCCCCGTCGTAACTCGAGAATATACCCCAGGTTCCCGCCGCAACTAGAGAAAAACCATGAGACTTCCCCCTCGCCGCGAGATGAGGCCTGATATCCTGCACTGCGTGCAGAGCAATTCCGTGTTGCACATCACACATGAAAGGAGCCTTGATTTCCTTGATGGCACTCCAGAGAAACCCCAAGAACACTGTTTCAAGGCTAGAGGGACCCTGAGGTCACTGTAGCAACACGAAAGAGCTCTGTGGACCAAAAATCAACTCGAGATGAGAGGTTAGTCCCTGGCTTCGACTCCAGAGGAATACCACCTTACCACAAGCACCTCAAGAGGAGGCTTCTCTCAGCTTTAGGTATGTGAGAGGGACCCTGAGTTTGCGGCATCAAGTGGAATGGAGACCGCGATGCCCTGACTCGAAATAAGGCCGGATATCCCTGCAGTGACTTGAATGCAGGCTCGTCTTGCATCTCCCAAGACGAAAGGATGTCTGAATCCCCTGTGGAGACCACAGAGAAAGACCTAGTTCCCCACCTCATCGCGACCGGAGGCCTCACATCCTTTGAAAACTCCAGAGGTACGCGGAGATCAGTGCCTCCAAAGGATACGATGCCTGACTCCTCGTGAAACTTGATAGGAGTCCCAGGATTCCTGTGGCACGTGGAAAGGGACCCTTGGTCTCCCGCCTCAGCTGGAGAGGCGTCCCAATTGCCCTGCCAAGCCTCGAGGAGAATCCCGAGTTGTCCCTCGCAACTAAGCAGGAGTCTGACGTCGCTGAACAAACACGTGGGTGGAAGGGCCATCCCCGTCGTAACTCGAGAATATACCCCAGGTTACCATCGCAACTCGAGAAAAACCATTAGACTTCTCCCTCGCCGCAAAATGAGGTCCGATACCCTGCACTGCGTGCAGAGCAATTCCGTGTTGCACATCACACATGAAAGGAGCCTTGATTTCCTTAATGGCACTCCAGAGAAACCCCAAGAACACTGTTTCAAGGCTAGAGGGATCCTGAGGTCACTGTAGCAACACGAAAGAGCTCCGTGGACCAAAAATCAACTTGAGATGAGAGGTTAGTCCCTGGCTTCGAATCCAGAGGAATACCACCTTACCACAAGCACCTCAAGAGGAGGCTTCTCTCAGCTCTAGGTATGTGAGAGGGACCCTGAGTATGCGGCCTCAAGTGGAATGGAGACCGCGATGCCCTGACTCGAAATAAGGCCGGATATCCCTTCAGTGACTTGAATGCAGGCTCGTCTTGCATCTCCCAAGACGAATGGATATCTGAATCCTCTGTGGAGACCAC
Source organism: Cervus elaphus (assembly GCF_910594005.1). NCBI lineage: Eukaryota > Metazoa > Chordata > Mammalia > Artiodactyla > Cervidae > Cervus > Cervus elaphus. The sequence continues at coordinate 637,493 of NC_057823.1, read as the reverse complement.
AGAGAAAGACCTAGTTCCCCACCTCATGGCGACCGGAGGCCTCACATCCTTTGAAAACTCCAGAGGTACGCGGAGATCAGTGCCTCCAAAGGAGACGATGCCTGACTCCTCGTGAAAATTGATAGGAGTCCCAGGATTCCTGTGGCACGTGGAAAGGGACCCTTGGTCTCCCGCCTCAGCTGGAGAGGCGTCCCAATTGCCCTGCCAAGCCTCGAGGAGATTCCCGAGTTGTCCCTCGCAACTAGGCAGGAGTCCTGACGTCGCTGAACAAACACGTGGGTGGAAGGGCCATCCCCGTCGTAACTCGAGAATATACCCCAGGTTCCCGCCGCAACTCGAGAAAAACCATGAGACTTCCCCCTCGCCGCGAGATGAGGCCCGATTCCCCTGCACTGCGTGCAGAGCAATTCCGTGTTGCACATCACACATGAAAGGAGCCTTGATTTTCTTGATGGCACTCCAGAGAAACCCCAAGAACACTGTTTCAAGGCTAGAGGGACCCTGAGGTCACTGTAGCAACACGAAAGAGCTCCGTGGACCAAAAATCAACTCGAGATGAGAGGTTAGTCCCTGGCTTCGACTCCAGAGGAATACCACCTTACCACAAGCACCTCAAGAGGAGGTTTCTCTCAGCTTTAGGTATGTGAGAGGGACCCTGAGTTTGCGGCCTCAAGTGGAATGGAGACCGCGATGCCCTGACTCGAAATAAGGCCGGATATCCCTGCAGTGACTTGAATGCAGGCTCGTCTTGCATCTCCCAAGACGAAAGGATGTCTGAATCCCCGGTGGAGACCACAGAGATAGACCTAGTTCCCCACCTCATCGCGACCGGAGGCCTCACATCCTTTGAAAACTCCAGAGGTACGCGGAGATCAGTGCCTCCAAAGGAGACGATGCCTGACTCCTCGTGAAACTTGATAGGAGTCCCAGGATTCCTGTGGCACGTGGAAAGGGACCCTTGGTCTCCCGCCTCAGCTGGAGAGGCGTCCCAATTGCCCTGCCAAGCCTCGAGGAGAATCCCGAGTTGTCCCTCGCAACTAGGCAGGAGTCCTGACGTCACTGAACAAACACGTGGGTGGAAGGGCCATCCCCGTCGTAACTCGAGAATAAACCCCAGGTTCCCGCCGCAACTCGAGAAAAACCATGAGACTTCCCCCTCGCCGCGAGATGAGGCCTGATACCCTGCACTGCGTGCAGAGCAATTCCGTGTTGCACATCACACATGAAAGGAGCCTTGATTTCCTTGATGGCACTCCAGAGAAACCCCAAGAACACTGTTTCAAGGCTAGAGGGATCCTGAGGTCACTGTAGCAACACGAAAGAGCTCCGTGGACCAAAAATCAACTCGAGATGAGAGCTTTCCCCTGGCTTCGACTCCAGAGGAATACCACCTTACCACAAGCACCTCAAGAGGAGGCTTCTCTCAGCTCTAGCTATGTGAGAGGGACCCTGAGTTTGCGGCCTCAAGTGGAATTGACACTGCGATGCCCTGACGCGAAATAAGGCTGGATATCCCTGCAGTGACTTGAATGCAGGCTCGTCTTGCATCTCCCAAGATGAAAGGATGTCTGAATCCCCTGTGGAGACCGCAGAGAAAGACCTAGTTCCCCACATCATGGCGACCAGAGGCCTCACATCCTTTGAAAACTCCAGAGGTCCGCGGAGATCAGTGCCTCCAAAGGAGACGATGCCTGACTCCTCGTGAAACATGATAGGAGTCCCCGGATTCCTGTGGCACGTGGAAAGGGACCCTTGGTCTCCCGCCTCAGCTGGAGAGGCGTCCCAATTGCCCTGCCAAGCCTCGAGGAGAATCCCGAGTTGTCCCTCGCAACTAGGCAGGAGACTGACGTCGATGAACAAACACGTGGGTGGAAGGGCCATCCCCGTCGTAACTCGAGAATATACCCCAGGTTACCATCGCAACTCGAGAAAAACCATTAGACTTCTCCCTCGCCGCAAAATGAGGTCCGATACCCTGCACTGCGTGCAGAGCAATTCCGTGTTGCACAAAAGGAGCCTTGATTTCCTTGATGGCACTCCAGAGAAACCCCAAGAATACTGTTTCAACGTTCATGGATCCTGAGGTCACTGTAGCAACACGAAAGAGCTCCGTGGACCAAAAATCAACTTGAGATGAGAGGTTAGTCCCTGGCTTCGAATCCAGAGGAATACCACCTTACCACAAGCACCTCAAGAGGAGGCTTCTCTCAGCTCTAGGTATGTGAGAGGGACCCTGAGTATGCGGCCTCAAGTGGAATGGAGACCGCGATGCCCTGACTCGAAATAAGGCCGGATATCCCTTCAGTGACTTGAATGCAGGCTCGTCTTGCATCTCCCAAGACGAATGGATATCTGAATCCTCTGTGGAGACCACAGAGAAAGACCTAGTTCCCCACCTCATGGCGACCGGAGGCCTCACATCCTTTGAAAACTCCAGAGGTACGCGGAGATCAGTTCCTCCAAAGGAGACGATGCCTGACTCCTCGTGAAACTTGATAGGAGTCCCAGGATTCCTGTGGCACGTGGAAAGGGACCCTTGGTCTCCCGCCTCAGCTGGAGAGGCGTCCCAATTGCCCTGCCAAGCCTCGAGGAGATTCCCGAGTTGTCCCTCGCACCTAGGCAGGAGTCCTGACGTCGCTGAACAAACACGTGGGTGGAAGGGCCATCCCCGTCGTAACTCGAGAATATACCCCAGGTTCCCGACGCAACTCGAGAAAAACCATGAGACTTCCCCCTCGCCGCGAGATGAGGCCCGATTCCCCTGCACTGCGTGCAGAGCAATTCCGTGTTGCACATCACACATGAAAGGAGCCTTGATTTTCTTGATGGCACTCCAGAGAAACCCCAAGAACACTGTTTCAAGGCTAGAGGGACCCTGAGGTCACTGTAGCAACACGAAAGAGCTCCGTGGACCAAAAATCAACTCGAGATGAGAGGTTAGTCCCTGGCTTCGACTCCAGAGGAATACCACCTTACCACAAGCACCTCAAGAGGAGGCTTCTCTCAGCTCTAGGTATGTGAGAGGGACCCTGAGTTTGCGGCCTCAAGTGGAATGGAGACCGCGATGCCCTGACTCGAAATCAGGCCGGATATCCCTGCAGTGACTTGAATGCAGGCTCGTCTTGCATCTCCCAAGACGAAAGGATGTCTGAATTCCCTGTGGAGACCACAGAGAAAGACCTAGTTCCCCACCTCATCGCGACCGGAGGCCTCACATCCTTTGAAAACTCCAGAGGTACGCGGAGATCAGTGCCTCCAAAGGAGACGATGCCTGACTCCTCGTGAAACTTGATAGGAGTCCCAGGATTCCTGTGGCACGTGGAAAGGGACCCTTGGTCTCCCGCCTCAGGTGGAGAGGCGTCCCAATTGCCCTGCCAAGCCTCGAGGAGAATCCCGAGTTGTCCCTCACAACTAGGCAGGAGTCCGGACATGGCTGAACAAACACGTGGGTGGAAGGGCCATCCCCGTCGTAACTCGAGAATATACCCCAGGTTCCCGACGCAACTCGAGAAAAACCATGAGACTTCCCCCTCGACGCAAAATAAGGCCCGATACCCTGCACTGCGTGCAGAGCAATTCCGTGTTGCACATCACACATGAAAGGAGCCTTGATTTCCTTGATGGCACTCCAGAGAAACCCCAAGAACACTGTTTCAAGGCTAGTGGGATCCTGAGGTCACTGAAGCAACACGAAAGAGCTCCGTGGACCAAAAATCAACTCGAGATGAGAGCTTTGTCCCTGGCTTCGACTCCAGAGGAATACCACCTTACCACAAGCACCTCAAGAGGAGGCTTCTCTCAGCTCTAGGTATGTGAGAGGGACCCTGAGTTTGCGGCCTCAAGTGGAATTGACACCGCGATGCCCTGACGTGAAATAAGGCTGGATATCCCTGCAGTGACTTGAATGCAGGCTCGTCTTGCATCTCCCAAGATGAAAGGATGTCTGAATGCCCTGTGGAGACCACAGAGAAAGACCTAGTTCCCCACCTCATCGCGACCGGAGGCCTCACATCCTTTGAAAACTCCAGAGGTACGCGGAGATCAGTGCCTCCAAAGGAGACGATGCCTGACTCCTCGTGAAACTTGATAGGAGTCCCAGGATTCCTGTGGCACGTGGAAAGGGACCCTTGGTCTCCCACCTCAGCTGGAGAGGCGTCCCAATTGCCCTGCCAAGCCTCGAGGAGAATCCCGAGTTGTCCCTCGCAACTAGGCAGGAGTCCTTACGTCGCTGAAGAAACACGTGGGTGGAAGGGCCATCCCCGTCGTAACTCGCGAATATACCCCAGGTTCCTGCCGCAACTAGAGAAAAACCATGAGACTTCCCCCTCGCCGGGAGATGAGGCCCGATTCCCCTGCACTACGTGCAGAGCAATTCCGTGTTGCACATCACACATGAAAGGAGCCTTGATATCCTTGATGGCACTCCAGAGAAACCCCAAGAACACTGCTTCAAGGCTAGAGGGATCCTCAGATCACTGTAGCAACATGAAAGAGCTCCGTGGAACAAAAATCAACTCGAGATGACAGGTTAGTCCCTGGCTTCGACTCCAGAGGAATACCACCTTACCACAAGCACCTCAAGAGCAGGCTTCTCTCAGCTCTATATATTTGAGAGGGACCCTGAGTTTGCGGCCTCAATTGGAATGGAGACCGCGAGGCCCTGACTCGAAATACGGCCGGATATCCCTGCAGTGACTTGAATGCAGGCTCGTCTTGCATCTCCCAAGATGAAAGGATGTCTGAATCCCCTGTGGAGACCGCAGAGAAAGACCTAGTTCCCCACCTCATGGCGACCGGAGGCCTCACATCCTTTGAAAACTCCAGAGGTCCGCGGAGATCAGTGCCTCCAAAGGAGACGATGCCTGACTCCTCGTGAAACTTGATAGGAGTCCCAGGATTCCTGTGGCACGTGGAAAGGGAACCTTGGTCTCCCGCCTCAGCTGGAGAGGCGTCCCAATTGCCCTGCCAAGCCTCGAGGAGAATCCCGAGTTGTCCCTCGCAACTAGGCAGGAGTCCTGACGTCGCTGAACAAACACGTGGGTGGAAGGGCCATCCCCGTCGTAACTCGAGAATATACCCCTGGTCCCCGTCGCAACTCGAGAAAAACCATGAGACTTCGCCCTCGCCGCGAGATGAGGCCCGATTCCCCTGCACTGCGTGCAGAGCAATTCCGTGTTGCACATCACACATGAAAGGAGCCTTGATTTTCTTGATGGCACTCCAGAGAAACCCCAAGAACACTGTTTCAAGGCTAGAGGGACCCTGAGGTCACTGTAGCAACACGAAAGAGCTCCGTGGACCAAAAATCAACTCGAGATGAGAGGTTAGTCCCTGGCTTCGACTCCAGAGGAATACCACCTTACCACAAGCACCTCAAGAGGAGGCTTCTCTCAGCTCTAGGTATGTGAGAGGGACCCTGAGTTTGCGGCCTCAAGTGGAATGGAGACCGCGATGCCCTGACTCGAAATCAGGCCGGATATCCCTGCAGTGACTTGAATGCAGGCTCGTCTTGCATCTCCCAAGACGAAAGGATGTCTGAATTCCCTGTGGAGACCACAGAGAAAGACCTAGTTCCCCACCTCATCGCGACCGGAGGCCTCACATCCTTTGAAAACTCCAGAGTTACGCGGAGATCAGTGCCTCCAAAGGAGACGATGCCTGACTCCTCGTGAAACTTGATAGGAGTCCCAGGATTCCTGTGGCACGTGGAAAGGGACCCTTGGTCTCCCGCCTCAGGTGGAGAGGCGTCCCAATTGCCCTGCCAAGCCTCGAGGAGAATCCCGAGTTGTCCCTCACAACTAGGCAGGAGTCCGGACATGGCTGAACAAACACGTGGGTGGAAGGGCCATACCCGTCGTAACTCGAGAATATACCCCAGGTTCCCATCGCAACTCGAGAAAAACCATGAGACTTCCCCCTCGACGCAAAATAAGGCCCGATACCCTGCACTGCGTGCAGAGCAATTCCGTGTTGCACATCACACATGAAAGGAGCCTTGATTTCCTTGATGGCACTCCAGAGAAACCCCAAGAACACTGTTTCAAGGCTAGCGGGATCCTGAGGTCACTGAAGCAACACGAAAGAGCTCCGTGGACCAAAAATCAACTCGAGATGAGAGCTTTGTCCCTGGCTTCGACTCCAGAGGAATACCACCTTACCACAAGCACCTCAAGAGGAGGCTTCTCTCAGCTCTAGCTATGTGAGAGGGACCCTGAGTTTGCGGCCTCAAGTGGAATTGACACCGCGATGCCCTGACGTGAAATAAGGCTGGATATCCCTGCAGTGACTTGAATGCAGGCTCGTCTTGCATCTCCCAAGATGAAAGGATGTCTGAATGCCCTGTGGAGACCACAGAGAAAGACCTAGTTCCCCACCTCATCGCGACCGGAGGCCTCACATCCTTTGAAAACTCCAGAGGTACGCGGAGATCAGTGCCTCCAAAGGAGACGATGCCTGACTCCTCGTGAAACTTGATAGGAGTCCCAGGATTCCTGTGGCACGTGGAAAGGGACCCTTGGTCTCCCACCTCAGCTGGAGAGGCGTCCCAATTGCCCTGCCAAGCCTCGAGGAGAATCCCGAGTTGTCCCTCGCAACTAGGCAGGAGTCCTTACGTCGCTGAAGAAACACGTGGGTGGAAGGGCCATCCCCGTCGTAACTCGCGAATATACCCCAGGTTCCTGCCGCAACTAGAGAAAAACCATGAGACTTCCCCCTCGCCGGGAGATGAGGCCCGATTCCCCTGCACTACGTGCAGAGCAATTCCGTGTTGCACATCACACATGAAAGGAGCCTTGATTTCCTTGATGGCACTCCAGAGAAACCCCAAGAACACTGTTTCAAGGCTAGAGGGATCCTCAGATCACTGTAGCAACATGAAAGAGCTCCGTGGAACAAAAATCAACTCGAGATGACAGGTTAGTCCCTGGCTTCGACTCCAGAGGAATACCACCTTACCACAAGCACCTCAAGAGGAGGCTTCTCTCAGCTCTATATATTTGAGAGGGACCCTGAGTTTGCGGCCTCAATTGGAATGGAGACCGCGAGGCCCTGACTCGAAATACGGCCGGATATCCCTGCAGTGACTTGAATGCAGGCTCGTCTTGCATCTCCCAAGATGAAAGGATGTCTGAATCCCCTGTGGAGACCGCAGAGAAAGACCTAGTTCCCCACCTCATGGCGACCGGAGGCCTCACATCCTTTGAAAACTCCAGAGGTCCGCAGAGATCAGTGCCTCCAAAGGAGACGATGCCTGACTCCTCGGAAAACATGATAGGAGTCCCCGGATTCCTGTGGCACGTGGAAAGGGACCCTTGGTCTCCCGCCTCAGCTGGAGAGGCGTCCCAATAGCCCTGCCAAGCCTCGAGGAGAATCCCGAGTTGTCCCTCGCAACTAGGCAGGAGTCAGACGTCGATGAACAAACACGTGGGTTTAAGGGCCATCCCCGTCGTAACTCGAGAATATACCCCAGGTTACCATCGCAACTCGAGAAAAACCATTAGACTTCTCCCTCGCCGCAAAATGAGGTCCGATACCCTGCACTGCGTGCAGAGCAATTCCGTGTTGCACATCACACATGAAAGGAGCCTTGATTTCCTTGATGGCACTCCAGAGAAACCCCAAGAACACTGTTTCAACGTTGAGGGATCCTGAGGTCACTGTAGCAACACGAAAGAGCTCCGTGGACCAAAAATCAACTCGAGATGAGAGGTTAGTCCCTGGCTTCGAATCCAGAGGAATACCACCTTACCACAAGCACCTCAAGAGGAGGCTTCTCTCAGCTCTAGGTATGTGAGAGGGACCCTGAGTATGCGGCCTCAAGTGGAATGGACACCGCGATGCCCTGACTCGAAATAAGGCTGGATATCCCTGCAGTGACTTGAATGCAGGCTCGTCTTGCATCTCCCAAGACGAATGGATATCTGAATCCCCTGTGGAGACCACAGAGATAGACCTAGTTCCCCACCTCATGGCGACCGGAGGCCTCACATCCTTTGAAAATTCCAGAGGTACGCGGAGATCAGTGCCTCCAAAGGAGACGATGCCTGACTCCTCGTGAAACTTGATAGGAGTCCCAGGATTCCTGTGGCACGTGGAAAGGGACCCTTGGTCTCCCGCCTCAGCTGGAGAGGCGTCCCAATTGCCCTGCCAAGCCTCGAGGAGAATCCCGAGTTGTCCCTCGCAACTAGGCAGGAGTCCTGACGTCGCTGAACAAACACGTGGGTGGAAGGGCCATCCCCGTCGTAACTCGAGAATATACCCCAGGTTCCCGCCGCAACTCGAGAAAAACCATGAGACTTCCCCCTCGCCGCGAGATGAGGCCCGATTCCCCTGCACTGCGTGCAGAGCAATTCCGTGTTGCACATCACACATGAAAGGAGCCTTGATTTTCTTGATTGGCACTCCAGAGAAAACCCAAGAACACTGTTTCAAAGCTAGAGGGACCCTGAGGTCACTGTAGCAACACGAAAGATCTCCGTGGACCAAAAATCAACTCGAGATGAGAGGTTAGTCCCTGGCTTCGACTCCAGAGGAATACCACCTTACCACAAGCACCTCAAGAGGAGGCTTCTCTCAGCTCTAGGTATGTGAGAGGGACCCTGAGTTTGCGGCCTCAAGTGGAATGGACACCGCGATGCCCTGACGCGAAATAAGGCCGGATATCCCTGCAGTGACTTGAATGCAGGCTCGTCTTGCATCTCCCAAGACGAAAGGATGTCTGAATCCCCTGTGGAGACCACAGAGAAAGACCTAGTTCCCCACCTCATCGCGACCGGAGGCCTCACATCCTTTGAAAACACCAGAGGTACGCGGAGATCAGTGCCTCCAAAGGAGACGATGCCTGACTCCTCGTGAAACTTGATAGGAGTCCCAGGATTCCTGTGGCACGTGGAAAGGGACCCTTGGTCTCCCGCCTCAGCTGGAGAGGCGTCCCAATTGCCCTGCCAAGCCTCGAGGAGAATCCCGAGTTCTCCCTCGCAACTAGGCAGGAGTCCTGACGTCGCTGAACAAACACGTGGGTGGAAGGGCCATCCCCATCGTAACTCGACAACATACCCCAGGTTCCCGCCGCAACTCGAGAAAAACCATGAGACTTCCCCCTCGCCGCGAGATGAGGCCCGATTCCCCTGCACTGCGTGCAGAGCAATTCCGTGTTGCACATCACACATGAAAGGAGCCTTGATTTCCTTGATGGCACTCCAGAGAAACCCCAAGAACACTGTTTCAAGGTTGAGGGATCCTGAGGTCACTGTAGCAACACGAAAGAGCTCCGTGGACCAAAAATCAACTCGAGATGAGAGGTTAGTCCCTGGCTTCGACTCCAGAGGAATACCACCTTACCACAAGCATCTCAAGAGGAGGCTTCTCTCAGCTCTAGGTATGTGAGAGGGACCCTGAGTTTGCGGCCTCAAGTGGAATGGACACCGCGATGCCCTGACTTGAAATAAGGCCGGATATCCCTGCAGTGACTTGAATGCAGGCTCGTCTTGCATCTCCCAAGACGAAAGGATGTCTGAATCCCCTGTGGAGACCACAGAGAACGACCTAGTTCCCCACCTCATCGCGACCGGAGGCCTCACATCCTTTGAAAACTCCAGAGGTACGCGGAGATCAGTGCCTCCAAAGGAGACGATGCCTGACTCCTCGTGAAACTTGATAGGAGTCCCAGGATTCCTGTGGCACGTGGAAAGGGACCCTTGGTCTCCCGCCTCAGCTGGAGAGGCGTCCCAATTGCCCTGCCATGCCTCGAGGAGAATCCCGAGTTGTCCCTCGCAACTAGGCAGGAGTCCTGACGTCGCTGAAGAAACACGTGGGTGGAAGGGCCATCCCCGTCGTAACTCGAGAATATACCCCAGGTTCCCGCCACAACTCGAGAAAAACCATGAGACTTCCCCCTCGCCGAGAGATGAGGCCCGATTCCCCTGCACTGCGTGCAGAGCAATTCCGTGTTGCACATCACACATGAAAGGAGCCTTGATTTCCTTGATGGCACTCCAGAGAAACCCCAAGAACACTGTTTCAACGTTCATGGATCCTGAGGTCACTGTAGCAACACGAAAGAGCTCCGTGGACCAAAAATCAACTTGAGATGAGAGGTTAGTCCCTGGCTTCGAATCCAGAGGAATACCACCTTACCACAAGCACCTCAAGAGGAGGCTTCTCTCAGCTCTAGGTATGTGAGAGGGACCCTGAGTATGCGGCCTCAAGTGGAATGGAGACCGCGATGCCCTGACTCGAAATAAGGCCGGATATCCCTTCAGTGACTTGAATGCAGGCTCGTCTTGCATCTCCCAAGACGAATGGATATCTGAATCCTCTGTGGAGACCACAGAGAAAGACCTAGTTCCCCACCTCATGGCGACCGGAGGCCTCACATCCTTTGAAAACTCCAGAGGTACGCGGAGATCAGTGCCTCCAAAGGAGACGATGCCTGACTCCTCGTGAAAATTGATAGGAGTCCCAGGATTCCTGTGGCACGTGGAAAGGGACCCTTGGTCTCCCGCCTCAGCTGGAGAGGCGTCCCAATTGCCCTGCCAAGCCTCGAGGAGATTCCCGAGTTGTCCCTCGCAACTAGGCAGGAGTCCTGACGTCGCTGAACAAACACGTGGGTGGAAGGGCCATCCCCGTCGTAACTCGAGAATATACCCCAGGTTCCCGCCGCAACTCGAGAAAAACCATGAGACTTCCCCCTCGCCGCGAGATGAGGCCCGATTCCCCTGCACTGCGTGCAGAGCAATTCCGTGTTGCACATCACACATGAAAGGAGCCTTGATTTCCTTGATGGCACTCCAGAGAAACCCCAAGAACACTGTTTCAAGGTTGAGGGATCCTGAGGTCACTGTAGCAACACGAAAGAGCTCCGTGGACCAAAAATCAACTCGAGATGAGAGGTTAGTCCCTGGCTTCGACTCCAGAGGAATACCACCTTACCAAAAGCACCTCAAGAGGAGGCTTCTCTCAGCTCTAGGTATGTGAGAGGGACCCTGATTTTGCGGCCTCAAATGGAATGGATACGGCGAGGCCCTGAGGCGAAATAAGGCCGGATATCCCTGCATTGACTTGAATGCAGGCTCGTCTTGCATCTCCCAAGACGAAAGGATGTCTGAATCCCCTGTGGAGACCACAGAGAAAGACCTAGTTCCCCACCTCATCGCGACCGGAGGCCTCACATCCTTTGAAAACACCAGAGGTACGCGGAGATCAGTGCCTCCAAAGGAGACGATGCCTGACTCCTCGTGAAACTTGATAGGAGTCCCAGGATTCCTGTGGCACGTGGAAAGGGACCCTTGGTCTCCCGCCTCAGCTGGAGAGGCGTCCCAATTGCCCTGCCAAGCCTCGAGGAGAATCCCGAGTTCTCCCTCGCAACTAGGCAGGAGTCCTGACGTCGCTGAACAAACACGTGGGTGGAAGGGCCATCCCCATCGTAACTCGACAACATACCCCAGGTTCCCGCCGCAACTCGAGAAAAACCATGAGACTTCCCCCTCGCCGCGAGATGAGGCCCGATTCCCCTGCACTGCGTGCAGAGCAATTCCGTGTTGCACATCACACATGAAAGGAGCCTTGATTTCCTTGATGGCACTCCAGAGAAACCCCAAGAACACTGTTTCAAGGTTGAGGGATCCTGAGGTCACTGTAGCAACACGAAAGAGCTCCGTGGACCAAAAATCAACTCGAGATGAGAGGTTAGTCCCTGGCTTCGACTCCAGAGGAATACCACCTTACCACAAGCACCTCAAGAGGAGGCTTCTCTCAGCTCTACGTATGTGAGAGGGACCCTGAGTTGCGGCCTCAAGTGGAATGGACACCGCGATGCCCTGACGCGAAATAAGGCCGGATATCCCTGCAGTGACTTGAATGCAGGCTCGTCTTGCATCTCCCAAGACGAAAGGATGTCTGAATCCCCTGTGGAGACCACAGAGAATGACCTAGTTCCCCACCTCATCGCGACCGGAGGCCTCACATCCTTTGAAAACTCCAGAGGTACGCCGAGATCAGTGCCTCCAAAGGAGACGATGCCTGACTCCTCGTGAAACTTGATAGGAGTCCCAGGATTCCTGTGGCACGTGGAAAGGGACCCTTGGTCTCCCGCCTCAGATGGAGAGGCGTCCCAATTGCCCTGCCAAGACTCGAGGAGATTCCCGAGTTGTCCCTCGCAACTAGGCAGGAGTCCTGACGTCGCTGAACAAACACGTGTGTGGAAGATCCATCCCCGTCGTAAGTCGAGAATATACCCCAGGTTCCCGCCGCAACACGAGAAAAACCATGAGACTTCCCCCTCGCCGCGAGATGAGGCCCGATTCCCCTGCACTGCGTGCAGAGCAATTCCGTGTTGCACATCACACATGAAAGGAGCCTTGATTTTCTTGATGGCACTCCAGAGAAACCCCAAGAACACTGTTTCAAGGCTAGAGGGACCCTGAGGTCACTGTAGCAACACTAAAGAGCTCCGTGGACCAAAAATCAACTCGAGATGAGAGGTTAGTCCCTGGCTTCGACTCCAGAGGAATACCACCTTACCACAAGCACCTCAAGAGGAGGCTTCTCTCAGCTTTAGGTATGTGAGAGGGACCCTGAGTTTGCGGCCTCAAGTCGAATGGACACCGCGATGCCCTGACTCGAAATAAGGCTGGATATCCCTGCAGTGACTTGAATGCAGGCTCGTCTTGCATCTCCCAAGACGAGAGGATGTCTGAATCCCCTGTGGAGACCACAGAGATAGACCTAGTTCCCCACCTCATCGCGACCGGAGTCCTCACATCCTTTGAAAACTCCAGAGGTACGCGGAGATCAGTGCCTCCAAAGGAGACGATGCCTGACTCCTCGTGAAACTTGATAGGAGTCCCAGGATTCCTGTGGCACGTGGAAAGGGACCCTTGGTCTCCCGCCTCAGCTGGAGAGGCGTCCCAATTGCCCTGCCAAGCCTCGAGGAGAATCCCGAGTTGTCCCTCGCAACTAGGCAGGAGTCCTGACGTCGCTGAAGAAACACGTGGGTGGAAGGGCCATCCCCGTCGTAACTCGAGAATATACCCCAGGTTCCCGCCACAACTCGAGAAAAACCATGAGACTTCCCCCTCGCCGAGAGATGAGGCCCGATTCCCCTGCACTGCGTGCAGAGCAATTCCGTGTTGCACATCACACATGAAAGGAGCCTTGATTTCCTTGATGGCACTCCAGAGAAACCCCAAGAACACTGTTTCAAGGTTGAGGGATCCTGAGGTCACTGTAGCAACACGAAAGAGCTCCGTGGACCAAAAATCAACTCGAGATGAGAGGTTAGTCCCTGGCTTCGACTCCAGAGGAATACCACCTTACCACAAGCACCTCAAGAGGAGGCTTCTCTCAGCTCTATGTATGTGAGAGGGACCCTGAGTTTGCGGCCTCAAGTGGAATGGAGACCGCGATGCCCTGACTCGAAATAAGGCCGGATATCCCTGCAGTGACTTGAATGCAGGCTCGTCTTGTATCTCCCAAGACGAAAGGATGTCTGAATCCCCTGTGGAGACCACAGAGAAAGACCTAGTTCCCCACCTCATCGCGACCGGAGGCCTCACATCCTTTGAAAACACCAGAGGTACGCGGAGATCAGTGCCTCCAAAGGAGACGATGCCTGACTCCTCGTGAAACATGATAGGAGTCCCCGGATTCCTGTGGCACGTGGAAAGGGACACTTGGTCTCCCGCCTCAGCTGGAGAGGCGTCCCAATTGCCCTGCCAAGCCTCGAGGAGAATCCCGAGTTGTCCCTCGCAACTAGGCAGGAGTCTGACGTCGATGAACAAACACGTGGGTGGAAGGGCCATCCCCGTCGTAACTCGAGAATATACCCCAGGTTACCATCGCAACTCGAGAAAAACCATTAGACTTCTCCCTCGCCGCAAAATGAGGTCCGATACCCTGCACTGCGTGCAGAGCAATTCCGTGTTGCACATCACACATGAAAGGAGCCTTGATTTCCTTGATGGCACTCCAGAGAAACCCCAAGAACACTGTTTCAACGTTCATGGATCCTGAGGTCACTGTAGCAACACGAAAGAGCTCCGTGGACCAAAAATCAACTTGAGATGAGAGGTTAGTCCCTGGCTTCGAATCCAGAGGAATACCACCTTACCACAAGCACCTCAAGAGGAGGCTTCTCTCAGCTCTAGGTATGTGAGAGGGACCCTGAGTATGCGGCCTCAAGTGGAATGGAGACCGCGATGCCCTGACTCGAAATAAGGCCGGATATCCCTTCAGTGACTTGAATGCAGGCTCGTCTTGCATCTCCCAAGACGAATGGATATCTGAATCCTCTGTGGAGACCACAGAGAAAGACCTAGTTCCCCACCTCATGGCGACCGGAGGCCTCACATCCTTTGAAAACTCCAGAGGTACGCGGAGATCAGTGCCTCCAAAGGAGACGATGCCTGACTCCTCGTGAAACTTGATAGGAGTCCCAGGATTCCTGTGGCACGTGGAAAGGGACCCTTGGTCTCCCGCCTCAGCTGGAGAGGCGTCCCAATTGCCCTGCCAAGCCTCGAGGAGATTCCCGAGTTGTCCCTCGCAACTAGGCAGGAGTCCTGACGTCGCTGAACAAACACGTGGGTGGAAGGGCCATCCCCGTCGTAACTCGAGAATATACCCCAGGTTCCCGCCGCAACTCGAGAAAAACCATGAGACTTCCCCCTCGCCGCGAGATGAGGCCCGATTCCCCTGCACTGCGTGCAGAGCAATTCCGTGTTGCACATCACACATGAAAGGAGCCTTGATTTCCTTGATGGCACTCCAGAGAAACCCCAAGAACACTGTTTCAAGGTTGAGGGATCCTGAGGTCACTGTAGCAACACGAAAGAGCTCCGTGGACCAAAAATCAACTCGAGATGAGAGGTTAGTCCCTGGCTTCGACTCCAGAGGAATACCACCTTACCAAAAGCACCTCAAGAGGAGGCTTCTCTCAGCTCTAGGTATGTGAGAGGGACCCTGATTTTGCGGCCTCAAATGGAATGGATACGGCGAGGCCCTGAGGCGAAATAAGGCCGGATATCCCTGCATTGACTTGAATGCAGGCTCGTCTTGCATCTCCCAAGACGAAAGGATGTCTGAATCCCCTGTGGAGACCACAGAGAAAGACCTAGTTCCCCACCTCATCGCGACCGGAGGCCTCACATCCTTTGAAAACACCAGAGGTACGCGGAGATCAGTGCCTCCAAAGGAGACGATGCCTGACTCCTCGTGAAACTTGATAGGAGTCCCAGGATTCCTGTGGCACGTGGAAAGGGACCCTTGGTCTCCCGCCTCAGCTGGAGAGGCGTCCCAATTGCCCTGCCAAGCCTCGAGGAGAATCCCGAGTTCTCCCTCGCAACTAGGCAGGAGTCCTGATGTCGCTGAACAAACACGTGGGTGGAAGGGCCATCCCCGTCGTAACTCGACAACATACCCCAGGTTCCCGCCGCAACTCGAGAAAAACCATGAGACTTCCCCCTCGCCGCGAGATGAGGCCCGATTCCCCTGCACTGCGTGCAGAGCAATTCCGTGTTGCACATCACACATGAAAGGAGCCTTGATTTCCTTGATGGCACTCCAGAGAAACCCCAAGAACACTGTTTCAAGGTTGAGGGATCCTGAGGTCACTGTAGCAACACGAAAGAGCTCCGTGGACCAAAAATCAACTCGAGATGAGAGGTTAGTCCCTGGCTTCGACTCCAGAGGAATACCACCTTACCACAAGCATCTCAAGAGGAGGCTTCTCTCAGCTCTAGGTATGTGAGAGGGACCCTGAGTTTGCGGCCTCAAGTGGAATGGACACCGCGATGCCCTGACTTGAAATAAGGCCGGATATCCCTGCAGTGACTTGAATGCAGGCTCGTCTTGCATCTCCCAAGACGAAAGGATGTCTGAATCCCCTGTGGAGACCACAGAGAACGACCTAGTTCCCCACCTCATCGCGACCGGAGGCCTCACATCCTTTGAAAACTCCAGAGGTACGCGGAGATCAGTGCCTCCAAAGGAGACGATGCCTGACTCCTCGTGAAACTTGATAGGAGTCCCAGGATTCCTGTGGCACGTGGAAAGGGACCCTTGGTCTCCCGCCTCAGCTGGAGAGGCGTCCCAATTGCCCTGCCAAGCCTCGAGGAGATTCCCGAGTTGTCCCTCGCAACTAGGCAGGAGTCCTGACGTCGCTGAACAAACACGTGTGTGGAAGGTCCATCCCCGTCGTAACTCGAGAATATACCCCAGGGTCCCGCCGCAACTCGAGAAAAACCATGAGACTTCCCCCTCGCCGCGAGATGAGGCCCGATTCCCCTGCACTGCGTGCAGAGCAATTCCGTGTTGCACATCACACATGAAAGGAGCCTTGATTTTCTTGATGGCACTCCAGAGAAACCCCAAGAACACTGTTTCAAGGCTAGAGGGACCCTGAGGTCACTGTAGCAACACGAAAGAGCACCGTGGACCAAAAATCAACTCGAGATGAGAGGTTAGTCCCTGGCTTCGACTCCAGAGGAATACCACCTTACCACAAGCACCTCAAGAGGAGGCTTCTCTCAGCTCTAGGTATGTGAGAGGGACCCTGAGTTTGCGGCCTCAAGTGGAATGGACACCGCGATGCCCTGACTCGAAATAAGGCTGGATATCCCTGCAGTGACTTGAATGCAGGCTCGTCTTGCATCTCCCAAGACGAGAGGATGTCTGAATCCCCTGTGGAGACCACAGAGATAGACCTAGTTCCCCACCTCATCGCGACCGGAGTCCTCACATCCTTTGAAAACTCCAGAGGTACGCGGAGATCAGTGCCTCCAAAGGAGACGATGCCTGACTCCTCGTGAAACTTGATAGGAGTCCCAGGATTCCTGTGGCACGTGGAAAGGGACCCTTGGTCTCCCGCCTCAGCTGGAGAGGCGTCCCAATTGCCCTGCCAAGCCTCGAGGAGAATCCCGAGTTGTCCCTCGCAACTAGGCAGGAGTCCTGACGTCGCTGAAGAAACACGTGGGTGGAAGGGCCATCCCCGTCGTAACTCGAGAATATACCCCAGGTTCCCGCCGCAACTCGAGAAAAACCATGAGACTTCCCCCTCGCCGAGAGATGAGGCCCGATTCCCCTGCACTGCGTGCAGAGCAATTCCGTGTTGCACATCACACATGAAAGGAGCCTTGATTTCCTTGATGGCACTCCAGAGAAACCCCAAGAACACTGTTTCAAGGTTGAGGGATCCTGAGGTCACTGTAGCAACACGAAAGAGCTCCGTGGACCAAAAATCAACTCGAGATGAGAGGTTAGTCCCTGGCTTCGACTCCAGAGGAATACCACCTTACCACAAGCACCTCAAGAGGAGGCTTCTCTCAGCTCTATGTATGTGAGAGGGACCCTGAGTTTGCGGCCTCAAGTGGAATGGAGACCGCGATGCCCTGACTCGAAATAAGGCCGGATATCCCTGCAGTGACTTGAATGCAGGCTCGTCTTGCATCTCCCAAGACGAAAGGATGTCTGAATCCCCTGTGGAGACCACAGAGAAAGACCTAGTTCCCCATCTCATCGCGACCGGAGGCCTCACATCCTTTGAAAACTCCAGAGGTACGCGGAGATCAGTGCCTCCAAAGGAGACGATGCCTGACTCCTTGTGAAACTTGATAGGAGTCCCAGGATTCCTGTGGCACGTGGAAAGGGACCCTTGGTCTCCCGCCTCAGCTGGAGAGGGGTCCCAATTGCGCTGCGAAGCCTCGAGGAGAATCCCGAGTAGTCCCTCGCAGGAAGGCAGGAGTCCTGACGTCGCTGAACAAACACGTGGGTGGAAGGGCCATCCCCGTCGTAACTCGAGAATATACCCCAGGTTCCCGCCGCAACTTGAGAAAAACCATGAGACTTCCCCCTCGCCGCGAGATGAGGCCTGATACCCTGCACTGCGTGCAGAGCAATTCCGTGTTGCACATCACACATGAAAGGAGCCTTGATTTCCTTGATGGCACTCCAGAGAAACCCCAAGAACACTGTTTCAAGGCTAGAGGGATCCTGAGGTCACTGTAGCAACACGAAAGAGCTCCGTGGACCAAAAATCAACTCGAGATGAGAGCTTTCCCCTGGCTTCGACTCCAGAGGAATACCACCTTACCCCAAGCACCTCAAGAGGAGGCTTCTCTCAGCTCTAGCTATGTGAGAGGGACCCTGAGTTTGCGGCCTCAAGTGGAATTGACACTGCGATGCCCTGACGCGAAATAAGGCCGTATATCCCTGCAGTGACTTGAATGCAGGCTCGTCTTGCATCTCCCAAGATGAAAGGATGTCTGAATCCCCTGTGGAGACCGCAGAGAAAGACCTAGTTCCCCACCTCATGGCGACCAGAGGCCTCACATCCTTTGAAAACTCCAGAGGTCCGCGGAGATCAGTGCCTCCAAAGGAGACGATGCCTGACTCCTCGTGAAACATGATAGGAGTCCCCGGATTCCTGTGGCACGTGGAAAGGGACACTTGGTCTCCCGCCTCAGCTGGAGAGGCGTCCCAATTGCCCTGCCAAGCCTCGAGGAGAATCCCGAGTTGTCCCTCGCAACTAGGCAGGAGTCTGACGTCGATGAAAAAACACGTGGGTGGAAGGGCCATCCCCGTCGTAACTCGAGAATATACCCCAGGTTACCATCGCAACTCGAGAAAAACCATTAGACTTCTCCCTCGCCGCAAAATGAGGTCCGATACCCTGCACTGCGTGCAGAGCAATTCCGTGTTGCACATCACACATGAAAGGAGCCTTGATTTCCTTGATGGCACTCCAGAGAAACCCCAAGAACACTGTTTCAACGTTCATGGATCCTGAGGTCACTGTAGCAACACGAAAGAGCTCCGTGGACCAAAAATCAACTTGAGATGAGAGGTTAGTCCCTGGCTTCGAATCCAGAGGAATACCACCATACCACAAGCACCTCAAGAGGAGGCTTCTCTCAGCTCTAGGTATGTGAGAGGGACCCTGAGTATGCGGCCTCAAGTGGAATGGAGACCGCGATGCCCTGACTCGAAATAAGGCCGGATATCCCTTCAGTGACTTGAATGCAGGCTCGTCTTGCATCTCCCAAGACGAATGGATATCTGAATCCTCTGTGGAGACCACAGAGAAAGACCTAGTTCCCCACCTCATGGCGACCGGAGGCCTCACATCCTTTGAAAACTCCAGAGGTACGCGAAGATCAGTGCCTCCAAAGGAGACGATGCCTGACTCCTCGTGAAAATTGATAGGAGTCCCAGGATTGCTGTGGCACGTGGAAAGGGACCCTTGGTCTCCCGCCTCAGCTGGAGAGGCGTCCCAATTGCCCTGCCAAGCCTCAAGGAGATTCCCGAGATGTCCCTCGCAACTAGGCAGGAGTCCTGACGTCGCTGAACAAACACGTGGGTGGAAGGGCCATCCCCGTCGTAACTCGAGAATATACCCCAGGTTCCCGCCGCAACTCGAGAAAAACCATGAGACTTCCCCCTCACCGCGAGATGAGGCCCGATTCCCCTGCACTGCGTGCAGAGCAATTCCGTGTTGCACATCACACATGAAAGGAGCCTTGATTTCCTTGATGGCACTCCAGAGAAACCTCAAGAACACTGTTTCAAGGTTGAGGGATCCTGAGGTCACTGTAGCAACACGAAAGAGCTCCGTGGACCAAAAATCAACTCGAGATGAGAGGTTAGTCCCTGGCTTCGAATCCAGAGGAATACCACCTTACCACAAGCACCTCAAGAGGAGGCTTCTCTCAGCTCTATGTATGTGAGAGGGACCCTGAGTTTGCGGCCTCAAGTGGAATCGAGACGGCGATGCCCTGACTCGAAATAAGGCCGGATATCCCTGCAGTGACTTGAATGCAGGCTCGTCTTGCATCTCCCAAGACGAAAGGATGTCTGAATCCCCTGTGGAGACCACAGAGAAAGACCTAGTTCCCCACCTCATCGCGACCGGAGGCCTCACATCCTTTGAAAACACCAGAGGTACGCGGAGATCAGTGCCTCCAAAGGAGACGATGCCTGACTCCTCGTGAAACTTGATAGGAGTCCCAGGATTCCTGCGGCACGTGGAAAGGGACCCTTGGTCTCCCGCCTCAGCTGGAGAGGCGTCCCAATTGCCCTGCCAAGCCTCGAGGAGAATCCCGAGTTCTCCCTCGCAACTAGGCAGGAGTCCTGACGTCGCTGAACAAACACGTGGGTGGAAGGGCCATCCCCGTCGTAACTCGACAACATACCCCAGGTTCCCGCCGCAACTCGAGAAAAACCATGAGACTTCCCCCTCGCCGCGAGATGAGGCCCGATTCCCCTGCACTGCGTGCAGAGCAATTCCGTGTTGCACATCACACATGAAAGGAGCCTTGATTTCCTTGATGGCACTCCAGAGAAACCCCAAGAACACTGTTTCAAGGTTGAGGGATCCTGAGGTCACTGTAGCAACACGAAAGAGCTCCGTGGACCAAAAATCAACTCGAGATGAGAGGTTAGTCCCTGGCTTGGACTCCAGAGGAATACCACCTTACCACAAGCACCTCAAGAGGAGGCTTCTCTCAGCTCTAGGTATGTGAGAGGGACCCTGAGTTTGCGGCCTCAAGTGGAATGGACACCGCGATGCCCTGACGCGAAATAAGGCCGGATATCCCTGCAGTGACTTGAATGCAGGCTCGTCTTGCATCTCCCAAGACGAAAGGATGTCTGAATCCCCTGTGGAGACCACAGAGAACGACCTAGTTCCCCACCTCATCGCGACCGGAGGCCTCACATCCTTTGAAAACTCCAGAGGTACGCGGAGATCAGTGCCTCCAAAGGAGACGATGCCTGACTCCTCGTGAAACTTGATAGGAGTCCCAGGATTCCTGTGGCACGTGGAAAGGGACCCTTGGTCTCCCGCCTCAGCTGGAGAGGCGTCCCAATTGCCCTGCCAAGCCTCGAGGAGATTCCCGAGTTGTCCCTCGCAACTAGGCAGGAGTCCTGACGTCGCTGAACAAACACGTGTGTGGAAGGTCCATCCCCGTCGTAACTCGAGAATATACCCCAGGGTCCCGCCGCAACTCGAGAAAAACCATGAGACTTCCCCCTCGCCGCGAGATGAGGCCCGATTCCCCTGCCCTGCGTGCAGAGCAATTCCGTGTTGCACATCACACATGAAAGGAGCCTTGATTTTCTTGATGGCACTCCAGAGAAACCCCAAGAACACTGTTTCAAGGTTGAGGGATCCTGAGGTCACTGTAGCAACACGAAAGAGCTCCGTGGACCAAAAATCAACTCGAGATGAGAGGTTAGTCCCTGGCTTCGACTCCAGAGGAATACCACCTTACCAAAAGCACCTCAAGAGGAGGCTTCTCTCAGCTCTAGGTATGTGAGAGGGACCCTGATTTTGCGGCCTCAAATGGAATGGATACGGCGAGGCCCTGAGGCGAAATAAGGCCGGATATCCCTGCATTGACTTGAATGCAGGCTCGTCTTGCATCTCCCAAGACGAAAGGATGTCTGAATCCCCTGTGGAGACCACAGAGAAAGACCTAGTTCCCCACCTCATCGCGACCGGAGGCCTCACATCCTTTGAAAACACCAGAGGTACGCGGAGATCAGTGCCTCCAAAGGAGACGATGCCTGACTCCTCGTGAAACTTGATAGGAGTCCCAGGATTCCTGTGGCACGTGGAAAGGGACCCTTGGTCTCCCGCCTCAGCTGGAGAGGCGTCCCAATTGCCCTGCCAAGCCTCGAGGAGAATCCCGAGTTCTCCCTCGCAACTAGGCAGGAGTCCTGATGTCGCTGAACAAACACGTGGGTGGAAGGGCCATCCCCGTCGTAACTCGACAACATACCCCAGGTTCCCGCCGCAACTCGAGAAAAACCATGAGACTTCCCCCTCGCCGCGAGATGAGGCCCGATTCCCCTGCACTGCGTGCAGAGCAATTCCGTGTTGCACATCACACATGAAAGGAGCCTTGATTTCCTTGATGGCACTCCAGAGAAACCCCAAGAACACTGTTTCAAGGTTGAGGGATCCTGAGGTCACTGTAGCAACACGAAAGAGCTCCGTGGACCAAAAATCAACTCGAGATGAGAGGTTAGTCCCTGGCTTCGACTCCAGAGGAATACCACCTTACCACAAGCATCTCAAGAGGAGGCTTCTCTCAGCTCTAGGTATGTGAGAGGGACCCTGAGTTTGCGGCCTCAAGTGGAATGGACACCGCGATGCCCTGACTTGAAATAAGGCCGGATATCCCTGCAGTGACTTGAATGCAGGCTCGTCTTGCATCTCCCAAGACGAAAGGATGTCTGAATCCCCTGTGGAGACCACAGAGAACGACCTAGTTCCCCACCTCATCGCGACCGGAGGCCTCACATCCTTTGAAAACTCCAGAGGTACGCGGAGATCAGTGCCTCCAAAGGAGACGATGCCTGACTCCTCGTGAAACTTGATAGGAGTCCCAGGATTCCTGTGGCACGTGGAAAGGGACCCTTGGTCTCCCGCCTCAGCTGGAGAGGCGTCCCAATTGCCCTGCCAAGCCTCGAGGAGATTCCCGAGTTGTCCCTCGCAACTAGGCAGGAGTCCTGACGTCGCTGAACAAACACGTGTGTGGAAGGTCCATCCCCGTCGTAACTCGAGAATATACCCCAGGGTCCCGCCGCAACTCGAGAAAAACCATGAGACTTCCCCCTCGCCGCGAGATGAGGCCCGATTCCCCTGCACTGCGTGCAGAGCAATTCCGTGTTGCACATCACACATGAAAGGAGCCTTGATTTTCTTGATGGCACTCCAGAGAAACCCCAAGAACACTGTTTCAAGGCTAGAGGGACCCTGAGGTCACTGTAGCAACACGAAAGAGCACCGTGGACCAAAAATCAACTCGAGATGAGAGGTTAGTCCCTGGCTTCGACTCCAGAGGAATACCACCTTACCACAAGCACCTCAAGAGGAGGCTTCTCTCAGCTCTAGGTATGTGAGAGGGACCCTGAGTTTGCGGCCTCAAGTGGAATGGACACCGCGATGCCCTGACTCGAAATAAGGCTGGATATCCCTGCAGTGACTTGAATGCAGGCTCGTCTTGCATCTCCCAAGACGAGAGGATGTCTGAATCCCCTGTGGAGACCACAGAGATAGACCTAGTTCCCCACCTCATCGCGACCGGAGTCCTCACATCCTTTGAAAACTCCAGAGGTACGCGGAGATCAGTGCCTCCAAAGGAGACGATGCCTGACTCCTCGTGAAACTTGATAGGAGTCCCAGGATTCCTGTGGCACGTGGAAAGGGACCCTTGGTCTCCCGCCTCAGCTGGAGAGGCGTCCCAATTGCCCTGCCAAGCCTCGAGGAGAATCCCGAGTTGTCCCTCGCAACTAGGCAGGAGTCCTGACGTCGCTGAAGAAACACGTGGGTGGAAGGGCCATCCCCGTCGTAACTCGAGAATATACCCCAGGTTCCCGCCGCAACTCGAGAAAAACCATGAGACTTCCCCCTCGCCGAGAGATGAGGCCCGATTCCCCTGCACTGCGTGCAGAGCAATTCCGTGTTGCACATCACACATGAAAGGAGCCTTGATTTCCTTGATGGCACTCCAGAGAAACCCCAAGAACACTGTTTCAAGGTTGAGGGATCCTGAGGTCACTGTAGCAACACGAAAGAGCTCCGTGGACCAAAAATCAACTCGAGATGAGAGGTTAGTCCCTGGCTTCGACTCCAGAGGAATACCACCTTACCACAAGCACCTCAAGAGGAGGCTTCTCTCAGCTCTATGTATGTGAGAGGGACCCTGAGTTTGCGGCCTCAAGTGGAATGGAGACCGCGATGCCCTGACTCGAAATAAGGCGGGATATCCCTGCAGTGACTTGAATGCAGGCTCGTCTTGCATCTCCCAAGACGAAAGGATGTCTGAATCCCCTGTGGAGACCACAGAGAAAGACCTAGTTCCCCATCTCATCGCGACCGGAGGCCTCACATCCTTTGAAAACTCCAGAGGTACGCGGAGATCAGTGCCTCCAAAGGAGACGATGCCTGACTCCTTGTGAAACTTGATAGGAGTCCCAGGATTCCTGTGGCACGTGGAAAGGGACCCTTGGTCTCCCGCCTCAGCTGGAGAGGGGTCCCAATTGCGCTGCGAAGCCTCGAGGAGAATCCCGAGTAGTCCCTCGCAAGAAGGCAGGAGTCCTGACGTCGCTGAACAAACACGTGGGTGGAAGGGCCATCCCCGTCGTAACTCGAGAATATACCCCAGGTTCCCGCCGCAACTTGAGAAAAACCATGAGACTTCCCCCTCGCCGCGAGATGAGGCCTGATACCCTGCACTGCGTGCAGAGCAATTCCGTGTTGCACATCACACATGAAAGGAGCCTTGATTTCCTTGATGGCACTCCAGAGAAACCCCAAGAACACTGTTTCAAGGCTAGAGGGATCCTGAGGTCACTGTAGCAACACGAAAGAGCTCCGTGGACCAAAAATCAACTCGAGATGAGAGCTTTCCCCTGGCTTCGACTCCAGAGGAATACCACCTTACCACAAGCACCTCAAGAGGAGGCTTCTCTCAGCTCTAGCTATGTGAGAGGGACCCTGAGTTTGCGGCCTCAAGTGGAATTGACACTGCGATGCCCTGACGCGAAATAAGGCCGTATATCCCTGCAGTGACTTGAATGCAGGCTCGTCTTGCATCTCCCAAGATGAAAGGATGTCTGAATCCCCTGTGGAGACCGCAGAGAAAGACCTAGTTCCCCACCTCATGGCGACCAGAGGCCTCACATCCTTTGAAAACTCCAGAGGTCCGCGGAGATCAGTGCCTCCAAAGGAGACGATGCCTGACTCCTCGTGAAACATGATAGGAGTCCCCGGATTCCTGTGGCACGTGGAAAGGGACACTTGGTCTCCCGCCTCAGCTGGAGAGGCGTCCCAATTGCCCTGCCAAGCCTCGAGGAGAATCCCGAGTTGTCCCTCGCAACTAGGCAGGAGTCTGACGTCGATGAACAAACACGTGGGTGGAAGGGCCATCCCCGTCGTAACTCGAGAATATACCCCAGGTTACCATCGCAACTCGAGAAAAACCATTAGACTTCTCCCTCGCCGCAAAATGAGGTCCGATACCCTGCACTGCGTGCAGAGCAATTCCGTGTTGCACATCACACATGAAAGGAGCCTTGATTTCCTTGATGGCACTCCAGAGAAACCCCAAGAACACTGTTTCAACGTTCATGGATCCTGAGGTCACTGTAGCAACACGAAAGAGCTCCGTGGACCAAAAATCAACTTGAGATGAGAGGTTAGTCCCTGGCTTCGAATCCAGAGGAATACCACCATACCACAAGCACCTCAAGAGGAGGCTTCTCTCAGCTCTAGGTATGTGAGAGGGACCCTGAGTATGCGGCCTCAAGTGGAATGGAGACCGCGATGCCCTGACTCGAAATAAGGCCGGATATCCCTTCAGTGACTTGAATGCAGGCTCGTCTTGCATCTCCCAAGACGAATGGATATCTGAATCCTCTGTGGAGACCACAGAGAAAGACCTAGTTCCCCACCTCATGGCGACCGGAGGCCTCACATCCTTTGAAAACTCCAGAGGTACGCGAAGATCAGTGCCTCCAAAGGAGACGATGCCTGACTCCTCGTGAAAATTGATAGGAGTCCCAGGATTGCTGTGGCACGTGGAAAGGGACCCTTGGTCTCCCGCCTCAGCTGGAGAGGCGTCCCAATTGCCCTGCCAAGCCTCAAGGAGATTCCCGAGATGTCCCTCGCAACTAGGCAGGAGTCCTGACGTCGCTGAACAAACACGTGGGTGGAAGGGCCATCCCCGTCGTAACTCGAGAATATACCCCAGGTTCCCGCCGCAACTCGAGAAAAACCATGAGACTTCCCCCTCACCGCGAGATGAGGCCCGATTCCCCTGCACTGCGTGCAGAGCAATTCCGTGTTGCACATCACACATGAAAGGAGCCTTGATTTCCTTGATGGCACTCCAGAGAAACCTCAAGAACACTGTTTCAAGGTTGAGGGATCCTGAGGTCACTGTAGCAACACGAAAGAGCTCCGTGGACCAAAAATCAACTCGAGATGAGAGGTTAGTCCCTGGCTTCGAATCCAGAGGAATACCACCTTACCACAAGCACCTCAAGAGGAGGCTTCTCTCAGCTCTATGTATGTGAGAGGGACCCTGAGTTTGCGGCCTCAAGTGGAATCGAGACGGCGATGCCCTGACTCGAAATAAGGCCGGATATCCCTGCAGTGACTTGAATGCAGGCTCGTCTTGCATCTCCCAAGACGAAAGGATGTCTGAATCCCCTGTGGAGACCACAGAGAAAGACCTAGTTCCCCACCTCATCGCGACCGGAGGCATCACATCCTTTGAAAACACCAGAGGTACGCGGAGATCAGTGCCTCCAAAGGAGACGATGCCTGACTCCTCGTGAAACTTGATAGGAGTCCCAGGATTCCTGTGGCACGTGGAAAGGGACCCTTGGTCTCCCGCCTCAGCTGGAGAGGCGTCCCAATTGCCCTGCCAAGCCTCGAGGAGAATCCCGAGTTCTCCCTCGCAACTAGGCAGGAGTCCTGACGTCGCTGAACAAACACGTGGGTGGAAGGGCCATCCCCGTCGTAACTCGACAACATACCCCAGGTTCCCGCCGCAACTCGAGAAAAACCATGAGACTTCCCCCTCGCCGCGAGATGAGGCCCGATTCCCCTGCACTGCGTGCAGAGCAATTCCGTGTTGCACATCACACATGAAAGGAGCCTTGATTTCCTTGATGGCACTCCAGAGAAACCCCAAGAACACTGTTTCAAGGTTGAGGGATCCTGAGGTCACTGTAGCAACACGAAAGAGCTCCGTGGACCAAAAATCAACTCGAGATGAGAGGTTAGTCCCTGGCTTGGACTCCAGAGGAATACCACCTTACCACAAGCACCTCAAGAGGAGGCTTCTCTCAGCTCTAGGTATGTGAGAGGGACCCTGAGTTTGCGGCCTCAAGTGGAATGGACACCGCGATGCCCTGACGCGAAATAAGGCCGGATATCCCTGCAGTGACTTGAATGCAGGCTCGTCTTGCATCTCCCAAGACGAAAGGATGTCTGAATCCCCTGTGGAGACCACAGAGAACGACCTAGTTCCCCACCTCATCGCGACCGGAGGCCTCACATCCTTTGAAAACTCCAGAGGTACGCGGAGATCAGTGCCTCCAAAGGAGACGATGCCTGACTCCTCGTGAAACTTGATAGGAGTCCCAGGATTCCTGTGGCACGTGGAAAGGGACCCTTGGTCTCCCGCCTCAGCTGGAGAGGCGTCCCAATTGCCCTGCCAAGCCTCGAGGAGATTCCCGAGTTGTCCCTCGCAACTAGGCAGGAGTCCTGACGTCGCTGAACAAACACGTGTGTGGAAGGTCCATCCCCGTCGTAACTCGAGAATATACCCCAGGGTCCCGCCGCAACTCGAGAAAAACCATGAGACTTCCCCCTCGCCGCGAGATGAGGCCCGATTCCCCTGCCCTGCGTGCAGAGCAATTCCGTGTTGCACATCACACATGAAAGGAGCCTTGATTTTCTTGATGGCACTCCAGAGAAACCCCAAGAACACTGTTTCAAGGCTAGAGGGATCCTGAGGTCACTGTAGCAACACGAAAGAGCTCCGTGGACCAAAAATCAACTCGAGATGAGAGGTTAGTCCCTGGCTTCGACTCCAGAGGAATACCACCTTACCACAAGCACCTCAAGAGGAGGCTTCTCTCAGCTTTAGGTATGTGAGAGGGACCCTGAGTTTGCGGCCTCAAGTGGAATGGACACCGCGATGCCCTGACTCGAAATAAGGCTGGATATCCCTGCAGTGACTTGAATGCAGGCTCGTCTTGCATCTCCCAAGACGAGAGGATTTCTGAATCCCCTGTGGAGACCACAGAGATAGACCTAGTTCCCCACCTCATCGCGACCGGAGTCCTCACATCCTTTGAAAACTCCAGAGGTACGCGGAGATCAGTGCCTCCAAAGGAGACGATGCCTGACTCCTCGTGAAACTTGATAGGAGTCCCAGGATTCCTGTGGCACATGGAAAGGGACCCTTGGTCTCCCGCCTCAGCTGGAGAGGCGTCCCAATTGCCCTGCCAAGCCTCGAGGAGAATCCCGAGTTGTCCCTCGCAACTAGGCAGGAGTCCTGACGTCGCTGAAGAAACACGTGGGTGGAAGGGCCATCCCCGTCGTAACTCGAGAATATACCCCAGGTTCCCGCCGCAACTCGAGAAAAACCATGAGACTTCCCCCTCGCCGAGAGATGAGGCCCGATTCCCCTGCACTGCGTGCAGAGCAATTCCGTGTTGCACATCACACATGAAAGGAGCCTTGATTTCCTTGATGGCACTCCAGAGAAACCCCAAGAACACTGTTTCAAGGTTGAGGGATCCTGAGGTCACTGTAGCAACACGAAAGAGCTCCGTGGACCAAAAATCAACTCGAGATGAGAGGTTAGTCCCTGGCTTCGACTCCAGAGGAATACCACCTTACCACAAGCACCTCAAGAGGAGGCTTCTCTCAGCTCTATGTATGTGAGAGGGACCCTGAGTTTGCGGCCTCAAGTGGAATCGAGACGGCGATGCCCTGACTCGAAATAAGGCCGGATATCCCTGCAGTGACTTGAATGCAGGCTCGTCTTGCATCTCCCAAGACGAAAGGATGTCTGAATCCCCTGTGGAGACCACAGAGAAAGACCTAGTTCCCCACCTCATCGCGACCGGAGGCCTCACATCCTTTGAAAACACCAGAGGTACGCGGAGATCAGTGCCTCCAAAGGAGAGGATGCCTGACTCCTCGTGAAAATTGATAGGAGTCCCAGGATTCCTGTGGCACGTGGAAAGGGACCCTTGGTCTCCCGCCTCAGCTGGAGAGGCGTCCCAATTGCCCTGCCAAGCCTCGAGGAGAATCCCGAGTTCTCCCTCGCAACTAGGCAGGAGTCCTGACGTCGCTGAACAAACACGTGGGTGGAAGGGCCATCCCCGTCGTAACTCGACAACATACCCCAGGTTCCCGCCGCAACTCGAGAAAAACCATGAGACTTCCCCCTCGCCGCGAGATGAGGCCCGATTCCCCTGCACTGCGTGCAGAGCAATTCCGTGTTGCACATCACACATGAAAGGAGCCTTGATTTCCTTGATGGCACTCCAGAGAAACCCCAAGAACACTGTTTCAAGGTTGAGGGATCCTGAGGTCACTGTAGCAACACGAAAGAGCTCCGTGGACCAAAAATCAACTCGAGATGAGAGGTTAGTCCCTGGCTTCGACTCCAGAGGAATACCACCTTACCACAAGCACCTCAAGAGGAGGCTTCTCTCAGCTCTATGTATGTGAGAGGGACCCTGAGTTTGCGGCCTCAAGTGGAATGGAGACCGCGATGCCCTGACTCGAAATAAGGCCGGATATCCCTGCAGTGACTTGAATGCAGGCTCGTCTTGCATCTCCCAAGACGAAACGATGTCTGAATCCCCTGTGGAGACCACAGAGAAAGACCTAGTTCCCCATCTCATCGCGACCGGAGGCCTCACATCCTTTGAAAACTCCAGAGGTACGCGGAGATCAGTGCCTCCAAAGGAGACGATGCCTGACTCCTTGTGAAACTTGATAGGAGTCCCAGGATTCCTGTGGCACGTGGAAAGGGACCCTTGGTCTCCCGCCTCACCTGGAGAGGGGTCCCAATTGCGCTGCCAAGCCTCGAGGAGAATCCCGAGTAGTCCCTCGCAAGAAGGCAGGAGTCCTGACGTCGCTGAACAAACACGTGTGTGGAAGGTCCATCCCCGTCGTAACTCGAGAATATACCCCAGGTTCCCGCCGCAACTTGAGAAAAACCATGAGACTTCCCCCTCGCCGCGAGATGAGGCCTGATACCCTGCACTGCGTGCAGAGCAATTCCGTGTTGCACATCACACATGAAAGGAGCCTTGATTTCCTTGATGGCACTCCAGAGAAACCCCAAGAACACTGTCTCAAGGCTAGAGGGATCCTGAGGTCACTGTAGCAACACGAAAGAGCTCCGTGGACCAAAAATCAACTCGAGATGAGAGCTTTCCCCTGGCTTCGACTCCAGAGGAATACCACCTTACCACAAGCACCTCAAGAGGAGGCTTCTCTCAGCTCTAGCTATGTGAGAGGGACCCTGAGTTTGCGGCCTCAAGTGGAATTGACACTGCGATGCCCTGACACGAAATAAGGCCGTATATCCCTGCAGTGACTTGAATGCAGGCTCGTCTTGCATCTCCCAAGATGAAAGGATGTCTGAATCCCCTGTGGAGACCGCAGAGAAAGACCTAGTTCCCCACATCATGGCGACCAGAGGCCTCACATCCTTTGAAAACTCCAGAGGTCCACGGAGATCAGTGCCTCCAAAGGAGACGATGCCTGACTCCTCGTGAAACATGATAGGAGTCCCCGGATTCCTGTGGCACGAGGAATGGGACACTTGGTCTCCCGCCTCAGCTGGAGAGGCGTCCCAATTGCCCTGCCAAGCCTCGAGGAGAATCCCGAGTTGTCCCTCGCAACTAGGCAGGAGTCTGACGTCGATGAACAAACACGTGGGTGGAAGGGCCATCCCCGTCGTAACTCGAGAATATACCCCAGGTTACAATCGCAACTCGAGAAAAACCATTAGACTTCTCCCTCGCCGCAAAATGAGGTCCGATACCCTGCACTGCGTGCAGAGCAATTCCGTGTTGCACATCACACATGAAAGGAGCCTTGATTTCCTTGATGGCACTCCAGAGAAACCCCAAGAACACTGTTTCAACGTTCATGGATCCTGAGGTCACTGTAGCAACACGAAAGAGCTCCGTGGACCAAAAATCAACTTGAGATGAGAGGTTAGTCCCTGGCTTCGAATCCAGAGGAATACCACCTTACCACAAGCACCTCAAGAGGAGGCTTCTCTCAGCTCTAGGTATGTGAGAGGGACCCTGAGTATGCGGCCTCAAGTGGAATGGAGACCGCGATGCTATGACTCGAAATAAGGCCGGATATCCCTTCAGTGACTTGAATGCAGGCTCGTCTTGCATCTCCCAAGACGAATGGATATCTGAATCCTCTGTGGAGACCACAGAGAAAGACCTAGTTCCCCACCTCATGGCGACCGGAGGCCTCACATCCTTTGAAAACTCCAGAGGTACGCGGACATCAGTGCCTCAAAGGAGACGATGCCTGACTCCTCGTGAAAATTGATAGGAGTCCCAGGATTCCTGTGGCACGTGGAAAGGGACCCTTGGTCTCCCGCCTCAGCTGGAGAGGCGTCCCAATTGCCCTGCCAAGCCTCGAGGAGATTCCCGAGTTGTCCCTCGCAACTAGGCAGGAGTCCTGACGTCGCTGAACAAACACGTGGGTGGAAGGGCCATCCCTGTCGTAACTCGAGAATATACCCCAGGTTCCCGCCGCAACTCGAGAAAAACCATGAGACTTCCCCCTCGCCGCGAGATGAGGCCCGATTCCCCTGCACTGCGTGCAGAGCAATTCCGTGTTGCACATCACACATGAAAGGAGCCTTGATTTTCTTGATGGCACTCCAGAGAAACCCCAAGAACACTGTTTCAAGGCTAGAGGGACCCTGAGGTCACTGTAGCAACACGAAAGAGCTCCGTGGACCAAAAATCAACTCGAGATGAGAGGTTAGTCCCTGGCTTCGACTCCAGAGGAATACCACCTTACCACAAGCACCTCAAGAGGAGGCTTCTCTCAGCTCTAGGTATGTGAGAGGGACCCTGAGTTTGCGGCCTCAAGTGAAATGGAGACCGCGATGCCCTGACTCGAAATAAGGCCGGATATCCCTGCAGTGACTTGAATGCAGGCTCGTCTTGCATCTCCCAAGACGAAAGGATGTCTGAATCCCCTGTGGAGACCACAGAGATAGACCTAGTTCCCCACCTCATCGCGACCGGAGGCCTCACATGCTTTGAAAACTCCAGAGGTACGCGGAGATCAGTGCCTCCAAAGGAGACGATGCCTTACTCCTTGTGAAACTTGATAGGAGTCCCAGGATTCCTGTGGCACGTGGAAAGGGACCCTTGGTCTCCCGCCTCACCTGGAGAGGGGTCCCAATTGCGCTGCCAAGCCTCGAGGAGAATCCCGAGTAGTCCCTCGCAAGAAGGCAGGAGTCCTGACGTCGCTGAACAAACACGTGTGTGGAAGGTCCATCCCCGTCGTAACTCGAGAATATACCCCAGGTTCCCGCCGCAACTTGAGAAAAACCATGAGACTTCCCCCTCGCCGCGAGATGAGGCCTGATACCCTGCACTGCGTGCAGAGCAATTCCGTGTTGCACATCACACATGAAAGGAGCCTTGATTTCCTTGATGGCACTCCAGAGAAACCCCAAGAACACTGTCTCAAGGCTAGAGGGATCCTGAGGTCACTGTAGCAACACGAAAGAGCTCCGTGGACCAAAAATCAACTCGAGATGAGAGCTTTCCCCTGGCTTCGACTCCAGAGGAATACCACCTTACCACAAGCACCTCAAGAGGAGGCTTCTCTCAGCTCTAGCTATGTGAGAGGGACCCTGAGTTTGCGGCCTCAAGTGGAATTGACACTGCGATGCCCTGACACGAAATAAGGCCGTATATCCCTGCAGTGACTTGAATGCAGGCTCGTCTTGCATCTCCCAAGATGAAAGGATGTCTGAATCCCCTGTGGAGACCGCAGAGAAAGACCTAGTTCCCCACATCATGGCGACCAGAGGCCTCACATCCTTTGAAAACTCCAGAGGTCCACGGAGATCAGTGCCTCCAAAGGAGACGATGCCTGACTCCTCGTGAAACATGATAGGAGTCCCCGGATTCCTGTGGCACGAGGAATGGGACACTTGGTCTCCCGCCTCAGCTGGAGAGGCGTCCCAATTGCCCTGCCAAGCCTCGAGGAGAATCCCGAGTTGTCCCTCGCAACTAGGCAGGAGTCTGACGTCGATGAACAAACACGTGGGTGGAAGGGCCATCCCCGTCGTAACTCGAGAATATACCCCAGGTTACAATCGCAACTCGAGAAAAACCATTAGACTTCTCCCTCGCCGCAAAATGAGGTCCGATACCCTGCACTGCGTGCAGAGCAATTCCGTGTTGCACATCACACATGAAAGGAGCCTTGATTTCCTTGATGGCACTCCAGAGAAACCCCAAGAACACTGTTTCAACGTTCATGGATCCTGAGGTCACTGTAGCAACACGAAAGAGCTCCGTGGACCAAAAATCAACTTGAGATGAGAGGTTAGTCCCTGGCTTCGAATCCAGAGGAATACCACCTTACCACAAGCACCTCAAGAGGAGGCTTCTCTCAGCTCTAGGTATGTGAGAGGGACCCTGAGTATGCGGCCTCAAGTGGAATGGAGACCGCGATGCTATGACTCGAAATAAGGCCGGATATCCCTTCAGTGACTTGAATGCAGGCTCGTCTTGCATCTCCCAAGACGAATGGATATCTGAATCCTCTGTGGAGACCACAGAGAAAGACCTAGTTCCCCACCTCATGGCGACCGGAGGCCTCACATCCTTTGAAAACTCCAGAGGTACGCGGACATCAGTGCCTCAAAGGAGACGATGCCTGACTCCTCGTGAAAATTGATAGGAGTCCCAGGATTCCTGTGGCACGTGGAAAGGGACCCTTGGTCTCCCGCCTCAGCTGGAGAGGCGTCCCAATTGCCCTGCCAAGCCTCGAGGAGATTCCCGAGTTGTCCCTCGCAACTAGGCAGGAGTCCTGACGTCGCTGAACAAACACGTGGGTGGAAGGGCCATCCCTGTCGTAACTCGAGAATATACCCCAGGTTCCCGCCGCAACTCGAGAAAAACCATGAGACTTCCCCCTCGCCGCGAGATGAGGCCCGATTCCCCTGCACTGCGTGCAGAGCAATTCCGTGTTGCACATCACACATGAAAGGAGCCTTGATTTTCTTGATGGCACTCCAGAGAAACCCCAAGAACACTGTTTCAAGGCTAGAGGGACCCTGAGGTCACTGTAGCAACACGAAAGAGCTCCGTGGACCAAAAATCAACTCGAGATGAGAGGTTAGTCCCTGGCTTCGACTCCAGAGGAATACCACCTTACCACAAGCACCTCAAGAGGAGGCTTCTCTCAGCTCTAGGTATGTGAGAGGGACCCTGAGTTTGCGGCCTCAAGTGAAATGGAGACCGCGATGCCCTGACTCGAAATAAGGCCGGATATCCCTGCAGTGACTTGAATGCAGGCTCGTCTTGCATCTCCCAAGACGAAAGGATGTCTGAATCCCCTGTGGAGACCACAGAGATAGACCTAGTTCCCCACCTCATCGCGACCGGAGGCCTCACATGCTTTGAAAACTCCAGAGGTACGCGGAGATCAGTGCCTCCAAAGGAGACGATGCCTTACTCCTTGTGAAACTTGATAGGAGTCCCAGGATTCCTGTGGCACGTGGAAAGGGACCCTTGGTCTCCCGCCTCAGCTGGAGAGGGGTCCCAATTGCGCTGCCAAGCCTCGAGGAGAATCCCGAGTAGTCCCTCGCAAGAAGGCAGGAGTCCTGACGTCGCTGAACAAACACGTGTGTGAAAGGTCCATCCCCGTCGTAACTCGAGAATATACCCCAGGTTCCCGCCGCAACTAGAGAAAAACCATGAGACTTCCCCCTCGCCGCGAGATGAGGCCTGATACCCTGCACTGCGTGCAGAGCAATTCCGTGTTGCACATCACACATGAAAGGAGCCTTGATTTCCTTGATGGCACTCCAGAGAAACCCCAAGAACACTGTTTCAAGGCTAGAGGGACCCTGAGGTCACTGTAGCAACACGAAAGAGCTCCGTGGACCAAAAATCAACTCGAGATGAGAGGTTAGTCCCTGGCTTCGACTCCAGAGGAATACCACCTTACCACAAGCACCTCAAGAGGAGGCTTCTCTCAGCTTTAGGTATGTGAGAGGGACCCTGAGTTTGCGGCCTCAAGTGGAATGGAGACCGCGATGCCCTGACTCGAAATAAGGCCGGATATCCCTGCAGTGACTTGAATGCAGGCTCGTTTTGCATCTCCCAAGACGAAAGGATGTCTGAATCCCCTGTGGAGACCACAGAGATAGACCTAGTTCCCCACCTCATCGCGACCGGAGGCCTCACATCCTTTGAAAACTCCAGAGGTACGCGGAGATCAGTGCCTCCAAAGGAGACGATGCCTGACTCCTCGTGAAACTTGATAGGAGTCCCAGGATTCCTGTGGCACGTGGAAAGGGACCCTTGGTCTCCCGCCTCAGCTGGAGAGGCGTCCGAATTGCCCTGCCAAGCCTCGAGGAGATTCCCGAGTTGTCCCTTGCAACTAGGCAGGAGTCCTGACGTCGCTGAACAAACACGTGGGTGGAAGGGCCATCACCGTCGTAACTCGAGAATATACCCCAGGTTCCCGCCGCAACTCGAGAAAAACCATGAGACTTCCCCCTCGCCGAGAGATGAAGCCCGATTCCCCTGCACTGCGTGCAGAGCAATTTCGTGTTGCACATCACACATGAAAGGAGCCTTGATTTCCTTGATGGCACGCCAGAGAAACCCCAAGAACACTGTTTCAAGGCTAGAGGGACCCTGAGGTCACTGTAGCAACACGAAAGAGCTCCATGGACCAAAAATCAACTCGAGATGAGAGGTTTGTCCCTGGCTTCGACTCCAGAGGAATACCACCTTACCACAAGCACCTCAAGAGGAGGCTTCTCTCAGCTATATGTATTTGAGAGGGACCCTGAGTTTGCGACCTCAAGTGGAATGGACACCGCGATGCCCTGACTCGAAATAAGGCCGGATATCCCTGCAGTGACTTGAAAGCAGGCTCGTCTTGCATCTCCCAAGACGAAAGGATGTCTGAATTCCCTGTGGAGACCACAGAGAAAGACCTAGTTCCCCACCTCATCGCGACCGGAGGCCTCACATCCTTTGAAAACTCCAGAGGTACGCGGAGATCAGTGCCTCCAAAGGAGACGATGCCTGACTCCTCGTGAAACTTGATAGGAGTCCCAGGATTCCTGTGGCACGTGGAAAGGGACCCTTGGTCTCCCGCCTCAGGTGGAGAGGCGTCCCAATTGCCCTGCCAAGCCTCGAGGAGAATCCCGAGTTGTCCCTCACAACTAGGCAGGAGTCCGGACATGGCTGAACAAACACGTGTTTGGAAGGGCCATCCCCGTCGTAACTCGAGAATATACCCCAGGTTCCCATCGCAACTCGAGAAAAACCATGAGACTTCCCCCTCGACGCAAAATAAGGCCCGATACCCTGCACTGCGTGCAGAGCAATTCCGTGTTGCACATCACACATGAAAGGAGCCTTGATTTCCTTGATGGCACTCCAGAGAAACCCCAAGAACACTGTTTCAAGGCTAGAGGAATCCTGAGGTCACTGTAGCAACACGAAAGATCTCCGTGGACCAAAAGTCAACTCGAGATGAGAGGTTAGTCCCTGGCTTCGACTCCAGGGGAATACCACCTTACCACAAGCACTTCAAGAGGAGGCTTCTCTCAGCTCTAGGTATGTGAGAGGGACCCTGATTTTGCGGCCTCAAGTGGAATGGACACTGCGATGCCCTGACGCAAAATAAGGCCGGATATCCCTGCAGTGCCTTGAATGCAGGCTCGTCTTGCATCTCCCAAGATGAAAGGATGTCTGAATCCCCTGTGGAGACCGCAGAGAAAGACCTAGTTCCCCACCTCATGGCGACCGGAGGCCTCACATCCTTTGCAAACTCCAGAGGTCCGCGGAGATCAGTGCCTCCAAAGGAGACGATGCCTGACTCCTCGTGAAACTTGATAGGAGTCCCCGGATTCCTGTGGCACGTGGAAAGGGACACTTGGTCTCCCGCCTCAGCTGGAGAGGCGTCCCAACTGCCCTGCCAAGCCTCGAGGAGAATCCCGAGTTGTCCCTTGCAACTAGGCAGGAGTCTGACGTCGCTGAACAAACACGTGGGTGGAAGGGACATCCCCGTCGTAACTCGAGAATATACCCCAGGTTACCATCGCAATTCGAGAAAAACCATTAGACTTCCCCCTCGCCGCAACATGAGGTCCGATACCCTGCACTGCGTGCAGAGCAATTCCGTGTTGTACATCACACATGAAAGGAGCCTTGATTTCCTTGATGGCACTCCAGAGAAACCCCAAGGACACTGTTTCAAGGTTGAGGGATCCTGAGGTCACTGTAGCAACACGAAAGAGCTCCGTGGACCAAAAATCAACTCGAAATGAGAGGTTAGTCCCTGGCTTCGACTCCAGAGGAATACCATCTTAGCACAAGCACCTCAAGAGGAGGCTTCTCTCAGCTCTAGGTATGTGAGAGGGACCCTGAGTATGCGGCCTCAAGTGGAAATGAGACCGCGATGCCCTGACTCGAAATAAGGCCGGATATCCATGCAGTGACTTGAATGCAGGCTCGTCTTGCATCTCCCAAGACGAAAGGATGTCTGAATCCCCTGTGGAGACCACAGAGAAAGACCTAGTTCCCCACATCATGGCGACCGGAGGCCTCACATCCTTTGAAAATTCCAGAAGTACGCGGAGATAAGTGCCTCCAAAGGAGACGATGCCTGACTCCTCGTGAAACTTGATAGGAGTCCCAGGATTCCTGTGGCACGTGGAAAGGGACACTTGGTCTCCCGCCTCAGTTGGAGAGGCGTCCCAATTGCCCTGCCAAGCCTCGAGGAGATTCCCGAGGTGTCCCTCGCAACTAGGCAGAAGTCCTGACGTCGGTGAACAAACACGTGGGTGGAAGGGCCATCCCCGTCGTAACTCGAGAATATACCCCAGGTTCCCGCCGCAACTCGAGAAAAACCATGAGACTTCCCCCTCGCCGCGAGATGAGGCCCGATTCCCCTGCACTGCGTGCAGAGCAATTCCGTGTTGCACATCACACATGAAAGGAGCCTTGATTTCCTTGATGGCACTCCAGAGAAACCCCAAGAACACTGTTTCAAGGTTGAGGGATCCTGAGGTCACTGTAGCAACACGAAAAAGCTCTGTGGACCAAAAATCAACTCGAGATGAGAGGTTAGTCCCTAGCTTCGACTCCAGAGGAATACCACCTTACCACAAGCACCTCAAGAGGAGGCTTCTCTCAGCTCTATGTATGTGAGAGGGACCCTGAGTTTGCGGCCTCAAGTGGAATGGAGACCGCGATGCCCTGACTCGAAATAAGGCCGGATATCCCTGCAGTAACTTGAATGCAGGCTCGTCTTGCATCTCCCAAGACGAAAGGATGTCTGAATCCCCTGTGGAGACCACAGAGAAAGACCTAGTTCCCCACCTCATCGCGACCGGAGGCCTCACATCCTTTGAAAACTCCAGAGGTACGCGGAGATCAGTGCCTCCAAAGGAGACGATGCCTGACTCCTCGTGAAACTTGATAGGAGTCCCAGGATTCCTGTGGCACGTGGAAAGGGACCCTTGGTCTCCCGCCTCAGCTGGAGCGGCGTCCCAATTGCCCTGCCAAGCCTCGAGGAGAATCCCGAGTTGTCCCTCACAACT
Organism: Cervus elaphus; assembly: GCF_910594005.1. Lineage (NCBI taxonomy): Eukaryota > Metazoa > Chordata > Mammalia > Artiodactyla > Cervidae > Cervus > Cervus elaphus. Next base: position 599,109 of record NC_057823.1, on the reverse strand, counting down.
AAGCAGGAGTCCGGACATGGCTGAACAAACACGTGGATGGAAGGGCCATCCCCGTCGTAACTCGAGAATATACCCCTGGTTCCCATCGCAACTCGAGAAAAACCATGAGACTTCCCCCTCGACGCAAAATAAGGCCCGATACCCTGCACTGCGTGCAGAGCAATTCCGTGTTGCACATCACACATGAAAGGAGCCTTGATTTCCTTGATGGCGCTCCAGAGAAACCCCAAGAACACTGTTTCAAGGCTAGAGGAATCCTGAGGTCACTGTAGCAACACGAAAGAGCTCCGTGGACCAAAAGTCAACTCGAGATGAGAGGTTAGTCCCTGGCTTCGACTTCAGGGGAATACCACCTTACCACAAGCACTTCAAGAGGAGGCTTCTCTCAGCTCTAGGTATGTGAGAGGGACCCTGATTTTGCGGCCTAAAGTGGAATGGACACTGCGATGCCCTGACGCAAAATAAGGCTGGATATCCCTGCAGTGCCTTGAATGCAGGCTCGTCTTGCATCTCCCAAGATGAAAGGATGTCTGAATCGCCTGTGGAGACCGCAGAGAAAGACCTAGTTCCCCACCTCATGGCGACCGGAGGCCTCACATCCTTTGCAAACTCGAGAGGTCCGCGGAGATCAGTGCCTCCAAAGGAGACGATGCCTGACTCCTCGTGAAACTTGATAGGAGTCCCCGGATTCCTGTGGCACGTGGAAAGGGACACTTGGTCTCCCGCATTAGCTGGAGAGGTGTCCCAATTGCCCTGCCAAGCCTCGAGGAGAATCCCGAGTTGTCCCTCGCAACTAGGCAGGAGTCTGACGTCGCTGAACAAACACGTGGGTGGAAGGGCCATCCCCGTCGTAACTCGAGAATATACCCCAGGTTACCATCGCAATTCGAGAAAAACCATTAGACTTCCCCCTCGCCGCAAAATGAAGTCCGATACCCTGCACTGCGTGCAGAGCAATTCCGTGTTGTACATCACACATGAAAGGAGCCTTGATTTCCTTGATGGCACTCCAGAGAAACCCCAAGGACACTGTTTCAAGGTTGAGGGATCCTGAGGTCACTGTAGCAACACGAAAGAGCTCCGTGGCCCAAAAATCAACTCGAAATGAGAGGTTAGTCCCTGGCTTCGACTCCAGAGGAATACCACCTTACCACAAGCACCTCAAGAGGAGGCTTCTCTCAGCTCTAGGTATGTGAGAGGGACCCTGAGTATGCGGCCTCAAGTGGAATGGAGACCGCGATGCCCTGACTCGAAATAAGGCCGGATATCCATGCAGTGACTTGAATGCAGGCTCGTCTTGCATCTCCCAAGACGAAAGGATGTCTGAATCCCCTGTGGAGACCACAGAGAAAGACCTAGTTCCCCACATCATGGCGACCGGAGGCCTCACATCCTTTGAAAATTCCAGAGGTACGCGGAGATCAGTGCCTCCAAAGGAGACGATGCCTGACTCCTCGTGAAACTTGATAGGAGTCCCACGATTTCTGTGGCACGTGGAAAGGGACCCATGGTCTCCCGCCTCAGCTGGACAGGCGTCCCAATTGCCCTGCCAAGCCTCGAGGAGAATCCCGAGTTGTCCCTCGCAACTAGGCAGGAGTCCGGACATGGCTGAACAAACACATGGGTGGAAGGGCAATCCCCGTCGTAACTCGAGAATATACCGCAGGTTACCATCGCAACTCGAGAAAAACCATTAGACTTCCCCCTCGCCGCAAAATGAGGTCCGATACCCTGCACTGCGTGCAGACCAATTCCGTGTTGCACATCACACATGAAAGGAGCCTTGATTTTCTTGATGGCACTCCAGAGAAACCCCAAGAACACTGTTTCAAGGCTAGAGGGACCCTGAGGTCACTGTAGCAACACGAAAGAGCTCCGTGGACCAAAAATCAACTCGAGATGAGAGGTTAGTCCCTGGCTTCAACTCCAGAGGAATACCAGTTTACCACAAGCACCTCAAGAGAAGGCTTCTCTCAGCTCTAGCTATGTGCTGAGTTTGCGGCCTCAAGTGGAATGGACACCGCGATGCCCTGACTCGAAATAAGGCCGGATATCCCTGCAGTGACTTGAATGCAGGCTCGTCTTGCATCTCCCAAGACGAAAGGATGTCTGAATCCCCTGTGGAGACCACAGAGAAAGACCTAGTTCCCCACCTCATTGCGACCGGAGGCCTCACATCCTTTGAAAACTCCAGAGGTACGCGGAGATCAGTGCCTCCAAAGGAGACGATGCCTGACTCCTCGTGAAACTTGATAGGAGTCCCAGGTTTCCTGTGGCACGTGGAAAGGGACCCTTGGTCTCCCGCCTCAGCTGGAGAGGCGTCCCAATTGCCCTGCCAAGCCTCGAGGAGAATCCCGAGTTGTCCCTCGCAACTAGGCAGGAGTCCTGACGTGGCTGGACAAACACGAGGGTGGAAGGGCCATCACCGTCGTAACTCGAGAATATACCCCAGGTTCCCGCCGCAACTCGAGACAAACCATGAGACTTCCCCCTCGCCGCGAGATGAGGCCCGATTCCCCTGCACTGCGTGCAGAGCAATTCCGTGTTGCACATCACACATGAAAGGAGCCTTGATTTCCTTGATGGCACTCCAGAGAAACCCCAAGAACACTGTTTCAAGGCTAGAGGGATCCTGAGGTCACTGTAGCAACACAAAAGAGCTCCGTGGACCAAAAATCAACTCGAGATGAGAGGTTAGTCCCTGGCTTCGACTCCAGAGGAATACAACCTTACCTCAAGCTCCTCAAGAGGAGGCTTCTCTCAGCTCTAGGTATGTGAGAGGGACCCTGAATTTGCGGTCTCAAGTGGAATGGACACCGCGATTCCCTGACGCGAAATAAGGCCGGATATTCCTGCAGTGACTTGAATGCTGGCTCGTCTTGCATCTCCCAAGACGAAAGGATGTCTGAATCCCCTGTGGAGACCACAGAGAAAGATCTAGTTCCCCACCTCATCGCGACCGGAGGCCTCACATCCTTTGAAAACTCCAGAGGTACGCGGAGATCAGTGCCTCCAAAGGAGACGATGCCTGACTCCTCGTGAAACTTGATAGGAGTCACAGGATTCCTGTGGCACGTGGAAAGGGACACTTGGTCTCCCGCCTCAGCTGGAGAGGCGTCCCAATTGCCCTGCCAAGCCTCGAGGAGAATCCCGAGTTGTCCCTCGCAACTAGGCAGGAGTCCTGACGTCCCTGAATAAACACGTGGGTGGAAGGGCCATCCCCGTCGTAACTCGAGAATATACCCCTGGTTCCCGCCGCAACTCGAGAAAAACCATGAGACTTCCCCCTCGCCGCGAGATGAGGCCCGATTCCGCTGCACTGTGTGCAGAGCAATTCCGTCTTGCACATCACACATGAAAGGAGCCTTGATTTCCTTGATGGCACTCCAGAGAAACCCCAAGAACACTGTTTCATGGCTGGAGGGATCCTGAGGTCCCTGTAGCAGCACGAAAGAGCTCCGTGGACCATGAATCAACTCGAGATGAGAGGTTAGTCCCTGGCTTCGATTCCAGAGGAATACCACCTTACCACAAGCACCTCAAGAGGAGGCTTCTCTCAGCTCTACGAATGTGAGAGGGACCCTGAGTTTGCGGCCTCAAGTGGAATGGACACCGCGATGCCCTGACTCGAAATAAGGCTGGATATCCCTGCAGTGACTTGAATGCAGGCTCGTCTTGCATCTCCCAAGACGAAAGGATGTCTGAATCCCCTGTGGAGACCACAGAGAAAGACCTAGTTCCCCACCTCATCGCGACCGGAGGCCTCACATCCTTTGAAAACTCCAGAGGTACGCGGAGATCAGTGCCTCCAAAGGAGACGATACCTGACTCCTCGTGAAACTTGATAGGAGTCCCAGGATTCCTGTGGCACATGGAAAGGGACCCTTGGTCTCCCGCCTCAGCTGGAGAGGCATCCCAATTGCCCTGCCAAGCCTCGAGGAGAATCCCGAGTTGTCCCTCGCAACTATGCAGGAGTCCTGACGTGGCTGAACAAACACGTGGGTGGAAGGGCCATCCCCGTCATAACTCGACAATATATCCCAGGTTCCCGCCGCAACTCGAGAAAAACCATGAGACTTCCCCCTCGCCGCGAGTTGAGGCCCGATTCCCCTGCACTGCGTGCAGAGCAATTCCGTGTTGCACATCACACATGAAAGGAGCCTTGATTTCCTTGATGGCACTCCAGAGAAACCCCAAGAACACTGTTTCAAGGCTAGCGGGATCCTGAGGTCACTCTAGCAACACGAAAGAGCTCCGTGGACCAAAAATCAACTCCAGATGAGAGGTTAGTCCCTGGCTTCGACTCCAGAGGAATACCACCTTATCACAAGCAACTCAAGAGGAGGCTTCTCTCAGCTTTAGCTATGTGCTGAGTTTGCGGCCTCAAGTGGAATGGACACCGCGATGCCCTGACTCGAAATAAGGCCGGATATCCCTGCAGTGACTTGAATGCAGGCTCGTCTTGCATCTCCCAAGACGAAAGGATGTCTGAATCCCCTGTGGAGACCACAGAGAATGACGTAGTTCCCCACCTCATCGCGACCGGAGGCCTCACATCCTTTGAAAACTCCAGAGGTACGCGGAGATCAGTGCCTCCAAAGGAGACGATGCCTGACTCCTCGTGAAACTTGATAGGAGTCCCAGGATTCCTGTGGCACGTGGAAAGGGACCCTTGGTCTCCCGCCTCAGCTGGAGAGGCGTCCCAATTGCCCTGCCAAGCCTCGAGGAGAATCGCGAGTTGTCCTTCGCAACTAGGCAGGAGTCCTGACGTCGCTGAACAAACACGTGGGTGGAAGGGCCATCCCCGACGTAACTCGAGAATATACCCCAGGTTCCCGCCGCAACTCGAGACAAACCATGAGAGTTCCCCCTCGCCGCGAGATGAGGCCCGATTCCCCTGCACTGCGTGCAGAGCAATTCCGTGTTGAACGTCACACATGAAAGGAGCCTTGATTTCATTGATTGCACTCCAGAGAAACCCCAAGAACACTGTTTCAAGGCTAGAGGGATCCTGAGGTAACTGTAGCAACACGAAAGAGCTCCGTGGACCAAGAATCAACTCGAGATGAGAGGTTAGTAACTGAATTCAACTCCAGAGGTATACCACCTTACCACAAGCACCTCAAGAGGAGGCTTCTCTCAGCTCTATGTATGTGAGAGGGACCCTGAGTTTGCGGCCTCAAGTGGAATGGAGACCGCGATGCCCTGACTCGAAATAAGGCCGGATATCCCTGCAGTGACTTGAATGCAGGCTCGTCTTGCATCTCCCAAGACGAAAGGATGTCTGAATCCCCTGTGGAGACCACAGAGAAAGACCTAGTTCCCCACCTCATTGCGACCGGAGGCCTCACATCCTTTGAAAACACCAGAGGTACGCGGAGATCAGTGCCTCCAAAGGAGACGATGCCTGACTCCTCGTGAAACTTGATAGGAGTCCCAGGATTCCTGTGGCACGTGGAAAGGGACCCTTGGTCTCCCGCCTCAGCTGGAGAGGCGTCCCAATTGCCCTGCCAAGCCTCGAGGAGAATCCCGAGTTGTCCCTCGCAACTAGGCAGGAGTCCTGACGTCACTGAACAAACACGTGGGTGGAAGGGCCATCACCGTCGTAACTCGAGAATATACCCCAGGTTCCCGCCGCAACTCGAGAAAAACCATGAGACTTCCACCTCGCCGCGAGATGAGGCCCGATTCCCCTGCACTGCGTGCAGAGCAATTCCGTGTTGCACATCACACATGAAAGGAGCCTTGATTTCCTTGATGGCACTCCAGAGAAACCCCAGGAACACTGTTTCAAGGCTAGAGGGATCCTGAGGTCACTGTAGCAACACGAAAGAGCTCCGTGGACCAAAAATCAACTCGAGATGAGAGGTTAGTCCCTGGCTTCGACTCCAGAGGAATACAACCTTACCTCAAGCACCTCAAGAGGAGGCTTCTCTCAGCTCTAGGTATGTGAGAGGGACCCTGAGTTTGCGGCCTCAAGTGGAATGGACACCGCGATGCCCTGACTCGAAATAAGGGCGGATATCCCTGCAGTGACTTGAATGCAGGCTCGTCTTGCGTCTCCCAAGACGAAAGGGTGTCCCTATACCCTGTGGAGACCACAGAAAAAGACCTAGTTCCCCACCTCATGGCGACCGGAGGCCTCACATCCTTTGAAAACTCCAGAGGTACGCGGAGATCAGTGCCTCCAAAGGAGACGATGCCTGACTCCTCGTGAAACTTGATAGGAGTCCCAGGATTCCTGTGTCACGTTGAAAGGGACCCTTGGTCTCCCGCCTCAGCTGGAGAGGCATCCCAATTGCCCTGCCAAGCCTCGAGGAGAATCCCGAGTTGTCCCTCGCAACTAGGCAGGAGTCCTGACGTCGCTGAACAAACACGTGTGTGGAAGGGCCATCCGCGTCGTAACTCGAGAATATACCCCAGGTTCCCGCCGCAACTCGAGAAAAACCATGAGACTTCCCCCTCGCCGCGAGATGAGGCCCGATTCCCCTGCACTGCGTGCAGAGCAATTCGGTGTTGAACATCACACATGAAAGGAGCCTTGATTTACTTGATGGCACTCCAGAGAAACCCCAAGAACACTGTTTCAAGGCTAGAGGGATCCTGAGGTCACTGTAGCAACACGAAAGAGCTCCGTGGACCAAGAATCAACTCGAGATGAGAGGTTAGTCCCTGGATTCAACTCCAGAGGTATACCACCTTACCACAAGCACCTCAAGAGGAGGCTTCTCTCAGCTCTAGGTATGTGAGAGGGACCCTAATTTTGCGGCCTAAAGTGGAATGGACACTGCGATGCCCTGACGCGAAATAAGGCCAGATATCCCTGCAGTGACTTGAATGCAGGCTCATCTTGCATCTCCCAAAATGAACGAATGTCTGAATCCCGTGTGGAGACAACAGAGAAAGACCTAGTTTCCCACCTCACGGCGACCGGAGGCCTCACACCTTTGAAAACTCCAGAGATACGCGGAGATCAGTGCCTCCAAAGGAGACGATGCCTGACTCCTCGTGAAACATGATAGGAGTCCCAGGATTCCTGTGTCACGTGGAAAGGGACCCTTGGTCTCCCACCTCAGCTGGAGAGGCGTCCCAATTGCCCTGCCAAGCCTCGAGGAGAATCCCGAGTTGTCCCTCGCAACTAGGCAGGAGTCCTGACGTCGCTGAACAAACACGTGTGTGGAAGGGCCATCCCCGTCGTAACTCGAGAATATACCCCAGGTTCCCGCCGCAACTCGAGAAAAAGCATGAGACTTCCCCCTCGCCGCGAGATGAGGCCTGATTCTCCTGCACTGCGTGAAGAGCAATTCCGTGTTGCACATCACACATGAAAGGAGCCTTGATTTCCTTGATGGCACTCCAGAGAAACCCCAAGAGCACTGTTTCAAGGCTAGAGGGATCCTGAGGTCACTGTAGCAACACGAAAGAGCTCCGTGGACCAAAAATCAACTCGAGATGAGAGGTTAGTCCCTGGCTTCGACTCCAGAGGAAAACCACCTTACCACAAGCACCTCAAGAGGAGGCTTCTCTCAGCTCTAGGTATGTGAGGGGGACCCTGAGTTTGCGGCCTCAAGTGGAATGGAGACCGCGATGCCCTGACTCGAAATAAGGCCGGATATCCCTGCAGTGACTTGAATGCAGGCTCGTCTTGCATCTCCCAAGATGGAACGATGTCTGAATCCCCTGTGGAGACCACAGAGAAAGACCTAGTTCCCCACCTCATCGCGACCGGAGGCCTCACATCCTTTGAAAACTCCAGAGGTACGCGGAGATCAGTGCCTCCAAAGGAGACGATGCCTGACTCCTCATGAAACTTGATAGGAGTCCCAGGATTCCTGTGGCACGTGGAAAGGGACCCTTGGTCTCCCGCCTCAGCTGGAGAGGCGTCCCAATTGCCCTGCCAAGGCTCGAGGAGAATCCCGAGTTGTCCCTCGCAACTAGGCAGGAGTCCGGACATGGCTGAACAAACACGATGGTGGAAGGGCCATCCCCGTCGTAACTCGAGAATATACCCCAGGTTCCCATCGCAACTCGAGAAAAACCATGAGACTTCCCCCTCGACGCAAAATAAGGCCCGATACCCTGCACTGCGTGCAGAGCAATTCCGTGTTGCACATCACACATGAAAGGAGCCTTGATTTCCTTGATGGCACTCCAGAGAAACCCCAAGAACACTGTTTCAAGGCTAGAGGGATCCTGAGGTCACTGTAGCAACACGAAAGAGCTCCGTGGATCAAAAGTCAACTCGAGATGAAAGGTTAGTCCCTGGCTTCGACTCCAGGGGAATACCACCTTACCACAAGCACTTCAAGAGGAGGCTTCTCTCAGCTCTAGGTATGTGAGAGGGACCCTGAGTTTGCGGCCTCAAGTGGAATGGAGACCGCGATGCCCTGGCCTGAAATCAGGCCGTATATCCCTGCAGTGACTTGAATGCAGGCTCGTCTTGCATCTCCCAAGACGAAAGGATGTCTGAATCCCCTGTGGAGACCACAGAGAAAGACCTAGTTTCCCACCTCACGGCGACCGGAGGCCTCACATCCTTTGAAAACTCCAGAGGTACGCGGAGATCAGTGCCTCCAAAGGAGACGATGCCTGACTCCTCGTGAAACTTGATAGGAGTCCCAGGATTCCTGTGACACGTGGAAAGTGACCCTTGGTCTCCCTGCTCAGCTTGACAGGCGTCCCAATTGCCCTGCCAAGCCTCGAGGAGAATCCCGAGTTGTCCCTCGCAACTAGGCAGGAGTCCTGACGTCGCTGAACAAACACGTGGTTGGAAGGGCCATCCCCGTCGTAACTCGAGAATATACCCCAGGTTCCCGCCGCAACTCGAGAAAAACCATGAGACTTCCCCTTCGCCGCGAGATGAGGCCCGATTCCCCTGCACTGCGTGCAGAGAAATTCCGTGTTGTACATCACACATGAAAGGAGCCTTGATTTTCTTGATGGCACTCCAGAGAAACCCCAAGAACACTGTTTCAAGGCTAGAGGGATCCTGAGGTCACTGTAGCCACACGAAAGAGCTCCATGGACCAAAATTCAACTCGAGATGAGAGGTTAGTCCCTGGCTTCGACTCCAGAGGAATACCACCTTACCACAAGCACCTCAAGAGGAGGCTTCTCTCAGCTCTAGGTATGTGAGAGGGACCCTGAGTTTGCGGCCTCAAGTGGAATGGACACCGCGATGCCCTGACTCGAAATAAGGCCGGATATCCCTGCAGTGACTGGAATGCAGGCTCCTCTTGCATCTCCCAAGAGGAAAGGGTGTCTGAATCCCCTGTGGAGACCACAGAGAAAGACCTAGTTCCCCACCTCATCGCGACCGGAGGCCTCACATCCTTTGAAAACTCCAGAGGTACGCGGAGATCAGTGCCTCCAAAGGAGACGATGCCTGACTCCTCGTGAAACTTGATAGGAGTCCCAGGATTCCTGTGGCACGTGGAAAGGGACCCTTGGTCTCCCTCCTCAGCTGGAGAGGCCTCCCAATTGCCCTGCCAAGCCTCGAGGAAAATCCCGAGTTGTCCCTCGCAACTAGGCAGGAGTCCTGACGTCGATGAACAAACACGTGGGTGGAAGGGCCATCCCCGTCGTAACTCGAGAATATACCGCAGGTTACCATCGCAACTCGAGAAAAACCATTAGACTTCCCCCTCGCCGCAAAATGAGGTCCGATACCCTGCACTGCGTGCAGAGCAATTCCGTGTTGCACATCACACATGAAAGGAGCCTTGATTTCCTTGATGGCACTCCAGAGAAACCCCAAGAACACTGTTTCAAGGCTGATGGATCCTGAGGTCACTGTAGCAACACGAAAGAGCTCCGTGGACCAAAAATCAACTCGAGATGAGAGGTTAGTCCCTGGCTTCGACTCCAGAGGAATACCACCTTAACACAAGCACCTCAGGAGGAGACTTCTCTCAGCTCTAGGTATGTGAGAGGGACCCTGAGTTTGCGGCCTCAAGTGGAATGGACACCACGATGCCCTGACTCGAAATAAGGCCGGATATCCCTGCAGTGACTTGAATGCAGGCTCGTCTTGCATCTCCCAAGACGAAAGAATGTCTGAATCCCCTGTGGAGACCACAGAGAAAGACCTAGTTCCCCACCTCATGGCGACCGGAGGCCTCACATCCTTTGAAAATTCCAGAGGTATGCGGAGATCAGTGCCTCCAAAGGAGACGATGCCTGACTCCTCGTGAAACTTGATAGGAGTCCCAGGATTCCTGTGGCACGTGGAAAGGGACCCTTTGTCTCCCGCCTCAGCTGGAGAGGCGTCCCAATTGCCATGCCAAGCCTCGAGGAAATTCCCGAGTTGTCACTCGCAACTAGGCAGGAGTCCTGACGTCACTGAACAAACACGTGGGTGGAAGGGCAATCCCCGTCGTAACTCGAGAATATACCCCAGGTTCCCACCGCAACTCGAGAAAAACCATGAGACTTCCCCCTCGCCGCGAGATGAGGCCCGATTCCCCTGCACTGCGTGCAGAGCAATTCCGTGTTGCACATCACACATGAAAGGAGCCTTGATTTTCTTGATGGCACTCCGGAGAAACCCCAAGAACACTGTTTCAAGGCTAGAGGGACCCTGAGGTCACTGTAACAACACGAAAGAGCTCCGTGGACCAAAAATCAACTCGAGATGAGAGGTTAGTCCCTGGCTTCAACTACAGAGGAATACCAGTTTACCACAAGCACCTCAAGAGAAGGCTTCTCTCAGCTTTAGGTATGTGAGAGGGACCCTGAGTTTGCGGCCTCAAGTGGAATGGAGACCGCGATGCCCTGGCTCGAAATCAGGCCGGATATCCCTGCAGTGACTTGAATGCAGGCTCGTCTTGCATCTCCCAAGACGAAAGGATGTCTGAATCCCCTGTGGAGACCACAGAGAAAGACCTAGTTTCCCACCTCATGGCGACCGGAGGCCTCACATCCTTTGAAAACTCCAGAGGTACGCGGAGATCAGTGCCTCCAAAGAGACGATGCCTGACTCCTCGTGAAACTTGATAGGAGTCCCAGGATTCCTGTGACACGTGGAAAGTGACCCTTCGTCTCCCGGCTCAGCTTGACAGGCGTCCCATTTGCCCTGCCAAGCCTCGAGGAGAATCCCGAGTTGTCCCTCGCAACTAGGCAGGAGTCCTGACGTCGCTGAAGAAACACGTGTGTGGAAGGGCCATCCCCGTCGTAACTCGAGAATATACCCCAGGTTCCTGCCGCAACTCGATAAAAACCATGAGACTTCCCCTTCGCCACGAGATGAGGCCCGATTCCCCTGCACTGCGTGCAGAGAAATTCCGTGTTGCACATCACACATGAAAGGACCCTTGATTTCCTTGATGGCACTCCAGAGAAACCCCAAGAACACTGTTTCAAGGTTGGAGGGATCCTGAGGTCACTGTAGCAACACGAAAGAGCTCTGTGGACCAAAAATCAACTCGAGATGAGAGGTTAGTCCCTGGCTTCGACTCCAGAGGAATACCACCTTACCACAAGCACCTCAAGAGGAGGCTTCTCTCAGCTCTATGAATGTGAGAGGGACCCTGAGTTTGCGGCCTCAAGTGGAATGGACACCGCGATGCCCTGACGCGAAATAAGGCCGGATATCCCTGCAGTGACTTGAATGCAGGCTCGTGTTGCATCTCCCAAGACGAAAGGATGTCTGAATCTGCTGTGGAGACCACAGAGAAAGACCTAGTTCCCCACCTCATCGCGACCGGAGGCCTCACATCCTTTGAAAACTCCAGAGGTATGCGGAGATCAGTGCCTCCAAAGGAGACGATGCCTGACTCCTCGTGAAACATGATAGGAGTCCCAGGATTCCTGTGGCACGTGGAAAGGGACCCTTTGTCTCCCGCCTCAGCTGGAGAGGCGTCCCAATTGCCCTGCCAAGCCTCGAGGAGATTCCCGAGTTGTCCCTCGCAACTAGGCAGGAGTCCTGTCGTCGCTGAACAAACACGTGGGTGGAAGGGCCATCCCCATCGTAACTCGAGAATATACCCCAGGTTACCATCGCAACTCGAGAAAAACCATTAGACTTCCCCCTCGCCGCAATATGAGGTCCGATACCCTGCACTGCGTGCAGAGCAATTCCGTGTTGCACATCACACATGAAAGGAGCCTTGATTTCCTTGATGGCACTCCAGAGAAACCCCAAGAACACTGTTTCAAGGCTGAGGGATCCTGAGGTCACTGTAGCAACAGGAAAGAGCTCCGTGGACCAAAAATCAACTGGAGATGAGAGGTTAGTCCCTGGCTTCGACTCCAGAGGAATACCACCTTACCACAAGCACCTCAAGAGGAGGCTTCTCTCAGCTCTAGGTATGTGAGAGGGACCCTGAGTTTGCGGCCTCAAGTGGAATGGACACCACGATGCCCTGACTCGAAATAAGGCCGTATATCCCTGCAGTGACTTGAATGCAGGATCGTCTTGCATCTCCCAAGATGAAAGGATGTCTGAATCCCCTGTGGAGACCACAGAGAAAGACCTAGTTCCCCACCTCATGGCGACCGGAGGCCTCACATCCTTTGAAAATTCCAGAGGTATGCGGAGATCAGTGCCTCCAAAGGAGACGATGCCTGACTCCTCGTGAAACTTGATAGGAGTCCCAGGATTCCTGTGGCACGTGGAAAGGGACACTTGGTCTCCCGCCTCAGCTGGAGAGGCGTCCCAATTGCCCTGCCAAGCCTCGAGGAGATTCCCGAGTTGTCACTCGCAACTAGGCAGGAGTCCTGTCGTCGCTGAACAAACACGTGGGTGGAAGGGCCATCCCCGTCGTAACTCGAGAATATACCCCAGGTTCCCGCCGCAACTCGAGAAAAACCATGAGACTTCCCCCTCGCCGCGAGATGAGGCCCGATTCCCCTGCACTGCGTGCAGAGCAATTCCGTGTTGCACATCACACATGAAAGGAGCCTTGATTTCCTTGATGGCACTCCAGAGAAACCCCAAGAACACTGTTTCAAGGTTGAGGGATCCTGAGGTCACTGTAGCAACAAGAAAGAGCTCCGTGGACCAAAAATCAACTCGAGATGAGAGGTTAGTCCCTGGCTTTGACTCCAAAGGAATACCACCTTACCACAAGCACCTCAAGAGGAGGCTTCTCTCAGCTCTATGTATGTGAGAGGGACCCTGAGTTTGCGGCCTCAAGTGGAATGGAGACCGCGATTCCCTGACTCGAAATCAGGCCGGATATCCATGCAGTGACTTGAATGCAGGCTCGTCTTGCATCTCCCAAGACGAAAGGATGTCTGAATCCCCTGTGGAGACCACAGAGAAAGACCTAGTTCCCCACCTCATGGCGACCGGAGGCCTCACATCCTTTGAAAACTCCAGAGGTCCGCGGAGATCAGTACCTCCAAAGGAGACGATGCCTGACTCCTCGTGAAACTTGATAGGAGTCCCAGGATTCCTGTGGCACGTGGAAAGGGACACTTGGTCTCCCGCCTCAGCTGGAGAGGCGTCCCAATTGCCCTGCCAAGCCTCGAGGGGAATCCCGAGTTGTCCCTCGCAACTAGGCAGGAGTCTGACGTCGCTGAACAAACACGTGGGTGGAAGGGCCATCCCAGTCGTAACTCGAGAATATACCCCAGGTTACCATCACAACTCGAGAAAAACCATTAGACTTCCCCCTCGCCGCAAAATGAGGTCCGATACCCTGCACTGCGTGCAGAGCAATTCCGTGTTGCACATCACACATGAAAGGAGCCTTGATTTCCTTGATGGCACTCCAGAGAAACCCCAAGAACACTGTTTCAAGGCTAGCGGGATCCTGAGGTCACTGTAGCAACACGAAAGAGTTCCGTGGACCAAAAATCAACTCGAGAGAAGAGGTTAGTCCCTGGCTTCGACTCCAGAGGAATACCACCTTATCACAAGCACCTCAAGAGGAGGCTTCTCTCAGCTCTAGCTATGTGCTGAGTTTGCGGCCTCAAGTGGAATGGACACCGCGATGCCCTGACTCGAAATAAGGCCAGATATCCCTGCAGTGACTTGAATGCAGGCTCGTCTTGCATCTCCCAAGACGAAAGGGTGTCCGAATCCCCTGTGGAGACCACAGAAAAAGACCTAGTTCCCCACCTCATGGCGACCGGAGGCCTCACATCCTTTGAAAACTCCAGAGGTACGCGGAGATCAGTGCCTCCAAAGCAGACGATGCCTGACTCCTCGTGAAACTTGATAGGAGTCCCAGGATTCCTGTGTCACGTGGAAAGGGACCCTTGGTCTCCCGCCTCAGCTGGAGAGGCGTCCCAATTGCCCTGCCAAGCCTCGAGGAGAATCCCGAGATGTCCCTCGCAACTAGGCAGGAGTCCTGACGTCGCTGAACAAACACGTGTGTGGAAGGGCCATCCCCGTCGTAACTCGAGAATATACCCCAGGTTCCCGCCGCAACTCGAGAAAAACCATGAGACTTCCCCCTCGCCGCGAGATGAGGCCCGATTCCCCTGCACTGCGTGCAGATCAATTCCGTGTTGCACATCACACATGAAAGGAGCCTTGATTTCCTTGATGGCACTCCAGAGAAACCCCAAGAACACTGTTTCAAGGTTGAGGGATCCTGAGGTCACTGTAGCAACACGAAAGAGCTCCGTGGACCAAAAATCAACTCGAGATGAGTTGTTAGTCCCTGGCTTCGACTTCAAAGGAATACCACCTTACCACAAGCACCTCAAGAGGAGGCTTCTCTCAGCTCTATGTATGTGAGAGGTACCCTGAGTTTGCCGCCTCAAGTGGAATGGAGACCGCGATGCCCTGACTCGAAATCAGGCCGGATATCCATGCAGTGACTTGAATGCAGGCTCGTCTTGCATCTCCCAAGACGAAAGGATGTCTGAATCCCCTGTGGAGACCACAGAGAAAGACCTAGATCCCCACCTCATGGCGACCGGAGGCCTCACATCCTTTGAAAACTCCAGAGGTCCGCGGAGATCAGTGCCTCCAAGGGAGACGATGCCTGACTCCTCGTGAAACTTGATAGGAGTCCCCGGATTCCTGTGGCACGTGGAAAGGGACACTTGGTCTCCCGCCTCAGCTAGAGAGGCGTACCAATTGCCCTGCCAAGCCTCGAGGAGAATCCCGAGTTGTCCCTCGCAACTAGGCAGGAGTCTGACGTCGCTGAACAAACACGTGGGTGGAAGGGCCATCCCAGTCGTAACTCGAGAATATACCCCAGGTTACCATCACAACTCGAGAAAAACCATTAGACTTCCCCCTCGCCGCAAAATGAGGTCCGATACCCTGCACTGCGTGCAGAGCAATTCCGTGTTGCACATCACACATGAAAGGAGCCTTGATTTCCTTGATGGCACTCCAGAGAAACCCCAAGAACACTGTTTCAAGGCTAGCGGGATCCTGAGGTCAATGTAGCAACACGAAAGAGTTCCGTGGACCATAAATCAACTCGAGATGAGAGGTTAGTCCCTGGCTTCGACTCCAGAGGAATACCACCTTATCACAAGCACCTCAAGAGGAGGCTTCTCTCAGCTCTAGCTATGTGCTGAGTTTGCGGCCTCAAGTGGAATGGACACCGCGATGCCCTGACTCGAAATAAGGCCGGATATCCCTGCAGTGACTTGAATGCAGGCTCGTCTTGCATCTCCCAAGACGAAAGGGTGTCCGAATCCCCTGTGGAGACCACAGAGAATGACCTAGTTCCCCACCTCATCGCGACCGGAGGCCTCATATCCTTTGAAAACTCCAGAGGTACGCGGAGATCAGTGCCTCCAAAGGAGATGATGCCTGACTCCTCGTGAAACTTGATAGGAGTCCCAGGATTCCTGTGGCACGTGGAAAGGGACCCTTGGTCTCCCGCCTCAGCTGGAGAGGCGTCCCAATTGCCCTGCCAAGCCTCGAGGAGAATCCCGAGTTGTCCCTGGCAACTAGGCAGGAGTCCTGACGTCGCTGAATAAACACGTGGGTGGAAGGGCCATCCCCGTCGTAACTCGAGAATATACCCCTGGTTCCCGCCGCAACTCGAGAAAAACCATGAGACTTCCCCCTCGCCGCGAGATGAGGCCCGATTCCGCTGCACTGTGTGCAGAGCAATTCCGTGTTGCACATCACACATGAAAGGAGCCTTGATTTCCTTGATGGCACTCCAGAGAAACCCCAAGAACACTGTTTCATGGCTGGAGGGATCCTGAGGTCCCTGTAGCAGCACGAAAGAGCTCCGTGGACCATGAATCAACTCGAGATGAGAGGTTAGTCCCTTGCTTCGATTCCAGAGGAATACCACCTTACCACAAGCACCTCAAGAGGAGGCTTCTCTCAGCTCTAGGAATGTGAGAGGGACCCTGAGTTTGCGGCCTCAATTGGAATGGACACCGCGATGCCCTGACTCGAAATAAGGGCGGATATCCCTGCAGTGACTTGAATGCAGGCTCGTCTTGCGTCTCCCAAGACGAAAGTATGTCCGAATCCCCTGTGGAGACCACAGAAAAAGACCTAGTTCCCCACCTCATCGCGACCGGAGGCCTCACATACTTTGAAAACTCCAGAGGTATGCGGAGATCAGTGCCTCCAAAGGAGACGATGCCTGACTCCTCGTGAAACTTGATAGGAGTCCCAGGATTCCTGTGCACGTGGAAAGGGACCCTTGATCTCCCGCCTCAGCTGGAGAGGCGTCCCAATTGCCCTGGCAAGCCTCGAGGAGAATCCCGAGTTGTCCGTCGCAACTAGGCAGGAGTCCTGCCGTCGCTGAACAAACACCTGGTTGGAAGGGCCATCCCCGTCGTAACTCGAGAATATACCCCAGGTTCCCGCTGCAACTCGAGAAAAACCATGAGACTTCCCCTTCGCCGCGAGATGAGGCCCGATTCCCCTGCACTGTGTGCAGAGAAATTCCGTGTTGCACATCACACATGAAAGGAGCCTTGATTTCCTTGATGGCACTCCAGAGAAACCCCAAGAACACTGTTTCAAGGCTAGCGGGATCCTGAGGTCACTGTAGCAACAGGAAAGAGCTCCGTGGACCAAAAATCAACTCGAGATGAGAGGTTAGTCCCTGGCTTCGACTCCAGAGGAATGCCACCTTATCACAAGCACCACAAGAGGAGGCTTCTCTCAGCTCTAGCTATGTGCTGAGTTTGCGGCCTCAAGTGGAATGTACACCGCGATGCCCTGACTCGAAATAAGGCCGGATATCCCTGCAGTGACTTGAATGCAGGCTCGTCTTGCATCTCCCAAGACGAAAGGGTGTCCCTATACCCTGTGGAGACCACAGAAAAAGACCTAGTTCCCCACCTCATGGCGACCGGAGGCCTCACATCCTTTGAAAACTCCAGAGGTACGCGGAGATCAGTGCCTCCAAAGGAGACGATGCCTGACTCCTCGTGAAACTTGATAGGAGTCCCAGGATTCCTGTGGCACGTCGAAAGGGACCCTTGGTCTCCCGCCTCAGCTGGAGAGGCATCCCAATTGCCCTGCCAAGCTTCGAGGAGAATCCCGAGTTGTCCCTCGCAACTAGGCAGGAGTCCTGACGTCGCTGAACAAACACGTGTGTGGAAGGGCCATCCGCGTCGTAACTCGAGAATATACCCCAGGTTCCCGCCGCAACTCGAGAAAAACCATGAGACTTCCCCCTCGCCGCGAGATGAGGCCCGATTCCCCTGCACTGCGTGCAGAGCAATTCGGTGTTGAACATCACACATGAAAGGAGCCTTGATTTCCTTGATGGCACTCCAGAGAAACCCCAAGAACACTGTTTCAAGGCTAGAGGGATCCTGAGGTGACTGTAGCAACACGAAAGAGCTCCGTGGACCAAGAATCAACTCGAGATGAGAGGTTAGTCCCTGGATTCAACTCCAGAGGTATACCACCTTACCACAAGCACCTCAAGAGGAGGCTTCTCTCAGCTCTAGGTATGTGAGAGGGACCCTAATTTTGCGGCCTAAAGTGGAATGGACACTGCGATGCCCTGACGCGAAATAAGGCCAGATATCCCTGCAGTGACTTGAATGCAGGCTCATCTTGCATCTCCCAAAATGAACGAATGTCTGAATCCCGTGTGGAGACAACAGAGAAAGACCTAGTTCCCACCTCACGGCGACCGGAGGCCTCACACCTTTGAAAACTCCAGAGGTACGCGGAGATCAGTGCCTCCAAAGGAGACGATGCCTGACTCCTCGTGAAACATGATAGGAGTCCCAGGATTCCTGTGGCACGTGGAAAGGGACCCTTGGTCTCCCGCCTCAGCTGGAGAGGCGTCCCAATTGCCCTGCCAAGCCTCGAGGAGAATCCCGAGTTGTCCCTCGCAACTAGGCAGGAGTCCTGACGTCGCTGAACAAACACGTGTGTGGAAGGGCCATCCCCGTCGTAACTCGAGAATATACCCCAGGTTCCCGCCGCAACTCGAGAAAAAGCATGAGACTTCCCCCTCGCCGCGAGATGAGGCCTGATTCTCCTGCACTGCGTGAAGAGCAATTCCGTGTTGCACATCACACATGAAAGGAGCCTTGATTTCCTTGATGGCACTCCAGAGAAACCCCAAGAGCACTGTTTCAAGGCTAGAGGGATCCTGAGGTCACTGTAGCAACACGAAAGAGCTCCGTGGACCAAAAATCAACTCGAGATGAGAGGGTAGTCCCTGGCTTCGACTCCAGAGGAATACCACCTTACCACAAGCACCTCAAGAGGAGGCTTCTCTCAGCTCTAGGTATGTGAGAGGGACCCTGAGTTTGCGGCCTCAAGTGGAATGGACACCGCGATGCCCTGACTCGAAATAAGGCCGGATATCCCTGCAGTGACTTGAATGCAGGCTCGTCTTGCATCTCCCAAGATGGAACGATGTCTGAATCCCCTGTGGAGACCACAGAGAAAGACCTAGTTCCCCACCTCATCGCGACCGGAGGCCTCACATCCTTTGAAAATTCCAGAGGTACGCGGAGATCAGTGCCTCCAAAGGAGACGATGCCTGACTCCTCGTGAAAATGGATAGGAGTCCCAGGATTCCTGTGGCACGTGGAAAGGGACCCTTGGTCTCCCGCCTCAGTTGGAGAGGCGTCCCAATTGCCCTGCCAAGCCTGGAGGAGATTCGCGAGTTGTCCCTCGCAACTAGGCAGGAGTCCTGACGTCGCTGAACAAACACGTGGGTGGAAGGGCCATCCCCGTTGTAACTCGAGAATATAACCCAGGTTCCCGCCGCAACTCGAGAAAAATCATGAGACTTCCCCTCGTCGCGAGATGAGGCCCGATTCCCCTGCACTGCGTGCAGAGCAATTCCGTGTTGCACATCACACATGAAAGGAGCCTTGATTTCCTTGATGGCACTCCAGAGAAACCCCAAGAACACTGTTTCAAGGCTGAGGGATCCTGAGGTTACTGTAGCAACATGAAAGAGCTCTGTGGACCAAAAATCAACTCGAGATGAGAGGTTAGTCCCTGGCTTCGACTCCAGAGGAATACCACCTTACCACAAGCACCTCAAGAGGAGGCTTCTCTCAGCTCTAGGTATGTGAGAGGGACCCTGAGTTTGCGGCCTCAAGTGGAATGGAGACCGCGATGCCCTGGCTCGAAATCAGGCCGGATATCCCTGCAGTGACTTGAATGCAGGCTCGTCTTGCATCTCCCAAGACGAAAGGATGTCTGAATCCCCTGTGGAGACCACAGAGAAAGACCTAGTTTCCCACCTCACGGCGACCGGAGGCCTCACATCCTTTGAAAACTCCAGAGGTACGCGGAGATCAGTGCCTCCAAAGGAGACGATGCCTGACTCCTCGTGAAACTTGATAGGAGTCCCAGGATTCCTGTGACACGTGGAAAGTGACCCTTGGTCTCCCGGCTCAGCTTGACAGGCGTCCCAATTGCCCTGCCAAGCCTCGAGGAGAATCCCGAGTTGTCCCTCGCAACTAGGCAGGAGTCCTGACGTCGCTGAACAAACACGTGGGTGGAAGGGCCATCCCCGTCGTAACGAGAATATACCCCAGGTTCCCGCCGCAACTCGAGAAAAACCATGAGACTTCCCCTTCGCCGCGAGATGAGGCCCGATTCCCCTGCACTGCGTGCAGAGAAATTCCGTGTTGCACATCACACATGAAAGGACCCTTGATTTTCTTGATGGCACTCCAGAGAAACCCCAAGAACGCTGTTTCAAGGCTAGAGGGATCCTGAGGTCACTGTAGCCACACGAAAGAGCTCCATGGACCAAAATTCAACTCGAGATGAGAGGTTAGTCCCTGGCTTCGACTCCAGAGGAATACCACCTTACCACAAGCACCTCAAGAGGAGGCATCTCTCAGCTTTAGGTATGTGAGAGGGACCCTGAGTTTGCGGCCTCAAGTGGAATGGACACCGCGATGCCCTGGCTCGAAATAAGGCCGGATATCCCTGCAGTGACTTGAATGCAGGCTCGTCTTGCATCTCCCAAGACGAAAGAATGTCTGAATCCCCTGTGGAGACCACAGAGAAAGACCTAGTTCCCCACCTCATCGCGACCGGAGGCCTCACATCCTTTGAAAACTCCAGAGGTACGCGGAGATCAGTGCCTCCAAAGAAGACGATGCCTGACTCCTCGTGAAACTTGATAGGAGTCCCAGGATTCCTGTGGCACGTGGAAAGGGAACCTTTTTCTCCCGCCTCAGCTGGAGAGGCGTCCCAATTGCCCTGCCAAGCCTCGAGGAGAATCCCGAGTTGTCCCTCGCAACTAGGCAGGAGTCCTGACGTCGCTGAAGAAAGACGTGTGTGGAAGGGCCATCCCCGTCGTAACTCGAGAATATACCCCAGGTTCCCGCCGCAACTCGAGAAAAACCATGAGACTTCCCCCTCGCCGCGAGATGAGGCCCGATTCCCCTGCACTGCGTGCAGAGCAATTCCGTGTTGCACATCACACATGAAAGGAGCCTTGATTTCCTTGATGGCACTCCAGAGAAACCCCAAGAACACTGTTTCAAGGCTAGAGGGATCCTGAGGTCACTGTAGCAACACGAAAGAGCTCCGTGGACCAAAAATCAACTCGAGATGAGAGGTTAGTCCCTGGCTTCGACTCCAGAGGAAAACCACCTTACCACAAGCACCTCAAGAGGAGGCTTCTCTCAGCTCTAGGTATGTGAGAGGGACCCTGAGTTTGCGGCCTCAAGTGGAATGGAGAACGCGATGCCCTGACTCGAAATAAGGCCGGATATCCCTGCAGTGACTTGAATGCAGGCTCGTCTTGCATCTCCCAAGATGAAAGGATGTCTGAATCCCCTGTGGAGACCACAGAGAAAGACCTAGTTCCCCACCTCATCGCGACCGGAGGCCTCACATCCTTTGAAAATACCAGAGGTACGCGGAGATCAGTGCCTCCAAAGGAGACGATGCCTGACTCCTCGTGAAACTTGATAGGAGTCCCAGGATTCCTGTGGCACATGGAAAGGGACCCTTGGTCTCCCTCCTCAGCTGGAGAGGCCTCCCAATTGTCCTGCCAAGCCTCGAGGAAAATCCCGAGTTGTCCATCGCAACTAGGCAGGAGTCCTGACGTCGATGAACAAACACGTGGGTGGAAAGGCCATCCCCGTCGTAACTCGAGAATATACCGCAGGTTACCATCGCAACTCGAGAAAAACCATTAGACTTCCCCCTCGCCGCAAAATGAGGTCCGATACCCTGCACTGCGTGCAGAGCAATTCCGTGTTGCACATCACACATGAAAGGAGCCTTGATTTCCTTGATGGCACTCCAGAGAAACCCCAAGAACACTGTTTCAAGGCTGATGGATCCTGAGGTCACTGTAGCAACACGAAAGAGCTCCGTGGACCAAAAATCAACTCGAGATGAGAGGTTAGTCCCTGGCTTCGACTCCAGAGGAATACCACCTTACCACAAGCACCTCAAGAGGAGACTTCTCTCAGCTCTAGGTATGTGAGAGGGACCCTGAGTTTGCGGCCTCAAGTGGAATGGACACCACGATGCCCTGACTCGAAATAAGGCCGGATATCCCTGCAGTGACTTGAATGCAGGCTCGTCTTGCATCTCCCAAGACGAAAGAATGTCTGAATCCCCTGTGGAGACCACAGAGAAAGACCTAGTTCCCCACCTCATGGCGACCGGAGGCCTCACATCCTTTGAAAATTCCAGAGGTATGCGGAGATCAGTGCCTCCAAAGGAGACGATGCCTGACTCCTCGTGAAACTTGATAGGAGTCCCAGGATTCCTGTGGGACGTGGAAAGGGACCCTTTGTCTCCCGCCTCAGCTGGAGAGGCGTCCCAATTGCCCTGCCAAGCCTCGAGGAGATTCCCGAGTTGTCACTCGCAACTAGGCAGGAGTCCTGACGTCACTGAACAAACACGTGGGTGGAAGGGCAATCCCCGTCGTAACTCGAGAATATACCCCAGGTTCCCACCGCAACTCGAGAAAAACCATGAGACTTCCCCCTCGCCGCGAGATGAGGCCCGATTCCCCTGCACTGCGTGCAGAGCAATTCCGTGTTACACATCACAGATGAAAGGAGCCTTGATTTTCTTGATGGCACTCCGGAGAAACCCCAAGAACACTGTTTCAAGGCTAGAGGGACCCTGAGGTCACTGTAGCAACACGAAAGAGCTCCGTGGACCAAAAATCAACTCGAGATGAGAGGTTAGTCCCTGGCTTCAACTACAGAGGAATACCAGTTTACCACAAGCACCTCAAGAGAAGGCTTCTCTCAGCTTTAGGTATGTGAGAGGGACCCTGAGTTTGCGGCCTCAAGTGGAATGGAGACCGCGATGCCCTGGCTCGAAATCAGGCCGGATATCCCTGCAGTGACTTGAATGCAGGCTCGTCTTGCATCTCCCAAGACGAAAGGATGTCTAAATCCCCTGTGGAGACCACAGAGAAAGACCTAGTTTCCCACCTCATGGCGACCGGAGGCCTCACATCCTTTGAAAACTCCAGAGGTGCGCGGAGATCAGTGCCTCCAAAGAGACGATGCCTGACTCCTCGGGAAACTTGATAGGAGTCCCAGGATTCCTGTGACACGTGGAAAGTGACCCTTCGTCTCCCGGCTCAGCTTGACAGGCGTCCCAATTGCCCTGCCAAGCCTCGAGGAGAATCCCGAGTTGTCCCTCGCAACTAGGCAGGAGTCCTGACGTCGCTGAACAAACACGTGGGTGGAAGGGCCATCCCCGTCGTAACTCGAGAATATACCCCAGGTTCCCGCCGCAACTCGAGAAAAACCATGAGACTCCCCCTTCGCCGCGAGATGAGGCCCGATTCCCCTGCACTGCGTGCAGAGAAATTCCGTGTTGCACATCACACATGAAAGGGCCCTTGATTTTCTTGATGGCACTCCAGAGAAACCCCAAGAACACTGTTTCAAGGCTAGAGGGATCCTGAGGTCACTGTAGCCACACGAAAGAGCTCCATGGACCAAAATTCAACTCGAGATGAGAGGTTAGTCCCTGGCTTCGACTCCAGAGGAATACCACCTTACCACAAGCACCCCAAGAGGAGGCTTCTCTCAGCTTTAGGTATGTGAGAGGGACCCTGAGTTTGCGGCCTCAAGTGGAATGGACACCGCGATGCCCTGGCTCGAAATAAGGCCGAATATCCCTGCAGTGACTTGAATGCAGGCTCGTCTTGCATCTCCCAAGACGAAAGGATGTCTGAATCCCCTGTGGAGACCACAGAGAAAGACCTAGTTCCCCACCTCATCGCGACCGGAGGCCTCACATCCTTTGAAAACTCCAGAGGTACGCGGAGATCAGTGCCTCCAAAGAAGACGATGCCTGACTCCTCGTGAAACTTGATAGGAGTCCCAGGAATCCTGTGGCACGTGGAAAGGGAACCTTGGTCTCCCGCCTAAGCTGGAGAGGCGTCCCTATTGCCCTGCCAAGCCTCGAGGAGAATCCCGAGTTGTCCCTCGCAACTAGGCAGGAGTCCTGACGTCGCTGAAGAAACACGTGTGTGGAAGGGCCATCCCCGTCGTAACTCGAGAATATACCCCAGGTTCCCGCCGCAACTCGAGAAAAACCATGAGACTTCCCCCTCGCCGCGAGATGAGGCCCGATTCCCCTGCACTGTGTGCAGAGCAATTCCGTGTTGCACATCACACATGAAAGGAGCCTTGATTTCCTTGATGGCACTCCAGAGAAACCCCAAGAACACTGTTTCAAGGTTGAGGGATCCTGAGGTCACTGTAGCAACACGAAAGAGCTCTGTGGACCAAAAATCAACTCGAGATGAGAGGTTAGTCCGTGGCTTCGACTCCAGAGGAATACCACCTTACCACAAGCACCTCAAGAGGAGGCTTCTCTCAGCTCTATGAATGTGAGAGGGACCCTGAGTTTGCGGCCTCAAGTGGAATGGACACCACGATGCCCTGACTTGAAATAAGGCCGGATATCCCTGCAGTGACTTGAATGCAGGCTCGTGTTGCATCTCCCAAGACGAAAGGATGTCTGAATCCCCTGTGGAGACCACAGAGAAAGACCTAGTTCCCCACCTCATCGCGACCGGAGGCCTCACATCCTTTGAAAACTCCAGAGGTACGCGGAGATCAGTGCCTCCAAAGGAGACGATGCCTGACTCCTTGTGAAACTTGATAGGAGTCCCAGGATTCCTGTGGCACGTGGAAAGGGACCCTTGGTCTCCCGCCTCAGCTGGAGAGGCGTCCCAATTGCCCTGCCAAGCCTCGAGGAGAATCCCGAGTTGTCCCTCGCAACTAGGCAGGAGTCCTGACGTCGCTGAACAAACACGTGGGTGGAAGGGCCATCCCCGTCGTAACTCGAGAATATACCCCAGGTTACCATCGCAACTCGAGAAAAACCATTAGACTTCCCCCTCGCCGCAAAAGGAGGTCCGATACCCTGCACTGCGTGCAGAGCAATTCCGTGTTGCACATCACACATGAAAGGAGCCTTGATTTCCTTGATGGCACTCCAGAGAAACCCCAAGAACACTGTTTCAAGGCTGAGGGATCCTGAGGTCACTGTACCAACAGGAAAGAGCTCCGTGGACCAAAAATCAACTCGAGATGAGAGGTTAGTCCCTGGCTTCGACTCCAGAGGAATACCACCTTACCACAAGCACCTCAAGAGGAGGCTTCTCTCAGCTCTAGGTATGTGAGAGGGACCCTGAGTTTGCGGCCTCAAGTGGAATGGACACCACGATGCCCTGACTCGAAATAAGGCCGGATATCCCTGCAGTGACTTGAATGCAGGCTCGTCTTGCATCTCCCAAGATGAAAGGATGTCTGAATCCCCTGTGGAGACCACAGAGAAAGACCTAGTTCCCCACCTCATGGCGACCGGAGGCCTCACATCCTTTGAAAATTCCAGAGGTATGCGGAGATCAGTGCCTCCAAAGGAGACGATGCCTGACTCCTCGTGAAACTTGATAGGAGTCCCAGGATTCCTGTGGCACGTGGAAAGGGACCCTTTGTCTCCCGCCTCAGCTGGAGAGGCCTCCCAATTGCCCTGCCAAGCCTCGAGGAGATTCCCGAGTTGTCACTCGCAACTAGGCAGGAGTCCTGTCGTCGCTGAACAAACACGTGGGTGGAAGGGCCATCCCCGTCGTAACTCGAGAATATACCCCAGGTTACCATCGCAACTCGAGAAAAACCATTAGACTTCCCCCTCGCCGCAAAATGAGGTCCAATACCCTGCACTGCGTGCAGAGCAATTCCGTGTTGCACATCACACATGAAAGGAGCCTTGATTTCCTTGATGGCACTCCAGAGAAACCCCAAGAACACTGTTTCAAGGCTGATGGATCCTGAGGTCACTGTAGCAACACGAAAGAGCTCCGTGGACCAAAAATCAACTCGAGATGAGAGGTTAGTCCCTGGCTTCGACTCCAGAGGAATACCACCTTACCACAAGCACCTCAAGAGGAGGCTTCTCTCAGCTCTAGGTATGTGAGAGGGACCCTGAGCTTGCGGCCTCAAGTGGAATGGACACCACGATGCCCTGACTCGAAATAAGGCCGGATATCCCTGCAGTGACTTGAATGCAGGCTCGTCTTGCATCTCCCAAGATGAAAGGATGTCTGAATCCCCTGTGGAGACCACAGAGAAAGACCTAGTTCCCCACCTCATGGCGACCGGAGGCCTCACATCCTTTGAAAATTCCAGAGGTATGCGGAGATCAGTGCCTCCAAAGGAGACGATGCCTGACTCCTCGTGAAACTTAATAGGAGTCCCAGGATTCCTGTGGCACGTGGAAAGGGACCCTTTGTCTCCCGCCTCAGCTGGAGAGGCGTCCCAATTGCCCTGCCAAGCCTCGAGGAAATTCCCGAGTTGTCACTCGCAACTAGGCAGGAGTCCTGACGTCACAGAATAAACACGTGGGTGGAAGGGCAATCCCCGTCGTAACTCGAGAATATACCCCAGGTTCCCACCGCAACTCGAGAAAAACCATGAGACTTCCCCCTCGCCGCGAGATGAGGCCCGATTCCCCTGCACTGCGTGCAGAGCAATTCCGTGTTGCACATCACACATGAAAGGAGCCTTGATTTCCTTGATGGCACTCCAGAGAAACCCCAAGAACACTGTTTCAAGGCTAAAGGGATCCTGAGGTCACTGTAGCCACACGAAAGAGCTCCATGGACCAAAATTCAACTCGAGATGAGAGGTTAGTCCCTGGCTTCGACTCCAGAGGAATACCACCTTACCACAAGCACCTCAAGAGGAGGCTTCTCTCAGCTTTAGGTATGTGAGAGGGACCCTGAGTTTGCGGCCTCAAGTGGAATGGACACCGCGATGCCCTGGCTCGAAATAAGGCCGAATATCCCTGCAGTGACTTGAATGCAGGCTCGTCTTGCATCTCCCAAGACGAAAGGATGTCTGAATTCCCTGTGGAGAAAACAGAGAAAGACCTAGTTCCCCACCTCATCGCGACCGGAGGCCTCACATCCTTTGAAAACTCCAGAGGTACGCGGAGATCAGTGCCTCCAAAGAAGACGATGCCTGACTCCTCGTGAAACTTGATAGGAGTCCCAGGATTCCTGTGGCACGTGGAAAGGGAACCTTGGTCTCCCGCCTCAGCTGGAGAGGCGTCCCTATTGCCCTGCCAAGCCTCGAGGAGAATCCCGAGTTGTCCCTCGCAACTAGGCAGGAGTCCTGACGTCGCTGAAGAAACACGTGTGTGGAAGGGCCATCCCCGTCGTAACTCGAGAATATACCCCAGGTTCCCGCCGCAACTCGAGAAAAACCATGAGACTTCCCCCTCGCCGCGAGATGAGGCCCGATTCCCCTGCACTGCGTGCAGAGCAATTCCGTGTTGCACATCACACATGAAAGGAGCCTTGATTTCCTTGATGGCACTCCAGAGAAACCCCAAGAACACTGTTTCAAGGTTGAGGGATCCTGAGGTCACTGTAGCAACACGAAAGAGCTCTGTGGACCAAAAATCAACTCGAGATGAGAGGTTAGTCCCTGGCTTCGACTCCAGAGGAATACCACCTTACCACAAGCACCTCAAGAGGAGTCTTCTCTCAGCTCTATGAATGTGAGAGGGACCCTGAGTTTGCGGCCTCAAGTGAAATGGACACCGCGATGCCCTGACGCGAAATAAGGCCGGATATCCCTGCAGTGACTTGAATGCAGGCTCGTGTTGCATCTCCCAAGACGAAAGGATGTCTGAATCCCCTGTGGAGACCACAGAGAAAGACCTAGTTCCCCACCTCATCGCGACCGGAGGCCTCACATCCTTTGAAAACTCCAGAGGTACGCGGAGATCAGTGCCTCCAAAGGAGACGATGCCTTACTCCTTGTGAAACTTGATAGGAGTCCCAGGATTCCTGTGGCACGTGGAAAGGGACACTTGGTCTCCCGCCTCAGCTGGAGAGGCGTCCCAATTGCCCTGCCAAGCCTCGAGGAGAATCCCGAGTTGTCCCTCGCAACTAGGCAGGAGTCCTGATGTCGCTGAACAAACACGTGGGTGGAAGGGCCATCCCCGTCGTAACTCGAGAATATACCCCAGGTTACCATCGCAACTCGAGAAAAACCATTAGACTTCCCCCTCGCCGCAAAAGGAGGTCCGATACCCTGCACTGCGTGCAGAGCAATTCCGTGTTGCACATCACACATGAAAGGAGCCTTGATTTCCTTGATGGCACTCCAGAGAAACCCCAAGAACACTGTTTCAAGGCTGAGGGATCCTGAGGTCACTGTAGCAACAGGAAAGAGCTCCGTGGACCAAAAATCAACTCGAGATGAGAGGTTAGTCCCTGGCTTCGACTCCAGAGGAATACCACCTTACCACAAGCACCTCAAGAGGAGGCTTCTCTCAGCTCTAGGTATGTGAGAGGGACCCTGAGTTTGCGGCCTCAAGCGGAATGGACACCACGATGCCCTGACTCGAAATAAGGCCGGATATCCCTGCAGTGACTTGAATGCAGGCTCGTCTTGCATCTCCCAAGATGAAAGGATGTCTGAATCCCCTGTGGAGACCACAGAGAAAGACCTAGTTCCCCACCTCATCGCGACCGGAGGCCTCACATCCTTTGAAAATTCCAGAGGTATGCGGAGATCAGTGCCTCCAAAGGAGACGATGCCTGACTCCTCATGAAAATTGATAGGAGTCCCAGGATTCCTGTGGCACGTGGAAAGGGACCCTTTGTCTCCCGCCTCAGCTGGAGAGGCGTCCCAATTGCCCTGCCAAGCCTCGAGGAGATTCCCGAGTTGTCACTCGCAACTAGGCAGGAGTCCTGTCGTCGCTGAACAAACACGTGGGTGGAAGGGCCATCCCCGTCGTAACTCGAGAATATACCCCAGGTTACCATCGCAACTCGAGAAAAACCATTAGACTTCCCCCTCGCCGCAAAATGAGGTCCAATACCCTGCACTGCGTGCAGAGCAATTCCGTGTTGCACATCACACATGAAAGGAGCCTTGATTTCCTTGATGGCACTCCAGAGAAACCCCAAGAACACTGTTTCAAGGCTGATGGATCCTGAGGTCACTGTAGCAACACGAAAGAGCTCCGTGGACCAAAAATCAACTCGAGATGAGAGGTTAGTCCCTGGCTTCGACTCCAGAGGAATACCACCTTACCACAAGCACCTCAAGAGGAGGCTTCTCTCAGCTCTAGGTATGTGAGAGGGACCCTGAGCTTGCGGCCTCAAGTGGAATGGACACCACGATGCCCTGACTCGAAATAAGGCCGGATATCCCTGCAGTGACTTGAATGCAGGCTCGTCTTGCATCTCCCAAGACGAAAGAATGTCTGAATCCCCTGTGGAGACCACAGAGAAAGACCTAGTTCCCCACCTCATGGCGACCGGAGGCCTCACATCCTTTGAAAATTCCAGAGGTATGCAGAGATCAGTGCCTCCAAAGGAGACGATGCCTGACTCCTCGTGAAACTTGATAGGAGTCCCAGGATTCCTGTGGCACGTGGAAAGGGACCCTTTGTCTCCCGCCTCAGCTGGAGAGGCGTCCCAATTGCCCTGCCAAGCCTCGAGGAAATTCCCGAGTTGTCACTCGCAACTAGGCAGGAGTCCTGACGTCACTGAACAAACACGTGGGTGGAAGGGCAATCCCCGTCGTAACTCGAGAATATACCCCTGGTTCCCACCGCAACTCGAGAAAAACCATGAGACTTCCCCCTCGCCGCGAGATGAGGCCCGATTCCCCTGCACTGCGTGCAGAGCAATTCCGTGTTGCACATCACACATGAAAGGAGCCTTGATTTTCTTGATGGCACTCCGGAGAAACCCCAAGAACACTGTTTCAAGGCTAGAGGGATCCTGAGGTCACTGTAGCCACACGAAAGAGCTCCATGGACCAAAATTCAACTCGAGATGAGAGGTTAGTCCCTGGCTTCGACTCCAGAGGAATACCACCTTACCACAAGCACCTCAAGAGGAGGCTTCTCTCAGCTTTAGGTATGTGAGAGGGACCCTGAGTTTGCGGCCTCAAGTGGAATGGACACCGCGATGCCCTGGCTCGAAATAAGGCCGGATATCCCTGCAGTGACTTGAATGCAGGCTCGTCTTGCATCTCCCAAGACGAAAGGATGTCTGAATCCCCTGTGGAGACCACAGAGAAAGACCTAGTTCCCCACCTCATCGCGACCGGAGGCCTCACATCCTTTGAAAACTCCAGAGGTACGCGGAGATCAGTGCCTCCAAAGAAGACGATGCCTGACTCCTCGTGAAACTTGATAGGAGTCCCAGGATTCCTGTGGCACGTGGAAAGGGACCCTTTGTCTCCCGCCTCAGCTGGAGAGGCGTCCCTATTGCCCTGCCAAGCCTCGAGGAGAATCCCGAGTTGTCCCTCGCAACTAGGCAGGAGTCCTGACGTCGCTGAAGAAACACGTGTGTGGAAGGGCCATCCCCGTCGTAACTCGAGAATATACCCCAGGTTCCCGCCGCAACTCGAGAAAAACCATGAGACTTCCCCTTCGCCGCGAGATGAGGCCCGATTCCCCTGCACTGCGTGCAGAGCAATTCCGTGTTGCACATCACACATGAAAGGAGCCTTGATTTCCTTGATGGCACTCCAGAGAAACCCCAAGAACACTGTTTCAAGGTTGAGGGATCCTGAGGTCACTGTAGCAACACGAAAGAGCTCTGTGGACCAAAAATCAACTCGAGATGAGAGGTTAGTCCGTGGCTTCGACTCCAGAGGAATACCACCTTACCACAAGCACCTCAAGAGGAGGCTTCTCTCAGCTCTATGAATGTGAGAGGGACCCTGAGTTTGCGGCCTCAAGTGGAATGGACACCGCGATGCCCTGACGCGAAATAAGGCCGGATATCCCTGCAGTGACTTGAATGCAGGCTCGTGTTGCATCTCCCAAGACGAAAGGATGTCTGAATCCCCTGTGGAGACCACAGAGAAAGACCTAGTTCCCCACCTCATCGCGACCGGAGGCCTCACATCCTTTGAAAACTCCAGAGGTACGCGGAGATCAGTGCCTCCAAAGGAGACGATGCCTGACTCCTTGTGAAACTTGATAGGAGTCCCAGGATTCCTGTGGCACGTGGAAAGGGACACTTGGTCTCCCGCCTCAGCTGGAGAGGCGTCCCAATTGCCCTGCCAAGCCTCGAGGAGAATCCCGAGTTGTCCCTCGCAACTAGGCAGGAGTCCTGACGTCGCTGAACAAACACGTGGGTGGAAGGGCCATCCCCGTAGTAACTCGAGAATATACCCCAGGTTACCATCGCAACTCGAGAAAAACCATTAGACTTCCCCCTCGCCGCAAAAGGAGGTCCGATACCCTGCACTGCGTGCAGAGCAATTCCGTGTTGCACATCACACATGAAAGGAGCCTTGATTTCCTTGATGGCACTCCAGAGAAACCCCAAGAACACTGTTTCAAGGCTGAGGGATCCTGAGGTCACTGTAGCAACAGGAAAGAGCTCCGTGGACCAAAAATCAACTCGAGATGAGAGGTTAGTCCCTGGCTTCGACTCCAGAGGAATACCACCTTACCACAAGCACCTCAAGAGGAGGCTTCTCTCAGCTCTAGGTATGTGAGAGGGACCCTGAGTTTGCGGCCTCAAGTGGAATGGACACCACGATGCCCTGGCTCGAAATCAGGCCGGATATCCCTGCAGTGACTTGAATGCAGGCTCGTCTTGCATCTCCCAAGACGAAAGGATGTCTGAATCCCCTGTGGAGACCACAGAGAAAGACCTAGTTTCCCACCTCACGGCGACCGGAGGCCTCACATCCTTTGAAAACTCCAGAGGTACGCGGAGATCAGTGCCTCCAAAGGAGACGATGCCTGACTCCTCGTGAAACTTGATAGGAGTCCCAGGATTCCTGTGACACGTGGAAAGTGACCCTTGGTCTCCCGGCTCAGCTTGACAGGCGTCCCAATTGCCCTGCCAAGCCTCGAGGAGAATCCCGAGTTGTCCCTCGCAACTAGGCAGGAGTCCTGACGTCGCTGAAGAAACACGTGGGTGGAAGGTCCATCCCCGTCGTAGCTCGAGAATATACCCCAGGTTCCCGCCGCAACTCGAGAAAAACCATGAGACTTCCCCTTCGCCGCGAGATGAGGACCGATTCCCCTGCACTGCGTGCAGAGAAATTCCGTGTTGCACATCACACATGAAAGGACCCTTGATTTTCTTGATGGCACTCCAGAGAAACCCCAAGAACACTGTTTCAAGGCTAGAGGCATCCTGAGGTCACTGTAGCCACACGAAAGAGCTCCATGGACCAAAATTCAACTCGAGATGAGAGGTTAGTCCCTGGCTTCGACTCCAGAGGAATACCACCTTACCACAAGCACCTCAAGAGGAGGCTTCTCTCAGCTTTAGGTATGTGAGAGGGACCCTGAGTTTGCGGCCTCAAGTGGAATGGACACCGCGATGCCCTGGCTCGAAATAAGGCCGGATATCCCTGCAGTGACTTGAATGCAGGCTCGTCTTGCATCTCCCAAGACGAAAGGATGTCTGAATCCCCTGTGGAGACCACAGAGAAAGACCTAGTTCCCCACCTCATCGCGACCGGAGGCCTCACATCCTTTGAAAACTCCAGAGGTACGCGGAGATCAGTGCCTCCAAAGAAGACGATGCCTGACTCCTCGTGAAACTTGATAGGAGTCCCAGGATTCCTGTGGCACGTGGAAAGGGAACCTTGGTCTCCCGCCTCAGCTGGAGAGGCGTCCCAATTGCCCTGCCAAGCCTCGAGGAGAATCCCGAGTTGTCCCTCGAAACTAGGCAGGAGTCCTGACGTCGCTGAAGAAACACGTGTGTGGAAGGGCCATCCCCGTCGTAACTCGAGAATATACCCCAGGTTCCCGCCGCAACTCGAGAAAAACCATGAGACTTCCCCCTCGCCGCGAGATGAGGCCCGATTCCCCTGCACTGCGTGCAGAGCAATTCTGTGTTGCACATCACACATGAAAGGAGCCTTGATTTCCTTGATGGCACTCCAGAGAAACCCAAGAACACTGTTTCAAGGCTAGAGGGATCCTGAGGTCACTGTAGCAACACGAAAGAGCTCCGTAGACCAAAAATCAACTCGAGATGAGAGGTTAGTCCCTGGCTTCGACTCCAGAGGAAAACCACCTTACCACAAGCACCTCAAGAGGCGGCTTCTCTCAGCTCTAGGTATGTGAGAGGGACCCTGAGTTTGCGGCCTCAAGTGGAATGGAGACCGCGATGCCCTGGCTCGAAATAAGGCCGGATATCCCTGGAGTGACTTGAATGCAGGCTCGTCTTGCATCTCCCAAGATGAAAGGATGTCTGAATCCCCTGTGGAGACCACAGAGAAAGACCTAGTTCCCCACCTCATCGCGACCGGAGGCCTCACATCCTTGAAAATTCCAGAGGTACGCGGAGATCAGTGCCTCCAAAGGAGACGATGCCTGACTCCTCGGGAAACTTGATAGGAGTCCCAGGATTCCTGTGGCACATGGAAAGGGACCCTTGGTCTCCCGCCTCAGCTGGAGAGGCGTCCCAATTGCCCTGCCAAGCCTCGAGGAGAATCCCGAGTTGTCCCTCGCAACTAGGCAGGAGTACTGACGTCGCTGAACAAACACGTGGGTGGAAGGGCCATCCCCGTCGTAACTCGAGAATATACCCCAGGTTACCATCTCAACTCGAGAAAAACCATTAGACTTCCCCTTCGCCGCAAAATGAGGTCCGATACCCTGCACTGCGTGCAGAGCAATTCCGTGTTGCACATCACACATGAAAGGAGCCTTGATTTCCTTGATGGCACTCCAGAGAAACCCCAAGAACACTGTTTCAAGGCTGATGGATCCTGAGGTCACTGTAGCAACACGAAAGAGCTCCGTGGACCAAAAATCAACTCGAGATGAGAGGTTAGTCCCTGGCTTCGACTCCAGAGGAATACCACCTTACCACAAGCACCTCAAGAGGAGACTTCTCTCAGCTCTAGGTATGTGAGAGGGACCCTGAGTTTGCGGCCTTAAGTGGAATGGACACCACGATGCCCTGACTCGAAATAAGGCCGGATATCCCTGCAGTGACTTGAATGCAGGCTCGTCTTGCATCTCCCAAGACGAAAGAATGTCTGAATCCCCTGTGGAGACCACAGAGAAAGACCTAGTTCCCCACCTCATGGCGACCGGAGGCCTCACATCCTTTGAAAATTCCAGAGGTATGCGGAGATCAGTGCCTCCAAAGGAGACGATGCCTGACTCCTCGTGAAACTTGATAGGAGTCCCAGGATTCCTGTGGCACGTGGAAAGGGACCCTTTGTCTCCCGCCTCAGCTGGAGAGGCGTCCCAATTGCCCTGCCAAGCCTCGAGGAAATTCCCGAGTTGTCACTCGCAACTAGGCAGGAGTCCTGACGTCACTGAACAAACACGTGGGTGGAAGGGCAATCCCCGTCGTAACTCGAGAATATACCCCTGGTTCCCACCGCAACTCGAGAAAAACCATGAGACTTCCGCCTCGCCGCGAGATGAGGCCCGATTCCCCTGCACTGCGTGCAGAGCAATTCCGTGTTGCACATCACACATGAAAGGAGCCTTGATTTTCTTGATGGCACTCCGGAGAAACCCCAAGAACACTGTTTCAAGGCTAGAGGGACCCTGAGGTCACTGTAGCAACACGAAAGAGCTCCGTGGACCAAAAATCAACTCGAGATGAGAGGTTAGTCCCTGGCTTCAACTACAGAGGAATACCAGTTTACCACAAGCACCTCAAGAGAAGGCTTCTCTCAGCTTTAGGTATGTGAGAGGGACCCTGAGTTTGTGGCCTCAAGTGGAATGGAGACCGCGATGCCCTGGCTCGAAATCAGGCCGGATATCCCTGCAGTGACTTGAATGCAGGCTCGTCTTGCATCTCCCAAGACGAAAGGATGTCTGAATCCCCTGTGGAGACCACAGAGAAAGACCTAGTTTCCCACCTCATGGCGACCGGAGGCCTCACATCCTTTGAAAACTCCAGAGGTACGCGGAGATCAGTGCCTCCAAAGAGACGATGCCTGACTCCTCGTGAAACTTGATAGGAGTCCCAGGATTCCTGTGACACGTGGAAAGTGACCCTTCGTCTCCCGGCTCAGCTTGACAGGCGTCCCAATTGCCCTGCCAAGCTTCGAGGAGAATCCCGAGTTGTCCCTCGCAACTAGGCAGGAGTCCTGACGTCGCTGAACAAACACGTGGGTGGAAGGGCCATCCCCGTCGTAACTCGAGAATATACCCCAGGTTCCCGCCGCAACTCGAGAAAAACCATGAGACTTCCCCTTCGCCGCGAGATGAGGCCCGATTCCCCTGCACTGCGTGCAGAGAAATTCCGTGTTGCACATCACACATGAAAGGACCCTTGATTTTCTTGATGGCACTCCGGAGAAACCCCAAGAACACTGTTTCAAGGCTAGAGGGATCCTGAGGTCACTGTAGCCACACGAAAGAGCTCCATGGACCAAAATTCAACTCGAGATGAGAGGTTAGTCCCTGGCTTCGACTCCAGAGGAATACCACCTTACCACAAGCACCTCAAGAGGAGGCTTCTCTCAGCTTTAGGTATGTGAGAGGGACCCTGAGTTTGCGGCCTCAAGTGGAATGGACACCGCGATGCCCTGGCTCGAAATAAGGCCGGATATCCCTGCAGTGACTTGAATGCAGGCTCGTCTTGCATCTCCCAAGACGAAAGGATGTCTGAATCCCCTGTGGAGACCACAGAGAAAGACCTAGTTCCCCACCTCATCGCGACCGGAGGCCTCACATCCTTTGAAAACTCCAGAGGTACGCGGAGATCAGTGCCTCCAAAGGAGACGATGCCTGACTCCTTGTGAAACTTGATAGGAGTCCCAGGATTCCTGTGGCACGTGGAAAGGGACACTTGGTCTCCCGCCTCAGCTGGAGAGGCGTCCCAATTGCCCTGCCAAGCCTCGAGGAGAATCCCGAGTTGTCCCTCGCAACTAGGCAGGAGTCCTGACGTCGCTGAACAAACACGTGGGTGGAAGGGCCATCCCCGTCGTAACTCGAGAATATACCCCAGGTTACCATCGCAACTCGAGAAAAACCATTAGACTTCCCCCTCGCCGCAAAAGGAGGTCCGATACCCTGCACTGCGTGCAGAGCAATTCCGTGTTGCACATCACACATGAAAGGAGCCTTGATTTCCTTGATGGCACTCCAGAGAAACCCCAAGAACACTGTTTCAAGGCTGAGGGATCCTGAGGTCACTGTAGCAACAGGAAAGAGCTCCGTGGACCAAAAATCAACTCGAGATGAGAGGTTAGTCCCTGGCTTCGACTCCAGAGGAATACCACCTTACCACAAGCACCTCAAGAGGAGGCTTCTCTCAGCTCTAGGTATGTGAGAGGGACCCTGAGTTTGCGGCCTCAAGTGGAATGGACACCACGATGCCCTGACGCGAAATAAGGCCGGATATCCCTGCAGTGACTTGAATGCAGGCTCGTCTTGCATCTCCCAAGATGAAAGGATGTCTGAATCCCCTGTGGAGACCACAGAGAAAGACCTAGTTCCCCACCTCATCGCGACCGGAGGCCTCACATCCTTTGAAAATTCCAGAGGTATGCGGAGATCAGTGCCTCCAAAGGAGACGATGCCTGACTCCTCATGAAAATTGATAGGAGTCCCAGGATTCCTGTGGCACGTGGAAAGGGACCCTTTGTCTCCCGCCTCAGCTGGAGAGGCGTCCCAATTGCCCTGCCAAGCCTCGAGGAGATTCCCGAGTTGTCACTCGCAACTAGGCAGGAGTCCTGTCGTCGCTGAACAAACACGTGGGTGGAAGGGCCATCCCCGTCGTAACTCGAGAATATACCCCAGGTTACCATCGCAACTCGAGAAAAACCATTAGACTTCCCCCTCGCCGCAAAATGAGGTCCAATACCCTGCACTGCGTGCAGAGCAATTCCGTGTTGCACATCACACATGAAAGGAGCCTTGATTTCCTTGATGGCACTCCAGAGAAACCCCAAGAACACTGTTTCAAGGCTGATGGATCATGAGGTCACTGTAGCAACACGAAAGAGCTCCGTGGACCAAAAATCAACTCGAGATGAGAGGTTAGTCCCTGGCTTCGACTCCAGAGGAATACCACCTTACCACAAGCACCTCAAGAGGAGGCTTCTCTCAGCTCTAGGTATGTGAGAGGGACCCTGAGCTTGCGGCCTCAAGTGGAATGGACACCACGATGCCCTGACTCGAAATAAGGCCGGATATCCCTGCAGTGACTTGAATGCAGGCTCGTCTTGCATCTCCCAAGATGAAAGGATGTCTGAATCCCCTGTGGAGACCACAGAGAAAGACCTAGTTTCCCACCTCATGGCGACCGGAGGCCTCACATCCTTTGAAAATTCCAGAGGTATGCGGAGATCAGTGCCTCCAAAGGAGACGATGCCTGACTCCTCGTGAAACTTAATAGGAGTCCCAGGATTCCTGTGGCACGTGGAAAGGGACCCTTTGTCTCCCGCCTCAGCTGGAGATGCGTCCCAATTGCCCTGCCAAGCCTCGAGGAAATTCCCGAGTTGTCACTCGCAACTAGGCAGGAGTCCTGACGTCACAGAACAAACACGTGGGTGGAAGGGCAATCCCCGTCGTAACTCGAGAATATACCCCAGGTTCCCACCGCAACTCGAGAAAAACCATGAGACTTCCCCCTCGCCGCGAGATGAGGCCCGATTCCCCTGCACTGCGTGCAGAGCAATTCCGTGTTGCACATCACAGATGAAAGGAGCCTTGATTTTCTTGATGGCACTCCGGAGAAACCCCAAGAACACTGTTTCAAGGCTAGAGGGACCCTGAGGTCACTGTAGCAACACGAAAGAGCTCCGTGGACCAAAAATCAACTCGAGATGAGAGGTTAGTCCCTGGCTTCAACTACAGAGGAATACCAGTTTACCACAAGCACCTCAAGAGAAGGCTTCTCTCAGCTTTAGGTATGTGAGAGGAACCCTGAGTTTGCGGCCTCAAGTGGAATGGAGACCGCGATGCCCTGGCTCGAAATCAGGCCGGATATCCCTGCAGTGACTTGAATGCAGGCTCGTCTTGCATCTCCCAAGACGAAAGGATGTCTGAATCCCCTGTGGAGACCACAGAGAAAGACCTAGTTTCCCACCTCACGGGGACCGGAGGCCTCACATCCTTTGAAAACTCCAGAGGTACGCGGAGATCAGTGCCTCGAAAGGAGACGATGCCTGACTCCTCGTGAAACTTGATAGGAGTCCCAGGATTCCTGTGACACATGGAAAGTGACCCTTGGTCTCCCGGCTCAGCTTGACAGGCGTCCCAATTGCCCTGCCAAGCCTCGAGGAGAATCCCGAGTTGTCCCTCGCAACTAGGCAGGAGTCCTGACGTCGCTGAACAAACACGTGGGTGGAAGGGCCATCCCCGTCGTAACTCGAGAATATACCCCAGGTTCCCGCCGCAACTCGAGAAAAACCATGAGACTTCCCCTTCGCCGCGAGATGAGGCCCGATTCCCCTGCACTGCGTGCAGAGAAATTCCGTGTTGCACATCACACATGAAAGGACCCTTGATTTTCTTGATGGCACTCCAGAGAAACCCCAAGAACACTGTTTCAAGGCTAGAGGCATCCTGAGGTCACTGTAGCCACACGAAAGAGCTCCATGGACCAAAATTCAACTCGAGATGAGAGGTTAGTCCCTGGCTTCGACTCCAGAGGAATACCACCTTACCACAAGCACCTCAAGAGGAGGCTTCTCTCAGCTTTAGGTATGTGAGAGGGACCCTGAGTTTGCGGCCTCAAGTGGAATGGACACCGCGATGCCCTGGCTCGAAATAAGGCCGGATATCCCTGCAGTGACTTGAATGCAGGCTCGTCTTGCATCTCCCAAGACGAAAGGATGTCTGAATCCCCTGTGGAGACCACAGAGAAAGACCTAGTTCCCCACCTCATCGCGACCGGAGGCCTCACATCCTTTGAAAACTCCAGAGGTACGCGGAGATCAGTGCCTCCAAAGAAGACGATGCCTGACTCCTCGTGAAACTTGATAGGAGTCCCAGGATTCCTGTGGCACGTGGAAAGGGAACCTTGGTCTCCCGCCTCAGCTGGAGAGGCGTCCCAATTGCCCTGCCAAGCCTCGAGGAGAATCCCGAGTTGTCCCTCGAAACTAGGCAGGAGTCCTGACGTCGCTGAAGAAACACGTGTGTGGAAGGGCCATACTTGTCGTAACTCGAGAATATACCCCAGGTTCCCGCCGCAACTCGAGAAAAACCATGAGACTTCCCCCTCGCCGCGAGATGAGGCCCGATTCCCCTGCACTGCGTGCAGAGCAATTCTGTGTTGCACATCACACATGAAAGGAGCCTTGATTTCCTTGATGGCACTCCAGAGAAACCCAAGAACACTGTTTCAAGGCTAGAGGGATCCTGAGGTCACTGTAGCAACACGAAAGAGCTCCGTGGACCAAAAATCAACTCGAGATGAGAGGTTAGTCCCTGGCTTCGACTCCAGAGGAAAACCACCTTACCACAAGCACCTCAAGAGGCGGCTTCTCTCAGCTCTAGGTATGTGAGAGGGACCCTGAGTTTGCGGCCTCAAGTGGAATGGACACCGCGATGCCCTGGCTCGAAATAAGGCCGGATATCCCTGCAGTGACTTGAATGCAGGCTCGTCTTGCATCTCCCAAGATGAAAGGATGTCTGAATCCCCTGTGGAGACCACAGAGAAAGACCTAGTTCCCCACCTCATCGCGACCGGAGGCCTCACATCCTTTGAAAATTCCAGAGGTACGCGGAGATCAGTGCCTCCAAAGGAGAAGATGCCTGACTCCTCGGGAAACTTGATAGGAGTCCCAGGATTCCTGTGGCACATGGAAAGGGACCCTTGGTCTCCCGCCTCAGCTGGAGAGGCGTCCCAATTGCCCTGCCAAGCCTCGAGGAGAATCCCGAGTTGTCCCTCGCAACTAGGCAGGAGTCCTGACGTCGCTGAACAAACACGTGGGTGGAAGGGCCATCCCCGTCGTAACTCGAGAATATACCGCAGGTTACCATCTCAACCCGAGAAAAACCATTAGACTTCCCCCTCGCCGCAAAATGAGGTCCGATACCCTGCACTGCGTGCAGAGCAATTCCGTGTTGCACATCACACATGAAAGGAGCCTTGATTTCCTTGATGGCACTCCAGAGAAACCCCAAGAACACTGTTTCAAGGCTGATGGATCCTGAGGTCACTGTAGCAACACGAAAGAGCTCCGTGGACCAAAAATCAACTCGAGATGAGAGGTTAGTCCCTGGCTTCGACTCCAGAGGAATACCACCTTACCACAAGCACCTCAAGAGGAGACTTGTCTCAGCTCTAGGTATGTGAGAGGGACCCTGAGTTTGCGGCCTCAAGTGGAATGGACACCACGATGCCCTGACTCGAAATAAGGCCGGATATCCCTGCAGTGACTTGAATGCAGGCTCGTCTTGCATCTCCCAAGACGAAAGAATGTCTGAATCCCCTGTGGAGACCACAGAGAAAGACCTAGTTCCCCACCTCATGGCGACCGGAGGCCTCACATCCTTTGAAAATTCCAGAGGTATGCAGAGATCAGTGCCTCCAAAGGAGACGATGCCTGACTCCTCGTGAAACTTGATAGGAGTCCCAGGATTCCTGTGGCACGTGGAAAGGGACCCTTTGTCTCCCGCCTCAGCTGGAGAGGCGTCCCAATTGCCCTGCCAAGCCTCGAGGAAATTCCCGAGTTGTCACTCGCAACTAGGCAGGAGTCCTGACGTCACTGAACAAACACGTGGGTGGAAGGGCAATCCCCGTCGTAACTCGAGAATATACCCCTGGTTCCCACCGCAACTCGAGAAAAACCATGAGACTTCCCCCTCGCCGCGAGATGAGGCCCGATTCCCCTGCACTGCGTGCAGAGCAATTCCGTGTTGCACATCACACATGAAAGGAGCCTTGATTTTCTTGATGGCACTCCGGAGAAACCCCAAGAACACTGTTTCAAGGCTAGAGGGATCCTGAGGTCACTGTAGCCACACGAAAGAGCTCCATGGACCAAAATTCAACTCGAGATGAGAGGTTAGTCCCTGGCTTCGACTCCAGAGGAATACCACCTTACCACAAGCACCTCAAGAGGAGGCTTCTCTCAGCTTTAGGTATGTGAGAGGGACCCTGAGTTTGCGGCCTCAAGTGGAATGGACACCGCGATGCCCTGGCTCGAAATAAGGCCGGATATCCCTGCAGTGACTTGAATGCAGGCTCGTCTTGCATCTCCCAAGACGAAAGGATGTCTGAATCCCCTGTGGAGACCACAGAGAAAGACCTAGTTCCCCACCTCATCGCGACCGGAGGCCTCACATCCTTTGAAAACTCCAGAGGTACGCGGAGATCAGTGCCTCCAAAGAAGACGATGCCTGACTCCTCGTGAAACTTGATAGGAGTCCCAGGATTCCTGTGGCACGTGGAAAGGGACCCTTTGTCTCCCGCCTCAGCTGGAGAGGCGTCCCTATTGCCCTGCCAAGCCTCGAGGAGAATCCCGAGTTGTCCCTCGCAACTAGGCAGGAGTCCTGACGTCGCTGAAGAAACACGTGTGTGGAAGGGCCATCCCCGTCGTAACTCGAGAATATACCCCAGGTTCCCGCCGCAACTCGAGAAAAACCATGAGACTTCCCCTTCGCCGCGAGATGAGGCCCGATTCCCCTGCACTGCGTGCAGAGCAATTCCGTGTTGCACATCACACATGAAAGGAGCCTTGATTTCCTTGATGGCACTCCAGAGAAACCCCAAGAACACTGTTTCAAGGTTGAGGGATCCTGAGGTCACTGTAGCAACACGAAAGAGCTCTGTGGACCAAAAATCAACTCGAGATGAGAGGTTAGTCCCTGGCTTCGACTCCAGAGGAATACCACCTTGCCACAAGCACCTCAAGAGGAGGCTTCTCTCAGCTCTATGAATGTGAGAGGGACCCTGAGTTTGCGGCCTCAAGTGGAATGGACACCGCGATGCCCTGACGCGAAATAAGGCCGGATATCCCTGCAGTGACTTGAATGCAGGCTCGTGTTGCATCTCCCAAGACGAAAGGATGTCTGAATCCCCTGTGGAGACCACAGAGAAAGACCTAGTTCCCCACCTCATCGCGACCGGAGGCCTCACATCCTTTGAAAACTCCAGAGGTACGCGGAGATCAGTGCCTCCAAAGGAGACGATGCCTGACTCCTTGTGAAACTTGATAGGAGTCCCAGGATTCCTGTGGCACGTGGAAAGGGACACTTGGTCTCCCGCCTCAGCTGGAGAGGCGTCCCAATTGCCCTGCCAAGCCTCGAGGAGAATCCCGAGTTGTCCCTCGCAACTAGGCAGGAGTCCTGACGTCGCTGAACAAACACGTGGGTGGAAGGGCCATCCCCGTCGTAACTCGAGAATATACCCCAGGTTACCATCGCAACTCGAGAAAAACCATTAGACTTCCCCCTCGCCGCAAAAGGAGGTCCGATACCCTGCACTGCGTGCAGAGCAATTCCGTGTTGCACATCACACATGAAAGGAGCCTTGATTTCCTTGATGGCACTCCAGAGAAACCCCAAGAACACTGTTTCAAGGCTGAGGGATCCTGAGGTCACTGTAGCAACAGGAAAGAGCTCCGTGGACCAAAAATCAACTCGAGATGAGAGGTTAGTCCCTGGCTTTGACTCCAGAGGAATACCACCTTACCACAAGCACCTCAAGAGGAGGCTTCTCTCAGCTCTAGGTATGTGAGAGGGACCCTGAGTTTGCGGCCTCAAGTGGAATGGACACCACGATGCCCTGACTCGAAATAAGGCCGGATATCCCTGCAGTGACTTGAATGCAGGCTCGTCTTGCATCTCCCAAGATGAAAGGATGTCTGAATCCCCTGTGGAGACCACAGAGAAAGACCTAGTTCCCCACCTCATGGCGACCGGAGGCCTCACATCCTTTCAAAATTCCAGAGGTATGCGGAGATCAGTGCCTCCAAAGGAGACGATGCCTGACTCCTCGTGAAACTTGATAGGAGTCCCAGGATTCCTGTGGCACGTGGAAAGGGACCCTTTGTCTCCCGCCTCAGCTGGAGAGGCGTCCCAATTGCCCTGCCAAGCCTCGAGGAGATTTCCGACTTGTCACTCGCAACTAGGCAGGAGTCCTGTCGTCGCTGAACAAACACGTGGGTGGAAGGGCCATCCCCGTCGTAACTCGAG
This sequence comes from Cervus elaphus, assembly GCF_910594005.1. Classification (NCBI taxonomy): domain Eukaryota; kingdom Metazoa; phylum Chordata; class Mammalia; order Artiodactyla; family Cervidae; genus Cervus; species Cervus elaphus. The sequence continues at coordinate 556,160 of NC_057823.1, read as the reverse complement.
AATATACCCCAGGTTCCCACCGCAACTCGAGAAAAACCATGAGACTTCCCCCTCGCCGCGAGATGAGGCCCGATTCCCCTGCACTGCGTGCAGAGCAATTCCGTGTTGCACATCACACATGAAAGGAGCCTTGATTTTCTTGATGGCACTCCGGAGAAACCCCAAGAACACTGTTTCAAGGCTAGAGGGACCCTGAGGTCACTGTAGCAACACGAAAGAGCTCCGTGGACCAAAAATCAACTCGAGATGAGAGGTTAGTCCCTGGCTTCAACTACAGAGGAATACCAGTTTACCACAAGCACCTCAAGAGAAGGCTTCTCTCAGCTTTAGGTATGTGAGAGGAACCCTGAGTTTGCGGCCTCAAGTGGAATGGAGACCGCGATGCCCTGGCTCGAAATCAGGCCGGATATCCCTGCAGTGACTTGAATGCAGGCTCGTCTTGCATCTCCCAAGACGAAAGGATGTCTGAATCCCCTGTGGAGACCACAGAGAAAGACCTAGTTTCCCACCTCACGGCGACCGGAGGCCTCACATCCTTTGAAAACTCCAGAGGTACGCGGAGATCAGTGCCTCCAAAGGAGACGATGCCTGACTCCTCGTGAAACTTGATAGGAGTCCCAGGATTCCTGTGACACGTGGAAAGTGACCCTTGGTCTCCCGGCTCAGCTTGACAGGCGTCCCAATTGCCCTGCCAAGCCTCGAGGAGAATCCCGAGTTGTCCCTCGCAACTAGGCAGGAGTCCTGACGTCGCTGAAGAAACACGTGGGTGGAAGGGCCATCCCCGTCGTAGCTCGAGAATATACCCCAGGTTCCCGCCGCAACTCGAGAAAAACCATGAGACTTCCCCTTCGCCGCGAGATGAGGACCGATTCCCCTGCACTGCGTGCAGAGAAATTCCGTGTTGCACATCACACATGAAAGGACCCTTGATTTTCTTGATGGCACTCCAGAGAAACCCCAAGAACACTGTTTCAAGGCTAGAGGCATCCTGAGGTCACTGTAGCCACACGAAAGAGCTCCATGGACCAAAATTCAACTCGAGATGAGAGGTTAGTCCCTGGCTTCGACTCCAGAGGAATACCACCTTACCACAAGCACCTCAAGAGGAGGCTTCTCTCAGCTTTAGGTATGTGAGAGGGACCCTGAGTTTGCGGCCTCAAGTGGAATGGACACCGCGATGCCCTGGCTCGAAATAAGGCCGGATATCCCTGCAGTGACTTGAATGCAGGCTCGTCTTGCATCTCCCAAGACGAAAGGATGTCTGAATCCCCTGTGGAGACCACAGAGAAAGACCTAGTTCCCCACCTCATCGCGACCGGAGGCCTCACATCCTTTGAAAACTCCAGAGGTACGCGGAGATCAGTGCCTCCAAAGGAGACGATGCCTGACTCCTTGTGAAACTTGATAGGAGTCCCAGGATTCCTGTGGCACGTGGAAAGGGACACTTGGTCTCCCGCCTCAGCTGGAGAGGCGTCCCAATTGCCCTGCCAAGCCTCGAGGAGAATCCCGAGTTGTCCCTCGCAACTAGGCAGGAGTCCTGACGTCGCTGAACAAACACGTGGGTGGAAGGGCCATCCCCGTCGTAACTCGAGAATATACCCCAGGTTACCATCGCAACTCGAGAAAAACCATTAGACTTCCCCCTCGCCGCAAAAGGAGGTCCGATACCCTGCACTGCGTGCAGAGCAATTCCGTGTTGCACATCACACATGAAAGGAGCCTTGATTTCCTTGATGGCACTCCAGAGAAACCCCAAGAACACTGTTTCAAGGCTGAGGGATCCTGAGGTCACTGTAGCAACAGGAAAGAGCTCCGTGGACCAAAAATCAACTCGAGATGAGAGGTTAGTCCCTGGCTTCGACTCCAGAGGAATACCACCTTACCACAAGCACCTCAAGAGGAGGCTTCTCTCAGCTCTAGGTATGTGAGAGGGACCCTGAGTTTGCGGCCTCAAGTGGAATGGACACCACGATGCCCTGACTCGAAATAAGGCCGGATATCCCTGCAGTGACTTGAATGCAGGCTCGTCTTGCATCTCCCAAGATGAAAGGATGTCTGAATCCCCTGTGGAGACCACAGAGAAAGACCTAGTTCCCCACCTCATGGCGACCGGAGGCCTCACATCCTTTGAAAATTCCAGAGGTATGCGGAGATCAGTGCCTCCAAAGGAGACGATGCCTGACTCCTCATGAAAATTGATAGGAGTCCCAGGATTCCTGTGGCACGTGGAAAGGGACCCTTTGTCTCCCGCCTCAGCTGGAGAGGCGTCCCAATTGCCCTGCCAAGCCTCGAGGAGATTCCCGAGTTGTCACTCGCAACTAGGCAGGAGTCCTGTCGTCGCTGAACAAACACGTGGGTGGAAGGGCCATCCCCGTCGTAACTCGAGAATATACCCCATGTTACCATCGCAACTCGAGAAAAACCATTAGACTTCCCCCTCGCCGCAAAATGAGGTCCAATACCCTGCACTGCGTGCAGAGCAATTCCGTGTTGCACATCACACATGAAAGGAGCCTTGATTTCCTTGATGGCACTCCAGAGAAACCCCAAGAACACTGTTTCAAGGCTGATGGATCCTGAGGTCACTGTAGCAACACGAAAGAGCTCCGTGGACCAAAAATCAACTCGAGATGAGAGGTTAGTCCCTGGCTTCGACTCCAGAGGAATACCACCTTACCACAAGCACCTCAAGAGGAGGCTTCTCTCAGCTCTAGGTATGTGAGAGGGACCCTGAGCTTGCGGCCTCAAGTGGAATGGACACCACGATGCCCTGACTCGAAATAAGGCCGGATATCCCTGCAGTGACTTGAATGCAGGCTCGTCTTGCATCTCCCAAGATGAAAGGATGTCTGAATCCCCTGTGGAGACCACAGAGAAAGACCTAGTTCCCCACCTCATGGCGACCGGAGGCCTCACATCCTTTGAAAATTCCAGAGGTATGCGGAGATCAGTGCCTCCAAAGGAGACGATGCCTGACTCCTCGTGAAACTTAATAGGAGTCCCAGGATTCCTGTGGCACGTGGAAAGGGACCCTTTGTCTCCCGCCTCAGCTGGAGATGCGTCCCAATTGCCCTGCCAAGCCTCGAGGAAATTCCCGAGTTGTCACTCGCAACTAGGCAGGAGTCCTGACGTCACAGAACAAACACGTGGGTGGAAGGGCAATCCCCGTCGTAACTCGAGAATATACCCCAGGTTCCCACCGCAACTCGAGAAAAACCATGAGACTTCCCCCTCGCCGCGAGATGAGGCCCGATTCCCCTGCACTGCGTGCAGAGCAATTCCGTGTTGCACATCACAGATGAAAGGAGCCCTGATTTTCTTGATGGCAATCCGGAGAAACCCCAAGAACACTGTTTCAAGGCTAGAGGGACCCTGAGGTCACTGTAGCAACACGAAAGAGCTCCGTGGACCAAAAATCAACTCGAGATGAGAGGTTAGTCCCTGGCTTCAACTACAGAGGAATACCAGTTTACCACAAGCACCTCAAGAGAAGGCTTCTCTCAGCTTTAGGTATGTGAGAGGAACCCTGAGTTTGCGGCCTCAAGTGGAATGGAGACCGCGATGCCCTGGCTCGAAATCAGGCCGGATATCCCTGCAGTGACTTGAATGCAGGCTCGTCTTGCATCTCCCAAGACGAAAGGATGTCTGAATCCCCTGTGGAGACCACAGAGAAAGACCTAGTTTCCCACCTCACGGGGACCGGAGGCCTCACATCCTTTGAAAACTCCAGAGGTACGCGGAGATCAGTGCCTCCAAAGGAGACGATGCCTGACTCCTCGTGAAACTTGATAGGAGTCCCAGGATTCCTGTGACACATGGAAAGTGACCCTTGGTCTCCCGGCTCAGCTTGACAGGCGTCCCAATTGCCCTGCCAAACCTCGAGGAGAATCCCGAGTTGTCCCTCGCAACTAGGCAGGAGTCCTGACGTCGCTGAACAAACACGTGGGTGGAAGGGCCATCCCCGTCGTAACTCGAGAATATACCCCAGGTTCCCGCCGCAACTCGAGAAAAACCATGAGACTTCCCCTTCGCCGCGAGATGAGGCCCGATTCCCCTGCACTGCGTGCAGAGAAATTCCGTGTTGCACATCACACATGAAAGGACCCTTGATTTTCTTGATGGCACTCCAGAGAAACCCCAAGAACACTGTTTCAAGGCTAGAGGCATCCTGAGGTCACTGTAGCCACACGAAAGAGCTCCATGGACCAAAATTCAACTCGAGATGAGAGGTTAGTCCCTGGCTTCGACTCCAGAGGAATACCACCTTACCACAAGCACCTCAAGAGGAGGCTTCTCTCAGCTTTAGGTATGTGAGAGGGACCCTGAGTTTGCGGCCTCAAGTGGAATGGACACCGCGATGCCCTGGCTCGAAATAAGGCCGGATATCCCTGCAGTGACTTGAATGCAGGCTCGTCTTGCATCTCCCAAGACGAAAGGATGTCTGAATCCCCTGTGGAGACCACAGAGAAAGACCTAGTTCCCCACCTCATCGCGACCGGAGGCCTCACATCCTTTGAAAACTCCAGAGGTACGCGGAGATCAGTGCCTCCAAAGAAGACGATGCCTGACTCCTCGTGAAACTTGATAGGAGTCCCAGGATTCCTGTGGCACGTGGAAAGGGAACCTTGGTCTCCCGCCTCAGCTGGAGAGGCGTCCCAATTGCCCTGCCAAGCCTCGAGGAGAATCCCGAGTTGTCCCTCGAAACTAGGCAGGAGTCCTGACGTCGCTGAAGAAACACGTGTGTGGAAGGGCCATACTTGTCGTAACTCGAGAATATACCCCAGGTTCCCGCCGCAACTCGAGAAAAACCATGAGACTTCCCCCTCGCCGCGAGATGAGGCCCGATTCCCCTGCACTGCGTGCAGAGCAATTCTGTGTTGCACATCACACATGAAAGGAGCCTTGATTTCCTTGATGGCACTCCAGAGAAACCCAAGAACACTGTTTCAAGGCTAGAGGGATCCTGAGGTCACTGTAGCAACACGAAAGAGCTCCGTGGACCAAAAATCAACTCGAGATGAGAGGTTAGTCCCTGGCTTCGACTCCAGAGGAAAACCACCTTACCACAAGCACCTCAAGAGGCGGCTTCTCTCAGGTCTAGGTATGTGAGAGGGACCCTGAGTTTGCGGCCTCAAGTGGAATGGACACCGCGATGCCCTGGCTCGAAATAAGGCCGGATATCCCTGCAGTGACTTGAATGCAGGCTCGTCTTGCATCTCCCAAGATGAAAGGATGTCTGAATCCCCTGTGGAGACCACAGAGAAAGACCTAGTTCCCCACCTCATCGCGACCGGAGGCCTCACATCCTTTGAAAATTCCAGAGGTACGCGGAGATCAGTGCCTCCAAAGGAGAAGATGCCTGACTCCTCGGGAAACTTGATAGGAGTCCCAGGATTCCTGTGGCACATGGAAAGGGACCCTTGGTCTCCCGCCTCAGCTGGAGAGGCGTCCCAATTGCCCTGCCAAGCCTCGAGGAGAATCCCGAGTTGTCCCTCGCAACTAGGCAGGAGTCCTGACGTCGCTGAACAAACACGTGGGTGGAAGGGCCATCCCCGTCGTAACTCGAGAATATACCGCAGGTTACCATCTCAACCCGAGAAAAACCATTAGACTTCCCCCTCGCCGCAAAATGAGGTCCGATACCCTGCACTGCGTGCAGAGCAATTCCGTGTTGCACATCACACATGAAAGGAGCCTTGATTTCCTTGATGGCACTCCAGAGAAACCCCAAGAACACTGTTTCAAGGCTGATGGATCCTGAGGTCACTGTAGCAACACGAAAGAGCTCCGTGGACCAAAAATCAACTCGAGATGAGAGGTTAGTCCCTGGCTTCGACTCCAGAGGAATACCACCTTACCACAAGCACCTCAAGAGGAGACTTGTCTCAGCTCTAGGTATGTGAGAGGGACCCTGAGTTTGCGGCCTCAAGTGGAATGGACACCACGATGCCCTGACTCGAAATAAGGCCGGATATCCCTGCAGTGACTTGAATGCAGGCTCGTCTTGCATCTCCCAAGACGAAAGAATGTCTGAATCCCCTGTGGAGACCACAGAGAAAGACCTAGTTCCCCACCTCATGGCGACCGGAGGCCTCACATCCTTTGAAAATTCCAGAGGTATGCAGAGATCAGTGCCTCCAAAGGAGACGATGCCTGACTCCTCGTGAAACTTGATAGGAGTCCCAGGATTCCTGTGGCACGTGGAAAGGGACCCTTTGTCTCCCGCCTCAGCTGGAGAGGCGTCCCAATTGCCCTGCCAAGCCTCGAGGAAATTCCCGAGTTGTCACTCGCAACTAGGCAGGAGTCCTGACGTCACTGAACAAACACGTGGGTGGAAGGGCAATCCCCGTCGTAACTCGAGAATATACCCCTGGTTCCCACCGCAACTCGAGAAAAACCATGAGACTTCCCCCTCGCCGCGAGATGAGGCCCGATTCCCCTGCACTGCGTGCAGAGCAATTCCGTGTTGCACATCACACATGAAAGGAGCCTTGATTTTCTTGATGGCACTCCGGAGAAACCCCAAGAACACTGTTTCAAGGCTAGAGGGATCCTGAGGTCACTGTAGCCACACGAAAGAGCTCCATGGACCAAAATTCAACTCGAGATGAGAGGTTAGTCCCTGGCTTCGACTCCAGAGGAATACCACCTTACCACAAGCACCTCAAGAGGAGGCTTCTCTCAGCTTTAGGTATGTGAGAGGGACCCTGAGTTTGCGGCCTCAAGTGGAATGGACACCGCGATGCCCTGGCTCGAAATAAGGCCGGATATCCCTGCAGTGACTTGAATGCAGGCTCGTCTTGCATCTCCCAAGACGAAAGGATGTCTGAATCCCCTGTGGAGACCACAGAGAAAGACCTAGTTCCCCACCTCATCGCGACCGGAGGCCTCACATCCTTTGAAAACTCCAGAGGTACGCGGAGATCAGTGCCTCCAAAGAAGACGATGCCTGACTCCTCGTGAAACTTGATAGGAGTCCCAGGATTCCTGTGGCACGTGGAAAGGGACCCTTTGTCTCCCGCCTCAGCTGGAGAGGCGTCCCTATTGCCCTGCCAAGCCTCGAGGAGAATCCCGAGTTGTCCCTCGCAACTAGGCAGGAGTCCTGACGTCGCTGAAGAAACACGTGTGTGGAAGGGCCATCCCCGTCGTAACTCGAGAATATACCCCAGGTTCCCGCCGCAACTCGAGAAAAACCATGAGACTTCCCCTTCGCCGCGAGATGAGGCCCGATTCCCCTGCACTGCGTGCAGAGCAATTCCGTGTTGCACATCACACATGAAAGGAGCCTTGATTTCCTTGATGGCACTCCAGAGAAACCCCAAGAACACTGTTTCAAGGTTGAGGGATCCTGAGGTCACTGTAGCAACACGAAAGAGCTCTGTGGACCAAAAATCAACTCGAGATGAGAGGTTAGTCCCTGGCTTCGACTCCAGAGGAATACCACCTTGCCACAAGCACCTCAAGAGGAGGCTTCTCTCAGCTCTATGAATGTGAGAGGGACCCTGAGTTTGCGGCCTCAAGTGGAATGGACACCGCGATGCCCTGACGCGAAATAAGGCCGGATATCCCTGCAGTGACTTGAATGCAGGCTCGTGTTGCATCTCCCAAGACGAAAGGATGTCTGAATCCCCTGTGGAGACCACAGAGAAAGACCTAGTTCCCCACCTCATCGCGACCGGAGGCCTCACATCCTTTGAAAACTCCAGAGGTACGCGGAGATCAGTGCCTCCAAAGGAGACGATGCCTGACTCCTTGTGAAACTTGATAGGAGTCCCAGGATTCCTGTGGCACGTGGAAAGGGACACTTGGTCTCCCGCCTCAGCTGGAGAGGCGTCCCAATTGCCCTGCCAAGCCTCGAGGAGAATCCCGAGTTGTCCCTCGCAACTAGGCAGGAGTCCTGACGTCGCTGAACAAACACGTGGGTGGAAGGGCCATCCCCGTCGTAACTCGAGAATATACCCCAGGTTACCATCGCAACTCGAGAAAAACCATTAGACTTCCCCCTCGCCGCAAAAGGAGGTCCGATACACTGCACTGCGTGCAGAGCAATTCCGTGTTGCACATCACACATGAAAGGAGCCTTGATTTCCTTGATGGCACTCCAGAGAAACCCCAAGAACACTGTTTCAAGGCTGAGGGATCCTGAGGTCACTGTAGCAACAGGAAAGAGCTCCGTGGACCAAAAATCAACTCGAGATGAGAGGTTAGTCCCTGGCTTCGACTCCAGAGGAATACCACCTTACCACAAGCACCTCAAGAGGAGGCTTCTCTCAGCTCTAGGTATGTGAGAGGGACCCTGAGTTTGCGGCCTCAAGTGGAATGGACACCACGATGCCCTGACTCGAAATAAGGCCGGATATCCCTGCAGTGACTTGAATGCAGGCTCGTCTTGCATCTCCCAAGATGAAAGGATGTCTGAATCCCCTGTGGAGACCACAGAGAAAGACCTAGTTCCCCACCTCATGGCGACCGGAGGCCTCACATCCTTTCAAAATTCCAGAGGTATGCGGAGATCAGTGCCTCCAAAGGAGACGATGCCTGACTCCTCGTGAAACTTGATAGGAGTCCCAGGATTCCTGTGGCACGTGGAAAGGGACCCTTTGTCTCCCGCCTCAGCTGGAGAGGCGTCCCAATTGCCCTGCCAAGCCTCGAGGAGATTTCCGAGTTGTCACTCGCAACTAGGCAGGAGTCCTGTCGTCGCTGAACAAACACGTGGGTGGAAGGGCCATCCCCGTCGTAACTCGAGAATATACCCCAGGTTCCCACCGCAACTCGAGAAAAACCATGAGACTTCCCCCTCGCCGCGAGATGAGGCCCGATTCCCCTGCACTGCGTGCAGAGCAATTCCGTGTTGCACATCACACATGAAAGGAGCCTTGATTTTCTTGATGGCACTCCGGAGAAACCCCAAGAACACTGTTTCAAGGCTAGAGGGACCCTGAGGTCACTGTAGCAACACGAAAGAGCTCCGTGGACCAAAAATCAACTCGAGATGAGAGGTTAGTCCCTGGCTTCAACTACAGAGGAATACCAGTTTACCACAAGCACCTCAAGAGAAGGCTTCTCTCAGCTTTAGGTATGTGAGAGGGACCCTGAGTTTGTGGCCTCAAGTGGAATGGAGACCGCGATGCCCTGGCTCGAAATCAGGCCGGATATCCCTGCAGTGACTTGAATGCAGGCTCGTCTTGCATCTCCCAAGACGAAAGGATGTCTGAATCCCCTGTGGAGACCACAGAGAAAGACCTAGTTTCCCACCTCATGGCGACCGGAGGCCTCACATCCTTTGAAAACTCCAGAGGTACGCGGAGATCAGTGCCTCCAAAGAGACGATGCCTGACTCCTCGTGAAACTTGATAGGAGTCCCAGGATTCCTGTGACACGTGGAAAGTGACCCTTCGTCTCCCGGCTCAGCTTGACAGGCGTCCCAATTGCCCTGCCAAGCCTCGAGGAGAATCCCGAGTTGTCCCTCGCAACTAGGCAGGAGTCCTGACGTCGCTGAACAAACACGTGGGTGGAAGGGCCATCCCCGTCGTAACTCGAGAATATACCCCAGGTTCCCGCCGCAACTCGAGAAAAACCATGAGACTTCCCCTTCGCCGCGAGATGAGGCCCGATTCCCCTGCACTGCGTGCAGAGAAATTCCGTGTTGCACATCACACATGAAAGGACCCTTGATTTTCTTGATGGCACTCCAGAGAAACCCCAAGAACACTGTTTCAAGGCTAGAGGGATCCTGAGGTCACTGTAGCCACACGAAAGAGCTCCATGGACCAAAATTCAACTCGAGATGAGAGGTTAGTCCCTGGCTTCGACTCCAGAGGAATACCACCTTACCACAAGCACCTCAAGAGGAGGCTTCTCTCAGCTTTAGGTATGTGAGAGGGACCCTGAGTTTGCGGCCTCAAGTGGAATGGACACCGCGATGCCCTGGCTCGAAATAAGGCCGGATATCCCTGCAGTGACTTGAATGCAGGCTCGTCTTGCATCTCCCAAGACGAAAGGATGTCTGAATCCCCTGTGGAGACCACAGAGAAAGACCTAGTTTCCCACCTCATCGCGACCGGAGGCCTCACATCCTTTGAAAATTCCAGAGGTATGCGGAGATCAGTGCCTCCAAAGAAGACGATGCCTGACTCCTCGTGAAACTTGATAGGAGTCCCAGGATTCCTGTGGCACGTGGAAAGGGACCCTTTGTCTCCCGCCTCAGCTGGAGAGGCGTCCCTATTGCCCTGCCAAGCCTCGAGGAGAATCCCGAGTTGTCCCTCGCAACTAGGCAGGAGTCCTGACGTCGCTGAAGAAACACGTGTGTGGAAGGGCCATCCCCGTCGTAACTCGAGAATATACCCCAGGTTCCCGCCGCAACTCGAGAAAAACCATGAGACTTCCCCTTCGCCGCGAGATGAGGCCCGATTCCCCTGCACTGCGTGCAGAGCAATTCCGTGTTGCACATCACACATGAAAGGAGCCTTGATTTCCTTGATGGCACTCCAGAGAAACCCCAAGAACACTGTTTCAAGGTTGAGGGATCCTGAGGTCACTGTAGCAACACGAAAGAGCTCCGTGGACCAAAAATCAACTCGAGATGAGAGGTTAGTCCCTGGCTTCGACTCCAGAGGAATACCACCTTGCCACAAGCACCTCAAGAGGAGGCTTCTCTCAGCTCTATGAATGTGAGAGGGACCCTGAGTTTGCGGCCTCAAGTGGAATGGACACCGCGATGCCCTGACGCAAAATAAGGCCGGATATCCCTGCAGTGACTTGAATGCAGGCTCGTGTTGCATCTCCCAAGACGAAAGGATGTCTGAATCCCCTGTGGAGACCACAGAGAAAGACCTAGTTCCCCACCTCATCGCGACCGGAGGCCTCACATCCTTTGAAAACTCCAGAGGTACGCAGAGATCAGTGCCTCCAAAGGAGACGATGCCTGACTCCTTGTGAAACTTGATAGGAGTCTCAGGATTCCTGTGGCACGTGGAAAGGGACACTTGGTCTCCCGCCTCAGCTGGAGAGGCGTCCCAATTGCCCTGCCAAGCCTCGAGGAGAATCCCGAGTTGTCCCTCGCAACTAGGCAGGAGTCCTGACGTCGCTGAACAAACACGTGGGTGGAAGGGCCATCCCCGTCGTAACTCGAGAATATACCCCAGGTTACCATCGCAACTCGAGAAAAACCATTAGACTTCCCCCTCGCCGCAAAAGGAGGTCCGATACCCTGCACTGCGTGCAGAGCAATTCCGTGTTGCACATCACACATGAAAGGAGCCTTGATTTCCTTGATGGCACTCCAGAGAAACCCCAAGAACACTGTTTCAAGGCTGAGGGATCCTGAGGTCACTGTAGCAACACGAAAGAGCTCCGTGGACCAAAAATCAACTCGAGATGAGAGGTTAGTCCCTGGCTTCGACTCCAGAGGAATACCACCTTACCACAAGCACCTCAAGAGGAGGCTTCTCTCAGCTCTATGTATGTGAGAGGGACCCTGAGTTTGCGGCCTCAAGTGGAATGGACACCGCGATGCCCTGACGCGAAATAAGGCCGGATATCCCTGCAGTGACTTGAATGCAGGCTCGTCTTGCATCTCCCAAGACGAAAGGATGTCTGAATCCCCTGTGGAAACCACAGAGAATGACCTAGTTCCCCACCTCATCGCGACCGGAGGCCTCACATCCTTTGAAAACTCCAGAGGTACTCGGAGATCAGTGCCTCCAAAGGAGACGATGCCTGACTCCTCGTGAAACTTGATAGGAGTCCCAGGATTCCTGTGGCACGTGGAAAGGGACCCTTGGTCTCCCGCCTCAGCTGGAGAGGCGTCCCAATTGCCCTGCCAAGCCTCGAGGAGAATCCCGAGTTGTCCCTCGCAACTAGGCAGGAGTCCTGCCGTCGCTGAACAAACACGTGGGTGGAAGGGCCATCCCCGTCGTAACTCAACAATATACCCCAGGTTCCCGCCGCAACTCGAGAAAAACCATGAGACTTCCCCCTCGCCGCGAGATGAGGCCCGATTCCCCTGCACTGCGTGCAGAGCAATTCCGTGTTGCACATCACACATGAAAGGAGCCTTGATTTCCTTGATGGCACTCCAGAGAAACCCCAAGAACACTGTTTCAAGGTTGAGGGATCCTCAGGTCACTGTAGCAACAAGAAAGAGCTCCGTGGACCAAAAATCAACTCGAGATGACAGGTTAGTCCCTGGCTTCGACTCCAGAGGAATACCACCTTACCACAAGCACCTCAAGAGAAGGCTTCTCTCAGCTCTAGGTATGTGAGAGGGACCCTGAGTTTGCGGCCTCAAGTGGAATGGACACCGCGATGACCTGACGCGAAATAAGGCCGGATATCCCTGCAGTGACTTGAATGCAGGCTCGTCTTGCATCTCCCAAGACGAAAGGTTCTCTGAATCCCCTGTGGAGACCACAGAGAATGACCTAGTTCCCCACCTCATCGCGACCGGAGGCCTCACATCCTTTGAAAACTCCAGAGGTCCGCGGAGATCAGTGCCTCCAAAGGAGACGATGCCTGACTCCTCGTGAAACTTGATAGGAGTCCCAGGATTCCTGTGGCACGTGGAAAGGGACCCTTGGTCTCCCGCCTCAGCTGGAGAGGCATCCCAATTGCCCTGCCAAGCCTCGAGGAGAATCCCGAGTTGTCCCTCGCAACTAGGCAGGAGTCCTGCCGTCGCTGAACTAACACGTGTGTGGAAAGGCCATCCCCGTCGTAACTCGAGACTATACCGCAGGTTCCCGCCGCAACTCGAGAAAAACCATGAGACTTCCCCCTCACAGCGAGATGAGGCCCGATTCCCCTGCACTGCGTGCAGAGCAATTCTGTGTTGCACATCACACATGAAAGGAGCCTTGATTTCCTTGATGGCACTCCAGAGAAACCCCAAGAACACTGTTTCAAGGTTGAGGGATCCTGAGGTCACTGTAGCAACACGAAAGAGCTCCGTGGACCAAAAATCAACTCGAGATGAGAGGTTAGTCCCTGGCTTCGACTCCAGAGGAATACCACCTTACCACAAGCACCTCAAGAGGAGGCTTCTCTCAGCTCTATATATGTGAGAGGGACCCTGAGTTTGCGGCCTCAAGGGGAATGGACACCGCGATGCCCTGACTCGAAATAAAGCCGGATATCCCTGCAGTGTCTTGAATGCAGGCTCGTCTTGCATCTCCCAAGACGAAAGGATGTCTGAATCCCCTGTGGAGACCACAGAGAAAGACCTAGTTCCCCACCTCATCGCGACCGGAGGCCTCACATCCTTTGAAAACTCCAGAGGTACGCGGAGATCAGTGCCTCCAAAGGAGACGATGCCTGACTCCTCGTGAAACTTGATAGGAGTCCCAGGATTCCTGTGGCACGTGGAAAGGGACCCTTGGTCTCCCGCCTCAGCTGGAGAGGCGTCCCAATTGCCCTGCCAAGCCTCGAGGAGAATCCCGAGTTCTCCCTCGCAACTAGGCAGGAGTCCTGCCGTCGCTGAACAAACACCTGGTTGGAAGGGCCATCCCCGTCGTAACTCGCGAATATACCCCAGGTTCCCACCGCAACTCGAGAAAAACCATGAGACTACCCCCTCGCCGCGAGATGAGGCCCGATTCCCCTGCACTGCGTGCAGAGCAATTCCGTGTTGCACATCACACATGAAAGGAGCCTTGATTTCCTTGATGGCACTCCAGAGAAACCCCAAGAACACTGTTTCAAGGTTGAGGGATCCTGAGGTCACTGTAGCAACAGGAAAGAGCTCCGTGGACCAACAATCAACTCGAGATGAGAGGTTAGTCCCTGGCTTCGACTCCAGAGGAATACCACCTTATCACAAGCACCTCAAGAAGAGGCTTCTCTCAGCTCTAGGTATGTGAGAGGGACCCTAATTTTGCGGCCTAAAGTGGAATGGACACTGCGATGCCCTGACGCGAAATAAGGCTGAATATCCCTGCAGTGACTTGAATGCAGGCTCATCTTGCATCTCCCAAAATCAACGAATGTCTGAATCCCCTGTGGAGACAACAGAGAAAGACCAATTTCCCACCTCACGACGACCAGAGTCCTCACATCCTTTGAAAACTCCAGAGGTACGCGGAGATCAGTGCCTCCAAAGGAGACGATGCCTGACTCCTCGTGAAACATGATAGGAGTCCCAGGATTCCTGTGGCACGTGGAAAGGGACCCTTGGTCTCCCGCCTCAGCTGGAGAGGCGTCCCAATTGCCCTGCCAAGCCTCGAGGAGAATCCCGAGTTGTCCCTCGCAACTAGGCAGGAGTCCTGCCGTCGCTGAACAAACACGTGTGTGGAAGGGCCATCCCCGTCGTAACTCGAGAATATACCCCAGGTTCCCGCCGCAACTCGAGAAAAACCATGAGACTTCCCCCTCGCCGCGAGATGAGGCCTGATTCTCCTGCACTGCCTGAAGAGCAGTTCCGTGTTGCACATCACACATGAAAGGAGCCTTGATTTCCTTGATGGCACTCCAGAGAAACCCCAAGAACACTGTTTCAAGGCTAGAGGGATCCTGAGGTCACTGTAGCAACACGAAAGAGCTCTGTGGACGAAAAATCAACTCGAGATGAGAGGTTAGTCCCTGGCTTCGACTCCAGAGGAATACCACCTTACCACAAGCACCTCAAGAGGAGGCTTCTCTCAGCTCTAGCTATTTGCTGAGTTTGCGGCCTCAAGAGGAATGGACACCGCGATGCCCTGACTCGAAATAAGGCCGGATATCCCTGCAGTGACTTGAATGCAGGCGCATCTTGCATCTCCCAAGACGAAAGGATGTCTGAATCCATTGTGGAGACCTCAGAGAAAGATCCAGTTCCCCACCTCATCGCGACCGGAGGCCTCACATCCTTTGAAAACTCCAGAGGTACGCGGAGATCAGTGCCTCCAAAGGAGACGATGCCTGACTCCTCGTGAAACTTGATAGGAGTCCCAGGATTCCTGTGGCACATGGAAAAGGACCCTTGGTCTCCCGCCTCAGCTGGAGAGGCGTCCCAATTGCCCTGCCAAGCCTCGAGGAGAATCCCGAGTTGTCCCTCGCAACTAGGCAGGAGTCCTGACGTCGCTGAACAATCATGTGGGTGGAAGGGCCATCCCAATCGTAACTCGAGAATATACCCCAGGTTCCCGCCGCAACTCGAGAAAAACCATGAGACTTCCCCCTCGCCACGAGATGAGGCCCGATTCCCCTGCACTGCGTGCAGAGCAATTCTGTGTTGCACATCACACATGAAAGGAGCCTTGGTTTCCTTGGTGGCACTCCAGAGAAAACCCAAGAACACTGTTTCAAGGCTAGAGGGATCCTGAGGTCACTCTAGCAACACGAAAGAGCTCTGTGGACCAAAAATCAACTCGAGATGACAGGTTAGTCCCTGGCTTCGACTCCAGAGGAATACCACCTTTCCACAAGCACCTCAAGAGGAGGCTTCTCTCAGCTCTAGGTATGTGAGAGGGACCCTGAGTTTGCGGCCTCAAGTGGAATGGTCACCGCGATGTCCTGACTCGAAATAAGGCCGGATATCCATGCAGTGACTTGAATGCAGGCTCGTCTTGCATCTCCCAAGACGAAAGGATATCTGAATCCCCTGTGGAGACCACAGAGAATGACCTACTTCCCCACCTCATTGCGAACGGAGGCCTCACATCCTTTGAAAACTTCAGAGGTACGCGGAGATCAGTGCCTCCAAAGGAGACGATGCCTGACTCCTCGTGAAACTTGATAGGAGTCCCAGGATTTCTGTGCACGTGGAAAGGGACCCTTGGTCTCCCGCCTCAGCTGGAGAGGCGTCCCAATTGCCCTGCCAAGCCTCGAGGAGAATCCCGAGTTGTCCGTCGCAACTAGGCAGGAGTCATGCCGTCGCTGAACAAACACGTGTGTGGAAGGGCCATCCCCGTCGTAAATCGAGAATATACCCCAGGTTCCCGCCGCAACTCGAGAAAAACAATGAGACTTCCCCCTCGCTGCGAGATGAGGCCCGATTCCCCTGCACTGCGTGCAGAGCAATTCCGTGTTGCACATCACACATGAAAGGAGCCTTGATTTCCTTGATGGCACTCCAGAGAAACCCCAAGAACACTGTTTCAAGGTTGAGGGATCCTGAGGTCACTGTAGCAACAGGAAAGAGCTCCGTGGACCAACAATCAACTCGAGATGAGAGGTTAGTCCCTGGCTTCGACTCCAGAGGAATACCACCTTATCACAAGCACCTCAAGAAGAGGCTTCTCTCAGCTCTAGCTATGTGCTGAGTTTGCGGCCTCAAGTGGAATGGACACCGCGATGCCCTGACTCGAAATAAGGCCGGATATCCCTGCAGTGACTTGAATGCAGGCTCGTCTTGCATCTCCCAAGACGAAATGATGTCTGAATCACCTGTGTAGACCACAGAGAAAGACCTAGTTCCCCACCTCTTCGCGAACGGAGGCCTCATATACTTTGACAACTCCAGAGGTACGCGGAGATCAGTGCCTCCAAAGGAGACGATGCCTGACTCCTCGTGAAACTTGATAGGAGTCCCAGGATTCCTGTGGCACGTGGAAAGGCACACTTGGTCTCCCGCCTCAGCTGGAGAGGCATCCCAATTGCCCTGCCAAGCCTCGAGGAGAATCCCGAGTTGTCCCTCGCAACTAGGCAAGAGTCCTGACGTCCCTGAACAAACACGTGCGTGGAAGGGCCATCCCCATCGTAATTCGAGAATATACCCCAGGTTCCTGCCGCAACTCGAGAAAAACCATGAGACTTCCCCCTCGCCCCGAGATGAGGGCCGATTCCCCTGCACTGCGTGCAGAGCAATTCCGTGTTGCACATCACACAAGAAAGGAGCCTTGATTTCCTTGATGGCACTCCAGAGAAACCCCAAGAACACTGTTTCAAGGCTAGAGGGATCCTGAGGTCACTGTAGCAACACGAAAGAGCTCCGTGGACCAAGAATCAACTCGAGATGAGAGGTTAGTCCCTGGCTTCGACTCCAGAGGAATACCACCTTACCACAAGCACCTCAAGAGGAGGCTTCTCTCAGCTCTAGATATGTGAGAGGGACCCTGAGTTTGCGGCCTCAAGTGGAATGGACACCGCGATGCCCTGACTCGAAATAAGGCCGGATATCCCTGCAGTGACTTGAATGCAGGCTCGTCTTGCATCTCCCAAAATGAACGAATGTCTGAATCCCCTGTGGAGACCACAGAGAATGACCTAGTTCCCCACTTCATCGCGACCGGATGCCTCATATCCTTTGAAAACTCCAGAGGTACGCGTAGATCAGTGCCTCCAAAGGAGACGATGCCTGACTCCTCGTGAAACTTGATAGGAGTCCCAGGATTCCTGTGGCACGTGGAAAGGGACCCTTGGTCTCCCGCCTCAGCTGTAGAGGCGTCCCAATTGCCCTGCCAAGCCTCGAGGAGAATCCCGAGTTGTCCCACGCAACTAGGCAGTAGTCCTGCCGTCGCTGAACAAACAGGTGGTTGGAAGGGCCATACTCATCGTAACTCGAGAATATACCCCAGGTTCCCGCCGCAACTCGAGAAAAACCATGAGACTTCACCCTCGCGGCGAGATGAGGCCCCATTCCCCTGCACTGCGTGCAGAGCAATGCCGTGTTGCACATCACACATGAAAGGAGCCTTGATTTCCTTGATGGCACTCCAGAGAAACCCCAAGAACATTGTTTCAAGGCTAGCGGGATCCTGAGGTCACTGTAGCAACAGGAATGAGCTCCGTGGACCAACAGTCAACTCGAGATGAGAGGTTAGTCCCTGGTTTCGACTCCAGAGGAATACCACCTTACCACAAGCACCTCAAGAGGAGGCTTCTCTCAGCTCTAGCTATGTGCTGAGTTTGCGGCCTCAAGTGGAATGGACACCGCGATGCCCTGACTCGAAATAAGGTCGGATATCCCTGCAGTGACTTGAATGCAGGCTCGTCTTGCATCTCCCAAGACGAAAGGATGTCTGAATCCCATGTGGAGACCACAGAAAAAGACCTAGTTCCCCACCTCATCGCGACCGGAGGCCTCACATCCTTTGAAAACTCCAGAGGTACGCGGAGATCAGTGCCTCCAAAGGAGACGATGCCTGACTCCTCGTGAAACTTGATAGGAGTCACAGGATTCCTGTGGCACGTGGAAAGGGACCCTTGGTCTTCCGCCTCAGCTGGAGAGGCGTCCCAATTGCCCTGCCAAGCCTCGAGGAGAATACCGAGTTGTCCCTTGCAACTAGGCAGGAGTCCTGACGTCGCTGAACAAACACGTGGGTGCAAGGGCCATCCCCGTCATAACTCGAGAATATACCCCAGGTTCCCGCCGAAACTCGAGAAAAACCATGAGACTTCCCACTCTCCGCGAGATGAGGCCCGATTCCGCTGCACTGCGTGCAGAGCAATCCGTGTTGCACATCACACATGAAAGGAGCCTTGATTTCCTTGATGGCACTCCAGGGAAACCCCAAGAACACTGTTTCAAGACTAGAGGGATCCTGAGGTCACTGTAGCAACACGAAAGAACTCCGTGGACGAAAAATCAACTCAAGATGAGAGGTTAGTCCCTGGCTTCGACTCCAGAGGAATACCACCTTACCACAAGCACCTCAAGAGGAGGCTTCTCTCAGCTTTAGGTATGTGAGAGGTACCCTGAGTTTGCGGCCTCAAGTGGAATGGACACCGCGATGCCCTGACTCGAAATAAGGCAAGATATCTCTGCAGTGAATTGAATGCCGGCTCGTCTTGCATCTCACAAGATGAAAGGATGTTTGAATCCCCTGTGGAGACCACAGAGAAAGACCTAGTTCCCCACCTCATCGCGACAGGAGGCCTCACATCCTTTGAAAACTCCAGAGGTACGCGGAGATCAGTTCCTCCTAAAGGGACGATGCCTGACTCCTCGTGAAACTTGATAGGAGTCCCAAGTTTGCTCTGGCACGTGGAAAGGGACCCTTGGTCTCCCGTCTCAGCTGGAGAGGCGTCCCAATTGCCCTGCCAAGCCTCGAGGAGAATCCCGAGTTGTCCCTCGCAACTAGGCAGGAGTCCTGACGTCCCTGAACAAACACGTGTGTGGAAGGGCCATCCCCGTCGTAACTCAAGAATATACCCCAGGTTCCCATCGCAACTCGAGAAAAACCATGAGACTTCCCCCTCGCCGCAAAATGAGGCCCGAAACCCGGAACTGAGAGCAGAGCAATTCTGTGTTGCACATCACACATGAAAGGAGCCTTGATTTCCTTGATGGCACTCCAGAGAAACCCCAAGAACACTGTTTCAAGGCTAGAGGGATCCTGGGGTCACTGTAGCAACACGAAAGAGCTCCGTGGACCAAAATTCAACTCGAGATGAGAGGTTAGTCCCTGGCTTCGACTCCAGAGGAATAACACCTTACCACAAGCACCTCAAGAGGAGGCTTCTCTCAGCTCTAGGTATGTGAGAGGGACCCTGAGTTTGCGTCCTCAAGTGGAATGGACACCGCGATGCCCTGACGCGAAATAAGGCCGGATATCCCTGCAGTGACTTGAATGCAGGCTCGTCTTGCATCTCCCAAGACGAAAGGATGTCTGAATCCCTTGTGGAGACCACAGAGAAAGAACTAGTTCCCCACCTGATCGCGACAGGAGGCCTCACATCCTTTGAAAACTCCAGAGGTACGCGGAGATCAGTGCCTCCAAAGGAGACGATGCCTGACTCCTCGTGAAACTTGATAGGAGTCCCAGGATTCCTGTGCACGTGGAAAGGGACCCTTGGTCTCCCGCCTCAGCTGGAGAGGCGTCCCAATTGCCCTGCCAAGCCTCGAGGAGAATCCCGAGTTGTCCCTCGCAACTAGGCAGGAGTCCTGCCGTCGCTGAACAAACACGTGGTTGGAAGCGCCATCCCCGTCGTAACTCGAGAATATACCCCATTTCCCGCCGCAACTCAAGAAAAACCATGAGACTTCCCCCTCGCCGCGAGATGAGGCCCGATTCCCCTCCACTGCATGCAGAGCAATTCCGTGTTGCACATCACACATGAAAGGAGCCTTGATTTCCTTGATGGCACTCCAGAGAAACCCCAAGAACACTGTTTCAAGGCTAGAGGGATCCTGAGGTCACTGTAGCAACACGAAAGAGCTCCGTGGACCAACAATCAACTCGAGATGAGAGGTTAGTCCCTGGCTTCGACTCCAGAGGAATACCACCTTGCCACAAGCACCTCAAGAGGAGGCTTCTCTCAGCTCTACCAATGTGCTGAGTTTGCGGTCTCAAGTGGAATGGACACCGCGATGACCTGACTCGAAATAAGGCCGGATATCCCTGCAGTGACTTGAATGCAGGCTCGGCTTGCATCTCCCAAGATGAAAGGATGTCTGAATCCCCTGTGGAGACCACAGAAAAAGACCTAGTTCCCCACCTCATCGCGACCTGAGGCCTCACGTCCTTTGAAAACTCCAGAGGTACGCGGAGATCAGTGCCTCCAAAGGAGACGATGCCTGACTCCTCGTGAAACTTGATAGGAGTCCCAGGATTCCTGTGGCACTTGGAAAGGGACTCTTGGTCTCCCGCCTCAGCTGGAGAGGCGTCCCAATTGCCCTGCAAAGCCTCGAGGAGAATCCCGAGTTGTCCCACGCAACTAGGCAGGAGTCCTGACGTCGCTGAACAAACACGTGGGTGGAAGGGCCATGCTCGTCGTAACTCGAAAATATACCCCAGGTTCCCGCCGCAACTCGAGAAAAACCAAGAGACTTCCCCCTCGCGGCGAGATGAGGCCCGATTCCCCGGCACTGCGTGCAGAGCAATGCCGTGTTGCACATCACACATGAAAGGAGCCTTGATTTCTTTGATGGCACTCCAGAGAAACCCCAAGAACACTGTTTCAAGGCTAGCGGGATCCTGAGGTCACTGTAGCAACAGGCATGAGCTCCGTGGACCAACAATCAACTCGAGATGAGAGGTTAGTCCCTGGTTTCGACTCCAGAGGAATACCACCTTACCACAAGCACCTCAAGAGGAGGCTTCTCTCAGCTCTTCCTATGTGCTGAGTTTGCGGCCTCAAGTGGAATGGACACCGCGATGCCCTGACTCTAAATAAGGCAGGATATCCCTGCAGTGACTTGAATGCAGGCTCGTCTTGCATCTCCCAAGACGAAAAGATGTCTGAATCTCCTGTGGAGACGACAGAGAAAGACCTAATTCCCCACCTCATCGCGACCGGAGGCCTCACATCCTTTGAAAACTTCAGAGGTACGCTGAGATCAGTGCCTCCAAAGGAGACGATGCCTGACTCCTCTTGAAACTTGATAGGAGTCCCAGGATTCCTGTGGCACGTGGAAAGGGACCCTTGGTCTCCCGCCTCAGCTGGAGAGGTGTCCCAATTGCCCTGCCAAGCCTCGAGGAGAATCCCGAGTTATCCCTCGCAACTAGGCAGGAGTCCTGACGTCGCTGAACAAAAACTTGGGTGGAAGGGCCATCCCCGTCGTAACTCGAGAATATACCCCAGGTTCCCACCGCAACTCGAGAAAAACTATGAGACTTCCCTCTCGCCGCGAGATGAGGCCCGATTCCCCTGCACTGCGTGCAGAGCAATTCCGTGTGGCACATCACACATGAAAGGAGCCTTGATTTCCTTGATGGCACTCCAGAGAAACCCCAAAAACACTGTTTCAAGACTGGAGGGATCCTGAGGTCACTGTAGCAGTACGAAAGAGCTCCGTGGACCATGAATCAACTCGAGATGAGAGGTTAGTCCCTGGCTTCGACTCCAGAGGAATACCACCTTACCACAAGCACCTCAAGAGGAGGCTTCTCTCAGCTCTAGGTATTTGAGAGGGACCCTGAGTTTGCGGCCTCAAGTGGAATGGACACCGCGATGCCCTGACGCGGAATAAGGCCGGATATCCCTGCAGTGACTTGAATGCAGGCTCGTCTTGCATCTCCCAAGACGAAAGGATGTCTGAATCCCCTGTGGAGACCACAGAGAATGACCTAGTTCCCCACCTCATCGCGACCGGAGGCCTCACATCCTTTGAAAACTCCAGAGGTACACGGAGATCAGTGCCTCCAAAGGAGACGATGCCTGACTCCTCGTCAAACTTGATAGGAGTCACAGGATTCCTGTGGCACGTGGAAAGGGACGCTTGGTCTCCCGCCTCAGCTGGAGAGGCGTCCCAATTGCCTTGCCAAGCCTCGAGGAGAATCCCGAGTTGTCCCTCACAACTAGGCAGGAGTCCTGACGTCGCTGAACAAACACGTGGGTGGAAGGGCCATCCCCGTCATAACTCGAGAATATACCCCAGGTTCCCGCCACAACTCGAGAAAAACCATGAGACTACCCCCTCGCCGCGAGATGAGGCCCGATTCCCCTGCACTGCGTGCAGAGCAATTCCGTGTTGCACATCAAACATGAAAGGAACCTTGATTTCCTTGATGGCACTCGAGAGAAACCCCAAGAACACTGTTTCAAGGCTAGAGGGATCATGAAGTCACTGTAGCAACACGAAAGAGCTCCGTGGACCAAAAATCAACTCGAGATGAGAGGTTAGTCCCTGGCTTCGACTCCAGAGGAAGACCACCTTACCACAAGCACCTCAAGAGGAGGCTTCTCTCAGCTCTATGTATGTGAGAGGGACCCTGAGTTTGCGGCCTCAAGTGGAATGGACACCGCGATGCCCTGACTCGAAATCAGGCCGGATATCCCTGCAGTGACTTGAATGCAGGCTCTTCTTGCATCTCCCAAGACGAAAGGATGTCTGAATCCCCTGTGGAGACCACAGAGAAAGACCTAGTTCCCCACCTCATCGCGACCGGAGGCCTCACATCCCTTGAAAACTCCAGAGGTATGCGGAGATCAGTGCCTCCAAAGGAGACGATTCCTGACTCCTCGTGAAACTTGATAGGAGTCCCAGGATTCCTGTGGCACGTGGAAAGGGACCCTTCGTTTCCCGCCTCAGCTGGAGAGGCGTCCCAATTGCCCTGCCAAGCCTCGAGGAGAATCCCGAGTTGTCCCTCGCAACTAGGCAGGAGTCCGGACATGGTTGAACAAACACGTGGGTGGAAGGGCCATCCCCGTCGTAACTCGAGAATATACCCCAGGTTCCCATCGCAACTCGAGAAAAACCATGAGACTTCCCCCTCGATGCAAAATAAGGACCGATACCCTGCACTGCGTGCAGAGCAATTCCGTGTTGCACATCACACATGAAAAGAGCCTTGATTTCCTTGATGGCACTCCAGAGAAACCCCAAGAACACTGTTTCAAGGCTAGAGGGATCCTGAGGTCACTGTAGCAACACGAAAGAGCTCCGTGGACCAAAAATCAACTCGAGATGAGAGGTTAGTCCCTGGCTTCGACTCCAGAGGAATACCACCTTACCACAAGCACCTCAAGAGGGGGCTTCTATCAGCTCTATGTATGGAAGAGGCACCCTGAGTTTGCAGCCTCAAGTGGAATGGACACCGCGATGCCCTGACTCGAAATAAGGCCGGATATCCCTGCAGTGACTTGAATGCAGGCTCGTCTTGCATCTCCCAAGACGAAAGGATGTCTGAATCCCCTGTGGAGACCACAGAGAAAGACCTAGTTCCCCACCTCATCGCGACCGGAGGCCTCACATCCTTTGAAAACTCCAGAGGTACGCGGAGATCAGTGCCTCCAAAGGAGACGATGCCTGACTCCTCGTGAAACTTGATAGGAGTCCCAGGATTCCTGTGGCACGTGGAAAGGGACACTTGGTCTCCCGCCTCAGCTGGAGAGGGGTCGCAATTGCCCTGCCAAGCCTCGAGGAGAATCCC
Source organism: Cervus elaphus (assembly GCF_910594005.1). Lineage (NCBI taxonomy): Eukaryota > Metazoa > Chordata > Mammalia > Artiodactyla > Cervidae > Cervus > Cervus elaphus. The sequence goes on along the minus strand of NC_057823.1, from coordinate 532,434 downwards.
GAGTTGTCCCTCGCAACTAGGCAGGAGTCCTGACCTCGCTGAACAAACACGTGGGTGGAAGGGCCATCCCCGTCGTAACTCGAGAATATACCCCAGGTTCCCGCCGCAACTCGAGAAAAACCATGAGACTTCCACCTCGCCGCGTGATGAGGCCCGATTCCCCTGCACTGCGTCCAGAGCAATTCCGTGTTGCACATCACACATGAAAGGAGCCTTGATTTTCTTGATGGCACTCCAGAGAAACCCCAAGAACACTGTTTCAAGGTTGAGGGATCCTGAGGTCACTGTAGCAACACGAAAGAGCTCCCTGGACCAAAAATAAACTCGAGATGAGAGGTTAGTCCCTGGCTTCGACTCCAGAGGAATACCACCTTACCACAAGCACCTCAAGAGGAGGCTTCTCTCAACTCTATGTATGGAAGAGGCACCCTGAGTTTGCGGCCTCAAGTGGAATGGAGACCGTGATGCCCTGACTCGAAATAAGGCCGGATATCCCTGCAGTGACTTGAATGCAGGCTCGTCTTGCATCTCCCAAGACGAAAGGATGTCTGAATCCCCTGTGGAGACAACAGAGAAAGACCTAGTTCCCCACCTCATCGCGACCGGAGGCCTCACATCCTTTGAAAACTCCAGAGGTACGCGGAGATCAGTGTCTCCAAAGGAGACGATGCCTGACTCCTCGTGAAACTTGATAGGAGTCCCAGGATTCCTGTGGCACGTGGAAAGGGACCCTTGGTCTCCCACTTCAGCTGGAGAGGCGTCCCACTTGCCCTGCCAAGCCTCGAGGAGAATCCCGAGTTGTCCCTCGCAACTAGGCAGGAGTCCTGACGTCGCTGAACAAACACGTGGTTGGAAGGGCCATCCCCGTCGTAACTCGAGAATATACCCCAGGTTCCCGCCGCAACTCGAGAAAAACCATGAGACTTCCCCCTCGCCGCGAGATGAGGCCCGATTCCCCTGCACTGCGTGCAGAGCAATTCCGTGTTGCCCATCACACAAGAAAGGAGCCTTGATTTCCTTGATGGCACTCCAGAGAAACCCCAAGAACACTGTTTCAAGGCTAGAGGGATCCTGAGGTCACTGTAGCAACACGAAAGAGCTCCGTGGACCAAAAATCAACTCGAGATGAGAGGTTAGTCCCTGGCTTCGACTCCAGAGGAATACCACCTTACCACAAGCACCTCAAGAGGAGGCTTCTCTCAGCTCTAGCCATGTGAGAGGGACCCTGAGTTTGAGGCCTCAAGTGGAATGGAGACCGCGATGCCCTGACTCGAAGTAAGGCCGGATATCCCTGCAGTGACTTGAATGCAGGCTCGTCTTGCATCTCCCAAAACGAAAGGATGTCTGAATCCCCTGTGGAGACCACAGAGAAAGACCTAGTTCCCCACCTCATCGCGACCGGAGGCCTCACATCCTTTGAAAACTCCAGAGGTACTCGGAGATCAGTTCCTCCAAAGGAGACGATGCCTGACTCCTCGTGAAACTTGATAGGAGTCCCAGGATTCCTGTGGCACGTGGAAAGGGACCCTTGGTCTCCCGCCTCAGCTGGAGAGGGGTCGCAATTGCCCTGCCAAGCCTCGAGGAGAATCCCGAGTTGTCCCTCGCAACTAGGCAGGAGTCCTGACGTCGCTGAACAAAAACGTGGGTGGAAGGGCCATCCCAGTCGTAACTCGAGAATATACCCCAGGTTCCCGCCGCAACTCGAGAAAAACCATGAGACTTCCCCCTCGCCGCGAGATGAGGCCCGATTCCCCTGCACTACGTCCAGAGCAATGCCGTGTTGCACATCACACATGAAAGGAGCCTTGATTACCTTGATGGCACTCCAGAGAAACCCCAAGAACACTGTTTCAAGGTGGAGGGATCCTGAGGTCACTGTAGCAACACGAAAGAGGTCCCTGGACCAAAAATCAACTCGAGATGAGAGGTTAGTCCCTGGCTTCGACTCCAGAGGAATACCACCTTACCACAAGCACCTCAAGAGGAGGCTTCTCTCAGCTCTATGTATGGAAGAGGCACCCTGAGTTTGCGGCCTCAAGTGGAATGGAGACCGCGATGCCCTGACTCGAAATAAGGCCGGATATCCCTGCAGTGATTTGAATGCAGGCTCGTCTTGCATCTCCCAAGATGAAAGGATGTCTGAATCCCCTGTGGAGACCACAGAGAAAGACCTAGTTCCCCACCTCATCGCGACCGGAGGCCTCACATCCTTTGAAAACTCCAGAGGTACGCGCAGATCAGTGCCTCCAAAGGAGACGATGCCTGACTCCTCGTGAAACTTGATAGGAGTCCCAGGATTCCTGTGGCACGTGGAAAGGGACCCTTGGTCTCCCGCCTCAGCTGGAGAGGCGTCCCAATTGCCCTGCCAAGCCTCGAGGAGAATCCCGAGTTGTCCCTCGCAACTAGGCAGGAGTCCTGCCGTCGCTGAACAAACACGTGGTTGGAAGGGCCATCCCCGTCGTAACTCGCGAATATACCCCAGGTTCCCGCCGCAACTCGAGAAAAACCATGAGACTACCCCCTCGCCGCGAGATGAGGCCCCATTCCCCTGCACTGCGTGCAGAGCAATTCCGTGTTGCACATCACACATGAAAGGAGGCTTGATTTCCTTGATGACACTCCAGAGAAACCCCAAGAACACTGTTTCAAGGTTAGAGGGATCCCGAGGTCACTGTAGCAACACGAAAGAGCTCCGTGGAACAAAAATCAACTCGAGATGAGAGGTTAGTCCCTGGCTTCGACTCCAGAGGAATACCACCTTACCACAAGCACCTCAAGAGGAGGCTTCTCTCAGCTCTAGCTATGTGAGAGGGACCCTGAGTTTGCGGCCTCAAGTGGAATGGACACTGCGATGCCCTGATGGGAAATAAGGCCGGATATCCCTGCAGTGACTTGAATGCAGGCTCGTCTTGCATCTCCCAAGACGAAAGGATGTCTGAATCCCCTGTGGAGACCACAGAGAAAGACCTAGTTCCCCACCTCATCGCGACCGGAGGCCTCACATCCTTTGAAAACTCCAGAGGTACTCGGAGATCAGTGCCTCCAAAGGATACGATGCCTGACTCCTCTTGAAACTGGATAGGAGTCCCAGGATTCCTGTGGCACGTGGAAAGGGACCCTTGGTCTCCCGCCTCAGCTGGAGAGGGGTCGCAATTGCCCTGCCAAGCCTCGAGGAGAATCCCGAGTTGTCCCTCGCAACTAGGCAGGAGTCCTGACGTCGCTGAACAAACACGTGGGTGGAAGGGCCATCCCCGTCGTAACTCGCGAATATACCCCAGGTTCCCGCCGCAACTTGAGAAAAACCATGAGACTTCCCCCTCGCCGCGAGATGAGGCCCGATTCCCCTGCACTGCGTGCAGAGCAATTCCGTGTTGCAGATCACACAAGAAAGGAGCCTTGATTTCCTTGATGGCACTCCAGAGAAACCCCAAGAACACTGTTTCAAGGCTGGAGGCATCCTGAGGTCCCTGTAGCAGCACGAAAGAGCTCCGTGGACCATGAATCAACTCGAGATGAGCGGTTAGTCCCTGGCTTCTACTCCAGAGGAATACCACCTTACCACAAGCACCTCAAGAGGAGGCTTCTCTCAGCTCTAGGTATGTGAGAGGGACCCTGAGTTTGCGGCCTCAAGTGGAATGGAGACCGCGATGCCCTGACTCGAAATAAGGCCGGATATCCCTGCAGTGACTTGAATGCAGGCTCGTCTTGCATCTCCCAAGACGAAAGGATGTATGAATCCCCTGTGGAGACCACAGAGAAAGACCTAGTTCCCCATCTCATCGCGACCGGAGGCCTCACATCCTTTGAAAACTCCAGAGGTACGCGGAGATCAGTGCCTCCAAAGGAGACGATGCCTGACTCCTCGTGAAACTTGATAGGAGTCCCAGGATTCCTGTGGCACGTGGAAAGGGACCCTTGGTCTCCCACTTCAGCTGGAGAGGCGTCCCAATTGCCCTGCCAAGCCTCGAGGAGAATCCCGAGTTGTCCCTCGCAACGAGGCAGGAGTCCTGACGTCGCTGAACAAACACGTGGGTGGAAGGGCCATCCCCGTCGTAACTCGCGAATATACCCCAGGTTCCCGCCGCAACTCGAGAAAAACCATGAGACTTCCCCCTCGCCGCGAGATGAGGCCCGATTCCCCTGCACTGCGTGCAGAGCAATTCCGTGTTGCACATCACACATGAAAGGAGCCTTGATTTCCTTGATGGCACTCCAGAGAAACCCCAAGAACACTGTTTCAAGGCTAGAGGGATCCTGAGGTCACAGTAGCAACACGAAAGAGCTCCGTGGACCAAAAATCAACTCGAGATGAGAGGTTAGTCCCTGGCTTCGACTCCAGAGGAATACCCCCTTACCACAAGCACCTCAAGAGGAGGCTTCTCTCAGCTCTAGCTATGTGAGAGGGACCCTGAGTTTGCGGCCTCAAGTGGAATGGAGACCGCGATGCCCTGACTCGAAGTAAGGCCGGATATCCCTGCAGTGACTTGAATGCAGGCTCGTCTTGCATCTCCCAAGACGAAAGGATGTCTGAATCCCCTGTGGAGACCACAGAGAAAGACCTAGTTCCCCACCTCATCGCGACCGGAGGCCTCACATCCTTTGAAAACTCCAGAGGTACGCGCAGATCAGTGCCTCCAAAGGAGACGATGCCTGACTCCTCGTGAAACTTGATAGGAGTCCCAGGATTCCTGTGGCACGTGGAAAGGGACCCTTGGTCTCCCGCCTCAGCTGGAGAGGGGTCGCAATTGCCCTGCCAAGCCTCGAGGAGAATCCCGAGTTGTCCCTCGCAACTAGGCAGGAGTCCTGACGTCGCTGAACAAACACGTGGGTGGAAGGGCCATCCCCGTCGTAACTCGCGAATATACCCCAGGTTCCCGCCGCAACTCGAGAAAAACCATGAGACTTCCCCCTCGCCGCAAGATGAGGCCCGATTCCCCTGCACTGCGTGCAGAGCAATTCCGTGTTGCACATCACACAAGAAAGGAGCCTTGATTTCCTTGATGGCACTCCAGAGAAACCCCAAGAACACTGTTTCAAGGCTAGAGGGATCCTGAGGTCACTGTAGCAACACGAAAGAGCTCCGTGGACCAAAAATCAACTAGAGATGAGAGGTTAGTCCCTGGCTTCGACTCCAGAGGAATACCACCTTACCACAAGCACCTCAAGAGGAGGCTTCTCTCAGCTCTAGGTATTTGAGAGGGACCCTGAGTTTGCGGCCTCAAGTGGAATGGAGACCGCGATGCCCTGACTCGAAATAAGGCCGGATATCCCTGCAGTGACTTGAATGCAGGCTCGTCTTGCATCTCCCAAGACGAAAGGATGTCTGAATCCCCTGTGGAGACCACAGAGAAAGACCTAGTTCCCCACCTCATCGCGACCGGAGGCCTCACATCCTTTGAAAACTCCAGAGGTACTCGGAGATCAGTGCCTCCAAAGGAGACGATGCCTGACTCCTCGTGAAACTTGATAGGAGTCCCAGGATTCCTGTGGCACGTGGAAAGGGACCCTTGGTCTCCCGCCTCAGCTGGAGAGGGGTCGCAATTGCCCTGCCAAGCCTCGAGGAGAATCCCGAGTTGTCCCTCGCAACTAGGCAGGAGTCCTGACGTCGCTGAACAAACACGTGGGTGGAAGGGCCATCCCCGTCGTAACTCGAGAATATACCCCAGGTTCCCGCCGCAACTCGAGAAAAACCATGAGACTTCGCCCTCGCCGCGATGAGGCCCGATTCCCCTGCACTGCGTGCAGAGCAATTCCGTGTTGCACATCACACATGAAAGGAGCCTTGATTTCCTTGATGGCACTCCAGAGAAACCCCAAGAACACTGTTTCAAAGCTAAAGGAATCCTGAGGTCACTGTAGCAACACGAAAGAGCTCCGTGGACCAAAAATCAACTCGAGATGAGAGGTTAGTCCCTGGCTTCGACTCCAGAGGAATACGACCTTACCACAAGAACCTCAAGAGGAGGCTTCTCTCAGCTCTATGTATGGAAGAGGCACCCTGAGTTTGCGGCCTCAAGTGGAATGGAGACCGCGATGCCCTGACTCGAAATAAGGCCGGATATCCCTGCAGTGACTTGAATGCAGGCTCGTCTTGCATCTCCCAAGACGAAACGATGTCTGAATCCCCTGTGGAGACCACAGAGAAAGACCTAGTTCCCCACCTCATCGCGACCGGAGGCCTCACATCCTTTGAAAACTCCAGAGGTACGCGGAGATCAGTGCCTCCAAAGGAGACGATGCCTGACTCCTCGTGAAACTTGATAGGAGTCCCAGGATTCCTGTGGCACGTGGAAAGGGAACCTTGGTCTCCCACTTCAGCTGGAGAGGCGTCCCAATTGCCCTGCGAAGCCTCGAGGAGAATCCCGAGTTGTCCCTCGCAACTAGGCAGGAGTCCTGACGTCGCTGAACAAACAAGTGGTTGAAAGGGCCATCCCCGTCGTAACTCGCGAATATACCCCAGGTTCCGCCGCAACTCGAGAAAAACCATGAGACTTCCCCCTCGCCGCGAGATGAGGCCCGATTCCCCTGCACTGCGTGCAGAGCAATTCCGTGTTGCACATCACACATGAAAGGAGCCTTGATTTCCTTGATGACACTCCAGAGAAACCCCAAGAACACTGTTTCAAGGCTAGAGGGATCCCGAGGTCACTGTAGCAACACGAAAGAGCTCCGTGGAACAAAAATCAACTCGAGATGAGAGGTTAGTCCCTGGCTTCGACTCCAGAGGAATACCACCTTACCACAAGCACCTCAAGAGGAGGCTTCTCTCAGCTCTAGCTATGTGAGAGGGACCCTGAGTTTGCGGCCTCAAGTGGAATGGACACTGCGATGCCCTGATGGGAAATAAGGCCGGATATCCCTGCAGTGACTTGAATGCAGGCTCGTCTTGCATCTCCCAAGACGAAAGGATGTCTGAATCCCCTGTGGAGACCACAGAGAAAGACCTAGTTCCCCACCTCATCGCGACCGGAGGCCTCACATCCTTTGAAAACTCCAGAGGTACGCGGAGATCAGTGCCTCCAAAGGAGACGATGCCTGACTCCTCTTGAAACTTGATAGGAGTCCCAGGATTCCTGTGGCACGTGGAAAGGGACCCTTGGTCTCCCGCCTCAGCTGGAGAGGGGTCGCAATTGCCCTGCCAAGCCTCGAGGAGAATCCCGAGTTGTCCCTCGCAACTAGGCAGGAGTCCTGACGTCGCTGAACAAACACGTGGGTGGAAGGGCCATCCCCGTCGTAACTCGCGAATATACCCCAGGTTCCCGCCGCAACTCGAGAAAAACCATGAGACTTCCCCCTCGCCGCGAGATGAGGCCCGATTCCCCTGCACTGCGTGCAGAGCAATTCCGTGTTGCACATCACACAAGAAAGGAGCCTTGATTTCCTTGATGGCACTCCAGAGAAACCCCAAGAACACTGTTTCAAGGCTGGAGGCATCCTGAGGTCCCTGTAGCAGCACGAAAGAGCTCCGTGGACCATGAATCAACTCGAGATGAGAGGTTAGTCCCTGGCTTCGACTCCAGAGGAATACCACCTTACCACAAGCACCTCAAGAGGAGGCTTCTCTCAGCTCTAGGTATGTGAGAGGGACCCTGAGTTTGCGGCCTCAAGTGGAATGGAGACCGCGATGCCCTGACTCGAAATAAGGCCGGATATCCCTGCAGTGACTTGAATGCAGGCTCGTCTTGCATCTCCCAAGACGAAAGGATGTCTGAATCCCCTGTGGAGACAACAGAGAAAGACCTAGTTCCCCACCTCATGGCGACCGGAGGCCTCACATCCTTTGAAAACTCCAGAGGTACGCGGAGATCAGTGCCTCCAAAGGAGACGATGCCTGACTCCTCGTGAAACTTGATAGGAGTCCCAGGATTCCTGTGGCATGTGGAAAGGGACCCTTGGTCTCCCGCCTCAGCTGGAGAGGGGTCGAAATTGCCCTGCCAAGCCTCGAGGAGAATCCCGAGTTGTCCCTCGCAACTAGGCAGGAGTCCTGACGTCGCTGAACAAACACGTGGGTGGAAGGGCCATCCCCGTCGTAACTCGAGAATATACTCCAGGTTCCCGCCGCAACTCGAGAAAAACCATGAGACTTCGCCCTCGCCGCGATGAGGCCCGATTCCCCTGCACTGCGTGCAGAGCAATTCCGTGTTGCACATCACACATGAAAGGAGCCTTGATTTCCTTGATGGCACTCCAGAGAAACCCCAAGAACACTGTTTCAAGGTTGAGGGATCCTGAGGTCACTGTAGCAACACGAAAGAGCTCCGTGGACCAAAAATCAACTCGAGATGAGAGGTTAGTCCCTGGCTTCGACTCCAGAGGAATACCACCTTACCACAAGAACCTCAAGAGGAGGCTTCTCTCAGCTCTATGTATGGAAGAGGCACCCTGAGTTTGCGGCCTCAAGTGGAATGGACACCGCGATGCCCTGACTCGAAATAAGGCCGGATATCCCTGCAGTGACTTGAATGCAGGCTCGTCTTGCATCTCCCAAGACGAAACGATGTCTGAATCCCCTGTGGAGACCACAGAGAAAGACCTAGTTCCCCACCTCATCGCGACCGAAGGCCTCACATCCTTTGAAAACTCCAGAGGTACGCGGAGATCAGTGCCTCCAAAGGAGACGATGCCTGACTCCTCGTGAAACTTGATAGGAGTCACAGGATTGCTGTGGCACGTGGAAAGGGAACCTTGGTCTCCCACTTCAGCTGGAGAGGCGTCCCAATTGCCCTGCCAAGCCTCGAGGAGAATCCCGAGTTGTCCCTCGCAACTAGGCAGGAGTCCTGACGTCGCTGAACAAACACGTGGTTGGAAGGGCCATCCCCGTCGTAACTCGCGAATATACCCCAGGTTCCGCCGCAACTCGAGAAAAACCATGAGACTTCCCCCTCGCCGCGAGATGAGGCCCGATTCCCCTGCACTGCGTGCAGAGCAATTCCGTGTTGCACATCACACATGAAAGGAGCCTTGATTTCCTTGATGGCACTCCAGAGAAACCCCAAGAACACTGTTTCAAGGCTAGAGGGATCCTGAGGTCACTGTAGCAACACGAAAGAGCTCCGTGGACCAAAAATCAACTCGAGATGAGAGGTTAGTCCCTGGCTTCGACTCCAGAGGAATACCACCTTACCACAAGCACCTCAAGAGGAGGCTTCTCTCAGCTCTAGGTATGTGAGAGGGACCCTGAGTTTGCGGCCTCAAGTGGAATGGACACCGCGATGCCCTGACGCGAAATAAGGCCGGATATCCCTGCAGTGACTTGAATGCAGGCTCGTCTTGCATCTCGCAAGACGAAAGGATGTCTGAATCCCCTGTGGAGACCACAGAGATAGACCTAGTTCTCCACCTCATCGCGACCGGAGGCCTCACATCCTTTGAAAACTCCAGAGGTACGCGGAGATCAGTGCCTCCAAAGGAGACGATGCCTGACTCCTCGTGAAACTTGATAGGAGTCCCAGGATTCCTGTGGCACGAGGAAAGGGACACTTGGTCTCCCGCCTCAGCTGGAGAGGCGTCCCAATTGCCCTGCCAAGCCTCGAGGAGAATCCCGAGTTGACCCTCGCAACTAGGCAAGAGTCCTGACGTCGCTGAACAAACACGTGGGTGGAAGGGCCATCCCCGTCGTAACTCGAGAATATATACAGGTTCCCGCCGCAACTCGAGAAAAAACATGAGACTTCCCCCTCGCCGCGAGATGAGGCCCGATTCCCCTGCACTGCGTGCAGAGCAATTCCGTGTTGCACATCACACATGAAAGGAGCCTTGATTTCCTTGATGGCACTCCAGAGAAACCCCAAGAACACTGTTTCAAGGCTGGAGGCATCCTGAGGTCCCTGTAGCAGCACGAAAGAGCTCCGTGGACCATGAATCAACTCGAGATGAGAGGTTAGTCCCTGGCTTCGACTCCAGAGGAATACCACCTTACCACAAGCACCTCAAGAGGAGGCTTCTCTCAGCTCTAGCCATGTGAGAGGGACCCTGAGTTTGCGGCCTCAAGTGGAATGGACACCGCGATGCCCTGACTCGAAATAAGGCCGGATATCCCTGCAGTGACTTGAATGCAGGCTCGTCTTGCATCTCCCAAGACGAAAGGATGTCTGAATCCCCTGTGGAGACCACAGAGAAAGACCTAGTTCCCCACCTCATCGCGACCGGAGGCCTCACATCCTTTGAAAACTCCAGAGGTACTCGGAGATCAGTGCCTCCAAAGGAGACGATGCCTGACTCCTCGTGAAATTTGATAGGAGTCCCAGGATTCCTGTGGCACGTGGAAAGGGACCCTTGGTCTCCCGCCTCAGCTGGAGAGGGGTCGCAATTGCCCTGCCAAGCCTCGAGGAGAATCCCGAGTTGTCCCTCGCAACTAGGCAGGAGTCCTGACGTCGCTGAACAAACACGTGGGTGGAAGGGCCATCCCCGTCGGAACTCGAGAATATACCCCAGGTTCCCGCCGCAACTCGAGAAAAACCATGAGACTTCCCCCTCGCCGCGAGATGAGGCCCGATTCCCCTGCACTGCGTGCAGAGCAATTCCGTGTTGCACATCACACATGAAAGGAGCCTTGATTTCCTTGATGGAACTCCAGAGAAACCCCAAGAACACTGTTTCAAGGCTAGAGGGATCCTGAGGTCACTGTAGCCACACGAAAGAGCTCCGTGGACCAAAAATCAATTCGAGATGAGAGGTTAGTCCCTGGCTTCGACTCCAGAGGAATACCACCTTACCACAAGCACCTCAAGAGGAGGCTTCTCTCAGCTCTAGGTATGTGAGAGGGACCCTGAGTTTGCGGCCTCAAGTGGAATGGACACCGCGATGCCCTGACGCGAAATAAGGCCGGATATCCCTGCAGTGATTTGAATGCAGGCTCGTCTTGCATCTCCCAAGACGAAAGGATGTCTGAATCCCCTGTGGAGACCACAGAGAAAGACCTAGTTCCCCACCTCATCGCGACCGGAGGCCTCACATCCTTTGAAAACTCCAGAGGTACGCGGAGATCAGTGCCTCCAAAGGAGACGATGCCTGACTCCTCGTGAAACTTGATAGGAGTCCCAGGATTCCTGTGGCACGTGGAAAGGGACCCTTGGTCTCCCGCCTCAGCTGGAGAGGCGTCCCAATTGCCCTGCCAAGCCTCGAGGAGAATCCCGAGTTGTCCCTCGCAACTAGGCAGGAGTCCTGACGTCGCTGAACAAACACGTGGGTGGAAGGGCCATCCCCGTCGTAACTCGAGAATATACCCCAGGTTCCCATCGCAACTCGAGAAAAACCATGAGACTTCCCCCTCGCCGCAAAATAAGGCCCGATACCCTGCACTGCGTGCAGAGCAATTCCGTGTTGCACATCACACATGAAAGGAGCCTTGATTTTCTTGATGGCACTCAAGAGAAACCCCAAGAACACTGTTTCAAGGCTAGAGGGATCCTGAGGTCACTGTAGCAACACGAAAGAGCTCCGTGGACCAAAAGTCAACTCAAGATGAGAGGTTAGTCACTGGCTTCGACTCCAGGGGAATACCACCTTACCACAAGCACTTCAAGAGGAGGCTTCTCTCAGCTCTAGGTATGTGAGAGGGACCCTGATTTTGCGGCCTCAAGTGGAATGGACACTGCGATGCCCTGACGCAAAATAAGGCCGGATATTCCTGCAGTGACTTGAATGCAGGCTCGTCTTGCATCTCCCAAGATGAAAGGATGTCTGAATCCCCTGTGGAGACCGCAGAGAAAAACCTAGTTCCCCACCTCATGGTGCCCGGAGGCCTCACATCCTTTGAAAACTCCAGAGGTACGCGGAGATCAGTGCCTCCAAAGGAGACGATGCCTGACTCCTCGTGAAATTTGATAGGAGTCCCAGGATTCCTGTGGCACGTGGAAAGGGACACTTGGTCTCCCGCCTCAGCTGGAGAGGCGTCCCAATTGCCCTGCCAAGCCTCGAGGAGAATCCCGAGTTGTCCCTCACAACTAGCCAGGAGTCCTGACGTCGCTGAACAAACACGTGTGTTGAAGGGCCATCCCCTCGTAACTCGAGAATATTCCCCAGGTTCCCGCCGCAACTCGAGAAAAACCATGAGACTTCCCCCTCGCCGTGAGATGAGGCCCGATTCCCCTGCACTGCATGCAGAGCAATTCCGTGTTGCACATCACACAAGAAAGGAGCCTTGATTTCCTTGATGGCACTCCAGAGAAACCCCAAGAACACTGTTTCAAGGCTAGAGGGATCCCGAGGTCACTGTAGCAACACGAAAGAGCTCCGTGGACCAAAAATCAACTCGAGATGAGAGGTTAGTCCCTGGCTTCGACTCCAGAGGAATACCACCTTACCACAAGCACCTCAAGAGGAGGCTTCTCTCAGCTCTAGGTATGTGAGAGGGACCCTGAGTTTGCAGCCTTAAGTGGAATGGACACCGCGATGCCCTGACTCGAAATAAGGCCGGATATCCCTGCAGTGACTTGAATGCAGGCTCGTCTTGCATCTCCCAAGACGAAAGGATGTCTGAATCCCCTGTGGAGACCACAGAGAAAGACCTAGTTCCCCACCTCATCGCGACCGGAGGCCTCACATCCTTTGAAAACTCCAGAGGTACGCAGAGATCAGTGCCTCCAAAGGAGACGATGCCTGACTCGTCTGAAACTTGATAGGAGTCCCAGGATTCCTGTGGCACGTGGAAAGGGACCCTTGGTCTCCCGCCTCAGCAGGAGAGGTGTCCCAATTGCCCTGCCAAGCCTCGAGGAGAACCCCTAGTTGTCCCTCGCAACTAGGCAGGAGTCCTGATGTCGCTGAAGAAACACGTGAGTGGAAGGGACATCCCCATCGTAACTCGAGAATATACCCCAGGTTCCCGCCGCAACTCGAGAAAAACCATGAGACTTCTCACTCGCCGCGAGATGAGGCCCGATTCCCCTGCACTGCGTGCAGAGCTATTTGGTGTTGCACATCACACATGAAAGGAGCCTTGATTTCCTTGATGGCACTCCAGAGAAACCCCAAGAACACTGTTTCAAGGCTAGAGGGATCCTGAGGTCACTGTAGCAACACGAAAGAGCTCCGTGGACCAAAAATCAACTCGAGATGAGAGGTTAGTCCCTGGCTTCGACTCCAGATGAATACCACCTTACCACAAGCACCTCAAGAGGAGGCTTCTCTCAGCTCTAGGTATGTGAGAGGGACCCTGAGTTTGCAGACTTAAGTGGAATGGACACCGCGATGCCCTGACTCGAAATAAGGCCGGATATCCCTGCAGTGACTTGAATGCAGGCTCGTCTTGCATCTCCCAAGACGAAAGGATGTCTGAATCCCCTGTGGAGACCACAGAGAAAGACCTAGTTCCCCACCTCATCGCGACCGGAGGCCTCACATCCTTTGAAAACTCCAGAGGTACGCAGAGATCAGTGCCTCCAAAGGAGACGATGCCTGACTCGTCTGAAACTTGATAGGAGTCCCAGGATTCCTGTGGCACATGGAAAGGGACCCTTGGTCTCCCGCCTCAGCTGGAGAGGCGTCCCAATTGCCCTGCCAAGCCTCGAGGAGAATCGCAAGTTGTCCCTCGCAACTAGGCAGGAGTCCTGACGTCGCTGAACAAACACGTGGGTGGAAGGGCCATCCCCGTCATAACTCAAGAATATACCCCAGGTTCCCGCTGCAACTCGAGAAAAACCATGAGACTTCCCCCTCGTCGCGAGATGAGGCCCGATTCCCCTACAGTGCGTGCAGAGTAATTCCGTGTTGCACACCACACATGACAGGAGCCTTGATTTCCTTCATGGCAATCCAGAGAAACCCCAAGAACACTGTTTCCAGGCTAAAGGTATCCTGAGGTCACTGAGGCAACACGAAAGAGCTCCGTGGACAAAAATCAACTCGAGATGAGAGGTTAGTCGCTGGCTTCGACTCCAGAGGAATACCACCTTACCACAAGCACCTCAAGAGGAGGCTTCTCTCAGCTCTAGGTATGTGAGAGGGACCCTGAGTTTGCGGCCTCAAGTGGAATGTACACCGCGATGCCCTTACTCGAAATAAGGCCGAATATCCCTGCAGTGACTTGAATGCAGGCTCGTCTTGCATCTCCCAAGATGAAAGGATGTCTGAATCCCCTGTGGAGACCACAGAGAATGACCTAGTTTCCCACCTCATGGCGCCCGGAGGCCTCACATCCTTTGAAAACTCCAGAGGTACGCGGAGATCAGTGCCTCCAAAGGAGACGATTCCTGACTCCTCGTGAAACTTGATAGGAGTCCCAGGATTCCTGTGGCACGTGGAAAGGGACCCTTGGTCTCCCGCCTCAGCTGGAGAGGCGTCCCAATTGCCCTGCCAAGCCTCGAGGAGAACCTCGAGTTGTCCCTCGCAACTAGGCAGGAGTCCTGATGTCGCTGAACAAACACGTGAGTGGAAGGGACATCCCCATCGTAACTCGAGAATATACCCCAGGTTCCCGCCGCAACTCGTGAAAAACAATGAGACTTCCCCCTCGCCGCGAGATGAGGCCCGATTCCCCTGCACTGCGTGCAGAGCAATTTGGTGTTGCACATCACACAGGAAAGGAGCCTTGATTTCCTTGATGGCACTCCAGAGAAACCCCAAGAACACTGTTTCAAGGCTAGAGGGATCCTGAGGTCACTGTAGCAACACGAAAGAGCTCCGTGGCCCAAAAATCAACTAGAGATGAGAGGTTAGTCCCTGGCTTCGACTCCAGAGGAATACCACCTTACCACAAGCACCTCAAGAGGAGGCTTCTCTCAGCTCTAGGTATGTGAGAGGGACCCTGAGTTTGCGGCCTCAAGTGGAATGGACACCGCGATGCCCTGACTCGAAATAAGGCCGGATATCCCTGCAGTGCCTTGAATGCAGGCTCGTCTTGCATCTCCCAAGACGAAAGGATGTCTGAATCCCCTGTGGAGACCACAGAGAAAGACCTAGTTCCCCACCTCATCGCGACCGGAGGCCTCACATCCTTTGAAAACTCCAGAGGTACGCGGAGATCAGTGCCTCAAAAGGAGACGATGCCTGACTCCTCGTGAAACTTGATAGGATTCCCAGAATTCCTGTGGCACGTAGATAGGGACCCTTGGTCTCCCGCCTCAGCTGGAGAGGCGTCGCAATTGCCCTGCCAAGCCTCGAGGAGAATCCCGAGTTGTCCCTCGCAACTAGGCAGGAGTCCTGACGTCGCTGAACAAACACGTGTGTGGAAGGGCCATCCCCGTCGTAACTCGAGAATATACCCCAGGTTCCCGCCGCAACTCGAGAAAAACCATGAGACTTTCCCCTCGCTGCGAGATGAGGCCCGATTCCCCTGCACTGCGTGCAGAGCAATTCCGTGTTGCACATCACACATGAAAGGAGCCTTGATTTCCTTGATGGCACTCCAGAGAAACCCCAAGAACACTGTTTCAAGGCTAGAGGGATCCTGAGGTCACTGTAGCAACACGAAAGAGCTTCGTGGACCAAAAATCAACTCGAGATGAGAGGTTAGTCCCTGGCTTCGACTCCAGAGGAATACCACCTTACCACAAGCACCTCAAGAGGAGGCTTCTCTCAGCTCTAGGTATGTGAGAGGGACCCTGAGTTTGCGGCCTCAAGTGGAATGGACACCGCGATGCCCTGACTCGAAATAAGGCCGGATATCCCTGCAGTGACTTGAATGCAGGCTCGTCTTGCATCTCCCAAGACGAAAGGGTGTCTGAATCCCCTGTGGAGACCACAGAGAAAGACCTAGTTCCCCACTTCATCGCGACCGGAGGCCTCACATCCTTTGAAAACTCCAGGGGTACGCGGTGATCAGTGCCTCCAAAGGAGACGATGCCTGACTCCTCGTGAAAATTGATAGGAGTCCCAGGATTCCTGTGGCACGTGGAAAGGGACACTTGGTCTCCCGCCTCAGCTGGAGAGGCGTCCCAATTGCCCTGCCAAGCCTCGAGGAGAATCCCGAGTTGTCCCTCGCAACTAGGCAGGAGTCCTGACGTCGCTGAACAAACACGTGGGTGGAAGGGCCATCCCCGTCGTAACTCGAGAATATACCCCTGGTCCCCGCCGCAACTCGAGAAAAACCATGAGACTTCGCCCTCGCCGCGAGATGAGGCCCGATTCCCCTGCACTGCGTGCAGAGCAATTCCGTGTTGCACATCACACATGAAAGGAGCCTTGATTTCCTTGATGGCACTCCAGAGAAACCCCAAGAACACTGTTTCAAGGCTAGAGGGATCCTGAGGTCACTGTAGCCACACGAAAGAGCTCCGTGGACCAAAAATCAATTCGAGATGAGAGGTTAGTCCCTGGCTTCGACTCCAGAGGAATACCACCTTACCACAAGCACCTCAAGAGGAGGCTTCTCTCAGCTCTAGGTATGTGAGAGGGACCCTGAGTTTGCGGCCTCAAGTGGAATGGACACCGCGATGCCCTGACGCGAAATAAGGCCGGATATCCCTGCAGTGATTTGAATGCAGGCTCGTCTTGCATCTCCCAAGACGAAAGGATGTCTGAATCCCCTGTGGAGACCACAGAGAAAGACCTAGTTCCCCACCTCATCGCGACCGGAGGCCTCACATCCTTTGAAAACTCCAGAGGTACGCGGAGATCAGTGCCTCAAAAGGAGACGATGCCTGACTCCTCGTGAAACTTGATAGGAGTCCCAGGATTCCTGTGGCACGTGGAAAGGGACCCTTGGTCTCCCGCCTCAGCTGGAGAGGCGTCCCAATTGCCCTGCCAAGCCTCGAGGAGAATCCCGAGTTGTCCCTCGCAAATAGGCAGAAGTCCTGACGTCGCTGAACAAACACGTGGGTGGAAGGGCCATCCCCGTCGTAACTCGAGAATATACCCCAGGTTCCCATCGCAACTCGAGAGAAACCATGAGACTTCCCCCTCGCCGCAAAATAAGGCCCGATACCCTGCACTGCGTGCAGAGCAATTCCGTGTTGCACATCACACATGAAAGGAGCCTTGATTTTCTTGATGGCACTCAAGAGAAACCCCAAGAACACTGTTTCAAGGCTCGAGGGATCCTGAGGTCACTGTAGCAACACGAAAGAGCTCCGTGGACCAAAAAACAACTCGAGATGAGAGGTTAGTCCCTGGCTTCGACTCCAGAGGAATACCACCTTACCACAAGCACCTCAAGAGGAGGCTTCTCTCAGCTCTAGGTATGTGAGAGGGACCCTGAGTTTGCGGCCTCAAGTGGAATGGACACCGCGATGCCCTGACTCGAAATAAGGCCGGATATCCCTGCAGTGACTTGAATGCAGGCTCGTCTTGCATCTCCCAAGACGAAAGGGTGTCTGAATCCCCTGTGGAGACCACAGAGAAAGACCTAGTTCCCCACTTCATCGCGACCGGAGGCCTCACATCCTTTGAAAACTCCAGGGGTACGCGGTGATCAGTGCCTCCAAAGGAGACGATGCCTGACTCCTCGTGAAACTTGATAGGAGTCCCAGGATTCCTGTGGCACGTGGAAAGGGACACTTGGTCTCCCGCCTCAGCTGGAGAGGCCTCCCAATGGCCCTGCCAAGCCTCGAATAGAATCCCGAGTTGTCCCTCGCAACTAGGCAGGAGTCCTGACGTCGCTGAACAAGCACGTGTGTGGAAGGGCCTTCCCCGTCGTAACTCGAGAATATACCCCAGGTTCCCGCCGCAACTCGAGAAAAACCATGAGACTTCCCCCTCGCCGTGAGATGAGGCCCGATTCCCCTGCACTGCATGCAGAGCAATTCCGTGTTGCACATCAAACAAGAAAGGAGCCTTGATTTCCTTGATGGCACTCCAGAGAAACTCCAAGAACAATGTTTGAAGGCTAGAGGGATCCCGAGGTCACTGTAGCAACACGAAAGAGCTCCGTGGACCAAAAATCAACTCGAGATGAGAGGTTAGTCCCTGGCTTCGACTCCAGAGGAATACCACCTTACCACAAGCACCTCAAGAGGAGGCTTCTCTCAGCTCTAGGTATGTGAGAGGGACCCTGAGTTTGCAGCCTTAAGTGGAATGGACACCGCGATGCCCTGACTCGAAATAAGGCCGGATATCCCTGCAGTGACTTGTATGCAGGCTCGTCTTGCATCTCCCAAGACGAAAGGATGTCTGAATCCCCTGTGGAGACCATAGAGAAAGACCTAGTTCCCCACCTCATCGCGACCGGAGGCCTCACATCCTTTGAAAACTCCAGAGGTACGCAGAGATCAGTGCCTCCAAAGGAGACGATGCCTGACTCGTCTGAAACTTGATAGGAGTCCCAGGATTCCTGTGGCACGTGGAAAGGGACCCTTGGTCTCCCGACTCAGCTGGAGAGGCGTCCCAATTGCCCTGCCAAGCCTCGAGGAGAACCCCGAGTTGTCCCTCGCAACTAGGCAGGAGTCCTGACGTCGGTGAAGAAACACGTGGGTGGAAGGGACATCCCCATCGTAACTCGAGAATATACCCCAGGTTCCCGCCGCAACTCGAGAAAAACCATGAGACTTCTCACTTGCCCCGAGATGAGGCCCGATTCCCCAGCACTGCGTGCAGAGCTATTTGGTGTTGCACATCACACATGACAGGAGCCTTGATTTCCTTGATGGCACTCCAGAGAAACCCCAAGAACACTGTTTCCAGGCTAAAGGTATCCTGAGGTCACTGAGGCAACACGAAAGAGCCCCGGGACAAAAATCAACTCGAGATGAGAGGTTAGTCGCTGGCTTCGACTCCAGAGGAATACCACCTTACCACAAGCACCTCAAGAGGAGGCTTCTCTCAGCTCTAGGTATGTGAGAGGGACCCTGAGTTTGCGGCCTCAAGTGGAATGTACACCGCGATGCCCTTACTCGAAATAAGGCCGAATATCCCTGCAGTGACTTGAATGCAGGCTCGTCTTGCATCTCCCAAGATGAAAGGATGTCTGAATCCCCTGTGGAGACCACAGAGAATGACCTAGTTTCCCACCTCATGGCGCCCGGAGGCCTCACATCCTTTGAAAACTCCAGAGGTACGCGGAGATCAGTGCCTCCAAAGGAGACGATTCCTGACTCCTCGTGAAACTTGATAGGAGTCCCAGGATTCCTGTGGCACGTGGAAAGGGACCCTTGGTCTCCCGCCTCAGCTGGAGAGGCGTCCCAATTGCCCTGCCAAGCCTCGAGGATAACCCCGAGTTGTCCCTCGCAACTAGGCAGGAGTCCTGATGTCGCTGAACAAACACGTGACTGGAAGGGACATCCCCATCGTAACTCGAGAATATACCCCAGGTTCCCGCCGCAACTCGTGAAAAACAATGAGACTTCCCCCTCGCCGCGAGATGAGGCCCGATTCCCCTGCACTGCGTGCAGAGCAATTTGGTGTTGCACATCACACAGGAAAGGAGCCTTGATTTCCTTGATGGCACTCCAGAGAAACCCCAAGAACACTGTTTCAAGGCTAGAGGGATCCTGAGGTCACTGTAGCAACACGAAAGAGCTCCGTGGCCCAAAAATCAACTAGAGATGAGAGGTTAGTCCCTGGCTTCGACTCCAGAGGAATACCACCTTACCACAAGCACCTCAAGAGGAGGCTTCTCTCAGCTCTAGGTATGTGAGAGGGACCCTGAGTTTGCGGCCTCAAGTGGAATGGACACCGCGATGCCCTGACTCGAAATAAGGCCGGATATCCCTGCAGTGCCTTGAATGCAGGCTCGTCTTGCATCTCCCAAGACGAAAGGATGTCTGAATCCCCTGTGGAGACCACAGAGAAAGACCTAGTTCCCCACCTCATCGCGACCGGAGGCCTCACATCCTTTGAAAACTCCAGAGGTACGCGGAGATCAGTGCCTCAAAAGGAGACGATGCCTGACTCCTCGTGAAACTTGATAGGATTCCCAGAATTCCTGTGGCACGTAGAAAGGGACCCTTGGTCTCCCGCCTCAGCTGGAGAGGCGTCCCAATTGCCCTGCCAAGCCTCGAGGAGAATCCCGAGTTGTCCCTCGCAACTAGGCAGGAGTCCTGACGTCGCTGAACAAACACGTTGGTGGAAGGGCCATCCCCGTCGTAACTCGAGAATATACCCCAGGTTCCCGCCGCAACTCGAGAAAAACCATGAGACTTCCCCCTCGCCGTGAGATGAGGCCCGATTCTCCTGCACTGCATGCAGAGCAATTCCGTGTTGCACATCAAACAAGAAAGGAGCCTTGATTTCCTTGATGGCACTCCAGAGAAACCCCAAGGACACTGTTTCAAGGCTAGAGGGATCCTGAGGTCACTGTAGCAACACGAAAGAGCTCCGTGGACCAAAAATCAACTCGAGATGAGAGGTTAGTCCCTGGCTTCGACTCCAGAGGAATACCACCTTACCACAAGCACCTCAAGAGGAGGCTTCTCTCAGCTCTAGGTATGTGAGAGGGACCCTGAGTTTGCAGCCTCAAATGGAATGGACACCGCGATGGTCTGGCTCGAAATAAGGCAGGATATCCCTGCAGTGACTTGAATGCAGGCTCGTCTTGCATCTCCCAAGACGAAAGGATGTCTGAATCCCCTGTGGAGACCACAGAGAAAGACCTAGTTCCCCACCTCATCGCGACCAGAGGCCTCATATCCTTTGAAAATTCCAGAGGTACGCGGAGATCAGTGCCTCCAAAGGAGACGATGCCTGACTCCTCGTGAAACTTGATAGGAGTCCCAGGATTCCTGTGCACGTGGATAGGGACCCTTGGTCTCCCGCCTCAGCTGGAGAGGCGTCCCAATTGCCCTGCCAAGCCTCGAGGAGAATCCCGAGTTGTCCCTCGCAACTAGGCAGGAGTCCTGCCGTCGCTGAACAAACACGTGTGTGGAAGGGTCATACCCGTCGTAACTCGAGAATATAACCCAGGTTCCCGACGCAACTCGAGAAAAACCATGAGACTTCCCCCTCGCCGCGAGATGAGGCCCGATTCCCCTGGACTGCGTGCAGAGCAATTCCGTGTTGCACATCACACATGAAAGGAGCCTTGATTTCCTTGATGGCACTCCAGAGAAACCCCAAGAACACTGTTTCAAGGCTAGAGGGATCCTGAGGTCACTGTAGCAACACGAAAGAGCTCCGTGGACCAAAAATCAACTCGAGATGAGAGGTTAGTCCCTGGCTTCGACTCCAGAGGAATACCACCTTACCACAAGCACCTCAAGAGGAGGCTTCTCTCAGCTCTAGGTATGTGAGAGGGACCCTGAGTTTGCGGCCTCAAGTGGAATGGAGACCGCGATGCCCTGACTCGAAATAAGGCCGGATATCCCTGCAGTGACTTGAATGCAGGCTCGTCTTGCATCTCCCAAGATGAAAGGATGTCTGAATCCCCTGTGGAGACCACAGAGAAAGACCTAGTTCCCCACCTCATCGCGACCGGAGGCCTCACATCCTTTGAAAACTCCAGAGGTACGCGGAGATCAGTGCCTCCAAAGGAGACGATGCCTGACTCCTCGTGAAACTTGATAGGAGTCCCAGGATTCCTGTGGCACGTGGAAAGGGACCCTTGGTCTCCCGCCTCAGCTGGAGAGGCGTCGCAATTGCCCTGCCAAGCCTCGAGGAGAATCCCGAGTTGTCCCTCGCAACTAGGCAGGAGTCCTGACGTCGCTGAACAAACACGTGGGTGGAAGGGCCATCCCCGTCGTAACTCGAGAATATACCCCAGGTTCCCGCCGCAACTCGAGAAAAACCATGAGACTTCCGCCTCGCCGCGAGATGAGGCCCGATTCCACTGCACTGCGTGCAGAGCAATTCCGTGTTGCACATCACACATGAAAGGAGCCTTGATTTCCTTGATGGCACTCCAGAGAAACCCCAAGAACACTGTTTCAAGGGTGGAGGGATCCTGAGGTCCCTGTAGCAGCACGAAAGTGCTCCGTGGACCATGAATCAACTCGAGATGAGAGGTTAGTCCCTGGCTTCGACTCCAGAGGAATACCACCTTACCACAAGCACCTCAAGAGGAGGCTTCTCTCAGCTCTATGTATGTGAGAGGGACCCTGAGTTTGCGGCCTCAAGTGGAATGGACACCGCGATGCCCTGACTCGAAATAAGGCCGGATATCCCTGCAGTGACTTGAATGCAGGCTCGTCTTGCATCTCCCAAGATGAAAGGATGTCTGAATCCCCTGTGGAGACCACAGAGAAAGACCTAGTTCCCCACCTCATCGCGACCGGAGGCCTCACATCCTTTGAAAACTCCAGAGGTACGCGGAGATCAGTGCCTCCAAAGGAGACGATGCCTGACTCCTCGTGAAACTTGATAGGAGTCCCAGGATTCCTGTGGCACGTGGAAAGGGACCCTTGGTCTCCCGCCTCAGCTGGAGAGGCGTCGCAATTGCCCTGCCAAGCCTCGAGGAGAATCCCGAGTTGTCCCTCGCAACTAGGCATGAGTCCTGACGTCGCTGAACAAACACGTGGGTGGAAGGGCCATCCCCGTCGTAACTCGAGAATATACCCCAGGTTCCCGCCGCAACTCGAGAAAAACCATGAGACTTCCCCCTCGCCGCGAGATGAGGCCCGATTCCCCTGCACTGCGTGCAGAGCAATTCCGTGTTGCACATCACACATGAAAGGTGCCTTGATTTCCTTGATGGCACTCCAGAGAAACCCCAAGAACACTGTTTCAAGGTTGAGGGATCCTGAGGTCACTGTAGCAACACGAAAGAGCTCCGTGGACCAAAAATCAACTCGAGATGAGAGGTTAGTCCCTGGCTTCGACTCCAGAGGAATACCACCGTACCACAAGCACCTCAAGAGGAGGCTTCTCTCAGCTCTATGTATGTGAGAGGGACCCTGAGTTTGCGGCCTCAAGTGGAATGGACACCGCGATGCCCTGACTCGAAATAAGGCCGGATATCCCTGCAGTGCCTTGAATGCAGGCTCGTCTTGCATCTCCCAAGACGAAAGGATGTCTGAATCCCCTGTGGAGACCACAGAGAAAGACCTAGTTCCCCACCTCATCGCGACCGGAGGCCTCACATCCTTTGAAAACTCCAGAGGTACGCGGAGATCAGTGCCTCAAAAGGGGACGATGCCTGATCCTCGTGAAACTTGATAGGATTCCCAGAATTCCTGTGGCACGTAGAAAGGGACCCTTGGTCTCCCGCCTCAGCTGGAGAGGCGTCCCAATTGCCCTGCCAAGCCTCGAGGAGAATCCCGAGTTGTCCCTCGCAACTAGGTAGGAGTCCTGACGTCGCTGAACAAACACGTTGGTGGAAGGGCCATCCCCGTCGTAACTCGAGAATATACACCAGGTTCCCGCCGCAACTCGAGAAAAACCATGAGACTTCCCCCTCGCCGTGAGATGAGGCCCGATTCCCCTGCACTGCATGCAGAGCAATTCCGTGTTGCACATCAAACAAGAAAGGAGCCTTGATTTCCTTGATGGCACTCCAGAGAAACCCCAAGGACACTGTTTCAAGGCTAGAGGGATCCTGAGGTCACTGTAGCAACACGAAAGAGCTCCGTGGACCAAAAATCAACTCGAGATGAGAGGTTAGTCCCTGGCTTCGACTCCAGAGGAATACCACCTTACCACAAGCACCTCAAGAGGAGGCTTCTCTCAGCTCTAGGTATGTGAGAGGGACCCTGAGTTTGCGGCCTCAAATGGAATGGACACCGCGATGGTCTGGCTCGAAATAAGGCAGGATATCCCTGCAGTGACTTGAATGCAGGCTCGTCTTGCATCTCCCAAGACGAAAGGATGTCTGAATCCCCTGTGGAGACCACAGAGAAAGACCTAGTTCCCCACCTCATCGCGACCGGAGGCCTCACATCCTTTGAAAACTCCAGAGGTACGCGGAGATCAGTGCCTCCAAAGGAGACGATGCCTGACTCCTCGTGAAACTTGATAGGAGTCCCAGGATTCCTGTGGCACGTGGAAAGGGACCCTTGGTCTCCCGCCTCAGCTGGAGAGGCGTCCCAATTGCCCTGCCAAGCCTCGAGGAGAATCCCGAGTTGTCCCTCGCAAATAGGCAGAAGTCCTGACGTCGCTGAACAAACACGTGGGTGGAAGGGCCATCCCCGTCGTAACTCGAGAATATACCCCAGGTTCCCATCGCAACTCGAGAAAAACCATGAGACTTCCCCCTCGCCGCAAAATAAGGCCCGATACCCTGCACTGCGTGCAGAGCAATTCCGTGTTGCACATCACACATGAAAGGAGCCTTGATTTTCTTGATGGCACTCAAGAGAAACCCCAAGAACACTGTTTCAAGGCTAGAGGGATCCTGAGGTCACTGTAGCAACACGAAAGAGCTCCGTGGACCAAAAGTCAACTCAAGATGAGAGGTTAGTCACTGGCTTCGACTCCAGGGGAATACCACCTTACCACAAGCACTTCAAGAGGAGGCTTCTCTCAGCTCTAGGTATGTGAGAGGGACCCTGATTTTGCGGCCTCAAGTGGAATGGACACTGCGATGCCCTGACGCAAAATAAGGCCGGATATTCCTGCAGTGACTTGAATGCAGGCTCGTCTTGCATCTCCCAAGATGAAAGGATCTCTGAATCCCCTGTGGAGACCGCAGAGAAAAACCTAGTTCCCCACCTCATGGCGCCCGGAGGCCTCACATCCTTTGAAAACTCCAGAGGTACGCGGAGATCAGTGCCTCCAAAGGAGACGATGCCTGACTCCTCGTGAAACTTGATAGGAGTCCCAGGATTCCTGTGGCACGTGGAAAGGGACACTTGGTCTCCCGCCTCAGCTGGAGAGGCGTCCCAATTGCCCTGCCAAGCCTCGAGGAGAATCCCGAGTTGTCCCTCACAACTAGGCAGGAGTCCTGACGTCGCTGAACAAACACGTGTGTTGAAGGGCCATCCCCTCGTAACTCGAGAATATTCCCCAGGTTCCCGCCGCAACTCGAGAAAAACCATGAGACTTCCCCCTCGCCGTGAGATGAGGCCCGATTCCCCTGCACTGCATGCAGAGCAATTCCGTGTTGCACATCAAACAAGAAAGGAGCCTTGATTTCCTTGATGGCACTCCAGAGAAACCCCAAGAACACTGTTTCAAGGCTAGAGGGATCCCGAGGTCACTGTAGCAACACGAAAGAGCTCCGTGGACCAAAAATCAACTCGAGATGAGAGGTTAGTCCCTGGCTTCGACTCCAGAGGAATACCACCTTACCACAAGCACCTCAAGAGGAGGCTTCTCTCAGCTCTAGGTATGTGAGAGGGACCCTGAGTTTGCAGCCTTAAGTGGAATGGACACCGCGATGCCCTGACTCGAAATAAGGCCGGATATCCCTGCAGTGACTTGTATGCAGGCTCGTCTTGCATCTCCCAAGAAGAAAGGATGTCTGAATCCCCTGTGGAGACCATAGAGAAAGACCTAGTTCCCCACCTCA
This sequence comes from Cervus elaphus, assembly GCF_910594005.1. Classification (NCBI taxonomy): domain Eukaryota; kingdom Metazoa; phylum Chordata; class Mammalia; order Artiodactyla; family Cervidae; genus Cervus; species Cervus elaphus. The sequence goes on along the minus strand of NC_057823.1, from coordinate 507,185 downwards.
TGGCGACCGGAGGCCTCACATCCTTTGAAAACTCCAGAGGTACGCAGAGATCAGTGCCTCCAAAGGAGACGATGCCTGACTCGTCTGAAACTTGATAGGAGTCCCAGAATTCCTGTGGCACGTGGAAAGGGACCCTTGGTCTCCCGACTCAGCTGGAGAGGCGTCCCAATTGCCCTGCCAAGCCTCGAGGAGAACCCCGAGTTGTCCCTCGCAACTAGGCAGGAGTCCTGACGTCGCTGAAGAAACACGTGAGTGGAAGGGCCATCCCCGTCGTAACTCGAGAATATACCCCAGGTTCCCGCCGCAACTCGAGAAAAACCATGAGACTTCTCACTCGCCGCGAGATGAGGCCCGATTCCCCTGCACTGCATGCAGAGCTATTTGGTGTTGCACATCACACATGACAGGAGCCTTGATTTCCTTCATGGCAATCCAGAGAAACCCCAAGAACACTGTTTCCAGGCTAAAGGTATCCTGAGGTCACTGAGGCAACACGAAAGAGCTCCGTGGACAAAAATCAACTCGAGATGAGAGGTTAGTCGCTGGCTTCGACTCCAGAGGAATACCACCTTACCACAAGCACCTCAAGAGGAGGCTTCTCTCAGCTCTAGGTATGTGAGAGGGACCCTGAGTTTGCGGCCTCAAGTGGAATGTACACCGCGATGCCCTTACTCGAAATAAGGCCGAATATCCCTGCAGTGACTTGAATGCAGGCTCGTCTTGCATCTCCCAAGATGAAAGGATGTCTGAATCCCCTGTGGAGACCACAGAGAATGACCTAGTTTCCCACCTCATGGCGCCCGGAGGCCTCACATCCTTTGAAAACTCCAGAGGTACGCGGAGATCAGTGCCTCCAAAGGAGACGATTCCTGACTCCTCGTGAAACTTGATAGGAGTCCCAGGATTCCTGTGGCACGTGGAAAGGGACCCTTGGTCTCCCGCCTCAGCTGGAGAGGCGTCCCAATTGCCCTGCCAAGCCTCGAGGAGAACCCCGAGTTGTCCCTCGCAACTAGGCAGGAGTCCTGATGTCGCTGAACAAACACGTGAGTGGAAGGGACATCCCCATCGTAACTCGAGAATATACCCCAGGTTCCCGCCGCAACTCGTGAAAAACAATGAGACTTCCCCCTCGCCGCGAGATGAGGCCCGATTCCCCTGCACTGCATGCAGAGCAATTTGGTGTTGCACATCACACAGGAAAGGAGCCTTGATTTCCTTGATGGCACTCCAGAGAAACCCCAAGAACACTGTTTCAAGGCTAGAGGGATCCTGAGGTCACTGTAGCAACACGAAAGAGCTCCGTGGCCCAAAAATCAACTAGAGATGAGAGGTTAGTCCCTGGCTTCGACTCCAGAGGAATACCACCTTACCACAAGCACCTCAAGAGGAGGCTTCTCTCAGCTCTAGGTATGTGAGAGGGACCCTGAGTTTGCGGCCTCAAGTGGAATGGACACCGCGATGCCCTGACTCGAAATAAGGCCGGATATCCCTGCAGTGCCTTGAATGCAGGCTCGTCTTGCATCTCCCAAGACGAAAGGATGTCTGAATCCCCTGTGGAGACCACAGAGAAAGACCTAGTTCCCCACCTCATCGCGACCGGAGGCCTCACATCCTTTGAAAACTCCAGAGGTACGCGGAGATCAGTGCCTCAAAAGGAGACGATGCCTGACTCCTCGTGAAACTTGATAGGATTCCCAGAATTCCTGTGGCACGTAGAAAGGGACCCTTGGTCTCCCGCCTCAGCAGGAGAGGCGTCCCAATTGCCCTGCCAAGCCTCGAGGAGAATCCCGAGTTGTCCCTCGCAACTAGGTAGGAGTCCTGACGTCGCTGAACAAACACGTTGGTGGAAGGGCCATCCCCGTCGTAACTCGAGAATATACACCAGGTTCCCGCCGCAACTCGAGAAAAACCATGAGACTTCCCCCTCGCCGTGAGATGAGGCCCGATTCCCCTGCACTGCATGCAGAGCAATTCCGTGTTGCACATCAAACAAGAAAGGAGCCTTGATTTCCTTGATGGCACTCCAGAGAAACCCCAAGGACACTGTTTCAAGGCTAGAGGGATCCTGAGGTCACTGTAGCAACACGAAAGAGCTCCGTGGACCAAAAATCAACTCGAGATGAGAGGTTAGTCCCTGGCTTCGACTCCAGAGGAATACCACCTTTCCACAAACACCTCAAGAGGAGGCTTCTCTCAGCTCTAGGTATGTGAGAGGGACCCTGAGTTTGCGGCCTCAAATGGAATGGACACCGCGATGGTCTGGCTCGAAATAAGGCCGGATATCCCTGCAGTGACTTGAATGCAGGCTCGTCTTGCATCTCCCAAGACGAAAGGATGTCTGAATCCCCTGTGGAGACCACAGAGAAAGACCTAGTTCCCCACCTCATCGCGACCAGAGGCCTCATATCCTTTGAAAATTCCAGAGGTACGCGGAGATCAGTGCCTCCAAAGGAGACGATGCCTGACTCCTCGTGAAACTTGATAGGAGTCCCAGGATTCCTGTGCACGTGGATAGGGACCCTTGGTCTCCCGCCTCAGCTGGAGAGGCGTCCCAATTGCCCTGCCAAGCCTCGAGGAGAATCCCGAGTTGTCCCTCGCAACTAGGCAGGAGTCCTGCCGTCGCTGAACAAACACGTGTGTGGAAGGGTCATACCCGTCGTAACTCGAGAATATAACCCAGGTTCCCGACGCAACTCGAGAAAAACCATGAGACTTCCCCCTCGCCGCGAGATGAGGCCCGATTCCCCTAGACTGCGTGCAGAGCAATTCCGTGTTGCACATCACACATGAAAGGAGCCTTGATTTCCTTGATGGCACTCCAGAGAAACCCCAAGAACACTGTTTCAAGGCTAGAGGGATCCTGAGGTCACTGTAGCAACACGAAAGAGCTCCGTGGACCAAAAATCAACTCGAGATGAGAGGTTAGTCCCTGGCTTCGACTCCAGAGGAATACCACCTTACCACAAGCACCTCAAGAGGAGGCTTCTCTCAGCTCTAGGTATGTGAGAGGGACCCTGAGTTTGCGGCCTCAAGTGGAATGGAGACCGCGATGCCCTGACTCGAAATAAGGCCGGATATCCCTGCAGTGACTTGAATGCAGGCTCGTCTTGCATCTCCCAGGACGAAAGGATGTCTGAATCCCCTGTGGAGACCACAGAGAAAGACCTAGTTCCCCACCTCATCGCGACCGGAGGCCTCACATCCTTTGAAAACTCCAGAGGTACGCGGAGATCAGTGCCTCCAAAGGAGACGATGCCTGACTCCTCGTGAAACTTGATAGGAGTCCCAGGATTCCTGTGGCACGTGGAAAGGGACCCTTGGTCTCCCGCCTCAGCTGGAGAGGCGTCGCAATTGCCCTGCCAAGCCTCGAGGAGAATCCCGAGTTGTCCCTCGCAACTAGGCATGAGTCCTGACGTCGCTGAACAAACACGTGGGTGGAAGGGCCATCCCCGTCGTAACTCGAGAATATACCCCAGGTTCCCGCCGCAACTCGAGAAAAACCATGAGACTTCCCCCTCGACGCGAGATGAGGCCCGATTCCCCTGCACTGCGTGCAGAGCAATTCCGTGTTGCACATCACACATGAAAGGAGCCTTGATTTCCTTGATGGCACTCCAGAGAAACCCCAAGAACACTGTTTCAAGGTTGAGGGATCCTGAGGTCACTGTAGCAACACGAAAGAGCTCCGTGGACCAAAAATCAACTCGAGATGAGAGGTTAGTCCTGGCTTCGACTCCAGAGGAATACCACCGTACCACAAGCACCTCAAGAGGAGGCTTCTCTCAGCTCTATGTATGTGAGAGGGACCCTGAGTTTGCGGCCTCAAGTGGAATGGACACCGCGATGCCCTGGCTCGAAATAAGGCCGGATATCCCTGCAGTGACTTGAATGCAGGCTCGTCTTGCATCTCCAAAGACGAAAGGATGTCTGAATCCCCTGTGGAGACCACAGAGAAAGATCTAGTTCCCCACCTCATCGCGACCAGAGGCCTCACATCCTTTGAAAATTCCAGAGGTACGCGGAGATCAGTGCCTCCAAAGGAGACGATGCCTGACTCCTCGTGAAACTTGATAGGAGTCCCAGGATTCCTGTGGCACGTGGAAAGGGACCCTTGGTCTCCCGCCTCAGCTGGAGAGGCGTCCCAATTGCCGTGCCAAGCCTCGAGGAGAATCCCGAGTTGTCCCTCGCAAATAGGCAGAAGTCCTGACGTCGCTGAACAAACACGTGGGTGGAAGGGCCATCCCCGTCGTAACTCGAGAATATACCCCAGGTTCCCATCGCAACTCGAGAAAAACCATGAGACTTCCCCCTCGCCGCAAAATAAGGCCCGATACCCTGCACTGCGTGCAGAGCAATTCCGTGTTGCACATCACACATGAAAGGAGCCTTGATTTCCTTGATGGCACTCCAGAGAAACCCCAAGAACACTGTTTCAAGGCTAGAGGGATCCTGAGGTCACTGTAGCAACACGAAAGAGCTCCGTGGACCAAAATTCAACTCGAGATGAGAGGTTAGTCCCTGGCTTCGACTCCAGAGGAATACCACCTTACCACAAGCACCTCAAGAGGAGGCTTCTCTCAGCTCTAGGTATGTGAGAGGTACCCTGAGTTTGCGGCCTCAAGTGGAATGGACACCGCAATGCCCTGACTCGAAATAAGGCCGGATATCCCTGCAGTGACTTGAATGCAGGCTCGTCTTGCATCTCCCAAGACGAAAGGATGTCTGAATCCCCTGTGGAGACCACAGAGAAAGACCTAGTTCCCCACCTCATCGCGACCGGAGGCCTCACATCCTTTGAAAACTCCAGAGGTACGCGGAGATCAGTGCCTCCAAAGGAGACGATGCCTGACTCGTCTGAAACTTGATAGGAGTCCCAGGATTCCTGTGGCACGTGGAAAGGGACCCTTGGTCTCCCGCCTCAGCTGGAGAGGCGTCCCAATTGCCCTGCCAAGCCTCGAGGAGAATCCCGAGTTGTCCCTCGCAACTAGGCAGGAGTCCTGACGTCGCTGAACAAATACGTGGGTGGAAGGGCCTTCCCCTCGTAACTCAAGAATATACCCCAGGTTCCCGCTGCAACTCCAGAAAAACCATGAGATTCCCCCTCGTCGCGAGATGAGGCCCGATTCCCCTACAGTGCGTGCAGAGTAATTCCGTGTTGCACACCACACATGAAAGGAGCCTTGATTTCCTTCATGGCAATCCAGAGAAACCCCAAGAACACTGTTTCCAGGCTAAAGGTATCCTGAGGTCACTGAGGCAACACGAAAGAGCTCCCTGGACAAAAATCAACTCGAGATGAGAGGTTAGTCGCTGGTTTCGACTCCAGAGGAATACCACCTTACCACAAGCACCTGAAGAGGAGGCTTCTCTCAGCTCTAGGTATGTGAGAGGGACCCTGAGTTTGCGGCCTCAAGTGGAATGTACACCGCGATGCCCTTACTCGAAATAAGGCCGAATATCCCTGCAGTGACTTGAATGCAGGATCGTCTTGCATCTCCCAAGATGAAAGGATGTCTGAATCCCCTGTGGAGACCACAGAGAATGACCTAGTTCCCCACCTCATGGCGCCCGGAGACCTCACATCCTTTGAAAACTCCAGAGGTACGCGGAGATCGGTGCCTCCAAAGGAGACGATTCCTGACTCCTCGTGAAACTTGATAGGAGTCCCAGGATTCCTGTGGCACGTGGAAAGGGACCCTTGGTCTCCCGCCTCAGCTGGAGAGGCGTCCCAATTGCCCTGCCAAGCCTCGAGGAGAACCCCGAGTTGTCCCTCGCAACTAGGCAGGAGTCCTGACGTCGCTGAGCAAACACGTGAGTGGAAGGGACATCCCCATCGTAACTCGAGAATATACCCCAGGTTCCCGCCGCAACTCGTGAAAAACAATGAGACTTCCCCCTCGCCGCGAGATGAGGCCCGATTCCCCTGCACTACGTGCAGAGCAATTTGGTGTTGCACATCACACATGAAAGGAGCCTTGATTTCCTTGATGGCACTCCAGAGAAACCCCAAGAACACTATTTCAAGGCTAGAGGGATCCTGAGGTCACTGTAGCAACACGAAAGAGCTCCGTGGACCAAAAATCAACTAGAGATGAGAGCTTAGTCCCTGGCTTCGACTCCAGAGGAATACCAACTTACCACAAGCACATCAAGAGGAGGCTTCTCTGAGCTCTAGGTATGTGAGAGGGACCCTGAGTTTGCGGCCTCAAGTGGAATGGACACTGCGATGCCCTGACTCGAAATAAGGCCGGATATCCCTGCAGTGACTTGAATGCAGGCTCGTCTTGCATCTCCCAAGACGAAAGGATGTCTGAATCCCCTGTGGATACCATAGAGAAAGACCTAGTTCCCCACCTCATCGCGACCGGAGGCCTCACATCCTTTGAAAACTCCAGAGGTACGCGGAGATCAGTGCCTCAAAAGGAGACGATGCCTGACTCCTCGTGAAACTTGTTAGGATTCCCAGAATTCCTGTGGCACATAGAAAGGGACCCTTGGTCTCCCGCCTCAGCTGGAGAGGCGTCCCAATTGCCCTGCCAAGCCTCGAGGAGAATCCCGAGTTGTCCCTCGCAACTAGGCAGGAGTCCTGACGTCGCTGAACAAACACGTGGGTGGAAGGGCCATCCCCGTCGTAACTCGAGAATATACCCCAGGTTCCCGCCGCAACTCGAGAAAAACCATGAGACTTCCCCCTCGCCGTGAGATGAGGCCCGATTCCCCTGCACTGCATGCAGAGCAATTCCGTGTTGCACATCAAACAAGAAAGGAGCCTTGATTTCCTTGATGGCACTCCAGAGAAACCCCAAGGACACTGTTTCAAGGCTAGAGGGATCCTGAGGTCACTGTAGCAACACGAAAGAGCTCCGTGAACCAAAAATCAACTCGAGATGAGAGGTTAGTCCCTGGCTTCGACTCCAGAGGAATACCACCTTACCACAAGCACCTCAAGAGGAGGCTTCTCTCAGCTCTAGGTATGTGAGAGGGACCCTGAGTTTGCGGCCTCAAATGGAATGGACACCGCGATGGTCTGGCTCGAAATAAGGCAGGATATCCCTGCAGTGACTTGAATGCAGGCTCGTCTTGCATCTCCCAAGACGAAAGGATGTCTGAATCCCCTGTGGAGACCACAGAGAAAGACCTAGTTCCCCACCTCATCGCGACCGGAGGCCTCATATCCTTTGAAAATTCCAGAGGTACGCGGAGATCAGTGCCTCCAAAGGAGACGATCCCTGACTCCTCGTGAAACTTGATAGGAGTCCCAGGATTCCTGTGGCACGTGGAAAGGGACCCTTGGTCTCCCGCCTCAGCTGGAGAGGCGTCCCAATTGCCCTGTCAAGCCTCGAGGAGAATCCCGAGTTGTCCCTCGCAACTAGGCAGGAGTCCTGACGTCGCTGAAGAAACACGTGGGTGGAAGGGCCATCCCCATCGTAACTCGAGAATATACCCCAGGTTCCCGCCACAACTCGAGAAAAACCATGAGACTTCCCCCTCGCCGCGAGATGAGGCCCGATTCCCCTGCACTGCGTGCAGAGCAATTCCGTGTTGCACATCACACATGAAAGGAGCCTTGATTTCCTTGATGGCACTCCAGAGAAACCCCAAGAACACTGTTTCAAGGCTAGAGGGATCCTGAGGTCACTGTAACAACACGAAAGAGCTCCGTGGACCAAAAATCAACTAGAGATGAGAGGTTAGTCCCTGGCTTCGACTCCAGATGAATACCACCTTACCACAAGCACCTCAAGAGGAGGCTTCTCTCAGCTCTAGGTATGTGAGAGGGACCCTGAGTTTGCGGCCTCAAGTGGAATGGACACCGCGATGCCTTGACTCGAAATAAGGCCGGATATCCCTACAGTGACTTGAATGCAGGCTCGTCTTGCATCTCCCAAGACGAAAGGATGTCTGAATCCCCTGTGGAGACCATAGAGAAAGACCTAGTTCCCCACCTCATCGCGACCGGAGGCCTCACATCCTTTGAAAACTCCAGAGGTACGCGGAGATCAGTGCCTCCAAAGGAGACGATGACTGACTCCTCGTGAAACTTGATAGGATTCCGAGAATTCCTGTGGCACGTGGAAAGGGACCCTTGGTCTCCCGCCTCAGCTGGAGAGGCGTCCCAATTACCCTGCCAAGTCTCGAGGAGAATCCCGAGTTGTCCCTCGCAACTAGGCAGGAGTCCTGACGTCGCTGAACAAACACGTGGGTGGAAGGGCCATCCCCTTAGTAACTCGAGAATATACCCCAGGTTCCCGCCGCAACTCGAGAAAAACCATGAGACTTCCCCCTCGCCGCGAGATGAGGCCCGATTCCCCTGCACTGCATGCAGAGCAATTCCGTGTTGCACATCAAACAAGAAAGGAGCCTTGATTTCCTTGATGGCACTCCAGAGAAACCCGAAGGACACTGTTTCAAGGCTAGAGTGATCCTGAGGTCACTGTAGCAACACGAAAGAGCTCCGTGGACCAAAAATCAACTCGAGATGAGAGGTTAGTCCCTGGCTTCGACTCCAGAGGAATACCACCTTACCACAAGCACCTCAAGAGGAGGCTTCTCTCAGCTCTAGCTATGTGAGAGGGATCCTGATTTTGCGGCCTCAAGTGGAATGGACACCGCGATGCCCTGATTCGAAATAAGGCTGAATATCCCTGCAGTGACTTGAATGCAGGCTCGTCTTGCATCTCCCAAGATGAAAGGATGTCTGAATCCCCTGTGGAGACCACAGAGAAAGACCTAGTTCCCCACCTCATCGCGACCGGAGGCCTCACATCCTTTGAAAACTCCAGAGGTACGCGGAGATCAGTGCCTCAAAAGGAGACGATGCCTGACTCCTCGTGAAACTTTATAGGAGTCCCAGGATTCCTGTAGCACGTGGAAAGAGACCCTTGGTCTCCCGCCTCAGCTGGAGAGGCATCCCAATTGCCCTGCCAAGCCTCGAGGAGAATCCCAAATTGTCGCTCACAACTAGGCAGGATTCCTGACGTCGCTGAAGAAACACGTGTATGGAAGGGCCATCCCCGTCGTAACTCGAGAATATACCCCAGCTTCCCGCCGCAACTCGAGAAAAACCATGAGACTTCCTCCTCGCCGCGAGATGAGGCCCGATTCCCCTACACTGCATGCAGAGCAATTCCGTGTTGCACATCACACATGAAAGGAGCCTTGATTTCCTTGATGGCACTCCAGAGAAACCCCAAGAACACTGTTTCAAGGCTAGAGGGATCCTGAGGTCACTGTAGCAACACGAAAGAGCTCCGTGGACCAAAAATCAACTCGAGATGAGAGGTTAGTCCCTGGCTTCGACTCCAGAGGAATACCACCTTACCACAAGCACCTCAAGAGGAGGCTTCTCTCAGCTCTAGGTATGTGAGAGGGACCCTGAGTTTGCGGCCTCAAGTGGAATAGACACCGCGATGCCCTGACGCGAAATAAGGCCGGATATCCCTGCAGTGACTTTAATGCAGGCTCGTCTTGCATCTCCCAAGACGAAAGGTTGTCTGAATCCCCTGTGGAGACCATAGAGAAAGACCTAGTTCCCCACCTCATGGCGACCGGAGGCCTCACATCCCTTGAAAACTCCAGAGGTACGCGGAGATCAGTGCCTCGAAAGGCGACGATGCCTGACTCCTCGTGAAACTTGATAGGAGTCCCAGGATTCCTGTAGCACGTGGAAAGAGACCCTTGGTCTCCCGCCTCAGCTGGAGAGGCGTCCCAATTGCCCTGCCAAGCCTCGAGGAGAATCCCGAGTTGTCCCTCACAACTTGCCAGGAGTCCTGACGTCGCTGAAGAAACATGTGTGTGGAAGGGCCATCCCCGTCGTAACTCGAGAATATACCCCAGGTTCCCGCCGCAACTCGAGAAAAACCATGAGACTTCCCCCTCGCCGCGAGATGAGGCCCGATTCCCCTGCACTGCATGCAGAGCAATTCCGTGTTGCACATCACACATGAAAGGAGCCTTGATTTCCTTGATGGCACTCCAGAGAAACCCCAAGAACACTGTTTCAAGGCTAGAAGGATCCTGAGGTCACTGTAGTAACACGAAAGAGCTCGGTGGACCAAAAATCAACTCGAGATGAGAGGTTAGTCCCTGGCTTCGACTCCAGAGGAATACCACCTTACCACAAGCACCTCAAGAGGAGGCTTCTCTCAGCTCTAGGTATGTGAGAGGGACCCTGAGTTTGCGGCCTCAAGTGGAATGGACACCGCGATGGTCTGGCTCGAAATAAGGCCGGATATCCCTGCAGTGACTTGAATGCAGGCTCGTCTTGCATCTCCCAAGACGAAAGGATGTCTGAATCCCCTGTGGAGACCACAGAGAAAGACCTAGTTCCCCACCTCATCGCGACCGGAGGCCTCACATCCTTTGAAAATTCCAGAGGTACGCGGAGATCAGTGCCTCCAAAGGAGACGATGCCTGACTCCTCGTGAAACTTGATAGGAGTCACAGGATTCCTGTGGCACGTGGAAAGGGACCCTTGGTCTCCCGCCTCAGCTGGAGAGGCGTCCCAATTGCCCTGCCAAGCCTCGAGGAGAACCCCGAGTTGTCCCTCGCAACTAGGCAGGAGTCCTGACGTCGCTGAAGAAACACGTGGTTGGAAGGGCCATCCCCGTCGTAACTCGAGAATATACCCCAGGTTCCCGCCGCAACTCGAGAAAAACCATGAGACTTCCCTCTCGCCGCGAGATGAGGCCCGATTCCCCTGCACTGCGTGCAGAGCAATTCCGTGTTGCACATCACAAATGAAAGGAGCCTTGATTTCCTTGATGGCACTCAAGAGAAACCCCAAGAACACTGTTTCAAGGCTAGAGGGATCCTGAGTCACTGTAGCAACACGAAAGAGCTCCGTGGATCAAAAATCAACTCGAGATGAGAGGTTAGTCCCTGGCTTCGACTCCAGAGGAATACCACCTTACCACAAGCACCTCAAGAGGAGGCTTCTCTCAGCTCTAGGTATGTGAGAGGGACCCTGAGTTTGCGGCCTCAAGTGGAATGGACACCGCGATGCCCTGACGCGAAATAAGGCAGGATATCCCTGCAGTGACTTGAATGCAGGCTCGTCTTGCATCTCCCAAGACGAAAGGATGTCTGAATCCCCTGTGGAGACCACAGAGAAAGACCTAGTTCCCCACCTCATGGCGACCGGAGGCCTCACATCCCTTGAAAACTCCAGAGGTACGCGGAGATCAGTGCCTCCAAAGGAGACGATGCCTGAATCCTCGTGAAACTTGATAGGAGTCCCAGGATTCCTGTAGCACGTGGAAAGAGACCCTTGGTCTCCCGCCTCAGCTGGAGAGGCGTCCCAATTGCCCTGCCAAGCCTCGAGGAGAATCCCGAGTTGTCCCTCACAACTAGGCAGGAGTCCTGACGTCGCTGAAGAAACATGTGTGTGGAAGGGCCATCCCCGTCGTAACTCGAGAATATACCCCAGGTTCCCGCCGCAACTCGAGAAAAACCATGAGACTTCCCCCTCGCCGCGAGATGAGGACCGATTCCCCTGCACTGCGTGCAGAGCAATTCCGTGTTGCACATCACACATGAAAGGAGCCTTGATTTCCTTGATGGCACTCCAGAGAAACCCCAAGAACAATGTTTCAAGGCTAGAGGGATCCTGAGGTCACTGTAGCAACACGAAAGAGTTCGGTGGACCAAAAATCAACTCGAGATGAGAGGTTAGTCCCTGGCTTCGACTCCAGAGGAATACCACCTTACCACAAGCACCTCAAGAGGAGGCTTCTCTCAGCTCTAGGTATGTGAGAGGGACCCTGAGTTTGCGGCCTCAAGTGAAATGGACACCGCGATGCCCTGACTCGAAATAAGGCCGGATATCCCTGCAGTGACTTGAATGCAGGCTCGTCTTGCATCTCCCAAGACGAAAGGATGTCTGAATCCCCTGTGGAGACCACAGAGAAAGACCTAGTTCCCCACCTCATCGCGACCGGAGGCCTCACATCCTTTGAAAATTGCAGAGGTACGCGGAGATCAGTGCCTCCAAAGGAGACGATGCCTGACTCCTCGTGAAACTTGATAGGAGTCCCAGGATTCCTGTGGCACGTGGAAAGGGACCCTTGGTCTCCCGCCTCAGCTGGAGAGGCGTCCCAATTGCCCTGCCAAGCCTCAAGGAGAACCCCGAGTTGTCCCTCGCAACTAGGCAGGAGTCCTGACGTCGCTAAAGAAACACGTGGTTGGAAGGGCCATCCCCGTCCTAACTCGAGAATATACCCCAGGTTCCCGCCGCAACTCGAGAAAAACCATGAGACTTCCCTCTCGCCGCGAGATGAGGCCCGATTCCCCTGCACTGCGTGCAGAGCAATTCCGTGTTGCACATCACAAATGAAAGGAGCCTTGATTTCCTTGATGGCACTCCAGAGAAACCCCAAGAACACTGTTTCAAGGCTAGAGGGATCCTGAGGTCACTGTAGCAACACGAAAGAGCTCCGTGGACCAAAAATCAACTCGAGATGAGAGGTTAGTCCCTGGCTTCGACTCCAGAGGAATACCACCTTACCACAAGCACCTCAAGAGGAGGCTTCTCTCAGCTCTAGGTATGTGAGAGGGACCCTGAGTTTGCGGCCTCAAGTGGAATGAACACCGCGATGCCCTGACGCGAAATAAGGCAGGATATCCCTGCAGTGACTTGAATGCAGGCTCGTCTTGCATCTCCCAAGACGAAAGGATGTCTGAATTCCCTGTGGAGACCACAGAGAAAGACCTAGTTCCCCACCTCATGGCGACCGGAGGCCTCACATCCCTTGAAAACTCCAGAGGTACGCGGAGATCAGTGCCTCCAAAGGAGACGATGCCTGAATCCTCGTGAAACTTGATAGGAGTCCCAGGATTCCTGTAGCACGTGGAAAGAGACCCTTGGTCTCCCGCCTCAGCTGGAGAGGCGTCCCAATTGCCCTGCCAAGCCTCGAGGAGAATCCCGAGTTGTCCCTCACAACTAGGCAGGAGTCCTGACGTCGCTGAAGAAACATGTGTGTGGAAGGGCCATCCCCGTCGTAACTCGAGAATATACCCCAGGTTCCCGCCGCAACTCGAGAAAAACCATGAGACTTCCCCCTCGCCGCGAGATCAGTTCCGATTCCCCTGCACTTCATGCAGAGCAGTTCCGTGTTGCACATCACACATGAAAAGAGCCTTGATTTCATTGGTGGCACTCCAGAGAAACCCCAAGAACACTGTTTCAAGGCTAGAGGGATCCTGAGGTCACTCTAGCAACAATAAAGAGCTCCGTGGACCACAAATCAACTCGAGATGAGAGGTTAGTCCCTGGCTTCGACTCCAGAGGAATACCACCTTACCACAAGCACCTCAAGAGGAGGCTTCTCTCAGCTCTAGGTATGTGAGAGGGACCCTGAGTTTGTGGCCTCAAGTGGAATGGACACAGCGATGACCTGACTCGAAATAAGGCCGGATATCCCTGCAGTGACTTGACTGCAGGCTCGTCTTGCATCTCCCAAGACGAAAGGATGTCTGAATCACCTGTGTAGACCACAGAGAAAGACCTAGTTCCCCACCTCATGGCAACCGGAGGCCTCACATCCTTTGAAAACTCCAGAGGTACGTGGAGATCAGTGCCTCCAAAGGAGACGATGCCTGACTCCTCTGGAAACTTGATAGGAGTCCCAGGATTCCTGTGGCACGTCGAAAGGGACGCGTGATCTCCCGCCTCAGCTGGAGAAGCGTCCCAATTGCCCTGCCAAGCCTCGAGGAGAATCCCGAGTTCTCCCTCGCAACTAGGCAGGAGTCCTGACGTCGCTGAACAAACACGTGGGTGGAAGGGCCATCCCCGTCGTAACTCGAGAATATACCCCAGGTTCCCGCCGCAACTCGAGAAAAACCATGAGACTTCCCCCTCGCCGCGAGATGAGGCCCGATTCCCCTGCACTGCGTGCAGAGCAATTCCGTGTTGCACATCACACATGAAAGGAGCCTTGATTTACTTGATGACACTCCAGAGAAACCCCAAGAACACTGTTTGAAGGCTAGAGGGATCCTGAGGTCACTGTAGCAACAGGAAAGAGCTCCGTGGACCAAAAATCAACTCGAGATGAGAGGTTAGTCCCTGGCTTCGACTCCAGAGGAATACCACCTTACCACAAGCACCTCAAGAGGAGGCTTCTCTCAGCTCTAGGTATGTGAGAGGGACCCTGAGTTTGCGGCCTCAAGTGGAATGGAGACCGCGATGCCCTGACTCGATATAAGGCCGGATATCCCTGCAGTGACTTGAATGCAGGCTCGTCTTGCATCTCCCAAAATGAAAGGATGTCTGAATCCCCTGTGGAGACCACAGAGAAAGACCTAGTTCCCCACCTCATGGCGACCGGAGGCCTCACATCCTTTGAAAACTCCAGAGGTATGCGGAGATCAGTGCCTCCAAAGGAGACGATGCCTGACTCCTCGGGAAACTTGATAGGAGTCCCAGGATTCCTGGGGCACGTGGAAAGGGACCCTTGGTCTTCCGCTTCAGCTGGAGAGGCATCCCAATTGCCCTGCCAAGCCTCGACGAGAATCCCGAGTTCTCCCTCGCAACTAGGCAGGAGTCCTGACGTCGCTGAACAAACACGTGTATGGAAGGGCCATCCCCGTCGTAACTCGAGAATATACCCCAGGTTCCCGCCGCAAATCGAGAAAAACCATGAGACTTCCCCCTCGCCACGAGATGAGGGCCGATTCCAATGCACTGCGTGCAGAGCAATTCCGTGTTGCACATCACACATGAAAGGAGCCTTGATTTCCTTGATGGCACTCCAGAGAAACCCCAAGAACACTGTTTCCAGGCAAGAGGGATCCTGAGGTCACTGTAGCAACACGAAAGAGCTCCGTGGACCAAAAATCAACTCGAGATGAGAGGTTAGTCCCTGGCTTCGACTCCAGAGGAATACCACTTTACCACAAGCACCTCAAGAGGAGGCTTCTCTCAGCTCTAGGTATGTGAGAGGGACCCTGATTTTGCGGCCTCAAGTGAAATGTACACCGCGATGCCGTGACGTGAAATAAGGCCGGATATCCCTGCAGTGTCTTGAATGCAGGCTCGTCTTGCATCTCCCAAGATGAAAGGATGTCTGAATCCCCTGTGGAGACCACAGAGAAAGACTTAGTTCCCCAGCTCATCGCGACCGGAGGTCTCACATCCTTTGAAAACTCCAGAGGTACGCGGAGATCAGTGCCTCCAAAGGAGACGATGCCTGACTCCTCGTGAAACTTGATAGGAGTCCCAGGATTCCTGTGGCACGTGGAAAGGGACCCTTGGTCTCCCGCCTCAGCGGGAGAGGCGTCCCAATTGCCCTGCCAAGCCTCGAGGAGAATCCCGAGTTGTCCCTCGCAACTAGGCAGGAGTCCTGACGTCACTGAACAAACACGTGGGTGAAAGGGCCATCCCCGTCGGAACTCGAGAATATACCCCAGGTTCCCGCCGCAACTCGAGAAAAACCATGAGACTGCCCCCTCGCCTCAAAATGAGGCCCGATAATCTGCACTGCGTGCAGAGCAATTCCGTGTTGCACATCACACATGAAAGGAGCATTGATTTCCTTGATGGCACTCCAGAGAAACCCCAAGAACACTGTTTCAAGGCTAGAGGGATGCTGAGGTCACTGTAGCAACACAAAAGATCTCCGTGGACCAAAAATCAACTCGAGATGAGAGGTTAGTCCCTGGCTTCGACTCCAGAGGAATACCACCTTACCACAAGCACCTCAAGAGGAGGCTTCTCTCAGCTCTAGGTATGTGAGAGGGACCCTGAGTTTGCGGCCTCAAGTGGAATGGACACCGCGATGCCCTGACTCGAAATAAGGCTGGATATCCCTGCAGTGACTTGATTGCAGGCTCGTCTTGCATCTGCCAAGAGGAAAGGATGTCTGAATCCCCTGTGGAGACCACAGAGAAAGACCTAGTTCCCCACTTCATCGCGACCGGAGGCCTCACATCCTTTGAAAACTCCAGAGGTACGCGGAGATCAGTGCCTCCAAAGGAGACGATGCCTGACTCCTCGTGAAACTTGATAGGAGTCCCAGGATTCCTGTGGCACGTGGAAACGGACCCTTGGTCTCCAGCCTCAGCTGGAGAGGCGTCCCAATTGCCCTGCCAAGCCTCGAGTAGAATCCCGAGTTGTCCCTCGCAACTAGGCAGGAGTCCTGACGTCGCTGAACAAACACGTGGGTGGAGGGGTCATCCCCGTGGTAACTCGAGAATATACGCAGGTTCCCGCCGCAACACGAGAAAAACCATGAGACTTCCCCCTCGCCGCGAGATGAGGCCCGATTCCCCTGCACTGCGTGCAGAGCAATTCCGTGTTGCACATTACACATGAAAGGAGCCTTGATTTCCTTGATGGCACTCCAGAGAAACCCCAAGAACACTGCTTCAAGGCTAGAGGGATCCTGAGGTCACTGTAGCAACACGAAAGGGCTCCGTGGACCAAAAATCACCTCGAGATGAGAGGTTAGTCGCTGGCATTGACTCCAGAGGAATACCACCTTACCACAAGCACCTCAAGAGGAGGCTTCTCTCAGCTCTAGGTATGTGAGAGGGACCCTGAGTTTGCGGCCTCAAGTGGAATGGACACCGCGATGCCCTGACTCGAAATAAGGGCGGATATCCCTGCAGTGACTTGAATGCAGGCTCGTCTTGCATCTCCCAAGACGAAAGGATGTCTGAATCACCTGTGGAGACCACAGAGAAAGACCTAGTTCCCCACCTCATCGTGACCGGAGACCTCACATCCTTTGAAAACTCCAGAGGTATGCGGAGTTCAGTGCCTCCAAAGGAGACGATGCCTGACTCCTCGTGAAACTTGATAGGAGTCCCAGGATTCCTGGGGCAGGTGGAAAGGGACCCTTGGTCTCCCGCCTCAGCTGGAGAGGCGTCCCAATTGCCCTGCCAAGCCTCGAGGAGAATCCCGAGTTGTCCCTCGCAACTAGGCAGGAGTCCTGATGTCGCTGAACAAACACGTGGGTGGAAGGGCCATCCCCGTCGTAACTCGAGAATATACCCCAGGTTCCCGCCGCAACTCGAGAAAAAAACATGAGACTTCCCCCTCGCAGCGAGATGAGGCCCGATTCCCCTGCACTGCGTGCAGGGCAATGCCGTGTTGCACATCACACAGGAAAAGAGCCTTGATTTCCTTGATGGCACTCCAGAGAAACCCCAAGAACACTGTTTCCAGGCTAGAGGGATCCTGAGGTCACTGTAGCAACACGAAAGAGCTCCGTGGACAAAAAATCAACTCGAGATGAGAGGTTAGTCCCTGGCTTCGACTCCAGAGGAATACCACCTTACCACAAGCACCTCAAGAGGAGGCTTCTCTCAGCTCTAGGTATGTGAGAGGGACCCTGATTTTGCGGCCGCAAGTGAAATGTACACCGCGATGCCGTGACGTGAAATAAGGCCGGATATCCCTGCAGTGTCTTGAATGCAGGCTCGTCTTGCATCTACCAAGATGAAAGGATGTCTGAATCCCTTGTGGAGACCACAGAGAAAGACCTAGTTCCCCACCTCATGGCGACCGGAGGTTTCACATCCTTTGAAAACTCCAGAGGTACGCGGAGATCAGTGCCTCCAAAGGAGACGATGCCTGACTCCTCGTGAAACTTGATAGGAGTCCCAGGATTCCTGTGGCACGTGGAAAGGGACCCTTGGTCTCCCGCCTCAGCTGGAGAGGCGTCCCAATTGCCCTGCCAAGCCTCGAGGAGAATCCCGAGTTGTCCCTCGCAACTAGGCAGGAGTCCTGACGTCGCTGAACAAACACGTGGGTGGAAGGGCCATCCCCGTCGTAACTCGAGAATATACCCCAGGTTACCGCCGCAACTCGAGAAAAACCATGAGACTGCCCCCTCGCCGCAAAATGAGGCCCGATAATCTGCACTGCGTGCAGAGCAATTCCGTGTTGCACATCACACATGAAAGGAGCATTGATTTCCTTGACGGCACTCCAGAGAATCCCCAAGAACACTGTTTCAAGGCTAGAGGGATGCTGAGGTCACTGTAGCAACACGAAAGATCTCCGTGGACCAAAAATCAACTCGAGATGAGAGGTTAGTCCCTGGCTTCGATTCCAGAGGAATACCACCTTACCACAAGCACCTCAAGAGGAGGCTTCTCTCAGCTCTAGGTATGTGAGAGGGACCCTGAGTTTGCGGCCTCAAGTGGAATGGACACCGCGATGCCCTGACTCGAAATAAGGCCGGATATCCTTGCAGTGACTTGATTGCAGGCTCGTCTTGCATCTCCCAAGACGAAAGGATGTCTGAATCCCCTGTGGAGACCACAGAGAAAGACCTAGTTCCCCACCTCATCGCGACCGGAGGCCTCACATCCTTTGAAAATTGCAGAGGTACGCGGAGATCAGTGCCTCCAAAGGAGACGATGCCTGACTCCTCGTGAAACTTGATAGGAGTCCCAGGATTCCTGTGGCACGTGGAAAGGGACCCTTGGTCTCCCGCCTCAGCTGGAGAGGCGTCCCAATTGCCCTGCCAAGCCTCAAGGAGAACCCCGAGTTGTCCCTCGCAACTAGGCAGGAGTCCTGACGTCGCTAAAGAAACACGTGGTTGGAAGGGCCATCCCCGTCCTAACTCGAGAATATACCCCAGGTTCCCGCCGCAACTCGAGAAAAACCATGAGACTTCCCTCTCGCCGCGAGATGAGGCCCGATTCCCCTGCACTGCGTGCAGAGCAATTCCGTGTTGCACATCACAAATGAAAGGAGCCTTGATTTCCTTGATGGCACTCCAGAGAAACCCCAAGAACACTGTTTCAAGGCTAGAGGGATCCTGAGGTCACTGTAGCAACACGAAAGAGCTCCGTGGACCAAAAATCAACTCGAGATGAGAGGTTAGTCCCTGGCTTCGACTCCAGAGGAATACCACCTTACCACAAGCACCTCAAGAGGAGGCTTCTCTCAGCTCTAGGTATGTGAGAGGGACCCTGAGTTTGCGGCCTCAAGTGGAATGAACACCGCGATGCCCTGACGCGAAATAAGGCAGGATATCCCTGCAGTGACTTGAATGCAGGCTCGTCTTGCATCTCCCAAGACGAAAGGATGTCTGAATTCCCTGTGGAGACCACAGAGAAAGACCTAGTTCCCCACCTCATGGCGACCGGAGGCCTCACATCCCTTGAAAACTCCAGAGGTACGCGGAGATCAGTGCCTCCAAAGGAGACGATGCCTGAATCCTCGTGAAACTTGATAGGAGTCCCAGGATTCCTGTAGCACGTGGAAAGAGACCCTTGGTCTCCCGCCTCAGCTGGAGAGGCGTCCCAATTGCCCTGCCAAGCCTCGAGGAGAATCCCGAGTTGTCCCTCACAACTAGGCAGGAGTCCTGACGTCGCTGAAGAAACATGTGTGTGGAAGGGCCATCCCCGTCGTAACTCGAGAATATACCCCAGGTTCCCGCCGCAACTCGAGAAAAACCATGAGACTTCCCCCTCGCCGCGAGATCAGTTCCGATTCCCCTGCACTTCATGCAGAGCAATTCCGTGTTGCACATCACACATGAAAAGAGCCTTGATTTCATTGGTGGCACTCCAGAGAAACCCCAAGAACACTGTTTCAAGGCTAGAGGGATCCTGAGGTCACTCTAGCAACAATAAAGAGCTCCGTGGACCACAAATCAACTCGAGATGAGAGGTTAGTCCCTGGCTTCGACTCCAGAGGAATACCACCTTACCACAAGCACCTCAAGAGGAGGCTTCTCTCAGCTCTAGGTATGTGAGAGGGACCCTGAGTTTGTGGCCTCAAGTGGAATGGACACAGCGATGACCTGACTCGAAATAAGGCCGGATATCCCTGCAGTGACTTGACTGCAGGCTCGTCTTGCATCTCCCAAGACGAAAGGATGTCTGAATCACCTGTGTAGACCACAGAGAAAGACCTAGTTCCCCACCTCATGGCAACCGGAGGCCTCACATCCTTTGAAAACTCCAGAGGTACGTGGAGATCAGTGCCTCCAAAGGAGACGATGCCTGACTCCTCTGGAAACTTGATAGGAGTCCCAGGATTCCTGTGGCACGTCGAAAGGGACGCGTGATCTCCCGCCTCAGCTGGAGAAGCGTCCCAATTGCCCTGCCAAGCCTCGAGGAGAATCCCGAGTTCTCCCTCGCAACTAGGCAGGAGTCCTGACGTCGCTGAACAAACACGTGGGTGGAAGGGCCATCCCCGTCGTAACTCGAGAATATACCCCAGGTTCCCGCCGCAACTCGAGAAAAACCATGAGACTTCCCCCTCGCCGCGAGATGAGGCCCGATTCCCCTGCACTGCGTGCAGAGCAATTCCGTGTTGCACATCACACATGAAAGGAGCCTTGATTTACTTGATGACACTCCAGAGAAACCCCAAGAACACTGTTTGAAGGCTAGAGGGATCCTGAGGTCACTGTAGCAACACGAAAGAGCTCCGTGGACCAAAAATCAACTCGAGATGAGAGGTTAGTCCCTGGCTTCGACTCCAGAGGAATACCACCTTACCACAAGCACCTCAAGAGGAGGCTTCTCTCAGCTCTAGGTATGTGAGAGGGACCCTGAGTTTGCGGCCTCAAGTGGAATGGAGACCGCGATGCCCTGACTCGATATAAGGCCGGATATCCCTGCAGTGACTTGAATGCAGGCTCGTCTTGCATCTCCCAAAATGAAAGGATGTCTGAATCCCCTGTGGAGACCACAGAGAAAGACCTAGTTCCCCACCTCATCGCGACCGGAGGCCTCACATCCTTTGAAAACTCCAGAGGTATGCGGAGATCAGTGCCTCCAAAGGAGACGATGCCTGACTCCTCGGGAAACTTGATAGGAGTCCCAGGATTCCTGGGGCACGTGGAAAGGGACCCTTGGTCTTCCGCTTCAGCTGGAGAGGCATCCCAATTGCCCTGCCAAGCCTCGACGAGAATCCCGAGTTCTCCCTCGCAACTAGGCAGGAGTCCTGACGTCGCTGAACAAACACGTGGGTGGAAGGGCCATCCCCGTCGTAACTCGAGAATATACCCCAGGTTCCCGCCGCAAATCGAGAAAAACCATGAGACTTCCCCCTCGCCACGAGATGAGGGCCGATTCCCATGCACTGCGTGCAGAGCAATTCCGTGTTGCACATCACACATGAAAGGAGCCTTGATTTCCTTGATGGCACTCCAGAGAAACCCCAAGAACACTGTTTCCAGGCAAGAGGGATCCTGAGGTCACTGTAGCAACACGAAAGAGCTCCGTGGACCAAAAATCAACTCGAGATGAGAGGTTAGTCCCTGGCTTCGACTCCAGAGGAATACCACTTTACCACAAGCACCTCAAGAGGAGGCTTCTCTCAGCTCTAGGTATGTGAGAGGGACCCTGATTTTGCGGCCTCAAGTGAAATGTACACCGCGATGCCGTGACGTGAAATAAGGCCGGATATCCCTGCAGTGTCTTGAATGCAGGCTCGTCTTGCATCTCCCAAGATGAAAGGATGTCTGAATCCCCTGTGGAGACCACAGAGAAAGACTTAGTTCCCCAGCTCATCGCGACCGGAGGTCTCACATCCTTTGAAAACTCCAGAGGTACGCGGAGATCAGTGCCTCCAAAGGAGACGATGCCTGACTCCTCGTGAAACTTGATAGGAGTCCCAGGATTCCTGTGGCACGTGGAAAGGGACCCTTGGTCTCCCGCCTCAGCGGGAGAGGCGTCCCAATTGCCCTGCCAAGCCTCGAGGAGAATCCCGAGTTGTCCCTCGCAACTAGGCAGGAGTCCTGACGTCACTGAACAAACACGTGGGTGAAAGGGCCATCCCCGTCGGAACTCGAGAATATACCCCAGGTTCCCGCCGCAACTCGAGAAAAACCATGAGACTGCCCCCTCGCCTCAAAATGAGGCCCGATAATCTGCACTGCGTGCAGAGCAATTCCGTGTTGCACATCACACATGAAAGGAGCATTGATTTCCTTGATGGCACTCCAGAGAAACCCCAAGAACACTGTTTCAAGGCTAGAGGGATGCTGAGGTCACTGTAGCAACACGAAAGAGCTCCGTGGACCAAAAATCAACTCGAGATGAGAGGTTAGTCCCTGGCTTCGACTCCAGAGGAATACCACCTTACCACAAGCACCTCAAGAGGAGGCTTCTCTCAGCTCTAGGTATGTGAGAGGGACCCTGAGTTTGCGGCCTCAAGTGGAATGGACACCGCGATGCCCTGACTCGAAATAAGGCTGGATATCCCTGCAGTGACTTGATTGCAGGCTCGTCTTGCATCTGCCAAGAGGAAAGGATGTCTGAATCCCCTGTGGAGACCACAGAGAAAGACCTAGTTCCCCACTTCATCGCGACCGGAGGCCTCACATCCTTTGAAAACTCCAGAGGTACGCGGAGATCAGTGCCTCCAAAGGAGACGATGCCTGACTCCTCGTGAAACTTGATAGGAGTCCCAGGATTCCTGTGGCACGTGGAAACGGACCCTTGGTCTCCAGCCTCAGCTGGAGAGGCGTCCCAATTGCCCTGCCAAGCCTCGAGTAGAATCCCGAGTTGTCCCTCGCAACTAGGCAGGAGTCCTGACGTCGCTGAACAAACACGTGGGTGGAGGGGTCATCCCCGTGGTAACTCGAGAATATACGCAGGTTCCCGCCGCAACACGAGAAAAACCATGAGACTTCCCCCTCGCCGCGAGATGAGGCCCGATTCCCCTGCACTGCGTGCAGAGCAATTCCGTGTTGCACATTACACATGAAAGGAGCCTTGATTTCCTTGATGGCACTCCAGAGAAACCCCAAGAACACTGCTTCAAGGCTAGAGGGATCCTGAGGTCACTGTAGCAACACGAAAGGGCTCCGTGGACCAAAAATCACCTCGAGATGAGAGGTTAGTCGCTGGCATTGACTCCAGAGGAATACCACCTTACCACAAGCACCTCAAGAGGAGGCTTCTCTCAGCTCTAGGTATGTGAGAGGGACCCTGAGTTTGCGGCCTCAAGTGGAATGGACACCGCGATGCCCTGACTCGAAATAAGGGCGGATATCCCTGCAGTGACTTGAATGCAGGCTCGTCTTGCATCTCCCAAGACGAAAGGATGTCTGAATCACCTGTGGAGACCACAGAGAAAGACCTAGTTCCCCACCTCATCGTGACCGGAGACCTCACATCCTTTGAAAACTCCAGAGGTATGCGGAGTTCAGTGCCTCCAAAGGAGACGATGCCTGACTCCTCGTGAAACTTGATAGGAGTCCCAGGATTCCTGGGGCACGTGGAAAGGGACCCTTGGTCTCCCGCCTCAGCTGGAGAGGCGTCCCAATTGCCCTGCCAAGCCTCGAGGAGAATCCCGAGTTGTCCCTCGCAACTAGGCAGGAGTCCTGACGTCGCTGAACAAACACGTGGGTGGAAGGGCCATCCCCGTCGTAACTCGAGAATATACCCCAGGTTACCGCCGCAACTCGAGAAAAACCATGAGACTGCCCCCTCGCCGCAAAATGAGGCCCGATAATCTGCACTGCGTGCAGAGCAATTCCGTGTTGCACATCACACATGAAAGGAGCATTGATTTCCTTGACGGCACTCCAGAGAATCCCCAAGAACACTGTTTCAAGGCTAGAGGGATGCTGAGGTCACTGTAGCAACACGAAAGATCTCCGTGGACCAAAAATCAACTCGAGATGAGAGGTTAGTCCCTGGCTTCGATTCCAGAGGAATACCACCTTACCACAAGCACCTCAAGAGGAGGCTTCTCTCAGCTCTAGGTATGTGAGAGGGACCCTGAGTTTGCGGCCTCAAGTGGAATGGACACCGCGATGCCCTGACTCGAAATAAGGCCGGATATCCTTGCAGTGACTTGATTGCAGGCTCGTCTTGCATCTCCCAAGACGAAAGGATGTCTGAATCCCCTGTGGAGACCACAGAGAAAGACCTAGTTCCCCACCTCATCGCGACCGGAGGCCTCACATCCTTTGAAAACTCCAGAGGTACGCGGAGATCAGTGCCTCCAAAGGAGACGATGCCTGACTCCTCGTGAAACTTGATAGGAGTCCCAGGATTCCTGTGGCACGTGGAAAGGGACCCATGGTCTCCCGCCTCAGCTGGAGATGCGTCCCAATTGCCCTGGCTAGCCTCGAGGAGAATCCCGAGTTTTCCCTCGCAACTAGGCAGGAGTCCTGATGTCTCTGAACAAACACGTGGGTGGAAGGGCCATCCCCGTCGGAACTCGAGAATATACCCCAGGTTCCCGCCGCAACTCGAGAAAAACCATGAGACTTCCCCCTCGCCGCGAGATGAGGCCCGATTCCCCTGCACTGCGTGCAGAGCAATTCCGTGTTGCACATCACACATGAAAGGAGCATTGATTTCCTTGATGGTACTCCAGAGAAACCCCAAGAACACTGCTTCCAGGGTAGAGAGATCCTGAGGTCACTGTAGCCACACAAAAGAGCTCCGTGGTCGAAGAATCAACTCGAGATGAGAGGTTAGTCCCTGGCTTCGACTCCAGAGGAATACCACCTTACCACAAGCACCTCAAGAGGAGGCTTCTCTCAGCTCTAGGTATGTGAGAGGGACCCTGAGTTTGCGGCCTAGAGTGGAATGGACACCGCGATGCCCTGACTCGAAATAAAGCCGGATATCCCTACAGTGACATGAATGCAGGCTCGTCTTGCATCTCCCAAGACGAAAGGTTGTCTGAATCCCCTGTGGAGACCACAGAGAAAGACCTAGTTCCCCACCTCATCGCCACCGGAGGCCTCACATCCTTTGAAAACTCCAGAGGTACGCGGAGATGAGTGCTTCCAAAGGAGACGATCCCTGACTCGTCTGAAACTTGATAGGAGTCCCAGGATTCCTGTGGCACGTGGAAAGGGACCCTTGGTCTCCCGCCTCAGCTGGAGAGGCGTCCCAATTGCCCTGCCAAGCCTCGAGGAGAATCCCGAGTTGTCCCTCGCAACTAGGCAGGAGTCCTGTCGTCGCTGAACAAACACGTGGGTGGAAGGGCCATCCCCGTCATAACTCAAGAATATACCCCAGGTTCCCGCTGCAACTCGAGAAAAACCATGAGACTTCCCCCTCGTCGCGAGATGAGGCCCGATTCCCCTACAGTGCGTGCAGAGTAATTCCGTGTTGCACATCACACATGACAGGAGCCTTGATTTCCTTCATGGCAATCCAGAGAAACACCAAGAACTCTGTTTCCAGGCTAAAGGTATCCTGAGGTCACTGTAGCAACACGAAAGAGGTCCGTGGACCAAAAATCAACTCGAGATGAGAGGTTAGTCCCTGGCTTCGACTCCAGAGGAATACCACCTTACCACAAGCACCTCAAGAGGAGGCTTCTCTCAGCTCTAGGTATGTGAGAGGGACCCTGAGTTTGCGGCCTCAAGTGGAATGGACACCGCGATGCCCTGACTCGAAATAAGGCAGGATATCCCTGCAGTGACTTGAATGCAGGCTCGTCTTGCATCTCCCAAGACGAAAGGATGTCTGAATCCCCTGTGGAGACCACAGAGAAAGACCTAGTTCCCCACCTCATGGCGACCGGAGGCCTCACATCCTTTGAAAACTCCAGAGGTATGCGGAGATCAGTGCCTCCAAAGGAGACGATGCCTGACTCCTCGTGAAACTTGATAGGAGTCCCAGGATTACTGTGGCACGTGGAAAGGGACACTTGGTCTCCCGCCTCAGCTGGAGAGGCGTCCCAATTGCCCTGCCAAGCCTCGAGGAGAATCCCGAGTTGTCCCTCGCAACTAGGTAGGAGTCCTGACGTCGCTGAACAAACATGTGGGAGGAAGGGCCATCCCCGTCTTAACTCGAGAATATACCCCAGGTTCCCGCCGCAACTCGAGAAAAACCATGAGACTTCCCCCTCGCCGTGAGATGAGGCCCGATTCCCCTGCACTGCATGCAGAGCAATTCCGTGTTGCACATCACACATGAAAGGAGCCTTGATTTCCTTGATGGCACTCCAGAGAAACCCCAAGAACACTGTTTCAAGGCTAGAGGGATCCTGAGGTCACTGTAGCAACACGAAAGAGCTCCGTGGACCAAAAATCAACTCGAGATGAGAGGTTAGTCCCTGGCTTCGACTCCAGGGATATACCACCTTACCACAAGCACCTCAAGAGGAGGCTTCTCTCAGCTCTAGGTATGTGAGAGGGACCCTGATATTGCGGCCTCAAGTGGAATGGACACCGCAATGCCCTGACTCAAAATAAGGCCCGATATCCCTGCAGTGACTTGAATGCAGGCTCGTCTTGCATCTCCCAAGATGAAAGGATGTCTGAATCCCCTGTGGAGACCACAGAGAAAGACCTAGTTCCCCACCTCATCGCGACCGGAGGCCTCACAGCCTTTGAAAACTCCAAAGGTACGCGGAGATCAGTGCCTCCAAAGGAGACGATGCCTGACTCCTCGTGAAACTTGATAGGAGTCCCAGGATTCCTGTGGCACGTGGAAAGGGAACCTTGGTCTCCCGCCTCAGCTGGAGAGGCGTCCCAATTGCCCTGCCAAGCCTCGAGGAGAATCCCGAGTTGTCCCTCGCAACGAGGCTGGAGTCCTGACGTCGCTGAACAAACACGTGGGTGGAGGGCCATCCCCGTCGTAACTCGAGAATATACCCCAGGTTCCCGCCGCAACTTGAGAAAAACCATGAGACTTCCCCCTCGCCGCGAGATGAGGCCCGATTCCCCTGCACTGCGTGCAGAGCAAT
This sequence comes from Cervus elaphus, assembly GCF_910594005.1. Classification (NCBI taxonomy): domain Eukaryota; kingdom Metazoa; phylum Chordata; class Mammalia; order Artiodactyla; family Cervidae; genus Cervus; species Cervus elaphus. Next base: position 480,553 of record NC_057823.1, on the reverse strand, counting down.
TCCGTGTTGCACATCACACATGAAAGGAGCCTTGATTTCCTTGATGGCACTCCAGAGAAACCCCAAGAACACTGTTTCCAGGCTAGAGGGATCCTGAAATCACTGTAGCAACAGGAAAGAACTCCGTGGACCAAAAACAAACTCGAGATGAGGGGTTAGTCCCTGGCTTCGACTCCAGAGGAATACCACCTTACCACAAGCACCTCAAGAGAAGGCTTCTCTCAGCTCTAGGTATGTGAGAGGGACCCTGAGTTTGCAGCCTCAAGTGGAATGGACACCGCGATGCCCTGACTCGAAATAAGGCCGGATATCCCTACAGTGACTTGAATGCAGGCTCGTCTTGCATCTCCCAAGATGAAAGGATGTCTGAATCCCCTGTGGAGACCACAGAGAAAGACCTAGTTCTCCACCTCATCGCGACCGGAGGCCTCACATCCTTTGAAAACTCCAGAGGTACGCGGAGATCAGTGCCTCCAAAGGAGACGATGCCTGACTCATCGTGAAACTTTATAGGAGTCCCAGGATTCCTGTAGCACGTGGAAAGAGACCCTTGGTCTCCCGCCTCAGCTGGAGAGGCATCCCAATTGCCCTGCCAAGCCTCGAGGAGAATCCCAAATTGTCCCTCACAACTAGGCAGGAGTCCTGACGTCGCTGAAGAAACACGTGTATGGAAGGGCCATCCCCATCGTAACTCGAGAATATACCCCAGCTTCCCGCCGCAACTCGAGAAAAACCATGAGACTTCCTCCTCGCCGCGAGATGAGGCCCGATTCCCCTGCACTGCATGCAGAGCAATTCCGTGTTGCACATCACACATGAAAGGAGCCTTGATTTCCTTGATGGCACTCCAGAGAAACCCCAAGAACACTGTTTCAAGGCTAGAGGGATCCTGAGGTCACTGTAGCAACACGAAAGAGCTCCGTGGACCAAAAATCAACCCGAGATGAGAGGTTAGTCCCTGGCTTCGACTCCAGAGGAATACCACCTTACCACAAGCACCTCAAGAGGAGGCTTCTCTCAGCTCTAGGTATGTGAGAGGGACCCTGAGTTTGCGGCCTCAAGTGGAATGGACACCGCGATGCCCTGACGCGAAATAAGGCAGGATATCCCTGCAGTGACTTGAATGCAGGCTCGTCTTGCATCTCCCAAGACGAAAGGATGTCTGAATCCCCTCTGGAGACCATAGAGAAAGACCTAGTTCCCCACCTCATGGCGACCGGAGGCCTCACATCCCTTGAAAATTCCAGAGGTACGCGGAGATCAGTGCCTCGAAAGGAGACGATGCCTGACTCCTCGTGAAACTTGATAGGAGTCCCAGGATTCCTGTAGCACGTGGAAAGAGACCCTTGGTCTCCCGCCTCAGCTGGAGAGGCGTCCCAATTGCCCTGCCAAGCCTCGAGGAGAATCCCGAGTTGTCCCTCACAACTAGCCAGGAGTCCTGACGTCGCTGAAGAAACACGTGGTTGGAAGGGCCATCCCCGTCGTAACTCGAGAATATACCCCAGGTTCCCGCCGCAATTCGAGAAAAACCATGAGACTTCCCCCTCGCCGCGAGATGAGGCCCGATTCCCCTGCACTGCATGCAGAGCAATTCCGTGTTGCACATCACACATGAAAGGAGCCTTGATTTCCTTGATGGCACTCCAGAGAAACCCCAAGAACACTGTTTCAAGGCTAGAGGGATCCTGAGGTCACTGTAGTAACACGAAAGAGCTCGGTGGACCAAAAATCAACTCGAGATGAGAGGTTAGTCCCTGGCTTCGACTCCAGAGGAATACCACCTTACCACAAGCACCTCAAGAGGAGGCTTCTCTCAGCTCTAGGTATGTGAGAGGGACCCTGAGTTTGCGGCCTCAAATGGAATGGACACCGCGATTGTCTGGCTCGAAATAAGGCCGGATATCCCTGCAGTGACTTGAATGCAGGCTCGTCTTGCATCTCCCAAGACGAAAGGATGTCTGAATCCCCTGTGGAGACCACAGAGAAAGACCTAGTTCCCCACCTCATCGCGACCGGAGGCCTCACATCCTTTGAAAATTCCAGAGGTACGCGGAGATCAGTGCCTCCAAAGGAGACGATGCCTGACTCCTCGTGAAACTTGATAGGAGTCACAGGATTATTGTGGCACGTGGAAAGGGACCCTTGGTCTCCCGCCTCAGCTGGAGAGGCGTCTCAATTGCCCTGCCAAGCCTCGAGGAGAACCCCGAGTTGTCCCTCGCAACTAGGCAGGAGTCCTGACGTCGCTGAAGAAACACGTGGTTGGAAGGGCCATCCCCGTCGTAACTCGAGAATATACCCCAGGTTCCCGCCGCAACTCGAGAAAAACCATGAGACTTCCCTCTCGCCGCGAGATGAGGCCCGATTCCCCTGCACTGCGTGCAGAGCAATTCCGTGTTGCACATCACAAATGAAAGGAGCCTTGATTTCCTTGATGGCACTCCAGAGAAACCCCAAGAACACTGTTTCAAGGCTAGAGGGATCCTGAGGTCACTGTAGCAACACGAAAGAGCTCCGTGGACCAAAAATCAACTCGAGATGAGAGGTTAGTCCCTGGCTTCGACTCCAGAGGAATACCACCTTACCACAAGCACCTCAAGAGGAGGCTTCTCTCAGCTCTAGGTATGTGAGAGGGACCCTGAGTTTGCGGCCTCAAGTGGAATGGACACCGCGATGCCCTGACGCGAAATAAGGCAGGATATCCCTGCAGTGACTTGAATGCAGGCTCGTCTTGCATCTCCCAAGACGAAAGGATGTCTGAATCCCCTGTGGAGACCACAGAGAAAGACCTAGTTCCCCACCTCATGGCGACCGGAGGCCTCACATCCCTTGAAAACTCCAGAGGTACGCGGAGATCAGTGCCTCCAAAGGAGACGATGCCTGAATCCTCGTGAAACTTGATAGGAGTCCCAGGATTCCTGTAGCACGTGGAAAGAGACCCTTGGTCTCCCGCCTCAGCTGGAGAGGCGTCCCAATTGCCCTGCCAAGCCTCGAGGAGAATCCCGAGTTGTCCCTCACAACTAGCCAGGAGTCCTGACGTCGCTGAAGAAACATGTGTGTGGAAGGGCCATCCCCATCGTAACTCGAGAATATACCCCAGGTTCCCGCCGCAACTCGAGAAAAACCATGAGACTTCCCCCTCGCCGTGAGATGAGGACCGATTCCCCTGCACTGCGTGCAGAGCAATTCCGTGTTGCACATCACACATGAAAGGAGCCTTGATTTCCTTGATGGCACTCCAGAGAAACCCCAAGAACAATGTTTCAAGGCTAGAGGGATCCTGAGGTCACTGTAGCAACATGAAAGAGTTCGGTGGACCAAAAATCAACTCGAGATGAGAGGTTAGTCCCTGGCTTCGACTCCAGAGGAATACCACCTTACCACAAGCACCTCAAGAGGAGGCTTCTCTCAGGTCTAGGTATGTGAGAGGGACCCTGAGTTTGCGGCCTCAAGTGAAATGGACACCGCGATGGTCTGGCTCGAAATAAGGCAGGATATCCCTGCAGTGACTTGAATGCAGGCTCGTCTTGCATCTCCCAAGACGAAAGGATGTCTGAATCCCCTGTGGAGACCACAGAGAAAGACCTAGTTCCCCACCTCATCGCGACCGGAGGCCTCACAGCCTTTGAAAACTCCAAAGGTACGCGGAGATCAGTGCCTCCAAAGGAGACGATGCCTGACTCCTCGTGAAACTTGATAGGAGTCCCAGGATTCCTGTGGCACGTGGAAAGGGAACCTTGGTCTCCCGCCTCAGCTGGAGAGGCGTCCCAATTGCCCTGCCAAGCCTCGAGGAGAATCCCGAGTTGTCCCTCGCAACGAGGCTGGAGTCCTGACGTCGCTGAACAAACACGTGGGTGGAGGGCCATCCCCGTCGTAACTCGAGAATATACCCCAGGTTCCCGCCGCAACTTGAGAAAAACCATGAGACTTCCCCCTCGCCGCGAGATGAGGCCCGATTCCCCTGCACTGCGTGCAGAGCAATTCCGTGTTGCACATCACACATGAAAGGAGCCTTGATTTCCTTGATGGCACTCCAGAGAAACTCCAAGAACACTGTTTCCAGGCTAGAGGGATCCTGAAATCACTGTAGCAACAGGAAAGAACTCCGTGGACCAAAAACAAACTCGAGATGAGGGGTTAGTCCCTGGCTTCGACTCCAGAGGAATACCACCTTACCACAAGCACCTCAAGAGGAGGATTCTCTCAGCTCTAGGTATGTGAGAGGGACCCTGAGTTTGCAGCCTCAGGTGGAATGGACACCGCGATGCCCTGACTCGAAATAAGGCCGGATATCCCTACAGTGACTTGAATGCAGGCTCGTCTTGCATCTCCCAAGATGAAAGGATGTCTGAATCCCCTGTGGAGACCACAGAGAAAGACCTAGTTCTCCACTTCATCGCGACCGGAGGCCTCACATCCTTTGAAAACTCCAGAGGTACGCGGAGATCAGTGCCTCCAAAGGAGACGATGCCTGACTCCTCGTGAAACTTTATAGGAGTCCCAGGATTCCTGTAGCACGTGGAAAGAGACCCTTGGTCTCCCGCCTCAGCTGGAGAGGCATCCCAATGGCCCTGCCAAGCCTCGAGGAGAATCCCAAATTGTCCCTCACAACTAGGCAGGAGTCCTGACGTCGCTGAAGAAACACGTGTATGGAAGGGCCATCCCCATCGTAACTCGAGAATATACCCCAGCTTCCCGCCGCAACTCGAGAAAAACCATGAGACTTCCTCCTCGCCGCGAGATGAGGCCCGATTCCCCTGCACTGCATGCAGAGCAATTCCGTGTTGCACATCACACATGAAAGGAGCCTTGATTTCCTTGATGGCACTCCAGAGAAACCCCAAGAACACTGTTTCAAGGCTAGAGGGATCCTGAGGTCACTGTAGCAACATGAAAGAGCTCCGTGGACCAAAAATCAACCCGAGATGAGAGGTTAGTCCCTGGCTTCGACTCCAGAGGAAAACCACCTTACCACAAGCACCTCAAGAGGAGGCTTCTCTCAGCTCTAGGTATGTGAGAGGGACCCTGAGTTTGCGGCCTCAAGTGGAATGGACACCGCGATGCCCTGACGCGAAATAAGGCAGGATATCCCTGCAGTGACTTGAATGCAGGCTCGTCTTGCATCTCCCAAGACGAAAGGATGTCTGAATCCCCTCTGGAGACCATAGAGAAAGACCTAGTTCCCCACCTCATGGCGACCGGAGGCCTCACATCCCTTGAAAATTCCAGAGGTACGCGGAGATCAGTGCCTCGAAAGGAGACGATGCCTGACTCCTCGTGAAACTTGATAGGAGTCCCAGGATTCCTGTAGCACGTGGAAAGAGACCCTTGGTTTCCCGCCTCACCTGGAGAGGCGTCCCAATTGCCCTGCCAAGCCTCGAGGAGAATCCCGAGTTGTCCCTCACAACTAGCCAGGAGTCCTGACATCGCTGAAGAAACACGTGGGTGGAAGGGCCATCCCCGTCGTAACTCGAGAATATACCCCAGGTTCCCGCCGCAACTCGAGAAAAACCATGAGACTTCCCCCTCGCTGCGAGATGAGGCCCGATTCCCCTGCACTGCATGCAGAGCAATTCCGTGTTGCACATCACACATGAAAGGAGCCTTGATTTCCTTGATGGCACTCCAGAGAAACCCCAAGAACACTGTTTCAAGGCTAGAGGGATCCTGAGGTCACTGTAGTAACACGAAAGAGCTCGGTGGACCAAAAATCAACTCGAGATGAGAGGTTAGTCCCTGGCTTCGGCTCCAGAGGAATACCACCTTACCACAAGCACCTCAAGAGGAGGCTTCTCTCAGCTCTAGGTATGTGAGAGGGACCCTGAGTTTGCGGCCTCAAATGGAATGGACACCGCGATGGTCTGGCTCGAAATAAGGCCGGATATCCCTGCAGTGACTTGAATGCAGGCTCGTCTTGCATCTCCCAAGACGAAAGGATGTCTGAATCCCCTGTGGAGACCACAGAGAAAGACCTAGTTCCCCACCTCATCGCGACCGGAGGCCTCACATCCTTTGAAAATTCCAGAGGTACGCGGAGATCAGTGCCTCCAAAGGAGACGATGCCTGACTCCTCGTGAAACTTGATAGGAGTCACAGGATTATTGTGGCACGTGGAAAGGGACCCTTGGTCTCCCGCCTCAGCTGGAGAGGCGTCCCAATTGCCCTGCCAAGCCTCGAGGAGAACCCCGAGTTGTCCCTCGCAACTAGGCAGGAGTCCTGACGTCGCTGAAGAAACACGTGGTTGGAAGGGCCATCCCCGTCGTAACTCGAGAATATACCCCAGGTTCCCGCCGCAACTCGAGAAAAACCATGAGACTTCCCTCTCGCCGCGAGATGAGGCCCGATTCCCCTGCACTGCGTGCAGAGCAATTCCGTGTTGCACATCACAAATGAAAGGAGCCTTGATTTCCTTGATGGCACTCCAGAGAAACCCCAAGAACACTGTTTCTAGGCTAGAGGGATCCTGAGGTCACTGTAGCAACACGAAAGAGCTCCGTGGACCAAAAATCAACTCGAGATGAGAGGTTAGTCCCTGGCTTCGACTCCAGAGGAATACCACCTTACCACAAGCACCTCAAGAGGAGGCTTCTCTCAGCTCTAGGTATGTGAGAGGGACCCTGAGTTTGCGGCCTCAAGTGGAATGGACACCGCGATGCCCTGACGCGAAATAAGGCAGGATATCCCTGCAGTGACTTGAATGCAGGCTCGTCTTGCATCTCCCAAGACGAAAGGATGTCTGAATCCCCTGTGGAGACCACAGAGAAAGACCTAGTTCCCCACCTCATGGCGACCGGAGGCCTCACATCCCTTGAAAACTCCAGAGGTACGCGGAGATCAGTGCCTCCAAAGGAGACGATGCCTGAATCCTCGTGAAACTTGATAGGAGTCCCAGGATTCCTGTAGCACGTGGAAAGAGACCCTTGGTCTCCCGCCTCAGCTGGAGAGGCGTCCCAATTGCCCTGCCAAGCCTCGAGGAGAATCCCGAGTTGTCCCTCACAACTAGCCAGGAGTCCTGACGTCGCTGAAGAAACATGTGTGTGGAAGGGCCATCCCCATCGTAACTCGAGAATATACCCCAGGTTCCCGCCGCAACTCGAGTAAAACCATGAGACTTCCCCCTCGCCGTGAGATGAGGACCGATTCCCCTGCACTGCGTGCAGAGCAATTCCGTGTTGCACATCACACATGAAAGGAGCCTTGATTTCCTTGATGGCACTCCAGAGAAACCCCAAGAACAATGTTTCAAGGCTAGAGGGATCCTGAGGTCACTGTAGCAACACGAAAGAGTTCGGTGGACCAAAAATCAACTCGAGATGAGAGGTTAGTCCCTGGCTTCGACTCCAGAGGAATACCACCTTACCACAAGCACCTCAAGAGGAGGCTTCTCTCAGGTCTAGGTATGTGAGAGGGACCCTGAGTTTGCGGCCTCAAGTGAAATGGACACCGCGATGGTCTGGCTCGAAATAAGGCAGGATATCCCTGCAGTGACTTGAATGCAGGCTCGTCTTGCATCTCCCAAGACGAAAGGATGTCTGAATCCCCTGTGGAGACCACAGAGAAAGACCTAGTTCCCCACCTCATCGCGACCGGAGGCCTCACATCCTTTGAAAATTGCAGAGGTACGCGGAGATCAGTGCCTCCAAAGGAGACGATGCCTGACTCCTCGTGAAACTTGATAGGAGTCCCAGGATTCCTGTGGCACGTGGAAAGGGACCCTTGGTCTCCTGCCTCAGCTGGAGAGGCGTCCCAATTGCCCTGCCAAGCCTCGAGGAGAACCCCGAGTTGTCCCTCGCAACTAGGCAGGAGTCCTGACGTCGCTAAAGAAACACGTGGTTGGAAGGGCCATCCCCGTCGTAACTCGAGAATATACCCCAGGTTCCCGCCGCAACTCGAGAAAAACCATGAGACTTCCCCCTCGCCGCGAGATGAGGCCCGATTCCCCTGCACTGCGTGCAGAGCAATTCCGTGTTGCACATCACACATGAAAGGAGCCTTGATTTCCTTGATGGCACTCCAGAGAAACCCCAAGAACACTGTTTCAAGGCTAGAGGGATCCTGAGGTCACTGTAGCAACACGAAAGAGCTCGGTGGACCAAAAATCAACTCGAGATGAGAGGTTAGTCCCTGGCTTCGACTCCAGAGGAATACCACCTTACCACAAGCACCTCAAGAGGAGGCTTCTCTCAGCTCTAGGTATGTGAGAGGGACCCTGAGTTTGCGGCCTCAAGTGGAATGGACACCGCGATGCCCTGACGCGAAATAAGGCAGGATATCCCTGCAGTGACTTGAATGCAGGCTCGTCTTGCATCTCCCAAGACGAAAGGATGTCTGAATCCCCTGTGGAGACCACAGAGAAAGACCTAGTTCCCCACCTCATGGCGACCGGAGGCCTCACATCCCTTGAAAACTCCAGAGGTACGCGGAGATCAGTGCCTCCAAAGGAGACGATGCCTGAATCCTCGTGAAACTTGATAGGAGTCCCAGGATTCCTGTAGCACGTGGAAAGAGACCCTTGGTCTCCTGCGTCAGCTGGAGAGGCGTCCCAATTGCCCTGCCAAGCCTCGAGGAGAATCCCAGTTGTCCCTCGCAACTAGGCAGGAGTCCTGACGTCGCTGAAGAAACATGTGTGTGGAAGGGCCATCCCCGTCGTAACTCGAGAATATACCCCAGGTTCCCGCCGCAACTCGAGAAAAACCATGAGACTTCCCCCTCGCCGCGAGATGAGGCCCGATTCCCCTGCACTGCATGCAGAGCAATTCCGTGTTGCACATCACACATGAAAGGAGCCTTGATTTCCTTGATGGCACTCCAGAGAATCCCCAAGAACACTGTTTCAATGCTAGAGGGATCCTGAGGTCACTGTAGTAACACGAAAGAGCTCGGTGGACCAAAAATCAACTCGAGATGAGAGGTTAGTCCCTGGCTTCGACTCCAGAGGAATACCACCTTACCACAAGCACCTCAAGAGGAGGCTTCTCTCAGCTCTAGGTATGTGAGAGGGACCCTGAGTTTGCGGCCTCAAATGGAATGGACACCGCGATGGTCTGGCTCGAAATGAGGCCGGATATCCCTGCAGTGACTTGAATGCAGGCTCGTCTTGCATCTCCCAAGACGAAAGGATGTCTGAATCCCCTGTGGAGACCACAGAGAAAGACCTAGTTCCCCACCTCATCGCGACCGGAGGCCTCACATCCTTTGAAAACTCCAGAGGTACGTGGAGATCAGTGCCTCCAAAGGAAACGATGCCTGACTCCTCTGGAAACTTGATAGGAGTCCCAGGATTCCTGTGGCACGTCGAAAGGGACGCGTGATCTCCCGCCTCAGCTGGAGAAGCGTCCCAATTGCCCTGCCAAGCCTCGAGGAGAATCCCGAGTTCTCCCTCGCAACTAGGCAGGAGTCCTGACGTGGCTGAACAAACACGTGGGTGGAAGGGCCATCCCCGTCGTAACTCGAGAATATACCCCAGGTTCCCGCCGCAACTCGAGAAAAACCATGAGACTTCCCCCTCGCCGCGAGATGAGGCCCGATTCCCCTGCACTGCGTGCAGAGCAATTCCGTGTTGCACATCACACATGAAAGGAGCCTTGATTTACTTGATGACACTCCAGAGAAACCCCAAGAACACTGTTTGAAGGCTAGAGGGATCCTGAGGTCACTGTAGCAACACGAAAGAGCTCCGTGGACCAAAAATCAACTCGAGATGAGAGGTTAGTCCCTGGCTTCGACTCCAGAGGAATACCACCTTACCACAAGCACCTCAAGAGGAGGCTTCTCTCAGCTCTAGGTATGTGAGAGGGACCCTGAGTTTGTGGCCTCAAGTGGAATGGAGACCGCGATGCCCTGACTCTATATAAGGCCGGATATCCCTGCAGTGACTTGAATGCAGGCTCGTCTTGCATCTCCCAAAATGAAAGGATGTCTGAATCCCCTGTGGAGACCACAGAGAAAGACCTAGTTCCCCACCTCATGGCGACCGGAGGCCTCACATCCTTTGAAAACTCCAGAGGTACGCGGAGATCAGTGCCTCCAAAGGAGACGATGACTGACTCCTCGGGAAACTTGATAGGAGTCCCAGGATTCCTGGGGCACGTGGAAAGGGACCCTTGGTCTTCCGCCTCAGCTGGAGAGGCATCCCAATTGCCCTGCCAAGCCTCGACGAGAATCCCGAGTTCTCCCTCGCAACTAGGCAGGAGTCCTGACGTCGCTGAAGAAACACGTATGTGGAAGGGCCATCCCCGTCGTAACTCGAGAATATACCCCAGGTTCCCGCCGCAACTCGAGAAAAACCATGAGACTTCCCCCTCGCCACGAGATGAGGGCCGATTCCCATGCACTGCATGCAGAGCAATTCCGTGTTGCACATCACACATGAAAGGAGCCTTGATTTCCTTGATGGCACTCCAGAGAAACCCCAAGAACACTGTTTCAAGGCTAGAGGGATCCTGAGGTCACTGTAGCAACACGAAAGAGCTCCGTGGACCAAAAATCAACCCGAGATGAGAGGTTAGTCCCTGGCTTCGACTCCAGAGGAATACCACCTTACCACAAGCACCTCAAGAGGAGGCTTCTCTCAGCTCTAGGTATGTGAGAGGGACCCTGAGTTTGCGGCCTCAAGTGGAATGGACACCGCGATGCCCTGACGCGAAATAAGGCAGGATATCCCTGCAGTGACTTGAATGCAGGCTCGTCTTGCATCTCCCAAGACGAAAGGATGTCTGAATCCCCTCTGGAGACCATAGAGAAAGACCTAGTTCCCCACCTCATGGCGACCGGAGGCCTCACATCCCTTGAAAATTCCAGAGGTACGCGGAGATCAGTGCCTCGAAAGGAGACGATGCCTGACTCCTCGTGAAACTTGATAGGAGTCCCAGGATTCCTGTAGCACGTGGAAAGAGACCCTTGGTCTCCCGCCTCACCTGGAGAGGCGTCCCAATTGCCCTGCCAAGCCTCGAGGAGAATCCCGAGTTGTCCCTCACAACTAGCCAGGAGTCCTGACGTCGCTGAAGAAACACGTAGTTGGAAGGGCCATCCCCGTCGTAACTCGAGAATATACCCCAGGTTCCCGCCGCAACTCGAGAAAAACCATGAGACTTCCCCCTCGCCGCGAGATGAGGCCCGATTCCCCTGCACTGCATGCAGAGCAATTCCGTGTTGCACATCACACATGAAAGGAGCCTTGATTTCCTTGATGGCACTCCAGAGAAACCCCAAGAACACTGTTTCAAGGCTAGAGGGATCCTGAGGTCACTGTAGTAACACGAAAGAGCTCGGTGGACCAAAAATCAACTCGAGATGAGAGGTTAGTCCCTGGCTTCGACTCCAGAGGAATACCACCTGACCACAAGCACCTCAAGAGGAGGCTTCTCTCAGCTCTAGGTATGTGAGAGGGACCCTGAGTTTGCGGCCTCAAATGGAATGGACACCGCGATTGTCTGGCTCGAAATAAGGCCGGATATCCCTGCAGTGACTTGAATGCAGGCTCGTCTTGCATCTCCCAAGACGAAAGGATGTCTGAATCCCCTGTGGAGACCACAGAGAAAGACCTAGTTCCCCACCTCATCGCGACCGGAGGCCTCACATCCTTTGAAAATTCCAGAGGTACGCGGAGATCAGTGCCTCCAAAGGAGACGATGCCTGACTCCTCGTGAAACTTGATAGGAGTCACAGGATTATTGTGGCACGTGGAAAGGGACCCTTGGTCTCCCGCCTCAGCTGGAGAGGCGTCCCAATTGCCCTGCCAAGCCTCGAGGAGAACCCCGAGTTGTCCCTCGCAACTAGGCAGGAGTCCTGACGTCGCTGAAGAAACACGTGGTTGGAAGGGCCATCCCCGTCGTAACTCGAGAATATACCCCAGGTTCCCGCCGCAACTCGAGAAAAACCATGAGACTTCCCTCTCGCCGCGAGATGAGGCCCGATTCCCCTGCACTGCGTGCAGAGCAATTCCGTGTTGCACATCACAAATGAAAGGAGCCTTGATTTCCTTGATGGCACTCCAGAGAAACCCCAAGAACACTGTTTCAAGGCTAGAGGGATCCTGAGGTCACTGTAGCAACACGAAAGAGCTCCGTGGACCAAAAATCAACTCGAGATGAGAGGTTAGTCCCTGGCTTCGACTCCAGAGGAATACCACCTTACCACAAGCACCTCAAGAGGAGGCTTCTCTCAGCTCTAGGTATGTGAGAGGGACCCTGAGTTTGCGGCCTCAAGTGGAATGGACACCGCGATGCCCTGACGCGAAATAAGGCAGGATATCCCTGCAGTGACTTGAATGCAGGCTCGTCTTGCATCTCCCAAGACGAAAGGATGTCTGAATCCCCTGTGGAGACCACAGAGAAAGACCTAGTTCCCCACCTCATGGCGACCGGAGGCCTCACATCCCTTGAAAACTCCAGAGGTACGCGGAGATCAGTGCCTCCAAAGGAGACGATGCCTGAATCCTCGTGAAACTTGATAGGAGTCCCAGGATTCCTGTAGCACGTGGAAAGAGACCCTTGGTCTCCCGCCTCAGCTGGAGAGGCGTCCCAATTGCCCTGCCAAGCCTCGAGGAGAATCCCGAGTTGTCCCTCACAACTAGCCAGGAGTCCTGACGTCGCTGAAGAAACATGTGTGTGGAAGGGCCATCCCCATCGTAACTCGAGAATATACCCCAGGTTCCCGCCGCAACTCGAGAAAAACCATGAGACTTCCCCCTCGCCGTGAGATGAGGACCGATTCCCCTGCACTGCGTGCAGAGCAATTCCGTGTTGCACATCACACATGAAAGGAGCCTTGATTTCCTTGATGGCACTCCAGAGAAACCCCAAGAACAATGTTTCAAGGCTAGAGGGATCCTGAGGTCACTGTAGCAACACGAAAGAGTTCGGTGGACCAAAAATCAACTCGAGATGAGAGGTTAGTCCCTGGCTTCGACTCCAGAGGAATACCACCTTACCACAAGCACCTCAAGAGGAGGCTTCTCTCAGGTCTAGGTATGTGAGAGGGACCCTGAGTTTGCGGCCTCAAGTGAAATGGACACCGCGATGGTCTGGCTCGAAATAAGGCAGGATATCCCTGCAGTGACTTGAATGCAGGCTCGTCTTGCATCTCCCAAGACGAAAGGATGTCTGAATCCCCTGTGGAGACCACAGAGAAAGACCTAGTTCCCCACCTCATCGCGACCGGAGGCCTCACAGCCTTTGAAAACTCCAAAGGTACGCGGAGATCAGTGCCTCCAAAGGAGACGATGCCTGACTCCTCGTGAAACTTGATAGGAGTCCCAGGATTCCTGTGGCACGTGGAAAGGGAACCTTGGTCTCCCGCCTCAGCTGGAGAGGCGTCCCAATTGCCCTGCCAAGCCTCGAGGAGAATCCCGAGTTGTCCCTCGCAACGAGGCTGGAGTCCTGACGTCGCTGAACAAACACGTGGGTGGAGGGCCATCCCCGTCGTAACTCGAGAATATACCCCAGGTTCCCGCCGCAACTTGAGAAAAACCATGAGACTTCCCCCTCGCCGCGAGATGAGGCCCGATTCCCCTGAACTGCGTGCAGAGCAATTCCGTGTTGCACATCACACATGAAAGGAGCCTTGATTTCCTTGATGGCACTCCAGAGAAACTCCAAGAACACTGTTTCCAGGCTAGAGGGATCCTGAAATCACTGTAGCAACAGGAAAGAACTCCGTGGACCAAAAACAAACTCGAGATGAGGGGTTAGTCCCTGGCTTCGACTCCAGAGGAATACCACCTTACCACAAGCACCTCAAGAGAAGGATTCTCTCAGCTCTAGGTATGTGAGAGGGACCCTGAGTTTGCAGCCTCAAGTGGAATGGACACCGCGATGCCCTGACTCGAAATAAGGCCGGATATCCCTACAGTGACTTGAATGCAGGCTCGTCTTGCATCTCCCAAGATGAAAGGATGTCTGAATCCCCTGTGGAGACCACAGAGAAAGACCTAGTTCTCCACCTCATCGCGACCGGAGGCCTCACATCCTTTGAAAACTCCAGAGGTACGCGGAGATCAGTGCCTCCAAAGGAGACGATGCCTGACTCCTCGTGAAACTTTATAGGAGTCCCAGGATTCCTGTAGCACGTGGAAAGAGACCCTTGGTCTCCCGCCTCAGCTGGAGAGGCGTCCCAATTGCCCTGCCAAGCCTCGAGGAGAATCCCAAATTGTCCCTCACAACTAGGCAGGAGTCCTGACGTCGCTAAAGAAACACGTGGTTGGAAGGGCCATCCCCGTCGTAACTCGAGAATATACCCCAGGTTCCCGCCGCAACTCGAGAAAAACCATGAGACTTCCCCCTCGCCGCGAGATGAGGCCCGATTCCCCTGCACTGCGTGCAGAGCAATTCCGTGTTGCACATCACACATGAAAGGAGCCTTGATTTCCTTGATGGCACTCCAGAGAAACCCCAAGAACACTGTTTCAAGGCTAGAGGGATCCTGAGGTCACTGTAGCAACACGAAAGAGCTCGGTGGACCAAAAATCAACTCGAGATGAGAGGTTAGTCCCTGGCTTCGACTCCAGAGGAATACCACCTTACCACAAGCACCTCAAGAGGAGGCTTCTCTCAGCTCTAGGTATGTGAGAGGGACCCTGAGTTTGCGGCCTCAAGTGGAATGGACACCGCGATGCCCTGACGCGAAATAAGGCAGGATATCCCTGCAGTGACTTGAATGCAGGCTCGTCTTGCATCTCCCAAGACGAAAGGATGTCTGAATCCCCTGTGGAGACCACAGAGAAAGACCTAGTTCCCCACCTCATGGCGACCGGAGGCCTCACATCCCTTGAAAACTCCAGAGGTATGCGGAGATCAGTGCCTCCAAAGGAGACGATGCCTGAATCCTCGTGAAACTTGATAGGAGTCCCAGGATTCCTGTAGCACGTGGAAAGAGACCCTTGGTCTCCTGCGTCAGCTGGAGAGGCGTCCCAATTGCCCTGCCAAGCCTCGAGGAGAATCCCAGTTGTCCCTCACAACTAGGCAGGAGTCCTGACGTCGCTGAAGAAACATGTGTGTGGAAGGGCCATCCCCGTCGTAACTCGAGAATATACCCCAGGTTCCCGCCGCAACTCGAGAAAAACCATGAGACTTCCCCCTCGCCGCGAGATGAGGCCCGATTCCCCTGCACTGCATGCAGAGCAATTCCGTGTTGCACATCACACATGAAAGGAGCCTTGATTTCCTTGATGGCACTCCAGAGAATCCCCAAGAACACTGTTTCAATGCTAGAGGGATCCTGAGGTCACTGTAGTAACACGAAAGAGCTCGGTGGACCAAAAATCAACTCGAGATGAGAGGTTAGTCCCTGGCTTCGACTCCAGAGGAATACCACCTTACCACAAGCACCTCAAGAGGAGGCTTCTCTCAGCTCTAGGTATGTGAGAGGGACCCTGAGTTTGCGGCCTCAAATGGAATGGACACCGCGATGGTCTGGCTCGAAATAAGGCCGGATATCCCTGCAGTGACTTGAATGCAGGCTCGTCTTGCATCTCCCAAGACGAAAGGATGTCTGAATCCCCTGTGGAGACCACAGAGAAAGACCTAGTTCCCCACCTCATCGCGACCGGAGGCCTCACATCCTTTGAAAATTCCAGAGGTACGCGGAGATCAGTGCCTCCAAAGGAGACGATGCCTGACTCCTCGTGAAACTTGATAGGAGGCACAGGATTCCTGTGGCACGTGGAAAGGGACCCTTGGTCTCCCGCCTCAGCTGGAGAGGCGTCCCAATTGCCCTGACAAGCCTCGAGGAGAACCCCGAGTTGTCCCTCGCAACTAGGCAGGAGTCCTGACGTCGCTGAAGAAACACGTGGTTGGAAGGGCCATCCCCGTCCTAACTCGTGAATATACCCCAGGTTCCCGCCGCAACTCGAGAAAAACCATGAGACTTCCCTCTCGCCGCGAGATGAGGCCCGATTCCCCTGCACTGCGTGCAGAGCAATTCCGTGTTGCACATCACACATGAAAGGAGCCTTGATTTCCTTGATGGCACTCCAGAGAAACCCCAAGAACACTGTTTCAAGGCTAGAGGGATCCTGAGGTCACTGTAGCAACACGAAAGAGCTCCGTGGACCAAAAATCAACTCGAGATGAGAGGTTAGTCCCTGGCTTCGACTCCAGAGGAATACCACCTTACCACAAGCACCTCAAGAGGAGGCTTCTCTCAGCTCTAGGTATGTGAGAGGGACCCTGAGTTTGCGGCCTCAAGTGGAATGAACACCGCGATGCCCTGACGCGAAATAAGGCAGGATATCCCTGCAGTGACTTGAATGCAGGCTCGTCTTGCATCTCCCAAGACGAAAGGATGTCTGAATTCCCTGTGGAGACCACAGAGAAAGACCTAGTTCCCCACCTCATGGCGACCGGAGGCCTCACATCCCTTCAAAACTCCAGAGGTACGCGGAGATCAGTGCCTCCAAAGGAGACGATGCCTGACTCCTCGTGAAACTTGATAGGAGTCCCAGGATTCCTGTAGCACGTGGAAAGAGACCCTTGGTCTCCCGCCTCAGCTGGAGAGGCGTCCCAATTGCCCTGCCAAGCCTCGAGGAGAATCCCGAGTTGTCCCTCACAACTAGGCAGGAGTCCTGACGTCGCTGAAGAAACATGTGTGTGGAAGGGCCATCCCCGTTGTAACTCGAGAATATACCCCAGGTTCCCGCCGCAACTCGAGAAAAACCATGAGACTTCCCCCTCGCCGCGAGATCAGTTCCGATTCCCCTGCACTTCATGCAGAGCAATTCCGTGTTGCACATCACACATGAAAAGAGCCTTGATTTCCTTGGTGGCACTCCAGAGAAACCCCAAGAACACTGTTTCAAGGCTAGAGGGATTCTGAGGTCACTCTAGCAACAATAAAGAGCTCCGTGGACCACAAATCAACTCGAGATGAGAGGTTAGTCCCTGGCTTCGACTCCAGAGGAATACCACCTTAACACAAGCACCTCAAGAGGATGCTTCTCTCAGCTCTAGGTATGTGAGAGGGACCCTGAGTTTGTGGCCTCAAGTGGAATGGACACAGCGATGACCTGACTCGAAATAAGGCCGGATATCCCTGCAGTGACTTGACTGCAGGCTCGTCTTGCATCTCCCAAGACGAAAGGATGTCTGAATCACCTGTGTAGACCACAGAGAAAGACCTAGTTCCCCACCTCATGGCAACCGGAGGCCTCACATCCTTTGAAAACTCCAGAGGTACGTGGAGATCAGTGCCTCCAAAGGAAACGATGCCTGACTCCTCTGGAAACTTGATAGGAGTCCCAGGATTCCTGTGGCACGTCGAAAGGGACGCGTGATCTCCCGCCTCAGCTGGAGAAGCGTCCCAATTGCCCTGCCAAGCCTCGAGGAGAATCCCGAGTTCTCCCTCGCAACTAGGCAGGAGTCCTGACGTCGCTGAACAAACACGTGGGTGGAAGGGCCATCCCCGTCGTAACTCGAGAATATACCCCAGGTTCCCGCCGCAACTCGAGAAAAACCATGAGACTTCCCCCTCGCCGCGAGATGAGGCCCGATTCCCCTGCACTGCGTGCAGAGCAATTCCGTGTTGCACATCACACATGAAAGGAGCCTTGATTTACTTGATGACACTCCAGAGAAACCCCAAGAACACTGTTTGAAGGCTAGAGGGATCCTGAGGTCACTGTAGCAACACGAAAGAGCTCCGTGGACCAAAAATCAACTCGAGATGAGAGGTTAGTCCCTGGCTTCGACTCCAGAGGAATACCACCTTACCACAAGCACCTCAAGAGGAGGCTTCTCTCAGCTCTAGGTATGTGAGAGGGACCCTGAGTTTGTGGCCTCAAGTTAAATGGAGACCGCGATGCCCTGACTCGATATAAGGCCGGATATCCCTGCAGTGACTTGAATGCAGGCTCGTCTTGCATCTCCCAAAATGAAAGGATGTCTGAATCCCCTGTGGAGACCACAGAGAAAGACCTAGTTCCCCACCTCATGGCGACCGGAGGTTTCACATCCTTTGAAAACTCCAGAGGTACGCGGAGATCAGTGCCTCCAAAGGAGACGATGCCTGACTCCTCGTGAAACTTGATAGGAGTCCCAGGATTCCTGTGGCACGTGGAAAGGGACCCTTGGTCTCCCGCCTCAGCTGGAGAGGCGTCCCAATTGCCCTGCCAAGCCTCGAGGAGAATCCCGAGTTGTCCCTCGCAACTAGGCAGGAGTCCTGACGTCGCTGAACAAACATGTGGGTGGAAGGGCCATCCCCGTCGTAACTCGAGAATATACCCCAGGTTCCCGCCGCAACTCGAGAAAAACCATGAGACTGCCCCCTCGCCGCAAAATGAGGCCCGATAATCTGCACTGCGTGCAGAGCAATTCCGTGTTGCACATCACACATGAAAGGAGCATTGATTTCCTTGACGGCACTCCAGAGAATCCCCAAGAACACTGTTTCAAGGCTAGAGGGATGCTGAGGTCACTGTAGCAACACGAAAGATCTCCGTGGACCAAAAATCAACTCGAGATGAGAGGTTAGTCCCTGGCTTCGACTCCAGAGGAATACCACCTTACCACAAGCACCTCAAGAGGAGGCTTCTCTCAGCTCTAGGTATGTGAGAGGGACCCTGAGTTTGCGGCCTCAAGTGGAATGGACACCGCGATGCCCTGACTCGAAATAAGGCCGGATATCCCTGCAGTGACTTGATTGCAGGCTCGTCTTGCATCCCCCAAGACGAAAGGATGTCTGAATCCCCTGTGCAGACCACAGAGAAAGACCTAGTTCCCCACCTCATGGCGACCGGAGGCCTCACATCCTTTGAAAACTCCAGAGGTACGCGGAGATCAGTGCCTCCAAAGGAGACGATGACTGACTCCTCGGGAAACTTGATAGGAGTCCCAGGATTCCTGGGGCACGTGGAAAGGGACCCTTGGTCTTCCGCCTCAGCTGGAGAGGCATCCCAATTGCCCTGCCAAGCCTCGACGAGAATCCCGAGTTGTCCCTCGCAACTAGGCAGGAGTCCTGACGTCGCTGAACAAACACGTGGGTGGAAGGGCCATCCCCGTCGTAACTCGAGAATATACCCCAGGTTCCCGCCGCAAATCGAGAAAAACCATGAGACTTCCCCCTCGCCACGAGATGAGGGCCGATTCCCATGCACTGCGTGCAGAGCAATTCCGTGTTGCACATCACACATGAAAGGAGCCTTGATTTCCTTGATGGCACTCCAGAGAAACCCCAAGAACACTGTTTCCAGGCAAGAGGGATCCTGAGGTCACTGTAGCTACACGAAAGAGCTCCGTGGACCAAAAATCAACTCGAGATGAGAGGTTAGTCCCTGGCTTCGACTCCAGAGGAATACCACTTTACCACAAGCACCTCAAGAGGAGGCTTCTCTCAGCTCTAGGTATGTGAGAGGGACCCTGAGTTTGCGGCCTCAAGTGGAATGGACACCGCGATGCCCTGACTCGAAATAAGGCCGGATATCCCTGCAGTGTCTTGAATGCAGGCTCGTCTTGCATCTACCAAGATGAAAGGATGTCTGAATCCCCTTTGGAGACCACAGAGAAAGACTTAGTTCCCCAGCTCATCGCGACCGGAGGTCTCACATCCTTTGAAAACTCCAGAGGTACGCGGAGATCAGTGCCTCCAAAGGAGACGATGCCTGACTCCTCGTGAAACTTGATAGGAGTCCCAGGATTCCTGTGGCACGTGGAAAGGGACCCTTGGTCTCCCGCCTCAGCGGGAGAGGCGTCCCAATTGCCCTGCCAAGCCTCGAGGAGAATCCCGAGTTGTCCCTCGCAACTAGGCAGGAGTCCTGACGTCACTGAACAAACACGTGGGTGGAAGGGCCATCCCCGTCGGAACTCGAGAATATACCCCAGGTTCCCGCCGCAACTCGAGAAAAACCATGAGACTTCCCCCTCGCCGCGAGATGAGGCCAGATTCCCCTGCACTGCGTGCAGGGCAATGCCGTGTTGCACATCACACAGGAAAAGAGCCTTGATTTCCTTGATGGCACTCCAGAGAAACCCCAAGAACACTGTTTCCAGGCTAGAGGGATCCTGAGGTCACTGTAGCAACACGAAAGAGCTCCGTGGACCAAAAATCAACTCGAGATGAGAGGTTAGTCCCTGGCTTCGACTCCAGAGGAATACCACCTTACCAAAAGCACCTCAAGAGGAGGCTTCTCTCAGCTCTAGGTATGTGAGAGGGACCCTGATTTTGCGGCCGCAAGTGAAATGTACACCGCGATGCCGTGACGTGAAATAAGGCCGGATATCCCTGCAGTGTCTTGAATGCAGGCTCGTCTTGCATCTACCAAGATGAAAGGATGTCTGAATCCCTTGTGGAGACCACAGAGAAAGACCTAGTTCCCCACCTCATGGCGACCGGAGGTTTCACATCCTTTGAAAACTCCAGAGGTACGCGGAGATCAGTGCCTCCAAAGGAGACGATGCCTGACTCCTCGTGAAACTTGATAGGAGTCCCAGGATTCCTGTGGCACGTGGAAAGGGACCCTTGGTCTCCCGCCTCAGCTGGAGAGGCGTCCCAATTGCCCTGCCAAGCCTCGAGGAGAATCCCGAGTTGTCCCTCGCAACTAGGCAGGAGTCCTGACGTCGCTGAACAAACACGTGGGTGGAAGGGCCATCCCCGTCGTAACTCGAGAATATACCCCAGGTTCCCGCCGCAACTCGAGAAAAACCATGAGACTGCCCCCTCGCCATAAAATGAGGCCCGATAATCTGCACTGCGTGCAGAGCAATTCCGTGTTGCACATCACACATGAAAGGAGCATTGATTTCCTTGACGGCACTCCAGAGAATCCCGAAGAACACTGTTTCAAGGCTAGAGGGATGCTGAGGTCACTGTAGCAACACGAAAGATCTCCGTGGACCAAAAATCAACTCGAGATGAGAGGTTAGTCCCTGGCTTCGACTCCAGAGGAATACCACCTTACCACAAGCACCTCAAGAGGAGGCTTCTCTCAGCTCTAGGTATGTGAGAGGGACCCTGAGTTTGCGGCCTCAAGTGGAATGGACACCGCGATGCCCTGACTCGAAATAAGGCCGGATATCCCTGCAGTGACTTGATTGCAGGCTCGTCTTGCATCTCCCAAGACGAAAGGATGTCTGAATCCCCTGTGCAGACCACAGAGAAAGACCTAGTTCCCCACCTCATGGCGACCGGAGGCCTCACATCCTTTGAAAACTCCAGAGGTACGCGGAGATCAGTGCCTCCAAAGGAGACGATGACTGACTCCTCGGGAAACTTGATAGGAGTCCCAGGATTCCTGGGGCACGTGGAAAGGGACCCTTGGTCTTCCGCCTCAGCTGGAGAGGCATCCCAATTGCCCTGCCAAGCATCGACGAGAATCCCGAGTTCTCCCTCGCAACTAGGCAGGAGTCCTGACGTCGCTGAACAAACACGTGGGTGGAAGGGCCATCCCCGTCGTAACTCGAGAATATACCCCAGGTTCCCGCCGCAAATCGAGAAAAACCATGAGACTTCCCCCTCGCCACGAGATGAGGGCCGATTCCCATGCACTGCGTGCAGAGCAATTCCGTGTTGCACATCACACATGAAAGGAGCCTTGATTTCCTTGATGGCACTCCAGAGAAACCCCAAGAACACTGTTTCCAGGCAAGAGGGATCCTGAGGTCACTGTAGCAACACGAAAGTGCTCCGTGGACCAAAAATCAACTCGAGATGAGAGGTTAGTCCCTGGCTTCGACTGCAGAGGAATACCACTTTACCACAAGCACCTCAAGAGGAGGCTTCTCTCAGCTCTAGGTATGTGAGAGGGACCCTGATTTTGCGGCCTCAAGTGAAATGTACACCGCGATGCCGTGACGTGAAATAAGGCCGGATATCCCTGCAGTGTCTTGAATGCAGGCTCGTCTTGCATCTCCCAAGATGAAAGGATGTCTGAATCCCCTGTGGAGACCACAGAGAAAGACTTAGTTCCCCAGCTCATCGCGACCGGAGGTCTCACATCCTTTGAAAACTCCAGAGGTACGCGGAGATCAGTGCCTCCAAAGGAGACGATGCCTGACTCCTCGTGAAACTTGATAGGAGTCCCAGGATTCCTGTGGCACGTGGAAAGGGACCCTTGGTCTCCCGCCTCAGCGGGAGAGGCGTCCCAATTGCCCTGCCAAGCCTCGAGGAGAATCCCGAGTTGTCCCTCGCAACTAGGCAGGAGTCCTGACGTGGCTGAACAAACACGTGGGTGGAAGGGCCATACCCGTAGTACGTCGAGAATATACCCCAGGTTCCCGACGCAACTCGAGAAAAACCATGAGACTTCCCCCTCGCCGCGAGATGAGGCCCGATTCCCCTGCACTGCGTGCAGAGCAATTCCGTGTTGCACATCACACATGAAAGGAGCCTTGATTTCCTTGATCGCACTCCAGAGAAAGCCCAAGAACACTGTTTCAAGGATAGAGGGATCCTGAGGTCACTGTAACAACACGAAAGAGCTCCGTGGACGAAAAATCAACTCGAGATGAGAGGTTAGTCCCTGGCTTCGACTCCAGAGGAATACCACCTTACCACAAGCACCTCAAGAGGAGGCTTCTCTCAGCTCTAGGTATGTGAAAGGGACCCTGAGTTTGTGGCCTCAAGTGGAATGGACACCGCGATGCCCTGACTCGAAATAAGGCCGAATATCCCTGCAGTGAGTTGAATGCAGGCTCGTCTTGCATCTCCCAAGACGAAAGGATGTCTGAATCCCCTGTGGAGACCACAGAGAAAGACCGAGTTCCCCACCTCATCGCGACCGGAGGCCTCACATCCTTTGAAAACTCCAGAGGTACGCGGAGATCAGTGCCTCCAAAGGAGACGATGCCTGACTCCTCGTGAAACTACTTAGGAGTTCCAGGATTCCTGTGGCACGTGGAAAGGGACACTTGGTCTCCCACCTCAGCTGGAGAGGCGTCCCAATTGCCCTGCCAAGCCTCAAGGAGAATCCCGAGTTGTCCCTCGCAACTAGGCAGGAGTCCTGACGTCGCTGAACAAACACGTGGGTGGAAGGGCCATCCCCGTCGTAACTCGAGAATATACCCCAGGTTCCCGCCGCAACTCGAGAAAAACCATGAGACTTCCCCGTCGCCGCAAAATGAGGCCCGATTCCCCTGCACTGCGTGCAGAGCAATTCCGTGTTGCACATCACACATGAAAGGAGCCTTGATTTCCTTGATGGCACTCCAGAGAAACCCCAAGAACACTGTTTCAAGGCTAGAGGGATCCTGAGGTCACTGTAGCAACACGAAAGAGCTCCGTGGACCATGAATCAACTCGAGAGGAGAGGTTAGTCCCTGGCTTCGACTCCAGAGGAATACCACCTTACCACAAGCACCTCAAGAGGAGGCTTCTCTCAGCTCTAGGTATGTGACAGGGACCCTGAGATTGTGGCCTCAAGTGGAATGGACACGGCGATGCCCTGACTCGAAATAAGGCCGGATATCCCTGCAGTGAGTTGAATGCAGGCTCGTCTTGCATCTCCCAAGACGAAAGGATGTCTGAATCCCCTGTGGAGACCACAGAGAAAGACCTAGTTCCCCACCTCATCGCGACCGGATTCCTTATATCCTTTGAAAACTCCAGAGGTACGCGGAGATCAGTGCCTTCAAAGGAGACGATGCCTGACTCCTCGTGAAACTTGACAAGAGTCCCAGGATTCCTGCGGCACGTGGAAAGGGCCCCTTGGTCTCCCGCCTCAGCTGGAGAGGCGTCCCAATTGCCCTGGCAAGCCTCGAGGAGAATCCCGAGTTGTCCGTCGCAACTAGGCAGGAGTCCTGACGTCGCTGAACAAACACGTGTGTGGAAGGGCCATACCTGTCGTAACTCGAGAATATACCCCAGGTTCCCGCCGCAACTCGAGAAAAACCATGAGACTTCCCCCTCGACGCGAGATGAGGCTCGATTCTCCTGCACTGCATGCAGAGCAATTCCGTGTTGCACATCAAACACGAAAGGAGCCTTGATTTTCTTGATGGCACTCTAGAGAAACCCCAAGAACACTGTTTCCAGGCTAGAGGGATCCTGAGGTCACTGTAGCAACACGAAAGAGCTCCGTGGACTAAAAATCAACTCGAGATGAGAGGTTAGTCCCTGGCTTCGACTCCAGAGGAATACCACCTTACCACAAGCACATCAAGAGGAGGTTTCTCTCAGCTCTAGGTATGTGAGTGGGACCCTGATTTTGCGGCCTCAAGTGGAATGGACACTGCGATGCCCTGACGCGAAATAAGGCCGGATATCCCTGCAGTGACTTGAATTCAGGCTCCTCTTGCATCTCCCAAGACGAAAGGATGTCTGAATCCCCTGTGCAGGACACAGAGAAAGAACTAGGTGCCCTCCTCTTCGCGACAGTATGCCTCACATCCTTTGAAACTCCAGAGGTACGTGGAGATCAGTGTCTCCAAAGGATACGATGCCTGACTCCTCGTGAAACTTGATAGGAGTCACAGGATTCCTGTGGCACGTGGAAAGGGAGCCTTGGTCTCCCGCCTCAGCTGGAGAGGCGTCCCAATTGCCCTGGTCAGCCCTGAGGAGAATCAAGAGTTGTCCCTCGCAACTAGGCAGGAGTCCTGACGTCGCTTAACAAGCACGTGTGTGAAAGGGCCATCACCGTCGCATCTCGAGAATATACCCCAGGTTCCCGCCGCAACTCGAGAATAACCATGAGACTTCCCCCTCGCCGCGAGATGAGGCCTGATTCCCCTGCACTGCGTGCAGAGCAATTCCGTGTTGCACATCACACATGAAAGGAGCCTTGATTTCCTTGATGGCATTCCAGAGAAACCCCAAGAACACTGTTTCAAGGCTAGAGGGATCCTCAGGTCACTGTAGCAACACGAAAGAGATCCGTGGACCAAAAATCAACTAGAGATGAGAGGTTAGTCCCTGGCTTCGACTCCAGAGGAATACCACCTTACCACAAGCACCGCAAGAGGAGGCTTCTCTCAGCTCTAGGTATGTGAGAGGGACCCTGAATTTGCGGCCTCAGGTGGAATGGACACCGCGATGACCTGACTCGAAAAAAGGCAGAATATCCCTGCAGTGACTTGAATGCAGGCTCGTCTTGCATCTCCCAAGACGAAAGACTGGCTGAATCCCCTGTGGAGGCCACAGAGAAAGATGTAGGTCCCCACATCATCACGACCATATGCCTCACATCCTTTGAAAACTCCATAGGTACGCGGAAATCAGTGCCTCCAAAGGAGACGATGCCTGACTCCTCGTGAAACTTGAAAGGAGTCCCAGGATTCCTGTGGCACGTGGAAAGGGACCCTTGGCCTCCCGCCTCAGCTGGAGAGGCGTCCCAATTGCCCTGCCAAGCCTCGAGGAGAATCCCGAGTTGTCCCTCGCAACTAGGCAGGAATCCTGACGTCGCTGAACAAACACGTGTGTGGAAGGGCCATCCCCGTCGTAACTCGAGAATATACCCCAGGTTCCCGCCGCAACTCGAGAAAAACCATGAGACTTCCCCCTCGCCGTAAAATGAGACCCGATACACGGCTCTGCGTGCAGAGCAATTCCGTGCTGCACATCACACATGAAAGGAGCCTTGATTTTCTTGATGGCACTCCAGAGAAACCCCAAGAACACTGTTTCAAGGTTAGAAGGATCCTGAGGTCACTAGGCAACACGAAAGAGCTCCGTGGACCAAAAATCAACTCGAGATGAGAGGGTAGTCCCTGGCTTCGACTCCAGAGGAATACCACCTTACCACAAGCACCTCAAGAGGAGGCTTCTCTCAGCTCTAGGTATGTGAGAGGGACCCTAATTTTGCGGCTTCAAGTGGAATGGACACTGCGATGCCCTGACGGGAAATAAGGCCGGATATCCCTGCAGTGACTTGAATGCAGGCTCGTCTTGCATCTCCCAAGACGAAAGGATGTCTGAATCCCCTGTGGAGACCACAGAGAAAGACCTAGCTCCCCACCTCATGGTGACCGGAGGCCTCACATCCTTTGAAAACTCCAGAGGTACGCGGAGATCAGTGCCTCCAAAGGAGACGATGCCTGACTCCTCGTGAAACTTGATAGAAGTCCCAGGATTCCTGTGACACGTGGAAAGGGACACTTGGTCTCCCGCCTCAGCGGGAGGGGCGTCCCAATTGCCCTGCCAAGCCTCGAGGAGAATCCCGAGTTGTCCCTCGCAACTAGCTAGGAGTCCTGACGTCGCTGAACAAACACGTGTGTGGAAGGGCCATCCCCGTCGTAACTCGAGAATATACCCCAGGTTCCCGCCGCAACTCGAGAAAAACCATAAGACTTCCCTCTCGTCGCGAAATGAGGCCAGATTCCCCTGCAGTGCGTGCAGAGCAATTCCGTGTTGCACATCACACATGAAAGGAGCCTTGATTTCCTTGATGGCACTCCAGAGAAACCCCAAGAACACTGTTTCAAGGCTCGAGGGATCCTGAGGTCACTGTAGCAACACGAAAGAGCTCCGTGGACCAAAAAACAACTCGAGATGAGAGGTTACAACCTGGCTTCGATTCCAGAGGAATACCACGTTACCACAAGCACCTCAAGAGGAGGCTTCTCTCAGCTCTAGGTATGTGAGAGGGACCCTGAGTTTGCGGCCTCAACTGGAATGGACACCGCGATGCCCTGCCTCGATATAAGGCCGGATATCCCTGCAGTGACGAGAATGCAGGCTCGTCTTGCATCTCCCAAGACGAAAGGATGTCTGAATCCCCTGTGGAGACCACAGAGAAAGACCTAGTTCCCCACCTCATCGACAGGAGGCCTCACATCCTTTGAAACCTCCAGAGGTACGCGGAGATCAGTGCCTCCAAAGGAGATGATGTGTGACTCCTCGTGAAACTTGAAAGGAGTCCCAGGATTCCTGTGGCACGTGGAAAGGGACCCTTGGTCTCCCGCCTCAGTTGGAGAGGCGTCCCAATTGCCCTGCCAAGCCTCGAGGAGAATCCCGAGTTGTCCCTTGCAACTAGGCAGGAGTCCTGACGTCGCTGAACAAACACGTGTGAGTAAGGGCCCTGCCCGTCGTAACACGAGAATATACCCCAGGTTCCCACTGCAACTCGAGAAAAACCAAGAGACTTCCTCCTCGCCGAGAGATGAGGCCTGATTTCCCTGCACTGCATGCAGAGCAATTCCGTGTTGCACATCACACATGAAAGGACCCTTGATTTCCTTGATGGCACTCCAGAGAAACCCCAAGAACACTGTTTCAAGGCTAGAAGGATCCTGAGGTCACTGTAGCAACACGAAAGTGCTCCGTGGACCAAGAATCAACTCGAGATGAGAGGTTAGTACCTGGCTTCGACTCCAGAGGAATACCACCTTACCACAAGCACCTCAAGAGGAGGCTTCTCTCAGCTCTAGGTATGTGAGAGGGACCCTGAGTTTGCGGCCTCAAGTGGAATGGACAACGCGATGCCCTGACTCGAAATCAAGCCGGATATCCCTGCAGTGACTTGAATGCAGGCTCGTCTTGCATCTCCCAAGACGAAAGGATGTCTGAATCCCCTGTGGAGACCACAGAGAAAGACCTAGTTCCCCACCTCATCGCGACCGGAGACCTCACATCCTTTGAAAACTCCAGAGGTACGCGGAGATCAGTGCCTCCAAAGGAGACGATGCCTGACTCCTAGTGAAACTTGATAGGAGTCCCAGGATTCCTGTGGCACGTGGAATGGGACACTTGGTCTCCCGCCTCAGCTGGAGAGGCGTCCCAATTGCCCTGCCAAGCCTCGAGGAGAATCCCGAGTTGTCCCTCACAGCTAGGCAGGAATCCTGACGTCGCTGAACAAACACGTGTGTGGAAGGGCCATCCCCGTCATAACTCGAGAATATATCCCAGGTTCCCGCTGCAACTCGAGAAAAATCATGAGATTTCTCCCTTGCCGCGAGATTCAGCCCGATTCCCCTGCACTGCGTGCAGAGCAATTCCGTGTTGCCCATGACACATGAAAGGAGCCTTGATTTCCTTGATGGCACTCCAGAGAAATTGCAAGAACACTGTTTCAAGGCTAGAGGGATCCTGAGGTCACTGTAGCAACACGAAAGAGCTCCGTGGCCCAAAATCAACTCGAGATGAGAGGTTAGTCCCTGGCTTCGACTCCAGAGGAATACCACCTTACCACAAGCACCTCAAGAGGAGGCTTCTCTCAGCTCTAGGTATGTGAGAGGGACCCTGAGTTTGCGGCCTCAAGTGGAATGGACACCGTGATGCCCTGACTCGAAATAAGGCCGGATATCCCTGCAGTGACTTGAATGCAGGCTCGTCTTGCATCTCCCAAGACGAAAGGATGTCTGAATCCCCTGTGGAGACCACAGAGAAAGACCTAGTTCCCGACATCATCGCGATCGGAGGCCTCACATCCTTTGAAAACTCCAGAGGAACGTGGAGATCAGTGCCTCCAAAGGAGACGATGCCTGACTCCTCGTGAAACTACTTAGGAGTCCCAGGATTCCTGTGGCACGTGGTAAGGGACTCTTGGTCTCCCGCCTCAGCTGGAGAGGCGTCCCAATTGCCCTGCCAAGCCTCGAGGAGAATCGCGAGTTGTCCCTCGCAACTAGGTAGGAGTCCTGACGTGGCTGAACAAACACGTGTGTGGAAGGGCCATTTCCGTCGTACGTCGAGAATATACCCCAGGTTCCCGCCGCAACTCGAGAAAAACCATGAGACTTCCCTCTCGCCGCGAGATGAGGCCCGATTCCCCTGCACTGCGTGCAGAGCAATTCCGTGTTGCACATCACACATGAAAGGAGCCTTGATTTCCTTGATGGCACTCCAGAGAAACCCCAAGAACACTGTTTCAAGGCTCGAGGGATCCTGAGGTCACTGTAGCAACACGAAAGAGCTCCGTGGACCAAGAATCAACTCGAGAAGAGAGGTTAGTCCCTGGCTTCGACTCCAGAGGAATATCACCTTACCACAAGCACCTCAAGAGGAGGCTTATCTCAGATCTAGGTATGTGAGAGGGACCCTGAGTTTTCGGCCTCAAGTGGATTGGACACCGCGATGCCCTGACTCGAAATAAGGCCGGATATCTCTGCAGTGACTTGAATGCAGGCACGTCTTGCATCTCCCAAGACGAAAGGAAGGCTGAATCCCCTGTGCAGGCCACAGAGAAATAACTAGGTCCCCACCTCTTCGCGACCGAATGCCTCACATCCTTTGAAAACTCCCGAGGTATGTGGAGATCAGTGCCTCCAAAGGAGACGATGCCTGACTCCTCGTGAAAGTTGATAGGAGTCACAGGATTCCTGTGGCACGTGGAAAGGGACCCTTGGTCTCCCACCTCAGCTGGAGAGGCGTCCCAATTTCCCTGGTCAGCCCTGAGGAGAATCAAGAGTTGTCCCTCGCAACTAGGCAGGAGTCCTGACGTCGCTGAACAAGCACGTGTATGAAAGGGCCATCCCCGTCGCATCTCGAGAATATACCCCAGGTTCCCCCCGCAACTCGAGAATAACCATGAGACTTCCCCCTCGCCGCGAGATGAGGCCCGATTCCCGTGCACTGCGTGCAGAGCAATTCCGTGTTGCACATCACACATGAAAGGAGCCTTGATTTCCTTGATAGAACTCCAGAGAAACCCCAAGAACACTGTTTCATGGCTAGGGGGATCCTGAGGTCACTGTAGCAACACGAAAGAGCTCCGTGGGCCAAAAATCAACTCGAGATGAGAGGTTAGTCCCTGGCTTCGACTCCAGAGGAATACCACCTTACCACAAGGACCTCAAGAGCAGGCTTCTCTCAGCTCTAGGTATGTGAGTGGGACCCTGAGTTTGCGGCCTCAAGTGGAATGGACACCGCGATGCCGTGACTCGAAATAAGGCTGGATATCCCTGCAGTGACTTGAATGCAGGCTCGTCTTGCATCTCCCAAGATGAGAGGATGTCTGAATCCCCTGTGGAGACCACAGAGAAAGACCTAGTTCCCCACCTCATCGACCGGAGGCCTCACATCCTTTGAAACCTCCAGAGGTACACGGAGATCAGTGCCTCCAAAGGAGACGATGCCTGACTCCTCGTGAAACTTCTTAGGAGTCCCAGGGTTCCTGTGGCACGTGGAAAGGGACCCTTGGTCTCCCGCCTCAGTTGGAGAGGCGTCCCAATTGCCCTGCCAAGCCTCGAGGAGAATCCCGAGTTGTCCCTTGCAACTAGGCAGGAGTCCTGACGTCGCTGAACAAACACGTGTGAGTAAGGGCCCTCCCCGTCGTAACTCGAGAATATACCCTAGGTTCCCACTGCAACTCGAGAAAAACCAAGAGACTTCCTCCTCGCCGAGAGATGAGGCCTGATTCCCCTGCACTGCGTGCAGAGCAATTCCGTGTTGCACATCACACATGAAAGGAGCCTTGATTTCCTTGATGGCACTCCAGAGAAACCCCAAGAACACTGTTTCCAGGCAAGAGGGATCCTGAGGTCACTGTAGCTACACGAAAGAGCTCCGTGGACCAAAAAACAACTCGAGATGAGAGGTTACAACCTGGCTTCGATTCCAGAGGAATACCACGTTACCACAAGCACCTCAAGAGGAGGCTTCTCTCAGCTCTAGGTATGTGAGAGGGACCCTGAGTTTGCGGCCTCAAGTGGAATGGACAACGCGATGCCCTGACTCGAAATCAAGCCGGATATCCCTGCAGTGACTTGAATGCAGGCTCGTCTTGCATCTCCCAAGATGAAAGGATTTCTGAATCCCCTGTGGAGACCACAGAGAAAGACCTAGTTCCCCACCTCATCGCGACCGGAGACCTCACATCCTTTGAAAACTCCAGAGGTACGCGGAGATCAGTGCCTCCAAAGGAGACGATGCCTGACTCTTAGTGAAACTTGATAGGAGTCCCAGGATTCCTGTGGCACGTGGAAAGGGACACTTGGTCTCCCGCCTCAGCTGGAGAGGCGTCCCAATTGCCCTGCCAAGCCTCGAGGAGAATCCCGAGTTGTCCCTCACAGCTAGGCAGGAATCCTGACGTCGCTGAACAAACACGTGTGTGGAAGGGCCATCCCCGTCATAACTCGAGAATATATCCCAGGTTCCCGCTGCAACTCGAGAAAAACCATGAGACTTCCCCCTCGCCGCGAGATTCAGCCCGATTCCCCTGCACTGCGTGCAGAGCAATTCCGTGTTGCCCATGACACATGAAAGGAGCCTTGATTTCCTTGATGGCACTCCAGAGAAATTGCAAGAACACTGTTTCAAGGCTAGAGGGATACTGAGGTGACTGTAGCAACACGAAAGAGCTCCGTGGCCCAAAATCAACTCGAGATGAGAGGTTAGTCCCTGGCTTCGACTCCAGAGGAATACCACCTTACCACAAGCACCTCAAGAGGAGGCTTCTCTCAGCTCTAGGTATGTGAGAGGGACCCTGAGTTTGCGGCCTCAAGTGGAATGGACACCGTGATGCCCTGACTCGAAATAAGGCCGGATATCCCTGCAGTGACTTGAATACAGGCTCGTCTTGCACCTCCCAAGATGAAAGGATGTCTGAATCCCCTGTGGAGACCACAGAGAAAGACCTAGTTCCCCACCTCATGGCGACCGGAGGCCTCACATTCTTTGAAAACTCCAGAGGTACGCGGAGATCAGTGCCTCCAAAGGAGACGATGCCTGACTCCTCGTGAAACTTGATAGGAGTCCCAGGATTCCTGTGGCACGTGGAAAGGGACCCTTGGTCTCCCGCCTCAGCAGGAGAGGCGTCCCAATTGCCCTGGCAAGCCTCGAGGAGAATCCTGAGTTGTCCCTCGCAACTAGGCAGGAGTCCTGACGTTGCTGAACAAACACGTGGGTGGAAGGGCCATCCCCGTCGGAACTCGAGAATATACCCCAGGTTCCCGCCGCAACTAGAGTAAAATCATGAGACTTCCCCCTCGCCGCGAGATGAGGCCCGATACCCCTGCACTGCGTGCAGAGCAATTCCGTGTTGCACATCACACATGAAAGGAGCCTTGATTTCCTTGATGGCACTCCAGAGAAACCCCAAGAACACTGTTTCAAGGCTAGAGGGAAACTGAGGTCACTGTAGCAACAAGAAAGAGCTCCGTGGACCAAAAATCAACTCGAAATGAGAGGTTAGTCCCTGGCTTCGACACCAGAGGAATACCAGCTTACCACAAGCACCTCAAGAGGAGGCTTCTCTCAGCTCTAGGTATGTGAGAGGGACCCTGAGTTTGCAGCCTCAAGTGGAATGGACACCGCTATGCCCTGACTCGAAATAAGGCCGGATATCCCTGCAGTGACTTGAATGCAGGCTCGTCTTGCATCTCCCAAGACGAAAGGATGTCTGAATCCCCTGTGGAGACCACAGAGAAAGACCTAGTTCCCCACCTCATCGCGACCAGAGGCCTCATATCCTTTGAAAACTCCAGAGGTACGCGGAGAACAGTGCCTCCAAAGGAGACGATGCCTGACTCCTCGTGAAACTTGATAGGAGTCCCAGGATTCCTGTGGCACGTGGAAAGGGACCCTTGGTCTCCCGCCTCAGCTGGAGAGGCGTCCCAATTGCCCTGCCAAGCCTCGAGGAGAATCCCGAGTTGTCCCTCGCAACTAGGCAGGAGTCCTGACGTGGCTGAACAAACACGTGGGTGGAAGGGCCATACCCATCGTACGTCGAGAATATACCCCAGGTTCCCGCCGCAACTCGAGAAAAACCATGACACTTCCCCCTCGCCGCGAGATGAGGCCCGATTCCCCTGCACTGCGTGCAGAGCAATTCCGTGTTGCACATGAAACACGAAAGGAGCCTTGATTTTCTTGATGGCACTCTAGAGAAACCCCAAGAACACTGTTTCCAGGCTAGAGGGATCCTGAGGTCACTGTAGCAACACGAAAGAGCTCCGTGGACTAAAAATCAACTCGAGATGAGAGGTTAGTCCCTGGCTTCGACTCCAGAGGAATACCACCTTACCACAAGCACATCAAGAGGAGGTTTCTCTCAGCTCTAGGTATGTGAGTGGGACCCTGATTTTGCGGCCTCAAGTGGAATGGACACTGCGATGCCCTGACGCGAAATAAGGCCGGATATCC
Organism: Cervus elaphus; assembly: GCF_910594005.1. Classification (NCBI taxonomy): domain Eukaryota; kingdom Metazoa; phylum Chordata; class Mammalia; order Artiodactyla; family Cervidae; genus Cervus; species Cervus elaphus. Next base: position 447,619 of record NC_057823.1, on the reverse strand, counting down.
CTGCAGTGACTTGAATTCAGGCTCCTCTTGCATCTCCCAAGACGAAAGGATGTCTGAATCCCCTGTGCAGGACACAGAGAAAGAACTAGGTGCCCTCCTCTTCGCTACAGTATGCCTCACATCATTTGAAACTCCAGAGGTACGTGGAGATCAGTGCCTCCAAAGGATACGATGCCTGACTCCTCGTGAAACTTGATAGGAGTCACAGGATTCCTGTGGCACGTGGAAAGGGAGACTTGGTCTCCCGCCTCAGCTGGAGAGGCGTCCCAATTGCCCTGGTCAGCCCTGAGGAGAATCAAGAGTTGTCCCTCGCAACTAGGCAGGAGTCCTGACGTCGCTTAACAAGCACGTGTGTGAAAGGGCCATCACCGTCGCATCTCGAGAATATACCCCAGGTTCGCGCCGCAACTCGAGAATAACCATGAGACTTCCCCCTCGCCGCGAGATGAGGCCCGATTCCCCTGCACTGCGTGCAGAGCAATTCCGTGTTGCACATCACACATGAAAGGAGCCTTGATTTCCTTGATGGCATTCCAGAGAAACCCCAAGAACACTGTTTCAAGGCTAGAGGGATCCTCAGGTCACTGTAGCAACACGAAAGAGATCCGTGGACCAAAAATCAACTAGAGATGAGAGGTTAGTCCCTGGCTTCGACTCCAGAGGAATACCACCTTACCACAAGCACCTCAAGAGGAGGCTTCTCTCAGCTCTAGGTATGTGAGAGGGACCCTGAATTTGCGGCCTCAGGTGGAATGGACACCGCGATGACCTGACTCGAAATAAGGCAGAATATCCCTGCAGTGACTTGAATGCAGGCTCGTCTTGCATCTCCCAAGACGAAAGACTGGCTGAATCCCCTGTGGAGGCCACAGAGAAAGATGTAGGTCCCCACCTCATCACGACCATATGCCTCACATCCTTTGAAAACTCCATAGGTACGCGGAAATCAGTGCCTCCAAAGGAGACGATGCCTGACTCCTCGTGAAACTTGAAAGGAGTCCCAGGATTCCTGTGGCACGTGGAAAGGGACCCTTGGCCTCGCGCCTCAGCTGGAGAGGCGTCCCAATTGCCCTGCCAAGCCTCGAGGAGAATCCCGAGTTGTCCCTCGCAACCACGCAGGAATCCTGACGTCGCTGAACAAACACGTGTGTGGAAGGGCCATCCCCGTCGTAACTCGAGAATATACCCCAGGTTCCCGCCGCAACTCGAGAAAAACCATGAGACTTCCCCCTCGCCGTAAAATGAGACCCGATACACGGCTCTGCGTGCAGAGCAATTCCGGGCTGCACATCACACATGAAAGGAGCTTTGATTTTCTTGATGGCACTCCGGAGAAACCCCAAGAACACTGTTTCAAGGTTAGAAGGATCCTGAGGTCACTGTAGCAACACGAAAGAGCTCCGTGGACCAAAAATCAACTTGAGATGAGAGGGTAGTCCCTGGCTTCGACTCCAGAGGAATACCACCTTACCACAAGCACCTCAAGAGGAGGCTTCTCTCAGCTCTAGGTATGTGAGAGGGACCCTAATTTTGCGGCTTCAAGTGGAATGGACACTGCGATGCCCTGACGGGAAATAAGGCCGGATATCCCTGCAGTGACTTGAATGCAGGCTCGTCTTGCATCTCCCAAGACGAAAGGATGTCTGAATCCCCTGTGGAGACCACAGAGAAAGACCTAGCTCCCCACCTCATGGTGACCGGAGGCCTCACATCCTTTGAAACCTCCAGAGGTACGCGGAGATCAGTGCCTCCAAAGGAGACGATGTGTGACTCCTCGTGAAACTTGAAAGGAGTCCCAGGATTCCTGTGGCACGTGGAAAGGGACCCTTGGTCTCCCGCCTCAGCTGGAGAGGCGTCCCAATTGCCCTGCCAAGCCTCGAGGAGAATCCCGAGTTGTCCCTTGCAACTAGGCAGGAGTCCTGACGTCGCTGAACAAACACGTGTGTGGAAGGGCCATCCCCGTCGTAACTCGAGAATATACCCCAGGTTCCCGCCGCAACTCGAGAAAAACCATGAGACTTCCCCCTCGCCGCGAAATGAGGCCAGATTCCCCTGCAGTGCGTGCAGAGCAATTCCGTGTTGCACATCACACATGAAAGGAGCCTTGATTTCCTTGATGGCACTCCAGAGAAACCCCAAGAACACTGTTTCAAGGCTCGAGGGATCCTGAGGTCACTGTAGCAACACGAAAGAGCTCCGTGGACCAAAAAACAACTCGAGATGAGAGGTTACAACCTGGCTTCGATTCCAGAGGAATACCACGTTACCACAAGCACCTCAAGAGGAGGCTTCTCTCAGCTCTAGGTATGTGAGAGGGACCCTGAGTTTGCGGCCTCAACTGGAATGGACACCGCGATGCCCTGCCTCGATATAAGGCCGGATATCCCTGCAGTGACGAGAATGCAGGCTCGTCTTGCATCTCCCAAGACGAAAGGATGTCTGAATCCCCTGTGGAGACCACAGAGAAAGACCTAGTTCCCCACCTCATCGACCGGAGGCCTCACATCCTTTGAAACCTCCAGAGGTACGCGGAGATCAGTGCCTCCAAAGGAGATGATGTGTGACTCCTCGTGAAACTTGAAAGGAGTCCCAGGATTCCTGTGGCACGTGGAAAGGGACCCTTGGTCTCCCGCCTCAGTTGGAGAGGCGTCCCAATTGCCCTGCCAAGCCTCGAGGAGAATCCCGAGTTGTCCCTTGCAACTAGGCAGGAGTCCTGACGTCGCTGAACAAACACGTGTGAGTAAGGGCCCTGCCCGTCGTAACTCGAGAATATACCCCAGGTTCCCACTGCAACTCGAGAAAAACCAAGAGACTTCCTCCTCGCCGAGAGATGAGGCCTGATTCCCCTGCACTGCATGCAGAGCAATTCCGTGTTGCACATCACACATGAAAGGAGCCTTGATTTCCTTGATGGCACTCCAGAGAAACCCCAAGAACACTGTTTCAAGGCTAGAAGGATCCTGAGGTCACTGTAGCAACACGAAAGTGCTCCGTGGACCAAGAATCAACTCGAGATGAGAGGTTAGTACCTGGCTTCGACTCCAGAGGAATACCACCTTACCACAAGCACCTCAAGAGGAGGCTTCTCTCAGCTCTAGGTATGTGGGAGGGACCCTGAGTTTGCGGCCTCAAGTGGAATGGACAACGCGATGCCCTGACTCGAAATCAAGCCGGATATCCCTGCAGTGACTTGAATGCAGGCTCGTCTTGCATCTCCCAAGACGAAAGGATGTCTGAATCCCCTGTGGAGACCACAGAGAAAGACCTAGTTCCCCACCTCATCGCGACCGGAGACCTCACATCCTTTGAAAACTCCAGAGGTACGCGGAGATCAGTGCCTCCAAAGGAGACGATGCCTGACTCCTAGTGAAACTTGATAGGAGTCCCAGGATTCCTGTGGCACGTGGAATGGGACACTTGGTCTCCCGCCTCAGCTGGAGAGGCGTCCCAATTGCCCTGCCAAGCCTCGAGGAGAATCCCGAGTTGTCCCTCACAGCTAGGCAGGAATCCTGACGTCGCTGAACAAACACTTGTGTGGAAGGGCCATCCTCGTCATAACTCGAGAATATATCCCAGGTTCCCGCTGCAACTCGAGAAAAATCATGAGATTTCTCCCTTGCCGCGAGATTCAGCCCGATTCCCCTGCACTGCGTGCAGAGCAATTCCGTGTTGCCCATGACACATGAAAGGAGCCTTGATTTCCTTGATGGCACTCCAGAGAAATTGCAAGAACACTGTTTCAAGGCTAGAGGGATCCTGAGGTCACTGTAGCAACACGAAAGAGCTCCGTGGCCCAAAATAAACTCGAGATGAGAGGTTAGTCCCTGGCTTCGACTCCAGAGGAATACCACCTTACCACAAGCACCTCAAGAGGAGGCATCTCTCAGCTCTAGGTATGTGAGAGGGACCCTGAGTTTGCGGCCTCAAGTGGAATGGACACCGTGATGCCCTGACTCGAAATAAGGCCGGATATCCCTGCAGTGACTTGAATGCAGGCTCGTCTTGCATCTCCCAAGACGAAAGGATGTCTGAATCCCCTGTGGAGACCACAGAGAAAGACCTAGTTCCCGACATCATCGCGATCGGAGGCCTCACATCCTTTGAAAACTCCAGAGGAACGCGGAGATCAGTGCCTCCAAAGGAGACGATGCCTGACTCCTCGTGAAACTACTTAGGAGTCCCAGGATTCCTGTGGCACGTGGTAAGGGACTCTTGGTCTCCCGCCTCAGCTGGAGAGGCGTCCCAATTGCCCTGCCAAGCCTCGAGGAGAATCGCGAGTTGTCCCTCGCAACTAGGTAGGAGTCCTGACGTGGCTGAACAAACACGTGTGTGGAAGGGCCATTTCCGTCGTACGTCGAGAATATACCCCAGGTTCCCGCCGCAACTCGAGAAAAACCATGAGACTTCCCTCTCGCCGCGAGATGAGGCCCGATTCCCCTGCACTGCGTGCAGAGCAATTCCGTGTTGCACATCACACATGAAAGGAGCCTTGATTTCCTTGATGGCACTCCAGAGAAACCCCAAGAACACTGTTTCAAGGCTCGAGGGATCCTGAGGTCACTGTAGCAACACGAAAGAGCTCCGTGGACCAAGAATCAACTCGAGAAGAGAGGTTAGTCCCTGGCTTCGACTCCAGAGGAATATCACCTTACCACAAGCACCTCAAGAGGAGGCTTATCTCAGATCTAGGTATGTGAGAGGGACCCTGAGTTTTCGGCCTCAAGTGGATTGGACACCGCGATGCCCTGACTCGAAATAAGGCCGGATATCTCTGCAGTGACTTGAATGCAGGCACGTCTTGCATCTCCCAAGAGGAAAGGAAGGCTGAATCCCCTGTGCAGGCCACAGAGAAATAACTAGGTCCCCACCTCTTCGCGACCGAATGCCTCACATCCTTTGAAAACTCCCGAGGTATGTGGAGATCAGTGCCTCCAAAGGAGACGATGCCTGACTCCTCGTGAAAGTTGATAGGAGTCACAGGATTCCTGTGGCACGTGGAAAGGGACCCTTGGTCTCCCACCTCAGCTGGAGAGGCGTCCCAATTGCCCTGGTCAGCCCTGAGGAGAATCAAGAGTTGTCCCTCGCAACTAGGCAGGAGTCCTGACGTCGCTGAACAAGCACGTGTATGAAAGGGCCATCCCCGTCGCATCTCGAGAATATACCCCAGGTTCCCCCCGCAACTCGAGAATAACCATGAGACTTCCCCCTCGCCGCGAGATGAGGCCCGATTCCCGTGCACTGCGTGCAGAGCAATTCCGTGTTGCACATCACACATGAAAGGAGCCTTGATTTCCTTGATAGAACTCCAGAGAAACCCCAAGAACACTGTTTCATGGCTAGGGGGATCCTGACGTCACTGTAGCAACACGAAAGAGCTCCGTGGGCCAAAAATCAACTCGAGATGAGAGGTTAGTCCCTGGCTTCGACTCCAGAGGAATACCACCTTACCACAAGGACCTCAAGAGCAGGCTTCTCTCAGCTCTAGGTATGTGAGTGGGACCCTGAGTTTGCGGCCTCAAGTGGAATGGACACCGCGATGCCGTGACTCGAAATAAGGCTGGATATCCCTGCAGTGACTTGAATGCAGGCTCGTCTTGCATCTCCCAAGATGAGAGGATGTCTGAATCCCCTGTGGAGACCACAGAGAAAGACCTAGTTCCCCACCTCATCGACCGGAGGCCTCACATCCTTTGAAACGTCCAGAGGTACACGGAGATCAGTGCCTCCAAAGGAGACGATGCCTGACTCCTCGTGAAACTTCTTAGGAGTCCCAGGGTTCCTGTGGCACGTGGAAAGGGACCCTTGGTCTCCCGCCTCAGTTGGAGAGGCGTCCCAATTGCCCTGCCAAGCCTCGAGGAGAATCCCGAGTTGTCCCTTGCAACTAGGCAGGAGTCCTGACGTCGCTGAACAAACACGTGTGAGTAAGGGCCCTCCCCGTCGTAACTCGAGAATATACCCTAGGTTCCCACTGCAACTCGAGAAAAACCAAGAGACTTCCTCCTCGCCGAGAGATGAGGCCTGATTCCCCTGCACTGCGTGCAGAGCAATTCCGTGTTGCACATCACACATGAAAGGAGCCTTGATTTCCTTGATGGCACTCCAGAGAAACCCCAAGAACACTGTTTCAAGGCTAGAAGGATCCTGAGGTCACTGTAGACACACGAAAGTGCTCCGTGGACCAAGAATCAACTCGAGATGAGAGGTTAGTACCTGGCTTCGACTCCAGAGGAATACCACCTTACCACAAGCACCTCAAGAGGAGGCTTCTCTCAGCTCTAGGTATGTGAGAGGGACCCTGAGTTTGCGGCCTCAAGTGGAATGGACAACGCAATGCCCTGACTCGAAATCAAGCCGGATATCCCTGCAGTGACTTGAATGCAGGCTCGTCTTGCATCTCCCAAGATGAAAGGATTTCTGAATCCCCTGTGGAGACCACAGAGAAAGACCTAGTTCCCCACCTCATCGCGACCGGAGACCTCACATCCTTTGAAAACTCCAGAGGTACGCGGAGATCAGTGCCTCCAAAGGAGACGATGCCTGACTCTTAGTGAAACTTGATAGGAGTCCCAGGATTCCTGTGGCACGTGGAAAGGGACACTTGGTCTCCCGCCTCAGCTGGAGAGGCGTCCCAATTGCCCTGCCAAGCCTCGAGGAGAATCCCGAGTTGTCCCTCACAGCTAGGCAGGAATCCTGACGTCGCTGAACAAACACGTGTGTGGAAGGGCCATCCCCGTCATAACTCGAGAATATATCCCAGGTTCCCGCTGCAACTCGAGAAAAACCATGAGACTTCCCCCTCGCCGCGAGATTCAGCCCGATTCCCCTGCACTGCGTGCAGAGCAATTCCGTGTTGCCCATGACACATGAAAGGAGCCTTGATTTCCTTGATGGCACTCCAGAGAAATTGCAAGAACACTGTTTCAAGGCTAGAGGGATCCTGAGGTGACTGTAGCAACACGAAAGAGCTCCGTGGCCCAAAATCAACTCGAGATGAGAGGTTAGTCCCTGGCTTCGACTCCAGAGGAATACCACCTTACCACAAGCACCTCAAGAGGAGGCTTCTCTCAGCTCTAGGTATGTGAGAGGGACCCTGAGTTTGCGGCCTCAAGTGGAATGGACACCGTGATGCCCTGACTCGAAATAAGGCCGGATATCCCTGCAGTGACTTGAATACAGGCTCGTCTTGCACCTCCCAAGATGAAAGGATGTCTGAATCCCCTGTGGAGACCACAGAGAAAGACCTAGTTCCCCACCTCATGGCGACCGGAGGCCTCACATTCTTTGAAAACTCCAGAGGTACGCGGAGATCAGTGCCTCCAAAGGAGACGATGCCTGACTCCTCGTGAAACTTGATAGGAGTCCCAGGATTCCTGTGGCACGTGGAAAGGGACCCTTGGTCTCCCGCCTCAGCAGGAGAGGCGTCCCAATTGCCCTGGCAAGCCTCGAGGAGAATCCTGAGTTGTCCCTCGCAACTAGGCAGGAGTCCTGACGTTGCTGAACAAACACGTGGGTGGAAGGGCCATCCCCGTCGGAACTCGAGAATATACCCCAGGTTCCCGCCGCAACTCGAGTAAAATCATGAGACTTCCCCCTCGCCGCGAGATGAGGCCCGATACCCCTGCACTGCGTGCAGAGCAATTCCGTGTTGCACATCACACATGAAAGGAGCCTTGATTTCCTTGATGGCACTCCAGAGAAACCCCAAGAACACTGTTTCAAGGCTAGAGGGAAACTGAGGTCACTGTAGCAACAAGAAAGAGCTCCGTGGACCAAAAATCAACTCGAAATGAGAGGTTAGTCCCTGGCTTCGACACCAGAGGAATACCAGCTTACCACAAGCACCTCAAGAGGAGGCTTCTTTCAGCTCTAGGTATGTGAGAGGGACCCTGAGTTTGCAGCCTCAAGTGGAATGGACACCGCTATGCCCTGACTCGAAATAAGGCCGGATATCCCTGCAGTGACTTGAATGCAGGCTCGTCTTGCATCTCCCAAGACGAAAGGATGTCTGAATCCCCTGTGGAGACCACAGAGAAAGACCTAGTTCCCCACCTCATCGCGACCAGAGGCCTCATATCCTTTGAAAACTCCAGAGGTACGCGGAGAACAGTGCCTCCAAAGGAGACGATGCCTGACTCCTCGTGAAACTTGATAGGAGTCCCAGGATTCCTGTGGCACGTGGAAAGGGACCCTTGGTCTCCCGCCTCAGCTGGAGAGGCGTCCCAATTGCCCTGCCAAGCCTCGAGGAGAATCCCGAGTTGTCCCTCGCAACTAGGCAGGAGTCCTGACGTGGCTGAACAAACACGTGGGTGGAAGGGCCATACCCATCGTACGTCGAGAATATACCCCAGGTTCCCGCCGCAACTCGAGAAAAACCATGACACTTCCCCCTCGCCGCGAGATGAGGCCCGATTCCCCTGCACTGCGTGCAGAGCAATTCCGTGTTGCACATCACACATGAAAGGAGCCTTGATTTCCTTGATCGCACTCCAGAGAAAGCCCAAGAACACTGTTTCAAGGATAGAGGGATCCTGAGATCACTGTAACAACACGAAAGAGCTCCGTGGACGAAAAATCAACTCGAGATGAGAGGTTAGTCCCTGGCTTCGACTCCAGAGGAATACCACCTTACCACAAGCACCTCAAGAGGAGGCTTCTCTCAGCTCTAGGTATGTGAAAGGGACCCTGAGTTTGTGGCCTCAAGTGGAATGGACACCGCGATGCCCTGACTCGAAATAAGGCCGAATATCCCTGCAGTGAGTTGAATGCAGGCTCGTCTTGCATCTCCCAAGACGAAAGGATGTCTGAATCCCCTGTGGAGACCACAGAGAAAGACCGAGTTCCCCACCTCATCGCGACCGGAGGCCTCACATCCTTTGAAAACTCCAGAGGTACGCGGAGATCAGTGCCTCCAAAGGAGACGATGCCTGACTCCTCGTGAAACTACTTAGGAGTCCCAGGATTCCTGTGGCACGTGGAAAGGGACACTTGGTCTCCCACCTCAGCTGGAGAGGCGTCCCAATTGCCCTGCCAAGCCTCAAGGAGAATCCCGAGTTGTCCGTCGCAACTAGGCAGGAGTCCTGACGTCGCTGAACAAACACGTGTGTGGAAGGGCCATACCTGTCGTAACTCGAGAATATACCCCAGGTTCCCGCCGCAACTCGAGAAAAACCATGAGACTTCCCCCTCGACGCGAGATGAGGCTCGATTCTCCTGCACTGCATGCAGAGCAATTCCGTGTTGCACATGAAACACGAAAGGAGCCTTGATTTTCTTGATGGCACTCTAGAGAAACCCCAAGAACACTGTTTCCAGGCTAGAGGGATCCTGAGGTCACTGTAGCAACACGAAAGAGCTCCGTGGACTAAAAATCAACTCGAGATGAGAGGTTAGTCCCTGGCTTCGACTCCAGAGGAATACCACCTTACCACAAGCACATCAAGAGGAGGTTTCTCTCAGCTCTAGGTATGTGAGTGGGACCCTGATTTTGCGGCCTCAAGTGGAATGGACACTGCGATGCCCTGACGCGAAATAAGGCCGGATATCCCTGCAGTGACTTGAATTCAGGCTCCTCTTGCATCTCCCAAGACGAAAGGATGTCTGAATCCCCTGTGCAGGACACAGAGAAAGAACTAGGTGCCCTCCTCTTCGCTACAGTATGCCTCACATCATTTGAAACTCCAGAGGTACGTGGAGATCAGTGCCTCCAAAGGATACGATGCCTGACTCCTCGTGAAACTTGATAGGAGTCACAGGATTCCTGTGGCACGTGGAAAGGGAGACTTGGTCTCCCGCCTCAGCTGGAGAGGCGTCCCAATTGCCCTGGTCAGCCCTGAGGAGAATCAAGAGTTGTCCCTCGCAACTAGGCAGGAGTCCTGACGTCGCTTAACAAGCACGTGTGTGAAAGGGCCATCACCGTCGCATCTCGAGAATATACCCCAGGTTCCCGCCGCAACTCGAGAATAACCATGAGACTTCCCCCTCGCCGCGAGATGAGGCCCGATTCCCCTGCACTGCGTGCAGAGCAATTCCGTGTTGCACATCACACATGAAAGGAGCCTTGATTTCCTTGATGGCATTCCAGAGAAACCCCAAGAACACTGTTTCAAGGCTAGAGGGATCCTCAGGTCACTGTAGCAACACGAAAGAGATCCGTGGACCAAAAATCAACTAGAGATGAGAGGTTAGTCCCTGGCTTCGACTCCAGAGGAATACCACCTTACCACAAGCACCTCAAGAGGAGGCTTCTCTCAGCTCTAGGTATGTGAGAGGGACCCTGAATTTGCCGCCTCAGGTGGAATGGACACCGCGATGACCTGACTCGAAATAAGGCAGAATATCCCTGCAGTGACTTGAATGCAGGCTCGTCTTGCATCTCCCAAGACGAAAGACTGGCTGAATCCCCTGTGGAGGCCACAGAGAAAGATGTAGGTCCCCACCTCATCACGACCATATGCCTCACATCCTTTGAAAACTCCATAGGTACGCGGAAATCAGTGCCTCCAAAGGAGACGATGCCTGACTCCTCGTGAAACTTGAAAGGAGTCCCAGGATTCCTGTGGCACGTGGAAAGGGACCCTTGGCCTCGCGCCTCAGCTGGAGAGGCGTCCCAATTGCCCTGCCAAGCCTCGAGGAGAATCCCGAGTTGTCCCTCGCAACCACGCAGGAATCCTGACGTCGCTGAACAAACACGTGTGTGGAAGGGCCATCCCCGTCGTAACTCGAGAATATACCCCAGGTTCCCGCCGCAACTCGAGAAAAACCATGAGACTTCCCCCTCGCCGTAAAATGAGACCCGATACACGGCTCTGCGTGCAGAGCAATTCCGTGCTGCACATCACACATGAAAGGAGCCTTGATTTTCTTGATGGCACTCCAGAGAAACCCCAAGAACACTGTTTCAAGGTTAGAAGGATCCTGAGGTCACTGTAGCAACACGAAAGAGCTCCGTGGACCAAAAATCAACTTGAGATGAGAGGGTAGTCCCTGGCTTCGACTCCAGAGGAATACCACCTTACCACAAGCACCTCAAGAGGAGGCTTCTCTCAGCTCTAGGTATGTGAGAGGGACCCTAATTTTGCGGCTTCAAGTGGAATGGACACTGCGATGCCCTGACGGGAAATAAGGCCGGATATCCCTGCAGTGACTTGAATGCAGGCTCGTCTTGCATCTCCCAAGACGAAAGGATGTCTGAATCCCCTGTGGAGACCACAGAGAAAGACCTAGCTCCCCACCTCATGGTGACCGGAGGCCTCACATCCTTTGAAACCTCCAGAGGTACGCGGAGATCAGTGCCTCCAAAGGAGACGATGTGTGACTCCTCGTGAAACTTGAAAGGAGTCCCAGGATTCCTGTGGCACGTGGAAAGGGACCCTTGGTCTCCCGCCTCAGCTGGAGAGGCGTCCCAATTGCCCTGCCAAGCCTCGAGGAGAATCCCGAGTTGTCCCTTGCAACTAGGCAGGAGTCCTGACGTCGCTGAACAAACACGTGTGTGGAAGGGCCATCCCCGTCGTAACTCGAGAATATACCCCAGGTTCCCGCCGCAACTCGAGAAAAACCATGAGACTTCCCCCTCGCCGCGAAATGAGGCCAGATTCCCCTGCAGTGCGTGCAGAGCAATTCCGTGTTGCACATCACACATGAAAGGAGCCTTGATTTCCTTGATGGCACTCCAGAGAAACCCCAAGAACACTGTTTCAAGGCTCGAGGGATCCTGAGGTCACTGTAGCAACACGAAAGAGCTCCGTGGACCAAAAAACAACTCGAGATGAGAGGTTACAACCTGGCTTCGATTCCAGAGGAATACCACGTTACCACAAGCACCTCAAGAGGAGGCTTCTCTCAGCTCTAGGTATGTGAGAGGGACCCTGAGTTTGCGGCCTCAACTGGAATGGACACCGCGATGCCCTGCCTCGATATAAGGCCGGATATCCCTGCAGTGACGAGAATGCAGGCTCGTCTTGCATCTCCCAAGACGAAAGGATGTCTGAATCCCCTGTGGAGACCACAGAGAAAGACCTAGTTCCCCACCTCATCGACCGGAGGCCTCACATCCTTTGAAACCTCCAGAGGTACGCGGAGATCAGTGCCTCCAAAGGAGATGATGTGTGACTCCTCGTGAAACTTGAAAGGAGTCCCAGGATTCCTGTGGCACGTGGAAAGGGACCCTTGGTCTCCCGCCTCAGTTGGAGAGGCGTCCCAATTGCCCTGCCAAGCCTCGAGGAGAATCCCGAGTTGTCCCTTGCAACTAGGCAGGAGTCCTGACGTCGCTGAACAAACACGTGTGAGTAAGGGCCCTGCCCGTCGTAACTCGAGAATATACCCCAGGTTCCCACTGCAACTCGAGAAAAACCAAGAGACTTCCTCCTCGCCGAGAGATGAGGCCTGATTCCCCTGCACTGCATGCAGAGCAATTCCGTGTTGCACATGAAACACGAAAGGAGCCTTGATTTTCTTGATGGCACTCTAGAGAAACCCCAAGAACACTGTTTCCAGGCTAGAGGGATCCTGAGGTCACTGTAGCAACACGAAAGAGCTCCGTGGACTAAAAATCAACTCGAGATGAGAGGTTAGTCCCTGGCTTCGACTCCAGAGGAATACCACCTTACCACAAGCACATCAAGAGGAGGTTTCTCTCAGCTCTAGGTATGTGAGTGGGACCCTGATTTTGCGGCCTCAAGTGGAATGGACACTGCGATGCCCTGACGCGAAATAAGGCCGGATATCCCTGCAGTGACTTGAATTCAGGCTCCTCTTGCATCTCCCAAGACGAAAGGCTGTCTGAATCCCCTGTGCAGGACACAGAGAAAGAACTAGGTGCCCTCCTCTTCGCTACAGTATGCCTCACATCATTTGAAACTCCAGAGGTACGTGGAGATCAGTGCCTCCAAAGGATACGATGCCTGACTCCTCGTGAAACTTGATAGGAGTCACAGGATTCCTGTGGCACGTGGAAAGGGAGACTTGGTCTCCCGCCTCAGCTGGAGAGGCGTCCCAATTGCCCTGGTCAGCCCTGAGGAGAATCAAGAGTTGTCCCTCGCAACTAGGCAGGAGTCCTGACGTCGCTTAACAAGCACGTGTGTGAAAGGGCCATCACCGTCGCATCTCGAGAATATACCCCAGGTTCCCGCCGCAACTCGAGAATAACCATGAGACTTCCCCCTCGCCGCGAGATGAGGCCCGATTCCCCTGCACTGCGTGCAGAGCAATTCCGTGTTGCACATCACACATGAAAGGAGCCTTGATTTCCTTGATGGCATTCCAGAGAAACCCCAAGAACACTGTTTCAAGGCTAGAGGGATCCTCAGGTCACTGTAGCAACACGAAAGAGATCCGTGGACCAAAAATCAACTAGAGATGAGAGGTTAGTCCCTGGCTTCGACTCCAGAGGAATACCACCTTACCACAAGCACCTCAAGAGGAGGCTTCTCTCAGCTCTAGGTATGTGAGAGGGACCCTGAATTTGCCGCCTCAGGTGGAATGGACACCGCGATGACCTGACTCGAAATAAGGCAGAATATCCCTGCAGTGACTTGAATGCAGGCTCGTCTTGCATCTCCCAAGACGAAAGACTGGCTGAATCCCCTGTGGAGGCCACAGAGAAAGATGTAGGTCCCCACCTCATCACGACCATATGCCTCACATCCTTTGAAAACTCCATAGGTACGCGGAAATCAGTGCCTCCAAAGGAGACGATGCCTGACTCCTCGTGAAACTTGAAAGGAGTCCCAGGATTCCTGTGGCACGTGGAAAGGGACCCTTGGCCTCGCGCCTCAGCTGGAGAGGCGTCCCAATTGCCCTGCCAAGCCTCGAGGAGAATCCCGAGTTGTCCCTCGCAACCACGCAGGAATCCTGACGTCGCTGAACAAACACGTGTGTGGAAGGGCCATCCCCGTCGTAACTCGAGAATATACCCCAGGTTCCCGCCGCAACTCGAGAAAAACCATGAGACTTCCCCCTCGCCGTAAAATGAGACCCGATACACGGCTCTGCGTGCAGAGCAATTCCGTGCTGCACATCACACATGAAAGGAGCCTTGATTTTCTTGATGGCACTCCAGAGAAACCCCAAGAACACTGTTTCAAGGTTAGAAGGATCCTGAGGTCACTGTAGCAACACGAAAGAGCTCCGTGGACCAAAAATCAACTTGAGATGAGAGGGTAGTCCCTGGCTTCGACTCCAGAGGAATACCACCTTACCACAAGCACCTCAAGAGGAGGCTTCTCTCAGCTCTAGGTATGTGAGAGGGACCCTAATTTTGCGGCTTCAAGTGGAATGGACACTGCGATGCCCTGACGGGAAATAAGGCCGGATATCCCTGCAGTGACTTGAATGCAGGCTCGTCTTGCATCTCCCAAGACGAAAGGATGTCTGAATCCCCTGTGGAGACCACAGAGAAAGACCTAGCTCCCCACCTCATGGTGACCGGAGGCCTCACATCCTTTGAAACCTCCAGAGGTACGCGGAGATCAGTGCCTCCAAAGGAGACGATGTGTGACTCCTCGTGAAACTTGAAAGGAGTCCCAGGATTCCTGTGGCACGTGGAAAGGGACCCTTGGTCTCCCGCCTCAGCTGGAGAGGCGTCCCAATTGCCCTGCCAAGCCTCGAGGAGAATCCCGAGTTGTCCCTTGCAACTAGGCAGGAGTCCTGACGTCGCTGAACAAACACGTGTGTGGAAGGGCCATCCCCGTCGTAACTCGAGAATATACCCCAGGTTCCCGCCGCAACTCGAGAAAAACCATGAGACTTCCCCCTCGCCGCGAAATGAGGCCAGATTCCCCTGCAGTGCGTGCAGAGCAATTCCGTGTTGCACATCACACATGAAAGGAGCCTTGATTTCCTTGATGGCACTCCAGAGAAACCCCAAGAACACTGTTTCAAGGCTCGAGGGATCCTGAGGTCACTGTAGCAACACGAAAGAGCTCCGTGGACCAAAAAACAACTCGAGATGAGAGGTTACAACCTGGCTTCGATTCCAGAGGAATACCACGTTACCACAAGCACCTCAAGAGGAGGCTTCTCTCAGCTCTAGGTATGTGAGAGGGACCCTGAGTTTGCGGCCTCAACTGGAATGGACACCGCGATGCCCTGCCTCGATATAAGGCCGGATATCCCTGCAGTGACGAGAATGCAGGCTCGTCTTGCATCTCCCAAGACGAAAGGATGTCTGAATCCCCTGTGGAGACCACAGAGAAAGACCTAGTTCCCCACCTCATCGACCGGAGGCCTCACATCCTTTGAAACCTCCAGAGGTACGCGGAGATCAGTGCCTCCAAAGGAGATGATGTGTGACTCCTCGTGAAACTTGAAAGGAGTCCCAGGATTCCTGTGGCACGTGGAAAGGGACCCTTGGTCTCCCGCCTCAGTTGGAGAGGCGTCCCAATTGCCCTGCCAAGCCTCGAGGAGAATCCCGAGTTGTCCCTTGCAACTAGGCAGGAGTCCTGACGTCGCTGAACAAACACGTGTGAGTAAGGGCCCTGCCCGTCGTAACTCGAGAATATACCCCAGGTTCCCACTGCAACTCGAGAAAAACCAAGAGACTTCCTCCTCGCCGAGAGATGAGGCCTGATTCCCCTGCACTGCATGCAGAGCAATTCCGTGTTGCACATCACACATGAAAGGAGCCTTGATTTCCTTGATGGCACTCCAGAGAAACCCCAAGAACACTGTTTCAAGGCTAGAAGGATCCTGAGGTCACTGTAGCAACACGAAAGTGCTCCGTGGACCAAGAATCAACTCGAGATGAGAGGTTAGTACCTGGCTTCGACTCCAGAGGAATACCACCTTACCACAAGCACCTCAAGAGGAGGCTTCTCTCAGCTCTAGGTATGTGAGAGGGACCCTGAGTTTGCGGCCTCAAGTGGAATGGACAACGCGATGCCCTGACTCGAAATCAAGCCGGATATCCCTGCAGTGACTTGAATGCAGGCTCGTCTTGCATCTCCCAAGACGAAAGGATGTCTGAATCCCCTGTGGAGACCACAGAGAAAGACCTAGTTCCCCACCTCATCGCGACCGGAGACCTCACATCCTTTGAAAACTCCAGAGGTACGCGGAGATCAGTGCCTCCAAAGGAGACGATGCCTGACTCCTAGTGAAACTTGATAGGAGTCCCAGGATTCCTGTGGCACGTGGAATGGGACACTTGGTCTCCCGCCTCAGCTGGAGAGGCGTCCCAATTGCCCTGCCAAGCCTCGAGGAGAATCCCGAGTTGTCCCTCACAGCTAGGCAGGAATCCTGACGTCGCTGAACAAACACTTGTGTGGAAGGGCCATCCTCGTCATAACTCGAGAATATATCCCAGGTTCCCGCTGCAACTCGAGAAAAATCATGAGACTTCCCCCTCGCCGCGAGATGAGGCCCGATTCCCCTGCACTGCGTGCAGAGCAATTCCGTGTTGCCCATGACACATGAAAGGAGCCTTGATTTCCTTGATGGCACTCCAGAGAAATTGCAAGAACACTGTTTCAAGGCTAGAGGGATCCTGAGGTCACTGTAGCAACACGAAAGAGCTCCGTGGCCCAAAATAAACTCGAGATGAGAGGTTAGTCCCTGGCTTCGACTCCAGAGGAATACCACCTTACCACAAGCACCTCAAGAGGAGGCTTCTCTCAGCTCTAGGTATGTGAGAGGGACCCTGAGTTTGCGGCCTCAAGTGGAATGGACACCGTGATGCCCTGACTCGAAATAAGGCCGGATATCCCTGCAGTGACTTGAATGCAGGCTCGTCTTGCATCTCCCAAGACGAAAGGATGTCTGAATCCCCTGTGGAGACCACAGAGAAAGACCTAGTTCCCGACATCATCGCGATCGGAGGCCTCACATCCTTTGAAAACTCCAGAGGAACGCGGAGATCAGTGCCTCCAAAGGAGACGATGCCTGACTCCTCGTGAAACTACTTAGGAGTCCCAGGATTCCTGTGGCACGTGGTAAGGGACTCTTGGTCTCCCGCCTCAGCTGGAGAGGCGTCCCAATTGCCCTGCCAAGCCTCGAGGAGAATCGCGAGTTGTCCCTCGCAACTAGGTAGGAGTCCTGACGTGGCTGAACAAACACGTGTGTGGAAGGGCCATTTCCGTCGTCCGTCGAGAATATACCCCAGGTTCCCGCCGCAACTCGAGAAAAACCATGAGACTTCCCTCTCGCCGCGAGATGAGGCCCGATTCCCCTGCACTGCGTGCAGAGCAATTCCGTGTTGCACATCACACATGAAAGGAGCCTTGATTTCCTTGATGGCACTCCAGAGAAACCCCAAGAACACTGTTTCAAGGCTCGAGGGATCCTGAGGTCACTGTAGCAACACGAAAGAGCTCCGTGGACCAAGAATCAACTCGAGAAGAGAGGTTAGTCCCTGGCTTCGACTCCAGAGGAATATCACCTTACCACAAGCACCTCAAGAGGAGGCTTATCTCAGATCTAGGTATGTGAGAGGGACCCTGAGTTTTCGGCCTCAAGTGGATTGGACACCGCGATGCCCTGACTCGAAATAAGGCCGGATATCTCTGCAGTGACTTGAATGCAGGCACGTCTTGCATCTCCCAAGAGGAAAGGAAGGCTGAATCCCCTGTGCAGGCCACAGAGAAATAACTAGGTCCCCACCTCTTCGCGACCGAATGCCTCACATCCTTTGAAAACTCCCGAGGTATGTGGAGATCAGTGCCTCCAAAGGAGACGATGCCTGACTCCTCGTGAAAGTTGATAGGAGTCACAGGATTCCTGTGGCACGTGGAAAGGGACCCTTGGTCTCCCACCTCAGCTGGAGAGGCGTCCCAATTGCCCTGGTCAGCCCTGAGGAGAATCAAGAGTTGTCCCTCGCAACTAGGCAGGAGTCCTGACGTCGCTGAACAAGCACGTGTATGAAAGGGCCATCCCCGTCGCATCTCGAGAATATACCCCAGGTTCCCCCCGCAACTCGAGAATAACCATGAGACTTCCCCCTCGCCGCGAGATGAGGCCCGATTCCCGTGCACTGCGTGCAGAGCAATTCCGTGTTGCACATCACACATGAAAGGAGCCTTGATTTCCTTGATAGAACTCCAGAGAAACCCCAAGAACACTGTTTCATGGCTAGGGGGATCCTGACGTCACTGTAGCAACACGAAAGAGCTCCGTGGGCCAAAAATCAACTCGAGATGAGAGGTTAGTCCCTGGCTTCGACTCCAGAGGAATACCACCTTACCACAAGGACCTCAAGAGCAGGCTTCTCTCAGCTCTAGGTATGTGAGTGGGACCCTGAGTTTGCGGCCTCAAGTGGAATGGACACCGCGATGCCGTGACTCGAAATAAGGCTGGATATCCCTGCAGTGACTTGAATGCAGGCTCGTCTTGCATCTCCCAAGATGAGAGGATGTCTGAATCCCCTGTGGAGACCACAGAGAAAGACCTAGTTCCCCACCTCATCGACCGGAGGCCTCACATCCTTTGAAACCTCCAGAGGTACACGGAGATCAGTGCCTCCAAAGGAGACGATGCCTGACTCCTCGTGAAACTTCTAAGGAGTCCCAGGGTTCCTGTGGCACGTGGAAAGGGACCCTTGGTCTCCCGCCTCAGTTGGAGAGGCGTCCCAATTGCCCTGCCAAGCCTCGAGGAGAATCCCGAGTTGTCCCTTGCAACTAGGCAGGAGTCCTGACGTCGCTGAACAAACACGTGTGAGTAAGGGCCCTCCCCGTCGTAACTCGAGAATATACCCTAGGTTCCCACTGCAACTCGAGAAAAACCAAGAGACTTTCTCCTCGCCGAGAGATGAGGCCTGATTCCCCTGCACTGCGTGCAGAGCAATTCCGTGTTGCACATCACACATGAAAGGAGCCTTGATTTCCTTGATGGCACTCCAGAGAAACCCCAAGAACACTGTTTCAAGGCTAGAAGGATCCTGAGGTCACTGTAGCAACACGAAAGTGCTCCGTTGACCAAGAATCAACTCGAGATGAGAGGTTAGTACCTGGCTTCGACTCCAGAGGAATACCACCTTACCACAAGCACCTCAAGAGGAGGCTTCTCTCAGCTCTAGGTATGTGAGAGGGACCCTGAGTTTGCGGCCTCAAGTGGAATGGACAACGCAATGCCCTGACTCGAAATCAAGCCGGATATCCCTGCAGTGACTTGAATGCAGGCTCGTCTTGCATCTCCCAAGATGAAAGGATTTCTGAATCCCCTGTGGAGACCACAGAGAAAGACCTAGTTCCCCACCTCATCGCGACCGGAGACCTCACATCCTTTGAAAACTCCAGAGGTACGCGGAGATCAGTGCCTCCAAAGGAGACGATGCCTGACTCTTAGTGAAACTTGATAGGAGTCCCAGGATTCCTGTGGCACGTGGAAAGGGACACTTGGTCTCCCGCCTCAGCTGGAGAGGCGTCCCAATTGCCCTGCCAAGCCTCGAGGAGAATCCCGAGTTGTCCCTCACAGCTAGGCAGGAATCCTGACGTCGCTGAACAAACACGTGTGTGGAAGGGCCATCCCCGTCATAACTCGAGAATATATCCCAGGTTCCCGCTGCAACTCGAGAAAAACCATGAGACTTCCCCCTCGCCGCGAGATTCAGCCCGATTCCCCTGCACTGCGTGCAGAGCAATTCCGTGTTGCCCATGACACATGAAAGGAGCCTTGATTTCCTTGATGGCACTCCAGAGAAATTGCAAGAACACTGTTTCAAGGCTAGAGGGATCCTGAGGTGACTGTAGCAACACGAAAGAGCTCCGTGGCCCAAAATCAACTCGAGATGAGAGGTTAGTCCCTGGCTTCGACTCCAGAGGAATACCACCTTACCACAAGCAACTCAAGAGGAGGCTTCTCTCAGCTCTAGGTATGTGAGAGGGACCCTGAGTTTGCGGCCTCAAGTGGAATGGACACCGTGATGCCCTGACTCGAAATAAGGCCGGATATCCCTGCAGTGACTTGAATACAGGCTCGTCTTGCACCTCCCAAGATGAAAGGATGTCTGAATCCCCTGTGGAGACCACAGAGAAAGACCTAGTTCCCCACCTCACGGCGACCGGAGGCCTCACATTCTTTGAAAACTCCAGAGGTACGCGGAGATCAGTGCCTCCAAAGGAGACGATGCCTGACTCCTCGTGAAACTTGATAGGAGTCCCAGGATTCCTGTGGCACGTGGAAAGGGACCCTTGGTCTCCCGCCTCAGCAGGAGAGGCGTCCCAATTGCCCTGGCAAGCCTCGAGGAGAATCCTGAGTTGTCCCTCGCAACTAGGCAGGAGTCCTGACGTTGCTGAACAAACACGTGGGTGGAAGGGCCATCCCCGTCGGAACTCGAGAATATACCCCAGGTTCCCGCCGCAACTCGAGTAAAATCATGAGACTTCCCCCTCGCCGCGAGATGAGGCCCGATACCCCTGCACTGCGTGCAGAGCAATTCCGTGTTGCACATCACACATGAAAGGAGCCTTGATTTCCTTGATGGCACTCCAGAGAAACCCCAAGAACACTGTTTCAAGGCTAGAGGGAAACTGAGGTCACTGTAGCAACAAGAAAGAGCTCCGTGGACCAAAAATCAACTCGATATGAGAGGTTAGTCCCTGGCTTCGACTCCAGAGGAATACCAGCTTACCACAAGCACCTCAAGAGGAGGCTTCTCTCAGCTCTAGGTATGTGAGAGGGACCCTGAGTTTGCAGCCTCAAGTGGAATGGACACCGCTATGCCCTGACTCGAAATAAGGCCGGATATCCCTGCAGTGACTTGAATGCAGGCTCGTCTTGCATCTCCCAAGACGAAAGGATGTCTGAATCCCCTGTGGAGACCACAGAGAAAGACCTAGTTCCCCACCTCATCGCGACCAGAGGCCTCATATCCTTTGAAAACTCCAGAGGTACGCGGAGAACAGTGCCTCCAAAGGAGACGATGCCTGACTCCTCGTGAAACTTGATAGGAGTCCCAGGATTCCTGTGGCACGTGGAAAGGGACCCTTGGTCTCCCGCCTCAGCTGGAGAGTCGTCCCAATTGCCCTGCCAAGCCTCGAGGAGAATCCCGAGTTGTCCCTCGCAACTAGGCAGGAGTCCTGACGTGGCTGAACAAACACGTGGGTGGAAGGGCCATACCCATCGTACGTCGAGAATATACCCCAGATCCCGCCGCAACTCGAGAAAAACCATGACACTTCCCCCTCGCCGCGAGATGAGGCCCGATTCCCCTGCACTGCGTGCAGAGCAATTCCGTGTTGCACATCACACATGAAAGGAGCCTTGATTTCCTTGATGGCACTCCAGAGAAAGCCCAAGAACACTGTTTCAAGGATAGAGGGATCCTGAGGTCACTGTAACAACACGAAAGAGCTCCGTGGACGAAAAATCAACTCGAGATGAGAGGTTAGTCCCTGGCTTCGACTCCAGAGGAATACCACCTTACCACAAGCACCTCAAGAGGAGGCTTCTCTCAGCTCTAGGTATGTGAAAGGGACCCTGAGTTTGTGGCCTCAAGTGGAATGGACACCGCGATGCCCTGACTCGAAATAAGGCCGAATATCCCTGCAGTGAGTTGAATGCAGGCTCGTCTTGCATCTCCCAAGACGAAAGGATGTCTGAATCCCCTGTGGAGACCACAGAGAAAGACCGAGTTCCCCACCTCATCGCGACCGGAGGCCTCACATCCTTTGAAAACTCCAGAGGTACGCGGAGATCAGTGCCTCCAAAGGAGACGATGCCTGACTCCTCGTGAAACTACTTAGGAGTCCCAGGATTCCTGTGGCACGTGGAAAGGGACACTTGGTCTGCCGCCTCAGCTGGAGAGGCGTCCCAATTGCCCTGCCAAGCCTCAAGGAGAATCCCGAGTTGTCCCTCGCAACTAGGCAGGAGTCCTGACGTGGCTGAACAAACACGTGGGTGGAAGGGCCATCCCCGTCGTAACTCGAGAATATACCCCAGGTTCCCGCCGCAACTCGAGAAAAACCATGAGACTTCCCCGTCGCCGCAAAATGAGGCCCGATTCCCCTGCACTGCGTGCAGAGCAATTCCGTGTTGCACATCACACATGAAAGGAGCCTTGATTTCCTTGATGGCACTCCAGAGAAACCCCAAGAACACTGTTTCAAGGCTAGAGGGATCCTGAGGTCACTGTAGCAACACGAAAGAGCTCCGTGGACCATGAATCACCTCGAGAGGAGAGGTTAGTCCCTGGCTTCGACTCCAGAGGAATACCACCTTACCACAAGCACCTCAAGAGCAGGCTTCTCTCAGCTCTAGGTATGTGAGAGGGACCCTGAGATTGTGGCCTCAAGTGGAATGGACACGGCGATGCCCTGACTCGAAATAAGGCCGGATATCCCTGCAGTGAGTTGAATGCAGGCTCGTCTTGCATCTCCCAAGACGAAAGGATGTCTGAATCCCCTGTGGAGACCACAGAGAAAGACCTAGTTCCCCACTTCATCGCGACCGGATTCCTTATATCCTTTGAAAACTCCAGAGGTACGCGGAGATCAGTGCCTTCAAAGGAGACGATGCCTGACTCCTCGTGAAACTTGACAAGAGTCCCAGGATTCCTGCGGCACGTGGAAAGGGCCCCTTGGTCTCCCGCCTCAGCTGGAGAGGCGTCCCAATTGCCCTGGCAAGCCTCGAGGAGAATCCCGAGTTGTCCGTCGCAACTAGGCAGGAGTCCTGACGTCGCTGAACAAACACGTGTGTGGAAGGGCCATACCTGTCGTAACTCGAGAATATACCCCAGGTTCCCGCCGCAACTCGAGAAAAACCATGAGACTTCCCCCTCGACGCGAGATGAGGCTCGATTCTCCTGCACTGCATGCAGAGCAATTCCGTGTTGCACATCAAACACGAAAGGAGCCTTGATTTTCTTGATGGCACTCTAGAGAAACCCCAAGAACACTGTTTCCAGGCTAGAGGGATCCTGAGGTCACTGTAGCAACACGAAAGAGCTCCGTGGACTAAAAATCAACTCGAGATGAGAGGTTAGTCCCTGGCTTCGACTCCAGAGGAATACCACCTTACCACAAGCACATCAAGAGGAGGTTTCTCTCAGCTCTAGGTATGTGAGTGGGACCCTGATTTTGCGGCCTCAAGTGGAATGGACACTGCGATGCCCTGACGCGAAATAAGGCCGGATATCCCTGCAGTGACTTGAATTCAGGCTCCTCTTGCATCTCCCAAGACGAAAGGATGTCTGAATCCCCTGTGCAGGACACAGAGAAAGAACTAGGTGCCCTCCTCTTCGCGACAGTATGCCTCACATCCTTTGAAACTCCAGAGGTACGTGGAGATCAGTGCCTCCAAAGGATACGATGCCTGACTCCTCGTGAAACTTGATAGGAGTCACAGGATTCCTGTGGCACGTGGAAAGGGAGCCTTGGTCTCCCGCCTCAGCTGGAGAGGCGTCCCAATTGCCCTGGTCAGCCCTGAGGAGAATCAAGAGTTGTCCCTCGCAACTAGGCAGGAGTCCTGACGTCGCTTAACAAGCACGTGTGTGAAAGGGCCATCACCGTCGCATCTCGAGAATATACCCCAGGTTCCCCCCGCAACTCGAGAATAACCATGAGACTTCCCCCTCGCCGCGAGATGAGGCCCGATTCCCCTGCACTGCGTGCAGAGCAATTCCGTGTTGCACATCACACATGAAAGGAGCCTTGATTTCCTTGATGGCATTCCAGAGAAACCCCAAGAACACTGTTTCAAGGCTAGAGGGATCCTCAGGTCACTGTAGCAACACGAAAGAGATCCGTGGACCAAAAATCAACTAGAGATGAGAGGTTAGTCCCTGGCTTCGACTCCAGAGGAATACCACCTTACCACAAGCACCTCAAGAGGAGGCTTCTCTCAGCTCTAGGTATGTGAGAGGGACCCTGAATTTGCGGCCTCAGGTGGAATGGACACCGCGATGACCTGACTCGAAATAAGGCAGAATATCCCTGCAGTGACTTGAGTGCAGGCTCGTCTTGCATCTCCCAAGACGAAAGACTGGCTGAATCCCCTGTGGAGGCCACAGAGAAAGATGTAGGTCCCCACCTCATCACGACCATATGCCTCACATCCTTTGAAAACTCCATAGGTACGCGGAAATCAGTGCCTCCAAAGGAGACGATGCCTGACTCCTCGTGAAACTTGAAAGGAGTCCCAGGATTCCTGTGGCACGTGGAAAGGGACCCTTGGCCTCGCGCCTCAGCTGGAGAGGCGTCCCAATTGCCCTGCCAAGCCTCGAGGAGAATCCTGAGTTGTCCCTCGCAACTAGGCAGGAATCCTGACGTCGCTGAACAAACACGTGTGTGGAAGGGCCATCCCCGTCGTAACTCGAGAATATACCCCAGGTTCCCGCCGCAACTCGAGAAAAACCATGAGACTTCCCCCTCGCCGTAAAATGAGACCCGATACACGGCTCTGCGTGCAGAGCAATTCCGTGCTGCACATCACACATGAAAGGAGCCTTGATTTCCTTGATGGCACTCCAGAGAAACCCCAAGAACACTGTTTCAAGGTTAGAAGGATCCTGAGGTCACTGTAGCAACACGAAAGAGCTCCGTGGACCAAGAATCAACTCGAGATGAGAGGGTAGTCCCTGGCTTCGACTCCAGAGGAATACCACCTTACCACAAGCACCTCAAGAGGAGGCTTCTCTCAGCTCTAGGTATGTGAGAGGGACCCTAATTTTGCGGCTTCAAGTGGAATGGACACTGCGATGCCCTGACGGGAAATAAGGCCGGATATCCCTGCAGTGACTTGAATGCAGGCTCGTCTTGCATCTCCCAAGACGAAAGGATGTCTGAATCCCCTGTGGAGACCACAGAGAAAGACCTAGCTCCCCACCTCATGGTGACCGGAGGCCTCACATCCTTTGAAAACTCCAGAGGTATGCGGAGATCAGTGCCTCCAAAGGAGACGATGCCTGACTCCTCGTGAAACTTGATAGAAGTCCCAGGATTCCTGTGACACGTGGAAAGGGACACTTGGTCTCCCGCCTCAGCGGGAGGGGCGTCCCAATTGCCCTGCCAAGCCTCGAGGAGAATCCCGAGTTGTCCCTCGCAACTAGCTAGGAGTCCTGACGTCGCTGAACAAACACGTGTGTGGAAGGGCCATCCCCGTCGTAACTCGAGAATATACCCCAGGTTCCCGCCGCAACTCGAGAAAAACCATGAGACTTCCCCCTCGCCGCGAAATGAGGCCAGATTCCCCTGCAGTGCGTGCAGAGCAATTCCGTGTTGCACATCACACATGAAAGGAGCCTTGATTTCCTTGATGGCACTCCAGAGAAACCCCAAGAACACTGTTTCAAGGCTCGAGGGATCCTGAGGTCACTGTAGCAACACGAAAGAGCTCCGTGGACCGAAAAACAACTCGAGATGAGAGGTTAGAACCTGGCTTCGATTCCAGAGGAATACCACGTTACCACAAGCACCTCAAGAGGAGGCTTCTCTCAGCTCTAGGTATGTGAGAGGGACCCTGAGTTTGCGGCCTCAACTGGAATGGACACCGCGATGCCCTGCCTCGATATAAGGCCGGATATCACTGCAGTGACGAGAATGCAGGCTCGTCTTGCATCTCCCAAGACGAAAGGATGTCTGAATCCCCTGTGGAGACCACAGAGAAAGACCTAGTTCCCCACCTCATCGACCGGAGGCCTCACATCCTTTGAAACCTCCAGAGGTACGCGGAGATCAGTGCCTCCAAAGGAGATGATGTGTGACTCCTCGTGAAACTTGAAAGGAGTCCCAGGATTCCTGTGGCACGTGGAAAGGGACCCTTGGTCTCCCGCCTCAGTTGGAGAGGCGTCCCAATTGCCCTGCCAAGCCTCGAGGAGAATCCCGAGTTGTCCCTTGCAACTAGGCAGGAGTCCTGACGTCGCTGAACAAACACGTGTGAGTAAGGGCCCTGCCCGTCGTAACTCGAGAATATACCCCAGGTTCCCACTGCAACTCGAGAAAAACCAAGAGACTTCCTCCTCGCCGAGAGATGAGGCCTGATTCCCCTGCACTGCATGCAGAGCAATTCCGTGTTGCACATCACACATGAAAGGAGCCTTGATTTCCTTGATGGCACTCCAGAGAAACCCCAAGAACACTGTTTCAAGGCTAGAAGGATCCTGAGGTCACTGTAGCAACACGAAAGTGCTCCGTGGACCAAGAATCAACTCGAGATGAGAGGTTAGTACCTGGCTTCGACTCCAGAGGAATACCACCTTACCACAAGCACCTCAAGAGGAGGCTTCTCTCAGCTCTAGGTATGTGAGAGGGACCCTGAGTTTGCGGCCTCAAGTGGAATGGACACCGCGATTCCCTGACTCGAAATAAGGCCGGATATCCCTGCAGTGACTTGAATGCAGGCTCGTCTTGCATCTCCCAAGACGAAAGGATGTCTGAATCCCCTGTGGAGACCACAGAGAAAGACCGAGTTCCCCACCTCATCGCGACCGGAGGCCTCACATCCTTTGAAAACTCCAGAGGTACGCGGAGATCAGTGCCTCCAAAGGAGACGATGCCTGACTCCTCGTGAAACTACTTAGGAGTCCCAGGATTCCTGTGGCACGTGGAAAGGGACACTTGGTCTCCCACCTCAGCTGGAGAGGCGTCCCAATTGCCCTGCCAAGCCTCAAGGAGAATCCCGAGTTGTCCCTCGCAACTAGGCAGGAGTCCTGACGTGGCTGAACAAACACGTGGGTGGAAGGGCCATCCCCGTCGTAACTCGAGAATATACCCCAGGTTCCCGCCGCAACTCGAGAAAAACCATGAGACTTCCCCGTCGCCGCAAAATGAGGCCCGATTCCCCTGCACTGCGTGCAGAGCAATTCCGTGTTGCACATCACACATGAAAGGAGCCTTGATTTCCTTGATGGCACTCCAGAGAAACCCCAAGAACACTGTTTCAAGGCTAGAGGGATCCTGAGGTCACTGTAGCAACACGAAAGAGCTCCGTGGACCATGAATCACCTCGAGAGTAGAGGTTAGTCCCTGGCTTCGACTCCAGAGGAATACCACCTTACCACAAGCACCTAAAGAGCAGGCTTCTCTCAGCTCTAGGTATGTGAGAGGGACCCTGAGATTGTGGCCTCAAGTGGAATGGACACGGCGATGCCCTGACTCGAAATAAGGCCGGATATCCCTGCAGTGAGTTGAATGCAGGCTCGTCTTGCATCTCCCAAGACGAAAGGATGTCTGAATCCCCTGTGGAGACCACAGAGAAAGACCTAGTTCCCCACCTCATCGCGACCGGATTCCTTATATCCTTTGAAAACTCCAGAGGTACGCGGAGATCAGTGCCTTCAAAGGAGACGATGCCTGACTCCTCGTGAAACTTGACAAGAGTCCCAGGATTCCTGCGGCACGTGGAAAGGGCCCCTTGGTCTCCCGCCTCAGCTGGAGAGGCGTCCCAATTGCCCTGGCAAGCCTCGAGGAGAATCCCGAGTTGTCCGTCGCAACTAGGCAGGAGTCCTGACGTCGCTGAACAAACACGTGTGTGGAAGGGCCATACCTGTCGTAACTCGAGAATATACCCCAGGTTCCCGCCGCAACTCGAGAAAAACCATGAGACTTCCCCCTCGACGCGAGATGAGGCTCGATTCTCCTGCACTGCATGCAGAGCAATTCCGTGTTGCACATCAAACACGAAAGGAGCCTTGATTTTCTTGATGGCACTCTAGAGAAACCCCAAGAACACTGTTTCCAGGCTAGAGGGATCCTGAGGTCACTGTAGCAACACGAAAGAGCTCCGTGGACTAAAAATCAACTCGAGATGAGAGGTTAGTCCCTGGCTTCGACTCCAGAGGAATACCACCTTACCACAAGCACATCAAGAGGAGGTTTCTCTCAGCTCTAGGTATGTGAGTGGGACCCTGATTTTGCGGCCTCAAGTGGAATGGACACTGCGATGCCCTGACGCGAAATAAGGCCGGATATCCCTGCAGTGACTTGAATTCAGGCTCCTCTTGCATCTCCCAAGACGAAAGGATGTCTGAATCCCCTGTGCAGGACACAGAGAAAGAACTAGGTGCCCTCCTCTTCGCGACAGTATGCCTCACATCCTTTGAAACTCCAGAGGTACGTGGAGATCAGTGCCTCCAAAGGATACGATGCCTGACTCCTCGTGAAACTTGATAGGAGTCACAGGATTCCTGTGGCACGTGGAAAGGGAGCCTTGGTCTCCCGCCTCAGCTGGAGAGGCGTCCCAATTGCCCTGGTCAGCCCTGAGGAGAATCAAGAGTTGTCCCTCGCAACTAGGCAGGAGTCCTGACGTCGCTTAACAAGCACGTGTGTGAAAGGGCCATCACCGTCGCATCTCGAGAATATACCCCAGGTTCCCCCCGCAACTCGAGAATAACCATGAGACTTCCCCCTCGCCGCGAGATGAGGCCCGATTCCCCTGCACTGCGTGCAGAGCAATTCCGTGTTGCACATCACACATGAAAGGAGCCTTGATTTCCTTGATGGCATTCCAGAGAAACCCCAAGAACACTGTTTCAAGGCTAGAGGGATCCTCAGGTCACTGTAGCAACACGAAAGAGATCCGTGGACCAAAAATCAACTAGAGATGAGAGGTTAGTCCCTGGCTTCGACTCCAGAGGAATACCACCTTACCACAAGCACCTCAAGAGGAGGCTTCTCTCAGCTCTAGGTATGTGAGAGGGACCCTGAATTTGCGGCCTCAGGTGGAATGGACACCGCGATGACCTGACTCGAAATAAGGCAGAATATCCCTGCAGTGACTTGAATGCAGGCTCGTCTTGCATCTCCCAAGACGAAAGACTGGCTGAATCCCCTGTGGAGGCCACAGAGAAAGATGTAGGTCCCCACCTCATCACGACCATATGCCTCACATCCTTTGAAAACTCCATAGGTACGCGGAAATCAGTGCCTCCAAAGGAGACGATGCCTGACTCCTCGTGAAACTTGAAAGGAGTCCCAGGATTCCTGTGGCACGTGGAAAGGGACCCTTGGCCTCGCGCCTCAGCTGGAGAGGCGTCCCAATTGCCCTGCCAAGCCTCGAGGAGAATCCTGAGTTGTCCCTCGCAACTAGGCAGGAATCCTGACGTCGCTGAACAAACACGTGTGTGGAAGGGCCATCCCCGTCGTAACTCGAGAATATACCCCAGGTTCCCGCCGCAACTCGAGAAAAACCATGAGACTTCCCCCTCGCCGTAAAATGAGACCCGATACACGGCTCTGCGTGCAGAGCAATTCCGTGCTGCACATCACACATGAAAGGAGCCTTGATTTTCTTGATGGCACTCCAGAGAAACCCCAAGAACACTGTTTCAAGGTTAGAAGGATCCTGAGGTCACTGTAGCAACACGAAAGAGCTCCGTGGACCAAAAATCAACTCGAGATGAGAGGGTAGTCCCTGGCTTCGACTCCAGAGGAATACCACCTTACCACAAGCACCTCAAGAGGAGGCTTCTCTCAGCTCTAGGTATGTGAGAGGGACCCTAATTATGCGGCTTCAAGTGGAATGGACACTGCGATGCCCTGACGGGAAATAAGGCCGGATATCCCTGCAGTGACTTGAATGCAGGCTCGTCTTGCATCTCCCAAGACGAAAGGATGTCTGAATCCCCTGTGGAGACCACAGAGAAAGACCTAGCTCCCCACCTCATGGTGACCGGAGGCCTCACATCCTTTGAAAACTCCAGAGGTACGCGGAGATCAGTGCCTCCAAAGGAGACGATGCCTGACTCCTCGTGAAACTTGATAGAAGTCCCAGGATTCCTGTGACACGTGGAAAGGGACACTTGGTCTCCCGCCTCAGCGGGAGGGGCGTCCCAATTGCCCTGCCAAGCCTCGAGGAGAATCCCGAGTTGTCCCTCGCAACTAGCTAGGAGTCCTGACGTCGCTGAACAAACACGTGTGTGGAAGGGCCATCCCCGTCGTAACTCGAGAATATACCCCAGGTTCCCGCCGCAACTCGAGAAAAACCATGAGACTTCCCCCTCGCCGCGAAATGAGGCCAGATTCCCCTGCAGTGCGTGCAGAGCAATTCCGTGTTGCACATCACACATGAAAGGAGCCTTGATTTCCTTGATGGCACTCCAGAGAAACCCCAAGAACACTGTTTCAAGGCTCGAGGGATCCTGAGGTCACTGTAGCAACACGAAAGAGCTCCGTGGACCAAAAAACAACTCGAGATGAGAGGTTAGAACCTGGCTTCGATTCCAGAGGAATACCACGTTACCACAAGCACCTCAAGAGGAGGCTTCTCTCAGCTCTAGGTATGTGAGAGGGACCCTGAGTTTGCGGCCTCAACTGGAATGGACACCGCGATGCCCTGCCTCGATATAAGGCCGGATATCACTGCAGTGACGAGAATGCAGGCTCGTCTTGCATCTCCCAAGACGAAAGGATGTCTGAATCCCCTGTGGAGACCACAGAGAAAGACCTAGTTCCCCACCTCATCGACCGGAGGCCTCACATCCTTTGAAACCTCCAGAGGTACGCGGAGATCAGTGCCTCCAAAGGAGATGATGTGTGACTCCTCGTGAAACTTGAAAGGAGTCCCAGGATTCCTGTGGCACGTGGAAAGGGACCCTTGGTCTCCCGCCTCAGTTGGAGAGGCGTCCCAATTGCCCTGCCAAGCCTCGAGGAGAATCCCGAGTTGTCCCTTGCAACTAGGCAGGAGTCCTGACGTCGCTGAACAAACACGTGTGAGTAAGGGCCCTGCCCGTCGTAACACGAGAATATACCCCAGGTTCCCACTGCAACTCGAGAAAAACCAAGAGACTTCCTCCTCGCCGAGAGATGAGGCCTGATTCCCCTGCACTGCATGCAGAGCAATTCCGTGTTGCACATCACACATGAAAGGAGCCTTGATTTCCTTGATGGCACTCCAGAGAAATTGCAAGAACACTGTTTCAAGGCTAGAGGGATCCTGAGGTCACTGTAGCAACAAGAAAGAGCTCCGTGGCCCAAAATCAACTCGAGATGAGAGGTTAGTCCCTGGCTTCGACTCCAGAGGAATACCACCTTACCACAAGCACCTCAAGAGGAGGCTTCTCTCAGCTCTAGGTATGTGAGAGGGACCCTGAGTTTGCGGCCTCAAGTGGAATGGACACCGTGATGCCCTGACTCGAAATAAGGCCGGATATCCCTGCAGTGACTTGAATGCAGGCTCGTCTTGCATCTCCCAAGACGAAAGGATGTCTGAATCCCCTGTGGAGACCACAGAGAAAGACCTAGTTCCCGACATCATCGCGATCGGAGGCCTCACATCCTTTGAAAACTCCAGAGGAACGCGGAGATCAGTGCCTCCAAAGGAGACGATGCCTGACTCCTCGTGAAACTTGATAGGAGTCCCAGGATTCCTGTGGCACGTGGTAAGGGACTCTTGGTCTCCCGCCTCAGCTGGAGAGGCGTCCCAATTGCCCTGCCAAGCCTCGAGGAGAATCGCGAGTTGTCCCTCGCAACTAGGCAGGAGTCCTGACGTGGCTGAACAAACACGTGTGTGGAAGGGCCATTTCCGTCGTACGTCGAGAATATACCCCAGGTTCCCGCCGCAACTCGAGAAAAACCATGAGACTTCCCCCTTGCCGCGAGATGATGCCCGATTCCCCTGCACTGCGTGCAGAGCAATTCCGTGTTGCACATCACACATGAAAGGAGCCTTGATTTCCTTGATGGCACTCCAGAGAAACCCCAAGAACACTGTTTCAAGGCTCGAGGGATCCTGAGGTCACTGTAGCAACACGAAAGAGCTCCGTGGACCAAGAATCAACTCGAGAAGAGAGGTTAGTCCCTGGCTTCGACTCCAGAGGAATATCACCTTACCACAAGCACCTCAAGAGGAGGCTTATCTCAGATCTAGGTATGTGAGAGGGACCCTGAGTTTTCGGCCTCAAGTGGATTGGACACCGCGATGCCCTGACTCGAAATAAGGCCGGATATCTCTGCAGTGACTTGAATGCAGGCACGTCTTGCATCTCCCAAGAGGAAAGGAAGGCTGAATCCCCTGTGCAGGCCACAGAGAAATAACTAGGTCCCCACCTCTTCGCGACCGAATGCCTCACATCCTTTGAAAACTCCCGAGGTATGTGGAGATCAGTGCCTCCAAAGGAGACGATGCCTGACTCCTCGTGAAAGTTGATAGGAGTCACAGGATTCCTGTGGCACGTGGAAAGGGACCCTTGGTCTCCCACCTCAGCTGGAGAGGCGTCCCAATTGCCCTGGTCAGCCCTGAGGAGAATCAAGAGTTGTCCCTCGCAACTAGGCAGGAGTCCTGACGTCGCTGAACAAGCACGTGTATGAAAGGGCCATCCCCGTCGCATCTCGAGAATATACCCCAGGTTCCCCCCGCAACTCGAGAATAACCATGAGACTTCCCCCTCGCCGCGAGATGAGGCCCGATTCCCGTGCACTGCGTGCAGAGCAATTCCGTGTTGCACATCACACATGAAAGGAGCCTTGATTTCCTTGATAGAACTCCAGAGAAACCCCAAGAACACTGTTTCATGGCTAGGGGGATCCTGAGGTCACTGTAGCAACACGAAAGAGCTCCGTGGGCCAAAAATCAACTCGAGATGAGAGGTTAGTCCCTGGCTTCGACTCCAGAGGAATACCACCTTACCACAAGGACCTCAAGAGCAGGCTTCTCTCAGCTCTAGGTATGTGAGTGGGACCCTGAGTTTGCGGCCTCAAGTGGAATGGACACCGCGATGCCGTGACTCGAAATAAGGCTGGATATCCCTGCAGTGACTTGAATGCAGGCTCGTCTTGCATCTCCCAAGATGAGAGGATGTCTGAATCCCCTGTGGAGACCACAGAGAAAGACCTAGTTCCCCACCTCATCGACCGGAGGCCTCACATTCTTTGAAACTTCCAGAGGTACACGGAGATCAGTGCCTCCAAAGGAGACGATGCCTGACTCCTCGTGAAACTTCTTAGTAGTCCCAGGGTTCCTGTGGCACGTGGAAAGGGACCCTTGGTCTCCCGCCTCAGTTGGAGAGGCGTCCCAATTGCCCTGCCAAGCCTCGAGGAGAATCCCGAGTTGTCCCTTGCAACTAGGCAGGAGTCCTGACGTCGCTGAACAAACACGTGTGAGTAAGGGCCCTCCCCGTCGTAACTCGAGAATATACCCTAGGTTCCCACTGCAACTCGAGAAAAACCAAGAGACTTCCTCCTCGCCGAGAGATGAGGCCTGATTCCCCTGCACTGCGTGCAGAGCAATTCCGTGTTGCACATCACACATGAAAGGAGCCTTGATTTCCTTGATGGCACTCCAGAGAAACCCCAAGAACACTGTTTCAAGGCTAGAAGGATCCTGAGGTCACTGTAGCAACACGAAAGTGCTCCGTGGACCAAGAATCAACTCGAGATGAGAGGTTAGTACCTGGCTTCGACTCCAGAGGAATACCACCTTACCACAAGCACCTCAAGAGGAGGCTTCTCTCAGCTCTAGGTATGTGAGAGGGACCCTGAGTTTGCGGCCTCAAGTGGAATGGACAACGCGATGCCCTGACT
Source organism: Cervus elaphus (assembly GCF_910594005.1). Classification (NCBI taxonomy): domain Eukaryota; kingdom Metazoa; phylum Chordata; class Mammalia; order Artiodactyla; family Cervidae; genus Cervus; species Cervus elaphus. Next base: position 414,239 of record NC_057823.1, on the reverse strand, counting down.
CGAAATCAAGCCGGATATCCCTGCAGTGACTTGAATGCAGGCTCGTCTTGCATCTCCCAAGATGAAAGGATTTCTGAATCCCCTGTGGAGACCACAGAGAAAGACCTAGTTCCCCACCTCATCGCGACCGGAGACCTCACATCCTTTGAAAACTCCAGAGGTAAGCGGAGATCAGTGCCTCCAAAGGAGACGATGCCTGACTCTTAGTGAAACTTGATAGGAGTCCCAGGATTCCTGTGGCACGTGGAAAGGGACACTTGGTCTCCCGCCTCAGCTGGAGAGGCGTCCCAATTGCCCTGCCAAGCCTCGAGGAGAATCCCGAGTTGTCCCTCACAGCTAGGCAGGAATCCTGACGTCGCTGAACAAACACGTGTGTGGAAGGGCCATCCCCGTCATAACTCGAGAATATATCCCAGGTTCCCGCTGCAACTCGAGAAAAATCATGAGATTTCTCCCTTGCCGCGAGATTCAGCCCGATTCCCCTGCACTGCGTGCAGAGCAATTCCGTGTTGCCCATGACACATGAAAGGAGCCTTGATTTCCTTGATGGCACTCCAGAGAAATTGCAAGAACACTGTTTCAAGGCTAGAGGGATCCTGAGGTGACTGTAGCAACACGAAAGAGCTCCGTGGCCCAAAATCAACTCGAGATGAGAGGTTAGTCCCTGGCTTCGACTCCAGAGGAATACCACCTTACCACAAGCACCTCAAGAGGAGGCTTCTCTCAGCTCTAGGTATGTGAGAGGGACCCTGAGTTTGCGGCCTCAAGTGGAATGGACACCGTGATGCCCTGACTCGAAATAAGGCCGGATATCCCTGCAGTGACTTGAATACAGGCTAGTCTTGCATCTCCCAAGACGAAAGGATGTCTGAATCCCCTGTGCAGACCACAGAGAAAGACCTAGTTCCCGACATCATCGCGACCGGAGGCCTCACATACTTTGAAAACTCCAGAGGTACGCGGAGATCAGTGCCTCCAAAGGAGACGATGCCTGACTCCTCGTGAAACTAGGAGTCCCAGGATTCCTGTGGCACGTGGTAAGGGACTCTTGGTCTCCCGCCTCAGCTGGAGAGGCGTCCCAATTGCCCTGCCAAGCCTCGAGGAGAATCGCGAGTTGTCCCTCGCAACTAGGTAGGAGTCCTGACGTGGCTGAACAAACACGTGTGTGGAAGGGCCATTTCCGTCGTACGTCGAGAATATACCCCAGGTTCCCGCCGCAACTCGAGAAAAACCATGAGACTTCCCCCTCGCCGCGAGATGAGGCCCGATTCCCCTGCACTGCGTGCAGAGCAATTCCGTGTTGCACATCACACATGAAAGGAGCGTTGATTACCTTGATGGCACTCCAGAGAAACCCCAAGAACACTGTTTCAAGGCTAGAGGGATCCTGAGGTCACTGTAGCAACACGAAAGAGCTCCGTGGAACATAAATTAACTCGAGATGAGAGGTTAGTCCCTGGCTTCGACTCCAGAGGAATACCAACTTACCACAAGCACCTCAAGAGGAGGCTTCTCCCAGATCTAGGTATGTGAGAGGGACCCTGAGTTTGCGGCCTCAAGTGGAATGGACACCGCGATGCCCTGACTCGAAATCATGTCGCATATCCCTGCAGTGACTTGAATGCAGGCCTGTCTTCCATCTCCCAAGACGGAAGACTGGCTGAATCCCCTGTGGAGGCCACAGAGAAAGACGTAGGTCCCCACCTCATCGCGACCATATGCCTCACATCCTTTGAAAACTCCAGAGGTACGCGGAAATCAGTGCGTCCAAAGGAGACGATGCCTGACTCCTCGTGAAACTTGATAGGAGTCCCAGGATTCCTGTGGCACGTGGAAAGGGACCCTTGGTCTCCCGCCTCAGCTGGAGAGTCGTCCCAATTGCCCTGCCAAGCCTCAAGGAGAATCCCGAGTTGTCCCTCGCAACTAGGCAGGAGTTCTGACGTCGCTGAAAAAACACGTGTGAGGAAGGACCCTCCCCGTCGTAACTGGAGAATATACCCCAGGTTCCCACCGCAACTCGAGAAAAACCATGAGACTTACCCCTCGCCGTAAAATGAGACCCGATACCCGGCTCTGCGTGCAGAGCAATTGTGTGTTGCACATCACACATGAAAGGAGCCTTGATTTTCTTGATGGCACTCCAGAGGAACCCCAAGAACACTGTTTCAAGGCTAGAAGGATCCTGAGGTCACTTTAGCAACACGAAAGAGCTCCGTGGACCAAAAATCAACTCGAGATGAGAGGTTAGTCCCTGGCTTCGAATCCAGAGGAATACCACCTTACCACAAGCACCTCAAGAGGAGGCTTCTCTCAGCTCTAGGTATGTGAGAGGGACCCTAATTTTGCGGCTTCAAGTGGAATGGACACCGCGATGCCCTGACGGGAAATAAGGCCGGATATCTCTGCAGTGACTTGAATGCAGGCACGTCTTGCATCTCCCAAGACGAAAGGATGTCTGAATCCCCTGTGGAGACCACAGAGAAAGAACTAGGTCCCCACCTCTTCGCGACCGAATGCCTCACATCCTTTGAAAACTCCCGAGGTATGTGGAGATCAGTGCCTCCAAAGGAGACGATGCCTGACTCCTCGTGAAACTTGATAGGAGTCCCAGGATTCCTGTGGCACGTGGAAAGGGACCCTTGGTCTCCCGCCTCAGCTGGAGAGGCGTCCCAATTGCCCTGGTCAGCCCTGAGGAGAATCAAGAGTTGTCCCTCGCAACTAGGCAGGAGTCCTGACGTCGCTGAACAAGCACGTGTATGAAAGGGCCATCCCCGTCGCATCTCGAGAATATACCCCAGGTTCCCCCCGCAACTCGAGAATAACCATGAGACTTCCCCCTCGCCGCGAGATGAGGCCCGATTCCCGTGCACTGCGTGCAGAGCAATTCCGTGTTGCACATCACACATGAAAGGAGCCTTGATTTCCTTGATAGAACTCCAGAGAAACCCCAAGAACACAGTTTCATGGCTAGAGGGATCCTGAGGTCACTGTAGCAACATGAAAGAGCTCCGTGGGCCAAAAATCAACTCGAGATGAGAGGTTAGTCCCTGGCTTCGACTCCAGAGGACTACCACATTACCACAAGCACCTCAAGAGCAGGCTTCTCTCAGCTCTAGGTATGTGAGAGGGACCCTGAGTTTGCAGCCTCAAGTGGAATGGACACCGCGATGCCGTGACTCGAAATAAGGCTGGATATCCCTGCAGTGACTTGAATGCAGGCTCGTCTTGCATCTCCCAAGACGAAAGGATGTCTGAATCCCCTGTGGAGACCACAGAGAAAGACCTAGTTCCCCACCTCATCGAGACCGGAGGCCTCACATCTTTTGAAAACTCCAGAGGTACACGGAGATAAGTGCCTCCAAAGGAGACGATGCCTGACTCCTCGTGAAACTTCTTAGGAGTCCCAGGGTTCCTGTGGCACGTGGAAAGGGACCCTTGGTCTCCCGACTCAGTTGGAGAGGCGTCCCAATTGCCCTGCCAAGCCTCGAGGAGAATCCCGAGTTGTCCCTTGCAACTAGGCAGGAGTCCTGACGTCGCTGAACAAACACGTGTGAGTAAGGGCCCTCCCCGTCGTAACTCGAGAATATACCCTAGGTTCCCACTGCAACTCGAGAAAAACCAAGAGACTTCCTCCTCGCCGAGAGATGAGGCCCGATTCCCCTGCACTGCGTGCAGAGCAATTCCGTGTTGCACATCACACATGAAAGGAGCCTTGATTTCCTTGATGGCACACCAGAGAAACCCCAAGAACACTGTTTCAAGGCTAGAAGGATCCTGAGGTCACTGTAGCAACACGAAAGTGCTCCGTGGACCAAGAATCAACTCGAGATGAGAGGTTAGTCCCTGGCTTCGACTCCAGAGGAATACCACCTTACCACAAGCACCTCAAGAGGAGGCTTCTCTCAGCTCTAGGTATGTGAAAGGGACCCTGAGTTTGCGGCCTCAAGTGGAATGGACACCGCGATGCCCTGACTCGAAATCAAGCCGGATATCCCTGCAGTGAATTGAATGCAGGCTCGTCTTGCATCTCCCAAGATGAAAGGATTTCTGAATCCACTGTGGAGACCACAGAGAAAGACCTAGCTCCCCACCTCATCGCGACCGGAGACCTCACATCCGTTGAAAACACCAGAGGTACGCGGAGATCAATGCCTCCAAAGGAGACGATGCCTGACTCCTAGTGAAACTTGATAGGATTCCCAGGATTCCTGTGGCACGTGGAATGGGACACTTGGTCTCCCGCCTCAGCTGGAGAGGCGTCCCAATTGCCCTGCCAACCCTCGAGGAGAATCCCGAGTTGTCCATCACAGCTAGGCAGCAATCCTGACGTCGCTGAACAAACACGTGTGTGGAAGGACCATCCCCATCATAACTCGAGAATATATCCCAGGTTCCCGCTGCAACTCGAGAAAAATCATGAGATTTCTCCCTTGCCGCGAGATTCAGCCCGATTCCCCTGCACTGCGTGCAGAGCAATTCCGTGTTGCCCATGACACATGAAAGGAGCCTTGATTTCCTTGATGGCACTCCAGAGAAACCCCAAGAACACTGTTTCAAGGCTAGAGGGATCCTGAGGTCACTGTAGCAACACGAAAGAGCTCCGTGGAACATAAATTAACACGAGATGAGAGGTTAGTCCCTGGCTTCGACTCCAGAGGAATACCAACTTACCACAAGCACCTCAAGAGGAGGCTTCTCCCAGATCTAGGTATGTGAGAGGGACCCTGAGTTTGCGGCCTCAAGTGGAATGGACACCGCGATGCCCTGACTCGAAATCATGCCGCATATCCCTGCAGTGACTTGAATGCAGGCCTGTCTTCCATCTCCCAAGACGGAAGACTGGCTGAATCCCCTGTGGAGGCCACAGAGAAAGACGTAGGTCCCCACCTCATCGCGACCGGAGGCCTCACATCCTTTGAAAACTCCAGAGGTACGCGGAAATCAGTGCGTCCAAAGGAGACGATGCCTGACTCCTCGTGAAACTTGATAGGAGTCCCAGGATTCCTGTGGCACGTGGAAAGGGACCCTTGGTCTCCCGCCTCAGCTGGAGAGTCGTCCCAATTGCCCTGCCAAGCCTCAAGGAGAATCCCGAGTTGTCCCTCGCAACTAGGCAGGAGTTCTGACGTCGCTGAAAAAACACGTGTGAGGAAGGACCCTCCCCGTCGTAACTGGAGAATATACCCCAGGTTCCCGCCGCAACTCGAGAAAAACCATGAGACTTCCCCCTCGCCGTAAAATGAGACCCGATACCCGGCTCTGCGTGCAGAGCAATTCCGTGCTGCACATCACACATGAAAGGAGCCTTGATTTTCTTGATGGCACTCCAGAGAAACCCCAAGAACACTGTTTCAAGGCTAGAAGGATCCTGAGGTCACTGTAGCAACACGAAAGATATCCGTGGACCAAAAATCAACTCGAGATGAGAGGTTAGTCCCTGGCTTCGACTCCTGAGGAATACCACCTTACCACAAGCACCTCAAGAGGAGGCTTCTCTCAGCTCTAGGTATGTGAGAGGGACCCTGAGTTTTCGGCCTCAAGTGGATTGGACACCGCGATGCCCTGACTCGAAATAAGGCCGGATATCTCTGCAGTGAATTGAATGCAGGCACGTCTTGAATCTCCCAAGACGAAAGGAAGGCTGAATCCCCTGTGCAGGCCACAGAGAAAGAACTAGGTCCCCACCTCTTCGCGACCGAACCCTCACATCCTTTGAAAACTCCCGAGGTATGTGGAGATCAGTGCTTCCAAAGGAGACGATGCCTGACTCCTCGTGAAACTTGATAGGAGTCCCAGGATTCCTGTGGCACGTGGAAAGGGACCCTTGGTCTCCCGCCTCAGCTGGAGAGGCGTCCCAATTGCCCTGGTCAGCCCTGAGGAGAATCAAGAGTTGTCCCTCGCAACTAGGCAGGAGTCCTGACGTCGCTGAACAAGCACGTGTATGAAAGGGCCATCCTCGTCGCATCTCGAGAATATACCCCAGGTTCCCCCCGCAACTCGAGAATAACCATGAGGCTTCACCCTCGCCGCGAGATGAGGCCCGATTCCCGTGCACTGCGTGCAGAGCAATTCCGTGTTGCACATCACACATGAAAGGAGCCTTGATTTCCTTGACGGAACTCCAGAGAAACCCCAAGAACACTGTTTCATGGCTAGAGGGATCCTGAGGTCACTGTAGCAACACGAAAGAGCTCCGTGGGCCAAAAATCAACTCGTGATGAGAGGTTAGTCCCTGTCTTCGACTCCAGAGGAATACCACCTTACCACAAGCACCTCAAGAGGAGGCTTCTCTCAGCTCTAGGTATGTGAGAGGGACCCTGAGTTTGCAGCCTCAAGTGGAATGGACACCGCGATGCCCTGACGCGAAATAAGGCTGGATATCCCTGCAGTGACTTGAATGCAGGCTCGTCTTGCATCTCCCAAGATGAAAGGATGTCTGAATCCCCTGTGGAGACCACAGAGAAAGACCTAGTTCCCCACCTCATCGCGACCGGAGGCCTCACATCCTTTGAAAACTCCAGAGGTACACGGAGATCAGTGCCTCCAAAGAAGACGATGCCTGACTCCTCGAGAAACTTCTTAGGAGTCCCAGGGTTCCTGTGGCACGTGGAAAGGGACACTTGGTCTCCCGCCTCAGTTGGAGAGGCGTCCCAATTGCCCTGCCAAGCCTCGAGGAGAATCCCGAGTTGTCCCTTGCAACTAGGCAGGAGTCCTGACGTCGCTGAACAAACACGTGTGTGGAAGGGCCATCCCCGTCATAACTCGAGAATATATCCCAGGTTCCCGCTGCAACTCGAGAAAAATCATGAGACTTCTCCCTTGCCGCGAGATGAGGCCCGATTCCCCTGCACTGCGTGCAGAGCAATTCCGTGTTGCCCATGACACATGAAAGGAGCCTTGATTTCCTTGATGGCACTCCAGAGAAATTGCAAGAACACTGTTTCAAGGCTAGAGGGATCCTGAGGTCACTGTAGCAACACGAAAGAGCTCCGTGGCCCAAAATCAACTCGAGATGAGAGGTTAGTCCCTGGCTTCGACTCCAGAGGAATACCACCTTACCACAAGCACCTCAAGAGGAGGCTTCTCTCAGCTCTCGGTATGTGAGAGGGACCCTGAGTTTGCGGCCTCAAGTGGAATGGACACCGTGATGCCCTGACTCGAAATAAGGCCGGATATCCCTGCAGTGACTTGAATGCAGGCTCGTCTTGCATCTCCCAAGACGAAAGGATGTCTGAATCATCTGTGGAGACCACAGAGAAAGACCTAGTTCCCGACCTCATCGCGATCGGAGGCCTCACATCCTTTGAAAACTCCAGAGGTACGCGGAGATCAGTGCCTCCAAAGGAGACGATGCCTGACTCCTCGTGAAACTACTTAGGAGTCTCAGGATTCCTGTGGCACGTGGTAAGGGACTCTTGGTCTCCCGCCTCAGCTGGAGAGGTGTCCCAATTGCCCTGCCAAGCCTCGAGGAGAATCCCGAATTGTCCCTTGCAACTAGGCAGGAGTCCTAACGTCGCTGAACAAACACGTGTGAGGAAGGGCCATCCCCGTCGTAACTCGAGAATATACCCCAGGTTCCCGCCGCAACTCGAGAAAAACCATGAGACTTCCCCCTCGCCGCGAGATGAGGCCCGATTCCCCTGCACTGTGTGCAGAGCAATTCCGTGTTGCACAACACACATGAAAGGAGCCTTGATTACCGTGATGGCACTCCAGAGAAAACCCAAGAACACTGTTTCAAGGCTAGAAGGATCCTGAGGTCACTGTAGCAACACGAAAGAGCTCCGTGGACCACAAATCAACTCGAGATGAGAGCTTAGTCCCTGGCTTCGACTCCAGAGGAATACTACCTTACCACAAGCACCTCAAGAGGAGGCTTCTCTCAGCTCTAGGTATGTGAGAGGGACCCGGAGTTTGTGGCCTCAAGTGGAATGGACACCGCGATGCCCTGACTCGAAATAAGGCTGGATATCCCTGAGGTGACTTGAATGCAGGCTCGTCTTGCATCTCCCAAGACGAAAGGATGTCTGAATCCCCTGTGGAGACCACAAAGAAAGACCTAGTTCCCCAACTCATCGCGACCGGAGGCCTCACATCCTTTGAAAACTCCAGAGGTACGCGGAGATCAGTGCCTCCAAAGAAGACGATGCCTGACTCCTCCTGAAACTTGATAGGAGTCCCAGGATTCCTGTGGCAAGTGGAAAGGGACCCTTGGTATCCCGCCACAGCTGGAAAGGCGTCCCAATGGCGCTGCCAAGCCTCGAGGAGAATCGCGAGTTGTCCCTCGCAACTAGGTAGGAGTCCTGACGTGGCTGAACAAACACGTGGGTGGAAGGGCCATTTCCGTCGTACCTCGAGAATATACCCCAGGTTCCCTCCGCAACTCGAGAAAAACCATAAGACTTCCCCCTCGCCGCGAGATGAGGCCCGATTCCCCTGCACTGCATGCAGAGCAATTCCGTGTTGCACATCACACATGAAAGGAGCGTTGATTACCTTGATGGCACTCCAGAGAAACCCCAAGAACACTGTTTCAAGGCTAGAGGGATCCTGAGGTCACTGTAGCAACACGATAGAGCTCCGTGGAACATAAATTAACTCGAGATGAGAGGTTAGTCCCTGGCTTCGACTCCAGAGGAATACCAACTTACCACAAGCACCTCAAGAGGAGGCTTCTCCGAGATCTAGGTATGTGAGAGGGACCCTGAGTTTGCGGCCTCAAGTGGAATGGACACCGCGATGCCCTGACTCGAAATCATGCCGCATATCCCTGCAGTGACTTGAATGCAGGCCTGTCTTCCATCTCCCAAGACGGAAGACTGGCTGAATCCCCTGTGGAGGCCACAGAGAAAGACGTAGGTCCCCACCTCATCGCGATCATATGCCTCACATCCTTTGAAAACTCCAGAGGTACGCGGAAATCAGTGCGTCCAAAGGAGACGATGCCTGACTCCTCGTGAAACTTGATAGGAGTCCCAGGATTCCTGTGGCACGTGGAAAGGGACCCCTGGTCTCCCGCCTCAGCTGGAGAGTCGTCCCAATTGCCCTGCCAAGCCTCAAGGAGAATCCCGAGTTGTCCCTCGCAACTAGGCAGGAGTTCTGACGTCGCTGAAAAAACACGTGTGAGGAAGGACCCTCCCCGTCGTAACTGGAGAATATACCCCATGTTCCCACCGCAACTCGAGAAAAACCATGAGACTTCCCCCTCGCCGTAAAATGAGACCCGATACCCGGATCTGCGTGCAGAGCAATTCCGTGCTGCACATCACACATGAAAGGAGCCTTGATTTTCTTGATGGCACTCCAGAGAAACCCCAAGAACACTGTTTCAAGGCTAGAAGGATCCTGAGGTCACTGCAGCAACACGAAAGAGCTCCGTGGACCAAAAATCAACTCGAGATGAGAGGTTAGTCCCTGGCTTCGACTCCAGAGGAATACCACCTTACCACAAGCACCTCAAGAGGAGGCTTCTCTCAGCTCTAGGTATGTGAGAGGGACCCTAATTTTGCGGCTTCAAGTGGAATGGACACTGCGATGCTGACGGGAAATAAGGCCGGATATCCCTGCAGTGACTTGAATGCAGGCTCGTCTTGCATCTCCCAAGACGAAAGGATGTCTGAATCCCCTGTGGAGACCACAGAGAAAGACCTAGTTCCCCACCTCATGTTGACCGGAGGCCTCACATCCTTTGAAAACTCCAGAGGTACGCGGAGATCAGTGCCTCCAAAGGAGACGATGCCTGACTCCTCGTGAATCTTGATAGGAGTCCCAGGATTCCTGTGGCACGTGGAAAGGGACACTTGGTCTCCCGCCTCAGCTGGAAGGGCGTCCCAATTGCCCTGCCAAGCCTCGAGGAGAATCCCGAGTTGTCCCTCGCAACTAGGCAGGAGTCCTGACGTCGCTGAACAAACACGTGTGTGGAAGGGCCATCCCCGTCGTAACTCGAGAATATACCCTAGGTTCCAGCCGCAACTCGAGAAAAACCATGAGACTTCCCCCTCGCCGCGAGATGAGGCCCGATTCCCCTGCACTGCGTGCAGAGCAATTCCGTGTTGCACAACACACATGAAAGGAGCCTTGATTACCGTGATGACACTCCAGAGAATACCTAAGAACACTGTTTCAAGGCTAGAAGGATCCTGAGGTCACTGTAGCAACACGAAAGAGCTCCGTGGACGACAAATCAACTCGAGATGAGAGCTTAGTCCCTGGCTTCGACTCCAGAGGAATACCACCTTACCACAAGTACCTCAAGAGGAGGCTTCTCTCAGCTCTAGGTATGTGAGAGGTACCCGGAGTTTGTGGCCTCAAGTTGAATGGACACCGCGATGCCTTGACTCGAAATAAGGCTGGATATCCCTGAGGTGACTTGAATGCAGGCTCGTCTTGCATCTCCCAAGACGAAAGGATGTCTGAATCCCCTGTGGAGACCACAAAGAAAGACCTAGTTCCCCAACTCATCGCGACCGGAGGCCTCACATCCTTTGAAAACTCCAGAGGTACGCGGAGATCAGTGCCTCCAAAGAAGACGATGCCTGACTCCTCCTGAAACTTGATAGGAGTCCCAGGATTCCTGTGGCACGTGGAAAGGGACCCTTGGTATCCCGCCACAGCTGGAGAGGCGTCCCAATGGCGCTGCCAAGCCTCGAGGAGAATCGCGAGTTGTCCCTCGCAACTAGGTAGGAGTCCTGACGTGGCTGAAAAAACACGTGTGAGGAAGGACCCTCCCCGTCGTAACTGGAGAATATACCCCAGGTTCCCACCGCAACTCGAGAAAAACCATGAGACTTCCCCTCGCCGTAAATTGAGACCCGATACCCGGCTCTGCGTGCAGAGCAATTCCGTGCTGCACATCACACATGAAAGGAGCCTTGATTTTCTTGATGGCACTCCAGAGAAACCCCAAGAACACTGTTTCAAGGCTAGAAGGATCCTGAGGTCACTGTAGCAACACGAAAAACCTTCGTGGACCAAAAATCAACTCGAGATGAGAGGTTAGTCCCTGGCTTCGACTCCAGAGGAATACCACCTTACCACAAGCACCTCAAGAGGAGGCTTCTCTCAGCTCTAGGTATGTGAGAGGGACCCTGAGTTTGCGGCCTCAAGTGGAATGGACACCGTGATGCCCTGACTCGAAATAAGGCCGGATATCCCTGCAGTGACTTGAATGCAGGCTCGTCTTGCATCTCCCAAGACGAAAGGATGTCTGAATCCCCTGTGGAGACCACAGAGAAAGACTTAGTTCCCCACCTCATGGTGACCGGAGGCCTCACATCCTTTGAAAACTCCAGAGGTACGCGGAGATCAGTGCCTCCAAAGGAGACGATGCCTGACTCCTCGTGAAACTTGATAGGAGTCCCAGGATTCCTGTGGCACGTGGAAAGGGACCCTTGGCCTCCCGCCTCAGCTGGAGGGGCGTCCCAATTGCCCTGCCAAGCCTCGAGGAGAATCCCGAGTTGTCCCTCGCAACTAGGCAGGAGTCCTGACGTCGCTGAACAAACACGTGTGTGGAAGGGCCATCCCCGTCGTAACTCGAGAATATACCCCAGGTTCCCACAGCAACTCGAGAAAAACCATGAGACTTCCCCCTCGCCGCGACATGAGGCCCGATTTCCCTGCACTGCGTGCAGAGCAATTCCGTGTTGCACATCATACATGAAAGGAGCCTTGATTTCCTTGATGGCACTCCAGAGCAACCCCAAGAACACTGTTTCAAGGCTAGAGGGATCCTGAGGTCACTGTAGCATCACGAAAGAGCTCCGTGGCCCAAAAATCAACTCGAGATGAAAGGTTAGTCCCTGGCTTCGACTCCAGAGGAATACCACCTTACCACAAGCACCTCAAGAGGAGGCTTCTCTCAGCTCTAGGTATGTGAAAGTGACCCTGAGTTTGCAGCCTCAAGTGGAATGGACACCGCGATGCCCTGACTCGAAATAAAGCTGGATATCCCTGCAGTGACGTGAATGCAGGCTCGTCTTGCATCTCCCAAGATGAAAGGATGTCTGAATCCCCTGTGGAGACCAAAGAGAAAGACTTAGTTCCCCACCTCATCGCGACCGGAGGCCTCACATATTTTGAAAACTCCAGAGGTTCGCGGAGATCAGTGCCTCCAAAGGAGACGATGCCTGACTCCTCGTGAAACTTGATAGGAGTCCCAGGATTCCTGTGGCACGTGGAAAGGGACCCTTGGTCTCCCGCCACAGCTGGAGAGGCGTTCCAATTGCCCTGCCAAGCCTCGAGGAGAATCCCGAGTTGTCCCTCGCAACTAGGCAGGAGTCCTGACGTCGCTGAACAAACACCTGTGTGGAAGGGCCATCCCCGTCGTAACTCGAGAATATAGCCCAGGTTCCTGCCGCAACTCGAGAAAAACCATGAGACTTCCCCCTCGCCGCGAGATGAGTCCAGATTCCCCTGCAGTGCGTGCAGAGCAATTCCGTGTTGCACATCACACATGAAAGGAGCCTTGATTTCCTTGATGGCACCCCAGAGAAACCCCAAGAACACTGTTTCAAGGCTCGAGGGATCCTGAGGTCACTGTAGCAACAAGAAAGAGCTCCTTGGACCAAAAATCAACTCGAGATGAGAGGTTAGTCCCTGGCTTCGATTCCAGAGGAATACCACCTTACCACAAGCACTTCAAGAGGAGGCTTCTCTCAGCTCTAGGTATGTGAGAGGGACCCTGATTTTGCGGCCTCAAGTGGAATGGACACCGCGATGCCCTGACTCGAAATAAGGCTGGATATCCCTGCAGTGACTTGAATGCAGGCTCGTCTTGCATCTCCCAAGACGAAAGGATGTCTGAGTCCCCTGTGGAGACCACAGAGAAAGACCTAGGTCCCCACCTCATCGCGACCGGAGGCCTCACATCCTTTGAAAACTCCAGAGGTACGCGGAGATCAGTGCCTCCAAAGGAAACGATGCCTGACTCGTCATGAAACTTGATAGGAGTCCCAGGATTCCTGTGGCACGTGGAAAGGGACCCTTGGTCTCCCGCCTCAGCTGGAGAGGCGTCCCACTTGCCCTGCCAACCCTCGAAGAGAATTCCGAGTTGTCCCTCGCAACTAGGCAGGAGTCCTGACGTCGCTGAACAAACACGTGTGTGGAAGGGCCATCCCCGTCATAACTCGAGAATATATCCCAGGTTCCCGCTGCAACTCGAGAAAAATCATGAGACTTCTCCCTTGCCGCGAGATTCAGCCCGATTCCCCTGCACTGCGTGCAGAGCAATTCCGTGTTGCCCATGACACATGAAAGGAGCCTTGATTTCCTTGATGGCACTCCAGAGAAATTGCAAGAACACTGTTTCAAGGCTAGAGGGATCCTGAGGTCACTGTAGCAACACGAAAGAGCTCCGTGGCCCAAAATCAACTCGAGATGAGAGGTTAGTCCCTGGCTTCGACTCCAGAGGAATACCACCTTACCACAAGCACCTCAAGAGGAGGCTTCTCTCAGCTCTCGGTATGTGAGAGGGACCCTGAGTTTGCGGTCTCAAGTGGAATGGACACCGTGATGCCCTGACTCGAAATAAGGCCGGATATCCCTGCAGTGACTTGAATGCAGGCTCGTCTTGCATCTCCCAAGATGAAAGGAAGTCTGAATCATCTGTGGAGACCACAGAGAAAGACCTAGTTCCCGACCTCATCGCGATCTGAGGCCTCACATCCTTTGAAAACTCCAGAGGTACGCGGAGATCAGTGCCTCCAAAGGAGACGATGCCTGACTCCTCGTGAAACTACTTAGGAATCTCAGGATTCCTGTGGCACGTGGTAAGGGACTCTTGGTCTCCCGCCTCAGCTGGAGAGGCGTCTCAATTGCCCTGCCAAGCCTCGAGGAGAATCCCGAATTGTCCCTTGCAACTAGGCAGGAGTCCTAACGTCGCTGAACAAACACGTGTGAGGAAGGGCCATCCCCGTCGTAACTCGAGAATATACCCCAGGTTCCCGCCGCAACTCGAGAAAAACCATGAGACTTCCCCCTCGCCGCGAGATGAGGCCCGATTCCCCTGCACTGCGTGCAGAGCAATTCCGTGTTGCACAACACACATGAAAGGAGCCTTGATTACCGTGATGGCACTGCAGAGAAAACCCAAGAACACTGTTTCAAGGCTAGAAGGATCCTGAGGTCACTGTAGCAACACGAAAGAGCTCCGTGGACCACAAATCAACTCGAGATGAGAGCTTAGTCCCTGGCTTCGACTCCAGAGGAATACCACCTTACCACAAGCACCTCAAGAGGAGGCTTCTCTCAGCTCTAGGTATGTGAGAGGGACCCGGAGTTTGTGGCCTCAAGTGGAATGGACACCGCGATGCCCTGACTCGAAATAAGGCTGGATATCCCTGAGGTGACTTGAATGCAGGCTCGTCTTGCATCTCCCAAGACGAAAGGATGTCTGAATCCCCTGTGGAGACCACAAAGAAAGACCTAGTTCCCCAACTCATCGCGACCGGAGGCCTCACATCCTTTGAAAACTCCAGAGGTACGCGGAGATCAGTGCCTCCAAAGAAGACGATGCCTGACTCCTCCTGAAACTTGATAGGAGTCCCAGGATTCCTGTGGCAAGTGGAAAGGGACCCTTGGTATCCCGCCACAGCTGGAGAGGCGTCCCAATGGCGCTGCCAAGCCTCGAGGAGAATCGCGAGTTGTCCCTCGCAACTAGGTAATAGTCCTGACGTGGCTGAACAAACACGTGGGTGGAAGGGCCATTTCCGTCGTACCTCGAGAATATACCCCAGGTTCCCGCCGCAACTCGAGAAAAACCATAAGACTTCCCCCTCGCCGCGAGATGAGGCCCGATTCCCCTGCACTGCATGCAGAGCAATTCCGTGTTGCACATCACACATGAAAGGAGCGTTGATTACCTTGATGGCACTCCAGAGAAACCCCAAGAACACTGTTTCAAGGCTAGAGGGATCCTGAGGTCACTGTAGCAGCACGAAAGAGCTCCGTGGAACATAAATTAACTCGAGATGAGAGGTTAGTCCCTGGCTTCGACTCCAGAGGAATACCAACTTACCACAAGCACCTCAAGAGGAGGCTTCTCCGACATCTAGGTATGTGAGAGGGACCCTGAGTTTGCGGCCTCAAGTGGAATGGACACCGCGATGCCCGGACTCGAAATCATGCCGCATATCCCTGCAGTGACTTGAATGCAGGCCTGTCTTCCATCTCCCAAGACGGAAGACTGGCTGAATCCCCTGTGGAGGCCACAGAGAAAGACATAGGTCCCCACCTCATCGCGACCATATGCCTCACATCCTTTGAAAACTCCAGAGGTACGCGGAAATCAGTGCGTCCAAAGGAGACGATGCCTGACTCCTCGTGAAACTTGATAGGAGTCCCAGGATTCCTGTGGCACGTGGAAAGGGACCCCTGGTCTCCCGACTCAGCTGGAGAGTCGTCCCAATTGCCCTGCCAAGCCTCAAGGAGAATCCCGAGTTGTCCCTCGCAACTAGGCAGGAGTTCTGACGTCGCTGAAAAAACACGTGTGAGGAAGGACCCTCCCCGTCGTAACTGGAGAATATACCCCAGGTTCCCACCGCAACTCGAGAAAAACCATGAGACTTCCCCCTCGCCGTAAAATGAGACCCGATACCCGGATCTGCGTTCAGAGCAATTCCGTGTTGCACATCACACATGAAAGGAGCCTTGATTTTCTTGATGGCACTCCAGAGAAACCCCAAGAACACTGTTTCAAGGCTAGAAGGATCCTGAGGTCACTGCAGCAACACGAAAGAGCTCCGTGGACCAAAAATCAACTCGAGATGAGAGGTTAGTCCCTGGCTTCGACTCCAGAGGAATACCACCTTACCACAAGCACCTCAAGAGGAGGCTTCTCTCAGCTCTAGGTATGTGAGAGGGACCCTAATTTTGCGGCTTCAAGTGGAATGGACACCGCGATGCCCTGCCTCGATATAAGGCTGGATATCCCTGCAGTGACGTGAATGCAGGCTCGTCTTGCATCTCCCAAGATGAAAGGATGTCTGAATCCCCTGTGGAGACCAAAGAGAAAGACTTAGTTCCCCACCTCATCGCGACCGGAGGCCTCACATCCTTTGAAAACTCCAGAGGTTCGCGGAGATCAGTGCCTCCAAAGGAGACGATGCCTGACTCCTCGTGAAACTTGATAGGAGTCCCAGGATTCCTGTGGCACGTGGAAAGGGACCCTTGGTCTCCCGCCTCAGCTGGAGAGGCGTCCCAATTGCCCTGCCAAGCCTCGAGGAGAATCCCGAGTTGTCCCTCGCAACTAGGCAGGAGTCCTGACGTCGCTGAACAAACACGTGTGTGGAAGGGCCATCCCCGTCGTAACTCGAAAATATAGCCCAGGTTCCTGCCGCAACTCGAGAAAAACCATGAGACTTCCCCCTCGCCGCGAGATGAGGCCCGATTCCCCTGCAGTGCGTGCAGAGCAATTCCGTGTTGCACATCACACATGAAAGGAGCCTTAATTTCCTTGATGGCACCCCAGAGAAACCCCAAGAACACTGTTTCAAGGCTCGAGGGATCCTGAGGTCACTGTAGCAACAAGAAAGAGCTCCTTGGACCAAAAATCAACTCGAGATGAGAGGTTAGTCCCTGGCTTCGATTCCAGAGGAATACCACCTTACCACAAGCACCTCAAGAGGAGGCTTCTCTCAGCTCTAGGTATGTGAGAGGGACCCTGATTTTGCGGCCTCAAGTGGAATGGACACCGCGATGCCCTGACTCGAAATAAGGCCGGATATCCCTGCAGTGACTTGAATGCAGGCTCGTCTTGCATCTCCCAAGACGAAAGGATGTCTGAATCCCCTGTGGAGACCACAGAGAAAGACCTAAGTCCCCACCTCATCGCGACCGGAGGCCTCACATCCTTTGAAAACTCCAGAGGTACGCGGAGATCAGTGCCTCCAAAGGAGACGATGCGTGACTCCTCGTGAAACTTGATAGGAGTCCCAGGATTCCTGTGGCACGTGGAAAGGGACCCTTGGTCTCCCGCCTCAGCTGGAGAGGCGTCCCACTTGCCCTGCCAACCCTCGAAGAGAATCCCGAGTTGTCCCTCGCAACTAGGCAGGAGTCCTGACGTCGCTGAACAAAAACGTGTGTGGAAGGGCCATCCCCGTCGTAACTCGAGAATATATCCCAGGTTCCCGCTGCAACTCGAGAAAAATCATGAGACTTCTCCCTTGCCGCGAGATTCAGCCCGATTCCCCTGCACTGCGTGCAGAGCAATGCCGTGTTGCACATCACACATGAAAGGAGCCTTGATTTCCTTGATGGCACTCCAGAGAAATTGCAAGAACACTGTTTCAAGGCTAGAGGGATCCTGAGGTCACTGTAGCAACATGAAAGAGCTCCGTGGCCCAAAATCAACTCGAGATGAGAGGTTAGTCCCTGGCTTCGACTCCAGAGGAATACCACCTTACCACAAGCACCTCAAGAGGAGGCTTCTCTCAGCTCTAGGTATGTGAGAGGGACCCTGAGTTTGCGGCCTCAAGTGGAATGGACACCGTGATGCCCTGACTCGAAATAAGGCCGGATATCCCTGCAGTGACTTGAATGCAGGCTCGTCTTGCATCTCCCAAGACGAAAGGATGTCTGAATCCCCTGTGGAGACCACAGAGAAAGACCTAGTTCCCGACCTCATCGCGATCGGAGGCCTCACATCCTTTGAAAACTTCAGAGGTACGCGGAGATCAGTGCCTCCAAAGGAGACGATGCCTGACTCCTCGTGAAACTACTTAGGAGTCCCAGGATTCCTGTGGCACGTGGTAAGGGACTCTTGGTCTCCCGCCTCAGCTGGAGAGGCGTCCCAATTGCCCTGCCAAGCCTCGAGGAGAATCCCGAATTGTCCCTTGCAACTAGGCAGGAGTCCTAACGTCGCTGAACAAACACGTGTGAGGAAGGGCCATCCCCGTTGTAACTCGAGAATATACCCCAGGTTCCCGCCGCAACTCGAGAAAAACCATGAGACTTCCCCCTCGCCGCGAGATGAGGCCCGATTCCCCTGCACTGCGTGCAGAGCAATTCCGTGTTGCACAACACACATGAAAGGAGCCTTGATTACCGTGATGGCACTCCAGAGAAAACCCAAGAACACTGTTTCAAGGCTAGAAGGATCCTGAGGTCACTGTAGCAACACGAAAGAGCTCCGTGGACCACAAATCAACTCGAGATGAGAGCTTAGTCCCTGGCTTCGACTCCAGAGGAATACCACCTTACCACAAGCACCTCAAGAGGAGGCTTCTCTCAGCTCTAGGTATGTGAGAGGGACCCGGAGTTTGTGGCCTCAAATGGAATGGACACCGCGATGCCCTGACTCGAAATAAGGCTGGATATCCCTGAGGTGACTTGAATGCAGGCTCGTCTTGCATCTCCCAAGACGAAAGGATGTCTGAATCCCCTGTGGAGACCACAAAGAAAGACCTAGTTCCCCAACTCATCGCGACCGGAGGCCTCACATCCTTTGAAAACTCCAGAGGTACGCGGAGATCAGTGCCTCCAAAGGAGACGATGCCTGACTCCTCGTGAAAATTGATAGGAGTCCCAGGATTCCTGTGGCACGTGGAAAGGGACCCTTGGTCTCCCGCCTCAGCTGGAGTGGCGTCCCAATTGCCCTGCCAAGCCTCGCGGAGAATCCCGAGTTTTCCCTCGCAACTAGTCAGGAGTCCTGACGTCGCTGAACAAACACGTGGGTGGAAGGGGCATCCCCGTCGTAACTCGAGAATATACCCCAGGTTCCCGCCGCAACTCGAGAAAAACCATGAGACTTCCCCCTCGCCGCAAGATGAGGCCCGATTCCCCTGCACTGCGTGCAGAGCAATTCCGTGTTGCACATCACACATGAAAGGAGCCTTGATTTCCTTGATTGCACTCCAGAGAAACCCCAAGAACAGTGTTTCAAGGCTGGAGGGATCCTGAGGTCCTTGTAGCAGCAAGAAAGAGCTCCGTGGACCATGAATCAACTCGAGATGAGAGGTTAGTCCCTGGCTTCGACTCCAGAGGAATACCACCTTACCACAAGCACCTCAAGAGGAGGCTTCTCTCAGCTCTAGGTATGTGAGAGGGACCCTGAGTTTGCGGCCTCAAGTGGAATGGATACCGCGATGCCCTGACGCGAAATAAGGCCGGATATCCCTGCAGTGACTTGAATGCAGGCTCGTCTTGCATCTGCCAAGACGAAAGGATGTCTGAATCCCCTGTGGAGACCACAGAGAAAGACCTAGTTCCCCACCTCATCGCGACCGGAGGCCTCACATCCTTTGAAAACTCCAGAGGTACGCGGAGATCAGTGCCACCAAAGGAGACGATGCCTGACTCCTCGTGAAACTTGATAGGAGTCCCAGGATTCCTGTGGCACGTGGAAAGGGACCCTTGGTCTCCCGCCTCAGCTGGAGAGGCGTCCCAATTGCCCTACCAAGCCTCGAGGAGAATCCCGAGTTGTCCCTCGCATCTAGGCAGGAGTCCTGACGTCGCTGAACAAACACGTGGGTGGAAGGGCCATCCCCATCGTAACTCGAGAATATACCCCAGGTTCCCGCCGCAACTCGAGAAAAACCATGAGACTTCCCCCTTGCCGCGAGATGAGGCCCGATTCCCCTGCACTGCGTGCAGAGCAATTCCGTGTTGCATCACACATGAAAGGAGCCTTGATTTCCTTGAAGGCACTCCAGAGAAATTGCAAGAACACTGTTTCAAGGCTGGAGGGATCCTGAGGTCCCTGTAGCAGCACGAAAAAGCTACGTGGACGATAAATCAACTCGAGATGAGAGGTTAGTCACTGGCTTCGACTCCAGAGAAATACCACTTTACCACAAGCACCTCAAGAGGAGGCTTCTCTCAGCTCTAGGTATGTGAGAGGGACCCTGAGTTTGCGGCCTCAAGTGGAATGGACACCGCGATGCCCTGACGCGAAATAAGGCCGGATATCCCTGCAGTGACTTGAATGCAGGCTCGTCTTGCATCTCCCAAGACGAAAGGATGTCTGAATCCCCTGTGGAGACCACAGAGAAAGACCTAGTTCCCCACCTCATCGC
Source organism: Cervus elaphus (assembly GCF_910594005.1). NCBI lineage: Eukaryota > Metazoa > Chordata > Mammalia > Artiodactyla > Cervidae > Cervus > Cervus elaphus. The sequence goes on along the minus strand of NC_057823.1, from coordinate 394,233 downwards.
GGCCGGAGGCCTCACATCCTTTGAAAACTCCAGAGGTACCCGGAGATCAGTGCCTCCAAAGGAGACGATGCCTGACTCCTCGTGAAACTTGATAGGAGTCCCAGGATTCTTGTGGCACGTGGAAAGGGACCCTTGGTCTCCCGCATCAGCTGGAGAGGCGTCCCAATTGCCCTGCCAAGCCTCGAGGAGAATCCCGAGTTGTCCCTCGCAACTAGGCAGGAGTCCTGACGTCACTGAACAAACACGTGGGTGGAAGGGCCATCCCCGTCGTAACTCGAGAATATACCCCAGGTTCCCGCCGCAACTCGAGAAAAACCATGAGACTTCCCCCTCGCCGCAATATGAGGCCCGATTCCCCTGCACTGCGTGCAGAGCAATTCCGTGTTGCACATCACACATGAAAGGAGCCTTGATTTCCTTGGTGGCACTCCAGAGAATCCCCAAGAACACTGTTTCAAGGCTAGAGGGATCCTGAGGTCACTGTAGCCACACGAAAGAGCTCCGTGGACCAAAAATCAACTCGAGATGAGAGGTTAGTCCCTTGCTTCGACTCCAGAGGAATACCACCTTACCACAAGCACCTCAAGAGGAGGCTTCTCTCAGCTCTAGCTATGTGCTGAGTTTGCGGCCTCAAGTGGAATGGACACCGCGATGCCCTGGCTCGAAATAAGGCCGGATATCCCTGCAGTGACTTGAATGCAGGCGCGTCTTGCATCTCCCAAGACGAAAGGATGTCTGAATCCCCTGTGGAGACCACAGAGAAAGACCTAGTTCCCCACCTCATCGCGACCGGAGGCCTCACATCCTTTGAAAACTCCAGAGGTACGCGGAGATCAGTGCCTCCAAAGGAGACGATGCCTGACTCCTCGTGAAACTTGATAGGAGTCCCAGGATTCCTGTGGCACGTGGAAAGGGACACTTGGTCTCCCGCCTCAGCTGGAGAGGCGTCCGAATTGCCCTGCCAAGCCTCGAGGAGAATCCCGAGTTGTCCCTCGCAACTAGGCAGGAGTCCTGACGTCGCTGAACAAACACGTGGGTGGAAGGGCCATCCCCATCGTAACTCGAGAATATACCCCAGGTTCCCGCTGCAACTCGAGAAAAACCATGAGACTTCCCCCTCGCCGCGAGATGAGGCCCGATTCCCCTGCACTGCGTGCAGAGCAATTCCGTGTTGCACATCACACATGAAAGGAGCCTTGATTTCCTTGATGGCACTCCAGAGAAACCCCAAGAACACTGTTTCAAGGCTAGAGGGATCCTGAGGTCAATGTAGCAACACGAAAGAGCTCCGTGGACCAAAATCAACTCGAGATGAGAGGTTAGTCCCTGGCTTGGACTCCAGAGGAATACCACCTTACCACAAGCACCTCAAGAGGAGGCTTCTCTCAGCTTTAGCTATGTGAGAGGGACCCTGAGTTTGTGGCCTCAAGTGGAATGGACACCGCGATTCCCTGACGCGAAATAAGGCCGGATATCCCTGTAGTGACTTGAATGCAGGCTCGTCTTGCATCTCCCAAGACGAAAGGATGTCTGAATCCCCTGTGGAGACCACAGAGAATGACCTAGTTCCCCATCTCATCGCGACCGGAGGCCTCACATCCTTTGAAAACTCCAGAGGTACGCGGGGATCAGTGCCTCCAAAGGAGACGATGCCTGACTCCTCGTGAAACTTGATAGGAGTCCCAGGATTCCTGTGGCACGTGGAAAGGGACCCTTGGTCTCCCGCCTCAGCAGGAGAGGCGTCCCAATTGCCCTACCAAGCCTCGAGGAGAATCCCGAGTTGTCCCTCGCAACTAGGCAGGAGTCCTGACGTTGCTGAACAAACACGTGGGTGGAAGGGCCATCCCCGTCGTAACTCGAGAATATACCCCAGGTTCCCGCCGCAACTCGAGAAAAACCATGAGACTTCCCCCTCGCCACAAGATGAGGCCCGATTCCCCTGCACTGCGTGCAGAGCAATTCCGTGTTGCACATCACACATGAAAGGAGCCTTGATTTCCTTGATGGCACTCCAGAGAAACCCCAAGAACACTGTTTCAAGGCTGGAGGGATCCTGAGGTCCTTGTAGCAGCAAGAAAGAGCTCCGTGGACCAAAAATCAACTCGAGATGAGAGGTTAGTCCCTGGCTTCGACTCCAGAGGAATACCACCTTACCACAAGCACCTCAAGAGGAGGCTTCTCTCAGCTCTAGGTATGTGAGAGGGACCCTGAGTTTGCGGCCTCAAGTGGAATGGACACCGCGATGCCCTGACGCGAAATAAGGCCGGATATCCCTGCAGTGACTTGAATGCAGGCTCGTCTTGCATCTCCCAAGATGAAAGGATGTCTGAATCCCCTGTGGAGGCCACAGAGAAAGACCTAGTTCCCCACCGCATGGCGACCGGAGGCCTCACATCCTTTGAAAACTCCAGAGGTACGCGGAGATCAGTGCCTCCAAAGGAGACGATACCTGACTCCTCGTGAAACTTGATAGGAGTCCCAGGATTCCTGTGGCACGTGGAAAGGGACCCTTGGTCTCCCGCCTCAGCTGTAGAGGCGTCCCAATTGCCCTGCCAAGCTTCGAGGAGAATCCCGAGTTGTCCCTCACAACTAGGCAGGAGTCCTGACGTCGCTGAACAAACACGTGGGTGGAAGGGCCATCCCCGTCGTAACTCGAGAATATACCCCAGGTTCCCGCCGCAACTCGAGAAAAACCATGAGACTTCCCCCTCGCCGCGAGATGAGGCCCGATTCCCCTGCACTGCGTGAAGAGCAATTCCGTGTTGCACATCACACATGAAAGGAGCCTTGATTTCCTTGATGGCACTCCAGAGAAACCCCAAGAACACTGTTTCAAGGCTAGAGGGATCCTGAGGTCACTGTCGCAACACGAAAGAGCTCCGTGGACCAAGAATCAACTCGAGATGAGAGGTTAGTCCCTAACTTCGACTCCAGAGGAATACCACCTTACCACAAGCACCTCAAGAGGAGGCTTCTCTCAGCTCTAGGTATGTGAGAGGGACCCTGAGTTTGCGGCCTCAAGTGGAATGGATACCGCGATGCCCTGACGCGAAATAAGGCCGGATATCCCTGCAGTGACTTGAATGCAGGCTCGTCTTGCATCTCCCAAGACGAAAGGATGTCTGAATCCCCTGTGGAGACCACAGAGAAAGACCTAGTTCCCCACCTCATCGCGACCGGAGGCCTCACATCCTTTGAAAACTCCAGAGGTACGCGGAGATCAGTGCCACCAAAGGAGACGATGCCTGACTCCTCGTGAAACTTGATAGGAGTCCCAGGATTCCTGTGGCACGTGGAAAGGGACCCTTGGTCTCCCGCCTCAGCTGGAGAGGCGTCCCAATTGCCCTACCAAGCCTCGAGGAGAATCCCGAGTTGTCCCTCGCATCTAGGCAGGAGTCCTGACGTCGCTGAACAAACACGTGGGTGGAAGGGCCATCCCCATCGTAACTCGAGAATATACCCCAGGTTCCCGCCGCAACTCGAGAAAAACCATGAGACTTCCCCCTTGCCGCGAGATGAGGCCCGATTCCCCTGCACTGCGTGCAGAGCAATTCCGTGTTGCATCACACATGAAAGGAGCCTTGATTTCCTTGAAGGCACTCCAGAGAAATTGCAAGAACACTGTTTCAAGGCTGGAGGGATCCTGAGGTCCCTGTAGCAGCACGAAAAAGCTACGTGGACGATAAATCAACTCGAGATGAGAGGTTAGTCACTGGCTTCGACTCCAGAGAAATACCACTTTACCACAAGCACCTCAAGAGGAGGCTTCTCTCAGCTCTAGGTATGTGAGAGGGACCCTGAGTTTGCGGCCTCAAGTGGAATGGACACCGCGATGCCCTGACTCGAAATAAGGCCGGATATCCCTGCAGTGACTTGAATGCAGGCTCGTCTTGCATCTCCCAAGACGAAAGGATGTCTGAATCCCCTGTGGAGACCACAGAGAAAGACCTAGTTCCCCACCTCATCGCGGCCGGAGGCCTCACATCCTTTGAAAACTCCAGAGGTACCCGGAGATCAGTGCCTCCAAAGGAGACGATGCCTGACTCCTCGTGAAACTTGATAGGAGTCCCAGGATTCTTGTGGCACGTGGAAAGGGACCCTTGGTCTCCCGCATCAGCTGGAGAGGCGTCCCAATTGCCCTGCCAAGCCTCGAGGAGAATCCCGAGTTGTCCCTCGCAACTAGGCAGGAGTCCTGACGTCACTGAACAAACACGTGGGTGGAAGGGCCATCCCCGTCGTAACTCGAGAATATACCCCAGGTTCCCGCCGCAACTCGAGAAAAACCATGAGACTTCCCCCTCGCCGCAATATGAGGCCCGATTCCCCTGCACTGCGTGCAGAGCAATTCCGTGTTGCACATCACACATGAAAGGAGCCTTGATTTCCTTGGTGGCACTCCAGAGAATCCCCAAGAACACTGTTTCAAGGCTAGAGGGATCCTGAGGTCACTGTAGCCACACGAAAGAGCTCCGTGGACCAAAAATCAACTCGAGATGAGAGGTTAGTCCCTGGCTTCGACTCCAGAGGAATACCACCTTACCACAAGCACCTCAAGAGGAGGCTTCTCTCAGCTCTAGCTATGTGCTGAGTTTGTGGCCTCAAGTGGAATGGACACCGCGATGCCCTGGCTCGAAATAAGGCCGGATATCCCTGCAGTGACTTGAATGCAGGCGCGTCTTGCATCTCCCAAGACGAAAGGATGTCTGAATCCCCTGTGGAGACCACAGAGAAAGACCTAGTTCCCCACCTCATCGCGACCGGAGGCCTCACATCCTTTGAAAACTCCAGAGGTACGCGGAGATCAGTGCCTCCAAAGGAGACGATGCCTGACTCCTCGTGAAACTTGATAGGAGTCCCAGGATTCCTGTGGCACGTGGAAAGGGACACTTGGTCTCCCGCCTCAGCTGGAGAGGCGTCCGAATTGCCCTGCCAAGCCTCGAGGAGAATCCCGAGTTGTCCCTCGCAACTAGGCAGGAGTCCTGACGTCGCTGAACAAACACGTGGGTGGAAGGGCCATCCCCATCGTAACTCGAGAATATACCCCAGGTTCCCGCTGCAACTCGAGAAAAACCATGAGACTTCCCCCTCGCCGCGAGATGAGGCCCGATTCCCCTGCACTGCGTGCAGAGCAATTCCGTGTTGCACATCACACATGAAAGGAGCCTTGATTTCCTTGATGGCACTCCAGAGAAACCCCAAGAACACTGTTTCAAGGCTAGAGGGATCCTGAGGTCAATGTAGCAACACGAAAGAGCTCCGTGGACCAAAATCAACTCGAGATGAGAGGTTAGTCCCTGGCTTGGACTCCAGAGGAATACCACCTTACCACAAGCACCTCAAGAGGAGGCTTCTCTCAGCTCTAGCTATGTGAGAGGGACCCTGAGTTTGTGGCCTCAAGTGGAATGGACACCGCGATTCCCTGACGCGAAATAAGGCCGGATATCCCTGTAGTGACTTGAATGCAGGCTCGTCTTGCATCTCCCAAGACGAAAGGATGTCTGAATCCCCTGTGGAGACCACAGAGAATGACCTAGTTCCCCATCTCATCGCGACCGGAGGCCTCACATCCTTTGAAAACTCCAGAGGTACGCGGGGATCAGTGCCTCCAAAGGAGACGATGCCTGACTCCTCGTGAAACTTGATAGGAGTCCCAGGATTCCTGTGGCACGTGGAAAGGGACCCTTGGTCTCCCGCCTCAGCAGGAGAGGCGTCCCAATTGCCCTACCAAGCCTCGAGGAGAATCCCGAGTTGTCCCTCGCAACTAGGCAGGAGTCCTGACGTTGCTGAACAAACACGTGGGTGGAAGGGCCATCCCCGTCGTAACTCGAGAATATACCCCAGGTTCCCGCCGCAACTCGAGAAAAACCATGAGACTTCCCCCTCGCCGCGAGATGAGGCCCGATTCCCCTGCACTGCGTGCAGAGCAATTCCGTGTTGCACATCACACATGAAAGGAGCCTTGATTTCCTTGATGGCACTCCAGAGAAACCCCAAGAACACTGTTTCAAGGCTGGAGGGATCCTGAGGTCCTTGTAGCAGCAAGAAAGAGCTCCGTGGACCAAAAATCAACTCGAGATGAGAGGTTAGTCCCTGGCTTCGACTCCAGAGGAATACCACCTTACCACAAGCACCTCAAGAGGAGGCTTCTCTCAGCTCTAGGTATGTGAGAGGGACCCTGAGTTTGTGGCCTCAAGTGGAATGGACACCGCGATGCCCTGACTCGAAATAAGGCCGGATATCCCTGCAGTGACTTGAATGCAGGCTCGTCTTGCATGTCCCAAGATGAAAGGATGTCTGAATCCCCTGTGGAGGCCACAGAGAAAGACCTAGTTCCCCACCGCATGGCGACCGGAGGCCTCACATCCTTTGAAAACTCCAGAGGTACGCGGAGATCAGTGCCTCCAAAGGAGACGATGCCTGACTCCTCGTGAAACTTGATAGGAGTCCCAGGATTCCTGTGGCACGTGGAAAGGGACCCTTGGTCTCCCGCCTCAGCTGTAGAGGCGTCCCAATTGCCCTGCCAAGCCTCGAGGAGAATCCCGAGTTGTCCCTCACAACTAGGCAGGAGTCCTGACGTCGCTGAACAAACACGTGGGTGGAAGGGCCATCCCCGTCGTAACTCGAGAATATACCCCAGGTTCCCGCCGGAACTCGAGAAAAACCATGAGACTTCCCCCTCGCCGCGAGATGAGGCCCGATTCCCCTGCACTGCGTGAAGAGCAATTCCGTGTTGCACATCACACATGAAAGGAGCCTTGATTTCCTTGATGGCACTCCAGAGAAACCCCAAGAACACTGTTTCAAGGCTAGAGGGATCCTGAGGTCACTGTCGCAACACGAAAGAGCTCCGTGGACCAAGAATCAACTCGAGATGAGAGGTTAGTCCCTAACTTCGACTCCAGAGGAATACCACCTTACCACAAGCACCTCAAGAGGAGGCTTCTCTCAGCTCTAGGTATGTGAGAGGGACCCTGAGTTTGCGGCCTCAAGTGGAATGTACACTGCGATGCCCTGACCCGAAATAAGGCCAGATATCCCTGCAGTGACTTAAATGCAGGCTCGTCTTGCATCTCCCAAGACGAAAGGATGTCTGAATCCCCTGTGGAGACCACAGAGAAAGACCTAGTTCCCCACCTCATGGCGACCGGAGGCCTCACATCCTTTGAAAACTCCAGAGGTACCCGGAGATCAGTGCCTCCAAAGGAGACGATGCCTGACTCCTCGTGAAACTTGATAGGAGTCCCAGGATTCCTGTGGCACGTGGAAAGGGACCCTTGGTCTCCTGCCTCGGATGGAGAGGCGTCCCAATTTCTCTGCCAAGCCTCGAGGAGAATCCCGAGTTGTCCCTCGCAACTAGGCAGGAGTCCTGCCGTCGCTGAACAAACACGTGGTTGGAAGGGCCATCCCCGTCGTAACTCGAGAATATACCCCAGGTTCCCGCCGCAACTCGAGAAAAACCATGAGACTTCCCCCTCACCGCGATATGAGGCCCGATTCCCCTGCACTGCGTGCAGAGCAATTCCGTGTTGCACATCACACATGAAAGGAGCCTTGATTTCCTTGATGGCACTCAAGAGAAACCCCAAGAACACTGTTTCAAGGCTAGAGGGATCCAGAGGTCACTGTAGCAACACGAAAGAGCTCCGTGGACCACAAATCAACTCGAGATGAGAGCTTAGTCCCTGGCTTCGACTCCAGAGGAATACCACCTTACCACAAGCACCTCAAGAGGAGGCTTCTCTCAGCTCTAGCTATGTGCTGAATTTGCGGCCTCAAGTGGAATGGACACCGCGATGCCCTGGCTCGAAATAAGGCCGGATATCCCTGCAGTGACTTGAATGCAGGCGCGTCTTGCATCTCCCAAGACGAAAGGATGTCTGAATCCCCTGTGGAGACCTCAGAGAAAGATCTAGTTCCCCACCTCATCGCGACCGGAGGCCTCACATCCTTTGAAAACTCCAGAGGTACGCGGAGATCAGTGCCTCCAAAGGAGAGGATGCCTGACTCCTCGTGAAACTTGATAGGAGTCCCAGGATTCCTGTGGCACGTGGAAAGGGACCCTTGGTCTCCCGCCTCAGCTGGAGAGGCGTCCCAATTGCCCTGCCAAGCCTCGAGGAGAATCCCGAGTTGTCCATCGCAACTAGGCAGGAGTCCTGACGTCGCTGAACAAACACCTGTGTGGAAGGGCCATCCCCGTCGTAACTCGAGAATATAGCCCAGGTTCCTGCCGCAACTCGAGAAAAACCATAAGACTTCCCCCTCGCCGCGAGATGAGTCCAGATTCCCCTGCAGTGCGTGCAGAGCAATTCCGTGTTGCACATCACACATGAAAGGAGCCTTGATTTCCTTGATGGCACCCCAGAGAAACCCCAAGAACACTGTTTCAAGGCTCGAGGGATCCTGAGGTCACTGTAGCAACAAGAAAGAGCTCCTTGGACCAAAAATCAACTCGAGATGAGAGGTTAGTCCCTGGCTTCGATTCCAGAGGAATACCACCTTACCACAAGCACTTCAAGAGGAGGCTTCTCTCAGCTCTAGGTATGTGAGAGGGACCCTGATTTTGCGGCCTCAAGTGGAATGGACACCGCGATGCCCTGACTCGAAATAAGGCTGGATATCCCTGCAGTGACTTGAATGCAGGCTCGTCTTGCATCTCCCAAGACGAAAGGATGTCTGAGTCCCCTGTGGAGACCACAGAGAAAGACCTAGGTCCCCACCTCATCGCGACCGGAGGCCTCACATCCTTTGAAAACTCCAGAGGTACGCGGAGATCAGTGCCTCCAAAGAAAACGATGTCTGACTCCTCATGAAACTTGATAGGAGTCCCAGGATTCCTGTGGCAAGTGGAAAGGGACCCTTGGTCTCCCGCCTCAGCTGGAGAGGCGTCCCACTTGCCCTGCCAACCCTCGAAGAGAATTCCGAGTTGTCCCTCGCAACTAGGCAGGAGTCCTGACGTCGCTGAACAAACACGTGTGTGGAAGGGCCATCCCCGTCATAACTCGAGAATATATCCCAGGTTCCCGCTGCAACTCGAGAAAAATCATGAGACTTCTCCCTTGCCGCGAGATTCAGCCCGATTCCCCTGCACTGCGTGCAGAGCAATTCCGTGTTGCCCATGACACATGAAAGGAGCCTTGATTTCCTTGATGGCACTCCAGAGAAATTGCAAGAACACTGTTTCAAGGCTAGAGGGATCCTGAGGTCACTGTAGCAACACGAAAGAGCTCCGTGGCCCAAAATCAACTCGAGATGAGAGGTTAGTCCCTGGCTTCGACTCCAGAGGAATACCACCTTACCACAAGCACCTCAAGAGGAGGCTTCTCTCAGCTCTCGGTATGTGAGAGGGACCCTGAGTTTGCGGCCTCAAGTGGAATGGACACCGTGATGCCCTGACTCGAAATAAGGCCGGATATCCCTGCAGTGACTTGAATGCAGGCTCGTCTTGCATCTCCCAAGATGAAAGGAAGTCTGAATCATCTGTGGAGACCACAGAGAAAGACCTAGTTCCCGACCTCATCGCGATCTGAGGCCTCACATCCTTTGAAAACTCCAGAGGTACGCGGAGATCAGTGCCTCCATAGGAGACGATGCCTGACTCCTCGTGAAACTACTTAGGAGTCTCAGGATTCCTGTGGCACGTGGTAAGGGACTCTTGGTCTCCCGCCTCAGCTGGAGAGGCGTCTCAATTGCCCTGCCAAGCCTCGAGGAGAATCCCGAATTGTCCCTTGCAACTAGGCATGAGTCCTAACGTCGCTGAACAAACACGTGTGAGGAAGGGCCATCCCCGTCGTAACTCGAGAATATACCCCAGGTTCCCGCCGCAACTCGAGAAAAACCATGAGACTTCCCCCTCGCCGCGAGATGAGGCCCGATTCCCCTGCACTGCGTGCAGAGCAATTCCATGTTGCACAACACACATGAAAGGAGCCTTGATTACCGTGATGGCACTGCAGAGAAAACCCAAGAACACTGTTTCAAGGCTAGAAAGATCCTGAGGTCACTGTAGCAACACGAAAGAGCTCCGTGGACCACAAATCAACTCGAGATGAGAGCTTAGTCCCTGGCTTCGACTCCAGAGGAATACCACCTTACCACAAGCACCTCAAGAGGAGGCTTCTCTCAGCTCTAGGTATGTGAGAGGGACCCGGAGTTTGTGGCCTCAAGTGGAATGGACACCGCGATGCCCTGACTCGAAATAAGGCTGGATATCCCTGAGGTGACTTGAATGCAGGCTCGTCTTGCATCTCCCAAGACGAAAGGATGTCTGAATCCCCTGTGGAGACCACAAAGAAAGACCTAGTTCCCCAACTCATCGCGACCGGAGGCCTCACATCCTTTGAAAACTCCAGAGGTACGCGGAGATCAGTGCCTCCAAAGAAGACGATGCCTGACTCCTCCTGAAACTTGATAGGAGTCCCAGGATTCCTGTGGCAAGTGGAAAGGGACCCTTGGTATCCCGCCACAGCTGGAGAGGCGTCCCAATGGCGCTGCCAAGCCTCGAGGAGAATCGCGAGTTGTCCCTCGCAACTAGGTAGGAGTCCTGACGTGGCTGAACAAACACGTGGGTGGAAGGGCCATTTCCGTCGTACCTCGAGAATATACCCCAGGTTCCCGCCGCAACTCGAGAAAAACCATAAGACTTCCCCCTCGCCGCGAGATGAGGCCCGATTCCCCTGCACTGCATGCAAAGCAATTCCGTGTTGCACATCACACATGAAAGGAGCGTTGATTACCTTGATGGCACTCCAGAGAAACCCCAAGAACACTGTTTCAAGGCTAGAGGGATCCTGAGGTCACTGTAGCAACACGATAGAGCTCCGTGGAACATAAATTAACTCGAGATGAGAGGTTAGTCCCTGGCTTCGACTCCAGAGGAATACCAACTTACCACAAGCACCTCAAGAGGAGGCTTCTCCGAGATCTAGGTATGTGAGAGGGACCCTGAGTTTGCGGCCTCAAGTGGAATGGACACCGCGATGCCCTGACTCGAAATCATGCCGCATATCCCTGCAGTGACTTGAATGCAGGCCTGTCTTCCATCTCCCAAGACGGAAGACTGGCTGAATCCCCTGTGGAGGCCACAGAGAAAGACGTAGGTCCCCACCTCATCGCGACCATATGCCTCACATCCTTTGAAAACTCCAGAGGTACGCGGAAATCAGTGCGTCCAAAGGAGACGATGCCTGACTCCTCGTGAAACTTGATAGGAGTCCCAGGATTCCTGTGGCACGTGGAAAGGGACCCCTGGTCTCCCGCCTCAGCTGGAGAGTCGTCCCAATTGCCCTGCCAAGCCTCAAGGAGAATCCCGAGTTGTCCCTCGCAACTAGGCAGGAGTTCTGACGTCGCTGAAAAAACACGTGTGAGGAAGGACCCTCCCCGTCGTAACTGGAGAATATACCCCAGGTTCCCACCGCAACTCGAGAAAAACCATGAGACTTCCCCCTCGCCGTAAAATGAGACCCGATACCCGGATCTGCGTGCAGAGCAATTCCGTGTTGCACATCACACATGAAAGGAGCCTTGATTTTCTTGATGGCACTCCAGAGAAACCCCAAGAACACTGTTTCAAGGCTAGAAGGATCCTGAGGTCACTGTAGCAACACGAAAGAGCTCCGTGGACCAAAAATCAACTCGAGATGAGAGGTTAGTCCCTGGCTTCGACTCCAGAGGAATACCACCTTACCACAAGCACCTCAAGAGGAGGCTTCTCTCAGCTCTAGGTATGTGAGAGGGACCCTAATTTTGCGGCTTCAAGTGGAATGGACACTGCGATGCTGACGGGAAATAAGGCCGGATATCCCTGCAGTGACTTGAATGCAGGCTCGTCTTGCATCTCCCAAGATGAAAGGATGTCTGAATCCCCTGTGGAGACCACAGAGAAAGACCTAGTTCCCCACCTCATGGTGACCGGAGGCCTCACATCCTTTGAAAACTCCAGAGGTACGCGGAGATCAGTGCCTCCAAAGGAGACGATGCCTGACTCCTCGTGAAACTTGATAGGAGTCCCAGGATTCCTGTGGCACGGGGAAAGGGACACTTGGTCTCCTGCCTCAGCTGGAGGGGCGTCCCAATTGCCCTGCCAAGCCTCGAGGAGAATCCCGAGTTGTCCCTCGCAACTAGGCAGGAGTCCTGACGTCGCTGAACAAACACGTGTGTGGAAGGGCCATCCCCGTCGTAACTCGAGAATATACCCCAGGGTCCCGCCGCAACTCGAGAAAAACCATGAGACTTCCCCCTCGCCGCGAGATGAGGCCAGATTCCCCTGCAGTGCGTGCAGAGCAATTCGGTGTTGCACATCACACATGAAAGGAGCCTTGATTTCCTTGATGGCACTCCAGAGAAACCCCAAGAACACTGTTTCAAGGCTCGAGGGATCCTGAGGTCACTGTAGCAACACGAAAGAGCTCCGTGGACCAAAAAACAACTCGAGATGAGAGGTTAGTCCCTGGCTTCGATTCCAGAGGAATACCACCTTACCACAAGCACCTCAAGAGGAGGCTTCTCTCAGCTCTAGGTATGTGAGAGGGACCCTGAGTTTGCGGCCTCAACTGGAATGGACACCGCGATGCCCTGCCTCGATATAAGGCTGGATATCCCTGCAGTGACGTGAATGCAGGCTCGTCTTGCATCTCCCAAGATGAAAGGATGTCTGAATCCCCTGTGGAGACCAAAGAGAAAGACTTAGTTCCCCACCTCATCGCGACCGGAGGCCTCACATCCTTTGAAAACTCCAGAGGTTCGCGGAGATCATTGCCTCCAAAGGAGACGATGCCTGACTCCTCGTGAAACTTGATAGGAGTCCCAGGATTCCTGTGGCACGTGGAAAGGGACCCTTGGTCTCCCGCCTCAGCTGGAGAGGCGTCCCAATTGCCCTGCCAAGCCTCGAGGAGAATCCCGAGTTGTCCCTCGCAACTAGGCAGGAGTCCTGACGTCGCTGAACAAACACGTGTGTGGAAGGGCCATCCCCGTCGTAACTCGAAAATATAGCCCAGGTTCCTGCCGCAACTCGAGAAAAACCATGAGACTTCCCCCTCGCTGCGAGATGTGGCCCGATTCCCCTGCAGTGCGTGCAGAGCAATTCCGTGTTGCACATCACACATGAAAGGAGCCTTAATTTCCTTGATGGCACCCCAGAGAAACCCCAAGAACACTGTATCAAGGCTCGAGGGATCCTGAGGTCACTGTAGCAACAAGAAAGAGCTCCTTGGACCAAAAATCAACTCGAGATGAGAGGTTAGTCCCTGGCTTCGATTCCAGAGGAATACCATCTTACCACAAGCACCTCAAGAGGAGGCTTCTCTCAGCTCTAGGTATGTGAGAGGGACCCTGATTTTGCGGCCTCAAGTGGAATGGACACCGCGATGCCCTGACTCGAAATAAGGCCGGATATCCCTGCAGTGACTTGAATGCAGGCTCGTCTTGCATCTCCCAAGACGAAAGGATGTCTGAATCCCCTGTGGAGACCACAGAGAAAGACCTAAGTCCCCACCTCATCGCGACCGGAGGCCTCACATCCTTTGAAAACTTCAGAGGTACGCGGAGATCAGTGCCTCCAAAGGAGACGATGCGTGACTCCTCGTGAAATTTGATAGGAGTCCCGGGATTCCTGTGGCACGTGGAAAGGGACCCTTGGTATCCCGCCTCAGCTGGAGAGGCGTCCCACTTGCCCTGCCAACCGTCGAAGAGAATCCCGAGTTGTCCCTCGCAACTAGGCAGGAGTCCTGACGTCGCTGAACAAAAACGTGTGTGGAAGGGCCATCCCCGTCGTAACTCGAGAATATATCCCAGGTTCCCGCTGCAACTCGAGAAAAATCATGAGACTACTCCCTTGCCGCGAGATTCAGCCCGATTCCCCTGCACTGCGTGCAGAGCAATGCCGTGTTGCACATCACACATGAAAGGAGCCTTGATTTCATTGATGGCACTCCAGAGAAATTGCAAGAACACTGTTTCAAGGCTAGAGGGATCCTGAGGTCACTGTAGCAACATGAAAGAGCTCCGTGGCCCAAAATCAACTCGAGATGAGAGGTTAGTCCCTGGCTTCGACTCCAGAGGAATACCACCTTACCACAAGCACCTCAAGAGGAGGCTTCTCTCAGCACTAGGTATGTGAGAGGGACCCTGAGTTTGCGGCCTCAAGTGGAATGGACACCGTGATGCCCTGACTCGAAATAAGGCCGGATATCCCTGCAGTGACTTGAATGCAGGCTCGTCTTGCATCTCCCAAGACGAAAGGATGTCTGAATCCCCTGTGGAGACCACAGAGAAAGACCTAGTTCCCGACCTCATCGCGATCGGAGGCCTCACATCCTTTGAAAACTCCAGAGGTACGCGGAGATCAGTGCCTCCAAAGGAGACGATGCCTGACTCCTCGTGAAACTACTTAGGAGTCCCAGGATTCCTGTGGCACGTGGTAAGGGACTCTTGGTCTCCCGCCTCAGCTGGAGAGGCGTCCCAATTGCCCTGCCAAGCCTCGAGGAGAATCCCGAATTGTCCCTTGCAACTAGGCAGGAGTCCTAACGTCGCTGAACAAACACGTTTGAGGAAGGGCCATCCCCGTTGTAACTCGAGAATATACCCCAGGTTCCCGCCGCAACTCGAGAAAAACCATGAGACTTCCCCCTCGCCGCGAGATGAGGCCCGATTCCCCTGCACAGCGTGCAGAGCAATTCCGTTTGCACATCACACATGAAAGGAGCCTTGATTTCCTTGATGGCACTCCAGAGAGACCCCAAGAACACTGTTTCAAGGCTAGAGCGAACCTGAGGTCACTGTAGCAACACGAAAGAGCTCCGTGGACCAAAAATCAACTCGTGATGAGAGGTTAGTCCCTGGCTTCGACTCCAGAGGAATACCACCTTACCACAAGCACCTCAAGAGGAGGCTTCTCTCAGCTCTAGGTATGTGAGAGGGACCCTGAGTTTGCAGACTCAAGTGGAATGGACACCGCGATGCTCTGACTCGAAATAAGACCGGATATCCCTGCAGTGACTTGAATGCAGGCTCATCTTGCATTTCCCATGACGAAAGGATGTCTGAATCCCCTGTGGAGACCACAGAGAAAGACCTAGTTCCCCACCTCATCGCGACCGGAGGACACACGTCCTTTGAAAACTCCAGAGGTACGCGGAGATCAGTGCCTCCAAAGGAGACGATGCCTGACTCCTCGTGAAACTTGATAGGAGTCCCAGGATTCCTGTTGCACGTGGAAAGGGCCCCTTGGTCTCCTGCCTCAGCTGTAGAGGCGTCCCAATTGCCCTGGCATGCCTGGAGGAGAATCCCGAGTTGTCCCTCGCAACTAGGCAGGAGTCCTGACGTCGCTGAACAAACACGTGTGTGGAAGGGCCATCCCCGTCGTAAATCGAGAATATACCCCAGGTTCCAGCCGCAACTCGAGAAAAACCATGAGACTTCCCCCTCGCAGCGAGATGAGCCCCGATTCCCCTGCACTGCATGCAGAGCAATTCCGTGTTGCACATCACACATGAAAGGAGCCTTGATTTCCTTGATGGCACTCCAGAGAAACCCCAAGAACACTGTTTCAAGGCTAGAGGATCCTGAGGTCACTGAAGCAACACGAAAGAGCTCCGTGGACCAAAAATCAACTCGAGATGAGAGGTTAGTCCCTGGCTTCGACTCCAGAGGAATACCACCTTACCACAAGCACCTCAAGAGGAGGCTTCTCTCAGCTCTAGGTATTTGAGAGGGACCCTGAGTTTGCGGCCTCAAGTGGAATGGACACCGCGATGCCCTGACTCGAAATAAGGCCGGATATCCCTGCAGTGACTTGAATGCAGGCTCGTCTTGCATCTCCCAAGACGAAAGGATGTCTGAATCCCCTGTGGAGACCACAGAGAAAGACCTAGTTCCCCACCTCATCGCGACCGGAGGCCTCACATCCTTTGAAAACTCCAGAGGTACGCGGAGATCAGTGCCTCCAAAGGAGACGATGCCTGACTCCTCGTGAAACTTGATAGGAGTCCCAGGATTCCTGTGGCACGTGGAAAGGAACCCTTGGTCTCCCGCCTCAGCTGGAGTGGCGTCCCAATTGCCCTGCCAAGCCTCGAGGAGAATCCCGAGTTGACCCTCGCAACTAGGCAGGAGTCCTGACGTGGCTGAACAAACACGTGGGTGGAAGCGCCATCCCCGTACTAACTCAAGAAAATACCCCAGGTTCCCGCCGCAACTCGAGAAAAACCATGAGATTTCCCCCTCGCCGCGAAATGAGGCCCGATACCCTGAACTGCGTGCAGAGCAATTCCGTGTTGCACATCACACAAGAAAGGAGCCTTGATTTCCTTGATGGCACTCCAGAGAAACCCCAAGAACACTATTTCAAGGCTAGAGGGATCCTGAGGTCACTGTAGCAACACGAAAGAGCTCCGTGGACGAAAAATCAACTCGAGATGAGAGGTTAGTCCCTGGCTTCGACTCCAGAGGAATACCCCCTTACCACAATCACCTCAAGAGGAGGCTTCTCTCAGCTCTAGCTATGTGAGAGGGACCCTGAGTTTGTGGCCTCAAGTGGAATGGACACCGCGATTCCCTGACGCGAAATAAGGCCGGATATCCCTGCAGTGACTTGAATGCAGGCTAGTCTTGCATCTCCCAAGACGAAAGGATGTCTGAATCCCCTGTGGAGACCACAGAGAATGACCTAGTTCCCCACCTCATCGCGACCGGAGGCCTCACATCCTTTGAAAACTCCAGAGGTACGCGGGGATCAGTGCCTCCAAAGGAGACGATGCCTGACTCCTCGTGAAAGTTGATAGGAGTCACAGGATTCCTGTGGCACGTGGAAAGGGACACTTGGTCTCCCGCCTCAGCTGGAGAGGCGTCCCAATTGCCCTACCAAGCCTCGAGGAGAATCCCGAGTTGTCCCTCGCAACTAGGCAGGAGTCCTGACGTCGCTGAACAAACACGTGTGTGGAAGGGCCATCCCCGTCGTAACTCGAGAATATACCCCAGGTTCCCGCCGCAACTCGAGAAAAACCATGAGACTTCCCCCTCGCCGCGAGATGAGGCCCGATTCCCCTGTACTGCGTGCAGAGCAATTCCGTGCTGGACATCACACATGAAAGGAGCCTTGATATCCTTGATGGCACCCCAGAGAAACCCCAAGAACACTGTTTCAAGGCTAGAGGGATCCTGAGGTCACTGTAGCAACACGAAAGAGCTCCGTGGGCCAAAAATCAACTCGAGATGAGAGGTTAGTCCCTGGCTTCGACTCCAGAGGAATACCACCTTACCACAAGCACCTCAAGAGGAGGCTTCTCTCAGCTCTAGGTATGTGAGAGGGACCCTGAGTTTGCGGCCTCAAGTGGAATGGACACCGCGATGCCCTGATTCGAAATGAGGCCGGATATCCCTGCAGTGACTTGAATGCAGGCTCGTCTTGCATCTCCCAAGACGAAAGGATGTCTGAATCCCCTGTGGAGACCACAGAGAAAGACCTAGTTCCCCACCTCATCGCGACCGGAGGCCTCACATCCTTTGAAAACTCCAGAGGTACGCGGAGATCAGTGCCTTCAAAGGAGACGATGCCTGACTCCTCGTGAAATTTGATAGGAGTCCCAGGATTCCTGTGACACGTGGAAAGGGACCCTTGGTCTCCCGCCTCAGCTGGAGAGGCGTCCCAATTGCCCTGGCAAGCCTAGAGGAGAATCCCGAGTTGTCCCACGCAACTAGGCAGGAGTCCTGCCGTCGCTGAACAAACACGTGGGTGGAAGGGCCATCCTCGTCGTAACTGGAGAATATACCCCAGGTTCCCACCGCAACTCGAGAAAAACCATGAGACTTCCCCCTCGCCGTAAAATGAGACCCGATACCCGGATCTGCGTGCAGAGCAATTCCGTGTTGCACATCACACATGAAAGGAGCCTTGATTTTCTTGATGGCACTCCAGAGAAACCCCAAGAACACTGTTTCAAGGCTAGAAGGATCCTGAGGTCACTGTAGCAACACGAAAGAGCTCCGTGGACCAAAAATCAACTCGAGATGAGAGGTTAGTCCCTGGCTTCGACTCCAGAGGAATACCACCTTACCACAAGCACCTCAAGAGGAGGCTTCTCTCAGCTCTAGGTATGTGAGAGGGACCCTAATTTTGCGGCTTCAAGTGGAATGGACACTGCGATGCTGACGGGAAATAAGGCCGGATATCCCTGCAGTGACTTGAATGCAGGCTCGTCTTGCATCTCCCAAGATGAAAGGATGTCTGAATCCCCTGTGGAGACCACAGAGAAAGACCTAGTTCCCCACCTCATGGTGACCGGAGGCCTCACATCCTTTGAAAACTCCAGAGGTACGCGGAGATCAGTGCCTCCAAAGGAGACGATGCCTGACTCCTCGTGAAACTTGATAGGAGTCCCAGGATTCCTGTGGCACGGGGAAAGGGACACTTGGTCTCCTGCCTCAGCTGGAGGGGCGTCCCAATTGCCCTGCCAAGCCTCGAGGAGAATCCCGAGTTGTCCCTCGCAACTAGGCAGGAGTCCTGACGTCGCTGAACAAACACGTGTGTGGAAGGGCCATCCCCGTCGTAACTCGAGAATATACCCCAGGGTCCCGCCGCAACTCGAGAAAAACCATGAGACTTCCCCCTCGCCGCGAGATGAGGCCAGATTCCCCTGCAGTGCGTGCAGAGCAATTCGGTGTTGCACATCACACATGAAAGGAGCCTTGATTTCCTTGATGGCACTCCAGAGAAACCCCAAGAACACTGTTTCAAGGCTCGAGGGATCCTGAGGTCACTGTAGCAACACGAAAGAGCTCCGTGGACCAAAAAACAACTCGAGATGAGAGGTTAGTCCCTGGCTTCGATTCCAGAGGAATACCACCTTACCACAAGCACCTCAAGAGGAGGCTTCTCTCAGCTCTAGGTATGTGAGAGGGACCCTGAGTTTGCGGCCTCAACTGGAATGGACACCGCGATGCCCTGCCTCGATATAAGGCTGGATATCCCTGCAGTGACGTGAATGCAGGCTCGTCTTGCATCTCCCAAGATGAAAGGATGTCTGAATCCCCTGTGGAGACCAAAGAGAAAGACTTAGTTCCCCAACTCATCGCGACCGGAGGCCTCACATCCTTTGAAAACTCCAGAGGTTCGCGGAGATCATTGCCTCCAAAGGAGACGATGCCTGACTCCTCGTGAAACTTGATAGGAGTCCCAGGATTCCTGTGGCACGTGGAAAGGGACCCTTGGTCTCCCGCCTCAGCTGGAGAGGCGTCCCAATTGCCCTGCCAAGCCTCGAGGAGAATCCCGAGTTGTCCCTCGCAACTAGGCAGGAGTCCTGACGTCGCTGAACAAACACGTGTGTGGAAGGGCCATCCCCGTCGTAACTCGAAAATATAGCCCAGGTTCCTGCCGCAACTCGAGAAAAACCATGAGACTTCCCCCTCGCCGCGAGATGTGGCCCGATTCCCCTGCAGTGCGTGCAGAGCAATTCCGTGTTGCACATCACACATGAAAGGAGCCTTAATTTCCTTGATGGCACCCCAGAGAAACCCCAAGAACACTGTATCAAGGCTCGAGGGATCCTGAGGTCACTGTAGCAACAAGAAAGAGCTCCTTGGACCAAAAATCAACTCGAGATGAGAGGTTAGTCCCTGGCTTCGATTCCAGAGGAATACCACCTTACCACAAGCACCTCAAGAGGAGGCTTCTCTCAGCTCTAGGTATGTGAGAGGGACCCTGATTTTGCGGCCTCAAGTGGAATGGACACCGCGATGCCCTGACTCGAAATAAGGCCGGATATCCCTGCAGTGACTTGAATGCAGGCTCGTCTTGCATCTCCCAAGACGAAAGGATGTCTGAATCCCCTGTGGAGACCACAGAGAAAGACCTAAGTCCCCACCTCATCGCGATCGGAGGCCTCACATCCTTTGAAAACTCCAGAGGTACGCGGAGATCAGTGCCTCCAAAGGAGACGATGCGTGACTCCTCGTGAAATTTGATAGGAGTCCCGGGATTCCTGTGGCACGTGGAAAGGGACCCTTGGTATCCCGCCTCAGCTGGAGAGGCGTCCCACTTGCCCTGCCAACCCTCGAGGAGAATCCCGAGTTGTCCCTCGCAACTAGGCAGGAGTCCTGACGTCGCTGAACAAAAACGTGTGTGGAAGGGCCATCCCCGTCGTAACTCGAGAATATATCCCAGGTTCCCGCTGCAACTCGAGAAAAATCATGAGACTTCTCCCTTGCCGCGAGATTCAGCCCGATTCCCCTGCACTGCGTGCAGAGCAATGCCGTGTTGCACATCACACATGAAAGGAGCCTTGATTTCCTTGATGGCACTCCAGAGAAATTGCAAGAACACTGTTTCAAGGCTAGAGGGATCCTGAGGTCACTGTAGCAACATGAAAGAGCTCCGTGGCCCAAAATCAACTCGAGATGAGAGGTTAGTCCCTGGCTTCGACTCCAGAGGAATACCACCTTACCACAAGCACCTCAAGAGGAGGCTTCTCTCAGCACTAGGTATGTGAGAGGGACCCTGAGTTTGCGGCCTCAAGTGGAATGGACACCGTGATGCCCTGACTCGAAATAAGGCCGGATATCCCTGCAGTGACTTGAATGCAGGCTCGTCTTGCATCTCCCAAGACGAAAGGATGTCTGAATCCCCTGTGGAGACCACAGAGAAAGACCTAGTTCCCGACCTCATCGCGATCGGAGGCCTCACATCCTTTGAAAACTCCAGAGGTACGCGGAGATCAGTGCCTCCAAAGGAGACGATGCCTGACTCCTCGTGAAACTACTTAGGAGTCCCAGGATTCCTGTGGCACGTGGTAAGGGACTCTTGGTCTCCCGCCTCAGCTGGAGAGGCGTCCCAATTGCCCTGCCAAGCCTCGAGGAGAATCCCGAATTGTCCCTTGCAACTAGGCAGGAGTCCTAACGTCGCTGAACAAACACGTTTGAGGAAGGGCCATCCCCGTTGTAACTCGAGAATATACCCCAGGTTCCCGCCGCAACTCGAGAAAAACCATGAGACTTCCCCCTCGCCGCGAGATGAGGCCCGATTCCCCTGCACAGCGTGCAGAGCAATTCCGTTTGCACATCACACATGAAAGGAGCCTTGATTTCCTTGATGGCACTCCAGAGAGACCCCAAGAACACTGTTTCAAGGCTAGAGTGAACCTGAGGTCACTGTAGCAACACGAAAGAGCTCCGTGGACCAAAAATCAACTCGAGATGAGAGGTTAGTCCCTGGCTTCGACTCCAGAGGAATACCACCTTACCACAAGCACCTCAAGAGGAGGCTTCTCTCAGCTCTAGGTATGTGAGAGGGACCCTGAGTTTGCAGACTCAAGTGGAATGGACACCGCGATGCTCTGACTCGAAATAAGACCGGATATCCCTGCAGTGACTTGAATGCAGGCTCATCTTGCATTTCCCATGACGAAAGGATGTCTGAATCCCCTGTGGAGACCACAGAGAAAGACCTAGTTCCCCACCTCATCGCGACCGGAGGACACACGTCCTTTGAAAACTCCAGAGGTACGCGGAGATCAGTGCCTCCAAAGGAGACGATGCCTGACTCCTCATGAAACTTGATAGGAGTCCCAGGATTCCTGTTGCACGTGGAAAGGGCCCCTTGGTCTCCTGCCTCAGCTGTAGAGGCGTCCCAATTGCCCTGGCATGCCTGGAAGAGAATCCCGAGTTGTCCCTCGCAACTAGGCAGGAGTCCTGACGTCGCTGAACAAACACGTGTGTGGAAGGGCCATCCCCGTCGTAAATCGAGAATATACCCCAGGTTCCAGCCGCAACTCGAGAAAAACCATGAGACTTCCCCCTCGCAGCGAGATGAGCCCCGATTCCCCTGCACTGCATGCAGAGCAATTCCGTGTTGCACATCACACATGAAAGGAGCCTTGATTTCCTTGATGGCACTCCAGAGAAACCCCAAGAACACTGTTTCAAGGCTAGAGGATCCTGAGGTCACTGAAGCAACACGAAAGAGCTCCGTGGACCAAAAATCAACTCGAGATGAGAGGTTAGTCCCTGGCTTCGACTCCAGAGGAATACCACCTTACCACAAGCACCTCAAGAGGAGGCTTCTCTCAGCTCTAGGTATTTGAGAGGGACCCTGAGTTTGCGGCCTCAAGTGGAATGGACACCGCGATGCCCTGACTCGAAATAAGGCCGGATATCCCTGTAGTGACTTGAATGCAGGCTCGTCTTGCATCTCCCAAGACGAAAGGATGTCTGAATCCCCCGTGGAGACCACAGAGAAAGACCTAGTTCCCCACCTCATCGCGACCGGAGGCCTCACATCCTTTGAAAACTCCAGAGGTACGCGGCGATCAGTGCCTCCAAAGGAGACGATGCCTGACTCCTCGTGAAACTTGATAGGAGTCCCAGGATTCCTGTGGCACGTGGAAAGGAACCCTTGGTCTCCCGCCTCAGCTGGAGAGGCGTCCCAATTGCCCTGCCAAGCCTCGAGGAGAATCCCGAGTTGACCCTCGCAACTAGGCAGGAGTCCTGACGTGGCTGAACAAACACGTGGGTGGAAGCGCCATCCCCGTACTAACTCAAGAAAATACCCCAGGTTCCCGCCGCAACTCGAGAAAAACCATGAGATTTCCCCCTCTCCGCGAAATGAGGCCCGATACCCTGAACTGCGTGCAGAGCAATTCCGTGTTGCACATCACACAAGAAAGGAGCCTTGATTTCCTTGATGGCACTCCAGAGAAACCCCAAGAACACTATTTCAAGGCTAGAGGGATCCTGAGGTCACTGTAGCAACACGAAAGAGCTCCGTGGACGAAAAATCAACTCGAGATGAGAGGTTAGTCCCTGGCTTCGACTCCAGAGGAATACCCCCTTACCACAATCACCTCAAGAGGAGGCTTCTCTCAGCTCTAGCTATGTGAGAGGGACCCTGAGTTTGTGGCCTCAAGTGGAATGGACACCGCGATTCCCTGACGCGAAATAAGGCCGGATATCCCTGCAGTGACTTGAATGCAGGCTAGTCTTGCATCTCCCAAGACGAAAGGATGTCTGAATCCCCTGTGGAGACCACAGAGAATGACCTAGTTCCCCACCTCATCGCGACCGGAGGCCTCACATCCTTTGAAAACTCCAGAGGTACGCGGGGATCAGTGCCTCCAAAGGAGACGATGCCTGACTCCTCGTGAAAGTTGATAGGAGTCACAGGATTCCTGTGGCACGTGGAAAGGGACACTTGGTCTCCCGCCTCAGCTGGAGAGGCGTCCCAATTGCCCTACCAAGCCTCGAGGAGAATCCCGAGTTGTCCCTCGCAACTAGGCAGGAGTCCTGACGTCGCTGAACAAACACGTGTGTGGAAGGGCCATCCCCGTCGTAACTCGAGAATATACCCCAGGTTCCCGCCGCAACTCGAGAAAAACCATGAGACTTCCCCCTCGCCGCGAGATGAGGCCCGATTCCCCTGTACTGCGTGCAGAGCAATTCCGTGCTGGACATCACACATGAAAGGAGCCTTGATATCCTTGATGGCACCCCAGAGAAACCCCAAGAACACTGTTTCAAGGCTAGAGGGATCCTGAGGTCACTGTAGCAACACGAAAGAGCTCCGTGGACCAAAAATCAACTCGAGATGAGAGGATAGTCCCTGGCTTCGACTCCAGAGGAATACCACCTTACCACAAGCACCTCAAGAGGAGGCTTCTCTCAGCTCTAGGTATGTGAGAGGGACCCTGAGTTTGCGGCCTCAAGTGGAATGGACACCGCGATGCCCTGATTCGAAATGAGGCCGGATATCCCTGCAGTGACTTGAATGCAGGCTCGTCTTGCATCTCCCAAGACGAAAGGATGTCTGAATCCCCTGTGGAGACCACAGAGAAAGACCTAGTTCCCCAACTCATCGCGACCGGAGGCCTCACATCCTTTGAAAACTCCAGAGGTACGCGGAGATCAGTGCCTTCAAAGGAGACGATGCCTGACTCCTCGTGAAATTTGATAGGAGTCCCAGGATTCCTGTGACACGTGGAAAGGGACCCTTGGTCTCCCGCCTCAGCTGGAGAGGCGTCCCAATTGCCCTGGCAAGCCTCGAGGAGAATCCCGAGTTGTCCCACGCAACTAGGCAGGAGTCCTGCCGTCGCTGAACAAACACGTGGGTGGAAGGGCCATCCTCGTCGTAACTCGAGAATATACCCCAGGTTCCCGCCGCAACTCGAGAAAAACCATGAGACTTCCCCCTCGCAGCGAGATGAGCCCCGATTCCCCTGCACTGCATGCAGAGCAATTCCGTGTTGCACATCACACATGAAAGGAGCCTTGATTTCCTTGATGGCACTCCAGAGAAACCCCAAGAACACTGTTTCAAGGCTAGAGGATCCTGAGGTCACTGAAGCAACACGAAAGAGCTCCGTGGACCAAAAATCAACTCGAGATGAGAGGTTAGTCCCTGGCTTCGACTCCAGAGGAATACCACCTTACCACAAGCACCTCAAGAGGAGGCTTCTCTCAGCTCTAGGTATTTGAGAGGGACCCTGAGTTTGCGGCCTCAAGTGGAATGGACACCGCGATGCCCTGACTCGAAATAAGGCCGGATATCCCTGCAGTGACTTGAATGCAGGCTCGTCTTGCATCTCCCAAGACGAAAGGATGTCTGAATCCCCTGTGGAGACCACAGAGAAAGACCTAGTTCCCCACCTCATCGCGACCGGAGGCCTCACATCCTTTGAAAACTCCAGAGGTACGCGGCGATCAGTGCCTCCAAAGGAGACGATGCCTGACTCCTCGTGAAACTTGATAGGAGTCCCAGGATTCCTGTGGCACGTGGAAAGGAACCCTTGGTCTCCCGCCTCAGCTGGAGAGGCGTCCCAATTGTCCTGCCAAGCCTCGAGGAGAATCCCGAGTTGACCCTCGCAACTAGGCAGGAGTCCTGACGTGGCTGAACAAACACGTGGGTGGAAGCGCCATCCCCGTACTAACTCAAGAAAATACCCCAGGTTCCCGCCGCAACTCGAGAAAAACCATGAGATTTCCCCCTCGCCGCGAAATGAGGCCCGATACCCTGAACTGCGTGCAGAGC
Source organism: Cervus elaphus (assembly GCF_910594005.1). NCBI lineage: Eukaryota > Metazoa > Chordata > Mammalia > Artiodactyla > Cervidae > Cervus > Cervus elaphus. The sequence continues at coordinate 369,230 of NC_057823.1, read as the reverse complement.
AATTCCGTGTTGCACATCACACAAGAAAGGAGCCTTGATTTCCTTGATGGCACTCCAGAGAAACCCCAGAACACTATTTCAAGGCTAGAGGGATCCTGAGGTCACTGTAGCAACACGAAAGAGCTCCGTGGACGAAAAATCAACTCGAGATGAGAGGTTTGTCCCTGGCTTCGACTCCAGAGGAATACCCCCTTACCACAATCACCTCAAGAGGAGGCTTCTCTCAGCTCTAGCTATGTGAGAGGGACCCTGAGTTTGTGGACTCAAGTGGAATGGACACCGCGATTCCCTGACGCGAAATAAGGCCGGATATCCCTGCTGTGACTTGAATGCAGGCTAGTCTTGCATCTCCCAAGACGAAAGGATGTCTGAATCCCCTGTGGAGACCACAGAGAATGACCTAGTTCCCCACCTCATCGCGACCGGAGGCCTCACATCCTTTGAAAACTCCAGAGGTACGCGGGGATCAGTGCCTCCAAAGGAGACGATGCCTGACTCCTCGTGAAAGTTGATAGGAGTCACAGGATTCCTGTGGCACGTGGAAAGGGACACTTGGTCTCCCGCCTCAGCTGGAGAGGCGTCCCAATTGCCCTACCAAGCCTCGAGGAGAATCCCGAGTTGTCCCTCGCAACTAGGCAGGAGTCCTGACGTCGCTGAACAAACACGTGGGTGGAAGGGCCATCCCCGTCGTAACTCGAGAATATACCCCAGGTTCCCGCCGCAACTCGAGAAAAACCATGAGACTTCCCCCTCGCCGCAAGATGAGGCCCGATTCCCCTGCACTGCGTGCAGAGCAATTCCGTGTTGCACATCACACATGAAAGGAGCCTTGATTTCCTTGATGGCACTCCAGAGAAACCCCAAGAACACTGTTTCAAGGCTGGAGGGATCCTGAGGTCCTTGTAGCAGCAAGAAAGAGCTCCGTGGACCATGAATCAACTCGAGATGAGAGGTTAGTCCCTGGCTTCGACTCCAGAGGAATACCACCTTACCACAAGCACCTCAAGAGGAGGCTTCTCTCAGCTCTAGGTATGTGAGAGGGACCCTGAGTTTGCGGCCTCAAGTGGAATGGATACCGCGATGCCCTGACGCGAAATAAGGCCGGATATCCCTGCAGTGACTTGAATGCAGGCTCGTCTTGCATCTCCCAAGACGAAAGGATGTCTGAATCCCTTGTGGAGACCACAGAGAAAGACCTAGTTCCCCACCTCATCGCGACCGGAGGCCTCACATCCTTTGAAAACTCCAGAGGTACGCGGAGATCAGTGCCACCAAAGGAGACGATGCCTGACTCCTCGTGAAACTTGATAGGAGTCCCAGGATTCCTGTGGCACGTGGAAAGGGACCCTTGGTCTTCCGCCTCAGCTGGAGAGGCGTCCCAATTGCCCTGCCAAGCCTCGAGGAGAATCCCGAGTTGTCCCTCGCAACTAGGCAGGAGTCCTGACGTCGCTGAACAAACACGTGGGTGGAAGGGCCATCCCCATCGTAACTCGAGAATATACCCCAGGTTCCCGCCGCAACTCGAGAAAAACCATGAGACTTCCCCCTCGCCGCGAGATGAGGCCCGATTCCCCTGCACTGCGTGCAGAGCAATTCCGTGTTGCATCACACATGAAAGGAGCCTTGATTTCCTTGATGGCACTCCAGAGAAACCCCAAGAACACTGTTTCAAGGCTGGAGGGATCCTGAGGTCCCTGTAGCAGCACGAAAAAGCTCCGTGGACGATAAATCAACTCGAGATGAGAGGTTAGTCACTGGCTTCGACTCCAGAGAAATACCACTTTACCACAAGCACCTCAAGAGGAGGCTTCTCTCAGCTCTAGGTATGTGAGAGGGACCCTGAGTTTGCGGCCTCAAGTGGAATGGACACCGCGATGCCCTGACGCGAAATAAGGCCGGATATCCCTGCAGTGACTTGAATGCAGGCTCGTCTTGCATCTCCCAAGACGAAAGGATGTCTGAATCCCCTGTGGAGACCACAGAGAAAGACCTAGTTCCCCACCTCATCGCGGCCGGAGGCCTCACATCCTTTGAAAACTCCAGAGGTACCCGGAGATCAGTGCCTCCAAAGGAAACGATGCCTGACTCCTCGTGAAACTTGATAGGAGTCCCAGGATTCTTGTGGCACGTGGAAAGGGACCCTTGGTCTCCCGCCTCAGCTGGAGAGGCGTCCCAATTGCCCTGCCAAGCCTCGAGGAGAATCCCGAGTTGTCCCTCGCAACTAGGCAGGAGTCCTGACGTCGCTGAACAAACACGTGGGTGGAAGGGCCATCCCCGTCGTAACTCGAGAATATACCCGAGGTTCCCGCCGCAACTCGAGAAAAACCATGAGACTTCCCCCTCGCCGCAATATGAGGCCCGATTCCCCTGCACTGCGTGCAGAGCAATTCCGTGTTGCACATCACACATGAAAGGAGCCTTGATTTCCTTGGTGGCACTCCAGAGAATCCCCAAGAACACTGTTTCAAGGCTAGAGGGATCCTGAGGTCACTGTAGCCACACGAAAGAGCTCCGTGGACCAAAAATCAACTCGAGATGAGAGGTTAGTCCCTGGCTTCGACTCCAGAGGAATACCACCTTACCACAAGCACCTCAAGAGGAGGCTTCTCTCAGCTCTAGCTATGTGCTGAGTTTGCGGCCTCAAGTGGAATGGACACCGCGATGCCCTGGCTCGAAATAAGGCCGGATATCCCTGCAGTGACTTGAATGCAGGCGCGTTTTGCATCTCCCAAGACGAAAGGATGTCTGAATCCCCTGTGGAGACCGCAGAGAAAGACCTAGTTCCCCACCTCATCGCGACCGGAGGCCTCACATCCTTTGAAAACTCCAGAGGTACGCGGAGATCAGTGCCTCCAAAGGAGACGATGCCTGACTCCTCGTGAAACTTGATAGGAGTCCCAGGATTCCTGTGGCACGTGGAAAGGGACCCTTGGTCTCCCGCCTCAGCTGGAGAGGCGTCCGAATTGCCCTGCCAAGCCTCGAGGAGAATCCCGAGTTGTCCCTCGCAACTAGGCAGGAGTCCTGACGTCGCTGAACAAACACGTGGGTGGAAGGGCCATCCCCATCGTAACTCGAGAATATACCCCAGGTTCCCGCTGCAACTCGAGAAAAACCATGAGACTTCCCCCTCGCCGCGAGATGAGGCCCGATTCCCCTGCACTGCGTGCAGAGCAATTCCGTGTTGCACATCACACATGAAAGGAGCCTTGATTTCCTTGATGGCACTCCAGAGAAACCCCAAGAACACTGTTTCAAGGCTAGAGGGATCCTGAGGTCAATGTAGCAACACGAAAGAGCTCCGTGGACCAAAATCAACTCGAGATGAGAGGTTAGTCCCTGGCTTGGACTCCAGAGGAATACCACCTTACCACAAGCACCTCAAGAGGAGGCTTCTCTCAGCTCTAGCTATGTGAGAGGGACCCTGAGTTTGTGGCCTCAAGTGGAATGGACACCGCGATTCCCTGACGCGAAATAAGGCCGGATATCCCTGTAGTGACTTGAATGCAGGCTCGTCTTGCATCTCCCAAGACGAAAGGATGTCTGAATCCCCTGTGGAGACCACAGAGAATGACCTAGTTCCCCATCTCATCGCGACCGGAGGCCTCACATCCTTTGAAAACTCCAGAGGTACGCGGGGATCAGTGCCTCCAAAGGAGACGATGCCTGACTCCTCGTGAAAGTTGATAGGAGTCACAGGATTCCTGTGGCACGTGGAAAGGGACACTTGGTCTCACGCCTCAGCTGGAGAGGCGTCCCAATTGCCCTACCAAGCCTCGAGGAGAATCCCGAGTTGTCCCTCGCAACTAGGCAGGAGTCCTGACGTCGCTGAACAAACACGTGGGTGGAAGGGCCATCCCCGTCGTAACTCGAGAATATACCCCAGGTTCCCGCCGCAACTCGAGAAAAACCATGAGACTTCCCCCTCGCCGCAAGATGAGGCCCGATTCCCCTGCACTGCGTGCAGAGCACTTCCGTGTTGCACATCACACATGAAAGGAGCCTTGATTTCCTTGATGGCACTCCAGAGAAACCCCAAGAACACTGTTTCAAGGCTGAAGGGATCCTGAGGTCCTTGTAGCAGCAAGAAAGAGCTCCGTGGACCATGAATCAACTCGAGATGAGAGGTTAGTCCCTGGCTTCGACTCCAGAGGAATACCACCTTACCACAAGCACCTCAAGAGGAGGCTTCTCTCAGCTCTAGGTATGTGAGAGGGACCCTGAGTTTGCGGCCTCAAGTGGAATGGACACCGCGATGCCCTGACGCGAAATAAGGCCGGATATCCCTGCAGTGACTTGAATGCAGGCTCGTCTTGCATCTCCCAAGATGAAAGGATGTCTGAATCCCCTGTGGAGGCCACAGAGAAAGACCTAGTTCCCCACCGCATGGCGACCGGAGGCCTCACATCCTTTGAAAACTCCAGAGGTACGCGGAGATCAGTGCCTCCAAAGGAGACGATGCCTGACTCCTCGTGAAACTTGATAGGAGTCCCAGGATTCCTGTGGCACGTGGAAAGGGACCCTTGGTCTCCCGCCTCAGCTGTAGAGGCGTCCCAATTGCCCTGCCAAGCCTCGAGGAGAATCCCGAGTTGTCCCTCACAACTAGGCAGGAGTCCTGACGTCGCTGAACAAACACGTGGGTGGAAGGGCCATCCCCGTCGTAACTCGAGAATATACTCCAGGTTCCCGCCGCAACTCGAGAAAAACCATGAGACTTCCCCCTCGCCGCGAGATGAGGCCCGATTCCCCTGCACTGCGTGAAGAGCAATTCCGTGTTGCACATCACACATGAAAGGAGCCTTGATTTCCTTGATGGCACTCCAGAGAAACCCCAAGAACACTGTTTCAAGGCTAGAGGGATCCTGAGGTCACTGTCGCAACACGAAAGAGCTCCGTGGACCAAGAATCAACTCGAGATGAGAGGTTAGTCCCTAACTTCGACTCCAGAGGAATACCACCTTACCACAAGCACCTCAAGAGGAGGCTTCTCTCAGCTCTAGGTATGTGAGAGGGACCCTGAGTTTGCGGCCTCAAGTGGAATGTACACTGCGATGCCCTGACGCGAAATAAGGCCAGATATCCCTGCAGTGACTTAAATGCAGGCTCGTCTTGCATCTCCCATGACGAAAGGATGTCTGAATCCCCTGTGGAGACCACAGAGAAAGACCTAGTTCCCCACCTCATCGCGACCGGAGGACTCACGTCCTTTGAAAACTCCAGAGGTACGCAGAGATCAGTGCCTCCAAAGGAGACGATGCCTGACTCCTCGTGAAACTACTTAGGAGTCCCAGGATTCCTGTGGCACGTGGTAAGGGACTCTTGGTCTCCCGCCTCAGCTGGAGAGGCGTCCCAATTGCCCTGCCAAGCCTTGAGGAGAATCCCGAATTGTCCCTTGCAACTAGGCAGGAGTCCTAACGTCGCTGAACAAACACGTTTGAGGAAGGGCCATCCCCGTTGTAACTCGAGAATATACCCCAGGTTCCCGCCGCAACTCGAGAAAAACCATGAGACTTCCCCCTCGCCGCGAGATGAGGCCCGATTCCCCTGCACAGCGTGCAGAGCAATTCCGTTTGCACATCACACATGAAAGGAGCCTTGATTTCCTTGATGGCACTCCAGAGAGACCCCAAGAACACTGTTTCAAGGCTAGAGCGAACCTGAGGTCACTGTAGCAACACGAAAGAGCTCCGTGGACCAAAAATCAACTCGAGATGAGAGGTTAGTCCCTGGCTTCGACTCCAGAGGAATACCACCTTACCACAAGCACCTCAAGAGGAGGCTTCTCTCAGCTCTAGGTATGTGAGAGGGACCCTGAGTTTGCAGACTCAAGTGGAATGGACACCGCGATGCTCTGACTCGAAATAAGACCGGATATCCCTGCAGTGACTTGAATGCAGGCTCATCTTGCATTTCCCATGACGAAAGGATGTCTGAATCCCCTGTGGAGACCACAGAGAAAGACCTAGTTCCCCACCTCATCGCGACCGGAGGACTCACGTCCTTTGAAAACTCCAGAGGTACGCGGAGATCAGTGCCTCCAAAGGAGACGATGCCTGACTCCTCGTGAAACTTGATAGGAGTCCCAGGATTCCTGTTGCACGTGGAAAGGGCCCCTTGGTCTCCTGCCTCAGCTGTAGAGGCGTCCCAATTGCCCTACCAAGCCTCGAGGAGAATCCCGAGTTGTCCCTCGCAACTAGGCAGGAGTCCTGACGTCGCTGAACAAACACGTGTGTGGAAGGGCCATCCCCGTCGTAACTCGAGAATATACCCCAGGTTCCCGCCGCAACTCGAGAAAAACCATGAGACTTCCCCCTCGCCGCGAGATGAGGCCCGATTCCCCTGTACTGCGTGCAGAGCAATTCCGTGCTGGACATCACACATGAAAGGAGCCTTGATATCCTTGATGGCACCCCAGAGAAACCCCAAGAACACTGTTTCAAGGCTAGAGGGATCCTGAGGTCACTGTAGCAACACGAAAGAGCTCCGTGGACCAAAAATCAACTCGAGATGAGAGGATAGTCCCTGGCTTCGACTCCAGAGGAATACCACCTTACCACAAGCACCTCAAGAGGAGGCTTCTCTCAGCTCTAGGTATGTGAGAGGGACCCTGTGTTTGCGGCCTCAAGTGGAATGGACACCGCGATGCCCTGATTCGAAATGAGGCCGGATATCCCTGCAGTGACTTGAATGCAGGCTCGTCTTGCATCTCCCAAGACGAAAGGATGTCTGAATCCCCTGTGGAGACCACAGAGAAAGACCTAGTTCCCCAACTCATCGCGACCGGAGGCCTCACATCCTTTGAAAACTCCAGAGGTACGCGGAGATCAGTGCCTTCAAAGGAGACGATGCCTGACTCCTCGTGAAATTTGATAGGAGTCCCAGGATTCCTGTGACACGTGGAAAGGGACCCTTGGTCTCCCGCCTCAGCTGGAGAGGCGTCCCAATTGCCCTGGCAAGCCTCGAGGAGAATCCCGAGTTGTCCCACGCAACTAGGCAGGAGTCCTGCCGTCGCTGAACAAACACGTGGGTGGAAGGGCCATCCTCGTCGTAACTCGAGAATATACCCCAGGTTCCCGCCGCAACTCGAGAAAAACCATGAGACTTCCCCCTCGCAGCGAGATGAGCCCCGATTCCCCTGCACTGCATGCAGAGCAATTCCGTGTTGCACATCACACATGAAAGGAGCCTTGATTTCCTTGATGGCACTCCAGAGAAACCCCAAGAACACTGTTTCAAGGCTAGAGGATCCTGAGGTCACTGAAGCAACACGAAAGAGCTCCGTGGACCAAAAATCAACTCGAGATGAGAGGTTAGTCCCTGGCTTCGACTCCAGAGGAATACCACCTTACCACAAGCACCTCAAGAGGAGGCTTCTTTCAGCTCTAGGTATTTGAGAGGGACCCTGAGTTTGCGGCCTCAAGTGGAATGGACACCGCGATGCCCTGACTCGAAATAAGGCCGGATATCCCTGCAGTGACTTGAATGCAGGCTCGTCTTGCATCTCCCAAGACGAAAGGATGTCTGAATCCCCTGTGGAGACCACAGAGAAAGACCTAGTTCCCCACCTCATCGCGACCGGAGGCCTCACATCCTTTGAAAACTCCAGAGGTACGCGGCGATCAGTGCCTCCAAAGGAGACGATGCCTGACTCCTCGTGATCTTTATAGGAGTCCCAGGATTCCTGTGGCACGTGGAAAGGAACCCTTGGTCTCCCGCCTCAGCTGGAGAGGCGTCCCAATTGCCCTGCCAAGCCTCGAGGAGAATCCCGAGTTGACCCTCGCAACTAGGCAGGAGTCCTGACGTGGCTGAACAAACACGTGGGTGGAAGCGCCATCCCCGTACTAACTCAAGAAAATACCCCAGGTTCCCGCCGCAACTCGAGAAAAACCATGAGATTTCCCCCTCGCCGCGAAATGAGGCCCGATACCCTGAACTGCGTGCAGAGCAATTCCGTGTTGCACATCACACAAGAAAGGAGCCTTGATTTCCTTGATGGCACTCCAGAGAAACCCCAAGAACACTATTTCAAGGCTAGAGGGATCCAGAGGTCACTGTAGCAACACGAAAGAGCTCCGTGGACGAAAAATCAACTCGAGATGAGAGGATAGTCCCTGGCTTCGACTCCAGAGGAATACCACCTTACCACAAGCACCTCAAGAGGAGGCTTCTCTCAGCTCTAGGTATGTGAGAGGGACCCTGAGTTTGCGGCCTCAAGTGGAATGGACACCGCGATGCCCTGATTCGAAATGAGGCCGGATATCCCTGCAGTGACTTGAATGCAGGCTCGTCTTGCATCTCCCAAGACGAAAGGATGTCTGAATCCCCTGTGGAGACCACAGAGAAAGACTTAGTTCCCCAACTCATCGCGACCGGAGGCCTCACATCCTTTGAAAACTCCAGAGGTACGCGGAGATCAGTGCCTTCAAAGGAGACGATGCCTGACTCCTCGTGAAATTTGATAGGAGTCCCAGGATTCCTGTGACACGTGGAAAGGGACCCTTGGTCTCCCGCCTCAGCTGGAGAGGCGTCCCAATTGCCCTGGCAAGCCTCGAGGAGAATCCCGAGTTGTCCCACGCAACTAGGCAGGAGTCCTGCCGTCGCTGAACAAACACGTGGGTGGAAGGGCCATCCTCGTCGTAACTCGAGAATATACCCCAGGTTCCCGCCGCAACTCGAGAAAAACCATGAGACTTCCCCCTCGCAGCGAGATGAGCCCCGATTCCCCTGCACTGCATGCAGAGCAATTCCGTGTTGCACATCACACATGAAAGGAGCCTTGATTTCCTTGATGGCACTCCAGAGAAACCCCAAGAACACTGTTTCAAGGCTAGAGGATCCTGAGGTCACTGAAGCAACACGAAAGAGCTCCGTGGACCAAAAATCAACTCGAGATGAGAGGTTAGTCCCTGGCTTCGACTCCAGAGGAATACCACCTTACCACAAGCACCTCAAGAGGAGGCTTCTCTCAGCTCTAGGTATTTGAGAGGGACCCTGAGTTTGCGGCCTCAAGTGGAATGGACACCGCGATGCCCTGACTCGAAATAAGGCCGGATATCCCTGCAGTGACTTGAATGCAGGCTCGTCTTGCATCTCCCAAGACGAAAGGATGTCTGAATCCCCTGTGGAGACCACAGAGAAAGACCTAGTTCCCCACCTCATCGCGACCGGAGGCCTCACATCCTTTGAAAACTCCAGAGGTACGCGGCGATCAGTGCCTCCAAAGGAGACGATGCCTGACTCCTCGTGAAACTTGATAGGAGTCCCAGGATTCCTGTGGCACGTGGAAAGGAACCCTTGGTCTCCCGCCTCAGCTGGAGAGGCGTCCCAATTGCCCTGCCAAGCCTCGAGGAGAATCCCGAGTTGACCCTCGCAACTAGGCAGGAGTCCTGACGTGGCTGAACAAACACGTGGGTGGAAGCGCCATCCGCGTACTAACTCAAGAAAATACCCCAGGTTCCCGCCGCAACTCGAGAAAAACCATGAGATTTCCCCCTCGCCGCGAAATGAGGCCCGATACCCTGAACTGCGTGCAGAGCAATTCCGTGTTGCACATCACACAAGAAAGGAGCCTTGATTTCCTTGATGGCACTCCAGAGAAACCCCAAGAACACTATTTCAAGGCTAGAGGGATCCTGAGGTCACTGTAGCAACACGAAAGAGCTCCGTGGACGAAAAATCAACTCGAGATGAGAGGTTAGTCCCTGGCTTCGACTCCAGAGGAATACCCCCTTACCACAATCACCTCAAGAGGAGGCTTCTCTCAGCTCTAGCTATGTGAGAGGGACCCTGAGTTTGTGGCCTCAAGTGGAATGGACACCGCGATTCCCTGACGCGAAATAAGGCCGGATATCCCTGCAGTGACTTGAATGCAGGCTAGTCTTGCATCTCCCAAGACGAAAGGATGTCTGAATCCCCTGTGGAGACCACAGAGAATGACCTAGTTCCCCACCTCATCGCGACAGGAGGCCTCACATCCTTTGAAAACTCCAGAGGTACGCGGGGATCAGTGCCTCCAAAGGAGACGATGCCTGACTCCTCGTGAAAGTTGATAGGAGTCACAGGATTCCTGTGGCACGTGGAAAGGGACACTTGGTCTCCCGCCTCAGCTGGAGAGGCGTCCCAATTGCCCTACCAAGCCTCGAGGAGAATCCCGAGTTGTCCCTCGCAACTAGGCAGGAGTCCTGACGTCGCTGAAGAAACACGTGGGTGGAAGGGCCATCCCCGTCGTAACTCGAGAATATACCCCAGGTTCCCACCGCAACTCGAGAAAAACCATGAGACTTCCCCCTCGCCGCAAGATGAGGCCCGATTCCCCTGCACTGCGTGCAGAGCAATTACGTGTTGCACATCACACATGAAAGGAGCCTTGATTTCCTTGATGGCACTCCAGAGAAACCCCAAGAACACTGTTTCAAGGCTGGAGGGATCCTGAGGTCCTTGTAGCAGCAAGAAAGAGCTCCGTGGACCATGAATCAACTCGAGATGAGAGGTTAGTCCCTGGCTTCGACTCCAGAGGAATACCACCTTACCACAAGCACCTCAAGAGGAGGCTTCTCTCAGCTCTAGCTATGTGCTGAGTTTGCGGCCTCAAGTGGAATGGACACCGCGATGCCCTGGCTCGAAATAAGGCCGGATATCCCTGCAGTGACTTGAATGCAGGCGCGTCTTGCATCTCCCAAGACGAAAGGATGTCTGAATCCCCTGTGGAGACCGCAGAGAAAGACCTAGTTCCCCACCTCATCGCGACCGGAGGCCTCACATCCTTTGAAAACTCCAGAGGTACGCGGAGATCAGTGCCTCCAAAGGAGACGATGCCTGACTCCTCGTGAAACTTGATAGGAGTCCCAGGATTCCTGTGGCACGTGGAAAGGGACCCTTGGTCTCCCGCCTCAGCTGGAGAGGCGTCCGAATTGCCCTGCCAAGCCTCGAGGAGAATCCCGAGTTGTCCCTCGCAACTAGGCAGGAGTCCTGACGTCGCTGAAGAAACACGTGGGTGGAAGGGCCATCCCCGTCGTAACTCGAGAATATACCCCAGGTTCCCACCGCAACTCGAGAAAAACCATGAGACTTCCCCCTCGCCGCAAGATGAGGCCCGATTCCCCTGCACTGCGTGCAGAGCAATTCCGTGTTGCACATCACACATGAAAGGAGCCTTGATTTCCTTGATGGCACTCCAGAGAAACCCCAAGAACACTGTTTCAAGGCTGGAGGGATCCTGAGGTCCTTGTAGCAGCAAGAAAGAGCTCCGTGGACCATGAATCAACTCGAGATGAGAGGTTAGTCCCTGGCTTCGACTCCAGAGGAATACCACCTTACCACAAGCACCTCAAGAGGAGGCTTCTCTCAGCTCTAGGTATGTGAGAGGGACCCTGAGTTTGCGGCCTCAAGTGGAATGGATACCGCGATGCCCTGACGCGAAATAAGGCCGGATATCCCTGCAGTGACTTGAATGCAGGCTCGTCTTGCATCTCCCAAGACGAAAGGATGTCTGAATCCCTTGTGGAGACCACAGAGAAAGACCTAGTTCCCCACCTCATCGCGACCGGAGGCCTCACATCCTTTGAAAACTCCAGAGGTACGCGGAGATCAGTGCCACCAAAGGAGACGATGCCTGACTCCTCGTGAAACTTGATAGGAGTCCCAGGATTCCTGTGGCACGTGGAAAGGGACCCTTGGTCTTCCGCCTCAGCTGGAGAGGCGTCCCAATTGCCCTGCCAAGCCTCGAGGAGAATCCCGAGTTGTCCCTCGCAACTAGGCAGGAGTCCTGACGTCGCTGAACAAACACGTGGGTGGAAGGGCCATCCCCATCGTAACTCGAGAATATACCCCAGGTTCCCGCCGCAACTCGAGAAAAACCATGAGAATTCCCCCTCGCCGCGAGATGAGGCCCGATTCCCCTGCACTGCGTGCAGAGCAATTCCGTGTTGCATCACACATGAAAGGAGCCTTGATTTCCTTGATGGCACTCCAGAGAAACCCCAAGAACACTGTTTCAAGGCTGGAGGGATCCTGAGGTCCCTGTAGCAGCACGAAAAAGCTCCGTGGACGATAAATCAACTCGAGATGAGAGGTTAGTCACTGGCTTCGACTCCAGAGAAATACCACTTTACCACAAGCACCTCAAGAGGAGGCTTCTCTCAGCTCTAGGTATGTGAGAGGGACCCTGAGTTTGCGGCCTCAAGTGGAATGGACACCGCGATGCCCTGACGCGAAATAAGGCCAGATATCCCTGCAGTGACTTGAATGCAGGCTCGTCTTGCATCTCCCAAGACGAAAGGATGTCTGAATCCCCTGTGGAGACCACAGAGAAAGACCTAGTTCCCCACCTCATCGCGGCCGGAGGCCTCACATCCTTTGAAAACTCCAGAGGTACCCGGAGATCAGTGCCTCCAAAGGAAACGATGCCTGACTCCTCGTGAAACTTGATAGGAGTCCCAGGATTCTTGTGGCACGTGGAAAGGGACCCTTGGTCTCCCGCATCAGCTGGAGGGGCGTCCCAATTGCCCTGCCAAGCCTCGAGGAGAATCCCGAGTTGTCCCTCGCAACTAGGCAGGAGTCCTGACGTCGCTGAACAAACACGTGGGTGGAAGGGCCATCCCCGTCGTAACTCGAGAATATACCCGAGGTTCCCGCCGCAACTCGAGAAAAACCATGAGACTTCCCCCTCGCCGCAATATGAGGCCCGATTCCCCTGCACTGCGTGCAGAGCAATTCCGTGTTGCACATCACACATGAAAGGAGCCTTGATTTCCTTGGTGGCACTCCAGAGAATCCCCAAGAACACTGTTTCAAGGCTAGAGGGATCCTGAGGTCACTGTAGCCACACGAAAGAGCTCCGTGGACCAAAAATCAACTCGAGATGAGAGGTTAGTCCCTGGCTTCGACTCCAGAGGAATACCACCTTACCACAAGCACCTCAAGAGGAGGCTTCTCTCAGCTCTAGCTATGTGCTGAGTTTGCGGCCTCAAGTGGAATGGACACCGCGATGCCCTGGCTCGAAATAAGGCCGGATATCCCTGCAGTGACTTGAATGCAGGCGCGTCTTGCATCTCCCAAGACGAAAGGATGTCTGAATCCCCTGTGGAGACCGCAGAGAAAGACCTAGTTCCCCACCTCATCGCGACCGGAGGCCTCACATCCTTTGAAAACTCCAGAGGTACGCGGAGATCAGTGCCTCCAAAGGAGACGATGCCTGACTCCTCGTGAAACTTGATAGGAGTCCCAGGATTCCTGTGGCACGTGGAAAGGGACCCTTGGTCTCCCGCCTCAGCTGGAGAGGCGTCCGAATTGCCCTGCCAAGCCTCGAGGAGAATCCCGAGTTGTCCCTCGCAACTAGGCAGGAGTCCTGACGTCGCTGAACAAACACGTGGGTGGAAGGGCCATCCCCATCGTAACTCGAGAATATACCCCAGGTTCCCGCTGCAACTCGAGAAAAACCATGAGACTTCCCCCTCGCCGCGAGATGAGGCCCGATTCCCCTGCACTGCGTGCAGAGCAATTCCGTGTTGCACATCACACATGAAAGGAGCCTTGATTTCCTTGATGGCACTCCAGAGAAACCCCAAGAACACTGTTTCAAGGCTAGAGGGATCCTGAGGTCAATGTAGCAACACGAAAGAGCTCCGTGGACCAAAATCAACTCGAGATGAGAGGTTAGTCCCTGGCTTGGACTCCAGAGGAATACCACCTTACCACAAGCACCTCAAGAGGAGGCTTCTCTCAGCTCTAGCTATGTGAGAGGGACCCTGAGTTTGTGGCCTCAAGTGGAATGGACACCGCGATTCCCTGACGCGAAATAAGGCCGGATATCCCTGTAGTGACTTGAATGCAGGCTCGTCTTGCATCTCCCAAGACGAAAGGATGTCTGAATCCCCTGTGGAGACCACAGAGAATGACCTAGTTCCCCATCTCATCGCGACCGGAGGCCTCACATCCTTTGAAAACTCCAGAGGTACGCGGGGATCAGTGCCTCCAAAGGAGACGATGCCTGACTCCTCGTGAAAGTTGATAGGAGTCACAGGATTCCTGTGGCACGTGGAAAGGGACACTTGGTCTCCCGCCTCAGCTGGAGAGGCGTCCCAATTGCCCTACCAAGCCTCGAGGAGAATCCCGAGTTGTCCCTCGCAACTAGGCAGGAGTCCTGACGTCGCTGAACAAACACGTGGGTGGAAGGGCCATCCCCGTCGTAACTCGAGAATATACCCCAGGTTCCCGCCGCAACTCGAGAAAAACCATGAGACTTCCCCCTCGCCGCAAGATGAGGCCCGATTCCCCTGCACTGCGTGCAGAGCAATTCCGTGTTGCACATCACACATGAAAGGAGCCTTGATTTCCTTGATGGCACTCCAGAGAAACCCCAAGAACACTGTTTCAAGGCTGAAGGGATCCTGAGGTCCTTGTAGCAGCAAGAAAGAGCTCCGTGGACCATGAATCAACTCGAGATGAGAGGTTAGTCCCTGGATTCGACTCCAGAGGAATACCACCTTACCACAAGCACCTCAAGAGGAGGCTTCTCTCAGCTCTAGGTATGTGAGAGGGACCCTGAGTTTGCGGCCTCAAGTGGAATGGACACCGCGATGCCCTGACGCGAAATAAGGCCGGATATCCCTGCAGTGACTTGAATGCAGGCTCGTCTTGCATCTCCCAAGATGAAAGGATGTCTGAATCCCCTGTGGAGGCCACAGAGAAAGACCTAGTTCCCCACCGCATGGCGACCGGAGGCCTCACATCCTTTGAAAACTCCAGAGGTACGCGGAGATCAGTGCCTCCAAAGGAGACGATGCCTGACTCCTCGTGAAACTTGATAGGAGTCCCAGGATTCCTGTGGCACGTGGAAAGGGACCCTTGGTCTCCCGCCTCAGCTGTAGAGGCGTCCCAATTGCCCTGCCAAGCCTCGAGGAGAATCCCGAGTTGTCCCTCACAACTAGGCAGGAGTCCTGACGTCGCTGAACAAACACGTGGGTGGAAGGGCCATCCCCGTCGTAACTCGAGAATATACCCCAGGTTCCCGCCGCAACTCGAGAAAAACCATGAGACTTCCCCCTCGCCGCGAGATGAGGCCCGATTCCCCTGCACTGCGTGAAGAGCAATTCCGTGTTGCACATCACACATGAAAGGAGCCTTGATTTCCTTGATGGCACTCCAGAGAAACCCCAAGAACACTGTTTCAAGGCTAGAGGGATCCTGAGGTCACTGTCGCAACACGAAAGAGCTCCGTGGACCAAGAATCAACTCGAGATGAGAGGTTAGTCCCTGGCTTCGACTCCAGAGGAATACCACCTTACCACAAGCACCTCAAGAGGAGGCTTCTCTCAGCTCTAGGTATGTGAGAGGGACCCTGAGTTTGCGGCCTCAAGTGGAATGTACACTGCGATGCCCTGACGCGAAATAAGGCCAGATATCCCTGCAGTGACTTAAATGCAGGCTCGTCTTGCATCTCCCAAGACGAAAGGATGTCTGAATCCCCTGTGGAGACCACAGAGAAAGACCTAGTTCCCCACCTCATGGCGACCGGAGGCCTCACATCCTTTGAAAACTCCAGAGGTACGCGGAGATCAGTGCCTCCAAAGGAGACGATGCCTGACTCCTCGTGAAACTTGATAGGAGTCCCAGGATTCCTGTGGCACGTGGAAAGGGACCCTTGGTCTCCTGCCTCGGATGGAGAGGCGTCCCAATTTCCCTGCCAAGCCTCGAGGAGAATCCCGAGTTGTCCCTCGCAACTAGGCAGGAGTCCTGCCGTCGCTGAACAAACACGTGGTTGGAAGGGCCATCCCCGTCGGAACTCGAGAATATACCCTAGGTTCCCGCAGCAACTCGAGAAAAACCATGAGACTTCCCCCTCACCGCGATATGAGGCCCGATTCCCCTGCACTGCGTGCAGAGCAATTCCGTGTTGCACATCACACATGAAAGGAGCCTTGATTTCCTTGATGGCACTCCTGAGAAACCCCAAGAACACTGTTTCAAGGCTAGAGGGATCCAGAGGTCACTGTAGCAACACGAAAGAGCTCCGTGGACCAAAAATCAACTCGAGATGAGAGGTTAGTCCCTGGCTTCGACTCCAGAGGAATACCACCTTACCACAAGCACCTCAAGAGGAGGCTTCTCTCAGCTCTAGCTATGTGCTGAGTTTGCGGCCTCAAGTGGAATGGACACCGCGATGCCCTGGCTCGAAATAAGGCCGGATATCCCTGCAGTGACTTGAATGCAGGCGCGTCTTGCATCTCCCAAGACGAAAGGATGTCTGAATCCCCTGTGGAGACCTCAGAGAAAGATCTAGTTCCCCACCTCATCGCGACCGGAGGCCTCACATCCTTTGAAAACTCCAGAGGTACGCGGAGATCAGTGCCTCCAAAGGAGACGATGCCTGACTCCTCGTGAAACTTGATAGGAGTCCCAGGATTCCTGTGGCACATGGAAAGGGACCCTTGGTCTCCCGCCTCAGCTGGAGAGGCGTCCCAATTGCCCTGCCAAGCCTCGATGAGAATCCCGAGTTGTCCCTCGCAAATAGGCAGGAGTCCTGACGTCGCTGAACAAACACGTGGGTGGAAAGGCCATCACCATCATTACTCGAAAATATACCCCAGGGTCCCGCCGCAACTCGAGAAAAACCATGAGACTTCCCCCTCGCCTTGAGATGAGGCCCGATTCTCCTGCAGTGCATGCAGAGCAATTCCGTATTGCACATCAAACATGAAGGGAGCCTTCATTTCCTTGATGGCACTCCAGAGAAACCCCAAGAACACTGTTTCAAGGCTAGAGGGATCCTGAGGTCACTGTAGCAACACGAAAGAGCTCCGTGGACCAAGAATCAACTCGAGATGAGAGGTTAGTCCCTAACTTCGACTCCAGAGGAATACCACCTTACCACAAGCACCTCAAGAGGAGGCTTCTCTCAGCTCTAGGTATGTGAGAGGGACCCTGAGTTTGCGGCCTCAAGTGGAATGGACACTGCGATGCCCTGACGCAAAATAAGGCCAGATATCCCTGCAGTGACTTGAATGCAGGCTCGTCTTGCATCTCCCAAGACGAAAGGATGTCTGAATCCCCTGTGGAGACCATAGAGAAAGACCTAGTTCCCCACCTCATGACGACCGGAGGCCTCACATCCTTTGAAAACTCCAGAGGTACGCGGAGATCAGTGCCTCCAAAGGAGATGATGCCTGACTCCTCGTGAAACTTGATAGGAGTCCCAGGATTTCTGTGGCACGTGGAAAGGGAACCTTGGTTTCCTGCCTCGGATGGAGAGGCGTCCCAATTTCCCTGCCAAGCCTCGAGGAGAATCCCGAGTTGTCCCTCGCAACTAGGCAGGAGTCCTGCCGTCGCTGAACAAACACGTGGTTGGAAGGACCATCCCCGTCGTAACTCGAGAATATTCCCCAGGTTCCCGCAGCAACTCGAGAAAAACCATAAGACTTCCCCCTCACCGCGATATGAGGCCCGATTCCCCTGCACTGCGTGCAGAGCAATTCCGTGTTGCACATCACACATGAAAGGAGCCTTGATTTCTTTAATGGCACTCCAGAGAAACCCCAAGAACACTGTTTCAAGGCTAGCGGGATCCTGAGGTCAATGTAGCAACAGGAAAGAGCTCAGTGGACCAACAATCAACTCGAGATGAGAGGTTAGTCCCTGGCTTCGACTCCAGAGGAATACCACCTTACCACAAGCACCTCAAGAGGAGGCTTCTCTCAGCTCTAGGTATGTGAGAGGGACCCTGATTTTGCGGCCTCAAGTGGAATGGAGACCGCGATGCCCTGACTCAAAATAAGGCCGGATATCCCTGCAGTGACTTGAATGCAGGCTCGTCTTGCAACTCCCAAGATGAAAGGATGTCTGAATCCCCTGTGGAGACCACAGAGAAAGACCTAGTTCCCCACCTCATGGCGACCGGAGGCCTCACATCCTTTGAAAACTCCAGAGGTACGCGGAGATCAGTGCCTCCAAAGGAGACGATGCCTGACTCCTCGTGAAACTTGATAGGAGTCCCAGGATTCCTGTGGCACGTGGAAAGGGACCCTTGGTCTCCCGCCTCAGCTGGAGAGGCGTCCCAATTGCCCTGCCAAGCCTCGAGGAGAATCCCGAGTTGTCCCTCGCAACTAGCTAGGAGTCCTGACGTCGCTGAACAAACACGTGGGTGGAAGGGCCATCCCCGTCGTAACTCGAGAATATACCCCAGGGTCCCGCCGCAACTCGAGAAAAACAATGAGACTTCCCCCTCGCCGCGAGATGAGGCCCGATTCCCCTGCACTGTGTGCAGAGCAATTCCGTGTTGCACATCACATATGAAAGGACCCTTGATTTCCTTGATGGCACTCCAGAGAAACCCCAAGAACACTGTTTCAAGGCTAGAGGGATCCTGAGGTCACTGTAGCCACACAAAAGAGCTCCGTGGACCAAAAATCAACTCGAGATGAGAGGTTAGTCCCTGGCTTCGACTCCAGAGGAATACCACCTTACCACAAGCACCTCAAGAGGAGGCTTCTCTCAGCTCTAGGTATGTGAGAGGGACCCTGAGTTTGCGGCCTCAAGTGGAATGGACACCGCGTTGCCCTGACTCGAAATAAGGCCGGATATCCCTGCAGTGACTTGAATGCAGGCTCGTCTTGCATCTCCCAAGACGAAAGGATGTCTGAATCCCCTGTGGAGACCTCAGAGAAAGATCTAGTTCCCCACCTCATCGCGACCGGAGGCCTCACATCCTTTGAAAACTCCAGAGGTACGCGGAGATCAGTGCCTCCAAAGGAGACGATGCCTGACTCCTCGTGAAACTTGATAGGAGTCCCAGGATTCCTGTGGCACATGGAAAGGGACCCTTGGTCTCCCGCCTCAGCTGGAGAGGCGTCCCAATTGCCCTGCCAAGCCTCGATGAGAATCCCGAGTTGTCCCTCGCAAATAGGCAGGAGTCCTGACGTCGCTGAACAAACACGTGGGTGGAAAGGCCATCCCCATCATAACGCGAGAATATACCCCAGGTTCCCGCCGCAACTCGAGAAAAACCATGAGACTTCCCCCTCGCCGCGAGATGAGGCCCGATTCCCCTGCACTGTGTGCAGAGCAATTCCGTGTTGCACATCACACATGAAAGGAGCCTTGATTTCCTTGATGGCACTCCAGACAAACCCCAAGAACACTGTTTCAGGCTAGAGGGATCCAGAGGTCACTGTAGCAACACGAAAGAGCTCCGTGGACCAAAAATCAACTCGAGATGAGTGGTTAGTCCCTGGCTTCGACTCCAGAGGAATACCACCTTACCACAAGCACCTCAAGAGGAAGCTTCTCTCAGCTCTAGGTATGTGAGAGGGACCCTGAGTTTGCGGCCTCAAGTGGAATGGACACCGCGATGCCCTGACTCGAAATAAAGCCGGATATCCCTGCAGTGACTTGAATGCAGGCTCGTTTTGCATCTCCCAAGACGAAAGAATGTCCGAATCCCCTGTGGAGACCACAGAAAAAGACCTAGTTCCCCAACTCATCGCGACCGGAGGCCTCACATCCTTTGAAAACTCCAGAGGTACGCGGAGATCAGTGCCTCCAAAGGAGACGATGCCTGACTCCTCGTGAAACTTGATAGGAGTCCCAGGATTCCTGTGGCACGTGGAAAGGGACCCTTGGTCTTCCGCCTCAGCTGGAGAGGCGTCCCAATTGCCCTGCCAAGCCTCGAGGAGAATCCCGAGTTGTCCCTCGCAACTGGGCAGGAGTCCTGACGTCGCTGAACAAACACGTGTGTGGAAGGGCCATCACCGGCATAACTCGAGAATATACCCCAGGTTCCCGCCGCAACTCGAGAAAAACCATGAGACTTCCCCCTCGCCGCGAGATGAGGCCCGATTCCCCTGCACTGCGTGCAGAGCAATTCGGTGTTGCACATCACACATGAAAGGAGCCTTGATTTCCTTGATGGCACTCCAGAGAAACCCCAAGAACACTGTTTCAAGGCTAGAGGGATCCAGAGGTCACTGTAGCAACAGGAAAGAGCTCCGTGGACGAAAAATCAACTCGAGATGAGAGGTTAGTCCCTGGCTTCGACTCCAGAGGAATACCACCTTACCACAAGCACCTCAAGAGGAGGCTTCTCTAAGCTCTAGGTATGTGAGAGGGACCCTGAGTTTGCGGCCTCAAGTGGAATGGACACCGCGATGCCCTGACTCGAAATAAGGCCGGATATCCCTGCAGTGACTTGAATGCAGGCTCGTCTTGCAACTCCCAAGATGAAAGGATGTCTGAATCCCCTGTGGAGACCACAGAGAAAGACCTAGTTCCCCACCTCATGGCGACCGGAGGCCTCACATCCTTTGAAAACTCCAGAGGTACGCGGAGATCAGTGCCTCCAAAGGAGACGATGCCTGACTCCTCGTGAAACTTGATAGGAGTCCCAGGATTCCTGTGGCACGTGGAAAGGGACCCTTGCTCTCCCGCCTCAGCTGGAGAGGCGTCCCAATTTCCCTGCCAAGCCTCGAGGAGAATCCCGAGTTGTCCCTCGCAACTAGGCAGGAGTCCTGACGTCGCTGAACAAACACGTGGGTGGAAGGGCCATCCCCGTCGTAACTCGAGAATATACCCCAGGGTCCCGCCGCAACTCGAGAAAAACCATGAGACTTCCCCCTCGCCGCGAGATGAGGCCCGATTCCCCTGCACTGCGTGCAGAGCAATTCCGTGTTGCACATCACATATGAAAGGACCCTTGATTTCCTTGATGGCACTCCAGAGAAACCCCAAGAACACTGTTTCAAGGCTAGAGGGATCCTGAGGTCACTGTAGCCACACAAAAGAGCTCCGTGGACCAAAAATCAACTCGAGATGAGAGGTTAGTCCCTGGCTTCGACTCCAGAGGAATACCACCTTACCACAAGCACCTCAAGAGGAGGCTTCTCTCAGCTCTAGGTATGTGAGAGGGACCCTGAGTTTGCGGCCTCAAGTGGAATGGACACCGCGTTGCCCTGACTCGAAATAAGGCCGGATATCCCTGCAGTGATTTGAATGCAGGCTCGTCTTGCATCTCCCAAGACGAAAGGATGTCTGAATCCCCTGTGGAGACCTCAGAGAAAGATCTAGTTCCCCACCTCATCGCGACCGGAGGCCTCACATCCTTTGAAAACTCCAGAGGTACGCGGAGATCAGTGCCTCCAAAGGAGACGATGCCTGACTCCTCGTGAAACTTGATAGGAGTCCCAGGATTCCTGTGGCACATGGAAAGGGACCCTTGGTCTCCCGCCTCAGCTGGAGAGGCGTCCCAATTGCCCTGCCAAGCCTCGATGAGAATCCCGAGTTGTCCCTCGCAAATAGGCAGGAGTCCTGACGTCGCTGAACAAACACGTGGGTGGAAAGGCCATCCCCATCATAACGCGAGAATATACCCCAGGTTCCCGCCGCAACTCGAGAAAAACCATGAGACTTCCCCCTCGCCGCGAGATGAGGCCCGATTCCCCTGCAATGTGTGCAGAGCAATTCCGTGTTGCACATCACACATGAAAGGAGCCTTGATTTCCTTGATGGCACTCCAGACAAACCCCAAGAACACTGTTTCAGGCTAGAGGGATCCAGAGGTCACTGTAGCAACACGAAAGAGCTCCGTGGACCAAAAATCAACTCGAGATGAGTGGTTAGTCCCTGGCTTCGACTCCAGAGGAATACCACCTTACCACAAGCACCTCAAGAGGAAACTTCTCTCAGCTCTAGGTATGTGAGAGGGACCCTGAGTTTGCGGCCTCAAGTGGAATGGACACCGCGATGCCCTGACTCGAAATAAAGCCGGATATCCCTGCAGTGACTTGAATGCAGGCTCGTTTTGCATCTCCCAAGACGAAAGAATGTCCGAATCCCCTGTGGAGACCACAGAAAAAGACCTAGTTCCCCACCTCATGGCGACCGGAGGCCTCACATCCTTTGAAAACTCCAGAGGTACGCGGAGATCAGTGCCTCCAAAGGAGACGATGCCTGACTCCTCGTGAAACTTGATAGGAGTCCCAGGATTCCTGTGGCACGTGGAAAGGGACCCTTGGTCTTCCGCCTCAGCTGGAGAGGCGTCCCAATTGCCCTGCCAAGCCTCGAGGAGAATCCCGAGTTGTCCCTCGCAACTGGGCAGGAGTCCTGACGTCGCTGAACAAACACGTGTGTGGAAGGGCCATCACCGGCATAACTCGAGAATATACCCCAGGTTCCCGCCGCAACTCGAGAAAAACCATGAGACTTCCCCCTCGCCGCGAGATGAGGCCGGATTAACCTGCACTGCGTGCAGAGCAATTCCGTGTTGCACATCACATATGAAAGGACCCTTGATTTCCTTGATGGCACTCCAGAGAAACCCCAAGAACACTGTTTCAAGGCTAGAGGGATCCTGAGGTCACTGTAGCCACACAAAAGAGCTCCGTGGACCAAAAATCAACTCGAGATGAGAGGTTAGTCCCTGGCTTCGACTCCAGAGGAATACCACCTTACCACAAGCACCTCAAGAGGAGGCTTCTCTCAGCTCTAGGTATGTGAGAGGGACCCTGAGTTTGCGGCCTCAAGTGGAATGGACACCGCGTTGCCCTGACTCGAAATAAGGCCGGATATCCCTGCAGTGACTTGAATGCAGGCTCGTCTTGCATCTCCCAAGACGAAAGGATGTCTGAATCCCCTGTGGAGACCTCAGAGAAAGATCTAGTTCCCCACCTCATCGCGACCGGAGGCCTCACATCCTTTGAAAACTCCAGAGGTACGCAGAGATCAGTGCCTCCAAAGGAGACGATGCCTGACTCCTCGTGAAACTTGATAGGAGTCCCAGGATTCCTGTGGCACATGGAAAGGGACCCTTGGTCTCCCGCCTCAGCTGGAGAGGCGTCCCAATTGCCCTGCCAAGCCTCGAGGAGAATCCCGAGTTGTCCCTCGCAAATAGGCAGGAGTCCTGACGTCGCTGAACAAACACGTGGGTGGAAAGGCCATCCCCATCATAACGCGAGAATATACCCCAGGTTCCCGCCGCAACTCGAGAAAAACCATGAGACTTCCCCCTCGCCGCGAGATGAGGCCCGATTCCCCTGCACTGTGTGCAGAGCAATTCCGTGTTGCACATCACACATGAAAGGAGCCTTGATTTCCTTGATGGCACTCCAGACAAACCCCAAGAACACTGTTTCAGGCTAGAGGGATCCAGAGGTCACTGTAGCAACACGAAAGAGCTCCGTGGACCAAAAATCAACTCGAGATGAGTGGTTAGTCCCTGGCTTCGACTCCAGAGGAATACCACCTTACCACAAGCACCTCAAGAGGAAGCTTCTCTCAGCTCTAGGTATGTGAGAGGGACCCTGAGTTTGCGGCCTCAAGTGGAATGGACACCGCGATGCCCTGACTCGAAATAAAGCCGGATATCCCTGCAGTGACTTGAATGCAGGCTCGTCTTGCATCTCCCAAGACGAAAGAATGTCCGAATCCCCTGTGGAGACCACAGAAAAAGACCTAGTTCCCCAACTCATCGCGACCGGAGGCCTCACATCCTTTGAAAACTCCAGAGGTACGCGGAGATCAGTGCCTCCAAAGGAGACGATGCCTGACTCCTCGTGAAACTTGATAGGAGTCCCAGGATTCCTGTGGCACGTGGAAAGGGACCCTTGGTCTTCCGCCTCAGCTGGAGAGGCGTCCCAATTGCCCTGCCAAGCCTCGAGGAGAATCCCGAGTTGTCCCTCGCAACTGGGCAGGAGTCCTGACGTCGCTGAACAAACACGTGCGTGGAAGGGCCATCACCGGCATAACTCGAGAATATACCCCAGGTTCCCGCCGCAACTCGAGAAAAACCATGAGACTTCCCCCTCGCCGCGAGATGAGGCCGGATTAACCTGCACTGCGTGCAGAGCAATTCCGTGTTGCACATCACACATGAAAGGAGCCTTGATTTCCTTGATGGCACTCCAGAGAAACCCCAAGAACACTGTTTCAAGGCTAGAGGCATCCTGAGGTCACTGTAGCAACACGAAAGAGCTCCGTGGACGAAAAGTCAACTCGAGATGAGAGGTTAGTACCTGGCTTCGACTCCAGAGGAATACCACCTTACCACAAGCACCTCAAGAGGAGGCTTCTCTCAGCTCTAGGTATGTGAGAGGGGCCCTGATTTTGCGGCCTCAAATGGAATGGACACCGCGATGCCCTGACGCAAAATAAGGCCGGATATCCCTGCAGTGACTTGAATGCAGGCTCGTCTTTCATCTCCCAAGACGAAAGGATGTCTGAATCCCCTGTGGAGACCACAGAGAAAGACCTAGTTCCCCACCTCATCGCGACCGGAGGCCTCACATCCTTTGAAAACTCCAGAGGTACGCGGAGATCAGTGCCTCCAAAGGAGACGATGCCTGACTCTTCGTGAAACTTGATAGGAGTCCCAGGATTCCTGTGGCACGTGGAAAGGGACACTTGGTCTCCCGCCTAAGCTGGAGAGGCGTCCCAATTGCCCTGCCAAGCCTCGAGGAGAATCCCGAGTTGTCCCTCGCAACAAGGCAGGAGTCCTGACGTCGCTGAACAAACACGTGGGTGGAAGGGCCAGCCCCGTCGTAACTCGAGAATATACCCCAGGTTCCCGCCGCAACTCGAGAAAAACCATGAGACTTCCCCCTCGCCGCGAGATGAGGCCCGATTCCCCTGCACTGCATGCAGAGCAATTCCGTGTTGCACATCACACATGAAAGGAGCCTTGATTTCCTTGATGACATTCCAGAGAAACCCCAAGAACACTGTTTCAAGGCTAGCGGGATCCTGAGGTCACTGTAGCAAAAGGAATGAGCTCCGTGAACCAACAATCAACTCGAGATGAGAGGTTAGTCCCTGGCTTCGACTCCAGAGGAATACCACCTTACCACAAGCACCTCAAGAGGAGGCTTCTCTCAGCTCTAGGTATGTGAGAGGGACCCTGATTTTGCGGCCTCAAGTGGAATGGAGACCGCGATGCCCTGACTCAAAATAAGGCCGGATATCCCTGCAGTGACTTGAATGCAGGCTCGTCTTGCATCTCCCAAGACGAAAAGATGTCTGAATCTCCTGTCGAGACCACAGAGAAAGACCTAGTTCCCCACCTAATCACGACCGGAGGCCTCACATCCTTTGAAAACTCCAGAGGTACGCGGAGATCAGTGCCTCCAAAGGAGACGATGCCTGACTCCTTGTGAAAGTTGATAGGAGTCCCAGGATTCCTGTGGCACATGGAAAGGGACCCTTGGTCTCCCGCCTCAGCTGGAGAGGCGTCCCAATTGCCCTGCCAAGCCTCGATGAGAATCCCGAGTTGTCCCTCGCAAATAGGCAGGAGTCCTGCCATCGCTGAACAAACACGTGGGTGGAAAGGCCATCCCCATCATAACTCGAGAATATACCCCAGATTCCAACCGCAACTCGAGAAAAACCATGAGACTTCCCCCTCGCCGCGAGATGAGGCCCGATTCCCCTGCACTGCGTGCAGAGCAATTCCGTGTTGCACATCACACATGAAAGGAGCCTTGATTTCCTTGATGGCACTCCAGAGAAACCCCAAGAACACTGTTTCAAGGCTAGAGGGATCCTGAGGTCACTGTAGCAACACGAAAGAGCTCCGTGGACCAAGAATCAACTCGAGATGAGAGATTAGTTCCTGGCTTCGACTCCAGAGGAATACCACCTTACCACAAGCACCTCAAGAGGAGGCTTCTCTCAGCTCTAGGTATGTGAGAGGGACCCTGATTTTGCGGCCTCAAGTGGAATGGACACTGCGATGCCCTGACGCGAAATAAGGCTGGATATCCCTGCAGTGACTTGAATGCAGGCTCGTCTTGCATCTCCCAAGACGAAAGGATGTCTGAATCCCCTGTGGAGACCACAGAGAAAGACCTAGTTCCCCACCTCATGGCGACCGGAGGCCTCACATCCTTTGAAAACTCCAGAGGTACGCGGAGATCAGTGCCTCCAAAGGAGACGATGCCTGACTCCTCGTGAAACTTGATAGGAGTCCCAGGATTCCTGTGGCACGTGGAAAGGGACCCTTGGTCTCCCGCCTCAGCTGGAAAGGTGTCCCAATTGCCCTGCCAAGCCTCGAGGAGAATCCCGAGTTGTCCCTCGCAACTAGGCAGGAGTCCTGCCATCGCTGAACAAACACGTGTGTGTAAGGGCCATCTCCGATGTAACTCGAGAATATACCCCAGGTTCCCGCCGCAACTCGAGAAAAACCATGAGACTTCCCCCTCGCCGCGAGATGAGGCCCGATTCCCCTGCACTGCGTGCAGAGCAATTCCGTGTTGCACATCACACATGAAAGGAGCCTTGATTTCCTTGATGGCACTCCAGAGAAACCCCAAGAACACTGTTTCAAGGCTAGAGGGATCCAGAGGTCACTGTAGCAACACGAAAGAGCTCCGTGGACCAAAAATCAACTCGAGATGAGAGGTTAGTCCCTGGCTTCGACTCCAGAGGAATACCACCTTACCACAAGCACCTCAAGAGGAGGCTTCTCTAAGCTCTAGGTATGTGAGAGGGACCCTGAGTTTGCGGCCTCAAGTGGAATGGACACCGCGATGCCCTGACTCGAAATAAGGCCGGATATCCCTGCAGTGACTTGAATGCAGGCTCGTCTTGCATCTCCCAAGATGAAAGGATGTCTGAATCCCCTGTGGAGACCACAGAGAAAGA
This sequence comes from Cervus elaphus, assembly GCF_910594005.1. Lineage (NCBI taxonomy): Eukaryota > Metazoa > Chordata > Mammalia > Artiodactyla > Cervidae > Cervus > Cervus elaphus. The sequence continues at coordinate 342,614 of NC_057823.1, read as the reverse complement.
CCTAGTTCCCCACCTCATGGCGACCGGAGGCCTCACATCCTTTGAAAACTCCAGAGGTACGCGGAGATCAGTGCCTCCAAAGGAGACGATGCCTGACTCCTCGTGAAACTTGATAGGAGTCCCAGGATTCCTGTGGCACGTGGAAAGGGACCCTTGGTCTCCCGCCTCAGCTGGAGAGGCGTCCCAATTGCCCTGCCAAGCCTCGAGGAGAATCCCGAGTTGTCCCTCGCAACTAGGCAGGAGTCCTGACGTCGCTGAACAAACACGTGGGTGGAAGGGCCATCCCCGTCGTAACTCGAGAATATACCCCAGGTTCCCATCGCAACTCGAGAAAAACCATGAGACTTCCCCCTCGCCGCGAGATGAGGCCCGATTCCCCTGCACTGCGTGCAGAGCAATTCCGTGTTGCCCATCACATATGAAAGGAGCCTTGATTTCCTTGATGGCACTCCAGAGAAACCCCAAGAACACTGTTTCAAGGCTAGAGGGATCCTGAGGTCACTGTAGCAACACGAAAGAGCTCCGTGGACCAAGAATCAACTCGAGATGAGAGGTTAGTCCCTAACTTCGACTCCAGAGGATTACCACCTTACCACAAGCACCTCAAGAGGAGGCTTCTCTCAGCTCTAGGTATGTGAGAGGGACCCTGATTTTGCGGCCTCAAGTGGAATGGACACTGCGATGCCCTGACGCGAAATAAGGCCGGATTTCCCTGCAGTGACTTGAATGCAGGCTCGTCTTGCATCTCCCAAGATGAAAGGATGTCTGAATCCCCTGTGGAGACACAGAGAAAGACCTAGTTCCCCACCTCATGGCGACCGGAGGCCTCACATCCTTTGAAAACTCCAGAGGTACGCGGAGATCAGTGCCTCTAAAGGAGACGATGCCTGACTCCTCGTGAAACTTGATAGGAGTCCCAGGATTCCTGTGGCACGTGGAAAGGGACCCTTGGTCTCCCGCCTCGGATGGAGAGGCGTTCCAATTTCCCTGCTAAGCCTCGAGGAGAATCCCGAGTTGTCCCTCGCAACCAGGCAGGAGTCCTGCCATCGCTGAACAAACACGTGTGTAGAAGGGCCATCCCCGTCGTAACTCGAGAATATACCCCAGGTTGCGCCGCAACTCGAGAAAAACCATGAGACTTCCCCCTCGCCGCGAGATGAGGTCCGATTCCCCTGCACTGCGTGCAGAGCAATTCCGTGTTGCACATCACACATGAAAGGAGCCTTGATTTCCTTGATGGCACTCCAGAGAAACCCCAAGAACACTGTTTCAAGGCTAGAGGGATCCTGAGGTCACTGTAGCAACACGAAAGAGATCTGTGGACCAAAAATTAACTCGAGATGAGAGGTTAGTCCCTGGCTTCGACTCCAGAGGAATACCGCCTTACGACAAGCACCTCAAGAGGAGGCTTCTCTCAGCTCTAGGTATGTGAGAGGGACCCTGAGTTTGCGGCCTCAAGTGGAATGGACACCGCGATGCCCTGACTCGAAATAAGGCCGGATATCCCTGCAGTGACTTGAATGCAGGCTCGTCTTGCATCTCCCAAGACGAAAGGATGTCTGAATCCCCTGTGGAGACCACAGAGAAAGACCTAGTTCCCCACCTCATTGCGACCGGAGGCCTCACATCCTTTGAAAACTCCAGAGGTACGCGGAGATCTGTGCCTCCAAAGGAGACGATGCCTGACTCCTCGTGAAACTTGATAGGAGTCCCAGGATTCCTGTGGCACGTGGAAAGGGACACTTGGTCTCCCGCCTCAGCTGGAGAGGCGTCCCAATTGCCCTGCCAAGCCTCGAGGAGAATCCCGAGTTGTCCCTCACAACTAGGCAGGAGTCCTGACGTCGCTGAACAAACACGTGGGTGGAAGGGCCATCCCCGTCGTAACTCGAGAATATACCCCAGGTTCCCGCCACAACTCGAGAAAAACCATGAGACTTCCCCCTCGCCGCGATATGAGGCCCGATTCCCCTGCACTCTGTGCAGAGCAATTCCGTGTTGCACATCACACATGAAAGGAGCCTTGATTTCCTTGATGGCACTCCAGAGAAACCCCAAGAACACTGTTTCAAGGCTAGAGGGATCCTGAGGTCACTGTAGCCACACGAAAGAGCTCCGTGGACCAAAAATCAACTCGAGATGAGAGGTTAGTCCCTGGCTTCGACTCCAGAGGAATACCACCTTATCACAAGCACCTCAAGAGGAGGCTTCTCTCATCTCTAGGTATGTGAGAGGGACCCTGATTTTGCGGCCTCAAATGGAATGGACACCGCGATGCCCTGACGCAAAATAAGGCCGGATATCCCTGCAGTGACTTGAATGCAGGCTCGTCTTTCATCTCCCAAGACGAAAGGATGTCTGAATCCCCTGTGGAGACCACAGAGAAAGACCTAGTTCCCCACCTCATCGCGACCGGAGGCCTCACATCCTTTGAAAACTCCAGAGATACGCGGAGATCAGTGCCTCCAAAGGAGACGATGCCTGACTCCTCGTGAAACTTGATAGGAGTCCCAGGATTCCTGTGGCACGTGGAAAGGGACCCTTGGTCTCCCGCCTCAGCTGGAGAGGCGTCCCAATTGCCCTGCCAAGCCTCGAGGAGAATCCCGAGTTGTCCCTCGCAACAAGGCAGGAGTCCTGACGTCGCTGAACAAACACGTGGGTGGAAGGGCCATCCCCGTCGTAACTCGAGGATATACCCCAGGTTCCCGCCGCAACTCGAGAAAAACCATGAGACTTCCCCCTCGCCGCGAGATGAGGCCCGATTCCCCTGCACTGCATGCAGAACAATTCCGTGTTGCACATCACACATGAAAGGAGCCTTGATTTCCTTGATGGCACTCCAGAGAAACCCCAAGAACACTGTTTCAAGGCTAGAGGGATCCAGAGGTCACTGTAGCAACACGAAAGAGCTCCGTGGACCAAAAATCAACTCGAGATGAGAGGTTAGTCCCTGGCTTCGACTCCAGAGGAATACCACCTTACCACAAGCACCTCAAGAGGAGGCTTCTCTAAGCTCTAGGTATGTGAGAGGGACCCTGAGTTTGCGGCCTCAAGTGGAATGGACACCGCGATGCCCTGACTCGAAATAAGGCCGGATATCCCTGCAGTGACTTGAATGCAGGCTCGTCTTGCATCTCCCAAGATGAAAGGATGTCTGAATCCCCTGTGGAGACCACAGAGAAAGACCTAGTTCCCCACCTCATGGCGACCGGAGGCCTCACATCCTTTGAAAACTCCAGAGGTACGCGGAGATCAGTGCCTCCAAAGGAGACGATGCCTAACTCCTCGTGAAACTTGATAGGAGTCCCAGGATTCCTGTGGCACTTGGAAAGGGACACTTGGTCTCCCGCCTCAGCTGGAGAGGCGTCCCAATTGCCCTGCCAAGCCTCGAGGAGAATCCCGAGTTGTCCCTCGCAACTAGGCAGGAGTCCTGACGTCGCTGAACAAACACGTGGGTGGAAGGGCCATCCCCGTCGTAACTCGAGAATATACCCCAGGTTCCCATCGCAACTCGAGAAAAACCATGAGACTTCCCCCTCGCCGCGAGATGAGGCCCGATTCCCCTGCACTGCGTGCAGAGCAATTCCGTGTTGCGCATCACATATGAAAGAAGCCTTGATTTCCTTGATGGCACTCCAGAGAAACCCCAAGAACACTGTTTCAAGGCTAGAGGGATCCTGAGGTCACTGTAGCAACACGAAAGAGCTCCGTGGACCAAGAATCAACTCGAGATGAGAGGTTAGTCCCTAACTTCGACTCCAGAGGATAACCACCTTACCACAAGCACCTCAAGAGGAGGCTTCTCTCAGCTCTAGGTATGTGAGAGGGACCCTGATTTTGCGGCCTCAAGTGGAATGGACACTGCGATGCCCTGACGCGAAATAAGGCCGGATTTCCCTGCAGTGACTTGAATGCAGGCTCGTCTTGCATCTCCCAAGATGAAAGGATGTCTGAATCCCCTGTGGAGACACAGAGAAAGACCTAGTTCCCCACCTCATGGCGACCGGAGGCCTCACATCCTTTGAAAACTCCAGAGGTACGCGGAGATCAGTGCCTCTAAAGGAGACGATGCCTGACTCCTCGTGAAACTTGATAGGAGTCCCAGGATTCCTGTGGCACGTGGAAAGGGACCCTTGGTCTCCCGCCTCGGATGGAGAGGCGTCCCAATTTCCCTGCCAAGCCTCGAGGAGAATCCCGAGTTGTCCCTCGCAACCAGGCAGGAGTCCTGCCATCGCTGAACAAACACGTGTGTAGAAGGGCCATCCCCGTCGTAACTCGAGAATATACCCCAGGTTGCGCCGCAACTCGAGAAAAACCATGAGACTTCCCCCTCGCCGCGAGATGAGGTCCGATTCCCCTGCACTGCGTGCAGAGCAATTCCGTGTTGCACATCACACATGAAAGGAGCCTTGATTTCCTTGATGGCACTCCAGAGAAACCCCAAGAACACTGTTTCAAGGCTAGAGGGATCCTGAGGTCACTGTAGCAACAGGAAAGAGATCTGTGGACCAAAAATTAACTCGAGATGAGAGGTTAGTCCCTGGCTTCGACTCCAGAGGAATACCACCTTACGACAAGCACCTCAAGAGGAGGCTTCTCTCAGCTCTAGGTATGTGAGAGGGACCCTGAGTTTGTGGCCTCAAGTGGAATGGACACCGCGATGCCCTGACTCGAAATAAGGCCGGATATCCCTGCAGTGACTTGAATGCAGGCTCGTCTTGCATCTCCCAAGACGAAAGGATGTCTGAATCCCCTGTGGAGACCACAGAGAAAGACCTAGTTCCCCACCTCATCGCGACCGGAGGCCTCACATCCTTTGAAAACTCCAGAGGTACGCGGAGATCTGTGCCTCCAAAGGAGACGATGCCTGACTCCTCGTGAAACTTGATAGGAGTCCCAGGATTCCTGTGGCACGTGGAAAGGGACACTTGGTCTCCCGCCTCAGCTGGAGAGGCGTCCCAATTGCCCTGCCAAGCCTCGAGGAGAATCCCGAGTTGTCCCTCACAACTAGGCAGGAGTCCTGACGTCGCTGAACAAACACGTGGGTGGAAGGGCCATCCCCGTCGTAACTCGAGAATATACCCCAGGTTCCCGCCGCAACTCGAGAAAAACCATGAGACTTCCCCCTCGCCGCGATATGAGGCCCGATTCCCCTGCACTCTGTGCAGAGCAATTCCGTGTTGCACATCACACATGAAAGGAGCCTTGATTTCCTTGATGGCACTCCAGAGAAACCCCAAGAACACTGTTTCAAGGCTAGAGGGATCCTGAGGTCACTGTAGCCACACGAAAGAGCTCCGTGGACCAAAAATCAACTCGAGATGAGAGGTTAGTCCCTGGCTTCGACTCCAGAGGAATACCACCTTATCACAAGCACCTCAAGAGGAGGCTTCTCTCATCTCTAGGTATGTGAGAGGGACCCTGATTTTGCGGCCTCAAATGGAATGGACACCGCGATGCCCTGACGCAAAATAAGGCCGGATATCCCTGCAGTGACTTGAATGCAGGCTCGTCTTTCATCTCCCAAGACGAAAGGATGTCTGAATCCCCTGTGGAGACCACAGAGAAAGACCTAGTTCCCCACCTCATCGCGACCGGAGGCCTCACATCCTTTGAAAACTCCAGAGATACGCGGAGATCAGTGCCTCCAAAGGAGACGATGCCTGACTCCTCGTGAAACTTGATAGGAGTCCCAGGATTCCTGTGGCACGTGGAAAGGGACCCTTGGTCTCCCGCCTCAGCTGGAGAGGCGTCCCAATTGCGCTGCCAAGCCTCGAGGAGAATCCCGAGTTGTCCCTCGCAACAAGGCAGGAGTCCTGACGTCGCTGAACAAACACGTGGGTGGAAGGGCCATCCCCGTCGTAACTCGAGGATATACCCCAGGTTCCCGCCGCAACTCGAGAAAAACCATGAGACTTCCCCCTCGCCGCGAGATGAGGCCCGATTCCCCTGCACTGCATGCAGAACAATTCCGTGTTGCACATCACACATGAAAGGAGCCTTGATTTCCTTGATGACACTCCAGAGAAACCCCAAGAACACTGTTTCAAGGCTAGCGGGATCCTGAGGTCACTGTAGCAAAAGGAATGAGCTCCGTGAACCAACAATCAACTCGAGATGAGAGGTTAGTCCCTGGCTTCGACTCCAGAGGAATACCACCTTACCACAAGCACCTCAAGAGGAGGCTTCTCTCAGCTCTAGGTATGTGAGAGGGACCCTGATTTTGCGGCCTCAAGTGGAATGGAGACCGCGATGCCCTGACTCAAAATAAGGCCGGATATCCCTGCAGTGACTTGAATGCAGGCTCGTCTTGCATCTCCCAAGACGAAAAGATGTCTGAATCTCCTGTGGAGACCATAGAGAAAGACCTAGTTCCCCACCTAATCGCGACCGGAGGCCTCACATCCTTTGAAAACTTCAGAGGTACTCTGAGATCAGTGCCTCCAAAGGAGACGATGCCTGACTCCTCATGAAACTTGATAGGAGTCCCAGGATTCCTGTGACATGTGGAAAGGGACCCTTGGTCTCCCGACTCAGTTGGAGAGGTGTCCCAATTGCCCTGCCAAGCCTCGAGGAGAATCCCGAGTTGTCCCTTGCAACTAGGCAGGAGTCCTGCCATCGCTGAACAAACACGTGTGTGTAAGGGCCATCCCCGATGTAACTCGAGAATATACCCCAGGTTCCCGCCGCAACTCGAGAAAAACCATGAGACTTCCCCCTCGCCGCGAGATGAGGCCCGATTCCCCTGCACTGCGTGCAGAGCAATTCCGTGTTGCACATCACACATGAAAGGAGCCTTGATTTCCTTGATGGCACTCCAGACAAACCCCAAGAACACTGTTTCAAGGCTAGAGGGATCCAGAGGTCACTGTAGCAACATGAAAGAGCTCCATGGACCAAAAATCAACTCGAGATGAGTGGTTAGTCCCTGGCTTCGACTCCAGAGGAATACCACCTTACCACAAGCACCTCAAGAGGAAGCTTCTCTCAGCTCTAGGTATGTGAGAGGGACCCTGAGTTTGCGGCCTCAAGTGGAATGGACACCGCGATGCCCTGACTCGAAATAAAGCCGGATATCCCTGCAGTGACTTGAATGCAGGCTCGTCTTGCATCTCCCAAGACGAAAGGATGTCTGAATCCCCTGTGGAGACCACAGAGAGAGACCTAGTTCCCCACCTCATCGCGACGGGAGGCCTCACATCCTTTGAAAACTCCAGAGGTACGCGGAGATCAGTGCCTCCAAAGGAGACGATGCCTGACTCCTCGTGAAACTTGATAGGAGTCCCAGGATTCCTGTGGCACATGGAAAGGGACCCTTGGTCTCCCGCCTCAGCTGGAGAGGCGTCCCAATTGCCCTGCCAAGCCTCGATGAGAATCCCGAGTTGTCCCTCGCAAATAGGCAGGAGTCCTGCCATCGCTGAACAAACACCTGGGTGGAAAGGCCATCCCCATCATAACTCGAGAATATACCCCAGATTCCAGCCGCAACTCGAGAAAAACCATGAGACTTCCCCCTCGCTGCGAGATGAGGCCCGATTCCCCTGCACTGTGTGCAGAGCAATTCCGTGTTGCACATCACACATGAAAGGAGCCTTGATTTCCTTGATGGCACTCCAGAGAAACCCCAAGAACACTGTTTCAAGGCTAGAGGGATCCTGAGGTCACTGTAGCAACACGAAAGAGCTCCGTGGACGATAAATCAACTCGAGATGAGAGGTTAGTCACTGGCTTCGACTCCAGAGGAATACCACCTTACCACAAGCACCTCAAGAGGAGGCTTCTCTCAGCTCTAGGTATGTGAGAGGGACCCTGAGTTTGCGGCCTCAAGTGGAATGGACACTGCGATGCCCTGACTCGAAATAAGGCCGGATATCCCTGCAGTGACTTGAATGCAGGCTCGTCTTGCATCTCCCAAGACGAAAGGATGTCTGAATCCCCTGTGGAGACCACAGAGAAAGACCTAGTTCCCCACCTCATGGCGACCGGAGGCCTCACATCCTTTGAAAACTCCAGAGGTACGCGGAGATCAGTGCCTCCAAAGGAGACGATGCCTGACTCCTCGTGAAACTTGATAGGAGTCCCAGGATTCCTGTGGCACGTGGAAAGGGACCCTTGGTCTCCTGCCTCGGATGGAGAGGCGTCCCAATTTCCCTGCCAAGCCTCGAGGAGAATCCCGAGTTGTCCCTCGCAACTAGGCAGGAGTCCTGCCGTCGCTGAACAAACACGTGGTTGGAAGGGCCATCCCCGTCGTAACTCGAGAATATACCCCAGGTTCCCGCAGCAACTCCAGAAAAACCATGAGACTTCCCCCTCGCCGCGATATGAGGCCCGATTCCCCTGCACTGCGTGCAGAGCAATTCCGTGTTGCACATCACACATGAAAGGAGCCTTGATTTCTTTGATGGCACTCCAGAGAAACCCCAAGAACACTGTTTCAAGGCTAGCGGGATCCTGAGGTCAATGCAGCAAGAGGAAAGAGCTCAGTGGACCAACAATCAACTCGAGAAGAGAGGTTAGTCCCTGGCTTCGACTCCAGAGGAATACCACCTTACCACAAGCACCTCAAGAGGAGGCTTCTCTCAGCTCTAGGTATGTGAGGGGGACCCTGATTTTGCGGCCTCAAGTGGAATGGACACCGCGATGCCCTGACTCAAAATAATGCCGGATATCCCTGCAGTGACTTGAATGCAGGCTCGTCTTGCATCTCCCAAGACGAAAAGATGTCTGAATCTCCTGTGGAGACCACAGAGAAAGACCTAGTTCCCCACCTCATCGCGACCGGAGGCCTCACATCCTTTGAAAACTTCAGAGGTACGCTGAGATCAGTGCCTCCAAAGGAGACGATGCCTGACTCCTCTTGAAACTTGATAGGAGTCCCAGGATTCCTGTGGCACGTGGAAAGGGACCCTTGGTCTCCCGCCTCAGCTGGAAAGGTGTCCCAATTGCCCTGCCAAGCCTCGAGGAGAATCCCGAGTTGTCCCTCGCAACTAGGCAGGAGTCCTGCCATCGCTGAACAAACACGTGTGTGTAAGGGCCATCTCCGATGTAACTCAAGAATATACCCCAGGTTCCCGCCGCAACTCGAGAAAAACCATGAGACTTCCCCCTCGCCGCGAGATGAGGCCCGATTCCCCTGCACTGCGTGCAGAGCAATTCCGTGTTGCACATCACACATGAAAGGAGCCTTGATTTCCTTGATGGCACTCCAGAGAAACCCCAAGAACACTGTTTCAAGGCTAGAGGGATCCAGAGGTCACTGTAGCAACACGAAAGAGCTCCGTGGACCAAAAATCAACTCGAGATGAGAGGTTAGTCCCTGGCTTCGACTCCAGAGGAATACCACCTTAGCACAAGCACCTCAAGAGGAGGCTTCTCTCATTTCTAGGTATGTGAGAGGGACCCTGATTTTGCGGCCTCAAATGGAATGGACACCGCGATGCCCTGACGCAAAATAAGGCCGGATATCCCTGCAGTGACTTGAATGCAGGCTCGTCTTGCATCTCCCAAGACGAAAGGATGTCTGAATCCCCTGTGGAGACCACAGAGAAAGACCTAGTTCCCCACCTCATCGCGACCGGAGGCCTCACATCCTTTGAAAACTCCAGAGGTACTCGGAGATCAGTGCCTCCAAAGGAGACGATGCCTGACTCCTCGTGAAACTTGATAGGAGTCCCAGGATTCCTGTGGCACCTGGAAAGGGACACTTGGTCTCCCGCCTCAGCTGGAGAGGGGTCGCAATTGCCCTGCCAAGCCTCGAGGAGAATCCCGAGTTGTCCCTCGCAACTAGGCAGGAGTCCTGACCTCGCTGAACAAACACGTGTGTGGAAGGGCCATCCCCGTCGTTACTCGAGAATATACCCCAGGTTCCCGCCGCAACTCGAGAAAAACAATGAGACTTCCCCCTCGCCGCGAGATGAGGCCCGATTCCCCTGCACTGCGTCCAGAGCAATTCCGTGTTGCACATCACACATGAAAGGAGCCTTGATTTCCTTGATGGCACTCCAGAGAAACCCCAAGAACACTGTTTCAAGGTTGAGGGATCCTGAGGTCACTGTAGCAACACGAAAGAGCTCCGTGGACCAAAAATCAACTCGAGATGAGAGGTTAGTCCCTGGCTTCGACTCCAGAGGAATACCACCTTACCACAAGCACCTCAAGAGGAGGTTTCTCTCAGCTCTAGGTATGGAAAAGGCACCCTGAGTTTGCGGCCTCAAGTGGAATGGAGACCGCGATGCCCTGACTCGAAATAAGGCCGGATATCCCTGCAGTGACTTGAATGCAGGCTCGTCTTGCATCTCCCAAGACGAAAGGATGTCTGAATCCCCTGTGGAGACCACAGAGAAAGACCTAGTTCCCCATCTCATCGCGACCGGAGGCCTCACATCCTTTGAAAACTCCAGAGGTATGCGGAGATCAGTGCCTCCAAAGGAGACGATGCCTGACTCCTCGTGAAACTTGATAGGAGTCCCAGGATTCCTGTGGCACGTGGACAGGGACCCTTGGTCTCCCACTTCAGCTGGAGAGGCGTCCCAATTGCCCTGCCAAGCCTCGAGGAGAATCCCGAGTTGTCCCTCGCAACTAGGCAGGAGTCCTGACGTGGCTGAGCAAACACGTGGGTGGAAGGGCCATCCCCGTCGTAACTCGCGAATATACCCCAGGTTCCCGCCGCAACTCGAGAAAAACCATGAGACTTCCCCCTCGCCGCGAGATGAGGCCCGGTTCCCCTGCACTGCGTGCAGAGCAATTCCGTGTTGCACATCACACATGAAAGGAGCCTTGATTTCCTTGATGGCACTCCAGAGAAACCCCAAGAACACTGTTTCAAGGCTAGAGGGATCCTGAGGTCACTGTAGCAACACGAAAGAGCTCAGTGGACCAAAAATCAACTCGAGATGAGAGGTTAGTCCCTGGCTTCGACTCCAGAGGAATACCACCTACCCACAAGCACCTCAAGAGGAGGCTTCTCTCAGCTCTAGCAATGTGAGAGGGACCCTGAGTTGCGGCCTCAAGTGGAATGGAGACCGCGATGCCCTGACTCAAAATAAGGCCGGATATCCCTGCAGTGACTTGAATGCAGGCTCGTCTTGCATCTCCCAAGATGAAAGGATGTCTGAATCCCCTGTGGAGACCACAGAGAATGACCTAGTTCCCCACCTCATCGCGACCGGAGGCCTCACATCCTTTGAAAACTCCAGAGGTACGCAGAGATCAGTGCCTCCAAAGGAGACGATGCCTGACTCCTCGTGAAACTTGATAGGAGTCCCAGGATTCCTGTGGCACGTGGAAAGGGACACTTGGTCTCCCGCCTCAGCTGGAGAGGCGGCCCAATTGCCCTGCCAAGCCTCGAGGAGAATCCCGAGTTGTCCCTCGCAACTAGGCAGGAGTCCTGACGTCGCTGAACAAACACGTGGGTGGAAGGGCCACCCCCGTCGTAACTCGAGAATATACCCCAGGTTCCCGCCGCAACTCGAGAAAAAACATGAGACTTCCCCCTCGCCGCGAGATGAGGCCCGATTCCCCTGCACTGCGTGCAGAGCAATTCCGTGTTGCACATCACACATGAAAGGAGCCTTGATTTCCTTGATGGCACTCCAGAGAAACCCCAAGAACACTGTTTCAAGGCTGCAGGCATCCTGAGGTCACTGTAGCAACACGAAAGAGCTCCGTGGACCATGAATCAACTCGAGATGAGAGGTTAGTCCCTGGCTTCGACTCCAGAGGAATACCACCTTACCACAAGCACCTCAAGAGGAGGCTTCTCTCAGCTCTAGGTATGTGAGAGGGACCCTGAGTTTGCGGCCTCAAGTGGAATGGACACCGCGATGCCCTGACTCGAAATAAGGCTGGATATCCCTGCAGTGACTTGAATGCAGGCTCGTCTTGCATCTCCCAAGATGAAAGGATGTCTGAATCCCCTGTGGAGACACAGAGAAAGACCTAGTTCCCCACCTCATGGCGACCGGAGGCCTCACATCCTTTGAAAACTCCAGAGGTACGCGGAGATCAGTGCCTCTAAAGGAGACGATGCCTGACTCCTCGTGAAACTTGATAGGAGTCCCAGGATTCCTGTGGCACGTGGAAAGGGACCCTTGGTCTCCCGCCTCGGATGGAGAGGCGTCCCAATTTCCCTGCCAAGCCTCGAGGAGAATCCCGAGTTGTCCCTCGCAACCAGGCAGGAGTCCTGCCATCGCTGAACAAACACGTGTGTAGAAGGGCCATCCCCGTCGTAACTCGAGAATATACCCCAGGTTGCGCCGCAACTCGAGAAAAACCATGAGACTTCCCCCTCGCCGCGAGATGAGGTCCGATTCCCCTGCACTGCGTGCAGAGCAATTCCGTGTTGCACATCACACATGAAAGGAGCCTTGATTTCCTTGATGGCACTCCAGAGAAACCCCAAGAACACTGTTTCAAGGCTAGAGGGATCCTGAGGTCACTGTAGCAACAGGAAAGAGATCTGTGGACCAAAAATTAACTCGAGATGAGAGGTTAGTCCCTGGCTTCGACTCCAGAGGAATACCACCTTACGACAAGCACCTCAAGAGGAGGCTTCTCTCAGCTCTAGGTATGTGAGAGGGACCCTGAGTTTGTGGCCTCAAGTGGAATGGACACCGCGATGCCCTGACTCGAAATAAGGCCGGATATCCCTGCAGTGACTTGAATGCAGGCTCGTCTTGCATCTCCCAAGACGAAAGGATGTCTGAATCCCCTGTGGAGACCACAGAGAAAGACCTAGTTCCCCACCTCATCGCGACCGGAGGCCTCACATCCTTTGAAAACTCCAGAGGTACGCGGAGATCTGTGCCTCCAAAGGAGACGATGCCTGACTCCTCGTGAAACTTGATAGGAGTCCCAGGATTCCTGTGGCACGTGGAAAGGGACACTTGGTCTCCCGCCTCAGCTGGAGAGGCGTCCCAATTGCCCTGCCAAGCCTCGAGGAGAATCCCGAGTTGTCCCTCACAACTAGGCAGGAGTCCTGACGTCGCTGAACAAACACGTGGGTGGAAGGGCCATCCCCGTCGTAACTCGAGAATATACCCCAGGTTCCCGCCGCAACTCGAGAAAAACCATGAGACTTCCCCCTCGCCGCGATATGAGGCCCGATTCCCCTGCACTCTGTGCAGAGCAATTCCGTGTTGCACATCACACATGAAAGGAGCCTTGATTTCCTTGATGGCACTCCAGAGAAACCCCAAGAACACTGTTTCAAGGCTAGAGGGATCCTGAGGTCACTGTAGCCACACGAAAGAGCTCCGTGGACCAAAAATCAACTCGAGATGAGAGGTTAGTCCCTGGCTTCGACTCCAGAGGAATACCACCTTATCACAAGCACCTCAAGAGGAGGCTTCTCTCATCTCTAGGTATGTGAGAGGGACCCTGATTTTGCGGCCTCAAATGGAATGGACACCGCGATGCCCTGACGCAAAATAAGGCCGGATATCCCTGCAGTGACTTGAATGCAGGCTCGTCTTTCATCTCCCAAGACGAAAGGATGTCTGAATCCCCTGTGGAGACCACAGAGAAAGACCTAGTTCCCCACCTCATCGCGACCGGAGGCCTCACATCCTTTGAAAACTCCAGAGATACGCGGAGATCAGTGCCTCCAAAGGAGACGATGCCTGACTCCTCGTGAAACTTGATAGGAGTCCCAGGATTCCTGTGGCACGTGGAAAGGGACCCTTGGTCTCCCGCCTCAGCTGGAGAGGCGTCCCAATTGCGCTGCCAAGCCTCGAGGAGAATCCCGAGTTGTCCCTCGCAACAAGGCAGGAGTCCTGACGTCGCTGAACAAACACGTGGGTGGAAGGGCCATCCCCGTCGTAACTCGAGGATATACCCCAGGTTCCCGCCGCAACTCGAGAAAAACCATGAGACTTCCCCCTCGCCGCGAGATGAGGCCCGATTCCCCTGCACTGCATGCAGAACAATTCCGTGTTGCACATCACACATGAAAGGAGCCTTGATTTCCTTGATGACACTCCAGAGAAACCCCAAGAACACTGTTTCAAGGCTAGCGGGATCCTGAGGTCACTGTAGCAAAAGGAATGAGCTCCGTGAACCAACAATCAACTCGAGATGAGAGGTTAGTCCCTGGCTTCGACTCCAGAGGAATACCACCTTACCACAAGCACCTCAAGAGGAGGCTTCTCTCAGCTCTAGGTATGTGAGAGGGACCCTGATTTTGCGGCCTCAAGTGGAATGGAGACCGCGATGCCCTGACTCAAAATAAGGCCGGATATCCCTGCAGTGACTTGAATGCAGGCTCGTCTTGCATCTCCCAAGACGAAAAGATGTCTGAATCTCCTGTGGAGACCACAGAGAAAGACCTAGTTCCCCACCTAATCGCGACCGGAGGCCTCACATCCTTTGAAAACTTCAGAGGTACTCTGAGATCAGTGCCTCCAAAGGAGACGATGCCTGACTCCTCATGAAACTTGATAGGAGTCCCAGGATTCCTGTGACATGTGGAAAGGGACCCTTGGTCTCCCGACTCAGTTGGAGAGGTGTCCCAATTGCCCTGCCAAGCCTCGAGGAGAATCCCGAGTTGTCCCTTGCAACTAGGCAGGAGTCCTGCCATCGCTGAACAAACACGTGTGTGTAAGGGCCATCCCCGATGTAACTCGAGAATATACCCCAGGTTCCCGCCGCAACTCGAGAAAAACCATGAGACTTCCCCCTCGCCGCGAGATGAGGCCCGATTCCCCTGCACTGCGTGCAGAGCAATTCCGTGTTGCACATCACACATGAAAGGAGCCTTGATTTCCTTGATGGCACTCCAGACAAACCCCAAGAACACTGTTTCAAGGCTAGAGGGATCCAGAGGTCACTGTAGCAACATGAAAGAGCTCCATGGACCAAAAATCAACTCGAGATGAGTGGTTAGTCCCTGGCTTCGACTCCAGAGGAATACCACCTTACCACAAGCACCTCAAGAGGAAGCTTCTCTCAGCTCTAGGTATGTGAGAGGGACCCTGAGTTTGCGGCCTCAAGTGGAATGGACACCGCGATGCCCTGACTCGAAATAAAGCCGGATATCCCTGCAGTGACTTGAATGCAGGCTCGTCTTGCATCTCCCAAGACGAAAGGATGTCTGAATCCCCTGTGGAGACCACAGAGAGAGACCTAGTTCCCCACCTCATCGCGACGGGAGGCCTCACATCCTTTGAAAACTCCAGAGGTACGCGGAGATCAGTGCCTCCAAAGGAGACGATGCCTGACTCCTCGTGAAAGTTGATAGGAGTCCCAGGATTCCTGTGGCACATGGAAAGGGACCCTTGGTCTCCCGCCTCAGCTGGAGAGGCGTCCCAATTGCCCTGCCAAGCCTCGATGAGAATCCCGAGTTGTCCCTCGCAAATAGGCAGGAGTCCTGCCATCGCTGAACAAACACCTGGGTGGAAAGGCCATCCCCATCATAACTCGAGAATATACCCCAGATTCCAGCCGCAACTCGAGAAAAACCATGAGACTTCCCCCTCGCTGCGAGATGAGGCCCGATTCCCCTGCACTGTGTGCAGAGCAATTCCGTGTTGCACATCACACATGAAAGGAGCCTTGATTTCCTTGATGGCACTCCAGAGAAACCCCAAGAACACTGTTTCAAGGCTAGAGGGATCCTGAGGTCACTGTAGCAACACGAAAGAGCTCCGTGGACGATAAATCAACTCGAGATGAGAGGTTAGTCACTGGCTTCGACTCCAGAGGAATACCACCTTACCACAAGCACCTCAAGAGGAGGCTTCTCTCAGCTCTAGGTATGTGAGAGGGACCCTGAGTTTGCGGCCTCAAGTGGAATGGACACTGCGATGCCCTGACTCGAAATAAGGCCGGATATCCCTGCAGTGACTTGAATGCAGGCTCGTCTTGCATCTCCCAAGATGAAAGGATGTCTGAATCCCCTGTGGAGACCACAGAGAAAGACCTAGTTCCCCACCTCATGGCGACCGGAGGCCTCACATCCTTTGAAAACTCCAGAGGTACGCGGAGATCAGTGCCTCCAAAGGAGACGATGCCTGACTCCTCGTGAAACTTGATAGGAGTCCCAGGATTCCTGTGGCACGTGGAAAGGGACCCTTGGTCTCCTGCCTCGGATGGAGAGGCGTCCCAATTTCCCTGCCAAGCCTCGAGGAGAATCCCGAGTTGTCCCTCGCAACTAGGCAGGAGTCCTGCCGTCGCTGAACAAACACGTGGTTGGAAGGGCCATCCCCGTCGTAACTCGAGAATATACCCCAGGTTCCCGCAGCAACTCCAGAAAAACCATGAGACTTCCCCCTCGCCGCGATATGAGGCCCGATTCCCCTGCACTGCGTGCAGAGCAATTCCGTGTTGCACATCACACATGAAAGGAGCCTTGATTTCTTTGATGGCACTCCAGAGAAACCCCAAGAACACTGTTTCAAGGCTAGCGGGATCCTGAGGTCAATGCAGCAAGAGGAAAGAGCTCAGTGGACCAACAATCAACTCGAGAAGAGAGGTTAGTCCCTGGCTTCGACTCCAGAGGAATACCACCTTACCACAAGCACCTCAAGAGGAGGCTTCTCTCAGCTCTAGGTATGTGAGGGGGACCCTGATTTTGCGGCCTCAAGTGGAATGGACACCGCGATGCCCTGACTCAAAATAATGCCGGATATCCCTGCAGTGACTTGAATGCAGGCTCGTCTTGCATCTCCCAAGACGAAAAGATGTCTGAATCTCCTGTGGAGACCACAGAGAAAGACCTAGTTCCCCACCTCATCGCGACCGGAGGCCTCACATCCTTTGAAAACTTCAGAGGTACGCTGAGATCAGTGCCTCCAAAGGAGACGATGCCTGACTCCTCTTGAAACTTGATAGGAGTCCCAGGATTCCTGTGGCACGTGGAAAGGGACCCTTGGTCTCCCGCCTCAGCTGGAAAGGTGTCCCAATTGCCCTGCCAAGCCTCGAGGAGAATCCCGAGTTGTCCCTCGCAACTAGGCAGGAGTCCTGCCATCGCTGAACAAACACGTGTGTGTAAGGGCCATCTCCGATGTAACTCAAGAATATACCCCAGGTTCCCGCCGCAACTCGAGAAAAACCATGAGACTTCCCCCTCGCCGCGAGATGAGGCCCGATTCCCCTGCACTGCGTGCAGAGCAATTCCGTGTTGCACATCACACATGAAAGGAGCCTTGATTTCCTTGATGGCACTCCAGAGAAACCCCAAGAACACTGTTTCAAGGCTAGAGGGATCCAGAGGTCACTGTAGCAACACGAAAGAGCTCCGTGGACCAAAAATCAACTCGAGATGAGAGGTTAGTCCCTGGCTTCGACTCCAGAGGAATACCACCTTAGCACAAGCACCTCAAGAGGAGGCTTCTCTCATTTCTAGGTATGTGAGAGGGACCCTGATTTTGCGGCCTCAAATGGAATGGACACCGCGATGCCCTGACGCAAAATAAGGCCGGATATCCCTGCAGTGACTTGAATGCAGGCTCGTCTTGCATCTCCCAAGACGAAAGGATGTCTGAATCCCCTGTGGAGACCACAGAGAAAGACCTAGTTCCCCACCTCATCGCGACCGGAGGCCTCACATCCTTTGAAAACTCCAGAGGTACTCGGAGATCAGTGCCTCCAAAGGAGACGATGCCTGACTCCTCGTGAAACTTGATAGGAGTCCCAGGATTCCTGTGGCACCTGGAAAGGGACACTTGGTCTCCCGCCTCAGCTGGAGAGGGGTCGCAATTGCCCTGCCAAGCCTCGAGGAGAATCCCGAGTTGTCCCTCGCAACTAGGCAGGAGTCCTGACCTCGCTGAACAAACACGTGTGTGGAAGGGCCATCCCCGTCGTTACTCGAGAATATACCCCAGGTTCCCGCCGCAACTCGAGAAAAACAATGAGACTTCCCCCTCGCCGCGAGATGAGGCCCGATTCCCCTGCACTGCGTCCAGAGCAATTCCGTGTTGCACATCACACATGAAAGGAGCCTTGATTTCCTTGATGGCACTCCAGAGAAACCCCAAGAACACTGTTTCAAGGTTGAGGGATCCTGAGGTCACTGTAGCAACACGAAAGAGCTCCGTGGACCAAAAATCAACTCGAGATGAGAGGTTAGTCCCTGGCTTCGACTCCAGAGGAATACCACCTTACCACAAGCACCTCAAGAGGAGGTTTCTCTCAGCTCTAGGTATGGAAAAGGCACCCTGAGTTTGCGGCCTCAAGTGGAATGGAGACCGCGATGCCCTGACTCGAAATAAGGCCGGATATCCCTGCAGTGACTTGAATGCAGGCTCGTCTTGCATCTCCCAAGACGAAAGGATGTCTGAATCCCCTGTGGAGACCACAGAGAAAGACCTAGTTCCCCATCTCATCGCGACCGGAGGCCTCACATCCTTTGAAAACTCCAGAGGTATGCGGAGATCAGTGCCTCCAAAGGAGACGATGCCTGACTCCTCGTGAAACTTGATAGGAGTCCCAGGATTCCTGTGGCACGTGGACAGGGACCCTTGGTCTCCCACTTCAGCTGGAGAGGCGTCCCAATTGCCCTGCCAAGCCTCGAGGAGAATCCCGAGTTGTCCCTCGCAACTAGGCAGGAGTCCTGACGTGGCTGAGCAAACACGTGGGTGGAAGGGCCATCCCCGTCGTAACTCGCGAATATACCCCAGGTTCCCGCCGCAACTCGAGAAAAACCATGAGACTTCCCCCTCGCCGCGAGATGAGGCCCGGTTCCCCTGCACTGCGTGCAGAGCAATTCCGTGTTGCACATCACACATGAAAGGAGCCTTGATTTCCTTGATGGCACTCCAGAGAAACCCCAAGAACACTGTTTCAAGGCTAGAGGGATCCTGAGGTCACTGTAGCAACACGAAAGAGCTCCGTGGACCAAAAATCAACTCGAGATGAGAGGTTAGTCCCTGGCTTCGACTCCAGAGGAATACCACCTACCCACAAGCACCTCAAGAGGAGGCTTCTCTCAGCTCTAGCAATGTGAGAGGGACCCTGAGTTGCGGCCTCAAGTGGAATGGAGACCGCGATGCCCTGACTCAAAATAAGGCCGGATATCCCTGCAGTGACTTGAATGCAGGCTCGTCTTGCATCTCCGAAGATGAAAGGATGTCTGAATCCCCTGTGGAGACCACAGAGAATGACCTAGTTCCCCACCTCATCACGACCGGAGGCCTCACATCCTTTGAAAACTCCAGAGGTACGCAGAGATCAGTGCCTCCAAAGGAGACGATGCCTGACTCCTCGTGAAACTTGATAGGAGTCCCAGGATTCCTGTGGCACGTGGAAAGGGACACTTGGTCTCCCGCCTCAGCTGGAGAGGCGGCCCAATTGCCCTGCCAAGCCTCGAGGAGAATCCCGAGTTGTCCCTCGCAACTAGGCAGGAGTCCTGACGTCGCTGAACAAACACGTGGGTGGAAGGGCCACCCCCGTCGTAACTCGAGAATATACCCCAGGTTCCCGCCGCAACTCGAGAAAAAACATGAGACTTCCCCCTCGCCGCGAGATGAGGCCCGATTCCCCTGCACTGCGTGCAGAGCAATTCCGTGTTGCACATCACACATGAAAGGAGCCTTGATTTCCTTGATGGCACTCCAGAGAAACCCCAAGAACACTGTTTCAAGGCTGCAGGCATCCTGAGGTCACTGTAGCAACACGAAAGAGCTCCGTGGACCATGAATCAACTCGAGATGAGAGGTTAGTCCCTGGCTTCGACTCCAGAGGAATACCACCTTACCACAAGCACCTCAAGAGGAGGCTTCTCTCAGCTCTAGGTATGTGAGAGGGACCCTGAGTTTGCGGCCTCAAGTGGAATGGACACCGCGATGCCCTGACTCGAAATAAGGCTGGATATCCCTGCAGTGACTTGAATGCAGGCTCGTCTTGCATCTCCCAAGACGAAAGGATGTCTGAATCCCCTGTGGAGACCACAGAGAATGACCTAGTTCCCCACCTCATCGCGACCGGAGGCCTCACATCCTTTGAAAACTCCAGAGGTACGCGGAGATCAGTGCCTCCAAAGGAGACGATGCCTGACTCCTCGTGAAACTTGATAGGAGTCCCAGGATTCCTGTGGCACGTGGAAAGGGACCCTTGGTCTCCCGCCTCAGCTGGAGAGGCTTCCCTATTGCCCTGCCAAGCCTCGAGGAGAATCCCGAGTTGTCCCTCGCAACTAGGCAGGAGTCCTGACGTCGCTGAACAAACACGTGGGTGGAAGGGCCATCCCCGTCGTAACTCGAGAATATACCCCAGGTTCCCGCCGCAACTCGAGAAAAACCATGAGACTTCCCCCTCACCGCGAGATGAGGCCCGATTCCCGTGCACTGCGTGCAGAGCAATGCTGTGTTGCACATCACACAGGAAAGGAGCCTTGATTTCCTTGATGGCAATCCAGAGAAACCCCAAGAACACTGTTTCAAGGCTAGAGGTATCCTGAGGTCACTGTAGCAACACGAAAGAGCTCCGTGGACCAAAAATCAACTCGAGATGAGAGGTTAGTCCCTGGCTTCGACTCCAGCGGAATACCACCTTACCACAAGCACCTCAAGAGGAGGCTTCTCTCAGCTCTAGGTATGTGAGAGGGACCCTGAGTTTGCGGCCACAAGTGGAATGGACACCGCAATGCCCTGACTCGAAATGAGGCCGGATATCCATGCAGTGATTGAATGCAGGCTCGTCTTGCATCTCCCAAGATGAAAGGATGTCTGAATCCCCTGTGGAGACCACAGAGAAAGACCTAGTTCCCCACCTCATCGCGACCGGAGGCCTCACATCCTTTGAAAACTCCACAGGTTCGCGGAGATCAGTGCCTTCAAAGGAGACGATGCCTGACTCCTCGTGAAACTTGATAGGAGTCCCAGGATTCCTGTGGCACGTGGAAAGGGACACTTGGTCTGCCGCCTCAGCTGGGGAGGCGTCCCAATTGCCCTGCCAAGCATCGAGGAGAATCCCGAGTTGTCCCTCGCAATAAGGAAAGAGTCCTGACGTCGCTGAACAAACACGTGTGTGGAAGGGCCATCCCCGTCGTAACTCGAGAATATACCCGAGGTTCCCGCCGGAACTCGAGAAAAACCATGAGACTTCCCCCTCGCCGCGAGATGAGGCCCGATTCCCCTGCCCTGCGTGCAGAGCAATGCCGTGTTGCACATCACACAGGAAAGGAGCCTTGATTTCCTTGATGGCACTCCAGAGAAACCCCAAGAACACCTTTTCCAGGATAGAGGGATCCTGAGGTCACTGTAGCAACACGAAAGAGCTCCGGGGACCAAAAATCAACTCAAGATGAGAGGTTAGGCCCTGGCTTCGACTCCAGAGGAATACCACCTTACCACAAGCACCTCAAGAGGAGGCTTCTCTCAGCTCTAGGTATGTGAGAGGGACCCTGAGTTTGCGGCCTCAAGTGGAATGGACACCGCGATGCCCTGACTCGAAATGAGGCCGGATATCCCTGCAGTGACTTGAATGCAGGCTCGTCTTGCATCTCCCAAGACGAAAGGATGTCTGAATCCCCTGTGGAGACCACAGAGAAAGACTTAGTTCCCCACCTCATCTCGAACGGAGGCCTCACATCCTTGGAAAACTCCAGTGGGACGCGGAGATCAGTGCCTCCAAAGGAGACGATGCCTGACTCCTCGTGAAACTTGATAGGAGTCCCAGGATTCCTTTGGCAAGTGGAAAGGGACCCTTGGTATCCCGCCTCAGCTGGAGAGGCGTCCCAATTACCCTGCCAAGCCTCGAGGAGAATCCTGAGTTGTCCCTCGCAACTAGGCAGGAGTCCTGACGTCGCTGAACAAACACGTGTGTGGAAGGTCCATCCCCGTCGTAACTCGAGAATATACCCCAGGTTCCCGCCGCAACTCGAGAAAAAGCATGAGACTTCCCCCTCGCCGCGAGATGAGGCCCGATTCCCCTGCACTGCATGCAGAGCAATGCCGTGTTGCACATCACACAGGAAAGGAGCCTTGATTTCCTTGATGGCACTCCAGAGAAAGCGCAAGGACACTGTTTCAAGGCTAGAGGGATCCTGAGGTCACTGTAGGAACACGAAAGAGCTCCGTGGACCAAAAATCAACTCGAGATGAGAGGTTAGTCCCTGGCTTCGACACCAGAGGTATACCAGCTTACCACAAGCACCTCAACAGGAGGCTTCTCTCGGCTCTAGGTATGTGAGAGGGACCCTGAGTTTTTGGCCTCAAGCGGAATGGACACCGCGATGCCCTGACTCGAAATAAGGCTGGATATCCCTGCAGTGACTTGAATGCAGGCTCGTCTTGCATCTCCCAAGACGAAAGGATGTCTGAATCCCCTGTGGAGACCACAGAGAAAGACCTAGTTCCACACTTCATCGCGACCGGAGGCCTCACATCCTTTGAAAACTCCAGAGGGACGCGGAGATCAGTGCCTCCAAAGGAGACGATGCCTGACTCCTCGTGAAACTTGATAGGAGTCCCAGGATTCCTGTGGCACGTGGAAAGGGACCCTTGGTCTCCCGCCTCAGCTGGAGAGGCGTCCCAATTGCCCTGCCAAGCCTCGAGGAGAATCCCGAGTTGTCCCTCGCAACGAGGCAGGAGTCCTGACGTCGCTGAACAAACACGTGTGTGGAAGGGCCATCCCCGTTGTAACTCGAGAATATACACCAGGTTCCCGCCGCAGCTCAAGATAAACCAAGAGACTTCCCTCTCGCCGCGAGATGAGGCCCGATGTCCCTGCACTGCGTGCAGAGAAATGAAGTGTTGCACATCACACAGGAAAGGAGCCTTGATTTCCTTGATGGCACTCCTCAGAAACCCCAAGAACACTATTTCAAGGCTAGAGGGATCCTGAGGTCACTGTAGCAACACGAAAAAGCTCCAGGGACCAAAAATCAACTCGAGATGAGGGGTTAGTCCCTGGCTTCGACTCCAGAGGAATACCACCTTACCACAAGCACCTCAAGATGAGGCTTCTCTCAGCTCTAGGTATGTGAGAGGGACCCTGAGTTTGAGGCCTCAAGTGGAATGGACACCGCGATGCCCTGACTCGAAATAAGGCCGGATATCCCTGCAGTGACTTGAATGCAGGCTCGCTGGCATCTCCCAAGACGAAAGGATGTCTGAATCCCCTCTGCAGACCACAAAGAAAGACCTAGTTCCCCACCTCATCACGTCCGGAGGCCTCACATCCTTTGAAAACTCCAGAGGGACGCGGAGATCAGTGTCTCCAAAGGAGACGATGCCTGACTCCTCGTGAATCTTGATAGGAGTACCAGGATTCCTGTGGCACATGGAAAGGGACTCTGGGTCTCCCGCCTCAGCTGGAGAGGCGTCCCAATTGCCCTGCCAAGCCTCGAGGAGAATCCCGAGTTGTCCCTCGCAACAAGGCAAGAGTCCTGACGTTGCTGAACAAACACGTGTGTGGAAGGGCCATCCACGTCGTAACTCGAGAATATACCCCAGGTTCCCGCCGCAACTCGAGAAAAACCATGAGACTTCCCCCTCGCCGCGAGATGAGGCCCGGTTCCCCTGCACTGCGTGCAGAGCAATGCCGTGTTGCACATCACACAGGAAAGGAGCCTTGATTTCCTTGATGGCACTCCAGAGAAACCCCAAGAACACTGTTTCAAGGCTAGAGGGATCCTGAGGTCACTGTAGCAACACGAAAGAGTTCCGGGGACCAAAAATCAACTAGAGATGAGAGGTTAGGCCCTGGCTTCGACTCCAGAGGAATACCACGTTACCACAAGAACCTAAAGAGGAGGCTTCTCTCAGCTCTAGGTATTTGAGAGGGACCCTGAGTTTGCGGCCTCAAGTGGAATGGACACCGCAATGCCCTGACTCAAAATAAGGTCGGATATCCCTGCAGTGACTTGAATGCAGGCTCGTCTTGAATCTCCCAAGACGAAAGGATGTCTGAATCCCCTGTGGAGACCACAGAGAAAGACCTAGTTCCCCACCTCATCTCAAACGGAGGCCTCACATCCTTGGAAAACTCCAGTGGGACGGGGAGATCAGTGCCTCCAAAGGAGACGATGCCTGACTCCTCGTGAAACTTGATAGGAGTCCCAGGATTCCTGTGGCACGTGGAAAGGGACCCTTGGTCTCCCGCCTCAGCTGGAGAGGCTTCCCTATTGCCCTGCCAAGCCTCGAGGAGAATCCCGAGTTGTCCCTCGCAACTAGGCAGGAGTCCTGACGTCGCTGAACAAACACGTGGGTGGAAGGGCCATCCCCGTCGTAACTCGAGAATATACCCCAGGTTCCCGCCGCAACTCGAGAAAAACCATGAGACTTCCCCCTCGCTGCGAGATGAGGCCCGATTCCCCTGCACTGCGTGCAGAGCAATGCTGTGTTGCACATCACACAGGAAAGGAGCCTTGATTTCCTTGATGGCAATCCAGAGAAACCCCAAGAACACTGTTTCAAGGCTAGAGGTATCCTGAGGTCACTGTAGCAACACGAAAGAGCTCCGTGGACCAAAAATCAACTCTAGATGAGAGGTTAGTCCCTGGCTTCGACTCTAGCGGAATACCACCTTACCACAAGCACCTCAAGAGGAGGCTTCTCTCAGCTCTAGGTATGTGAGAGGGACCCTGAGTTTGCGGCCACAAGTGGAATGGACACCGCAATGCCCTGACTCGAAATGAGGCTGGATATCCATGCAGTGATTGAATGCAGGCTCGTCTTGCATCTCCCAAGATGAAAGGATGTCTGAATCCCCTGTGGAGACCACAGAGAAAGACCTAGTTCCCCACCTCATCGCGACCGGAGGCCTCACATCCTTTGAAAACTCCACAGGTTCGCGGAGATCAGTGCCTCCAAAGGAGACGATGCCTGACTCCTCGTGAAACTTGATAGGAGTCCCAGGATTCCTGTGGCACGTGGAAAGGGACACTTGGTCTGCCGCCTCAGCTGGGGAGGCGTCCCAATTGCCCTGCCAAGCATCGAGGATAATCCCGAGTTGTCCCTCGCAATAAGGCAAGAGTCCTGACGTCGCTGAACAAACACGTGTGTGGAAGGGCCATCCCCGTCGTAACTCGAGAATATACCCGAGGTTCCCGCCGGAACTCGAGAAAAACCATGAGACTTCCCCCTCGCCGCGAGATGAGGCCCGATTCCCCTGCCCTGCGTGCAGAGCAATGCCGTGTTGCACATCACACAGGAAAGGAGCCTTGATTTCCTTGATGGCACTCCAGAGAAACCCCAAGAACACCTTTTCCAGGATAGAGGGATCCTGAGGTCACTGTAGCAACACGAAAGAGCTCCGGGGACCAAAAATCAACTCAAGATGAGAGGTTAGGCCCTGGCTTCGACTCCAGAGGAATACCACCTTACCACAAGCACCTCAAGAGGAGGCTTCTCTCAGCTCTAGGTATGTGAGAGGGACCCTGAGTTTGCGGCCTCAAGTGGAATGGACACCGCGATGCCCTGACTCGAAATGAGGCCGGATATCCCTGCAGTGACTTGAATGCAGGCTCGTCTTGCATCTCCCAAGACGAAAGGATGTCTGAATCCTCTGTGGAGACCACAGAGAAAGACCTAGTTCCCCACCTCATCGCGACCGGAGGCCTCACATCCTTTGAAAACTCCAGAGGTACGCGGAGATCAGTGCCTCCAAAGGAGACGATGCCTGACTCCTCGTGAAACTTGATAGGAGTCCCAGGATTCCTGTGGCACGTGGAAAGGGACCCTTGGTCTCCCGCCTCAGCTGGAGAGGCGTCCCAATTGCCCTGCCAAGCCTCGAGGAGAATCCCGAGTTGTCCCTCGCAACTAGGCAGAAGTCCTGACGTCGCTGAACAAACACGTGGGTGGAAGGGACATCCCTGTCGTAACTCGAGAATATACCCCAGGTTCCCGCCGCAACTCGAGAAAAACCATGAGACTTCCCCCTCGCCGCGAGATGAGGCCCGATTCCCCTGCACTGCGTGCAGAGCAATTCCGTGTTGCACATCACACATGAAAGGAGCCTTGATTTCCTTGATGGCTTTCCAGAGAAACCCCAAGAATACTGTTTCAAGGCTAGAGGGATCCTGAGGTCACTGTAGCAACACGAAAGAGCTCCGTGGACCAAAAATCAACTCAAGATGAGAGTTTAGTCCCTGGCTTCGACTCCAGAGGAATACCACCTTACCACAAGCACCTCAAGAGGAGGCTTCTCTCAGCTCTAGCTATGTGAGAGGGACCCTGAGTTTGCGGCCTCAAGTGGAATGGACACCGCGATGCCCTGGCTCTAAATAAGGCCGGATATCCCTGCAGTGACTTGAATGCAGGCTCGTCTTGCATCTCCCAAGACGAAAGGATGTCTGAATCCCCTGTGGAGACCACAGAGAAAGACCTAGTTCCCCATCTCATCGCGACCAGAGGCCTCACATCCTTTGAAAACTCCAGAGGTACGCGGAGATCAGTGCCTCCAAAGGAGACGATGCCTGACTCCTCGTGAAACTTGATAGGAGTCCCAGGATTCCTTTGGCAGGTGGAAAGGGACCCTTGGTCTCCCGCCTCATCTGGAGAGGCGTCCCAATTGCCCTGCCAAGCCTCGAGGAGAATCCCGAGTTGTCCCTCGCAAATAGGCAGGAGTCCTGACGTCGCTGAACAAACACGTGGGTGGAAGGGCCATCCCCGTCTAACTCGTGAATATACCCCAGGTTCCCGCCGCAACGCGAGAAAAACCATGAGACTTCCCCCTCGCCGCGAGATGAGGCCCGATTCCCCTGCACTGTGTGCAGAGCAATTCCGTGTTGCACATCACACATGAAAGGAGCCTTGATTTCCTTGATGGCACTCCAGAGAAACCCCAAGAACACTGTTTCAAGGCTAGAGGGATCCTGAGGTTTCTGTAGCAACACGAAAGAGCTCCGTGTACCAAGAATCAAGTCGAGATGAGAGGTTAGTCCCTGGCTTCGACTCCAGACGACTACCACCTTACCACAAGCACCTCAAGAGGAGACTTCTCTCAGCTCTAGCTATGTGCTGAGTTTGCGACTTCAAGTGGAATGGACACCGCGATGCCCTGACTCGAAATAAGGCCGGATATCCCTGCAGTGACTTGAATGCAGGCTCGTCTTGCATCTCCCAAGACGAAAGGATGTCTGAATCCCCTGTGGAGACCACAGAGAAAGACCTAGTTCCCCACCTCATCGCGACCGGAGGGCTCACATCCTTTGAAAACTCCAGAGGTACGCGGAGATCAGTGCCTCCAAAGGAGACGATGCCTGACTCCTCGTCAAACTTGATAGGAGTCCCAGGATTCCTGTGGCACGTGGAAAGGGACGCTTGGTCTCCCGCCTCAGATGGAGAGGCGTCCCAATTGCCCTGCCAAGCCTCGAGGAGAATCCCGAGTTGTCCCTCGCAACTAGGCAGGAGTCCTGACGTGGCTGAACAAACACGTGGGTGGAAGGTCCATCCCCGTCATAACTCGAGAATATACCCCATGTTCCGGCCGCAACTCGAGAAAAACCATGAGACTTCCCCCTCGCCGCGAGATGAGGCTCGATTCTCCTGCACTGCATGCAGAGCAATTCCGTGTTGCACATCACACATGAAAGGAGCCTTGATTTTCTTGATGGCACTCCAGAGAAACCCCAAGAACACTGTTTCAAGGCTAGAGGGATCCTGAGGTCACTGTAGCCACACGAAAGTGCTCCATGGACCAAAAATCAACTCGAGATGAGTGGGTAGTCCCTGGCTTCGACTCAAGAGGAATACCACCTTACCACAAGCACCTCAAGAGGAGGCTTCTCTCAGCTCTAGGTATGTGAGAGGGACCCTGAGTTTGCGGCCTCAAGTGGAATGGACACCGCGATGCCCTGACTCGAAATAAGGCCGGATATCCCTGCAGTGACTTGAATGCAGGCTCGTCTTGCATCTCCCAAGACGAAAGGATGTCTGAATCCCCTGTGGAGACCACAGAGAAAGACCTATTTCCCCAACTCATCGCGACCGGAGGCCTCACATCCTTTGAAAACTCCAGAGGTACGCGGAGATCAGTGCCTTCAAAGGAGACGATGCCTGACTCCTCGTGAAACTTGATAGGAGTCCCAGGATTCCTGTGGCACGTGGAAAGGGACCCTTGGTCTCCCGCCTCAGCTGGACAGGCGTCCCAATTGCCCTGCCAAGCCTCGAGGAGAATCCCGAGTTGTCCCTCGCAACTAGGCAGGAGTCCTGACGTCGCTGAACAAAGACGTGGGTGGAAGTGCCATCCCCGTCGTAACTCGAGAATATACCCCAGGTTCCCGCCGCAACTCGAGAAAAACCATGAGACTTCCCCCTCCCCGCGAGATGAGGCCGGATTCCCCTGCACTGCGTGCAGAGCAATTCCGTCTTGCACATCACACATGAAAGGAGCCTTGATTTCCTTGATGGCACTCCAGAGAAACCCCAAGAACACTGTTTCAAGGCTAGATGGATCCTGAGGTCACTGTAGCAACACGAAAGAGCTCCGTGGACCACAAATCAACTCGAGATGAGAGGTTACTCCCTGGCTTCGACTCCAGAGGAATACCACCTAACCACAAGCACCTCAAGAGGAGGCTTCTCTCAGCTCTAGGGATGTGAGAGGGACCTTGAGTTTGCGGCCTCAAGTGGAATGGACACTGCGATGCCCTGACTCGAAATATGGCCGGATATCCCTGCAGTGACGTGAATGCAGGCTCGTCTTGCATCTCCCAAGACGAAAGGATGTCTGAATCCCCTATTGAGGCCACAGAGAAAGACCTAGTTCCCCACCTCATCGCGACCGGAGGCCTCACATCCTTTGAAAACTCCAGAGGTACGCGGAGATCAGTGCCTCCAAAGGAGACGATGCCTGCCTCCTCGTGAAACTTGATAGGAGTCCCAGGATTCCTGTGGCACGTGGAAAGGGACACTTGGTCTCCCGCCTCAGCTGGAGAGGCGTCCCAATTGCCCTGCCAAGCCTCGAGGAGAATCGCGAGTTGTCCCTCGCAACTAGGCTGGAGTCCTGACGTCGCTGAACAAACACGTCGATGGAATGGCCATCCCCGTTGTAACTCGAGAATATACCCCAGGTTCCCGCCGCAACTGAGAAAAACCATGAGACTTCCCCCTCGCCGCAAGATGAGGCCCGATTCCCCTGCACTGTGTGCAGAGCAATTCCGAGTGGCACATCACACATGAAAGGAGCCTTGATTTCCTTGATGGCACTCCAGAGAAACCCCAAGAACACTGTTTCAAGGCTAGAGGGATCCTGAGGTCACTGTAGCAACACGAAAGAGCTCTGTGGACCAAAAATCAACTCGAGATGAGAGGTTAGTCCCTAACTTCGACTCCAGAGGAATACCACCTTACCATAAGCACCTCAAGAGGAGGCTTCTCTCAGCTCTAGGTATGTGAGAGGGACCCTGATTTTGCGGCCTCAAGTGGAATGGACACTGCGATGCCCTACGCGAAATGAGGCCGGATATCCCTGCAGTGACTTGAATGCAGGCTCGTCTTGCATCTCCCAAGACGAAAGGATGTCTGAATCCCCTGTGGAGACCACAGAGAAAGACCTAGTTCCCCACCTCATCGCGACCGGAGGCCTCACAACCTTTGATAGCTCCAGAGGTACGCAGAGATCAGTGCCTCCAAAGGAGATGATGCCTGACTCCTCGTGAAACTTGATAGGAGTCCCAGGATTTCTGTGGCACGTGGAAAGGGACCCTTGGTCTCCCGCCTCAGCTGGAGAGGCATCCCAATTTCCCTGCCAAGCCTCGAGGAGAATCCAGGGTTGTCCCTCGCAACTAGGTAGAATTCCTGACGTTGCTGAACAAACACGTGTGTGGAAGGGCCATCCCCGTCGTAACTCGAGAATATACCACAGGTTCCCGCCGCAACTCGAGAAAAACCATGAGAATTCCCCCTCGCCGCGAGATGAGGCCCGATCCCCTACACTGCGTGCAGAGCAATTACGTGTGGCACATCACACATGAAAGGAGCCTTGATTTCCTTGATGGCACTCCAGAGAAACCCCAAGAACACTGTTTCAAGGCTAGAGGGATCCTTAGGTCACTGTAGCAACAAGAAAGAGCTCCGTGGACCAAAAATCAACTCGAGATGAGAGGTTAGTCCCTGGCTTCGACTCCAGAGGAATACCACCTTACCACAAGCACCTCAAGAGGACGCTTCTCTCAGCTCTAGGTATGGGAGAGGGACCCTGAGTTTGCGGCCTCAATTGGAATCGACACCGCTATGCCCTGACTCGAAATAAGGCCGGATATCCCTGCAGTGACTTGAATGCAGGCTCGTCTTGCATCTCCCAAGACGAAAGGATGTCGGAATCCCCTGTGGAGACCACAGAGAAAGACCTAGTTCCCCACCTCATGGCGACCGGAGGCCTCACATCCTTTGAAAACTCCAGAGGTACGCGGAGATTAGAGCCTCCAAAGGAGATGATGCCTGACTCCTCGTGAAACTTGATAGGAGTCCCAGGATTCCTGTGGCACGTGGAAAGGGACCCTTGGTCTCCCGCCTCAGCTGGAGAGGCGTCCCAGTTGCCCTGCCAAACCTCGAGGAGAATCCCGAGTTGTCCCTCGCAACTAGGCAGGCGTCCTGCCATCGCTGAACAAACACGTGGGTGGAAGGGCCATCCCCGTCGTAACTCGAGAATATACCCCAGGTTCCCACCGCAACTCGAGAAAAAGTGTGACACTTCCCCCTCGCCGCGAGATGAGGCCCGATTCCCTTGCACTGCGTGCAGAGCAATTCCGAGTTGCACATCACATATGAAAGGACCCTTGATTTCCTTGATGGCACTCCAGAGAAACCCCAAGAACACTGTTTCAAGGCTAGAGGGATCCAGAGGTCACTGTAGCAACATGAAAGAGCTCCGTGGACCAAAAATCAACTCGAGATGAGAGATTAGTCCCTAACTTCGACTCCAGAGGAATACCACCTTACCACAAGCACCTCAAGAGGAGGCTTCTCTCAGCTCTAGGTATGTGAGAGGGACCCTGATTTTGCGGCCTCAAGTGGAATGGACACTGCGATGCCCTAACGCGAAATAAGGCCGGATATCCCTGCAGTGACTTGAATGCAGGCTCGTCTTGCATCTCCCAAGATGAAAGGATGTCTGAATCCCCTGTGGAGACCACAGAGAAAGACCTAGTTCCCCACCTCATGCCGACCGGAGGCCTCACATCCTTTGAAAACTCCAGAGGTACGCGGAGATCAGTGCCTCCAAAGGAGACGATGCCTGACTCCTCGTGATACTTTATAGGAATCCCAGGATTCCTGTGGCACGTGGGAAGGGACCCTTGGTCTCCCGCCTCAGCTGGAGAGGCGTCCCAATTGCCCTGCCAAGCCTCGAGGAGAATCCCGAGTTGTCCCTCGCAACTAGGCAGGAGTCCTGACGTCACTGTACAAACACGTGGGTCGAAGGGCCATCCCCGTCGTAACTCGAGAATATACCCCAGGTTCCCGCCGCAACTCGAGAAAAACCATGAGACTTCCCCCTCGCCGCGAGATGAGGCCCGATTCCCCTGCACTGCGTGCAGAGCAATTCCGTGTTGCACATCACACATGAAAGGAGCCTTGATTTCCTTGGTGGCACTCCAGAGAAACACCAAGAACACTCTTTGAAGGCTGGAGGGATCCTGAGGTCACTGTAGCAACACGAAAGAGCTCCATGGACCAAAAATCAACTCGAGATGACAGGTTAGTCCCTGGCTTCGACTCCAGAGGAATACCACCTTACCACAAGCACCTCAAGAGGAGGCTTCTCTCAGCTCTAGGTATGTGAGAGGGGCCCTGCGTTTGCGGCCTCAAGTGGAATGGACACCGCGATGCCCTGACTCGAAATAAGGCCGGATATCCCTGCAGTGACTTGAATGCAGGCTCGTCTTGCATCTCCCAAGATGAAAGGATGTCTGAATCTTCTGTGGAGACCGCAGAGAAAGACCTAGTTCCCCACCTCATCGCGACCGGATTCCTTATATCCTTTGAAAACTCCAGAGGTACGCGGAGATCAGTGCCTCCAAAGGAGACGATTCCTGACTCCTTGTGAAACTTGATAGGAGTCCCAGGATTCCTGTGGCACGTGGAAAGGGACCCTTGATCTCCCGCCTCAGCTGGACAGGCGTCCCAATTGCCCTGCCAAGCCTCGAGGAGAATCCTGAGTTGTCCCTCGCAACTAGGCAGGAGTCCTGACGTCGCTGAACAAACACGTGGGTGGAAGGGCCATCCCCGTCGTAACTCGAGAATATACCCCAGGTTCCCGCCGCAACTCGAGAAAAACCATTAGCCTTCCCCCTCGCCGCGAGATGAGTCCCGATTCCCCTGCACTGCGTGCAGAGCAATTCCGTGTTGCACATCACACATGAAAGGAGCCTTGATTTCCTTGATGGCACTCCAGAGAAACCCCAAGAACACTGTTTCAAGGCTAGAGGGATCCTGAGGTCACTGTAGCAACACGAAAGAGCTCCGTGGACCAAAAATCAACTCGAGATGAGAGGTTAGTCTCTGGCTTCGAATCCAGAGGAATACCACCTTACCACAAGCACCTCAAGAGGAGGCTTCTCTCAGCTCTAGGTATGGGAGAGGGACCCTGAGTTTTCGGCCTCAAGTGGAATGGACACCGCGATGCCCTGGCTCGAAATAAGGCTGGATATCCTTGCAGTGACTTGAATGCAGGCTCGTCTTGCATCTCCCAAGACGAAAGGATGTCTGAATCCCCTGTGGAGACCACAGAGAAAGACCTAGTTCCCCACCTCATCACGACCGGAGGCCTCACATCCTTGAAAACTCCAGAGGTACGCGGAGATCAGTGCCTCCAAAGGAGACGATGCCTGACTCCTCGAGAAACTTGATAGGAGTCCCAGGATTCCTGTGGCACGTGGAAAGGGACCCTTGGTTTCCCGCCTCAGCTGGAGAGGCGTCCCAATTGCTCTGCCAAGCCTCGAGGAGAATCCCGAGTTGTCCCTCGCAACTAGGCAGGAGTCCTGATGTCACTGAACAAAGACGTGGGTGGAAGTGCCATCCCCGTCGTAACTCGAGAATATACCCCATGTTCCCGCCGCAACTCGAGAAAAACCATGAGACTTTCCCCTCGCCGCGAGATGAGGCCCGATTCCCCTGCACTGCGTGCAGAGCAATTCCGTGTTGCACATCACACATGAAAGGAGCCTTGATTTCCTTGATGGCACTTAAGAGAAACCCCAAGAACACTGTTTCAAGGCTAGAGGGATCCTGAGGTCACTGTAGCAACACGAAAGAGCTCCGTGGACCACAAATCAACTCGAGATGAGAGGTTAGTCCCTGGCTTCGACTCCAGAGGAATACCACCTTACCACAAGCACCTCAAGAGGAGGCTTCTCTCAGCTCTAGGTATGTGAGAGGGACCCTGAGTTTGCGGCCTCAAGTGGAATGGACACTGCGATGCCCTGACTCGAAATAAGGCCGGATATCCCTGCAGTGACTTGAATGCAGGCTCGTCTTGCATCTCCCAAGATGGAAGGATGTCTGAATCCCCTGTGGAGAATAGAGTGAAAGACCTAGTTCACCACCTCATCGCGACCGGAGGCCTCACATCCTTTGAAAACTCCAGAGGTACGCGGAGATCAGTGCCTCCAAAGGAGACGATGCCTGACTCCTCGTGAAACTTGATAGGAGTCCCAGGATTCCTGTGGCACGTGGAAAGGGACCCTTGGTCTCCGGCCTCAGGTGGAGAGGCGTCCCAATTGCCCTGCCAAGCCTCGAGGAGAATCCCGAGTTGTCCCTCGCGACTAGGCAGGAGTCCTGCCGTCGCTGAACAAACACGGGGGTGGAAGGGCCATCCCCGTCATAACTCGAGAATATACCCCAGGTTCCCGCCGCGACTCGAGAAAAACCATGAGACTTCCCCCTCGCCGCGAGATGAGGCCCGATTCCCCTGCACTGCGTGCAGAGCAATTCCGTGTTGCATATCACACATGAAAGGAGCCTTGATTTCATTGATGGCACTCCAGAGAAAACCCAAGAACACTGTTTCAAGGCTAGAGGGATCCTGAGGTCACTGTAGCAACACGAAAGAGCTCCGTCGACCAAAAATCAACTCGAGATCAGAGGTTAGTTCCTGGCTTCGACTCCAGAGGTATACCACCTTACCACAAGCACCTCAAGAGGAGGCTTCTCTCAGCTCTAGGTATGTGAGAGGGACCCCGAGTTTGCGGCATCAAGTGGAATGGACCCGCGATGCCCTGACTCGAAATAAGGCTGCATATTCCTGCAGTGACTTGAATGCAGGCTTGTCTTGCATCTCCCAAGACGAAAGGATGTCTGAATCCCCTGTGTAGATCACAGAGAAAGACTTAGTTCCCCACCTCATCGCGACAGGAGTCCTCACATTCTTTGAAAACTCCAGAGGTATGCGGAGATCAGTGCCTCCAAAGGAGACGATGCCTGACTCCTCGTGAAACTTGATAGCAGTCCCAGGATTCCTGTGGCACGTGGAAAGGGACCCTTGGTCTCCCGCCTCAGCTGGAGAGGCATCCCAATTGCCCTGCCAAGCCTCGAGGAGAATCCCAAGTTGTCCCTCGCGACTAGGCAGGAGTCCTGACGTCGCTGAACAAACACGTGGGTGGAAGGGCCATCCCCATCGTAACTCGAGAATATACCCCAGGTTCCCGCCGCAACTCGAGAAAAACCATGAGACTTCCCCCTCGCCGCGAGATGAGGCCCGATTTCCCTGCACTGCGTGCAGAGCAATTCCGTGTTGCACATCACACATGAAAGGAGCCTTGATTTCCTTGATGGCACTCCAGAGAAACCCCAAGAACACTGTTTCAAGGCTCGAGGGATCCTGAGGTCAAGGTAGCAACAGGAAAGAACTCCATGGACCAAAAATCAACTCGAGATGAGAGGTTAGTCCCTGGCTTCGACTCCAGAGGAATACCACCTTACCACAAGCACCTCAAGAGGAGGCTTCTCTCAGCTCTAGGTATGTGAGAAGGACCCTGAGTTTGCGGCCTCAAGTGGAATGGACACTGCGATGCCCTGACTCGAAATAAGGCCGGATATCCCTGCAGTGACTTGAATGCAGGCTCGTCTTGCATCTCCCAAGATGGAAGGATGTCTAAATCCCCTGTGGAGAATACAGTGAAAGACCTAGTTCACCACCTCATCGCGACCGGAGGCCTCACATCCTTTGAAAACTCCAGAGGTACGCGGAGATCAGTGCCTCCAAAGGAGACGATGCCTGACTCCTCGTGAAACTTGATAGGAGTCCCAGGATTCCTGTGGCACGTGGAAAGGGACCCTTGGTCTCCCGCCTCAGCTGGAGAGGCGTCCCAATTGCCCTGCCAAGCCTCTAGGAGAATCCCGAGTTGTCCCTCGCGACTAGGCAGGAGTCCTGCCGTCGCTGAAAATCACGGGGGTGGAAGGGCCATCCCCGTCATAACTCGAGAATATACCCCAGGTTCCCGCCGCAACTCGAGAAAAACCATGAGACTTCCCCCTCGCCGCGAGATGAGGCCCGATTCCCCTGCACTGCGTGCAGAGCAATTCCGTGTTGCACATCACACATGAAAGGAGCCTTGATTTCCTTGATGGCACTCCAGAGAAACCCCAAGAACACTGTTTCAAGGCTCGAGGGATCCTGAGGTCACTGTAGAAACACGAAAGAGCTTCGTGGACGAAAAATCAACTCGAGATGAGAGGTTAGTCCCTGGCTTCGACTCCAGAGGAATACCACCTTACCACAAGCACCTCAAGAGGAGGCTTCTCTCAGCTCTAGCTATGTGAGAGGGACCCTGAGTTTGTGGCCTCAAGTGGAATGGACACCGCGATGCCCTGGCTCGAAATAAGGCCGGATATCCCTGCAGTGACTTGAATGCAGGCTCGTCTTGCATCTCCCAAGACGAAAGGATGTCTGAATCCCCTTTGGAGACCACAGAGAAAGACCTAGTTCCCCACCTCATCGTGACCGGAAGCCTCACATCCTTTGAAAAATGCAGAGGTACGCGGAGATCAGTGCCTCCAAAGGAGACGATTCGTGACTCCTCCTGAAACTTGATAGGAGTCCCAGGATTCCTGTGGCACGTGGAAAGGGACCCTTGGTCTCCCGCCTCAGCTGGAGAGGCGTCCCAATTGCCCTGCCAAGCCTCGAGGAGAATCGCGAGTTATCCCTCGCAACTAGGCAGGAGTCCTGCCGTCGGTGAACAAACACGTGTGTGGAAGGGCCATCCCCGTCGTAACTCGAGAATATACCCCAGGTTCCCGCCGCAACTCGAGAAAAACCATGAGACTGCCCCCTCACCGCGAGATGAGGCCTGATTCCCCTGATGCGTGCAGAGCAATTCCGTGTTGCACATCACACATGAAAGGAGACTTCATTTCCTTGATGGCACTCCAGAGAAACCCCAAGAACACTGTTTCAAGGCTAGAGGGATCCTGAGGTCACTGTAGCAACACGAAAGAGCTCCATGGACCAAAAATCAACTCGAGATGAGAGGTTAGTCCCTGGCTTCGACTCCAGAGGAATACCATCTTACCACAAGCACCTCAAGAGGAGGCTTCTCTCAGCTCTAGGTATGTGAGAGGGACCCCGAGTTTGCGGCCTCAAGTGGAATGGACACCGCGATGCCCTGACTCGAAATAAGGCCGGATATCCCTGCAGTGACTTGAATGCAGGCTCGTCTTGCATCGCCCAAGAGGAAAGGATGTCTGAATCCCCTGTGGAGACCACAGAGAAGACCTAGTTCCCAACCTCATCGCGACCGGAGGCCTCACATCCTTTGAATACTTCAGAGGTACGCAGAGATCAGTGCCTCCAAAGGAGACGATGCCTGACTCCTCGTGAAACTTGATAGGAGTCCCAGGATTCCTGTGGCACGTGGAAAGGGATCCTTGGTCTCCCGCCTCAGCTGGAGAGGCGTCCCAATTGCCCTGCCAAGCCTCGAGGAGAATCCCGAGTTGTCCCTCGCAACTAGGCAGGAGTCCTGACGTGGCTGAACAAACACGTGGGTGGAAGGGCCATCCCCGTCGTAACTCGAGAATATACCCCAGGTTCCCGCCGCAACTCGAGAAAAACCATGAGACTTCCCCCTCGCCGCGAGATGAGGCCCGATTCCCCTGCCCTGCGTGCAGAGCAATTCCGTGTTGCACATCACACATGAAAGGAGCCTTGATTTCCTTGATGGCACTCCAGAGAAACCCCAAGAACACTGCTTCAAGGCTAGAGGGATCCTGAGGTCACTGTAGCAACACGAAAGAGCTCCGTGGAGCAAAAATCAACTCGAGATGAGAGGGTAGTCCCTTGCTTGGACTCCAGAGGGATACCACCTTACCACAAGCACCTCAAGAGGAGGCTTCTCTCAGCTTTAGCTATGTGACAGGGACCCTGAGTTTGTGGCCTCAAGTGAAATGGACACCGCGACGCCCTGACTCGAAATAAGGCCGGATATACCTGCAGTGACTTGAATGCAGGCTCGTCTTGCATCTGCCAAGATGAAAGGATGTCTGAATCCCCTGTGGAGACCACAGAGAAAGACCTAGTTCCCCACTTCATGGCGACCAGAGGCCTCACATCCTTTGAAAACTCCAGAGGTACGCGGAGATCAGTGCCTCCAAAGAAGACGATGCCTGACTCCTCGTGAAACTTGATAGGAGTCCCAGGATTCCTGTGCCACGTGAAAAGGGACACTTGGTCTCCCGCCTCAGCTGGAGAGGCGTCCCAATTGCCCTGCCAAGCCTCGAGGAGAATCCCGAGTTGTCCCTCAAAACTAGGCAGGAGTCCTGACGTCGCTGAACAAACACGTGGGTGAAAGGGCCATCCCCATCGTAACTCGAGAATATACCCCAGGTTCCCGCCGCAACTCGAGAAAAACCATGAGACTTCCCCCTCGCCCCTAGATGAGGCCCAATTCCCCTGCACTGCGTGCAGAGCAATTCTGTCTTGCACATCACACATTAAAAGGAGCCTTGATTTCCTGGAAGGCACTCCAGAGAAGCCCCAAGAACACTGTTTCAATGCTAGAGGGATCCTGAGGTCACTGTAGCAACAAGAAAGAGCTCCGTGGACCAAAAATCAACTCGAGATGAGAGGGTAGTCCCTGGCTTCGACTCCAGAGGAATAAAACCTTACCACAAGCACCTCAAGAGGAGGCTTCTCTCAGCTCTAGGTATGTGAGAGGGACCCTGAGTTTGCGGCCTCAAGTGGAATGGACACCGCGATGCCCTGACTCCAAGTAA
The DNA here is from genome assembly GCF_910594005.1 of Cervus elaphus. Taxonomy (NCBI): domain Eukaryota; kingdom Metazoa; phylum Chordata; class Mammalia; order Artiodactyla; family Cervidae; genus Cervus; species Cervus elaphus. The sequence continues at coordinate 304,533 of NC_057823.1, read as the reverse complement.
GGCCGGATATCCCTGCAGTGACTTGAATGCAGGCTCGTCTTGCATCTCCCAAGACGAAAGGATGTCTGAATCCCCTGTGGAGACCACAGAGAAAGACCTAGTTCCCCACCTCATCGCGACCGGAGGCCTCACATCCTTTGAAAATTACAGAGGTACGCAAAGATCAGTGCCTCCTAAGAATACGATGCCTGACTCCTCGTGAAACTTGATAGGAGTCCCAGGATTCCTGTGGCACGTGGAAAGGGACCCTTGGTCTCCCGCCTCAGCTGGAGAGGCGTCCTAATTGCCTTGCCAAGCCTCGATGAGAATCTCGAGTTTTCCCTCGCAACTAGGCAGGAGTTCTGCCGTCGCTGAACAAACACTTGTGTGGAAGGGCCATCCCCGTCGTAACTCGAGAATATACCCCAGGTTCCCACCGCAACTCGAGAAAAACCATGAGAATTCCCCCTCGCCGCGAGATGAGGCGCGATTCCCTTGCACTGCGTGCAGTGCAATTCTGAGTTGCACATCACACATGAAAGGAGCCTTGATTTCCTTGATGGCACTCCAGAGAAACCCCAAGAACACTGTTTCAAGGCTAGAGACATCCTGAGGTCACTGTAGCAACAGGAAAGAGCTCCCTGGACCAAAAATCAACTCGAGATGAGAGGTTATTCCCTGGCTTCGACTCCAGAGGAATACCACCTTACCACAAGCACCTCAAGAGGAGGCTTCTCTCAGCTCTAGGTATGTGAGAGGGACCCTGAGTTTGCGGCCTCAAGTGGAATGGACACCGCGATGCCCTGACTCGAAATAAGGCCGGATACCCCTGCAGTGACTTGAATGCAGGCTCGTCTTGCATCGCCCAAGAGGACAGGATGTCTGAATCCCCTGTGGAGACCACAGAGAAGACCTAGTTCCCAACCTCATCGCGACCGGAGGCCTCACATCCTTTGAATACTTCAGAGGTACGCAGAGATCAGTGCCTCCAAATGAGACGATGCCTGACTCCTCGTGAAACTTGATAGGAGTCCCAGGATTCCTGTGGCACGTGGAAAGGGACTCTTGGTCTCCCGCCTCAGCTGGAGAGGCGTCCCAATTGCCCTGCCAAGCCTCGAGGAGAATCCCGAGTTGTCCCTCGCAACTAGGCAGGAGTCCTGACGTCGCTGAACAAACACGTGTGTGGAAGGGCCATCCCCGTCCTAACTCGAGAATTTACCCCAGGTTCCCACCGCAACTCGAGAAAAACCATGAGACTTCCCCCTCGCCGCGAGATGAGGCCCGATTCCCCTGCACTGCGTCCAGAGCAATTCCGTGTTGCACATCACACATGAAAGGAGCCTTGATTTCCTTGATGGCACTCCAGAGAAACCCCAAGAACACTGTTCCAAGGCTAGAGACATCCTGAGGTCACTGTAGCCACACAAAAGAGCTCCGTGGACGAAAAATCAACTCGAGATGAGAGGATAGTCCCTGGCTTCGACTCCAGAGGAATACCATCTTACCACAAGCACCTCAAGAGGAGGCTTCTCTCAGCTCTAGGTATGTGAGAGGGACCCTGAGTTTGCGGCCTCAAGTGGAATGGACACCGCGATGCCCTGGCTCGAAATGAGGCCGGATATCCCTGCAGTGACTTGAATGCAGGCTCGTCTTGCATCTCCCAAGACGAAAGGATGTCTGAATCCCCTGTGGAGACCACAGAGAAAGACCTAGTTCCCCACCTCATGGCGACCGGAGGCCTCACATCCTTTGAAAACTCCAGAGGTACACGGAGATCAGTGCCTCCAAAGGAGACGATGCCTGACTCCTCGTGAAACTTGATAGGAGTCCCAGGATTCCTGTGGCACGTGGAAAGGGACCCTTGGTCTCCCGCCTCAGCTTGAGTGGCGTCCCAATTGCCCTGCCAAGCCTCGAGGAGAATCCCGAGTTGTCCCTCGCAACTAAGCAGGAGTCCTGACGTCGCTGAACAAACACGTGTGTGGAAGGTCCATCCCCGTCTTAACTCGAGAATATACCGCAGGTTCCCGCCGCAACTCGAGAAAAACCATGAGACTTCCCCCTCGCCGCGAGATGAGGCCCGATTCCCCTGCCCTGCGTGCAGAACAATTCCGTGTTGCACATCACACATGAAAGGAGCCTTGATTTCCTTGATGGCACTCCAGAGAAACCCCAAGAACACTGCTTCAAGGCTAGAGGGATCCTGAGGTCACTGTAGCAACACGAAAGAGCTCCGTTGACCAAAAATCAACTCAAGATGAGAGGGTAGTCCCTGGCTTGGACTCCAGAGGAATACCACCTTACCACAAGCACCTCAAGAGGAGGCTTCTCTCAGCTTTAGCTATGTGACAGGGACCCTGAGTTTGTGGCCTCAAGTGAAATGGACACCGCGATGCCCTGACTCGAAATAAGGCCGGATATACCTGCAGTGACTTGAATGCAGGCTCGTCTTGCATCTCCCAAGATGAAAGTATGTCTGAATCCCCTGTGGAGACCACAGAGAAAGACCTAGTTCCCCACTTCATGGCGACCAGAGGCCTCACATCCTTTGAAAACTCCAGAGGTACGCGGAGATCAGTGCCTCCAAAGGAGACGATGCCTGACTCCTCGTGAAACTTGATAGGAGTCCCAGGATTCCTGTGGCACGTGGAAAGGGACCCTTGGTCTCCCGCCTCAGCTGGAGAGGCGTCCCAATTGCCCTGCCAAGCCTCGAGGAGAATCCTGAGTTGTCCCTCGCAACTAGGCAGGAGTGCTGACGTCGCTGAACAAACACGTGGGTGAAAGGGCCATCCCCATCGTAACTCAAAAATATACCCCAGGTTCCCGCCGCAACTCGAGAAAAACCATGAGACTTCCCCCTCGCCCCTAGATGAGGCCCAATTCCCCTGCACTGCCTGCAGAGCAATTCTGTCTTGCACATCACACATGAAAGGAGCCTTGATTTCCTGGAAGGCACTCCAGAGAAGCCCCAAGAACACTGTTTCAAGGCTAGAGGGATCCTGAGGTCACTGTAGCAACATGAAAGAGCTCCGTGGACCAAAAATCAACTCGAGATGAGAGGGTAGTCCCTGGCTTCGACTCCAGAGGAATACCACCTTACCACAAGCACCTCAAGAGGAGGCTTCTCTCAGCTCTAGGTATGTGAGAGGGACCCTGAGTTTGCGGCCTCAAGTGGAATGGACACCGCGATGCCCTGACTCCAAATAAGGCCGGATATCCCTGCAGTGACTTGAATGCAGGCTCGTCTTGCATCTCCCAAGACGAAAGGATGTCTGAATCCCCTGTGGAGACCACAGAGAAAGACCTAGTTCCCCACCTCATCGCGACCGGAGGCCTCACATCCTTTGAAAATTCCAGAGGTACGCAAAGATCAGTGCCTCCTAAGAATACGATGCCTGACTCCCCGTGAAACTTGATAGGAGTCCCAGGATTCCTGTGGCACGTGGAAAGGGACCCTTGGTCTCCCGCCTCAGCTGGAGAGGCGTCCCAATTGCCCTGCCAAGCCTCGATGAGAATCCCGAGTTTTCCCTCGCAACTAGGCAGGAGTCCTGCCGTCGCTGAACAAACACTTGTGTGGAAGGGCCATCCCCTTCGTAACTCTAGAATATACCCCAGGTTCCCACCGCAACTCGAGAAAAACCATGAGAATTCCCCCTCGCCGCGAGATGAGGCCCGATTCCCATCCACTGCGTGCAGTGCAATTCTGAGTTGCACATCACACATGAAAGGAGCCTTGATTTCCTTGATGGCACTCCAGAGAAACCCCAAGAACACTGTTTCAAGGCTAGAGACATCCTGAGGTCAGTGTAGCAACAGGAAAGAGCTCCCTGGACCAAAAATCAACTCGAGATGAGAGGTTAGTCCCTGGCTTCGACTCCAGAGGAATACCACCTTACCACAAGCACCTCAAGAGGAGGCTTCTCTCAGCTCTAGGTATGTGAGAGGGACCCTGAGTTTGCGGCCTCAAGTGGAATGGACACCGCGATGCCCTGACTCGAAATAAGGCCGGATATCCCTGCAGTGACTTGAATGCAGGCTCGTCTTGCATCTCCCAAGAGGAAAGGATGTCTGAATCCCCTGTGGAGACCACAGAGAAGACCTAGTTCCCCACCTAATCGCGACCGGAGACCTCACATCCTTTGAATACTTCAGAGGTACACAGAGATCAGTGCCTCCAAAGGAGACGATGCCTGACTCCTCGTGAAACTTGATAGGAGTCCCAGGATTCCTGTGGCACGTGGAAAGGGACCCCTGGTCTCCCGCCTCAGCTGGAGAGGCGTCCCAATTGCCCTGCCAAGCCTCGAGGAGAATCCCGAGTTGTCCCTCGCAACTAGGCAGGAGTCCTGACGTCGCTGAACAAACACGTGGGTGAAAGGGCCATCCCCATCGTAACTCAAAAATATACCCCAGGTTCCCGCCGCAACTCGAGAAAAACCATGAGACTTCCCCCTCGCCCCTAGATGAGGCCCAATTCCCCTGCACTGCGTGCAGAGCAATTCTGTCTTGCACATCACACATGAAAGGAGCCTTGATTTCCTGGATGGCACTCCAGAGAAGCCCCAAGAACACTGTTTCAAGGCTAGCGGGATCCTGAGGTCACTGTAGCAACAAGAAAGAACTCCGTGGACCAAAAATCAACTCGAGATGAGAGGGTACTCCCTGGCTTCGACTCCAAAGGAATAAAACCTTACCACAAGCACCTCAAGAGGAGGCTTCTCTCAGCTCTAGGTATGTGAGAGGGACCCTGAGTTTGCGGCCTCAAGTGGAATGGACACCGCGATGCCCTGACTCGAAATAAGGCCGGATATCCCTGCAGTGACTTGAATGCAGGCTCGTCTTGCATCGCCCAAGAGGAAAGGATGTCTGAATCCCCTGTGGAGACCACAGAGAAAGACCTAGTTCCCCACCTCATCGCGACCGGAGGCCTCACATCCTTTGAAAACTCCAGAGGTAGGCGGAGATCAGTGCCTCCAAAGGAGACGATGCCTGACTCCTCGTGAAACTTGATAGGAGTCTCAGGATTCCTGTGGCACGTGGAAAGGGACTCTTGGTCTCCCGCCTCAGCTGGAGAGGCGTCCCAATTGCCCTGCCAAGCCTCGAGGAGAATCCCGAGTTGTCCCTCGCAACTAGGCAGGAGTCCTGCCGTCGCTGAACAAACACGTGTGTGGAAGGGACATCCCCGTCGTAACTCGAGAATATACCCCAGGTTCCCGCCGCAACTCGAGAAAAACCATGAGACTTCCCCCTCGCCACGAGATGAGGCCCGATTCCCCTGCACTGCGTGCAGAGCAATTCCGTGTTGCACATCACACATGAAAGGAGCCTTGATTTCCTTGATGGCACTCCAGAGAAATCCCAAGAACACTGTTTCAAGACTAGATTGATCCTGAGGTCACTGTAGCAACACAAAAGAGCTCCGAGGACCAAAAATCAACTCGAGATGAGAGGGTAGTCCCTGGCTTCGACTCCAGAGAAATACCACCTACCACAAGCACCTCAAGAGGAGGCTTCTCTCAGCTCTAGGTATGTGAGAGGGACCCTGAGTTTGCGGCCTGAAGTGGAATGGACACCGCGATGCCCTGACTCGAAATGAGGCCGGATATCCCTGCAGTGACTTGAATGCAGGCTCGTCTTGCATCTCCCAAGATGAAAGGATGTCTGAATCCCCTGTGGAGACCACAGAGAAAGACCTAGTTCCCCACTTCATGGCGACCAGAGGCCTCACATCCTTTGAAAACTCCAGAGGTACCCGGAGATCAGTGCCTCCAAAGGAGACGATGCCTGACTCCTCGGGAAACTTGATAGGAGTCCCAGGATTCCTGTGGCACGTGGAAAGGGACCCTTGGTCTCCCGCCTCAGCTGGAGAGGCGTCCCAATTGCCCTGCCAAGCCTCGAGGAGAATCCCGAGTTGTCCCTCGCAACTAGGCAGCAGTCCTGACGTCGCTGAACAAACACGTGGGTGAAAGGGCCATCCCCATCGTAACTCGAGAATATACCCCAGGTTCCCGCCGCAACTCGAGAAAAACCATGAGACTTCCCCCTCGCCGCGAGATGAGGCCCGATTCCCCTGCACTGCGTGCAGAGCAATTCTGTCTTGCACATCACACATGAAAGGAGCCTTGATTTCCTGGATGGCACTCCAGAGAAGCCCCAAGAACACTGTTTCAAGGCTAGAGGGATCCTGAGGTCACTGTAGCAAAAAGAAAGAGCTCCGTGGACCAAAAATCAACTCGAGATGAGAGGGTAGTCCCTGGCTTCGACTCCAGAGGAATAAAACCTTACCACAAGCACCTCAAGAGGAGGCTTCTCTCAGCTCTAGGTATGTGAGAGTGACCCTGAGTTTGCGGCCTGAAGTGGAATGGACACCGCGATGCCCTGACTCCAAATAAGGCCGGATATCCCTGCAGTGACTTGAATGCAGGCTCGTCTTGCATCTCCCAAGACGAAAGGATGTCTGAATCCCCTGTGGAGACCACAGAGAAAGACCTAGTTCCCCACCTCATCGCGACCGGAGGCCTCACATCCTTTGAAAATTCCAGAGGTACGCAAAGATCAGTGCCTCCTAAGAATACGATGCCTGACTCCTCGTGAAACTTGATAGGAGTCCCAGGATTCCTGTGGCACGTGGAAAGTGACACTTGGTCTCCCGCCTCAGCTGGAACGGCGTCCCAATTGCCCTGCCAAGCCTCGATGAGAATCCCGAGTTTTCCCTCGCAACAAGGCAGGAGTCCTGCTGTCGCTGAACAAACACTTGTGTGGAAGGGCCATCCCCGTCGTAACTCGAGAATATACCCCAGGTTCCCACCGCAACTCGAGAAAAACCATGAGAATTCCCCCTCGCCGCGAGATGAGGCCCGATTCCCTTGCACTGCGTGCAGTGCAATTCTGAGTTGCACATCACACATGAAAGGAGCCTTGATTTCCTTGATGGCACTCCAGAGAAACCCCAAGAACACTGTTTCAAGGCTAGAGGCATCCTGAGGTCAGTGTAGCAACAGGAAAGAGCTCCCTGGACCAAAAATCAACTCGAGATGAGAGGTTAGTCCCTGGCTTCGACTCCAGAGGAATACCACCTTACCACAAGCACCTCAAGAGGAGGCTTCTCTCAGCTCTATGTATGTGAGAGGGACCCTGAGTTTGCGGCCTCAAGTGGAATGGACACCGCGATGCCCTGACTCGAAATAAGGCCGGATATCCCTGCAGTGACTTGAATGCAGGCTCGTCTTGCATCGGCCAAGAGGAAAGGATGTCTGAATCCCCTGTGGAGACCACAGAGAAGACCTAGTTCCCCACCTCATCGCGACCGGAGGCCTCACATCCTTTGAATACTTCAGAGGTACGCGGAGATCAGTGCCTCCAAAGGAGACGATGCCTGACTCCTCGTGAAACTTGATAGGAGTCCCAGGATTCCTGTGGCACGTGGAAAGGGACTCTTGGTCTCCCGCCTAAGCTGGAGAGGCGTCCCAATTGCCCTGCCAAGCCTCGAGGAGAATCCCGAGTTGTCCCTCGCAACTAGGCAGGAGTCCTGACGTCGCTGAACAAACACGTGTGTGGCAGGGCCATCCCCGTCGTAACTCGAGAATATACCCCAGGTTCCCGCCGCAACTCGAGAAAAACCATGAGACTTCCCCCTCGCCGCGAGATGAGGCCCGATTCCCCTGCACTGCGTGCAGAGCAATTCCGTGTTGCACATCACACATGAAAGGAGCCTTGATTTCCTTCATGGCACTCCAGAGAAACCCCAAGAACACTGTTTCAAGGCTAGAGGGATCCTGAGGTCACTGTAGCCACACAAAAGAGCTCCGTGGACGAAAAATCAACTCGAGATGAGAGGATAGTCCCTGGCTTCGACTCCAGAAGAATACCACCTTACCACAAGCACCTCAAGAGGAGGCTTCTCTCAGCTCTAGGTATGTGAGAGGGACCCTGAGTTTGCGGCCTCAAGTGGAATGGACACCGCGATGCCCTGGCTCGAAATAAGGCCGGATATCCCTCCAGTGACTTGAATGCAGGCTCGTCTTGCATCTCCCAAGACGAAAGGATGTCTGAATCCCCTGTGGAGACCACAGAGAAAGACCTAGTTCCCCATCTCATCGCGACCGGAGGCCTCACATCCTTTGAAAACTCCAGAGGTACACGGAGATCAGTGCCTCCAAAGGAGACGATGCCTGACTCCTCGTGAAACTTGATAGGAGTCCCAGGATTCCTGAGGCACGTGGAAAGGGACTCTTGGTCTCCCGCCTCAGCTTGAGTGGCGTCCCAATTGCCCTGCCAAGCCTCGAGGAGAATCCCGAGTTGTCCCTCGCAACTAAGCAGGAGTCCTGACGTCGCTGAACAAACACGTGTGTGGAAGGTCCATCCCCGTCTTAACTCGAGAATATACAGCAGGTTCCCGCCGCAACTCGAAAAAAACCATGAGACTTCCCCCTCGCCGCGAGATGAGGCCCGATTCCCCTGCACTGCGTGCAGAGCAATTCCGTGTTGCACATCAAACATGAAAGGAGCCTTGATTTCCTTGATGGCCCTCCAGAGAATCCCCAAGAACACTGTTTCAAGGTTAGAGGGATCCTGAGGTCACTGTAGCAACACGAAAGAACTCTGTGGACCAAAAATCAACTCGAGATGAGAGGTTAGTCCCTGGCCTCGACTCCAGAGGAATACCACCTTACCACAAGCACCTCAAGAGGAGGCTTCTCTCAGCTCTAAGTATGTGAGAGGGACCCTGAGTTTGCGGCCTCAAGTGGAATGGACACCGCGATGCCCTGACTCGAAATAAGGCCGGATATCCCTGCAGTGACTTGAATGCAGGCTCGTCTTGCATCTCCCAAGACGAAAGGATGTCTGAATCCCCTGTGGAGACCACAGAGAAAGACCTAGTTCCCCACATCATCGCGACCGGAGGCCTCACATCCTTTGAAAACTCCAGAGGTACGCGGAGATCAGTGCCTCCAAAGGAGACGATGCCTGACTCCTCGTGAAACTTGATAGGAGTCCCAGGATTCCTGTGGCACGTGGAAAGGGACTCTTGGTCTCCCGCCTCAGCTGGAGAGGCGTCCCAATTGCCCTGCCAAGCCTCGAGGAGAATCCCGAGTTGTCCCTCGCAACTAGGCAGGAGTCCTGACGTCGCTGAACAAACACGTGTGTGGAAGGACCATCCCCGTCGTAACTCGAGAATATACCCCAGGTTCCCGCCGCAACTCGAGAAAAACCATGAGACTTCCCCCTCGCCGCGAGATGAGGCCCGATTCCCCTGCTCTGCGTGCAGAGCAATTCCGTGTTGCACATCACACATGAAAGGAGCCTTGATTTCCTTGATGGCACTCCAGAGAAACCCCAAGAACACTGTTTCAAGGCTAGAGGGATCCTGAGGTCACTGTAGCCACACAAAAGAGCTCCGTGGATGAAAAATCAACTCGAGATGAGAGGATAGTCCCTGGCTTCGACTCCAGAGGAATACCACCTTACCACAAGCACCTCAAGAGGAGGCTTCTCTCAGCTCTAGGTATGTGAGAGGGACCCTGAGTTTGCGGCCTCAAGTGGAATGGACACCGCGATGCCCTGGCTCGAAATAAGGCCGGATATCCCTGCAGTGACTTGAATGCAGGCTCGTCTTGCATCTCCCAAGACAAAAGGATGTCTGAATCCCCTGTGGAGACCACAGAGAAAGACCTAGTTCCCCATCTCATCGCGACCGGAGGCCTCACATCCTTTGAAAACCCCAGAGGTACACGGAGATCAGTGCCTCCAAAGGAGACGATGCCTGACTCCTCGTGAAACTTGATAGGAGTCCCAGGATTCCTGAGGCACGTGGAAAGGGACCCTTGGTCTCCCGCCTCAGCTTGAGTGGCGTCCCAATTGCCCTGCCAAGCCTCGAGGAGAATCCCGAAGTGTCCCTCGCAACTAAGCAGGAGTCCTGACGTCGCTGAACAAACACGTGTGTGGAAGGTCCATCCCCGTCTTAACTCGAGAATATACCCCAGGTTCCCGCCGCAACTCGAGAAAAACCATGAGACTTCCCCCTCGCCGCGAGATGAGGCCCGATTCCCCTGCACTGCGTGCAGAGCAATTCCGTGTTGCACATCAAACATGAAAGGAGCCTTGATTTCCTTGATGGCCCTCCAGAGAAACCCCAAGAACACTGTTTCAAGGCTAGAGGGATCCTGAGGTCACTGTAGCAACACGAAAGAGCTCCGTGGACCAAAAATCAACTCGAGATGAGAGGTTAGTCCCTGCCTTCGACTCCAGAGGAATACCACTTTACCACAAGCACCTCAAGAGGAGGTTTGTCTCAGCTCTAGGTATGTGAGAGGGACCCTAATTTTGCGGCCTCAAGTGGAATGGACACTGCAATGCCCTGACTCGAAATAAGGCCGAATGTCCCTGCAGTGACTTGAATGCAGGTTCGTCTTGCATCTTCCAAGATGAAAGGATGTGTGAATCCCCTGTGGAGACCACAGAGGAAGACCTAGTTCCCCACCTCATCGCGACCGGAGGCCTCACATCCTTTGAAAACTCCAGAGGTACGCGGAGATCAGTGCCTCCAAAGGAGACGATGCCTGACTCTTCGTGAAACTTGATAGGAGTCCCAGAATTCCTGTGGCACGTGGAAAGGGACCCTTGGTCTCCCGCCTCAGCTGGAGAGGCGTCGCAATTGCCCTGCCAAGCCTCGAGGAGAATCCCGAGTTGTCCCTCGCAACTAGGCAGGAGTCCTGACGTCGCTGAACAAACACGTGGGTGGAAGGGCCTTCCCCGTCGTAACTCGAGAATATACCCCAGGTTCCCGCCGCAACTCGAGAAAAACCATGAGACTTCCCCCTCGCCGCGAGATGAGGCCCGATTCCCCTGCACTGCGTGCAGAGCAATTCCGTGTTGCACATCACACATGAAAGGAGCCTTGATTTCTTTGATGGAACTCCAGAGAAACCCCAAGAACACTGTTTCAAGGTTGAGGGATCCTGAGGTCACTGTAGCAACACGAAAGAGTTCCGTGGACCAAAAATCAACTCGAGATGAGAGGTTAGTCCCTGGCTTCGACTCCAGAGGAATACCACCTTACCACAAGCACCTCAAGAGGAGGCTTCTCTCAGCTCTATGTATGTGAGAGGGACCCTGAGTTTGCGGCCTCAAGTGGAATGGACACCGCGATGCCCTGACTCGAAATAAGGCCGGATATCCCTGCAGTGACTTGAATGCAGGCTCGTCTTGCATCTCCCAAGACGAAAGGATGTCTGAATCCCCTGTGGAGACCACAGAGAAAGACCTAGTTCCCCACCTCATCGCGACCGGAGGCCTCACATCCTTTGAAAACTCCAGAGGTACGCGGAGATCAGTGCCTCCAAAGGAGACGATGCCTGACTCCTCGTGAAACTTGATAGGAGTCCCAGGATTCCTGTGGCACGTGGAAAGGGACCCTTGGTCTACACCCTCAGCTGGAGATGCGTCCCAATTGCCCTGCCAAGCCTCGAGGAGAATCCCGAGTTGTCCCTGGCAACTAGGCAGTAGTCCTGACGTCGCTGAACAAACACGTGGGTGGAAGGGCCATCCCCGTCGTAACTCGAAAATATACCCCAGGTTCCCACCGCAACTCGAGAAAAACCATGAGACTTCCCCCTCGCCGCGAGATGAGGCCCGATTCCCCTGCACTGTGTGCAGAGCAATTCCGTGTTGCACATCACACATGAAAGGAGCCTTGATTTCCTTGATGGCACTCCAGAGAAACCCCAAGAACACTGTTTCAAGGCTGGAGGGATCCTGAGGTCCCTGTAGCAGCACGAAAGAGCTCCGTGGACCACACATCAACTCGAGATGAGAGGTTAGTCCCTGGCTTCGACTCCAGAGGAATACCACCATACCACAAGCACCTCAAGAGGAGGCTTCTCTCAGCTCTAGGTATGTGAGAGGGACCCTGAGTTTGCGGCCTCAAGTGGAATGGACACCGCGATGCCCTGACTCCAAATAAGGCCGGATATCCCTGCAGTGACTTGAATGCAGGCTCGTCTTGCATCTCCCAAGACGAAAGGATGTCTGAATCCCCTGTGGAGACCACAGAGAAAGACCTAGTTCCCCACCTCATCGCGACCGGAGGCCTCACATCCTTTGAAAATTCCAGAGGTACGCAAAGATCAGTGCCTCCTAAGAATACGATGCCTGACTCCCCGTGAAACTTGATAGGAGTCCCAGGATTCCTGTGGCACGTGGAAAGGGACCCTTGGTCTCCCGCCTCAGCTGGAGAGGCGTCCCAATTGCCCTGCCAAGCCTCGATGAGAATCCCGAGTTTTCCCTCGCAACTAGGCAGGAGTCCTGCCGTCGCTGAACAAACACTTGTGTGGAAGGGCCATCCCCGTCGTAACTCTAGAATATACCCCAGGTTCCCACCGCAACTCGAGAAAAACCATGAGATTTCCCCCTCGCCGCGAGATGAGGCCCGATTCCCTTCCACTGCGTGCAGTGCAATTCTGAGTTGCACATCACACATGAAAGGAGCCTTGATTTCCTTGATGGCACTCCAGAGAAACCCCAAGAACACTGTTTCAAGGCTAGAGGCATCCTGAGGTCACTGTAGCAACAGGAAAGAGCTCCCTGGACCAAAAATCAACTCGAGATGAGAGGTTAGTCCCTGGCTTCGACTCCAGAGGAATACCACCTTACCACAAGCACCTCAAGAGGAGGCTTCTCTCAGCTCTAGGTATGTGAGAGGGACCCTGAGTTTGCGGCCTCAAGTGGAATGGACACCGCGATGCCCTGGCTCGAAATAAGGCCGGATATCCCTGCAGTGACTTGAATGCAGGCTCGTCTTGCATCTCCCAAGACGAAAGGATGTCTGAATCCCCTGTGGAGACCACAGAGAAAGACCTAGTTCCCCATCTCAACGCGACCGGAGGCCTCACATCCTTTGAAAACTCCAGAGGTACACGGAGATCAGTGCCTCCAAAGGAGACAATGCCTGACTCCTCGTGAAACTTGATAGGAGTCCCAGGATTCCTGAGGCACGTGGAAAGGGACCCTTGGTCTCCCGCCTCAGCTTGAGTGGCGTCCCAATTGCCCTGCCAAGCCTCGAGGAGAATCCCGAGTTGTCCCTCGCAACTAGGCAGGAGTCCTGACGTCGCTGAACAAACACGTGTGTGGAAGGGCCATCCCCGTCGTAACTCGAGAATATACCCCAGGTTCCCGCCGCAACTCGAGAAAAACCATGAGACTTCCCCCTCGCCGCGAGATGAGGCCCGATTCCCCTGCACTGCGTGCAGAGCAATTCCGTGTTGCACATCACACATGAAAGGAGCCTTGATTTCCTTGATGGCACTCCAGAGAAACCCCAAGAACACTGTTTCAAGGCTAGAGGGATCCTGAGGTCACTGTAGCCACACAAAAGAGCTGCGTGGACGAAAAATCAACTCGAGATGAGAGGATAGTCCCTGGCTTCGACTCCAGAGGAATACCACCTTACCACAAGCACCTCAAGAGGAGGTTTGTCTCAGCTCTAGGTATGTGAGAGGGACCCTAATTTTGCGGCCTCAAGTGGAATGGACACTGCAATGCCCTGACTCGAAATAAGGCCGAATGTCCCTGCAGTGACTTGAATGCAGGTTCGTCTTGCATCTCCCAAGATGAAAGGATGTGTGAATCCCCTGTGGAGACCACAGAGGAAGACCTTGTTCCCCACCTCATCGCGACCGGAGGCCTCACATCCTTTGAAAACTCCAGAGGTACGTGGAGATCAGTGCCTCCAAAGGAGACGATGCCTGACTCCTCGTGAAACTTGATAGGAGTCCCAGGATTCCTGTGGCATGTGGAAAGGGACACTTGGTCTCCCGCCTCAGCTGGAGAGGCGTCCCAATTGCCCTGCCAAGCCTCGAGGAGAATCCCGAGTTGTCCCTCGCAACTAGGCAGGAGTCCTGACGTCGCTAAACAAACACGTGGTTGGAAGGGCCAACCCCGTCGTAACTCGAGAATATACCCCAGGTTCCCGCCGCAACTCGAGAAAAACCATGAGACTTCCCCCTCACCGCGAGATGAGGCCCGATTCCCCTGCACTGCATGCAGAGGAATTCCGTGTTGCACATCACACATGAACGGAGCCTTGATTTCCTTGGTGGCACTCCAGAGAAACCCCAAGAACACTGTTTCAAGGCTAGAGGGATCCTGAGGTCACTGTAGCAAAACGAAAGAGCTCCGTGGACAAAAAATCAACTCAAGATGAGAGGTTAGTCCCTGGCCTAGACTCCAGAGGAATACCACCTTACCACAAGCACCTCAAGAGGAGGATTCTCTCAGCTCTAGCAATGTGAGAGGGGCCCTGAGTTTGCGGCCTCAAGTGGAATGGACACCGCGATGCCCTGACTCGAAATAAGGCCGGATATCCCTGCAGTGACTTCAATGCAGGCTCGTCTTGCATCTCCCAAGACGAAAGGATGTCTGAATCCCCTGTGGAGACCACAGAGAAAGACCTAGTTCCCCACCTCATGGCCACCGGAGGCCTCACATCCTTTGAAAACTCCAGAGGTACGCGGAGATCAGTGCCTCCAAAGGAGACGATGCCTGACTCCTCGTGAAACTTGATAGGAGTCCCAGGATTCCTGTGGCACGTGGAAAGGGACCCTTGGTCTCCCGCCTCAGCTGGAGAGGCGTCCCAATTGCCCTGCCAAGCCTCGAGGAGAATCCCGAGTTGTCCCTCGCAACTAGGCAGGAGTCCTGACGTCGCTGAACAATCACGTCGGTGGAAGGGCCATCCCCGTCGTAACTCGAGAATATATCCCAGGTTCCCGCCGCAACTCGAGAAAAACCATGAGACTTCCCCCTCGCCGCGAGATGAGGCCCGATTCCCCTGCACTGCGTGCAGAGCAATTCCGTGTTGCACATCACACATGAAAGGAGCCTTGATTTCCTTGGTGGCACTCCAGAGAAACCCCACGAACACTGTTTCAAGGCTAGAGGGATCCTGAGGTCACTGTAGCAACACGAAAGAGCTCCGTGGACCAAAAATCAACTCGAGATGAGAGGTTAATCCCTGGCTTCGACTCCAGAGGAATACCACCTTACCACAAGCACCTCAAGAGGAGGCTTCTCTCAGCTCTAGGTATGTGAGAGGGACCCTGAGTTTGCCGCCTCAAGTGGAATGGACACCGCGATGCCCTGACTCGAAATAAGGCTGGATATCCCTGCAGTGACTTGAATGCAGGCTCGTCTTTCATCTCCCAAGACGAAAGGATGTCTGAATCCCCTGTGTAGACCACAGAGAAAGACCTAGTTCCCCACCTCATCGCGACCGGAGGCCTCACATCCTTTGAAAACTCCAGAGGTAGGCGGAGATCAGTGCCTCCAAAGGAGACGATGCCTGACTCCTCATGAAACTTGATAGGAGTCTCAGGATTCCTGTGGCACGTGGAAAGGGACACTTGGTCTTCCACCTCAGCTGGAAGGCGTCCCAATTGCCCTGCCAAGCCTCGAGGAGAATCCCGAGTTGTCCCTCGCAACTAGGCAGGAGTCCTGACGTCGCTGAACAAACACGTGTGTGGAAGGGACATCCCCGTCGTAACTCGAGAATATACCCCAGGTTCCCGCCGCAACTCGAGAAATACCATGAGACTTCCCCCTCGCCACGAGATGAGGCCTGATTCCCCTGCACTGCGTGCAGAGCAATTCCGTGTTGCACATCACACATGAAAGGAGCCTTGATTTCCTTGATGGCACTCCAGAGAAACCCCACGAACACTGTTTCAAGGCTAGAGGGATCCTGCGGTCACTGTAGCAACACGAAAGAGCTCCGTGGACCACAAATCAACTGAAGATGAGAGGTTAGTCCCTGGCTTCGACTCCAGAGGAATATCACCTTAACACAAGCACCTCAAGAGGAGGCTTCTCTCAGCTCTAGGTATGTGAGAGCGACCCTGAGTTTGCGGCCTCAAGTGGAATGGACACCGCGATGCCCTGACTCGAAATGAGGCCGGATATCCCTGCAGTGACTTGAATGTAGGCTCGTCTTGCATCTCCCAAGACGAAAGGATGTCTGAATCCCCTGTGGAGACCACAGAGAAAGACATAGTTCCCCACCTCATCGCGACCGGAGGCCTCACATCCTTTGAAAACTCCAGAGGTACGCGGAGATCAGTGCCTCCAAAGGAGACGATGCCTGACTCCTCGTGAAACTTGATAGGAGTCCCAGGATTCCTGTGGCACGTGGAAAGGGACCCTTGGTCTCCCGCCTCAGTTGGAGAGGCGTCCCAATTGCCCTGCCAAGCCTCGAGGAGAATCCCGAGTTGTCCCTCGCAACTAGGCAGGAGTCCTGCCGTCGCTGAACAAACACGTGTGTGGAAGGGCCATCCCCGTCGTAACTCGAGAATATACCCCAGGATTCCGCCCGAACTCGAGAAAAACCATGAGACTTCCCCCTCGCCGTGAAATGAGGCCCGATTCCCCTGCACTGCGTGCAGAGCAATTCCGTGTTGCACATCACACATGAAAGGAGCCTTGATTTCCTTGGTGGCACTCCAGAGAAACCCCACGAACACTGTTTCAAGGCTAGAGGGATCCTGAGGTCACTGTAGCAACACGAAAGAGCTCCGTGGACCAAAAATCAACTGGAGATGAGAGGTTAGTCCCTGGCTTTGACTCCAGAGGAATACCACCTTCCCACAAGCACCTCAAGAGGAGGCTTCTCTCAGCTCTAGGTATGTGAGAGGGACCCTGAGTTTGCGGCCTCAAGTGGAATGGACACCGCGATGCCCTGGCTCGAAATAAGGCCGGATATCCCTGCAGTGACTTGAATGCAGGCTCGTCTTGCATCTCCCAAGACGAAAGGATGTCTGAATCCCCTGTGGAGACCACAGAGAAAGACCTAGTTCCCCACCTCATCGCGACCGGAGGCCTCACATCCTTTGAAAACTCCATAGGTACACGGAGATCAGTGCCTCCAAAGGAGACGATGCCTGACTCCTCGTGAAACTTGATAGGAGTCCCAGGATTCCTGTGGCACGTGGATAGGGACCCTTGGTCTCCCGCCTCAGCTGGAGAGGCGTCCCAATTGCCCTGCCAAGCCTCGAGGAGAATCCCGAGTTGTCCCTCGCAACTAGGCAGGAGTCCTGACGACGCTAAACAAACACGTGGTTGAAAGGGCCATCCCCGTCGTAACTCGAGAATATACCCCAGGTTCCCGCCGCAACTCGAGAAAAACCATGAGACTTCCCCCTCGCTGCGAGATGAGGCCCGATTCCCCTGCACTGCGTGCAGAGCAACTCGGTGTTGCACATCACACATGAAAGGAGCCTTGATTTCCTTGGTGGCACTCCAGAGAAACCCCAAGAACACTGTTTCAAGGCTAGAGGGATCCTGAGGTCACTGTAGCAACACGAAAGAGCTCCGTGGACCAAAAATCAACTCGAGATGAGAGGTTAGTCCCTGACTTCGACTCCAGAGGAATACCACTTTACCACAAGCACCTCAAGAGGAGGTTTGTCTCAGCTCTAGGTATGTGAGAGGGACCCTAATTTTGCGGCCTCAAGTGGAATGGACACTGCAATGCCCTGACTCGAAATAAGGCCGAATGTCCCTGCAGTGACTTCAATGCAGGTTCGTCTTGCATCTCCCAAGATGAAAGTATGTGTGAATCCCCTGTGGAGACCACAGAGGAAGACCTAGTTCCCCACCTCATCGCGACCGGAGGCCTCACATCCTTTGAAAACTCCAGAGGTACGTGGAGATCAGTGCCTCCAAAGGAGACGATGCCTGACTCCTCGTGAAACTTGATAGGAGTCCCAGGATTCCTGTGGCATGTGGAAAGTGACCCTTGGTCTCCCGCCTCAGCTGGAGAGGCGTCCCAATTGCCCTGCCAAGCCTCGAGGAGAATCCCGAGTTGTCCCTCGCAACTAGGCAGGAGTCCTGACGTCGCTAAACAAACACGTGGTTGGAAGGGCCAACCCCGTCGTAACTCGAGAATATACCCCAGGTTCCCGCCGCAACTCGAGAAAAACCATGAGACTTCCCCCTCACCGCGAGATGAGGCCCGATTCCCCTGCACTGCCTGCAGAGGAATTCCGTGTTGCACATCACACATGAACGGAGCCTTGATTTCCTTGGTGGCACTCCAGAGAAACCCCAAGAACACTGTTTCAAGGCTAGAGGGATCCTGAGGTCACTGTAGCAAAACGAAAGAGCTCCGTGGACCAAAAATCAACTCGAGATGAGAGGTTAGTCCCTGGCCTAGACTCCAGAGGAATACCACCTTACCACAAGCACCTCAAGAGGAGGCTTCTCTCAGCTCTAGCCATGTGAGAGGGACCCTGAGTTTGCGGCCTCAAGTGGAATGGACACCGCGATGCCCTGACTCGAAATAAGGCCGGATATCCCTGCAGTGACTTCAATGCAGGCTCGTCTTGCATCTCCCAAGACGAAAGGATGTCTGAATCCCCTGTGGAGACCACAGAGAAAGACCTAGTTCCCCACCTCATGGCGACCGGAGGCCTCACATCCTTTGAAAACTCCAGAGGTACGCGGAGATCAGTGCCTCCAAAGGAGACGATGCCTGACTCCTCGTGAAACTTGATAGGAGTCCCAGGATTCCTGTGGCACGTGGAAAGGGACTCTTGGTCTCCCGCCTCAGCTGGAGAGGCGTCCCAATTGCCCTGCCAAGCCTCGAGGAGAATCCCGAGTTGTCCCTCGCAACTAGGCAGGAGTCCTGACGTCGCTGAACAATCACGTCGGTGGAAGGGCCATCCCCGTCGTAACTCGAGAATATATCCCAGGTTCCCGCCGCAACTCGAGAAAAACCATGAGACTTCCCCCTCGCCGCGAGATGAGGCCCGATTCCCCTGCACTGCGTGCAGAGCAATTCCGTGTTGCACATCACACATGAAAGGAGCCTTGATTTCCTTGGTGGCACTCCAGAGAAACCCCACGAACACTGTTTCAAGGCTAGAGGGATCCTGAGGTCACTGTAGCAACACGAAAGAGCTCCGTGGACCAAAAATCAACTCGAGATGAGAGGTTAATCCCTGGCTTCGACTCCAGAGGAATACCACCTTACCACAAGCACCTCAAGAGGAGGCTTCTCTCAGCTCTAGGTATGTGAGAGGGACCCTGAGTTTGCCGCCTCAAGTGGAATGGACACCGCGATGCCCTGACTCCAAATGAGGCCGGATATCCCTGCAGTGATTTGAATGCAGGCTCGTCTTGCATCTCCCAAGACGAAAGGATGTCTGAATCCCCTGTGGAGACCACAGAGAAAGACATAGTTCCCCACCTCATCGCGACCGGAGGCCTCACATCCTTTGAAAACTCCAGAGGTACGCGGAGATCAGTGCCTCCAAAGGAGACGATGCCTGACTCCTCGTGAAACTTGATAGGAGTCCCAGGATTCCTGTGGCACGTGGAAAGGGACCCTTGGTCTCCCGCCTCAGTTGGAGAGGCGTCCCAATTGCCCTGCCAAGCCTCGAGGAGAATCCCGAGTTGTCCCTCGCAACTAGGCAGGAGTCCTGCCGTCGCTGAAGAAACACGTGTGTGGAAGGGCCATCCCCGTCGTAACTCGAGAATATACCCCAGGATTCCGCCCGAACTCGAGAAAAACCATGAGACTTCCCCCTCGCCGTGAAATGAGGCCCGATTCCCCTGCACTGCGTGCAGAGCAATTCCGTGTTGCACATCACACATGAAAGGAGCCTTGATTTCCTTGGTGGCACTCCAGAGAAACCCCACGAACACTGTTTCAAGGCTAGAGGGATCCTGAGGTCACTGTAGCAACACGAAAGAGCTCCGTGGACCAAAAATCAACTGGAGATGAGAGGTTAGTCCCTGGCTTCGACTCCAGAGGAATACCACCTTACCACAAGCACCTCAAGAGGAGGCTTCTCTCAGCTCTAGGTATGTGAGAGGGACCCTGAGTTTGCGGCCTCAAGTGGAATGGACACCGCGATTCCCTGACGCGAAATAAGGCCGGATATCCCTGCAGTGACTTGAATGCAGGCTCGCCTTGCATCTCCCAAGACGAGAGGATGTCTGAATCCCCTGTGGAGACCACAGAGAATGACCTAGTTCCCCACCTCATCGCGACCGGAGGCCTCACATCCTTTGAAAACTCCAGAGGTACGCGGAGATCAGCGCCTCCAAAGGAGACGATGCCTGACTCCTCGTGAAACTTGATAGGAGTCACAGGATTCCTGTGGCAAGTGGAAAGGGACACTTGGTCTCCCGCCTCAGCTGGAGAGGCGTCCCAATTGCCCTGCCAAGCCTCGCGGAGAATCCCGAGTTGTCCCTCGCAACTAGGCAGGAGTCCTGACGTCGCTGAACAAACAAGTGGGTGGAAGGGCCATCCCCTTCGTAACTCGAGAATATACCCCAGGTTCCCGCCGCAACTCGAGAAAAACCATGAGACTTCCCCCTCGCTGCGAGATGAGGCCCGATTCCCCTGCACTGCGTGCAGAGCAATTCCGTGTTGCACATCACACATGAAAGGAGCCTTGATTTCCTTGATGGCACTCCAGAGAAACCCCAAGAACACTCTTTCAAGGTTGAGGGATCCAGAGGTCACTGTAGCAACACGAAAGAGCTCCGTGGACCAAAAATCAACTCGAGATGAGAGGTTAGTCCCTGCCTTCGACTCCAGAGGAATACCACTTTACCACAAGCACCTCAAGAGGAGGTTTGTCTCAGCTCTAGGTATGTGAGAGGGACCCTAATTTTGCGGCCTCAAGTGGAATGGACACTGCAATGCCCTGACTCGAAATAAGGCCGAATGTCCCTGCAGTGACTTGAATGCAGGTTCGTCTTGCATCTCCCAAGATGAAAGGATGTGTGAATCCCCTGTGGAGACCACAGAGGAAGACCTTGTTCCCCACCTCATCGCGACCGGAGGCCTCACATCCTTTGAAAACTCCAGAGGTACGTGGAGATCAGTGCCTCCAAAGGAGACGATGCCTGACTCCTCGTGAAACTTGATAGGAGTCCCAGGATTCCTGTGGCATGTGGAAAGGGACACTTGGTCTCCCGCCTCAGCTGGAGAGGCGTCCCAATTGCCCTGCCAAGCCTCGAGGAGAATCCCGAGTTGTCCCTCGCAACTAGGCAGGAGTCCTGACGTCGCTAAACAAACACGTGGTTGGAAGGGCCAACCCCGTCGTAACTCGAGAATATACCCCAGGTTCCCGCCGCAACTCGAGAAAAACCATGAGACTTCCCCCTCACCGCGAGATGAGGCCCGATTCCCCTGCACTGCATGCAGAGGAATTCCGTGTTGCACATCACACATGAACGGAGCCTTGATTTCCTTGGTGGCACTCCAGAGAAACCCCAAGAACACTGTTTCAAGGCTAGAGGGATCCTGAGGTCACTGTAGCAAAACGAAAGAGCTCCGTGGACCAAAAATCAACTCGAGATGAGAGGTTAGTCCCTGGCCTAGACTCCAGAGGAATACCACCTTACCACAAGCACCTCAAGAGGAGGCTTCTCTCAGCTCTAGCCATGTGAGAGGGGCCCTGAGTTTGCGGCCTCAAGTGGAATGGACACCGCGATGCCCTGACTCGAAATAAGGCCGGATATCCCTGCAGTGACTTCAATGCAGGCTCGTCTTGCATCTCCCAAGACGAAAGGATGTCTGAATCCCCTGTGGAGACCACAGAGAAAGACCTAGTTCCCCACCTCATGGCCACCGGAGGCCTGACATCCTTTGAAAACTCCAGAGGTACGCGGAGATCAGTGCCTCCAAAGGAGACGATGCCTGACTCCTCGTGAAACTTGATAGGAGTCCCAGGATTCCTGTGGCACGTGGAAAGGGACCCTTGGTCTCCCGCCTCAGCTGGAGAGGCGTCCCAATTGCCCTGCCAAGCCTCGAGGAGAATCCCGAGTTGTCCCTCGCAACTAGGCAGGAGTCCTGACGTCGCTGAACAAACAAGTGGGTGGAAGGGCCATCCCCTTCGTAACTCGAGAATATACCCCAGGTTCCCGCCGCAACTCGAGAAAAACCATGAGACTTCCCCCTCGCCGCGAGATGAGGCCCGATTCCCCTGCACTGCGTGCAGAGCAATTCCGTGTTGCACATCACACATGAAAGGAGCCTTGATTTCCTTGATGGCACTCCAGAGAAACCCCAAGAACACTCTTTCAAGGTTGAGGGATCCAGAGGTCACTGTAGCAACACGAAAGAGCTCCGTGGACCAAAAATCAACTCGAGATGAGAGGTTAGTCCCTGGCTTCGACTCCAGAGGAATACCACCTTACCACAAGCACCTCAAGAGGAGGCTTCTCTCAGCTCTATGTATGTGAGAGGGACCCTGAGTTTGCGGCCTCAAGTGGAATGGACACCGCGATGCCCTGACTCGAAATAAGGCCGGATATCCCTGCAGTGACTTGAATGCAGGCTCGTCTTGCATCTCCCAAGATGAAAGGATGTCTGAATCCCCTGTGGAGACCACAGAGAAAGACCTAGTTCCCCACCTCATCGCGACCGGAGGCCTCACATCCTTTGAAAACTCCAGAGGTACGCGGAGATCAGTGCCTCCAAAGGAGACGATGCCTGACTCCTCGTGAAACTTGATAGGAGTCCCAGGATTCCTGTGGCACTTGGAAAGGGACCCTTGGTCTACACCCTCAGCTGGAGATGCGTCCCAATTGCCCTGCCAAGCCTCGAGGAGAATCCCGAGTTGTCCCTCGCAACTAGGCAGGAGTCCTGACGTCGCTGAACAAACACGTGGCTGGAAGGGCCATCCCCGTCGTAACTCGAAAATATACCCCAGGTTCCCACCGCAACTCGAGAAAAACCATGAGACTTCCCCCTCGCCGCGAGATGAGGCCCGATTCCCCTGCACTGCGTGCAGAGCAATTCCGTGATGCACATCACACATGAAAGGAGCCTTGATTTCCTTGATGGCACTCCAGAGAAACCCCAAGAACACTGTTTCAAGGCTGGAGGGATCCTGAGGTCCCTGTAGCAGCACGAAAGAGCTCCGTGGACAACACATCAACTCGAGATGAGAGGTTAGTCCCTGGCTTCGACTCCAGAGGAATACCACCTTACCACAAGCACTTCAAGAGGAGGCTTCTCTCAGCTCTAGGTATGTGAGAGGGACCCTGAGTTTGCGGCCTCAAGTGGAATGGACACCGCGATGCCCTGATGCGAAATAAGGCCGGATATCCCTGCAGTGACTTGAATTCAGGCTCGTCTTGCATCTCCAAAGACGAAAGGATATCTGAATCCCCTGTGGAGACCACAGAGAAAGACCTAGTTCCCCACCTCATCGCGACCGGAGGCCTCACATCCTTTGAAAACTCCAGAGGTACGCGGAGATCAGTGCCTCCAAAGGAGACGATGCCTGACTCCTCGTGAAACTTGATAGGAGTCCCAGGATTCCTGTGGCATGTGGAAAGGGACCCTTGGTCTCCCGCCTCAGCTGGAGAGGCGTCCCAATTGCCCTGCCAAGCCTCGAGGAGAATCCCGAGTTGTCCCTCGCAACTAGGCAGGAGTCCTGCCGTCGCTGAACAAACACGTGTGTGGAAGGGCCATCCCCGTCGTAACTCGAGAATATACCCCAGGTTCCCGCCGCAACTCGAGAAAAACCATGAGACTTCCCCCTCGCCGCGAGATGAGGCCTGATTCCCCTGCACTGCGTGCAGAGCAATTCCGTGTTGCACATCACACATGAAAGGAGCCTTGATTTCCTTGATGGCACTCCAGAGAAACCCCAAGAACACTGTTTCAAGGATAGAGGGATCCTGAGGTCACTGTAGCAACACGAAAGAGCTCCGTGGATGAAAAATCAACTCGAGATGAGAGGTTAGTCCCTGGCTTCGACTCCAGAGGAATACCACCTTACCACAAGCACCTCAAGACGAGGCTTCTCTCAGCTCTAGCTATGTGAGAGGGACCCTGAGTTTGCGGCCTCAAGTGGAATGGACACCGCGATGCCCTGGCTCGAAATAAGGCCGGATATCCCTGCAGTGACTTGAATGCAGGCTTGTCTTGCATCTCCCAAGACGAAATGATGTCTGAATCCCCTGTGGAGACCACAGAGAAAGACCTAGTTCCCCACCTCATCGCGACCGGAGGCCTCACATCCTTTGAAAATTCCAGAGGTACGCGGAGATCAGTGCCTCCAAAGGAGACGATGCCTGACTCCTCGTGAAACTTGATAGGAGTCCCAGGATTCCTGTGCACGTGGATAGGGACTCTTGGTCTCCCGCCTCAGCTGGAGAGGCGTCCCAATTGCCCTGCCAAGCCTCGCGGAGAATCCCGAGTTGTCCCTCCCAACTAGGCAGGAGTCCTGACGTCGCTGAAGAAACACGTGGGTGGAAGGGGCATCCCCGTCGTAACTCGAGAATATACCCCAGGTTCCCGCCGCAACTCGAGAAAAACCATGAGACTTCCCCCTCGCCGCGAGATGAGGCCCGATTCCCCTGCACTGCGTGCAGAGCAATTCCGTGTTGCACATCACACATGAAAGGAGCCTTGATTTCCTTGATGGCACTCCAGAGAAACCCCAAGAACACTGTTTCAAGGCTGGAGGGATCCTGAGGTCCCTGTAGCAGCACGAAAGAGCTCCGTGGACCAAAAATCAACTCGAGATGAGAGGTTAGTCCCTGGCTTCGACTCCAGAGGAATACCACCTTACCACAAGCACCTCAAGAGGAGGCTTCTCTCAGCTCTAGGTATGTGAGAGGTACCCTGAGTTTGCGGCCTCAAGTGGAATGGACACCGCGATGCCCTGACTCGAAATAAGGCTGGATATCCCTGCAGTGACTTGAATGCAGGCTCGTCTTGCATCTCCCAAGACGAAAGGATGTCTGAATCCCCTGTAGAGACCACAGAGAAAAACCTAGTTCCCCAGCTCATCGCGACCGGAGGCCTCACATCCTTTGAAAACTCCAGAGGTACGCGGAGATCAGTGCCTCCAAAGGAGACGATGCCTGACTCTTCGTGAAACTTGATAGGAGTCCCAGGATTCCTGTGGCACGTGGAAAGGGACCCTTGGTCTCCCGCCTCAGCTGGAGAGGCGTCGCAATTGCCCTGCCAAGCCTCGAGGAGAATCCCGAGTTGTCCCTCGCAACTAGACAGGAGTCCTGACGTCGCTGAACAAACACGTGGGTGGAAGGGCCATCCCCGTCGTAACTCGAGAATATACCCCAGGTTCCCGCCGCAACTCGAGAAAAACCATGAGACTTCCCCCTCGCCGCAAGATGAGGCCCGATTCCCCTGCACTGCGTGCAGAGCAATTCCGTGTTGCACATCACACATGAAAGGAGCCTTGATTTCTTTGATGGAACTCCAGAGAAACCCCAAGAACACTGTTTCAAGGTTGAGGGATCCTGAGGTCACTGTAGCAACACGAAAGAGCTCCGTGGACCAAAAATCAACTCGAGATGAGAGGTTAGTCCCTGGCTTCGACTCCAGAGGAATACCACCTTACCACAAGCACCTCAAGAGGAGGCTTCTCTCAGCTCTATGTATGAGAGAGGGACCCTGAGTTTGCGGCCTCAAGTGGAATGGACACCGCGATGCCCTGACTCGAAATAAGGCCGGATATCCCTGCAGTGACTTGAATGCAGGC
The DNA here is from genome assembly GCF_910594005.1 of Cervus elaphus. Taxonomy (NCBI): domain Eukaryota; kingdom Metazoa; phylum Chordata; class Mammalia; order Artiodactyla; family Cervidae; genus Cervus; species Cervus elaphus. The sequence continues at coordinate 279,037 of NC_057823.1, read as the reverse complement.
TTGTCTTGCATCTCCCAAGACGAAAGGATGTCTGAATTCCCTGTGGAGACCACAGAGAAAGACCTAGTTCCCCACCTCATCGCGACCGGAGGCCTCACATCCTTTGAAAACTCCAGAGGTACGCGGAGATCAGTGCCTCCAAAGGAGACGATGCCTGACTCCTCGTGAAACTTGATAGGAGTCCCAGGATTCCTGTGGCACGTGGAAAGGGACCCTTGGTCTACATCCTCAGCTGGAGATGCGTCCCAATTGCCCTGCCAAGCCTCGAGGAGAATCCCGAGTTGTCCCTGGCAACTAGGCAGTAGTCCTGACGTCGCTGAACAAACACGTGGGTGGAAGGGCCATCCCCGTCGTAACTCGAAAATATACCCCAGGTTCCCACCGCAACTCGAGAAAAACCATGAGACTTCCCCCTCGCCGCGAGATGAGGCCCGATTCCCCTGCACTGCGTGCAGAGCAATTCCGTGTTGCACATCACACATGAAAGGAGCCTTGATTTCCTTGATGGCACTCCAGAGAAACCCCAAGAACACTGTTTCAAGGCTGGAGGGATCCTGAGGTCCCTGTAGCAGCACGAAAGAGCTCTGTGGACCACACATCAACTCGAGATGAGAGGTTAGTCCCTGGCTTCGACTCCAGAGGAATACCACCTTACCACAAGCACTTCAAGAGGAGGCTTCTCTCAGCTCTAGGTATGTGAGAGGGACCCTGAGTTTGCGGCCTCAAGTGGAATGGACACCGCGATGCCCTGACGCGAAATAAGGCCGGATATCCCTGCAGTGACTTGAATTCAGGCTCGTCTTGCATCTCCCAAGACGAAAGGATGTCTGAATCCCCTGTGGAGACCACAGAGAAAGACCTAGTTCCCCACCTCATCGCGACCGGAGGCCTCACATCCTTTGAAAACTCCAGAGGTACGCGGAGATCAGTGCCTCCAAAGGAGACGATGCCTGACTCCTCGTGAAACTTGATAGGAGTCCCAGGATTCCTGTGGCACGTGGAAAGGGACCCTTGGTCTCCCGCCTCAGCTGGAGAGGCTTCCCAATTGCCCTGCCAAGCCTCGAGGAGAATCCCGAGTTGTCCCTCGCAAATAGGCAGAAGTCCTGACGTCGCTGAACAAACACATGGGTGGAAGGGCCATCCCCGTCGTAACTCGAGAATATACCCCAGGTTCCCTCCGCAACTCGAGAAAAACCATGAGACTTCCCCCTCGCCGCGAGATGAGGCCCGATTCCCCTGCAATGTGTGCAGAGCAATTTGGTGTTGCACATTACACATGAAAGGAGCCTTGATTTCCTTGATGGCACTCCAGAGAAACCCCAAGAACACTGTTTCAAGGCTAGAGGGATCCTGAGGTCACTGTAGCAACGCGAAAGAGCTCTGTGGACCAAAAATCGACTAGAGATGAGAGGTTAGTCCCTGGCTTCGACTCCAGAGGAATACCACCTTACCACAAGCACCTCAAGAGGAGGCTTCTCTCAGCTCTAGGTATGTGAGAGGGACCCTGAGTTTGCGGCCTCAAGTGGAATGGACACTGCGATGCCCTGACTCGAAATGAGGCCGGATATCCCTGCAGTGACTTGAATTCAGGCTCGTCTTGCATCTCCCAAGACGAAAGGATGTCTGAATCCCCTGTGGAGACCACAGAGAAAGACCTAGTTCCCCACCTCATCGCTACCGGAGGCCTCACATCCTTTGAAAACTCCAGAGGTACGCGGAGATCAGTGCCTCCAAAGGAGACGATGCCTGACTCCTCGTGAAACTTGATAGGATTCCCAGAATTCCTGTGGCACGTGGAAAGGGACCCCTGGTCTCCTGCCTCAGCTGGAGAGGCGTCCCAATTGCCCTGCCAAGCCTCGAGGAGAATCCCGAGTTGTCCCTCGCAACTAGGCAGGAGTCCTGCCGTCGCTGAACAAACACGTGTGTGGAAGGGCCATCCCCGTCGTAACTCGAGAATATACCCCAGGTTCCCGCCGCAACTCGAGAAAAACCATGAGACTTCCCCCTCGCCGCGAGATGAGGCCTGATTCCCCTGCACTGCGTGCAGAGCAATTCCGTGTTGCACATCACACATGAAAGGAGCCTTGATTTCCATGATGGCACTCCAGAGAAACCCCAAGAACACTGTTTCAAGGCTAGAGGGATCCTGAGGTCACTGTAGCAACACGAAAGAGCTCCGTGGACGAAAAATCAACTCAAGATGAGAGGTTAGTCCCTGGCTTCGACTCCAGAGGAATACCACCTTACCACAAGCACCTCAAGACGAGGCTTCTCTCAGCTCTAGCTATGTGAGAGGGTCCCTGAGTTTGCGGCCTCAAGTGGAATGGACACCGTGATGCCCTGGCTCGAAATAAGGCCGGATATCCCTGCAGTGACATGAATGCAGGCTTGTCTTGCATCTCCCAAGACGAAATGATGTCTGAATCCACTGTGGAGACCACAGAGAAAGACCTAGTTCCCCACCTCATCGCGACCGGAGGCCTCACATCCTTTGAAAACTCCAGAGGTACGCGGAGATCAGTGCCTCCAAAGTAGACGATGCCTGACTCCTCGTGAAACTTGATAGGAGTCCCAGGATTCCTGTGCACGTGGATAGGGACTCTTGGTCTCCCGCCTCAGCTGGAGAGGCGTCCCAATTGCCCTGCCAAGCCTCGCGGAGAATCCCGAGTTGTCCCTCCCAACTAGGCAGGAGTCCTGACGTCGCTGAAGAAACACGTGGTTGGAAGGGCCATCCCCGTCGTAACTCGAGAATATACCCCAGGTTCCCGCCGCAACTCGAGAAAAACCATGAGACTTCCCCCTCGCCGCGAGATGAGGCCCGATTCCCCTGCACTGTGTGCAGAGCAATTTGGTGTTGCACATTACACATGAAAGGAGCCTTGATTTCCTTGATGGCACTCCAGAGAAACCCCAAGAACACTGTTTCAAGGCTAGAGGGATCCTGAGGTCACTGTAGCAACGCGAAAGAGCTCTGTGGACCAAAAATCGACTAGAGATGAGAGGTTAGTCCCTGGCTTCGACTCCAGAGGAATACCACCTTACCACAAGCACCTCAAGAGGAGGCTTCTCTCAGCTCTAGGTATGTGAGAGGGACCCTGAGTTTGCGGCCTCAAGTGGAATGGACACTGCGATGCCCTGACTCGAAATAAGGCCGGATATCCCTGCAGTGACTTGAATACAGGCTCGTCTTGCATCTCCCAAGACGAAAGGATGTCTGAATCCCCTGTGGAGACCACAGAGAAAGACCTAGTTCCCCACCTCATCGCTACCGGAGGCCTCACATCCTTTGAAAACTCCAGAGGTACGCGGAGATCAGTGCCTCCAAAGGAGACGATGCCTGACTCCTCGTGAAACTTGATAGGATTCCCAGAATTCCTGTGGCACGTAGAAAGGGACCCCTGGTCTCCTGCCTCAGCTGGAGAGGCGTCCCAATTGCCCTGCCAAGCCTCGAGGAGAATCCCGAGTTGTCCCTCGCAACTAGGCAGGAGTCCTGCCGTCGCTGAACAAACACGTGTGTGGAAGGGCCATCCCTGTCGTAACTCGAGAATATACCCCAGGTTCCCGCCGCAACTCGAGAAAAACCATGAGACTTCCCCCTCGCCGCGAGATGAGGCCTGATTCCCCTGCACTGCGTGCAGAGCAATTCCGTGTTGCACATCACACATGAAAGGAGCCTTGATTTCCATGATGGCACTCCAGAGAAACCCCAAGAACACTGTTTCAAGGCTAGAGGGATCCTGAGGTCACTGTAGCAACACGAAAGAGCTCCGTGGACGAAAAATCAACTCAAGATGAGAGGTTAGTCCCTGGCTTCGACTCCAGAGGAATACCACCTTACCACAAGCACCTCAAGACGAGGCTTCTCTCAGCTCTAGCTATGTGAGAGGGTCCCTGAGTTTGCGGCCTCAAGTGGAATGGACACCGTGATGCCCTGGCTCGAAATAAGGCCGGATATCCCTGCAGTGACATGAATGCAGGCTTGTCTTGCATCTCCCAAGACGAAATGATGTCTGAATCCACTGTGGAGACCACAGAGAAAGACCTAGTTCCCCACCTCATCGCGACCGGAGGCCTCACATCCTTTGAAAACTCCAGAGGTACGCGGAGATCAGTGCCTCCAAAGTAGACGATGCCTGACTCCTCGTGAAACTTGATAGGAGTCCCAGGATTCCTGTGCACGTGGATAGGGACTCTTGGTCTCCCGCCTCAGCTGGAGAGGCGTCCCAATTGCCCTGCCAAGCCTCGCGGAGAATCCCGAGTTGTCCCTCCCAACTAGGCAGGAGTCCTGACGTCGCTGAAGAAACACGTGGTTGGAAGGGCCATCCCCGTCGTAACTCGAGAATATACCCCAGGTTCCCGCCGCAACTCGAGAAAAACCATGAGACTTCCCCCTCGCCGCGAGATGAGGCCCGATTCCCCTGCACTGTGTGCAGAGCAATTTGGTGTTGCACATTACACATGAAAGGAGCCTTGATTTCCTTGATGGCACTCCAGAGAAACCCCAAGAACACTGTTTCAAGGCTAGAGGGATCCTGAGGTCACTGTAGCAACGCGAAAGAGCTCTGTGGACCAAAAATCGACTAGAGATGAGAGGTTAGTCCCTGGCTTCGACTCCAGAGGAATACCACCTTACCACAAGCACCTCAAGAGGAGGCTTCTCTCAGCTCTAGGTATGTGAGAGGGACCCTGAGTTTGCGGCCTCAAGTGGAATGGACACTGCGATGCCCTGACTCGAAATAAGGCCGGATATCCCTGCAGTGACTTGAATACAGGCTCGTCTTGCATCTCCCAAGACGAAAGGATGTCTGAATCCCCTGTGGAGACCACAGAGAAAGACCTAGTTCCCCACCTCATCGCTACCGGAGGCCTCACATCCTTTGAAAACTCCAGAGGTACGCGGAGATCAGTGCCTCCAAAGGAGACGATGCCTGACTCCTCGTGAAACTTGATAGGATTCCCAGAATTCCTGTGGCACGTAGAAAGGGACCCCTGGTCTCCTGCCTCAGCTGGAGAGGCGTCCCAATTGCCCTGCCAAGCCTCGAGGAGAATCCCGAGTTGTCCCTCGCAACTAGGCAGGAGTCCTGACGTCGCTGAACAAACACGTGGGTGGAAGGGCCATCCCTGTCGTAACTCGAGAATATACCCCAGGTTCCCGCCGCAACTCGAGAAAAACCATGAGACTTCCCCCTCGCCGTGAGATGAGGCCCGATTCCCCTGCACTGCATGCAGAGCAATTCCGTGTTGCACATCACACATGAAAGGAGCCTTGATTTCCTTGATGGCACTCCAGAGAAACCCCAAGAAGACTGTTTCAAGGCTAGAGGGATCCTGAGGTCACTGTAGCAACACGAAAGAGCTCCGTGGACCAAAAATCAACTCGAGATGAGAGGTTAGTCCCTGGCTTCGACTCCAGAGGAATACCACCTTACCACAAGCACCTCAATAGGAGGCTTTTCTCAGCTCTAGGTATGTGAGAGGGACCCTGAGTTTGCGGCCTCAACTGGAATGGACACCGCGATGGTCTGGCTCGAAATAAGGCAGGATATCCCTGCAGTGACTTGAATGCAGGCTCGTCTTGCATCTCCCAAGATGAAAGGATGTCTGAATCCCCAGTGGAGACCACAGAGAAAGACCTAGTTCCCCACCTCATCGCGCCTGGAGGCCTCATATCCTTTGAAAATTCCAGAGGTACGCGGAGATCAGTGCCTCCAAAGGAGACGATGCCTGACTCCTCGTGAAACTTGATAGGAGTCCCAGGATTCCTGTGGCACGTGGAAAGGGACCCTTGGTCTCCCGCCTCAGCTGGAGAGGCGTCCCAATTGCCCTGCCAAGCCTCGAGGAGAATCCCGAGTTGTCCCTCGCAACTAGGCAGGAGTCCTGACGTCGCTGAACAAACACGTGGGTGGAAGGGCCATCCCCGTCGTAACTCGAGAATATACCCCAGCTTCCCGCCGCAACTCGAGAAAAACCATGAGACTTCCCCCTCGCTGCGAGATAAGGCCCGATTCCCCTGCACTGCGTGCAGAGCAATTCCGTGTTGCACATGACAAAGTAAAGAAGCCTTGATTTCCTTGATGGCACTCCAGAGAAACCCCAAGAACACTGTTTCAAGGCTAGAGGGATCCTGAGGTCACTGTAGCAACACGAAAGAGCTCGGTGGACCAAAAATCATCTCGAGATGAGAGGTTAGTCCCTGGCTTCGACTCCAGAGGAATACCACCTTACCACAAGCACCTCAAGAGGAGGCTTCTCTCAGCTCTAGGTATGTGAGAGGGACCCTGAGTTTGCGGCCTCAAGTGGAATGGACACAGCGATGCCCTGGCTCGAAATAAGGCCGGATATCCCTGCAGTGACTTGAATGCAGGCTCGTCTTGAATCTCCCAAGACGAAAGGATGTCTGAATCCCCTGTGGAGACCACAGAGAAAGACCTAGTTCCCCACATCATCGCGACCGGAGGCCTCACATCCTTTGAAAACTCCAGAGGTACGCGGAGATCAGTGCCTCCAAAGGAGACGATGCCTGACTCCTCGTGAAACTTGATAGGAGTCCCAGGATTCCTGTGGCACGTGGAAAGGGACCCTTGGTCTCCCGCCTCAGCTGGAGAGGCGTCCCAATTGCCCTGCGAAGCCTAGAGGAGAATCCCGAGTTGTCCCTCGCAACTAGGCAGGAGTCCTGCCGTCGCTGAACAAACACGTGTGTGGAAGGGCCATCCCCGTCGTAACTCGAGAATATACCCCAGGTTCCCGCCGCAACTCGAGAAAAACCATGAGACTTCCCCCTCGCCGCGAGATGAGGCCTGATTCCCCTGCACTGCGTGCAGAGCAATTCCGTGTTGCACATCACACATGAAAGGAGCCTTGATTTCCATGATGGCACTCCAGAGAAACCCCAAGAACACTGTTTCAAGGCTAGAGGGATCCTGAGGTCACTGTAGCAACACGAAAGAGCTCCGTGGACCAAAAATCAACTCAAGATGAGAGGTTAGTCCCTGGCTTCGACTCCAGAGGAATACCACCTTACCACAAGCACCTCAAGACGAGGCTTCTCTCAGCTCTAGCTATGTGAGAGGGTCCCTGAGTTTGCGGCCTCAAGTGGAATGGACACCGTGATGCCCTGGCTCGAAATAAGGCCGGATATCCCTGCAGTGACATGAATGCAGGCTTGTCTTGCATCTCCCAAGACGAAATGATGTCTGAATCCACTGTGGAGACCACAGAGAAAGACCTAGTTCCCCACCTCATCGCGACCGGAGGCCTCACATCCTTTGAAAACTCCAGAGGTACGCGGAGATCAGTGCCTCCAAAGTAGACGATGCCTGACTCCTCGTGAAACTTGATAGGAGTCCCAGGATTCCTGTGCACGTGGATAGGGACTCTTGGTCTCCCGCCTCAGCTGGAGAGGCGTCCCAATTGCCCTGCCAAGCCTCGCGGAGAATCCCGAGTTGTCCCTCCCAACTAGGCAGGAGTCCTGACGTCGCTGAAGAAACACGTGGTTGGAAGGGCCATCCCCGTCGTAACTCGAGAATATACCCCAGGTTCCCGCCGCAACTCGAGAAAAACCATGAGACTTCCCCCTCGCCGCGAGATGAGGCCCGATTCCCCTGCACTGCGTGCAGAGCAATTCCGTGTTGCACATCACACATGAAAGGAGCCTTGATTTCCTTGATGGCACTCCAGAGAAACCCCAAGAACACTGTTTCAAGGCTCGAGGGATCCTGAGGTCCCTGTAGCAGCACGAAAGAGCTCCGTGGACCAAAAATCAACTCGAGATGAGAGGTTAGTCCCTGGCTTCGACTCCAGAGGAATACCACCTTACCACAAGCACCTCAAGAGGAGGCTTCTCTCAGCTCTAGGTATGTGAGAGGGACCCTGAGTTTGCGGCCTCAAGTGGAATGGACACCGCGATGCCCTGACTCGAAATAAGGCTGGATATCCCTGCAGTGACTTGAATGCAGGCTCGTCTTGCATCTCCCAAGACGAAAGGATGTCTGAATCCCCTGTGGAGACCACAGAGAAAAACCTAGTTCCCCAGCTCATCGCGACCGGAGGCCTCACATCCTTTGAAAACTCCAGAGGTACGCGGAGATCAGTGCCTCCAAAGGAGACGATGCCTGACTCTTCGTGAAACTTGATAGGAGTCCCAGAATTCCTGTGGCACGTGGAAAGGGACCCTTAGTCTCCCGCCTAAGCTGGAGAGGCGTCGCAATTGCCCTGCCAAGCCTCGAGGAGAATCCCGAGTTGTCCCTCGCAACTAGGCAGGAGTCCTGACGTCGCTGAACAAACACGTGGGTGGAAGGGCCATCCCCGTCGTAACTCGAGAATATACCCCAGGTTCCCGCCGCAACTCGAGAAAAACCATGAGACTTCCCCCTCGCCGCGAGATGAGGCCCGATTCCCCTGCACTGCGTGCAGAGCAATTCCGTGTTGCACATCACACATGAAAGGAGCCTTGATTTCTTTGATGGCACTCCAGAGAAACCCCAAGAACACTGTTTCAAGGTTGAGGGATCCTGAGGTCACTGTAGCAACACGAAAGAGCTCCGTGAACCAAAAATCAACTCAAGATGAGAGGTTAGTCCCTGGCTTCGACTCCAGAGGAATACCACCTTACCACAAGCACCTCAAGAGGAGGCTTCTCTCAGCTCTATGTATGTGAGAGGGACCCTGAGTTTGCGGCCTCAAGTGGAATGGACACCGCGATGCCCTGACTCGAAATAAGGCCGGATATCCCTGCAGTGACTTGAATGCAGGCTTGTCTTGCATCTCCCAAGACGAAAGGATGTCTGAATCCCCTGTGGAGACCACAGAGAAAGACCTAGTTCCCCACCTCATCGCGACCGGAGGCCTCACATCCTTTGAAAACTCCAGAGGTACGCGGAGATCAGTGCCTCCAAAGGAGACGATGCCTGACTCCTCGTGAAACTTGACAGGAGTCCCAGGATTCCTGTGGCACGTGGAAAGGGACCCTTGGTCTCCCGCCTAAGCTGGAGAGGCGTCGCAATTGCCCTGCCAAGCCTCGAGGAGAATCCCGAGTTGTCCCTCGCAACTAGGCAGGAGTCCTGACGTCGCTGAACAAACACGTGGGTGGAAGGGCCATCCCCGTCGTAACTCGAGAATATACCCCAGGTTCCCGCCGCAACTCGAGAAAAACCATGAGACTTCCCCCTCGCCGCGAGATGAGGCCCGATTCCCCTGCACTGCGTGCAGAGCAATTCCGTGTTGCACATCACACATGAAAGGAGCCTTGATTTCTTTGATGGCACTCCAGAGAAACCCCAAGAACACTGTTTCAAGGTTGAGGGATCCTGAGGTCCCTGTAGCAGCACGAAAGAGCTCCGTGGACCACACATCAACTCGAGATGAGAGGTTAGTCCCTGGCTTCGACTCCAGAGGAATACCACCTTACCACAAGCACTTCAAGAGGAGGCTTCTCTCAGCTCTAGGTATGTGAGAGGGACCCTGAGTTTGCGGCCTCAAGTGGAATGGACACCGCGATGCCCTGACGCGAAATAAGGCCGGATATCCCTGCAGTGACTTGAATTCAGGCTCGTCTTGCATCTCCAAAGACGAAAGGATGTCTGAATCCCCTGTGGAGACCACAGAGAAAGACCTAGTTCCCCACCTCATCGCGACCGGAGGCCTCACATCCTTTGAAAACTCCAGAGGTACGCGGAGATCAGTGCCTCCAAAGGAGACGATGCCTGACTCCTCGTGAAACTTGATAGGAGTCCCCGGATTCCTGTGGCACGTGGAAAGGGACCCTTGGTCTCCCGCCTCAGCTGGAGAGGCGTCCCAATTGCCCTGCCAAGCCTCGAGGAGAATCCCGAGTTGTCCCTCGCAACAAGGCAGGAGTCCTGACGTCGCTGAACAAACACATGGGTGGAAGGGCCATCCCCGTCGTAACTCGAGAATATACCCCAGGTTCCCGCCGCAACTCGAGAAAAACCATGAGACTTCCCCCTCGCCGCGAGATGAGGCCCGATTCCCCTGCACTGTGTGCAGAGCAATTTGGTGTTGCACATCACACATGAAAGGAGCCTTGATTTCCTTGATGGCACTCCAGAGAAACCCCAAGAACACTGTTTCAAGGCTAGAGGGATCCTGAGGTCACTGTAGCAACGCGAAAGAGCTCTGTGGACCAAAAATCAACTAGAGATGAGAGGTTAGTCCCTGGCTTCGACTCCAGAGGAATACCACCTTACCACAAGCACCTCAAGAGGAGCCTTCTCTCAGCTCTAGGTATGTGAGAGGGACCCTGAGTTTGCGGCCTCAAGTGGAATGGACACTGCGATGCCCTGACTCGAAATAAGGCCGGATATCCCTGCAGTGACTTGAATACAGGCTCGTCTTGCATCTCCCAAGACGAAAGGATGTCTGAATCCCCTGTGGAGACCACAGAGAAAGACCTAGTTCCCCACCTCATCGCGACCGGAGGACTCACATCCTTTGAAAACTCCAGAGGTATGCGGAGATCAGTGCCTCCAAAGGAGACGATGCCTGACTCCTCGTGAAACTTGATAGGATTCCCAGAATTCCTGTGGCACGTAGAAAGGGACCCCTGGTCTCCCGCCTCAGCTGGAGAGGCGTCCCAATTGCCCTGCCAAGCCTCGAGTAGAATCCCGAGTTGTCCCTCGCAACTAGGCAGGAGTCCTGCCGTCGCTGAACAAACACGTGGGTGGAAGGGCCATCCCTGTCGTAACTCGAGAATATACCCCAGGTTCCCGCCGCAACTCGAGAAAAACCATGAGACTTCCCCCTCGCCGTGAGATGAGGCCCGATTCCCCTGCACTGCATGCAGAGCAATTCCGTGTTGCACATCACACATGAAAGGAGCCTTGATTTCCTTGATGGCACTCCAGAGAAACCCCAAGAACACTGTTTCAAGGCTAGAGGGATCCTGAGGTCACTGTAGCAACACGAAAGAGCTCCGTGGACCAAAAATCAACTCGAGATGAGAGGTTAGTCCCTGGCTTCGACTCCAGAGGAATACCACCTTACCACAAGCACCTCAAGAGGAGGCTTCTCTCAGCTCTAGGTATGTGAGAGGGACCCTGAGTTTGCGGCCTCAAATGGAATGGACACCGCGATGGTGTGGCTCGAAATAAGGCAGGATATCCCTGCAGTGACTTGAATGCAGGCTCGTCTTGCATCTCCCAAGACGAAAGGATGTCTGAATCCCCTGTGGAGACCACAGAGAAAGACCTAGTTCCCCACCTCATCGCGCCTGGAGGCCTCATATCCTTTGAAAATTCCAGAGGTACGCGGAGATCAGTGCCTCCAAAGGAGACGATGCCTGACTCCTCGTGAAACTTGATAGGAGTCCCAGGATTCCTGTGGCACGTGGAAAGGGACACTTGGTCTCCCGCCTCAGCTGGAGAGGCGTCCCAATTGCCCTGCCAAGCCTCGAGGAGAACCCCGAGTTGTCCCTCGCAACTAGGCAGGAGTCCTGACGTCGCTGAAGAAACACGTGGGTGGAAGGGCCATCCCCGTCGTAACTCGAGAATATACCCCAGGTTCCCGCCGCAACTCGAGAAAAACCATGAGACTTCCCCCTCGCCGCGAGATGATCCCCGATTCCCCTGCACTGCATGCAGAGCAATTCCGTGTTGCACATCAAACAAGAAAGGAGCCTTGATTTCCTTGATGGCACTCCAGAGAAACCCCAAGGACACTGTTTCAAGGCTAGAGGGATCCTGAGGTCACTGTAGCAACACGAAAGAGCTCCGTGGACCAAAAATCAACTCGAGATGAGAGGTTAGTCCCTGGCTTGGACTCCAGAGGAATACCACCTTAGCACAAGCACCTCAAGAGGAGGCTTCTCTCAGCTCTAGGTATGTGAGAGGGACCCTGAGTTTGCGGCCTCAAGTGGAATGGACACCGCGATGCCCTGACGCGAAATAAGGCAGGATATCCCTGCAGTGACTTGAATGCAGGCTCGTCTTGCATCTCCCAAGACGAAAGGATGTGTGAATTCCCTGTGGAGACCACAGAGAAAGACCTAGTTCCCCACCTCATGGCGACCGGAGGCCTCACATCCCTTGAAAACTCCAGAGGTACGCGGAGATCAGTGCCTCCAAAGGAGACGATGCCTGACTCCTCGTGAAACTTGATAGGAGTCCCAGGATTCCTGTGGCACGTGGAAAGAGACCCTTGGCCTCCCGCCTCAGCTGGAGAGGCGTCCCAATTGCCCTGCCAAGCCTCGAGGAGAATCCCGAGTTGTCCCTCACAACTAGGCAGGAGTCCTGACGTCGCTGAAGAAACATGTGTGTGGAAGGGCCATCCCCGTCGTAACTCGAGAATATACCCCAGGTTCCCGCCGCAACTCGAGAAAAACCATGAGACTTCCCCCTCGCCGCAAGATGAGGCCCGATTCCCCAGCACTGCGTGCAGAGCAATTCCGTGTTGCACATCACACATGAAAGGAGCCTTGATTTCCTTGATGGCACTCCAGAGAAACACCAAGAACACTGTTTCAAGGCTAGAGGGATCCTGAGGTCACTGTAGCAACACGAAAGAGCTCGGTGGACCAAAAATCAACTCGAGATGAGAGGTTAGTCCCTGGCTTCGACTCCAGAGGAATACCACCTTACCACAAGCACCTCAAGAGGAGGCTTCTCTCAGCTCTAGGTATGTGAGAGGGACCCTGAGTTTGCGGCCTCAAATGGAATGGACACCGCGATGGTCTGGCTCGAAATAAGGCAGGATATCCCTGCAATGACTTGAATGCAGGCTCGTCTTGCATCTCCCAAGATGAAAGGATGTCTGAATCCCCTGTGGAGACCACAGAGAAAGACCTAGTTCCCCACCTCATCGCGACCGGAGGCTTCACATCCTTTGAAAATTCCAGAGGTACGCGGAAATCAGTGCCTCCAAAGGAGACGATGCCTGACTCCTCGTGAAACTTGATAGGAGTTCCAGGATTCCTGTGGCACGTGGAAAGGGACCCTTGGTCTCGCGCCTCAGCTGGAGAGGCGTCCCAATTGCCCTGCCAAGCCTCGAGGAGAACCCTGAGTTGTCCCTCGCAACTAGGCAGGAGTCCTGACGTCGCTGAAGAAACACGTGTGTGGAAGGGCCATCCCCGTCGTAACTCGAGAATATACCCCAGGTTCCCGGGGCAACTCGAGAAAAACCATGAGACTTCCCCCTCGCCGCGAGATGAGGCCCGATTCCCCTGCACTGCGTGCAGAGCAATTCCGTGTTGCACATCACAAATGAAAGGAGCCTTGATTTCCTTGATGGCACTCCAGAGAAACCCCAAGAACACTGTTTCAAGGCTAGAGGGATCCTGAGGTCACTGTAGCAACACGAAAGATCTCCGTGGACCAAAAATCAACTCGAGATGAGAGGTTAGTCCCTGGCTTCGACTCCAGAGGAATACCACCTTACCACAAGCACCTCAAGAGGAGGCTTCTCTCAGCTCTAGGTATGTGAGAGGGACCCTGAGTTTGCGGCCTCAAATGGAATGGACACCGCGATGGTCTGGCTCGAAATAAGGCAGGATATCCCTGCAGTGACTTGAATGCAGGCTCGTCTTGCATCTCCCAAGATGAAAGGATGTCTGAATCCCCTGTGGAGACCACAGAGAAAGACCTAGTTCCCCACCTCATGGCGACAGGAGGCCTCACATCCTTTGAACACTCCAGAGGTACGCGGAGAACAGTGCCTCCAAAGGAGACGATGCCTGACTCCTCGTGAAACTTGATAGGAGTCCCAGGATTCCTGTGGCACGTGGAAAGAGACCCTTGGCCTCCCGCCTCAGCTGGAGAGGCGTCCCAATTGCCCTACCAAGCCTCGAGGAGAATCCCGAGTTGTCCCTCACAACTAGGCAGGAGTCCTGACGTCGCTGAAGAAACATGTGTGTGGAAGGGCCATCCCCGTCGTAACTCGAGAATATACCCCAGGTTCCCGCCGCAACTCGAGAAAAACCATGAGACTTCCCCCTCGCCGCGAGATGAGGCCTGATTCCCCAGCACTGCATGCAGAGCAATTCCGTGTTGCACATCACACATGAAAGGAGCCTGGATTTCCTTGATGGCACTCCAGAGAAACCCCAAGAACACTGTTTCAAGGCTAGAGGGATCCTGAGGTCACTGTAGCAACACGAAAGAGCTCCGTGGACCAAAAATCATCTCGAGATGAGAGGTTAGTCCCTGGCTTCGACTCCAGAGGAATACCACCTTACCACAAGCACCTCAAGAGGAGGCTTCTCTCAGCTCTAGGTATGTGAGAGGGACCCTGAGTTTGCGGCCTCAAATGGAATGGACACCGCGATGGTCTGGCTAGAAATAAGGCAGGATATCCCTGCAGTGACTGGAATGCAGGCTCGTCTTGCATCTCGCAAGACGAAAGGATGTCTGAATCCCCTGTGGAGACCACAGAGAAAGACCTAGTTCCCCACCTCATCGCGACCGGAGGCCTCACATCCTTTGAAAATTCCAGAGGTATGCGGAGATCAGTGCCTCCAAAGGAGACGGTGCCTGACTCCTCGTGAAACTTGATAGGAGTCCCAGGATTCCTGTGGCACGTGGAAAGGGACCCTTCGTCTCCCGCCTCAGCTGGAGAGGCGTCCCAATTGCCCTGCCAAGCCTCGAGGAGAACCCCGAGTTGTCCCTCGCAACTAGGCAGGAGTCCTGACGTGGCTGAACAAACACGTGGTTGGAAGGGCCATCCCCGTCGTAACTCGAGAATATACCCCAGGTTCCCGCCGCAACTCGAGAAAAAACATGAGACTTCCCCCTCACCGCGAGATGAGGCCCGATTCCCCTGCACTGCGTGCAGAGCAATTCCGTGTTGCACATCACACATGAAAGGAGCCTTGATTTCCTTGATGGCACTCCAGAGAAACCCCAAGAACACTGTTTCAAGGCTAGAGGGTTCCTGAGGTCACTGTAGCAACACGAAAGAGCTCCGTGGACCAAAAATCAACTAGAGATGAGAGGTTAGTCCCTGGCTTCGACTCCAGAGAAATACCACCTTACCACAAGCACCTCAAGAGGAGGCTTCTCTCAGCTCTAGGTATGTGAGAGGGACCCTGATTTTGCGGCCTCAAGTGGAATGGACACCGCGATGCCCTGACTCGAAATAAGGCAGGATATCCCTGCAGCGACTTGAATGCAGGCTCGTCTTGCATCTCCCAAGACGAAAGGATGTCTGAATCCCCTGTGGAGACCATAGAGAAAGACCTCGTTCCCCACCTCATCGCGACCGGAGGCCTCACATCCTTTGAAAACTCCAGAGGTACGCGGAGATCAGTGCCTCCAAAGGAGACGATGCCTGACTCCTCGTGAAACTTGATAGGATTCCGAGAATTCCTGTGGCACGTGGAAAGGGACCCTTGGTCTCCCGCCTCAGCTGGAGAGGCGTCCCAATTGCCCTGCCAAGCCTCGAGGAGAATCCCGAGTTGTCCCTCGCAACTAGGCAGGAGTCCTGACGTCGCTGAACAAACACGTGGGTGGAAGGGCCATCCCCGTCGTAACTCGAGAATATACCCCAGGTTCCCGCCGCAACTCGAGAAAAAACATGAGACTTCCCCCTCGCCGCGAGATGATCCCCGATTCCCCTGCACTGCATGCAGAGCAATTCCGTGTTGCACATCAAACAAGAAAGGAGCCTTGATTTCCTTGATGGCACTCCAGAGAAACCCCAAGGACACTGTTTCAAGGCTAGAGGGATCCTGAGGTCACTGTAGCAACAGGAAAGAGCTCCGTGGACCAAAAATCAACTCGAGATGAGAGGTTAGTCCCTGGCTTCGACTCCAGAGGAATACCACCTTACCACCAGCACCTCAAGAGGAGGCTTCTCTCAGCTCTAGGTATGTGAGAGGGACCCTGAGTTTGCGGCCTCAAGTGGAATGGACACCGCGATGCCCTGACGCGAAATAAGGCAGGATATCCCTGCAGTGACTTGAATGCAGGCTCGTCTTGCATCTCCCAAGACGAAGGGATGTCTGAATCCCCTGTGGAGACCACAGAGAAAGACCTAGTTCCCCACCTCATGGCGACCGGAGGCCTCACATCCCTTGAAAACTCCAGAGGTACGCGGAGATCAGTGCCTCCAAAGGAGACGATGCCTGACTCCTCGTGAAACTTGATAGGAGTCCCAGGATTCCTGTGGCACGTGGAAAGAGACCCTTGGTCTCCCGGTTCAGCTGGAGAGTCGTCCCAATTGCCCTGCCAAGCCTCGAGGAGAATCCCGAGTTGTCCCTCACAACTAGGCAGGAGTCCTGACGTCGCTGAAGAAACATGTGTGTGGAAGGGCCATCCCCGTCGTAACTCGAGAATATACCCCAGGTTCCCGCCGCAACTCGAGAAAAACCATGAGACTTCCCCCTCGCCGCAAGATGAGGCCCGATTCCCCAGCACTGCGTGCAGAGCAATTCCGTGTTGCACATCACACATGAAAGGAGCCTTGATTTCCTTGATGGCACTCCAGAGAAACACCAAGAACACTGTTTCAAGGCTAGAGGGATCCTGAGGTCACTGTAGCAACACGAAAGAGCTCGGTGGACCAAAAATCAACTCGAGATGAGAGGTTAGTCCCTGGCTTCGACTCCAGAGGAATACCACCTTACCACAAGCACCTCAAGAGGAGGCTTCTCTCAGCTCTAGGTATGTGAGAGGGACCCTGAGTTTGCGGCCTCAAGTGGAATGGACACCGCGATGGTCTGGCTCGAAATAAGGCAGGATATCCCTGCAGTGACTTGAATGCAGGCTCGTCTTGCATCTCCCAAGACGAAAGGATGTCTGAATCCCCTGTGGAGACCACAGAGAAAGACCTAGTTCCCCACCTCATCGCGACCGGAGGCTTCACATCCTTTGAAAATTCCAGAGGTACGCGGAAATCAGTGCCTCCAAAGGAGACGATGCCTGACTCCTCGTGAAACTTGATAGGAGTTCCAGGATTCCTGTGGCACGTGGAAAGGGACCCTTGGTCTCGCGCCTCAGCTGGAGAGGCGTCCCAATTGCCCTGCCAAGCCTCGAGGAGAACCCCGAGTTGTCCCTCGCAACTAGGCAGGAGTCCTGACGTCGCTGAAGAAACACGTGTGTGGAAGGGCCATCCCCTTCGTAACTCGAGAATATACCCCAGGTTCCCGGGGCAACTCGAGAAAAACCATGAGACTTCCCTCTCGCCGCGAGATGAGGCCCGATTCCCCTGCACTGCGTGCAGAGCAATTCCGTGTTGCACATCACAAATGAAAGGAGCCTTGATTTCCTTGATGGCACTCCAGAGAAACCCCAAGAACACTGTTTCAAGGCTAGAGGGATCCTGAGGTCACTGTAGAAACACGAAAGATCTCCGTGGACCAAAAATCAACTCGAGATGAGAGGTTAGTCCCTGGCTTCGACTCCAGAGGAATACCACCTTACCACAAGCACCTCAAGAGGAGGCTTCTCTCAGCTCTAGGTATGTGAGAGGGACCCTGAGTTTGCGGCCTCAAGTGGAATGGACACCGCGATGCCCTGACGCGAAATAAGGCTGGATATCCCTGCAGTGACTTGAATGCAGGCTCGTCTTGCATCTCCCAAGACGAAAGGATGTCTGAATCCCCTGTGGAGACCACAGAGAAAGACCTAGTTCCCCACCTCATGGCGACCGGAGGCCTCACATCCCTTGAAAACTCCAGAGGTACGCGGAGATCAGTGCCTCCAAAGGAGACGATGCCTGACTCCTCGTGAAACTTGATAGGAGTCCCAGGATTCCTGTGGCACGTGGAAAGGGATCCTTTGTCTCCCGCCTCAGCTGGAGAGGCGTCCCAATTGCCCTGCCAAGCCTCGAGGAGAATCCCGAGTTGTCCCTCGCATCTAGGCAGGAGTCCTGACGTCGCTGAACAAACACGTGGGTGGAAGGGCCATCCCCGGCGTAACTCGAGAATATACCCCAGGTTCCCGCCCCAACTCGAGAAAAACCATGAGACTTCCCCCTCGCCTCGAGATGAGGCCCGATTCCCCTGCACTGCGTGCAGAGCAATTCCGTGTTGCACATCACACATGAAAGGAGCCTTGATTTCCTTGATGGCACTCCAGAGAAACCCCAAGAACACTGTTTCAAGGCTAGAGGGATCCCGAGGTCACTGTAGCAACACGAAAGAGCTCCGTGGACCAAAAATCAACTCGAGATGAGAGGTTAGTCCCTGGCTTCGACTCCAGAGGAATACCACCTTACCACAAGCACCTCAAGAGGAGGCTTCTCTCAGCTCTAGGTATGTGAGAGGGACCCTGAGTTTGCGGCCTCAAATGGAATGGACACCGCGATGGTCTGGCTCGAAATAAGGCAGGATATCCCTGCAGTGACTTGAATGCAGGCTCGTCTTGCATCTCCCAAGACGAAAGGATGTCTGAATCCCCTGTGGAGACCACAGAGAAAGACCTAGTTCCCCACCTCATCGCGACCGGAGGCTTCACATCCTTTGAAAATTCCAGAGGTACACGGAAATCAGTGCCTCCAAAGGAGACGATGCCTGACTCCTCGTGAAACTTGATAGGAGTTCCAGGATTCCTGTGGCACGTGGAAAGGGACCCTTGGTCTCGTGCCTCAGCTGGAGAGGCGTCCCAATTGCCCTGCCAAGCCTCGAGGAGAACCCCGAGTTGTCCCTCGCAACTAGGCAGGAGTCCTGACGTCGCTGAAGAAACACGTGTGTGGAAGGGCCATCCCCGTCGTAACTCGAGAATATACCCCAGGTTCCCGGGGCAACTCGAGAAAAACCATGAGACTTCCCTCTCGCCGCGAGATGAGGCCCGATTCCCCTGCACTGCGTGCAGAGCAATTCCGTGTTGCACATCACAAATGAAAGGAGCCTTGATTTCCTTGATGGCACTCCAGAGAAACCCCAAGAACACTGTTTCAAGGCTAGAGGGATCCTGAGGTCACTGTAGCAACACGAAAGATCTCCGTGGACCAAAAATCAACTCGAGATGAGAGGTTAGTCCCTGGCTTGGACTCCAGAGGAATACCACCTTAGCACAAGCACCTCAAGAGGAGGCTTCTCTCAGCTCTAGGTATGTGAGAGGGACCCTGAGTTTGCGGCCTCAAGTGGAATGGACACCGCGATGCCCTGACGCGAAATAAGGCAGGATATCCCTGCAGTGACTTGAATGCAGGCTCGTCTTGCATCTCCCAAGACGAAAGGATGTCTGAATCCCCTGTGGAGACCACAGAGAAAGACCTAGTTCCCCACCTCATGGCGACCGGAGGCCTCACATCCCTTGAAAACTCCAGAGGTACGCGGAGATCAGTGCCTCCAAAGGAGACGATGCCTGACTCCTCGTGAAACTTGATAGGAGTCCCAGGATTCCTGTGGCACGTGGAAAGGGATCCTTTGTCTCCCGCCTCAGCTGGAGAGGCGTCGCA
Source organism: Cervus elaphus (assembly GCF_910594005.1). Taxonomy (NCBI): domain Eukaryota; kingdom Metazoa; phylum Chordata; class Mammalia; order Artiodactyla; family Cervidae; genus Cervus; species Cervus elaphus. The sequence goes on along the minus strand of NC_057823.1, from coordinate 259,690 downwards.
ATTGCCCTGCCAAGCCTCGAGGAGAATCCCGAGTTGTCCCTCGCATCTAGGCAGGAGTCCTGACGTCGCTGAACAAACACGTGGGTGGAAGGGCCATCCCCGGCGTAACTCGAGAATATACCCCAGGTTCCCGCCCCAACTCGAGAAAAACCATGAGACTTCCCCCTCGCCTCGAGATGAGGCCCGATTCCCCTGCACTGCGTGCAGAGCAATTCCGTGTTGCACATCACACATGAAAGGAGCCTTGATTTCCTTGATGGCACTCCAGAGAAACCCCAAGAACACTGTTTCAAGGCTAGAGGGATCCTGAGGTCACTGTAGCAACACGAAAGAGCTCCGTGGACCAAAAATCAACTCGAGATGAGAGGTTAGTCCCTGGCTTCGACTCCAGAGGAATACCACCTTACCACAAGCACCTCAAGAGGAGGCTTCTCTCAGCTCTAGGTATGTGAGAGGGACCCTGAGTTTGCGGCCTCAAGTGGAATGGACACCGCGATGCCCTGACTCGAAATAAGGCCGGATATCCCTGCAGTGACTTGAATGCAGGCTCGTCTTGCATCTCCCAAGACGAAAGGATGTCTGAATCCCCTGTGGAGACCACAGAGAAAGACCTACTTCCCCACCTCATCGCGACCGGATGCCTCACATCCTTTAAAATCTTCAGAGGTACGCGGAGATCAGTGCCTCCAAAGGAGACGTTCCCTGACTCCTCGTGAAACTTGATAGGAGTCCCAGGATTCCTGTGGCACGTGGAAAGGGACCCTTGGTCTCCCGCCTCAGCTGGAGAGGCGTCTCAATTGCCCTGCCAAGCCTCGAGGAGAATGCCGAGTTGTCCCTCGCAACTAGGCAGGAGTCGTGTCGTCGCTGAACAAACACGTGGTTGGAAGGGCCATCCCCGTCATAACTCGAGAATATACCCCAGGTTCCCGCCGCAACTCGAGAAAAACCATGAGACTTCCCCCTCGCCGCGAGATGAGGCCCGATTCCCCTGCACTGCGTGCAGAGCAATTCCGTGTTGCACATCACACATGAAAGGAGCCTTGATTTCCTTGATGGCACTCCAGAGAAACCCCAAGAACACTGTTTCAAGGCTAGAGGGATCCTGAGGTCACTGTAGCAACACGAAAGAGCTCCGTGGACCAAAAATCAACTCGAGATGAGAGCTTAGTCCCTGGCTTCGACTTCAGAGGAATACCACCTTACCACAAGCACCTCAAGAGGAGGCTTCTCTCAGCTCTATGTATGTGAGAGGGACCCTGAGTTTGCGGCCTCAAGTGGAATGGACACCGCGATGCCCTGACTCGATATAAGGCCGGATATCCCTGCAGTGACTTGAATGCAGGCTCGTCTTGCATCTCCCAAGACGAAAGGATGTCTGAATCCCCTGTGGAGACCACAGAAAAAGAACTAGTTCCCCACCTCATCGCGACCGGATGCCTCACATTCTTTGAAAACTCCAGAGGTACGCGGAGATCAGTGCCTCCAAAGGAGACGATGCCTGACTCCTCGTGAAACTTGATAGGAGTCCCCGGATTCCTGTGGCACGTGGAAAGGGACACTTGGTCTCCCGCCTCACCTGGAGAGGCGTCCCAATTGCCCTGCCAAGCCTCGAGGAGAATCCCGAGTTGTCCCTCGCAACTAGGCAGGTGTCCTGACGTGGCTGAACAAACACGTGGGTGGAAGGGCCATCCCCGTCGTAACTCGAGAATATACCCCAGGTTCCCGCCGCAACTCGAGAAAAACCATGAGACTTCCCCCTCGCCGCGAGATGAGGCCCGATTCCCCTGCACTGCGTGCAGAGCAATTCCGTCTTGCACATCACACATCAAAGGAGCCTTGATTTCCTTGATGGCACTCCAGAGAAACCCCAAGAACACTGTTTCAAGGCTAGAGGGATCCTGAGGTCACTTTAGCCACATGAAAGAGCTCCGTGGACCAAAAATCAACTCGAGTTGAGAGGTTAGTCCTTGGCTTCCACTCCAGAGGAATACCACCTTACCACAAGCACCTCAAGAGGAGGCTTCTCTCAGCTTTAGCTATGTTACAGGGACCCTGAGTTTGCGGCCTCAAGTGGAATGGACACCGCGATGCCCTGACTCAAAATAAGGCCGAATATCCCGGCAGTGACTTGAATGCAGGCTCGTCTTGCATCTCCCAAGACGAAAGGATGTCTGAATCCCCTGTGGAGACCACAGAGAAAGACCTAGTTCCCCACCTCATCGCGACCGGAGGCCTCACATCCTTTGAAAACTCCAGAGGTACGCAGAGATCAGTGCCTCCAAAGGAGACGATGCCTGACTCCTCGTGAAACTTGATAGGAGTCCCAGGATTCCTGTGCCACGTGGAAAGGGACCCTTGGCCTACCGCCTCAGGTGGAGAGGCGTCCCAAATGCCCTGCCAAGCCCCCAGGAGAATCCCGAGTTGTCCCTCGCAACTAGGCAGGAGTCCTGACGTCGCTGAGCAAGCACGTGTGTGGAAGGGCCATCCCCGTCGTAACTCGAGAATATACCCCAGGTTCCCGCAGCAACTCGAGAAAAACCATGAGACTTCCCCCTCGCCGCGAGATGAGGCCCGATTCCCCTGCACTGCGTGCAGAGCAATTCCGTGTTGCATATCACACATGAAAGGAGCCTTGATTTCCTTGATGGCACTCCAGAGAAACCCCAAGAACACTGTTTCAAGGCTAGAGGTATCCCGAGGTCACTGTAGCAACACGAAAGAGCTCCGTGGACCAAAAATCAACTCGAGATGAGAGGTTAGTCCCTGGCTTCGACTCCGGAGGAATACCACCTTACCACAAGCACCTCAATAGGAGGCTTCTCTCAGCTCTAGGTATGTGAGAGGGACCCTGAGTTTGCGGCCTCAAGTGGAATGGACACCGCGATGCCCTGACTCGAAATAAGGCCGGATATCCCTGCAGTGACTTGAATGTAGGCTCGTCTTGCATCTCCCAAGACGAAAGGATGTCTGAATCCCCTGTGGAGACCACAGAGAAAGACCTACTTCCCCACCTCATCGCGACCGGATGCCTCACATCCTTTAAAATCTTCAGAGGTACGCGGAGATCAGTGCCTCCAAAGGAGACGTTCCCTGACTCCTCGTGAAACTTGATAGGAGTCCCAGGATTCCTGTGGCACGTGGAAAGGGACCCTTGGTCTCCCGCCTCAGCTGGAGAGGCGTCCCAATTGCCCTGCCAAGCCTCGAGGAGAATGCCGAGTTGTCCCTCGCAACTAGGCAGGAGTCCTGACGTCGCTGAACAAACACGTGGTTGGAAGGGCCATCCCCGTCATAACTCGAGAATATACCCCAGGTTCCCGCCGCAACTCGAGAAAAACCATGAGACTTCCCCCTCGCCGCGATATGAGGCCCGATTCCCCTGCAGTGCGTGCAGAGCAATTCCGTGTTGCACATCACACATGAAAGGAGCCTTGATTTCCTTGATGGCACTCCAGAGAAACCCCAAGAACACTGTTTCAAGGCTAGAGGGATCCTGAGGTCACTTTAGCCACACGAAAGAGCTCCGTGGCCCAAAAATCAACTCGAGATGAGAGCTTAGTCCCTGGCTTCGACTTCAGAGGAATACCACCTTACCACAAGCACCTCAAGAGGAGGCTTCTCTCAGCTCTAGGTATGTGAGAGGGACCCTGATTTTGCGGCCTCAAGTGGAATGGACACCGCGTTGCCCTGATTCGAAATAAGGCCGAACATCCCTGCAGTGACTTGAATGCAGGCTCGTCTTGCATCTCCCAAGATGAAAGGATGTCTGAATCCCCTGTGGAGACCACAGAGAAAGACCTAGTTCCCATCCTCATGGCGACCGGAGGCCTCACATCCTTTGAAAATTCCAGAGGTACGTGGAGATCAGTGCCTCCAAAGGAGACGATGCCTGACTCCTCGTGAAACTTGATAGGAGTCCCAGGATTCCTGTGGCACGTGGAAAGGGATCCTTTGTCTCCCGCCTCAGCTGAAGAGGCGTCCCAATTGCCCTGCCAAGCCTCGAGGAGAATCCCGAGTTGTCCCTCGCATCTAGGCAGGAGTCTTGACGTCGCTGAACAAACACGTGGGTGGAAGGGCCATCCCCGGCGTAACTCGAGAATATACCCCAGGTTCCCGCCCCAACTCGAGAAAAACCATGAGACTTCCCCCTCGCCTCGAGATGAGGCCCGATTCCCCTGCACTGCGTGCAGAGCAATTCCGTGTTGCACATCACACATGAAAGGAGCCTTGATTTCCTTGATGGCACTCCAGAGAAACCCCAAGAACACTGTTTCAAGGCTAGAGGGATCCTGAGGTCACTGTAGCAACACGAAAGAGCTCCGTGGGCCAAAAATCAACTCGAGATGAGAGGTTAGTCCCTGGCTTCGACTCCAGAGGAATACCACCTTACCACAAGCACCTCAAGAGGAGCCTTCTCTCAGCTCTAGGTATGTGAGAGGGACCCTGAGTTTGCGGCCTCAAGTGGAATGGACACCGCGATGCCCTGACTCGAAATCAGGCCGGATATCCCTGCAGTGACTTGAATGCAGGCTCGTCTTGCATCTCCCAAGACGAAAGGATGTCTGAATCCCCTGTGGAGACCACAGAGAAAGACCTACTTCCCCACCTCATCGCGACCGGATGCCTCACATCCTTTAAAATCTTCAGAGGTATGCGGAGATCAGTGCCTCCAAAGGAGACGTTCCCTGACTCCTCGTGAAACTTGATAGGAGTCCCAGGATTCCTGTGGCACGTGGAAAGGGACCCTTGGTCTCCCGCCTCAGCTGGAGAGGCGTCCCAATTGCCCTGCCAAGCCTCGAGGAGAATGCCGAGTTGTCCCTCGCAACTAGGCAGGAGTCCTGACGTCGCTGAACAAACACGTGGTTGGAAGGGCCATCCCCGTCATAACTCGAGAATATACCCCAGGTTCCCGCCGCAACTCGAGAAAAACCATGAGACTTCCCCCTCGCCGCGATATGAGGCCCGATTCCCCTGCACTGCGTGCAGAGCAATTCCGTGTTGCACATCACACATGAAAGGAGCCTTGATTTCCTTGATGGCACTCCAGAGAAACCCCAAGAACACTGTTTCAAGGCTAGAGGGATCCTGAGGTCACTGTAGCAACACGAAAGAGCTCCGTGGACCAAAAATCAACTCGAGATGAGAGCTTAGTCCCTGGCTTCGACTTCAGAGGAATACCACGTTACCACAAGCACCTCAAGAGGAGGCTTCTCTCAGCTTTAGCTATGTTACAGGGACCCTGAGTTTGCGGCCTCAAGTGGAATGGACACCGCGATGCCCTGACTCGAAATAAGGCCGAATATCCCTGCAGTGACTTGAATGCAGGCTCGTCTTGCATCTTCCAAGACGAAAGGATGTCTGAATCCCCTGTGGAGACCACAGAGAAAGACCTAGTTCCCCACCTCATCGCGACCGGAGGCCTCACATCCTTTGAAAATTCCAGAGGTACGCAGAGATCAGTGCCTCCAAAGGAGACGATGCCTGACTCCTCGTGAAACTTGATAGGAGTCCCAGGATTCCTGTGGCACGTGGAAAGGGACCCTTGGCCTACCGCCTCAGGTGGAGAGGCGTCCCAAATGCCCTGCCAAGCCCCCAGGAGAATCCCGAGTTGTCCCTCGCAACTAGGCAGGAGTCCTGACGTCGCTGAGCAAGCACGTGTGTGGAAGGGCCATCCCCGTCGTAACTCGAGAATATACCCCAGGTTCCCGCCCCAACTCGAGAAAAACCATGAGACTTCCCCCTCGCCGCCATATGAGGCCCGATTCCCCTGCAGTGCTTGCAGAGCAATTCCGTGTTGCACATCACACATGAAAGGAGCCTTGATTTCCTTGATGGCACTCCAGAGAAACCCCAAGAACACTGTTTCAAGGCTAGAGGTATCCCGAGGTCACTGTAGCAACACGAAAGAGCTCCGTGGACGAAAAATCAACTCGAGATGAGAGGTTAGTCCCTGGCTTCGACTCCAGAGGAATACCACCTTACCACAAGCACCTCAAGAGGAGGCTTCTCTCAGCTCTAGGTATGTGAGAGGGACCCTGAGTGTGCGGCCTCAAGTGGAATGGACACCGCGATGCCCTGACTCGAAATAAGGCCGGATATCCCTGCAGTGACTTGAATGCAGGCTCGTCTTGCATCTCCCAAGACGAAAGGATGTATGAATCCCCTGTGGAGACCACAGAGAAAGACCTAGTTCCCCACCTCATCGCGACCGGATGCCTCACATCCTTTAAAATCTTCAGAGGTACGCGGAGATCAGTGCCTCCAAAGGAGACGTTCCCTGACTCCTCGTGAAACTTGATAGGAGTCCCAGGATTCCTGTGGCACGTGGAAAGGGACCCTTGGTCTCCCGCCTCAGCTGGAGAGGCGTCCCAATTGCCCTGCCAAGCCTCGAGGAGAATCCAGAGTTGTCCCTCGCAACTAGGCAGGAGTCCTGACGTCGCTGAACAAACACGTGGTTGGAAGGGCCATCCCCGTCATAACTCGAGAATATACCCCAGGTTCCCGCCGCAACTCGAGAAAAACAATGAGACTTCCCCCTCGCCGCGATATGAGGCCCGATTCCCCTGCACTGCGGGCAGAGCAATTCCGTGTTGCACATCACACATGAAAGGAGCCTTGATTTCCTTGATGGCACTCCAGAGAAACCCCAAGAACACTGTTTCAAGGCTAGAGGGATCCTGAGGTCACTTTAGCCACACGAAAGAGCTCCGTGGACCAAAAGTCAACTCGAGTTGAGAGGTTAATCCTTGGCTTCCACTCCAGAGGAATACCACCTTACCACAAGCACCTCAAGAGGAGGCTTCTCTCAGCTTTAGCTATGTTACAGGGACCCTGAGTTTGCGGCCTCAAGTGGAATGGACACCGCGATGCCCTGACTCGAAATAAGGCCGAATATACCTGCAGTGACTTGAATGCAGGCTCGTCTTGCATCTCCCAAGACGAAAGGATGTCTGAATCCCCTGTGGAGACCACAGAGAAAGACCTAGTTCCCCACCTCATCGCGACCGGAGGCCTCACATCCTTTGAAAACTCCAGAGGTACGCAGAGATCAGTGCCTCCAAAGGAGACGATGCCTGACTCCTCGTGAAACTTGATAGGATTCCCAGGATTCCTGTGGCACGTGGAAAGGGACCCTTGGTCTCCCGCCTCAGCTGGAGAGGCATCCCAATTGCCCTGCCAAGCCTCGAGGAGAATCCCGAGTTGTCCCTCGAAACTAGGCAGGAGTCCTGACGTCGCTGAACAAACACGTGTGTGGAAGGGCCATCCCCGTCGTAACTCGAGAATATTCCCCAGGTTCCCGCCGCAACTCGAGAAAAACCATGAGACTTCCCCCTCGCCGCGAGATGAGGCCCGATTCCCCTGCACTGCATGCAGAGCAATTCCGTGTTGCACATCACACATGAAAGGAGCCTTGATTTCCTTGATGGCACTCCAGAGAAACCCCAAGAACACTGTTTCAAGGCTAGAGGTATCCCGAGGTCATTATAGCAACACGAAAGAGCTCCGTGGACCAAAAATCAACTCGAGATGAGAGGTTAGTCCCTGGCTTCGACTCCAGAGGAATACCACCTTACCACAAGCACCTCAAGAGGAGGCTTCTCTCAGCTCTAGGTATGTGAGAGGGACCCTGAGTTTGCGGCCTCAAGTGGAATGGACACCGCGATGCCCTGACTCGAAATAAGGCCGGATATCCCTGCAGTGACTTGAATGCAGGCTCGTCTTGCATCTCCCAAGACGAAAGGATGTCTGAATCCCCTGTGGAGACCACAGAGAAAGAACTAGTTCCCCACCTCATCGCGACCGGAGGCCTCACATTCTTTGAAAACTCCAGAGGTACGCGGAGATCAGTGCCTCCAAAGGAGACGATGTCTGACTCCTCGTGAAACTTGATAGGACTCCCAGGATTCCTGTGGTACGTGGAAAGGGACACTTGGTCTCCCGCCTCAGCTGGAGAGGCGTCCCAATTGCCCTGCCAAGCCCCCAGGAGAATCCCGAGTTGTCCCTCGCAACTAGGCAGGAGTCCTGACGTCGCTGAACAAGCAAGTGTGTGGAAGGGCCATCCCCGTCGTAACTCGAGAATATACCCCGGGTTCCCACCGCAACTCGAGAAAAACCATGAGACTTCCCCCTCGCCCAAAATGAGGCCCGATTCCCCTGCACTGCATGCAGAGCAATTCCATGTTTCACATCACACATGAAAGGAGCCTTGATTTCCTTGATGGCACTCCAGAGAAACCCCAAGAACACTGTTTCAAGGCTAGAGGGATCCTGAGGTCACTGTAGCAACACGAAAGAGCTCCGTGGACGAAAAATCAACTCGAGATGAGAGGTTAGTCCCTGGCTTCGACTCCAGAGGAATACCTCCTTACCACAAGCACCTCAAGAGGAGGCTTCTCTCAGCTCTAGGTATGTGAGAGGGACCCTGAGTTTGCGACCTCAAGTAGAATGGACACTGCGATGCCCTGACTCGAAATAAGGCCGGATATCCCTGCAGTGACTTGAATGCAGGCTCGCTTTGCATCTCCCAAGACGAAAGGATGTGTGAATCCCCTGTGGAGACGATAGAGAAAGACCTAGTTCCCCACCTCATCGCGACCGGAGGCCTCACATCCTTTGAAAACTCCAGAGGTACGCGGACATCAGTGCCTCCAAAGGAGACGATGCCTGACTCCTCGTGAAACTTGATAGGATTCCCAGGATTCCTGTGGCACATGGAAAGGGACCCTTGGTCTCCCGCCTCAGCTGGAGAGGCATCCCAATTGCCCTGCCAAGCCACGAGGAGAATCCCGAGTTGTCCCTCGAAACTAGGCAGGAGTCCTGACGTCGCTGAACAAACACGTGTGTGGAAGGGCCATCCCCGTCGTAACTCGAGAATATTCCACAGGTTCCCGCCGCAACTCGAGAAAAACCATGAGACTTCCCCCTCGCCGCGAGATGAGGCCCGATTCCCCTGCACTGCGTGCAGAGCAATTCCGTGTTGCACATCACACATGAAAGGAGCCTTGATTTCCGTGATGGCACTCCAGAGAAACCCCAAGAACACTGTTTCAAGGCTAGAGGTATCCCGAGGTCACTGTAGCAACACGAAAGAGCTCCGTGGACCAAAAATCAACTCGAGATGAGAGGTTAGTCCCTGGCTTCGACTCCAGAGGAATACCACCTTACCACAAGCACCTCAAGAGGAGGCTTCTCTCAGCTCTAGGTATGTGAGAGGGACCCTGAGTTTGCGGCCTCAAATGGAATGGACACCGCGATGCCCTGACTCGAAATAAGGCCGGATATCCCTGCAGTGACTTGAATGCAGGCTCGTCTTGCATCTCCCAAGACGAAAGGATGTCTGAATCCCCTGTGGAGACAACAGAAAAAGAACTAGTTCCCCACCTCATCGCGACCGGAGGCCTCACATTCTTTGAAAACTCCAGAGGTACGCGGAGATCAGTGCCTCCAAAGGAGACGATGCCTGACTCCTCGTTAAACTTGATAGGACTCCCAGGATTCCTGTGGTACGTGGAAAGGGACACTTGGTCTCCCGCCTCAGCTGGAGAGGCGTCCCAATTGCCCTGCCAAGCCCCCAGGAGAATCCCGAGGTGTCCCTCACAACTAGGCAGGAGTCCTGACGTCGCTGAACAAGCAAGTGTGTGGAAGGGCCATCCCCGTCGTAAATCGAGAATATACCCCGGGTTCCCACCGCAACTCGAGAAAAACCATGAGACTTCCCCCTCGCCCAAAATGAGGCCCGATTCCCCTGCACCGCGTGCAGAGCAATTCCGTGTTGCACATCACACATGAAAGGAGCCTTGATTTACTTGATGGCACTCCAGAGAAACCCCAAGAACACTGTTTCAAGGCTAGAGGGATCCTGAGGTCACTGTAGCAACACAAAAGAGCTCCGTGGACCAAAAATCAACTCGAGATGAGATGTTAGTCCCTGGCTTCGACTCCAGAGGAATACCACCTTACACAAGCACCTCAAGAGGAGGCTTCTCTCAGCTCTAGGTATGTGAGAGGGACCCTGAGTTTGCGGCCTCAAGTGGAATGGACACCGCGATGCCCTGACGCGAAATAAGGCCGGATATCCCTGCAGTGACTTGAATGCAGGCTCGTCTTGCATCTTCCAAGACGAAAGGATGTCTGAATCCCCTGTGGAGACCACAGAGAAAGACCTAGTTCCCCACCTCATCGCGACCGAAGGCCTCACATCCTTTGAAAACTCCAGAGGTACGCGGAGATCAGTGCCTCCAAAGGAGACGATGCCTGACTCCTCGTGAAACTTGATAGGAATCCCAGGATTCCTGTGGCACATGGAATGGGAACCTTGGTCTCCCGCCTCAGCTGAAGAGGTGTCCCAATTGCCCTGCCAAGCCTCGAGGAGAATCCCGAGTTTTCCCTCGCAAATAGGCAGGATTCCTGACGTCGCTGAACAAACACGTGGGTGGAAGGGCCATCCCCGTTGTAACTCTAGAATATACCCCAGGTTCCCGCGGCAACTCGAGAAAAACCATGAGACTTCCCCCTCGCCGCGAGATGAGGCCCGATTCCCCTGCACTGCGTGCAGAGCAATTCCGTGTTGCACATCACACATGAAAGGAGCCTTGATTTCCTTGATGGCACTCCAGAGAAACCCCAAGAACACTGTTTCAAGGCTCGAGGGATCCTGAGGTCACTGTAGCAACACGAAAGAGCTCCGTGGACCAAGAATCAACTCGAGATGAGAGCTTAGTCCCTGGCTTCGACTCCAGAGGAATACCACCTTACCACAAGCACCTCAAGAGGAGGCTTCTCTCAGCTCTAGGTATGTGAGAGGGACCCTGAGTTTGCGGCCTCAAGTGGAATGGACACCGCGATGTCCTGACGTGAAATAATGCCGGATATCCATGCAGTAACTTGAATGCAGGCTCGTCTTGCATCTCCTAAGATGAAAGGATGTCTGAATCCCCTGTGGAGACCACAGAGAAAGACCTAGTTCCTCACCTCATGGCGACCGGAGGCCTCACATCCTTTGAAAACTCCAGAGGTACAGGGAGATCAGTGCCTCCAAAGGAGACGATGCCTGACTCCCCGTGAAACTTGATAGGAGTCCCAGGATTCCTGTGGCACGTGGAAAGCGACCCTTGGTCTCCCGCCTCAGCTGGAGAGGCGTCCCAATTGCCCTGCCAAGCCTCAAGGAGAATCCCGAGTTGTCCCTCGCAACAAGGCAGGAGTCCTGACGTCGCTGAACAAACACGTGGGCTGAAGGGATATCCCCGTCGTAACTCGAGAATATACCCCAGGTTCCCGCCACAACTCGAGAAAAACCATGAGACTTCCCCCTCGCCGCGAGATGAGGCCCGATTCCCCTGCACTGCATGCAGAGCAATTCCATGTTTCACATCACACATGAAAGGAGCCTTGATTTCCTTGATGGCACTCCAGAGAAACCCCAAGAACACTGTTTCAAGGCTAGAGGGATCCTGAGGTCACTGTAGCAACACGAAAGAGCTCCGTGGACGAAAAATCAACTCGAGATGAGAGGTTAGTCCCTGGCTTCGACTCCAGAGGAATACCTCCTTACCACAAGCACCTCAAGAGGAGGCTTCTCTCAGCTCTAGGTATGTGAGAGGGACCCTGAGTTTGCGACCTCAAGTAGAATGGACACTGCGATGCCCTGACTCGAAATAAGGCCGGATATCCCTGCAGTGACTTGAATGCAGGCTCGCTTTGCATCTCCCAAGACGAAAGGATGTGTGAATCCCCTGTGGAGACGATAGAGAAAGACCTAGTTCCCCACCTCATCGCGACCGGAGGCCTCACATCCTTTGAAAACTCCAGAGGTACGCGGAGATCAGTGCCTCCAAAGGAGACGATGCCTGACTCCTCGTGAAACTTGATAGGATTCCCAGGATTCCTGTGGCACATGGAAAGGGACCCTTGGTCTCCCGCCTCAGCTGGAGAGGCATCCCAATTGCCCTGCCAAGCCACGAGGAGAATCCAGAGTTGTCCCTCGAAACTAGGCAGGAGTCCTGACGTCGCTGAACAAACACGTGGGTGGAAGGGCCATCCCCGTCGTAACTCGAGAATATTCCACAGGTTCCCGCCGCAACTCGAGAAAAACCATGAGACTTCCCCCTCGCCGCGAGATGAGGCCCGATTCCCCTGCACTGCATGCAGAGCAATTCCGTGTTGCACATCACACATGAAAGGAGCCTTGATTTCCGTGATGGCACTCCAGAGAAGCCCCAAGAACACTGTTTCAAGGCTAGAGGTATCCCGAGGTCACTGTAGCAACACGAAAGAGCTCCGTGGACCAAAAATCAACTCGAGATGAGAGGTTAGTCCCTGGCTTCGACTCCAGAGGAATACCACCTTACCACAAGCACCTCAAGAGGAGGCTTCTCTCAGCTCTAGGTATGTGAGAGGGACCCTGAGTTTGCGGCCTCAAGTGGAATGGACACCGCGATGCCCTGACTCGAAATAAGGCCGGATATCCCTGCAGTGACTTGAATGCAGGCTCGTCTTGCATCTCCCAAGACGAAAGGATGTCTGAATCCCCTGTGGAGACAACAGAAAAAGAACTAGTTCCCCACCTCATCGCGACCGGAGGCCTCACATTCTTTGAAAACTCCAGAGGTACGCGGAGATCAGTGCCTCCAAAGGAGACGATGCCTGACTCCTCGTTAAACTTGATAGGACTCCCAGGATTCCTGTGGTACGTGGAAAGGGACACTTGGTCTCCCGCCTCAGCTGGAGAGGCGTCCCAATTGCCCTGCCAAGCCCCCAGGAGAATCCCGAGGTGTCCCTCACAACTAGGCAGGAGTCCTGACGTCGCTGAACAAGCAAGTGTGTGGAAGGGCCATCCCCGTCGTAAATCGAGAATATACCCCGGGTTCCCACCGCAACTCGAGAAAAACCATGAGACTTCCCCCTCGCCCAAAATGAGGCCCGATTCCCCTGCACCACGTGCAGAGCAATTCCGTGTTGCACATCACACATGAAAGGAGCCTTGATTTCCTTGATGGCACTCCAGAGAAACCCCAAGAACACTGTTTCAAGGCTAGAGGGATCCTGAGGTCACTGTAGCAACACAAAAGAGCTCCGTGGACCAAAAATCAACTCGAGATGAGATGTTAGTCCCTGGCTTCGACTCCAGAGGAATACCACCTTACACAAGCACCTCAAGAGGAGGCTTCTCTCAGCTCTAGGTATGTGAGAGGGACCCTGAGTTTGCGGCCTCAAGTGGAATGGACACCGCGATGCCCTGACGCGAAATAAGGCCGGATATCCCTGCAGTGACTTGAATGCAGGCTCGTCTTGCATCTTCCAAGACGAAAGGATGTCTGAATCCCCTGTGGAGACCACAGAGAAAGACCTAGTTTCCCACCTCATCGCGACCGAAGGCCTCACATCCTTTGAAAACTCCAGAGGTACGCGGAGATCAGTGCCTCCAAAGGAGACGATGCCTGACTCCTCGTGAAACTTGATAGGAATCCCAGGATTCCTGTGGCACATGGAATGGGAACCTTGGTTTCCCGCCTCAGCTGAAGAGGTGTCCCAATTGCCCTGCCAAGCCTCGAGGAGAATCCCGAGTTTTCCCTCGCAAATAGGCAGGATTCCTGACGTCGCTGAACAAACACGTGGGTGGAAGGGCCATCCCCTTGTAACTCTAGAATATACCCCAGGTTCCCGCGGCAACTCGAGAAAAACCATGAGACTTCCCCCTCGCCGCGAGATGAGGCCCGATTCCCCTGCACTGCGTGCAGAGCAATTCCGTGTTGCACATCACACATGAAAGGAGCCTTGATTTCCTTGATGGCACTCCAGAGAAACCCCAAGAACACTGTTTCAAGGCTCGAGGGATCCTGAGGTCACTGTAGCAACACGAAAGTGCTCCGTGGACCAAGAATCAACTCGAGATGAGAGCTTAGTCCCTGGCTTCGACTCCAGAGGAATACCACCTTACCACAAGCACCTCAAGAGGAGGCTTCTCTCAGCTCTAGGTATGTGAGAGGGACCCTGAGTTTGCGGCCTCAAGTGGAATGGACACCGCGATGTCCTGACGCGAAATAATGCCGGATATCCATGCAGTAACTTGAATGCAGGCTCGTCTTGCATCTCCTAAGATGAAAGGATGTCTGAATCCCCTGTGGAGACCACAGAGAAAGACCTAGTTCCTCACCTCATGGCGACCGGAGGCCTCACATCCTTTGAAAACTCCAGAGGTACAGGGAGATCAGTGCCTCTAAAGGAGACGATGCCTGACTTCTCATGAAACTTCATAGGAGTCCCAGGATTCCTGTGGCACGGGGAAAGGGACCCTTGGTCTCCCGCCTCAGCTGGAGAGGCGTCCCAATTGCCCTGCCAAGCCTCGAGGAGAATCCCGAGTTGTCCCTCGCAAGTAGGCAGGAGTCCTGATGTCGCTGTAGAAACACGTGTTTGGAAGGGCCATCCCCGTCGTAACTCGAGAATATACCCCAGGTTCCCGCCGCAACTCGAGAAAAACCATGAGACTTCCCCCTCGCCGCGAGATCAGTTCCGATTACCCTGCACTTCATGCAGAGCAATTCCGTGTTGCACATCACACATGAAAGGAGCCTTGATTTCCTTGGTGGCACTACAGAGAAACCCCAAGAACACTGTTTCAAGGCTAGAGGGATCCTGAGGTCAATGTAGCAACACGAAAGATCTCCGTGGACCAAAAATCAACTCGAGATGAGAGGTTAGTCCCTGGCTTCGACTCCAGAGGAATACCACCTTACCACAAGCACCTCAAGAGGAGGCTTCTCTCAGCTCTAGGTATGTGAGAGGGACCCTGAGTTTGCGGCCTCAAGTGGAATGGAAACCGCGATGCCCTGACTCGAAATAAGGCCGGATATCCCTGCAGTGACTTGAATGCAGGCTCGTCTTGCATCTCCCAAGACGAAAGGATGTCTGAATCCCCTGTGGAGACCACAGAGAAAGACCTAGTTCCCCACCTCATCGCGATCGGAGGCCTCACAATTTTTGAAAACTCCAGAGGTAGGCGGAGATCAGTGCCTCCAAAGGAGACGATGCCTGACTCCTCGTCAAACTTGATAGGAGTCCCAGGATTCCTGTGGCACATGGAAAGGGACACTTGGTCTCCCGCCTCAGCTGGAGAGGCGTCCCAATTGCCCTGCCAAGCCTCGAGGAGAATCCCGAGTTGTCCCTCGCAACTAGGCAGGAGTCCTGACGTCGCTGAACAAACACGTGTGTGGAAGGGCCAACCCTGTCGTAACTCGAGAATATACCCCAGGTTCCCGCCGCAACTCGAGAAAAACCATGAGACTTCCCCCTCGCAGCGAGATGAGGCCCGATTCCCCTGCACTGCGTGCTGAGCAATTCCGTGTTGCACATCACACATGAAAGGAGTCTTGATTTTCTTGATGGCACTCCAGAGAAAACCCAAAAACACTGTTTCAAGGCTAGAGGGATCCTGAGGTCACTGTAGCAACACGAAAGAACTCCGTGGGCCTAAAATCAACTCGAGATGAGAGGTTAGTCCCTGGCTTCGACTCCAGAGGAATACCACCTTACCACAAGCACCTCAAGAGGAGGCTTCTCTCAGCTCTAGGTATGTGAGAGGGACCCTGAGTTTGCAGCCTCAAGTGGAATGGACACCGCAATGCCCTGACTCGAAATAAGGCCGGATATCCCTGCAGTGACTTGAATGCCGGCTCGTCTTGCATCTCCCAAGAAGAAAGGGTGTCTGAATCCCCTGTGGAGACCACAGAGAAAGACCTAGTTCCCCACCTCATCGCGACCGGAGGCCTCACATCCTTTGAAAACTCCAGAGGTACGCGGAGATCAGTGCCTCCAAAGGGGACGATGCCTGACTCCTCGTGAAACTTGATAGGAGTCCCAGGATTCCTGTGGCACGTGGAAAGGGAACCTTGGTCTCCCGCCTCAGCTGGAGAGGCATTCCAATTGCCCTGCCAAGCCTCGAGGAGAATCCCGAGTTGTCCCTCGCAACTAGGCAGGAGTCCTGACGTCGCTGAACAAACACGTGGGTGGAAGGGCTATCCCCGTCGTAACTCGAGAATATTCCCCAGGTTCCCACCGCAACTCGAGAAAACCATGAGACTTTCCCCTCGCCGCAAATTGAGGCCCGATACCCTGCACTGCGTGCAGAGCAATTCCGTGTTGCACATCACACATGAAAGGAGCCTTGATTTCCTTGATGGCACTCCAGAGAAACCCCAAGAACACTGTTTCAAGGCTAGAGGGAACCTGAGGTCACTGTAGCAACAAGAAAGAGCTCCGAGGACCAAAAATCAACTCGAAATGAGAGGTTAGTCCCTGGCTTCGACTCCAGAGGAATACCACCTTACCACAAGCACCTCAAGGGGAGGCTTCTCTCAGCTCTAGGTATGTGAGAGGGACCCTGAGTTTGCAGCCTCAAGTGGAATGGACACCGCGATGCCCTGCCTCCATTTAAGGCCGAATATCCCTGCAGTGACTTGAATGCAGGCTCGTCTTGCATCTCCCAAGACGAAAGGATGTCTGAATCCCATGTGGAGACCACAGAGAAATACCTAGTTCCCCACCTCATCGCGACCGGAGACCTCACATCCTTTGAAAACTCCAGAGGTACGCGGAGATCAGTGCCTCCAAAGGAGACGATGCCTGACTCCTCGTGAAACTTGATAGGAGTCCCAGGATTCCTGTGGCACGTGGAAAGGGACACTTGGTCTCCCGCCTCAGCTGGAGAGGCGTCCCAATTGCCCTGCCAAGCCTCGAGGAGAATCCCGAGTTGTCCCTCGCAACTAGGCAGGAGTCCTGACGTTGCTGAACAAACACATGGGTGGAAGGGCCATCCCCATCGTAACTCGAGAATATACCCCAGGTTAACGCCGCAACTCGAGAAAAACCATAAGACTTCCCCCTCGCCGCGAGATGAGGCCCTATTACCCTGCACTGCGTGCAGAGCATTTCCGTGCTGCACATCACACATGAAAGGAGCCTTGATTTCCTTGATGGCACTCCAGAGAAACCCCAAGAACACTGTTTCAAGGCTAGGGGGAGCCTGAGGTCACTGTAGCAACACGAAAGAGCTCCGTGGACCAAAAATCAACTCGAGATGAGAGCTTAGTCCCTGGCTTCGACTCCAGAGGAATACCACCTTACCACAAGCACCTCAAGAGGAGGCTTCTCTCAGCTCTAGGTATGTGACAGGGACCCTGAGTTTGCGGCCTCAACTGGAATGGACACCGCGATGCCCTGCCTCGAAATAAGGCCGGATATCCCTGCAGTGACTTGAATGCAGGCTCGTCTTGCATCTCCCAAGACGAAAGGATGTCTGAATCCCCTGTGTAAACCACAGAGAAAGACCTAGTTCCCCACAGCATCGCGACCGGAGGCCTCACATCCTTTGAAAACTCCAGAGGTACGCGGAGATCAGTGCCTCCAAAGGAGACGATGCCTGACTCCTCGTGAAACTTGATAGGAGTCCCAGGATTCCTGTGGCACGTGGAAAGGGACCCTTGGTCTCCTGCCTCAGCTGGAGAGGCGTCCCAATTGCCCTGCCAAGCCTCGAGGAGAATCCCGAGTTGTCCCTCGCACCTAGGCAGGAGTCCTGACGTCGCTGAACAAACACGTGGGTGGAAGGGCCATCCCCGTCATAACTCGGGAATATACACCAGGTTCCCGCCGCAACTCGAGAAAAACCATGAGACTTCCCCCTCGACGCGAGATGAGGCTCGATTCTCCTGCACTGCATGCAGAGCAATTCCGTGTTGCACATCACACATGAAAGGAGCCTTGATTTCCTTGATGGCACTCCAGAGAAACCCCAAGAACACTGTTTCAAGGCTAGAGGGATCCTGAGGTCACTGTAGCAACACGAAAGAGCTCCGTGGACCAAAAATCAACTCGAGATGAGAGGTTAGTCCCTGGCTTCGACTCCAGAGGAATACCATCTTACCATAAGCACCTCAAGAGGAGGCTTCTCTCAGCTCTAGGTATGTGAGAGGGACCCTGAGTTTGCGGCCTCAAGTGGAATGGACACCGAGATGCCCTGACTCGAAATAAGGCCGGATATGCCTGCAGTGACTTGAATGCAGGCTCGTCTTGCATCTCCCAAGACGAAAGGATGTCTGAATCCCCTGTGGAGACCACAGAGAAAGACCTAGTTCCCTACCTCATCGCGACCGGAAGCCTCACATTCTTTGAAAACTCCAGAGGTACACGGAGATCAGTGCCTCCAAAAGAAGACGATGCGTAACTCCTCGTGAAACTTGATAGGAGTCCCAGGATTCCTGTGGCACTTGGAAAGGGACCCTTGGTATCCCGCCTCAGCTGGAGAGGCATCCCAATTGCCCTGCCAAGCCTTGAGGAGAATCCCGAATTGTCCCTCAAAACTAGGCAGGAGTCCTGACGTCACTGAACAAACACGTGGGTGGAAGGGCCATCCCCGTCATAACTGGAGAATACACCCCAGAGTCCCGCCGCAACTCGAGAAAAATTATGAGACTTCCCCCTCGCCGCGAGATGAGGCTCGATTCTCCTGCACGGCGTGCAGAGCAATTCCGTGTTGCACATCAAACATGAAAGGAGCCTTGATTTCCTTGATGACACTCCAGAGAAACCCCAAGAACACTGTTTCAAGGCTAGAGGGATCCTGAGGTTACTGTAGCAACACGAAAGAGCTCCGTGGACCAAAAATCAACTCGAGATGAGAGGTTAGTCCCTGGCTTCGACTCCAAAGGAATACCACCTTACCACAAGGACCTCAAGAGGAGGCTTCTCTCAGCTCTAGGTATGTGAGAGGGACCCTGAGTTTGCGGCCTCAAGTGGAATGGACACTGCGATGCCCTGACTCGAAATCTGGCCGGATATCCCTGCAGTGACTTGAATACCGGCTCGTCTTGCATCTCCCAAGACGAAAGGATGTCTGAATCCCCTGTGGAGACCACAGTAAAATACCTAGTTCCCGACTTCATCGCGACCGGAGGCCTCACATCCTTTGAAAACTCCAGAGGTACGCAGAAATCAGTGCCTCCAAAAGAGACGATGCCTGACTCCTCGTGAAACTTGATAGGAGTCCCAGGATTCCTGTGGCACGTGGAAAGGGACACTTGGTCTCCCGCCTCAGCTGGAGAGGCGTCCCAATAGCCCTGCCAAGCCTCGAGGAGAATCCCGAGTTGACCCTCGCAACTAGGCAGGAGTCCTGACGTCGCTGAACAAACATGTGTGTGGAAGTGCCATCCCCGTCGTAAATCGAAAATATACCCCAGGTTCCAGCCGCAACTCGAGAAAAACCGTGAGACTTTCCCCTAGCCGCGAGATGAGCCCCGATTCCCCTGCACTGCGTGCAGAGCAATTCCGTGTTGCACATCACACATGAAAGGAGCCTTGATTTCCTTGATGGCACTCCAGAGAAACCCTAAGAACACTGTTTCAAGGCTAGAGGGATCCTGAGGTCACTGTAGCAACACGAAAGAGCTCTGTGGACCAAAAATCAACTCGAGATGAGAGGTTAGTCCCTGGCTTCGACTCCAGAGGAATACCACCTTACCACAAGCACCTCAAGAGGAGGCTTCTCTCAGCTCTAGCTATGTGAGAGGGACCCTCAGTTTGCGGCCTCAAGTGGAATGGACACCGCGATTCCCTGACTCGAAATAAGGCCGGATATCCCTGCAGTGACTTGAATGCCGGCTCGCCTTGCATCTCCCAAGAAGAAAGGATGTCTGAATCCCCTTGGAGACCACAGAGAAACACCTAGTTCCCCACCTCATCGCGACCGGAGGCCTCACATCCTTTGAAAACTCCAGAGGTACGCGGAGATCATTGCCTCCAAAGGAGACGATGCCTGACTCCTCGTGAAACTTGATAGGAGTTCCAGGATTCCTGTGGCACGTGGAAAGGGAACCTTGGTCTCCTGCCTCAGCTGGAGAGGCATTCCGATTGCCCTGCCAAGCCTCGAGGAGAATCTCGAGTTGTCCCTCGCAACTAGGCAGGAGTCCTGAGGTCGCTGAACAAACACGTGGGTGGAAGGGCTATCCCCGTCGTAACTCGAGAATATTCCCCAGGTTCCCACCGCAACTCGAGAAAACCATGAGACTTCCCCCTCGCCGCAAATTGAGGCCCGATACCCTGCACTGCGTGCAGAGCAATTCCGTGTTGCACATCACACATGAAAGGAGCCTTGATTTCCTTGATGGCACTCCAGAGAAACCCCAAGAACACTGTTTCAAGGCTAGAGTGAACCTGAGGTCACTGTAGCAACAAGAAAGAGCTCCGAGGACCAAAAATCAACTCGAAATGAGAGGTTAGTCCCTGGCTTCGACTCCAGAGGAATACCACCTTACCACAAGCACCTCAAGAGGAGGCTTCTCTCAGCTCTAGGTATGTGAGAGGGACCGTGAATTTGCAGCCTCAAGTGGAATGGACACCGCGATGCCCTGCCTCCATTTAAGGCCGGATATCCCTGCAGTGACTTGAATGCAGGCTCGTCTTGCATCTCCCAAGACGAAAGGATGTCTGAATCCCCTGTGGAGACCACAGAGAAATACCTAGTTCCCCACCTCATCGCGACCGGAGACCTCACATCCTTTGAAAACTCCAGAGGTACGCGGAGATCAGTGCCTCCAAAGGAGACGATGCCTGACTCCTCGTGAAACTTGATAGGAGTCCCAGGATTCCTGTGGCACGTGGAAAGGGACCCTTGGTCTCCCGCCTCAGCTGGAGAGGCGTCCCAATTGCCCTGCCAAGCCTCGAGGAGAAACCCGAGTTGTCCCTCCCAACTAGGCAGGAGTCCTGACGTCGCTGAACAAACACGTGGGTGGAAGGGCCATCCCCGTCGTAACTCGAGAATATACCCCAGGTTCCCGCCGCAACTCAAGAAAAACCATGAGACTTCCCCCTCGCCGCGAGATGAAGCCCGATTCCCCTGCACTGCGTGCAGAGCATTTCCGTGCTGCACATCACACAAGAAAGGAGCCTTGATTTCCTTGATGGCACTCCAGAGAAACCCCAAGAACACTGTTTCAAGGCTAGAGGGATCCTGAGGTCACTGTAGCACCATGAAAGAGTTCCGTGGACCAAAAATCAACTCGAGATGAGAGGTTAGTCCCTGGCTTCGACTCCAGAGGAATACCACCTTACCACAAGCACTTCAAGAGGAGGCTTCTCTCAGCTCTAGGTATGTGAGAGGGAACCTGAGTTTGCGGCCTCAAGAGGAATGGACACCGCGATGCCCTGACTCGATATAAGGCCGGATATCCCTGCAGTGACTTGAATGCAGGCTCGTCTTGCATATCCCAAGATGAAAGGATGTCTGAATCCCCTGTGGAGACGACAGAGAAAGACCTACTTCCCCACCTCATCGCGACCGGAGGCCTCACATCCTTTGAAAACTCCAGAGGTACGCGGAGATCAGTGCCTCCAAAGGAGACGATGCCTGACTCCTCGTGAAACTTGATAGGAGTCCCAGGATTCCTGTGGCACGTGGAAAGGGACCCTTGGTCTCCCTCCTCAGCTGGACAGGCGTCCCAATTGCCCTGCCAAGCCTCGAGGAGAATCCCGAGTTCTCCCTCAAAATTAGGCAGGAGTCCTGCCGTCGCTGAACAAACACGTGTGTGGGAGGGCCATCCCCGTCATAACTCGAGAATATACCCCAGGTTCCCGCCGCAACTCGAGAAAAACCATGAGACTTCCCCCTCGCCGCGAGATGAGGCCCGATTCCCCTGCACTGCGTGCAGAGCAATTCCGTGTTGCACATCACACATGAAAGGAGCCTTGATTTCCTTGATGGCACTCCAGAGAAACCCCAAGAACACTGTTTCAAGGCTAGAGGGATCCTGAGGTCACTGTAGCAACACGAAGGAGCTCCGTGGCCCAAAAATCAACTCGAGATGAGAGGTTAGTCCCTGGCTTCAACTCCAGAGGAATACCACCTTACCACAAGCACCTCAAGAGGAGGCTTCTCTCAGCTCTATGTATGTGAGAGGGACCCTGAGTTTGCGGCCTCAAGTGGAATGAACACCGCGATGCCCTGACTCGAAATAAGGCCGGATATCCCTGCAGTGACTTGAATGCAGGCTCGTCTTGCATCTCCCAAGACGAAATTATGTCTGAATCCCCTGTGGAGACCACAGAGAAAGACCTAGTTCCCCACCTCATCGCGACCGGAGTCCTCACATCCTTTGAAAATTCCAGAGGTATGCGGAGGTCAGTGCCTCCAAAGGAGACGATGCCTGACTCCTCGTGAAACTTGATAGGAGTCCCAGGATTCCTATGGCATGTGGAAAGGGACCCTTGGTCTCCCGCCTCAGCTGGAGAGGCGTCCCAATTGCCCTGCCAAGCCTCGAGGAGAATCCCGAGTTGTCCCTCGCAACTAGGCAGGAGTCCTGATGTCGCTGAACAAACACGTGGGTGGAAGGGCCATCCACGTCGTAACTCGAGAATATACCCCAGGTTCCCGCCGCAACTCGAGAAAAACCATGAGACTTCCCCCTCGCCGCGAGATGAGGCCCGATTGCCGTACAGTGCGTGCAGAGCAATGCCGTATTGCACATCACACAGGAAAGGAGCCTTGATTTCCTTGATGGCACTCCAGAGAAACCCCAAGAACACTGTTTCCAGGCTAGAGGGATCCTGAGGTCACTGTAGCAACACGAAAGAGCTCCGTGGACCAAAAATCAACTCGAGATGAGAGGTTAGTCCCTGGCTTCGACTCCAGAGGAATACCACCTTACCACAAGCACCTCAAGAGGAGGCTTCTCTCAGCTCTAGGTATGTGAGAGGGACCCTGATTTTGCGGCCTCAAGTGAAATGTACACCGCGATGCCGTGACGTGAAATAAGGCCGGATATCCCTGCAGTGTCTTGAATGCAGACTCGTCTTGCATCTCCCAAGATGAAAGGATGTCGGAATCCCCTGTGGAGACCACAGAGAAAGACCTAGTTCCCCACCTCATCGCGACCGGAGGCCTCACATCCTTTGAAAATTCCAGAGGTACGCGGAGATCAGTGCCTCCAAAGGAGACGATGCCTGACTCCTCGTGAAACTTGATAGGAGTCCCAGGATTCCTGTGGCACGTGGAAAGGGACCCTTGGTCTCCCGCCTCAGCTGGAGAGGCTTCACAATTGCCCTGGCTAGCCTCGAGGAGAATCCCGAGTTTTCCCTAGCAACTAGGCAGGAGTCCTGACATGTCTGAACAAACAAGTGTGTGGAATTGCCATCACCGTCGTAACTCGAGAAATTACCCCAGGTTCCCGCCGCAACTCGATAAATACCATGAGACTTACCCCTCGCCGCGAGATGAGGCCCGATTCCCCTGCACTGCGTGCAGAGCAATTCCGTGTTGCACATCACACATGAAAGGAGCCTTGATTTCCTTGATGGCACTCCAGAGAAACCCCAAGATCACTGTTTCAAGGCTAGAGGGATCCTGAGGTCACTGTAGCAACACGAAAGAGCTCCGTGGACCAAAAATCAACTCGAGATGAGAGGTTAGTCCCTGGCTTCGACTCCAGAGGAATACCACCTTACCACAAGCACCTCAAGAGGAGGCTTCTCTCAGCTCTAGCTATGTGAGAGGGACCCTGAGTTTGCGGCCTCAAGTGGAATAGACACCCCGATTCCCTGACGCGAAATAAGGCCGGATATCCCTGCAGTGACTTGAATGCAGGCTCGTCTTGCATCTAACAAGACGAAAGGATGTCTGAATCCCCTGTGGAGACCACAGACAATGACCTAGTTCCCCACCTCATCGCGACCGGAGGCCTCACATCCTTTGAAAATTCCAGAGGTACGCGGAGATCAGTGCCTCCAAAGGAGACGATGCCTGACTCCTCGTGAAACTTGATAGGAGTCCCAGGATACCTGTGGCACGTGGAAAGGGACCCTTGGTCTCCCGCCTCAGCTGGAGAGGCGTCCCAATTTCCCTGCCAAGCTTCGAGGAGAATCCCGAGTTGTCCCTCGCAACTAGGCTGGAGTCCTGACGTTCCTGAACCAACACGTGGGTGGAAGGGCCATCCCCGTCGTAACTCGAGAATATACCCCAGGTTCCCGCCGCAACTCGAGAAATACCATGAGACTTCCCCCTCGCCGCGAGATGAGGCCCGATTCCCCTGCACTGCGTGCAGAGCAATTCCGTGTTGCACTTCACACATGAAAGGAACCTTGATTTCCTTGATGGCACTCCAGTGAAACCCCAAGAACACTGTTTCAAGGCTAGAGGGATCCTGAGGTCACTGTAGCAACACGAAGGAGCTCCGTGGAACAAAAATCAACTCGAGATGAGAGGTTAGTCCCTGGCTTCGACTCCAGAGGAATACCACCTTACCACAAGCACCTCAAGAGGAGGCTTCTCTCAGCTCTAGCTATGTGAGAGGGACCCTGAGTTTGCGGCCTCAAGTGGAATGGACACCGCGATGCCCTGACGCGAAATAAGGCCGGATATCCCTGCAGTGACTTGAATGCAGGCTCATCTTGCATCTCCCAAGACGAAAGGATGTCTGAATCCCCTGTGGAGACCACATAGAATGACCTAGTTCCCCACCTCATCGCGACCGGAGGCCTCACATCCTTTGAAAACTCCAGAGGTACGCGGAGATCAGTGACTCCAAAGGAGACGATGCCTGACTCCTCGTGAAACTTGATAGGAGTCCCAGGATTCCTGTGGCACGTGGAAAGGGACACTTGGTGCTCCCGCCTCAGATGGAGAGGTGTCCCAATTGCCCTGCCAAGCCTCGAGGAGAATCCCGAGTTGTCCCTCGCAACTAGGCAGGAGTCCTGACGTCGCTGAACAAACAAGTGGGTGGAAGGGCCATCCCCGTCGTAACTCGAGAATATACTCCAGGTTCCCGCCGCAACTCGAGAAAAACCATGAGACTTCCCCCTCGCCACGAGATGAGGCCAGATTCCCCTGCACTGCGTGCAGAGCAATTCCGTGTTGCACATCACACATGAAAGGAGCCTTGATTTCCTTGATGGCACTCCAGAGAAACCCCAGGAACACTGTTTCAAGGCAAGAGGGTTCCCGAGGTAACTGTAGCAACACGAAAGAGCTCCGTGGACCAAAAATCAACTCGAGATGAGAGTTTAGTCCCTGGCTTCGACTCCAGAGGAATACCACCTTACCACAAGCACCTCAAGAGGAGGCTTCTCTGAGCTGTATGTATGTGAAAGGGACCCTGAGTTTGCGGCCTCAAGTGGAATGGAGACCGCGATGCCCTGACTCGAAATAAGGCCGGATATCCCTGCAGTGACTTGAATGCAGGCTCGTCTTGCATCTCCCAAGACGAAAGGATGTCTGAATCCCCTGTGGAGACCACAGAGAAAGACCTAGTTCCCACATCATCGCGACCGGAGGCCTCACATCCTTTGAAAACTCCAGAGGTACGCGGAGATCAGTGCCTCCAAAGGAGACGATGCCTGACTCCTCGTGAAACTTGATAGGAGTCCCAGGATTCCTGTGGCACGTGGAAAGGGACCCTTGGTCTCCCGCCTCAGCTGGAGAGGCGTCCCAATTGCCCTGCCAAGCCTCGAGGAGAATCCCGAGTTGTCCCTCGCAACTAGACAGGAGTCCTAACGTCGCTGAACAAACAGGTGGGTGGAAGGGCCATCCCCGTCGTAACTCGAGAATATACCCCAGGTTCCTGCCGCAACTCGAGAAAAACCATGAGACTTCCCCCTCGCCGCGAGATGAGGCCCGATTCCCCTGCACTGCGTGCAGAGCAATTCCGTCTTGCACATCACACATGAAAGGAGCCTTGATTTCCTTGATGGCACTCCAGAGAAACCCCAAGAACACTGTTTCAAGGTTGAGGGATCCTGGGGTCCCTGTAGCAGCACGAAAGAGCTCCGTGGACCATGAATCAACTCGAGATGAGAGGTTAGTCCCTGGCTTCGACTCCAGAGGAATACCACCTTACCACAAGCACCTCAAGAGGAGGCTTCTCTCAGCTCTAGCTATGTGAGAGGGACCCTGAATTTGCGGCCTCAAGTGGAATGGACACCGCGATGCCCTGACGCGAAATAAGGCCGGATATCCCTGCAGTGACTTGAATGCAGGGTCGTCTTGCATCTCCCAAGACGAAAGGATGTCTGAATCCCCTGTGGAGACCACAGAGAATGACCTAGTTCCCCACCTCATCGCGACCGGAGGCCTCACATCCTTTGAAAACTCCAGAGGGACGCGGAGATCAGTGCCTCCAAAGGAGACGATGCCTGACTCCTCGTGAAACTTGATAGGAGTCCCAGGATTCCTGTGGCACGTGGAAAGGGACACTTGGTCTCCCGCCTCAGCTGGAGAGGTGTCCCAATTGCCCTGCCAAGCCTCGAGGAGAATCCCGAGTTGTCCCTCGCAACTAGGCAGGAGTCCTGACGTCGCTGAACAAACACGTGGGTGGAAGGGCCATCCCCGTCGTAACTCGAGAATATACCCCAGGTTCCCGCCGCAACTCGAGAAAAGCCATGAGACTTCCCCCTCACCGCGAGATGAGGCCCGATTCCCCTGCACTGCGTGCAGAGCAATTCCGTGTTGCACATCACACATGAAAGGAGCCTTGATTTCCTTGATGGCACTCCAGAGAAACCCCAAGAACACTGTTTCAAGATTGAGGGATCCTGAGGTCACTGTAGCAACACGAAAGAGCTCCGTGGACCAAAAATCAACTCGAGATGAGAGGTTAGTCCCTGGCTTCGACTCCAGAGGAATACCACCTTACCACAAGCACCTCAACAGGAGGCTTCTCTCAGCTCTAGCTATGTGAGAGGGACCCTGAGTTTGCGGCCTCAAGTGGAATAGACACCGCGATGCCCTGACTCGAAATAAGGCCGGATATCCCTGCAGTGACTTGAATGCAGGCTCGTCTTGCATCTCCCAAGACGAAAGGATGTCTGAATCCCCTGTGGAGACCACAGACAATGACCTAGTTCCCCACCTCATCGCGACCGGAGGCCTCACATCCTTTGAAAACTCCAGAGGTACGCAGAGATCAGTGCCTCCAAAGGAGACGACGCCTGACTCCTCGTGAAACTTGATAGGAGTCCCAGGATTCCTGTGGCACGTGGAAAGGGACCCTTGGTCTCCCGCCTCAGCTGGAGAGGCGTCCCAATTGCCCTGCCAAGCTTCGAGGAGAATCCCGAGTTGTCCCTCGCAACTAGGCTGGAGTCCTGACGTTCCTGAACCAACACGTGGGTGGAAGGGCCATCCGCGTCGTAACTCGAGAATATACCCCAGGTTCCCGCCGCAACTCGAGAAATACCATGAGACTTCCCCCTCGCCGCGAGATGAGGCCCGATTCCCCTGCACTGCGTGCAGAGCAATTCCGTGTTGCACATCACACATGAAAGGAGCCTTGATTTCCTTGATGGCACTCCAGAGAAACCCCAAGAACACTGTTTCAAGGCTAGAGGGATCCTGAGGTCACTGTAGCAACACGAAAGTGCTCCGTGGACCAAAAATCAACTCGAGATGAGAGGTTAGTCCCTGGCTTCGACTCCAGAGGAATACCACCTTACCACAAGCACCTCAAGAGGAGGCTTCTCTCAGCTCTAGGTATGTGAGAGGGACCCTGAGTTTGCGGCCTCAAGTGGAATGGACACCGCGATGCCCTGACGCGAAATAAGGCCGGATATCCCTGCAGTGACTTGAATGCAGGCTCGTCTTGCATCTCCCAAGACGAAAGGATGTCTGAATCCCCTGTGGAGACAACAGAGAATGACCTAGTTCCCCACCTCATCGCGACCGGAGGCCTCACATCCTTTGAAAACTCCAGAGGTACGCGGAGATCAGTGCCTCCAAAGGAGACGATGCCTGACTCCTCGTGAAACTTGATAGGAGTCCCAGGATTCCTGTGGCACGTGGAAAGGGACACTTGGTCTCCCGCCTCAGCTGGAGAGGTGTCCGAATTGCCCTGCCAAGCCTCGAGGAGAATCCCGAGTTGTCCCTCGCAACTAGGCAGGAGTCCTGACGTCGCTGAACAAACACGTGGGTGGAAGGGCCATCCCCGTCGTAACTCGAGAATATACCCCAGGTTCCCACCGCAACTCGAGAAAAACCATGAGACTTCCCCCTCACCGCGAGATGAGGTCCGATTCCCCTGCACTGCGTGCAGAGCAATTCCGTGTTGCACATCACACAAGAAAGGAGCCTTGATTTCCTTGATGGCACTCCAGAGAAACCCCAAGAACACTGTTTCAAGGTTGAGGGATCCTGAGGTCACTGTAGCAACACGAAAGAGCTCTGTGGACCAAAAATCAACTCGAGATGAGAGGTTAGTCCCTGGCTTCGACTCCAGAGGAATACCACCTTACCACAAGCACCTCAAGAGGAGGCTTCTCTCAGCTCTAGCTATGTGAGAGGGACCCTGAGTTTGCGGCCTCAAGTGGAATAGACACCCCGATTCCCTGACGCGAAATAAGGCCGGATATCCCTGCAGTGACTTGAATGCAGGCTCGTCTTGCATCTCCCAAGACGAAAGGATGTCTGAATCCCCTGTGGAGACCACAGACAATGACCTAGTTCCCCACCTCATCGCGACCGGAGGCCTCACATCCTTTGAAAACTCCAGAGGTACGTGGAGATCAGTGCCTCCAAAGGAGACGATGCCTGACTCCTCGTGAAACTTGATAGGAGTCACAGGATTACTGTGGCACGTGGAAAGGGACACTTGGTCTCCTGCCTCAGCTGGAGAGCCGTCCCAATTGCCCTGCCAAGCCTCGAGGAGAATCCCGAGTTGTCCCTCGCAACTAAGCAGGAGTCCTGACGTCGCTGAACAAACAGGTGGGTGGAAGGGCCATCCCCGTCGTAACTCGAGAATATACCCCAGGTTCCTGCCGCAACTCGAGAAAAACCATGAGACTTCCCCCTCGCCGCGAGATGATGCCCGATTCCCCTGTACTGCGTGCAGAGCAATTCCGTGTTGCACATCACACATGAAAGGAGCCTTGATTTCCTTGATGGCACTCCAGAGAAACCCCAAGAACACTGTTTCAAGGCTAGAGGGATCCTGAGGTCACTGTAGCAACACGAAGGAGCTCCGTGGACCAAAAATCAACTCGAGATGAGAGGTTAGTCCCTGGCTTCGACTCCAGAGGAATACCACCTTACCACAAGCACCTCAAGAGGAGGCTTCTCTCAGCTCTAGCTATGTGAGAGGGACCCTGAGTTTGCGGCCTCAAGTGGAATGGACACCGCGATGCCCTGACTCGAAATCAGGCCGGATATCCCTGCAGTGACTTGAATGCAGGCTCGTCTTGCATCTCCCAAGACGAAAGGATGTCTGAATCCCCTGTGGAGACCACAGAGAAAGACCTAGTTCCCCACCTCATCGTGACCGGAGGCCTCACATCCTTTTAAAACTCCAGAGGTACGCGGAGATCAGTGCCTCCAAAGGAGACGATGCCTGACTCCTCGTGAAACTTGATAGGAGTCCCAGGATTCCTGTGGCACGTGGAAAGGGACCCTTGGTCTCCCGCCTCAGCTGGAGAGGCGTCCCAATTGCCCTGCCAAGCCTCGAGGAGAATCCCGAGTTGTCCCTCGCAAATAGGCAGGAGTCTGACTTCACTGAACAAACACGTGGGTGGAAGGGCCATCCCCGGCGTAACACGAGAATATACCCCAGATTCCAATCGAAACTCGAGAAAAACCATTTTACTTCCCCCTCGCCGCAAAATGAGGCCCGATACCCTGCACTGCGTGCAGAGCAATTCCGTGTTGCACATCACACATGAAAGGAGCCTTGATTTCCTTGATGGCACTCCAGAGAAACCCCAAGAACACTGTTTCAAGGCTAGAGGGATCCTGAGGTCACTGTAGCAGCACGAAAGAGCTCCGTGGACCATGAATCAACTGGAGATGAGAGGTTAGTCCCTGGCTTCGACTCCAGGGGAATACCACCTTCCCACAAGCACCTCAAGAGGAGGCTTCTCTCAGCTCTAGCTATGTGAGAGGGACCCTGAGTTTGCGGCCTCAAGTGGAATGGACACCGCGATGCCCTGACGCGAAATAAGGCCGGATATCCCTGCAGTGACTTGAATGCAGGCTCGTCTTGCATCTCCCAAGAAGAAAGGATGTCTGAATCCCCTGTGGAGACCACAGAGAATGACCTAGTTCCCCACCTCATCGCGACCGGAGGCCTCACATCCTTTGAAAACTCCAGAGGGACGCGGAGATCAGTGCCTCCAAAGGAGACGATGCCTGACTCCTCGTGAAACTTGATAGGAGTCCCAGGATTCCTGTGGCACGTGGAAAGGGACACTTGGTCTCCCACCTCAGCTGGAGAGGCGTCCCAATTGCCCTGCCAAGCCTCGAGGAGAATTCCGAGTTGTCCCTCGCAACTAGGCAGGAGTCCTGACGTCGCTGAACAAACACGTGGGTGGAAGGGCCATCCCCGTCGTAACTCGAGAATATACCCCAGGTTCCCGCCGCAACTCGAGAAAAGCCATGAGACTTCCCCCTCACCGCGAGATGAGGCCCGATTCCCCTGCACTGCGTGCAGAGCAATTCCGTGTTGCACATCACACATGAAAGGAGCCTTGATTTCCTTGATGGCACTCCAGAGAAACCCCAAGAACACTGTTTCAAGATTGAGGGATCCTGAGGTCACTGTAGCAACACGAAAGAGCTCCGTGGACCAAAAATCAACTCGAGATGAGAGGTTAGTCCCTGGCTTCGACTCCAGAGGAATACCACCTTACCACAAGCACCTCAACAGGAGGCTTCTCTCAGCTCTAGCTATGTGAGAGGGACCCTGAGTTTGCGGCCTCAAGTGGAATAGACACCCCGATTCCCTGACGCGAAATAAGGCCGGATATCCCTGCAGTGACTTGAATGCAGGCTCGTCTTGCATCTCCCAAGACGAAAGGATGTCTGAATCCCCTGTGGAGACCACAGACAATGACCTAGTTCCCCACCTCATCGCGACCGGAAGCCTCACATCCTTTGAAAATTCCAGAGGTACGCGGAGATCAGTGCCTCCAAAGGAGACGATGCCTGACTCCTCGTGAAACTTGATAGGAGTCCCAGGATTCCTGTGGCACGTGGAAAGGGACCCTTGGTCTCCCGCCTCAGCTGGAGAGGTGTCCCAATTGCCCTGCCAAGATTCGAGGAGAATCCCGAGTTGTCCCTCGCAACTAGGCTGGAGTCCTGACGTTCCTGAACCAACACGTGGGTGGAAGGGCCATCCCCGTCGTAACTCGAGAATATACCCCAGGTTCCCGCCGCAACTCGAGAAATACCATGAGACTTCCCCCTCGCCGCGAGATGAGGCCCGATTCCCCTGCACTGCGTGCAGAGCAATTCCGTGTTGCACATCACACATGAAAGGAGCCTTGATTTCCTTGATGGCACTACAGAGAAACCCCAAGAACACTGTTTCAAGGCTAGAGGGATCCTGAGGTCACTGTAGCAATACGAAAGAGCTCCGTGGACCAAAAATCAACTCGAGATGAGAGGTTAGTCCCTGGCTTCGACTCCAGAGGAATACCACCTTACCACAAGCACCTCAAGAGGAGGCTTCTCTCAGCTCTAGGTATGTGAGAGTGACCCTGAGTTTGCGGCCTCAAGTGGAATGGACACCGCGATGCCCTGACGCGAAATAAGGCCGGATATCCCTGCAGTGACTTCAATGCAGGCTCGTCTTGCATCTCCCAAGACGAAAGGATGTCTGAATCCCCTGTGGAGACCACAGAGAAAGACCTAGTTCCCCACCTCATCGCGACCGGAGGCCTCACATCCTTTGAAAACTCCAGAGGTACGCGGAGATCAGTGCCTCGAAAGGAGACGATGCCTGACTCCTCGTGAAACTTGATAGGAGTCCCCGGATTCCTGTGGCACGTGGAAAGGGACCCTTGGTCTCCCTCCTCAGCTGGAGAGGCGTCCCAATTGCCCTGCCAAGCCTCGAGGAAAATTTCGAGTTGTCCCTCGCAACTAGGCAGGAGTCCTGACGTCGCTGAAAAAACACGTGGGTGGAAGGGCCATCCCCGTCGTAACTCGAGAATATACCCCAGGTTCCCGCCGCAACTCGAGAAATACCATGAGACTTCCCCCTCACCGCGAGATGAGGCCCGATTCCCCTGCACTGCGTGCAGAGCAATTCCGTGTTGCACATCACACATGAAAGGAGCCTTGATTTCTTGATGGCACTCCAGAGAAACCCCAAGAACACTGTTTCAAGGCTAGAGGGATCCTGAGGTCACTGTAGCAACACGAAAGAGCTCCGTGGACCAAAAATCAACTCGAGATGAGAGGTTAGTCCCTGGCTTCGACTCCAGAGGGAATACCACCTTACCACAAGCACCTCAAGAGGAGGCTTCTCTCAGCTCTATGTATGTGAGAGGGACCCTGAGTTTGCGGCCTCAAGTGGAATGGACACCGCGATGCCCTGACTTGAAATAAGGCCGGATATCCCTGCAGTGACTTGAATGCAGGCTCGTCTTGCATCTCCCAAGAAGAAAGGATGTCTGAATCCCCTGTGGAGACCACAGAGAAAGACCTAGTTCCCCACCTCATCGCGACCGGAGGCCTCACATCCTTTGAAAACTCCAGAGGTACGCGGAGATCAGTGCCTCCAAAGGAGACGATGCCTGACTCCTCGTGAAACTTGATAGGAGTCACAGGATTCCTCTGGCACGCGGAAAGGGACACTTGGTCTCCCGCCTCAGCTGGAGAGGCGTTCCAATTGCCCTGCCAAGCCTCGAGGAGAATCCCGAGTTGTCCCTGGCAACTAGGCAGGAGTCCTGACGTCGCTGAACAAACACGTGGGTGGAAGGGCCATCCACGTCGTAACTCGAGAATATACCCCAGGTTCCCGCCGCAACTCGAGAAAAACCATGAGACTTCCCCCTCGCCGCGAGATGAGGCCCGATTCCCCTGCACTGCGTGCAGAGCAATTCCGTGTTGCACATCACACATGAAAGGAGCCTTGATTTCCTTGATGGCACTCCAGAGAAACCCCAAGAACACTGTTTCAAGGTTGAGGGATCCTGAGGTCACTGTAGCAACACGACAGAGCTCCGTGGACCAAAAATCAACTCGAGATGAGAGGTTAGTCCCTGGCTTCGACTCCAGAGGAATACCACCTTACCACAAGCACCTCAAGAGGAGGCTTCTCTGAGCTGTATGTATGTGAGAGGGACCCTGAGTTTGCGGCCTCAAGTGGAATGGACACCGCGATGCCCTGACTTGAAATAAGGCTGGATATCCCTGCAGTGACTTGAATGCAGGCTCGTCTTGCATCTCCCAAGATGAAAGGATGTCTGAATCCCCTGTGGAGACCACAGAGAAAGACCTAGTTCACCACCTCATCGCGACCGGAGGCCTCACATCCTTTGAAAACTCCAGAGGTACGCGGAGATCAGTGCCTCCAAAGGAGACGATGCCTGACTCCTCGTGAAACTTGATTGGAGTCCCAGGATTCCTGTGGCATGTGGAAAGGGACCCTTGGTCTCCCGCCTCAGCTGGAGAGGCGTCCCAATTGCCCTGCCAAGCCTCGAGGAAAATCCGGAGTTGTCCGTCGCAACTAGGCAGGAGTCCTGACGTCGCTGAACAAACACGTGGGTGGAAGGGCCATCCCCGTCGTAACTCGAGAATATACCCCAGGTTCCCGCCGCAACTCGAGAAAAACCATGAGACTTCCCCCTCGCTGCGAGATGAGGCCCGATTCCCCTGCACTGCGTGCAGAGCAATTCAGTTTTGCACATCACACATGAAAGGAGCCTTGATTTCCTTGATGGCACTCCAGAGAAACCCCAAGAAAATTGTTTCAAGGCTAGAGGGATCCTGAGGTCACTGTAGCAACACGAAAGAGCTCCGTGGACCGTGAATCAACTCGAGATGAGAGGTTAGTCCCTGGCTTCGACTCCAGAGGAATACCACCTTACCACAAGCACCTCAAGAGGAGGCTTCTCTCAGCTCTAGGTATGTGAGAGGGACCCTGATTTTGCGGCCTCTAGTGGAATGGACACTGCAATGCCCTGACGCAAAATAAGGCCGGATATCCCTGCAGTGACTTGAATGCAGGCTCGTCTTGCATCTCCCAAGATGAACGGATGTCTGAATCCCCTGTGGAGACCACAGAGAAAGACCTAGTTCCCCACCTCATCGCGACCGGAGGCCTCACATCCTTTGAAAACTCCAGAGGTACCCGGAGATCAGTGCCTCCAAAGGAGACGATACCTGACTCCTCGTGAAACTTGATAGGAGTCCCAGGATTCCTGTGGCACGTGGAAAGGGACCCTTGGTCTCCCGCCTCAGCTGGAGAGGCGTCCCAATTGCCCTGCCAAGCCTCGAGGAGAATCCCGAGTTGTCCCACGCAACTAGGCAGGAGTCCTGACGTCGCTGAACAAACACGTGGGTGGAAGGGCCATCGCCGTCGTAACTCGAGAATATACCCCAGCTTCCAATCGCAACTCGAGAAAAACCATTAGACTTCCCCCTCGTCGCAAAATGAGGCCCGATACCTTGAACTGCGTGCAGAGCAATTCCGTGTTGCACATCACACATGAAAGGAGCCTTGATTTCCTTGATGGCACTCCAGAGAAACCCCAAGAACACTGTTTCAAGGCTAGAGGGATCCTGAGGTCACTGTAGCAACACGAAAGAGCTCCGTGGACCAAAAATCAACTCGAGATGAGAGGTTAGTCCCTGGCTTCGACTCCAGAGGAATACCACCTTACCACAAGCACCTCAAGAGGAGGCTTCTCTCAGCTCTAGGTATGTGAGAGGGACCCTGAGTTTGCGGCCTCAAGTGGAATGGACACCACGATGCCCTGACTCGAAATAAGACCGGATATCCCTGCAGTGACTTGAATGCAGGCTCGTCTTGCATCTCCCAAGACGAAAGGATGTCTGAATCCCCTGTGGAGACCACAGAGAAAGACCTAGTTCCCCACCTCATGGCGACCGGAGGCCTCACATCCTTTGAAAACTCCAGAGGTACGCGGAGATCAGTGCCTCCAAAGGAGACGATGCCTGACTCCTCGTGAAACTTGATAGGAGTCCCAGGATTCCTGTGGCACGTGGAAAGGGACACTTGGTCTCCCGCCTCAGCTGGAGAGGTGTCCCAATTGCCCTGCCAATCCTCGAGGAGAATCCCGAGTTGTCCCTCGCAACTAGGCAGGAGTCGTCACGTCGCTGAACAAACAGGTGGGTGGAAGGGCCATCCCCGCCGTAACTCGAGAATATACCCCAGGTTCCCGCCGCAACTCGAGAAAAACCATGAGACTTCCCCCTCGCCGCGAGATGAGGCCCGATTCCCCTGCACTGCGTGCAGAGCAATTCCGTGTTGCACGTCAAACAAGAAAGGTGCCTTGATTTCCTTGATGGCACTCCAGAGAAACCCCAAGAACACTGTTTCAAGGTTGAGGGATCCTGAGGTCCCTGTAACAGCACAAAAGAGCTCCGTGGACCATGAATCAACTCGAGATGAGAGGTTAGTCCCTGGCTTCGACTCCAGAGGAATACCACCTTACCACAAGCACCTCAAGAGGAGGCTTCTCTCAGCTCTAGGTATGTGAGAGGGACCCTGAGTTTGCGGCCTCAAGTGGAATGGAGACCGCGATGCCCTGACTCGAAATAAGGCCGGATATCCCTGCAGTGACTTGAATGCAGGCTCGTCTTGCATCTCCCAAGACGAAAGGATGTCTGAATCCCCTGTGGAGACCACAGAGAAAGACCTAGTTCCCCACCTCATCGCGACCGGAGGCCTCACATCCTTTGAAAACTCCAGAGGTACGCGGAGATCAGTGCCTCCAAAGGAGACGATGCTTGACTCCTCGTGAAACTTGATAGGAGTCAAAGGATTCCTGTGGCACGTGGAAAGGGACACTTGGTCTCCCGCCTCAGCTGGAGAGGCGTCCCAATTGCCCTGCCAAGCCTCGAGGAGAATCCCGAGTTGTCCCTCGCAACTAGGCAGGAGTCCTGACGTCGCTGAACAAACACGTGGTTGGAAGGGCCATCCCCGTCGTAACTCGAGAATATACCCCAGGTTCCCGCCGCAACTCGAGAAAAACCATGAGACTTCCCCCTCGCCGCGAGATGAGGCCCGATTCCCCTGCACTGCGTGCAGAGCAATTCCGTGTTGCACATCACACA
The DNA here is from genome assembly GCF_910594005.1 of Cervus elaphus. NCBI lineage: Eukaryota > Metazoa > Chordata > Mammalia > Artiodactyla > Cervidae > Cervus > Cervus elaphus. The sequence goes on along the minus strand of NC_057823.1, from coordinate 223,656 downwards.
TGAAAGGAGCCTTGATTTCCTTGATGGCACTCCAGAGAAACCCCAAGAACACTGTTTCAAGGTTGAGGGATCCTGAGGTCACTGTAGCAACACGAAAGAGCTCCGTGGACCAAAAATCAACTCGAGATGAGAGGTTAGTCCCTGGCTTCGACTCCAGAGGAATACCACCTTACCACAAGCACCTCAAGAGGAGGCTTCTCTGAGCTGTATGTATGTGAGAGGGACCCTGAGTTTGCGGCCTCAAGTGGAATGGACACCACGATGCCCTGACTCGAAATAAGGCAGGATATCCCTGCAGTGACTTGAATGCAGGCTTGTCTTGCATCTCCCAAGACGAAAGGATGTCTGAATCCCCTGTGGAGACCACAGAGAAAGACCTAGTTCCCCACCTCATCGCGACCGGAGGCCTCACATCCTTTGAAAACTCCAGAGGTACGCGGAGATCAGTGCCTCCAAAGGAGACGATGCCTGACTCCTCGTGAAACTTGATAGGAGTCCCCGGATTCCTGTGGCACGTGGAAAGGGACCCTTGGTCTCCCGCCTCAGCTGGAGAGGCGTCCCAATTGCCCTGCCAAGCCTCGAGGAAAATTTCGAGTTGTCCCTCGCAACTAGGCAGGAGTCCTGACGTCGCTGAAAAAACACGTGGGTGGAAGGGCCATCCCCGTCGTAACTCGAGAATATACCCCAGGTTCCCGCCGCAACTCGAGAAAAACCATGAGACTTCCCCCCTCACCGCGAGATGAGGCCCGATTCCCCTGCACTGCGTGCAGAGCAATTCCGTGTTGCACATCACACATGAAAGGAGCCTTGATTTCTTGATGGCACTCCAGAGAAACCCCAAGAACACTGTTTCAAGGCTAGAGGGATCCTGAGGTCACTGTAGCAACACGAAAGAGCTCCGTGGACCAAAAATCAACTCGAGATGAGAGGTTAGTCCCTGGCTTCGACTCCAGAGGGAATACCACCTTACCACAAGCACCTCAAGAGGAGGCTTCTCTCAGCTCTATGTATGTGAGAGGGACCCTGAGTTTGCGGCCTCAAGTGGAATGGACACCGTGATGCCCTGACTTGAAATAAGGCCGGATATCCCTGCAGTGACTTGAATGCAGGCTCGTCTTGCATCTCCCAAGAAGAAAGGATGTCTGAATCCCCTGTGGAGACCACAGAGAAAGACCTATTTCCCCACCTCATCGCGACCGGAGGCCTCACATCCTTTGAAAACTCCAGAGGTACGCGGAGATCAGTGCCTCCAAAGGAGACGATGCCTGACTCCTCGTGAAACTTGATAGGAGTCACAGGATTCCTCTGGCACGCGGAAAGGGACACTTGGTCTCCCGCCTCAGCTGGAGAGGCGTTCCAATTGCCGTGCCAAGCCTCGAGGAGAATCCCGAGTTGTCCCTCGCAACTAGGCAGGAGTCCTGACGTCGCTGAACAAACACGTGGGTGGAAGGGCCATCCCCGTCGTAACTCGAGAATATACCCCAGGTTCCCGCCGCAACTTGAGAAAAACCATGAGACTTCCCCCTCGCCGCGAGATGAGGCCCGATTCCCCTGCACTGCGTGCAGAGCAATTCCGTGTTGCACATCACACATGAAAGGAGCCTTGATTTCCTTGATGGCACTCCAGAGAAACCCCAAGAACACTGTTTCAAGGTTGAGGGATCCTGAGGTCACTGTAGCAACACGACAGAGCTCCGTGGACCAAAAATCAACTCGAGATGAGAGGTTAGTCCCTGGCTTCGACTCCAAAGGAATACCACCTTACCACAAGCACCTCAAGAGGAGGCTTCTCTGAGCTGTATGTATGTGAGAGGGACCCTGAGTTTGCGGCCTCAAGTGGAATGGACACCGCGATGCCCTGACTTGAAATAAGGCCGGATATCCCTGCAGTGACTTGAATGCAGGCTCGTCTTGCATCTCCCAAGACGAAATGATGTCTGAATCCCCTGTGGAGACCACAGAGAAAGACCTAGTTCCCCACCTCATCGCAACCGGAGGCCTCACATCCTTTGAAAACTCCAGAGGTACGCGGAGATCAGTGCCTCCAAAGGAGACGATGCCTGACTCCTCGTGAAACTTGATTAGAGTCCCAGGATTCCTGTGGCATGTGGAAAGGGACCCTTGGTCTCCCGCCTCAGCTGGAGAGGCTCCCAATTGCCCTGCCAAGCCTCGAGGAAAATCCGGAGTTGTCCGTCGCAACTAGGCAGGAGTCCTGACGTCGCTGAATAAACACGTGGGTGGAAGGGAGATCCCAGTCGTAACTCGAGAATATACCCCAGGTTCCCGCCGCAACTCGAGAAAACCATGAGACTTCCCCCTCGCTGCGAGATGAGGCCCGATTCCCCTGCACTGCGTGCAGAGCAATTCAGTTTTGCACATCACACATGAAAGGAGCCTTGATTTCCTTGATGGCACTCCAGAGAAACCCCAAGAAAACTGTTTCAACGCTAGAGGGATCCTGAGGTCACTGTAGCAACACGAAAGAGCTCCGTGGACCAAAAATCAACTCGAGATGAGAGGTTAGTCCCTGGCTTCGACTCCAGAGGAATACCACCTTACCACAAGCACCTCAAGAGGAGGCTTCTCTCAGCTCTAGGTATGTGAGAGGGACCCTGAGTTTGCGTCCTCAAGTGCAATTGACACCGCGATTCCCTGCCGCGAAATAAGGCGGGATATCCCTGCAGTGACTTGAATGCAGGCTCGTCTTGCATCTGCCAAGAGGAAAGGATGTCTGAATCCCCTGTAGAGACCACAGAGAATGACCTAGTTCCCCACCTCATCGCGACCGGAGGCCTCACATCCTTTGAAAAATCCAGAGGTACGCGGAGATCAGTGCCTCCAAAGGAGACGATGCCTGACTCCTCGTGAAACTTGATAGGAGTCACAGGATTCCTGTGGCACGTGGAAAGGGACACTTGGTCTCCCGCCTCAGCTGGAGAGGGGTCCCAATTGCCCTGCCAAGCCTCAAGGAGAATCCCGAGTTGTCCCTCGCAACTAGGCAGGAGTCCTGACGTCGCTGAACAAACACGTGGGTGGAAGGGCCATCCCCGTCGTACCTCGAGAATATACCCCAGGTTCCCGCCGCAACTCGAGAAAAACCATGAGACTTCCCCCTCGCCGCGAGATGAGGCCTGATTCCCCTGCACTGCGTGCAGAGCAATTCCGTGTTGCACATCACACATGAAAGGAGCCTTGATTTCCTTGATGGCACTCCAGAGAAACCCCATGAACTCTGTTTCAAGGTTGAGGGATCCTGAGGTCACTGTAGCAACACAAAAGAGCTCCGTGGACCAAAAATCAACTCGAGATGAGAGGTTAGTCCCTGGCTTCGATTCCAGAGGAATACCACCTTACCACAAGCACCTCAAGAGGAGGCTTCTCTCAGCTCTATGTATGTGAGAGGGACCCTGAGTTTGCGGCCTCAAGTGGAATGGACACCGCGATGCCCTGACTCGAAATCAGGCCGGATATCCCTGCAGTGACTTGAATGCAGGCTCGTCTTGCATCTCCCAAGACGAAAGGATGTCTGAATCCCCTGTGGAGACCACAGAGAAAGACCTAGTTCCCCACCTCATCGCGACCGGAGGCCTCACATCCTTTGAAAACTCCAGAGGTACGCGGAGATCAGTGCCTCCAAAGGAGACGATGCCTGACTCCTCGTGAAACTTGATAGGAGTCCCAGGATTCCTGTGGCACGTGGAAAGGGACACTTGGTCTCCCGCCTCAGCTGGAGAGGTGTCCCAATTGCCCTGCCAATCCTCGAGGAGAATCCCGAGTTGTCCCTCGCAACTAGGCAGGAGTCGTCACGTCGCTGAACAAACAGGTGGGTGGAAGGGCCATCCCCGCCGTAACTCGAGAATATACCCCAGGTTCCCGCCGCAACTCGAGAAAAACCATGAGACTTCCCCCTCGCCGCGAGATGAGGCCCGATTCCCCTGCACTGCGTGCAGAGCAATTCCGTGTTGCACGTCACACAAGAAAGGTGCCTTGATTTCCTTGATGGCACTCCAGAGAAACCCCAAGAACACTGTTTCAAGGTTGAGGGATCCTGAGGTCCCTGTAACAGCACAAAAGAGCTCCGTGGACCATGAATCAACTCGAGATGAGAGGTTAGTCCCTGGCTTCGACTCCAGAGGAATACCACCTTACCACAAGCACCTCAAGAGGAGGCTTCTCTCAGCTCTAGGTATGTGAGAGGGACCCTGAGTTTGCGGCCTCAAGTGGAATGGAGACCGCGATGCCCTGACTCGAAATAAGGCCGGATATCCCTGCAGTGACTTGAATGCAGGCTCGTCTTGCATCTCCCAAGACGAAAGGATGTCTGAATCCCCTGTGGAGACCACAGAGAAAGACCTAGTTCCCCACCTCATCGCGACCGGAGGCCTCACATCCTTTGAAAACTCCAGAGGTACGCGGAGATCAGTGCCTCCAAAGGAGACGATGCTTGACTCCTCGTGAAACTTGATAGGAGTCAAAGGATTCCTGTGGCACGTGGAAAGGGACACTTGGTCTCCCGCCTCAGCTGGAGAGGCGTCCCAATTGCCCTGCCAAGCCTCGAGGAGAATCCCGAGTTGTCCCTCGCAACTAGGCAGGAGTCCTGACGTCGCTGAACAAACACGTGGTTGGAAGGGCCATCCCCGTCGTAACTCGAGAATATACCCCAGGTTCCCGCCGCAACTCGAGAAAAACCATGAGACTTCCCCCTCGCCGCGAGATGAGGCCCGATTCCCCTGCACTGCGTGCAGAGCAATTCCGTGTTGCACATCACACATGAAAGGAGCCTTGATTTCCTTGATGGCACTCCAGAGAAACCCCAAGAACACTGTTTCAAGGTTGAGGGATCCTGAGGTCACTGTAGCAACACGAAAGAGCTCCGTGGACCAAAAATCATCTCGAGATGAGAGGTTAGTCCCTGGCTTCGACTCCAGAGGAATACCACCTTACCACAAGCACCTCAAGAGGAGGCTTCTCTGAGCTGTATGTATGTGAGAGGGACCCTGAGTTTGCGGCCTCAAGTGGAATGGACACCACGATGCCCTGACTCGAAATAAGGCAGGATATCCCTGCAGTGACTTGAATGCAGGCTTGTCTTGCATCTCCCAAGACGAAAGGATGTCTGAATCCCCTGTGGAGACCACAGAGAAAGACCTAGTTCCCCACCTCATCGCGACCGGAGGCCTCACATCCTTTGAAAACTCCAGAGGTACGCGGAGATCAGTGCCTCCAAAGGAGACGATGCCTGACTCCTCGTGAAACTTGATAGGAGTCCCCGGATTCCTGTGGCACGTGGAAAGGGACCCTTGGTCTCCCGCCTCAGCTGGAGAGGCGTCCCAATTGCCCTGCCAAGCCTCGAGGAAAATTTCGAGTTGTCCCTCGCAACTAGGCAGGAGTCCTGACGTCGCTGAAAAAACACGTGGGTGGAAGGGCCATCCCCGTCGTAACTCGAGAATATACCCCAGGTTCCCGCCGCAACTCGAGAAATACCATGAAACTTCCCCCCTCACCGCGAGATGAGGCCCGATTCCCCTGCACTGCGTGCAGAGCAATTCCGTGTTGCACATCACACATGAAAGGAGCCTTGATTTCTTGATGGCACTCCAGAGAAACCCCAAGAACACTGTTTCAAGGCTAGAGGGATCCTGAGGTCACTGTAGCAACACGAAAGAGCTCCGTGGACCAAAAATCAACTCGAGATGAGAGGTTAGTCCCTGGCTTCGACTCCAGAGGGAATACCACCTTACCACAAGCACCTCAAGAGGAGGCTTCTCTCAGCTCTATGTATGTGAGAGGGACCCTGAGTTTGCGGCCTCAAGTGGAATGGACACCGTGATGCCCTGACTTGAAATAAGGCCGGATATCCCTGCAGTGACTTGAATGCAGGCTCGTCTTGCATCTCCCAAGAAGAAAGGATGTCTGAATCCCCTGTGGAGACCACAGAGAAAGACCTATTTCCCCACCTCATCGCGACCGGAGGCCTCACATCCTTTGAAAACTCCAGAGGTACGCGGAGATCAGTGCCTCCAAAGGAGACGATGCCTGACTCCTCGTGAAACTTGATAGGAGTCACAGGATTCCTCTGGCACGCGGAAAGGGACACTTGGTCTCCCGCCTCAGCTGGAGAGGCGTTCCAATTGCCGTGCCAAGCCTCGAGGAGAATCCCGAGTTGTCCCTCGCAACTAGGCAGGAGTCCTGACGTCGCTGAACAAACACGTGGGTGGAAGGGCCATCCCCGTCGTAACTCGAGAATATACCCCAGGTTCCCGCCGCAACTTGAGAAAAACCATGAGACTTCCCCCTCGCCGCGAGATGAGGCCCGATTCCCCTGCACTGCGTGCAGAGCAATTCCGTGTTGCACATCACACATGAAAGGAGCCTTGATTTCCTTGATGGCACTCCAGAGAAACCCCAAGAACACTGTTTCAAGGTTGAGGGATCCTGAGGTCACTGTAGCAACACGACAGAGCTCCGTGGACCAAAAATCAACTCGAGATGAGAGGTTAGTCCCTGGCTTCGACTCCAAAGGAATACCACCTTACCACAAGCACCTCAAGAGGAGGCTTCTCTGAGCTGTATGTATGTGAGAGGGACCCTGAGTTTGCGGCCTCAAGTGGAATGGACACCGCGATGCCCTGACTTGAAATAAGGCCGGATATCCCTGCAGTGACTTGAATGCAGGCTCGTCTTGCATCTCCCAAGACGAAATGATGTCTGAATCCCCTGTGGAGACCACAGAGAAAGACCTAGTTCCCCACCTCATCGCAACCGGAGGCCTCACATCCTTTGAAAACTCCAGAGGTACGCGGAGATCAGTGCCTCCAAAGGAGACGATGCCTGACTCCTCGTGAAACTTGATTAGAGTCCCAGGATTCCTGTGGCATGTGGAAAGGGACCCTTGGTCTCCCGCCTCAGCTGGAGAGGCGTCCCAATTGCCCTGCCAAGCCTCGAGGAAAATCCGGAGTTGTCCGTCGCAACTAGGCAGGAGTCCTGACGTCGCTGAATAAACACGTGGGTGGAAGGGAGATCCCAGTCGTAACTCGAGAATATACCCCAGGTTCCCGCCGCAACTCGAGAAAAACCATGAGACTTCCCCCTCGCTGCGAGATGAGGCCCGATTCCCCTGCACTGCGTGCAGAGCAATTCAGTTTTGCACATCACACATGAAAGGAGCCTTGATTTCCTTGATGGCACTCCAGAGAAACCCCAAGAAAACTGTTTCAACGCTAGAGGGATCCTGAGGTCACTGTAGCAACACGAAAGAGCTCCGTGGACCAAAAATCAACTCGAGATGAGAGGTTAGTCCCTGGCTTCGACTCCAGAGGAATACCACCTTACCACAAGCACCTCAAGAGGAGGCTTCTCTCAGCTCTAGGTATGTGAGAGGGACCCTGAGTTTGCGTCCTCAAGTGCAATTGACACCGCGATTCCCTGCCGCGAAATAAGGCGGGATATCCCTGCAGTGACTTGAATGCAGGCTCGTCTTGCATCTGCCAAGAGGAAAGGATGTCTGAATCCCCTGTAGAGACCACAGAGAATGACCTAGTTCCCCACCTCATCGCGACCGGAGGCCTCACATCCTTTGAAAAATCCAGAGGTACGCGGAGATCAGTGCCTCCAAAGGAGACGATGCCTGACTCCTCGTGAAACTTGATAGGAGTCACAGGATTCCTGTGGCACGTGGAAAGGGACACTTGGTCTCCCGCCTCAGCTGGAGAGGGGTCCCAATTGCCCTGCCAAGCCTCAAGGAGAATCCCGAGTTGTCCCTCGCAACTAGGCAGGAGTCCTGACGTCGCTGAACAAACACGTGGGTGGAAGGGCCATCCCCGTCGTACCTCGAGAATATACCCCAGGTTCCCGCCGCAACTCGAGAAAAACCATGAGACTTCCCCCTCGCCGCGAGATGAGGCCTGATTCCCCTGCACTGCGTGCAGAGCAATTCCGTGTTGCACATCACACATGAAAGGAGCCTTGATTTCCTTGATGGCACTCCAGAGAAACCCCATGAACTCTGTTTCAAGGTTGAGGGATCCTGAGGTCACTGTAGCAACACAAAAGAGCTCCGTGGACCAAAAATCAACTCGAGATGAGAGGTTAGTCCCTGGCTTCGATTCCAGAGGAATACCACCTTACCACAAGCACCTCAAGAGGAGGCTTCTCTCAGCTCTATGTATGTGAGAGGGACCCTGAGTTTGCGGCCTCAAGTGGAATGGACACCGCGATGCCCTGACTCGAAATCAGGCCGGATATCCCTGCAGTGACTTGAATGCAGGCTCGTCTTGCATCTCCCAAGACGAAAGGATGTCTGAATCCCCTGTGGAGACCACAGAGAAAGACCTAGTTCCCCACCTCATCGCGACCGGAGGCCTCACATCCTTTGAAAACTCCAGAGGTACGCGGAGATCAGTGCCTCCAAAGGAGACGATGCCTGACTCCTCGTGAAACTTGATAGGAGTCCCAGGATTCCTGTGGCACGTGGAAAGGGAACCTTCGTCTCCCGCCTCAGCTGAAGAGGCGTCCCAATTGCCCTGCCAAGCCTCGAGGAGAATCCCGAGTTGTCCCTCGCAACTAGGCAGGAGTCCTGACGTCGCTGAACAAACACGTGGGTGGAAGGGCCATCCCCGTCGTAACTCGAGAATATACCCCAGGTTACCATCGCAACTCGAGAAAATCATTAGACTTCCCCCTCGCCGCAAAATGAGGTCCGATACCCAGCACTGCGTGCAGAGCAATTCCGTATTGCACATCACACATGAAAGGAGCCTTGATTTCCTTGATGGCACTCCAGAGAAACCCCAAGAACACTGTTTCAAGGTTGAGGGATCCTGAGGTCACTGTAGCAACACGAAAGAGCTCCGTGGACCAAAAATCAACTCGAGATGAGAGGTTAGTCCCTGGCTTCGACTCCAGAGGAATACCACCTTACCACAAGCACCTCAAGAGGAGGCTTCTCTCAGCTCTAGGTATGTGAGAGGGACCCTGAGTTTGCGGCCTCAAGTGGAATGGACACCGCGATGCCTTGTCGCGAAATAAGGCCGGATATCCCTGCAGTGACTTGAATGCAGGCTCGTCTTGCATCTCCCAAGACGAAAGGATGTCTGAATCCCCTGTGGAGACCACAGAGAAAGACCTAGTTCCCCACCTCATGGCGACCGGAGGCCTCACATCCTTTGAAAACTCCAGAGGTACGCGGAGATCAGTGCCTCCAAAGGAGACGATGCCTGACTCCTCGTGAAACTTGATAGGAGTCCCAGGATTCCTGTGGCACGTGGAAAGGGACCCTTGTTCTCCCGCCTCAGCTGGAGAGTAGTCCCAAGTGCCCTGCCAAGCCTCGAGGAGAATCCCGAGTTGTCCCTCGCAACTAGGTAGGAGTCCTGCCGTCGCTGAACTAACACGTGTGTGGAAGGGCCATCCCCGTCGTAACTCGAGAATATACCCCACGTTCCCGCCGCAACTCGAGAAAAACCATGAGACTTCCCCCTCGCCGCGAGATGAGGCCCGATTCCCCTGCACTGCGTGCAGAGCAATTCCGTGTTGCACATCACACATGAAAGGCGCCTTGATTTCCTTGATGGCACTCCAGAGAAACCCCAAGAACACTGTTTCAAGTCTAGAGGGATACTGAGGTCACTGTAGCAACATGAAAGAGCTCCGTGGACGAAAAATCAACTCGAGATGAGAGGTTAGTCCCTGGCTTCGACTCCAGAGGAATATCACCTTACCACAAGCACCTCAAGAGGAGGCTTCTCTCAGCTCTATGTATGTGAGAGGGACCCTGAGTTTGCGGCCTCAAGTGGAATGGAGACCGCGATGCCCTGACTCGAAATAAGGCCGGATATCCCTGCAGTGACTTGAATGCAAGCTCGTCTTGCATCTCCCAAGACGAAAGGATGTCTGAATCCCCTGTGGAGACCACAGAGAAAGACCTAGTTCCCCACCTCATCGCGACCGGAGGCCTCACATCCTTTGAAAACTTCAGAGGTACGCGGAGATCAGTGCCTCCAAAGGAGACGATGCCTGACTCCTCGTGAAACTTGATAGGAGTCCCAGGATGCCTGTGCACGTGGAAAGGGACACTTGGTCTCCCGCCTCAGCTGGAGAGGCGTCCCAATTGCCCTGCCAACCCTCGAGGAGAATCCCGAGTTGTCCGTCGCAACTAGGCAGGAGTTCTGCCGTCGCTGAACAAACACGTGGTTGGAAGGGCCATGCCCGTCGTAACTCGTGAATATACCCCAGGTTCCCGCCGCAACTCGAGAAAAACCAAGAGACTTCCCCCTCGCCGCGATATGAGGCCCGATTCCCCTGCACTGCGTGCAGAGCAATTCCGTGTTGCACATCACACATGAAAGGAGCCTTGATTTCCTTGATGGCACTCCAGAGAAACCCCAAGAACACTGTTTCAAGGCTAGCGGGATCCTAAGGTCACTGTAGCAACAGGAAAGAGCTCCGTGGACCAAAAATCAACTCGAGATGAGAGGTTAGTCCCTGGCTTCGACTCCAGAGGAATACCACCTTACCACAAGCACCTCAAGAGGAGGCTTCTCTCAGCTCTAGCTATGTGCTGAGTTTGCGGCCTCAAGTGGAATGGACACCGCGATGCCCTGACTCGAAATAAGGCCGGATATCCCTGCAGTGACTTGAATGCAGGCTCGTCTTGCATCTCCCAAGACGAAAGGATGTCCGAATCCCCTGTGGAGACCACAGAAAAAGACCTAGTTCCCCACCTCATGGCGACCGGAGGCCTCACATCCTTTGAAAACTCCAAAGGTATGCGGAGATCAGTGCCTCCAAAGGAGACGATGCCTGACTCCTCGTGAAACTTGATAGGAGTCCCAGGATTCCTGTGGCACGTGGAAAGGGACCCTTGGTCTCCCGCCTCAGCTGGAGAGGCGTCCCAAATGCCCTGCCAAGCCTCGAGGAGAATCCCGAGTTGTTCCTCGCAACAAGGCAGGAGTCCTGACGTCGCTGAACAAACACGTGGGTGGAAGGGCCATTCCCGTCGTAACTCGAGAATATACCCCAGGTTCCCGCCGCAACTCGAGAAAAACCATGAGACTTCCCCCTCGCCGCGAGATGAGGCCCGATTCCCCTGCACTGCGTGCAGAGCAATTCAGTGTTGCACATCACACATGAAAGGAGCCTTGATTTCCTTGATGGCACTCCAGAGAAACCCCAAGAACACTGTTTCAAGGCTAGAGGGATCCTGAGGTCACTGTAGCCACACGAAAGAGCACCGTGGCCCAAAAATCAACTCGAGATGAGAGGATAGTCCCTGGCTTCGACTCCAGAGGGATACCACCTTACCACAAGCACCTCAACAGGAGGCTTCTCTCAGCTCTATATATGTGAGAGGGACCCTGAGTTTGCGGCCTCAAGTGGAATGGACACCGCGATGCCCTGACTCGAAATAAGGCCGGATATCCCTGCAGTGACTTGAATGCAGGCTCGTCTTGCATCTCCCAAGATGAAAGCATGTCTGAATCCCCTGTGGAGACCACAGAGAAAGACCTAATTCCCCACCTCATGGCGACCGGAGGCCTCACATCCTTTGAAAACTCCAGAGGTCCGCGGAGATCAGTACCTCCAAAGGAGACGATGCCTGACTCCTCGTGAAACATGATAGGAGTCCCAGGATTCCTGTGGCACGTGGAAAGGGACACTTGGTCTCCCGCCTCAGCTGGAGAGGCGTCCCAATTGCCCTGCCAAGCCTCGAGGAGAATCCCGAGTTGTCCCTCGCAACTAGGCAGGAGTCTGACTTCGAAGAACAAACACGTGGGTGGAAGGGCCATTCCCGTCGTAACTAGAGAATATACCCCAGGTTCCCGCCGCAACTAGAGAAAAACCATGAGACTTCCCCCTCGCCGCGAGATGAGGCCCGATTCCCCTGCACTGCTTGCAGAGCAATTCCGTGTTGCACATCACACATGAAAGGAGCCTTGATTTCCTTGATGGCACTCCAGAGGAACCCCAAGAACACTGTTTCAACGTTGAGGGATCCTGAGGTCACTGTAGCAACACGAAAGAGCTCCGTGGACCAAAAATCAACTCGAGATGAGAGGTTAGTCCCTGGCTTCGACTCCAGAGGAATACCACCTTACCACAAGCACCTCAAGAGGAGGCTTCTCTCAGCTCTAGGTATGTGAGAGGGACCCTGAGTTTGCGGCCTCAAGTGGAATGGAGACCGCGATGCCCTGACTCGAAATCAGGCCGGATATCCCTGCAGTGACTTGAATGCAGGCTCGTCTTGCATCTCCCAAGACGAATGGATATCTGAATCCCCTGTGGAGACCACAGAGAAAGACCTAGTTCCCGACCTCATGGCGACCGGAGGCCTCACATCCTTTGAAAATTCCAGAGGTACGCGGAGATCAGTGCCTCCAAAGGAGACGATGCCTGACTACTCGTGAAACTTATTAGGAGTCCCAGGATTCCTGTGGCACGTGGAAAGGGACCCTTGGTCTCCCGCCTCAGCTGGAGAGGCGTCCCAATTGCCCTGCCAAGCCTCGAGGAGAATCCCGAGTTGTCCCTCGCAACTAGGCAGGAGTCCTGCCGTCGCTGAACTAACACGTGTGTGGAAGGGCCATCCCCGTCGTAACTCGAGAATATACCGCAGGTTCCCGCCGCAACTCGAGAAAAACCATGAGACTTCCCCCTCGCCGCGAGATGAGGCCCGATTCCCCTGCACTGCGTGCAGAGCAATTCTGTGTTGCACATCACACATGAAAGGAGCCTTGATTTCCTTGATGGCACTCCAGAGAAACCCCAAGAACACTGTTTCAAGGTTGAGGGATCCTGAGGTCACTGTAGCAACACGAAAGAGCTCCGTGGACGAAAAATCAACTCGAGATGAGAGGTTAGTCCCTGGCTTCGACTCCAGAGGAATACCACCTTACCACAAGCACCTCAAGAGGAGACTTCTCTCAGCTCTATGTATGTGAGAGGGACCCTGAGTTTGCGGCCTCTAGTGGAATGGACACCGCGATGTCCTGACTCGAAATAAGGCCGGATATACCTGCAGTGACTTAAATGCAGGCTCGTCTTGCATCTGCCAAGATAAACGGATGTCTGAATCCCCTGTGGAGACCACAGAGAAAGACCTAGTTCCCCACCTCCTCGCGACCAGAGGCCTCACATCCTTTGAAAACTCCAGAGGTACGCGGAGAACAGTGCCTCCAAAGGAGACGATGCCTGACTCCTCCTGAAACTTGATAGGAGTCCCAGGATTCCTGTGGCACGTGGAAAGGGACCCTTGGTCTCCCGCCTCAGCTGGAGAGGCGTCCCAATTGCGCTGCCAAGCCTCGAGGAGAATCCCGAGTTGTCCCTCGCAAATAGGCAGGAGTCTGACTTCGCTGAACAAACACGTGGGTGGAAGGGCCATCCCCGGCGTAACACGAGAATATACCCCAGGTTCCAATCGCACCTCGAGAAAAAACATTATACTTCCCCCTCGCCGCAAAATGAGGCCCGCTACCCTGCACTGCGTGCAGAGCAATTCCGTGTTGCACATCACACATGAAAGGAGCCTTGATTTCCTTGATGGCACTCCAGAGAAACCCCAAGAACACTGTTTCAAGGCTAGAGGGATCCTGAGGTCACTGTAGCAACACGAAAGAGCTCCGTGGACCAAAAATCAACTCGAGATGAGGGGTTAGTCCCTGGCTTCGACTACAGAGGAATACCACCTTACCACAAGCACCTCAAGAGGAGGCTTCTCTCAGCTCTATATATGTGAGAGGGACCCTGAGTTTGCAGCCTCAAGTGGAATGGAGACCGCGATGCCCTGACTCGAAATAAGGCCGGATATCCCTGCAGTGACTTGAATGCAGGCTCGTCTTGCATCTCCCAAGATGAAAGCATGTCTGAATCCCCTGTGGAGACCGCAGAGAAAGACCTAGTTCCCCACCTCATCGCGACCGGAGGCCTCACATCCTTTGAAAACTTCAGAGGTACGCGGAGATCAGTGCCTCCAAAGGAGACGATGCCTGCCTCCTCGTGAAACTTGATAGGAGTCCCAGGATTCCTGTGGCACGTGGAAAGGGACCCTTGGTCTCCCGCCTCAGCTGGAGAGGCGTCCCAATTGCCCTGCCAAGCCTCGAGGAGAATCCCGAGTTGTTCGTCGCAACTAGGCAGGAGTCCTGCCGTCGCTGAACAAACACGTGGTTGGAAGGGCCATCCCCGTCGTAACTCGAGAATATACCCCAGGTTCCCGCCGCAACTCGAGAAAAACCATGAGACTTCCCCCTCGCCGCGAGATGAGGCCCGATTCCCCTGCACTGCGTGCAGAGCAATTCCGTGTTGCACATCACACATGAAAGGAGCCTTGATTTCCTTGATGGCACTCCAGAGAAACCCCAAGAACACTGTTTCAAGGCTAGCGGGATCCTGAGGTCACTGTAGCAACAGGAAAGAGCTCCGTGGACCAACAATCAACTCGAGATGAGAGGTTAGTCCCTGGCTTCTACTCCAGAGGAATACCACCTTACCACAAGCACCTCAAGAGGAGGCTTCTCTCATCTCTAGGTATGTGAGAGGGACCCTGAGTTTGCGGCCTCAAGTGGAATGGACACCGCGATGCTCTGACTCGAAATAAGGTCGGATATCCCTGCAGTGACTTGAATGCAGGCTCGTCTTGCATCTCCCAAGACGAAAGGATGTATGAATCCCCTGTGGAGACCACAGAGAAAGACCTAGTTCCCCACCTCATCGCGACCGGAGGCCTCACATCCTTTGAAAAATCCAGAGGTACGCGGAGATCAGTGCCTCCAAAGGAGACGATGCCTGACTCCTCGTGAAACTTGATAGGAGTCCCAGGATGCCTGTGCACGTGGAAAGGGACACTTGGTCTCCCGCCTCAGCTGGAGAGGCGTCCCAATTGCCCTGCCAACCCTCGAGGAGAATCCCGAGTTGTCCGTCGCAACTAGGCAGGAGTTCTGCCGTCGCTGAACAAACACGTGGTTGGAAGGGCCATGCCCGTCGTAACTCGTGAATATACCCCAGGTTCCCGCCGCAACTCGAGAAAAACCATGAGACTTCCCCCTCGCCGCGATATGAGGCCCGATTCCCCTGCACTGCGTGCAGAGCAATTCCGTGTTGCACATCACACATGAAAGGAGCCTTGATTTCCTTGATGGCACTCCAGAGAAACCCCAAGAACACTGTTTCAAGGCTAGCGGGATCCTAAGGTCACTGTAGCAACAGGAAAGAGCTCCGTGGACCAAAAATCAACTCGAGATGAGAGGTTAGTCCCTGGCTTCGACTCCAGAGGAATACCACCTTACCACAAGCACCTCAAGAGGAAGCTTCTCTCAGCTCTAGGTATGTGAGAGGGACCCTGATTTTGCGGCCTCAAGTGGAATGGACACTGCGATGCCCTGACGCGAAATTGGCCGGATATCCCTGCAGTGACTTGAATGCAGGCTCGTCTTGCATCTCCCAAGACGAAAAGATGTCGGAATCCCCTGTGCAGACCACAGAGAAAAACCTAGTTCCCCACCTCATCGCGACCGGAGGCCTCACATTCTTTGAAAACTCCAGATGCACGCGGAGATCAATGCCTCCAAAGGAGACGATGACTGACTACTCGTGAAAGTTGATAGAGTCCCAGGATTCCTGTGGCACGTGGAAAGGGACCCTTGGTCTCCCGCCTCAGCTGGAGAGGCGTCCCAATTGCCCTGCCAAGCCTCGAGGAGAATCCCGAGTTGTCCCTCGCAACTAGGCAGGAGTCCTGACGTGGCTGAACAAACACGTGTGTGGAAGGGCCATCCCCGTCGTAACTCGAGAATATACCCCAGGTTCCCGCCGCAACTCGAGAAACACCATGAGACTTCCCCCTCGCCGCGAGATGAGGCCCGATTCCCCTGCACTGCGTGCAGAGCAATTCCGTTTTGCACATCACACATGAAAGGAGCCTTGATTTCCTTGATGGCACTCCAGAGAAACCCCAAGA
This sequence comes from Cervus elaphus, assembly GCF_910594005.1. Taxonomy (NCBI): domain Eukaryota; kingdom Metazoa; phylum Chordata; class Mammalia; order Artiodactyla; family Cervidae; genus Cervus; species Cervus elaphus. The sequence continues at coordinate 207,716 of NC_057823.1, read as the reverse complement.
ACACTGTTTCAAGGCTAGAGGGATCCTGAGGTCACTGTAGCAACACAAAAGAGCTCCGTGGACCAAAAATCAACTCGAGATGAGAGGTTAGTCCCTGGCTTCGACTCCAGAGGAATACCACCTTACCACAAGCACCTCAAGAGGAGGCTTCTCTCAGCTCTAGGTATGTGAGAGGGACCCTGAGTTTGCGGCCTCAAGTGGAATGGACACCGCGATGCCCTGACTCGAAATAAGGCCGGATATCCCTGCAGTGACTTGAATGCAGGCTCGTCTTGCATCTCCCAAGATGAAAGGATGTCTGAATCCCCTGTGGAGACCACAGAGAAAGACCTAGTTCCCCACCTCATCGCGACCGGAGGCCTCACATCCTTTGATAACTCCAGAGGTACGCAGAGATCAGTGCCTCCAAAGGAGACGATGCCTGACTCCTCGTGGAACTTGATAGAAGTCCCAGGATTCCTGTGGCATGTGGAAAGGGACACTTGGTCTCCCTCCTCAGCTGGAGAGGCGTCCCAATTGCCCTGCGAAGCCTCGAGGAGAATCCCGAATTATCCCTCACAACTAGGCAGGAGTCCTGACGTTGCCGAACAAACACGTGGGTGGAAGGGCCATCCCCGTCTTAACTCGAGAATATAGCCCAGGTTCCCGCCGCAACTCGAGAAAAACCATGAGACTTCCCCCTCGCCGCGAAATGAGGCCCGATTTCCCTGCATTGCGTGCAGAGCAATTCCGTGTTGCACATCACACATGATAGGAGCCTGGATTTCCTTGATGGCACTCCAGAGAAACCCCAAGAACACTGTTTCAAGGCTAGAGGGATCATGAGGTCACTGTAGCAACACGAAAGAGCTCCGTGGACCAAAAATCAACTCGAGATGAGAGGTTAGTCCCTGGCTTCGACTCCAGAGGAATACCACCTTACCACAGCACCTCAAGAGGAGGCTTCTCTCAGCTCTAGGTATGTGAGAGGGACCCTGAGTTTGCGGCCTCAAGTGGAATGGACACCGCGATGCCCTGACTAGAAATAAGGCCGGATATCGCTGCAGTGACTTGAATGCAGGCACGTCTTGCATCTCCCAAGATGAAAGGATGTCTGAATCCCCTGTGGAGACCACAGAAAAAGACCTAGTTCCCCACCTCATCGCGACCGGAGGCCTCACATCCTTTGAAAACTCCAGAGGAACTCGGAGATCAGTGCCTCCAAAGGAGACGATGCCTGACTCCTCGTGAAACTTGATAGGAGTCCCAGGATTCCTGTGGTACGTGGAAAGGGACACTTGGTCTCCCGCCTCAGCTGGAGAGGCGTCCCAATTGCCCTGCCAAGCCCCCAGGAGAATCCCGAGGTGTCCCTCACAACTAGGCAGGAGTCCTGACGTCGCTGAACAAGCAAGTGTGTGGAAGGGCCATCCCTGTCGTAAATCGAGAATATACCCCGGGTTCCCACCGCAACTCGAGAAAAACCATGAGACTTCCCCCTCGCCCAAAATGAGGCCCGATTCCCCTGCACCGCGTGCAGAGCAATTCCGTGTTGCACATCACACATGAAAGGAGCCTTGATTTACTTGATGGCACTCCAGAGAAACCCCAAGAACACTGTTTCAAGGCTAGAGGGATCCTGAGGTCACTGTAGCAACACAAAAGAGCTCCGTGGACCAAAAATCAACTCGAGATGAGATGTTAGTCCCTGGCTTCGACTCCAGAGGAATACCACCTTACACAAGCACCTCAAGAGGAGGCTTCTCTCAGCTCTAGGTATGTGAGAGGGACCCTGAGTTTGCGGCCTCAAGTGGAATGGACACCGCGATGCCCTGACGCGAAATAAGGCCGGATATCCCTGCAGTGACTTGAATGCAGGCTCGTCTTGCATCTTCCAAGACGAAAGGATGTCTGAATCCCCTGTGGAGACCACAGAGAAAGACCTAGTTCCCCACCTCATCGCGACCGAAGGCCTCACATCCTTTGAAAACTCCAGAGGTACGCGGAGATCAGTGCCTCCAAAGGAGACGATGCCTGACTCCTCGTGAAACTTGATAGGAATCCCAGGATTCCTGTGGCACATGGAATGGGAACCTTGGTCTCCCGCCTCAGCTGAAGAGGTGTCCCAATTGCCCTGCCAAGCCTCGAGGAGAATCCCGAGTTTTCCCTCGCAAATAGGCAGGATTCCTGACGTCGCTGAACAAACACGTGGGTGGAAGGGCCATCCCCGTTGTAACTCTAGAATATACCCCAGGTTCCCGCGGCAACTCGAGAAAAACCATGAGACTTCCCCCTCGCCGCGAGATGAGGCCCGATTCCCCTGCACTGCGTGCAGAGCAATTCCGTGTTGCACATCACACATGAAAGGAGCCTTGATTTCCTTGATGGCACTCCAGAGAAACCCCAAGAACACTGTTTCAAGGCTCGAGGGATCCTGAGGTCACTGTAGCAACACGAAAGAGCTCCGTGGACCAAGAATCAACTCGAGATGAGAGCTTAGTCCCTGGCTTCGACTCCAGAGGAATACCACCTTACCACAAGCACCTCAAGAGGAGGCTTCTCTCAGCTCTAGGTATGTGAGAGGGACCCTGAGTTTGCGGCCTCAAGTGGAATGGACACCGCGATGTCCTGACGTGAAATAATGCCGGATATCCATGCAGTAACTTGAATGCAGGCTCGTCTTGCATCTCCTAAGATGAAAGGATGTCTGAATCCCCTGTGGAGACCACAGAGAAAGACCTAGTTCCTCACCTCATGGCGACCGGAGGCCTCACATCCTTTGAAAACTCCAGAGGTACAGGGAGATCAGTGCCTCCAAAGGAGACGATGCCTGACTCCCCGTGAAACTTGATAGGAGTCCCAGGATTCCTGTGGCACGTGGAAAGCGACCCTTGGTCTCCCGCCTCAGCTGGAGAGGCGTCCCAATTGCCCTGCCAAGCCTCAAGGAGAATCCCGAGTTGTCCCTCGCAACAAGGCAGGAGTCCTGACGTCGCTGAACAAACACGTGGGCTGAAGGGATATCCCCGTCGTAACTCGAGAATATACCCCAGGTTCCCGCCACAACTCGAGAAAAACCATGAGACTTCCCCCTCGCCGCGAGATGAGGCCCGATTCCCCTGCACTGCATGCAGAGCAATTCCATGTTTCACATCACACATGAAAGGAGCCTTGATTTCCTTGATGGCACTCCAGAGAAACCCCAAGAACACTGTTTCAAGGCTAGAGGGATCCTGAGGTCACTGTAGCAACACGAAAGAGCTCCGTGGACGAAAAATCAACTCGAGATGAGAGGTTAGTCCCTGGCTTCGACTCCAGAGGAATACCTCCTTACCACAAGCACCTCAAGAGGAGGCTTCTCTCAGCTCTAGGTATGTGAGAGGGACCCTGAGTTTGCGACCTCAAGTAGAATGGACACTGCGATGCCCTGACTCGAAATAAGGCCGGATATCCCTGCAGTGACTTGAATGCAGGCTCGCTTTGCATCTCCCAAGACGAAAGGATGTGTGAATCCCCTGTGGAGACGATAGAGAAAGACCTAGTTCCCCACCTCATCGCGACCGGAGGCCTCACATCCTTTGAAAACTCCAGAGGTACGCGGAGATCAGTGCCTCCAAAGGAGACGATGCCTGACTCCTCGTGAAACTTGATAGGATTCCCAGGATTCCTGTGGCACATGGAAAGGGACCCTTGGTCTCCCGCCTCAGCTGGAGAGGCATCCCAATTGCCCTGCCAAGCCACGAGGAGAATCCCGAGTTGTCCCTCGAAACTAGGCAGGAGTCCTGACGTCGCTGAACAAACACGTGGGTGGAAGGGCCATCCCCGTCGTAACTCGAGAATATTCCACAGGTTCCCGCCGCAACTCGAGAAAAACCATGAGACTTCCCCCTCGCCGCGAGATGAGGCCCGATTCCCCTGCACTGCATGCAGAGCAATTCCGTGTTGCACATCACACATGAAAGGAGCCTTGATTTCCGTGATGGCACTCCAGAGAAACCCCAAGAACACTGTTTCAAGGCTAGAGGTATCCCGAGGTCACTGTAGCAACACGAAAGAGCTCCGTGGACCAAAAATCAACTCGAGATGAGAGGTTAGTCCCTGGCTTCGACTCCAGAGGAATACCACCTTACCACAAGCACCTCAAGAGGAGGCTTCTCTCAGCTCTAGGTATGTGAGAGGGACCCTGAGTTTGCGGCCTCAAGTGGAATGGACACCGCGATGCCCTGACTCGAAATAAGGCCGGATATCCCTGCAGTGACTTGAATGCAGGCTCGTCTTGCATCTCCCAAGACGAAAGGATGTCTGAATCCCCTGTGGAGACAACAGAAAAAGAACTAGTTCCCCACCTCATCGCGACCGGAGGCCTCACATTCTTTGAAAACTCCAGAGGTACGCGGAGATCAGTGCCTCCAAAGGAGACGATGCCTGACTCCTCGTTAAACTTGATAGGACTCCCAGGATTCCTGTGGTACGTGGAAAGGGACACTTGGTCTCCCGCCTCAGCTGGAGAGGCGTCCCAATTGCCCTGCCAAGCCCCCAGGAGAATCCCGAGGTGTCCCTCACAACTAGGCAGGAGTCCTGACGTCGCTGAACAAGCAAGTGTGTGGAAGGGCCATCCCCGTCGTAAATCGAGAATATACCCCGGGTTCCCACCGCAACTCGAGAAAAACCATGAGACTTCCCCCTCGCCCAAAATGAGGCCCGATTCCCCTGCACCACGTGCAGAGCAATTCCGTGTTGCACATCACACATGAAAGGAGCCTTGATTTCCTTGATGGCACTCCAGAGAAACCCCAAGAACACTGTTTCAAGGCTAGAGGGATCCTGAGGTCACTGTAGCAACACAAAAGAGCTCCGTGGACCAAAAATCAACTCGAGATGAGATGTTAGTCCCTGGCTTCGACTCCAGAGGAATACCACCTTACACAAGCACCTCAAGAGGAGGCTTCTCTCAGCTCTAGGTATGTGAGAGGGACCCTGAGTTTGCGGCCTCAAGTGGAATGGACACCGCGATGCCCTGACGCGAAATAAGGCCGGATATCCCTGCAGTGACTTGAATGCAGGCTCGTCTTGCATCTTCCAAGACGAAAGGATGTCTGAATCCCCTGTGGAGACCACAGAGAAAGACCTAGTTTCCCACCTCATCGCGACCGAAGGCCTCACATCCTTTGAAAACTCCAGAGGTACGCGGAGATCAGTGCCTCCAAAGGAGACGATGCCTGACTCCTCGTGAAACTTGATAGGAATCCCAGGATTCCTGTGGCACATGGAATGGGAACCTTGGTTTCCCGCCTCAGCTGAAGAGGTGTCCCAATTGCCCTGCCAAGCCTCGAGGAGAATCCCGAGTTTTCCCTCGCAAATAGGCAGGATTCCTGACGTCGCTGAACAAACACGTGGGTGGAAGGGCCATCCCCTTGTAACTCTAGAATATACCCCAGGTTCCCGCGGCAACTCGAGAAAAACCATGAGACTTCCCCCTCGCCGCGAGATGAGGCCCGATTCCCCTGCACTGCGTGCAGAGCAATTCCGTGTTGCACATCACACATGAAAGGAGCCTTGATTTCCTTGATGGCACTCCAGAGAAACCCCAAGAACACTGTTTCAAGGCTCGAGGGATCCTGAGGTCACTGTAGCAACACGAAAGTGCTCCGTGGACCAAGAATCAACTCGAGATGAGAGCTTAGTCCCTGGCTTCGACTCCAGAGGAATACCACCTTACCACAAGCACCTCAAGAGGAGGCTTCTCTCAGCTCTAGGTATGTGAGAGGGACCCTGAGTTTGCGGCCTCAAGTGGAATGGACACCGCGATGTCCTGACGCGAAATAATGCCGGATATCCATGCAGTAACTTGAATGCAGGCTCGTCTTGCATCTCCTAAGATGAAAGGATGTCTGAATCCCCTGTGGAGACCACAGAGAAAGACCTAGTTCCTCACCTCATGGCGACCGGAGGCCTCACATCCTTTGAAAACTCCAGAGGTACAGGGAGATCAGTGCCTCTAAAGGAGACGATGCCTGACTTCTCATGAAACTTCATAGGAGTCCCAGGATTCCTGTGGCACGGGGAAAGGGACCCTTGGTCTCCCGCCTCAGCTGGAGAGGCGTCCCAATTGCCCTGCCAAGCCTCGAGGAGAATCCCGAGTTGTCCCTCGCAAGTAGGCAGGAGTCCTGATGTCGCTGTAGAAACACGTGTTTGGAAGGGCCATCCCCGTCGTAACTCGAGAATATACCCCAGGTTCCCGCCGCAACTCGAGAAAAACCATGAGACTTCCCCCTCGCCGCGAGATCAGTTCCGATTACCCTGCACTTCATGCAGAGCAATTCCGTGTTGCACATCACACATGAAAGGAGCCTTGATTTCCTTGGTGGCACTACAGAGAAACCCCAAGAACACTGTTTCAAGGCTAGAGGGATCCTGAGGTCAATGTAGCAACACGAAAGAGCTCCGTGGACCAAAAATCAACTCGAGATGAGAGGTTAGTCCCTGGCTTCGACTCCAGAGGAATACCACCTTACCACAAGCACCTCAAGAGGAGGCTTCTCTCAGCTCTAGGTATGTGAGAGGGACCCTGAGTTTGCGGCCTCAAGTGGAATGGAAACCGCGATGCCCTGACTCGAAATAAGGCCGGATATCCCTGCAGTGACTTGAATGCAGGCTCGTCTTGCATCTCCCAAGACGAAAGGATGTCTGAATCCCCTGTGGAGACCACAGAGAAAGACCTAGTTCCCCACCTCATCGCGATCGGAGGCCTCACAATTTTTGAAAACTCCAGAGGTAGGCGGAGATCAGTGCCTCCAAAGGAGACGATGCCTGACTCCTCGTCAAACTTGATAGGAGTCCCAGGATTCCTGTGGCACATGGAAAGGGACACTTGGTCTCCCGCCTCAGCTGGAGAGGCGTCCCAATTGCCCTGCCAAGCCTCGAGGAGAATCCCGAGTTGTCCCTCGCAACTAGGCAGGAGTCCTGACGTCGCTGAACAAACACGTGTGTGGAAGGGCCAACCCTGTCGTAACTCGAGAATATACCCCAGGTTCCCGCCGCAACTCGAGAAAAACCATGAGACTTCCCCCTCGCAGCGAGATGAGGCCCGATTCCCCTGCACTGCGTGCTGAGCAATTCCGTGTTGCACATCACACATGAAAGGAGTCTTGATTTTCTTGATGGCACTCCAGAGAAAACCCAAAAACACTGTTTCAAGGCTAGAGGGATCCTGAGGTCACTGTAGCAACACGAAAGAACTCCGTGGGCCTAAAATCAACTCGAGATGAGAGGTTAGTCCCTGGCTTCGACTCCAGAGGAATACCACCTTACCACAAGCACCTCAAGAGGAGGCTTCTCTCAGCTCTAGGTATGTGAGAGGGACCCTGAGTTTGCAGCCTCAAGTGGAATGGACACCGCAATGCCCTGACTCGAAATAAGGCCGGATATCCCTGCAGTGACTTGAATGCCGGCTCGTCTTGCATCTCCCAAGAAGAAAGGGTGTCTGAATCCCCTGTGGAGACCACAGAGAAAGACCTAGTTCCCCACCTCATCGCGACCGGAGGCCTCACATCCTTTGAAAACTCCAGAGGTACGCGGAGATCAGTGCCTCCAAAGGGGACGATGCCTGACTCCTCGTGAAACTTGATAGGAGTCCCAGGATTCCTGTGGCACGTGGAAAGGGAACCTTGGTCTCCCGCCTCAGCTGGAGAGGCATTCCAATTGCCCTGCCAAGCCTCGAGGAGAATCCCGAGTTGTCCCTCGCAACTAGGCAGGAGTCCTGACGTCGCTGAACAAACACGTGGGTGGAAGGGCTATCCCCGTCGTAACTCGAGAATATTCCCCAGGTTCCCACCGCAACTCGAGAAAACCATGAGACTTTCCCCTCGCCGCAAATTGAGGCCCGATACCCTGCACTGCGTGCAGAGCAATTCCGTGTTGCACATCACACATGAAAGGAGCCTTGATTTCCTTGATGGCACTCCAGAGAAACCCCAAGAACACTGTTTCAAGGCTAGAGGGAACCTGAGGTCACTGTAGCAACAAGAAAGAGCTCCGAGGACCAAAAATCAACTCGAAATGAGAGGTTAGTCCCTGGCTTCGACTCCAGAGGAATACCACCTTACCACAAGCACCTCAAGGGGAGGCTTCTCTCAGCTCTAGGTATGTGAGAGGGACCCTGAGTTTGCAGCCTCAAGTGGAATGGACACCGCGATGCCCTGCCTCCATTTAAGGCCGAATATCCCTGCAGTGACTTGAATGCAGGCTCGTCTTGCATCTCCCAAGACGAAAGGATGTCTGAATCCCATGTGGAGACCACAGAGAAATACCTAGTTCCCCACCTCATCGCGACCGGAGACCTCACATCCTTTGAAAACTCCAGAGGTACGCGGAGATCAGTGCCTCCAAAGGAGACGATGCCTGACTCCTCGTGAAACTTGATAGGAGTCCCAGGATTCCTGTGGCACGTGGAAAGGGACACTTGGTCTCCCGCCTCAGCTGGAGAGGCGTCCCAATTGCCCTGCCAAGCCTCGAGGAGAATCCCGAGTTGTCCCTCGCAACTAGGCAGGAGTCCTGACGTTGCTGAACAAACACATGGGTGGAAGGGCCATCCCCATCGTAACTCGAGAATATACCCCAGGTTAACGCCGCAACTCGAGAAAAACCATAAGACTTCCCCCTCGCCGCGAGATGAGGCCCTATTACCCTGCACTGCGTGCAGAGCATTTCCGTGCTGCACATCACACATGAAAGGAGCCTTGATTTCCTTGATGGCACTCCAGAGAAACCCCAAGAACACTGTTTCAAGGCTAGGGGGATCCTGAGGTCACTGTAGCAACACGAAAGAGCTCCGTGGACCAAAAATCAACTCGAGATGAGAGCTTAGTCCCTGGCTTCGACTCCAGAGGAATACCACCTTACCACAAGCACCTCAAGAGGAGGCTTCTCTCAGCTCTAGGTATGTGACAGGGACCCTGAGTTTGCGGCCTCAACTGGAATGGACACCGCGATGCCCTGCCTCGAAATAAGGCCGGATATCCCTGCAGTGACTTGAATGCAGGCTCGTCTTGCATCTCCCAAGACGAAAGGATGTCTGAATCCCCTGTGTAAACCACAGAGAAAGACCTAGTTCCCCACAGCATCGCGACCGGAGGCCTCACATCCTTTGAAAACTCCAGAGGTACGCGGAGATCAGTGCCTCCAAAGGAGACGATGCCTGACTCCTCGTGAAACTTGATAGGAGTCCCAGGATTCCTGTGGCACGTGGAAAGGGACCCTTGGTCTCCTGCCTCAGCTGGAGAGGCGTCCCAATTGCCCTGCCAAGCCTCGAGGAGAATCCCGAGTTGTCCCTCGCACCTAGGCAGGAGTCCTGACGTCGCTGAACAAACACGTGGGTGGAAGGGCCATCCCCGTCATAACTCGGGAATATACACCAGGTTCCCGCCGCAACTCGAGAAAAACCATGAGACTTCCCCCTCGACGCGAGATGAGGCTCGATTCTCCTGCACTGCATGCAGAGCAATTCCGTGTTGCACATCACACATGAAAGGAGCCTTGATTTCCTTGATGGCACTCCAGAGAAACCCCAAGAACACTGTTTCAAGGCTAGAGGGATCCTGAGGTCACTGTAGCAACACGAAAGAGCTCCGTGGACCAAAAATCAACTCGAGATGAGAGGTTAGTCCCTGGCTTCGACTCCAGAGGAATACCATCTTACCATAAGCACCTCAAGAGGAGGCTTCTCTCAGCTCTAGGTATGTGAGAGGGACCCTGAGTTTGCGGCCTCAAGTGGAATGGACACCGAGATGCCCTGACTCGAAATAAGGCCGGATATGCCTGCAGTGACTTGAATGCAGGCTCGTCTTGCATCTCCCAAGACGAAAGGATGTCTGAATCCCCTGTGGAGACCACAGAGAAAGACCTAGTTCCCTACCTCATCGCGACCGGAAGCCTCACATTCTTTGAAAACTCCAGAGGTACACGGAGATCAGTGCCTCCAAAAGAAGACGATGCGTAACTCCTCGTGAAACTTGATAGGAGTCCCAGGATTCCTGTGGCACTTGGAAAGGGACCCTTGGTATCCCGCCTCAGCTGGAGAGGCATCCCAATTGCCCTGCCAAGCCTTGAGGAGAATCCCGAATTGTCCCTCAAAACTAGGCAGGAGTCCTGACGTCACTGAACAAACACGTGGGTGGAAGGGCCATCCCCGTCATAACTGGAGAATACACCCCAGAGTCCCGCCGCAACTCGAGAAAAATTATGAGACTTCCCCCTCGCCGCGAGATGAGGCTCGATTCTCCTGCACGGCGTGCAGAGCAATTCCGTGTTGCACATCAAACATGAAAGGAGCCTTGATTTCCTTGATGACACTCCAGAGAAACCCCAAGAACACTGTTTCAAGGCTAGAGGGATCCTGAGGTTACTGTAGCAACACGAAAGAGCTCCGTGGACCAAAAATCAACTCGAGATGAGAGGTTAGTCCCTGGCTTCGACTCCAAAGGAATACCACCTTACCACAAGGACCTCAAGAGGAGGCTTCTCTCAGCTCTAGGTATGTGAGAGGGACCCTGAGTTTGCGGCCTCAAGTGGAATGGACACTGCGATGCCCTGACTCGAAATCTGGCCGGATATCCCTGCAGTGACTTGAATACCGGCTCGTCTTGCATCTCCCAAGACGAAAGGATGTCTGAATCCCCTGTGGAGACCACAGAAAAATACCTAGTTCCCGACTTCATCGCGACCGGAGGCCTCACATCCTTTGAAAACTCCAGAGGTACGCAGAAATCAGTGCCTCCAAAAGAGACGATGCCTGACTCCTCGTGAAACTTGATAGGAGTCCCAGGATTCCTGTGGCACGTGGAAAGGGACACTTGGTCTCCCGCCTCAGCTGGAGAGGCGTCCCAATAGCCCTGCCAAGCCTCGAGGAGAATCCCGAGTTGTCCCTCGCAACTAGGCAGGAGTCCTGACGTCGCTGAACAAACATGTGTGTGGAAGTGCCATCCCCGTCGTAAATCGAAAATATACCCCAGGTTCCAGCCGCAACTCGAGAAAAACCGTGAGACTTTCCCCTAGCCGCGAGATGAGCCCCGATTCCCCTGCACTGCGTGCAGAGCAATTCCGTGTTGCACATCACACATGAAAGGAGCCTTGATTTCCTTGATGGCACTCCAGAGAAACCCTAAGAACACTGTTTCAAGGCTAGAGGGATCCTGAGGTCACTGTAGCAACACGAAAGAGCTCTGTGGACCAAAAATCAACTCGAGATGAGAGGTTAGTCCCTGGCTTCGACTCCAGAGGAATACCACCTTACCACAAGCACCTCAAGAGGAGGCTTCTCTCAGCTCTAGCTATGTGAGAGGGACCCTCAGTTTGCGGCCTCAAGTGGAATGGACACCGCGATTCCCTGACTCGAAATAAGGCCGGATATCCCTGCAGTGACTTGAATGCCGGCTCGCCTTGCATCTCCCAAGAAGAAAGGATGTCTGAATCCCCTTGGAGACCACAGAGAAACACCTAGTTCCCCACCTCATCGCGACCGGAGGCCTCACATCCTTTGAAAACTCCAGAGGTACGCGGAGATCATTGCCTCCAAAGGAGACGATGCCTGACTCCTCGTGAAACTTGATAGGAGTTCCAGGATTCCTGTGGCACGTGGAAAGGGAACCTTGGTCTCCTGCCTCAGCTGGAGAGGCATTCCGATTGCCCTGCCAAGCCTCGAGGAGAATCTCGAGTTGTCCCTCGCAACTAGGCAGGAGTCCTGAGGTCGCTGAACAAACACGTGGGTGGAAGGGCTATCCCCGTCGTAACTCGAGAATATTCCCCAGGTTCCCACCGCAACTCGAGAAAACCATGAGACTTCCCCCTCGCCGCAAATTGAGGCCCGATACCCTGCACTGCGTGCAGAGCAATTCCGTGTTGCACATCACACATGAAAGGAGCCTTGATTTCCTTGATGGCACTCCAGAGAAACCCCAAGAACACTGTTTCAAGGCTAGAGTGAACCTGAGGTCACTGTAGCAACAAGAAAGAGCTCCGAGGACCAAAAATCAACTCGAAATGAGAGGTTAGTCCCTGGCTTCGACTCCAGAGGAATACCACCTTACCACAAGCACCTCAAGAGGAGGCTTCTCTCAGCTCTAGGTATGTGAGAGGGACCGTGAATTTGCAGCCTCAAGTGGAATGGACACCGCGATGCCCTGCCTCCATTTAAGGCCGGATATCCCTGCAGTGACTTGAATGCAGGCTCGTCTTGCATCTCCCAAGACGAAAGGATGTCTGAATCCCCTGTGGAGACCACAGAGAAATACCTAGTTCCCCACCTCATCGCGACCGGAGACCTCACATCCTTTGAAAACTCCAGAGGTACGCGGAGATCAGTGCCTCCAAAGGAGACGATGCCTGACTCCTCGTGAAACTTGATAGGAGTCCCAGGATTCCTGTGGCACGTGGAAAGGGACCCTTGGTCTCCCGCCTCAGCTGGAGAGGCGTCCCAATTGCCCTGCCAAGCCTCGAGGAGAAACCCGAGTTGTCCCTCCCAACTAGGCAGGAGTCCTGACGTCGCTGAACAAACACGTGGGTGGAAGGGCCATCCCCGTCGTAACTCGAGAATATACCCCAGGTTCCCGCCGCAACTCAAGAAAAACCATGAGACTTCCCCCTCGCCGCGAGATGAAGCCCGATTCCCCTGCACTGCGTGCAGAGCATTTCCGTGCTGCACATCACACAAGAAAGGAGCCTTGATTTCCTTGATGGCACTCCAGAGAAACCCCAAGAACACTGTTTCAAGGCTAGAGGGATCCTGAGGTCACTGTAGCACCATGAAAGAGTTCCGTGGACCAAAAATCAACTCGAGATGAGAGGTTAGTCCCTGGCTTCGACTCCAGAGGAATACCACCTTACCACAAGCACTTCAAGAGGAGGCTTCTCTCAGCTCTAGGTATGTGAGAGGGAACCTGAGTTTGCGGCCTCAAGAGGAATGGACACCGCGATGCCCTGACTCGATATAAGGCCGGATATCCCTGCAGTGACTTGAATGCAGGCTCGTCTTGCATATCCCAAGATGAAAGGATGTCTGAATCCCCTGTGGAGACGACAGAGAAAGACCTACTTCCCCACCTCATCGCGACCGGAGGCCTCACATCCTTTGAAAACTCCAGAGGTACGCGGAGATCAGTGCCTCCAAAGGAGACGATGCCTGACTCCTCGTGAAACTTGATAGGAGTCCCAGGATTCCTGTGGCACGTGGAAAGGGACCCTTGGTCTCCCTCCTCAGCTGGACAGGCGTCCCAATTGCCCTGCCAAGCCTCGAGGAGAATCCCGAGTTCTCCCTCAAAATTAGGCAGGAGTCCTGCCGTCGCTGAACAAACACGTGTGTGGGAGGGCCATCCCCGTCATAACTCGAGAATATACCCCAGGTTCCCGCCGCAACTCGAGAAAAACCATGAGACTTCCCCCTCGCCGCGAGATGAGGCCCGATTCCCCTGCACTGCGTGCAGAGCAATTCCGTGTTGCACATCACACATGAAAGGAGCCTTGATTTCCTTGATGGCACTCCAGAGAAACCCCAAGAACACTGTTTCAAGGCTAGAGGGATCCTGAGGTCACTGTAGCAACACGAAGGAGCTCCGTGGCCCAAAAATCAACTCGAGATGAGAGGTTAGTCCCTGGCTTCAACTCCAGAGGAATACCACCTTACCACAAGCACCTCAAGAGGAGGCTTCTCTCAGCTCTATGTATGTGAGAGGGACCCTGAGTTTGCGGCCTCAAGTGGAATGGACATCGCGATGCCCTGACTCGAAATAAGGCCGGATATCCCTGCAGTGACTTGAATGCAGGCTCGTCTTGCATCTCCCAAGACGAAATTATGTCTGAATCCCCTGTGGAGACCACAGAGAAAGACCTAGTTCCCCACCTCATCGCGACCGGAGTCCTCACATCCTTTGAAAATTCCAGAGGTATGCGGAGGTCAGTGCCTCCAAAGGAGACGATGCCTGACTCCTCGTGAAACTTGATAGGAGTCCCAGGATTCCTATGGCATGTGGAAAGGGACCCTTGGTCTCCCGCCTCAGCTGGAGTGGCGTCCCAATTGCCCTGCCAAGCCTCGAGGAGAATCCCGAGTTGTCCCTCGCAACTAGGCAGGAGTCCTGATGTCGCTGAACAAACACGTGGGTGGAAGGGCCATCCACGTCGTAACTCGAGAATATACCCCAGGTTCCCGCCGCAACTCGAGAAAAACCATGAGACTTCCCCCTCGCCGCGAGATGAGGCCCGATTGCCGTACAGTGCGTGCAGAGCAATGCCGTATTGCACATCACACAGGAAAGGAGCCTTGATTTCCTTGATGGCACTCCAGAGAAACCCCAAGAACACTGTTTCCAGGCTAGAGGGATCCTGAGGTCACTGTACCAACACGAAAGAGCTCCGTGGACCAAAAATCAACTCGAGATGAGAGGTTAGTCCCTGGCTTCGACTCCAGAGGAATACCACCTTACCACAAGCACCTCAAGAGGAGGCTTCTCTCAGCTCTAGGTATGTGAGAGGGACCCTGATTTTGCGGCCTCAAGTGAAATGTACACCGCGATGCCGTGACGTGAAATAAGGCCGGATATCCCTGCAGTGTCTTGAATGCAGACTCGTCTTGCATCTCCCAAGATGAAAGGATGTCGGAATCCCCTGTGGAGACCACAGAGAAAGACCTAGTTCCCCACCTCATCGCGACCGGAGGCCTCACATCCTTTGAAAATTCCAGAGGTACGCGGAGATCAGTGCCTCCAAAGGAGACGATGCCTGACTCCTCGTGAAACTTGATAGGAGTCCCAGGATTCCTGTGGCACGTGGAAAGGGACCCTTGGTCTCCCGCCTCAGCTGGAGAGGCTTCACAATTGCCCTGGCTAGCCTCGAGGAGAATCCCGAGTTTTCCCTAGCAACTAGGCAGGAGTCCTGACATGTCTGAACAAACAAGTGTGTGGAATTGCCATCACCGTCGTAACTCGAGAAATTACCCCAGGTTCCCGCCGCAACTCGATAAATACCATGAGACTTACCCCTCGCCGCGAGATGAGGCCCGATTCCCCTGCACTGCGTGCAGAGCAATTCCGTGTTGCACATCACACATGAAAGGAGCCTTGATTTCCTTGATGGCACTCCAGAGAAACCCCAAGAACACTGTTTCAAGGCTAGAGGGATCCTGAGGTCACTGTAGCAACACGAAAGAGCTCCGTGGACCAAAAATCAACTCGAGATGAGAGGTTAGTCCCTGGCTTCGACTCCAGAGGAATACCACCTTACCACAAGCACCTCAAGAGGAGGCTTCTCTCAGCTCTAGCTATGTGAGAGGGACCCTGAGTTTGCGGCCTCAAGTGGAATAGACACCCCGATTCCCTGACGCGAAATAAGGCCGGATATCCCTGCAGTGACTTGAATGCAGGCTCGTCTTGCATCTAACAAGACGAAAGGATGTCTGAATCCCCTGTGGAGACCACAGACAATGACCTAGTTCCCCACCTCATCGCGACCGGAGGCCTCACATCCTTTGAAAATTCCAGAGGTACGCGGAGATCAGTGCCTCCAAAGGAGACGATGCCTGACTCCTCGTGAAACTTGATAGGAGTCCCAGGATACCTGTGGCACGTGGAAAGGGACCCTTGGTCTCCCGCCTCAGCTGGAGAGGCGTCCCAATTTCCCTGCCAAGCTTCGAGGAGAATCCCGAGTTGTCCCTCGCAACTAGGCTGGAGTCCTGACGTTCCTGAACCAACACGTGGGTGGAAGGGCCATCCCCGTCGTAACTCGAGAATATACCCCAGGTTCCCGCCGCAACTCGAGAAATACCATGAGACTTCCCCCTCGCCGCGAGATGAGGCCCGATTCCCCTGCACTGCGTGCAGAGCAATTCCGTGTTGCACTTCACACATGAAAGGAGCCTTGATTTCCTTGATGGCACTCCAGTGAAACCCCAAGAACACTGTTTCAAGGCTAGAGGGATCCTGAGGTCACTGTAGCAACACGAAGGAGCTCCGTGGAACAAAAATCAACTCGAGATGAGAGGTTAGTCCCTGGCTTCGACTCCAGAGGAATACCACCTTACCACAAGCACCTCAAGAGGAGGCTTCTCTCAGCTCTAGCTATGTGAGAGGGACCCTGAGTTTGCGGCCTCAAGTGGAATGGACACCGCGATGCCCTGACGCGAAATAAGGCCGGATATCCCTGCAGTGACTTGAATGCAGGCTCATCTTGCATCTCCCAAGACGAAAGGATGTCTGAATCCCCTGTGGAGACCACATAGAATGACCTAGTTCCCCACCTCATCGCGACCGGAGGCCTCACATCCTTTGAAAACTCCAGAGGTACGCGGAGATCAGTGACTCCAAAGGAGACGATGCCTGACTCCTCGTGAAACTTGATAGGAGTCCCAGGATTCCTGTGGCACGTGGAAAGGGACACTTGGTGCTCCCGCCTCAGATGGAGAGGTGTCCCAATTGCCCTGCCAAGCCTCGAGGAGAATCCCGAGTTGTCCCTCGCAACTAGGCAGGAGTCCTGACGTCGCTGAACAAACAAGTGGGTGGAAGGGCCATCCCCGTCGTAACTCGAGAATATACTCCAGGTTCCCGCCGCAACTCGAGAAAAACCATGAGACTTCCCCCTCGCCACGAGATGAGGCCAGATTCCCCTGCACTGCGTGCAGAGCAATTCCGTGTTGCACATCACACATGAAAGGAGCCTTGATTTCCTTGATGGCACTCCAGAGAAACCCCAGGAACACTGTTTCAAGGCAAGAGGGTTCCCGAGGTAACTGTAGCAACACGAAAGAGCTCCGTGGACCAAAAATCAACTCGAGATGAGAGTTTAGTCCCTGGCTTCGACTCCAGAGGAATACCACCTTACCACAAGCACCTCAAGAGGAGGCTTCTCTGAGCTGTATGTATGTGAAAGGGACCCTGAGTTTGCTGCCTCAAGTGGAATGGACACCGCGATTCCCTGACTCGAAATAAGGCCGGATATCCCTGCAGTGACTTGAATGCCGGCTCGCCTTGCATCTCCCAAGAAGAAAGGATGTCTGAATCCCCTTGGAGACCACAGAGAAACACCTAGTTCCCCACCTCATCGCGACCGGAGGCCTCACATCCTTTGAAAACTCCAGAGGTACGCGGAGATCATTGCCTCCAAAGGAGACGATGCCTGACTCCTCGTGAAACTTGATAGGAGTTCCAGGATTCCTGTGGCACGTGGAAAGGGAACCTTGGTCTCCTGCCTCAGCTGGAGAGGCATTCCGATTGCCCTGCCAAGCCTCGAGGAGAATCTCGAGTTGTCCCTCGCAACTAGGCAGGAGTCCTGAGGTCGCTGAACAAACACGTGGGTGGAAGGGCTATCCCCGTCGTAACTCGAGAATATTCCCCAGGTTCCCACCGCAACTCGAGAAAACCATGAGACTTCCCCCTCGCCGCAAATTGAGGCCCGATACCCTGCACTGCGTGCAGAGCAATTCCGTGTTGCACATCACACATGAAAGGAGCCTTGATTTCCTTGATGGCACTCCAGAGAAACCCCAAGAACACTGTTTCAAGGCTAGAGTGAACCTGAGGTCACTGTAGCAACAAGAAAGAGCTCCGAGGACCAAAAATCAACTCGAAATGAGAGGTTAGTCCCTGGCTTCGACTCCAGAGGAATACCACCTTACCACAAGCACCTCAAGAGGAGGCTTCTCTCAGCTCTAGGTATGTGAGAGGGACCGTGAATTTGCAGCCTCAAGTGGAATGGACACCGCGATGCCCTGCCTCCATTTAAGGCCGGATATCCCTGCAGTGACTTGAATGCAGGCTCGTCTTGCATCTCCCAAGACGAAAGGATGTCTGAATCCCCTGTGGAGACCACAGAGAAATACCTAGTTCCCCACCTCATCGCGACCGGAGACCTCACATCCTTTGAAAACTCCAGAGGTACGCGGAGATCAGTGCCTCCAAAGGAGACGATGCCTGACTCCTCGTGAAACTTGATAGGAGTCCCAGGATTCCTGTGGCACGTGGAAAGGGACCCTTGGTCTCCCGCCTCAGCTGGAGAGGCGTCCCAATTGCCCTGCCAAGCCTCGAGGAGAAACCCGAGTTGTCCCTCCCAACTAGGCAGGAGTCCTGACGTCGCTGAACAAACACGTGGGTGGAAGGGCCATCCCCGTCGTAACTCGAGAATATACCCCAGGTTCCCGCCGCAACTCAAGAAAAACCATGAGACTTCCCCCTCGCCGCGAGATGAAGCCCGATTCCCCTGCACTGCGTGCAGAGCATTTCCGTGCTGCACATCACACAAGAAAGGAGCCTTGATTTCCTTGATGGCACTCCAGAGAAACCCCAAGAACACTGTTTCAAGGCTAGAGGGATCCTGAGGTCACTGTAGCACCATGAAAGAGTTCCGTGGACCAAAAATCAACTCGAGATGAGAGGTTAGTCCCTGGCTTCGACTCCAGAGGAATACCACCTTACCACAAGCACTTCAAGAGGAGGCTTCTCTCAGCTCTAGGTATGTGAGAGGGAACCTGAGTTTGCGGCCTCAAGAGGAATGGACACCGCGATGCCCTGACTCGATATAAGGCCGGATATCCCTGCAGTGACTTGAATGCAGGCTCGTCTTGCATATCCCAAGATGAAAGGATGTCTGAATCCCCTGTGGAGACGACAGAGAAAGACCTACTTCCCCACCTCATCGCGACCGGAGGCCTCACATCCTTTGAAAACTCCAGAGGTACGCGGAGATCAGTGCCTCCAAAGGAGACGATGCCTGACTCCTCGTGAAACTTGATAGGAGTCCCAGGATTCCTGTGGCACGTGGAAAGGGACCCTTGGTCTCCCTCCTCAGCTGGACAGGCGTCCCAATTGCCCTGCCAAGCCTCGAGGAGAATCCCGAGTTCTCCCTCAAAATTAGGCAGGAGTCCTGCCGTCGCTGAACAAACACGTGTGTGGGAGGG
Organism: Cervus elaphus; assembly: GCF_910594005.1. Taxonomy (NCBI): domain Eukaryota; kingdom Metazoa; phylum Chordata; class Mammalia; order Artiodactyla; family Cervidae; genus Cervus; species Cervus elaphus. Next base: position 188,812 of record NC_057823.1, on the reverse strand, counting down.
CCATCCCCGTCATAACTCGAGAATATACCCCAGGTTCCCGCCGCAACTCGAGAAAAACCATGAGACTTCCCCCTCGCCGCGAGATGAGGCCCGATTCCCCTGCACTGCGTGCAGAGCAATTCCGTGTTGCACATCACACATGAAAGGAGCCTTGATTTCCTTGATGGCACTCCAGAGAAACCCCAAGAACACTGTTTCAAGGCTAGAGGGATCCTGAGGTCACTGTAGCAACACGAAGGAGCTCCGTGGCCCAAAAATCAACTCGAGATGAGAGGTTAGTCCCTGGCTTCAACTCCAGAGGAATACCACCTTACCACAAGCACCTCAAGAGGAGGCTTCTCTCAGCTCTATGTATGTGAGAGGGACCCTGAGTTTGCGGCCTCAAGTGGAATGGACATCGCGATGCCCTGACTCGAAATAAGGCCGGATATCCCTGCAGTGACTTGAATGCAGGCTCGTCTTGCATCTCCCAAGACGAAATTATGTCTGAATCCCCTGTGGAGACCACAGAGAAAGACCTAGTTCCCCACCTCATCGCGACCGGAGTCCTCACATCCTTTGAAAATTCCAGAGGTATGCGGAGGTCAGTGCCTCCAAAGGAGACGATGCCTGACTCCTCGTGAAACTTGATAGGAGTCCCAGGATTCCTATGGCATGTGGAAAGGGACCCTTGGTCTCCCGCCTCAGCTGGAGAGGCGTCCCAATTGCCCTGCCAAGCCTCGAGGAGAATCCCGAGTTGTCCCTCGCAACTAGGCAGGAGTCCTGATGTCGCTGAACAAACACGTGGGTGGAAGGGCCATCCACGTCGTAACTCGAGAATATACCCCAGGTTCCCGCCGCAACTCGAGAAAAACCATGAGACTTCCCCCTCGCCGCGAGATGAGGCCCGATTGCCGTACAGTGCGTGCAGAGCAATGCCGTATTGCACATCACACAGGAAAGGAGCCTTGATTTCCTTGATGGCACTCCAGAGAAACCCCAAGAACACTGTTTCCAGGCTAGAGGGATCCTGAGGTCACTGTACCAACACGAAAGAGCTCCGTGGACCAAAAATCAACTCGAGATGAGAGGTTAGTCCCTGGCTTCGACTCCAGAGGAATACCACCTTACCACAAGCACCTCAAGAGGAGGCTTCTCTCAGCTCTAGGTATGTGAGAGGGACCCTGATTTTGCGGCCTCAAGTGAAATGTACACCGCGATGCCGTGACGTGAAATAAGGCCGGATATCCCTGCAGTGTCTTGAATGCAGACTCGTCTTGCATCTCCCAAGATGAAAGGATGTCGGAATCCCCTGTGGAGACCACAGAGAAAGACCTAGTTCCCCACCTCATCGCGACCGGAGGCCTCACATCCTTTGAAAATTCCAGAGGTACGCGGAGATCAGTGCCTCCAAAGGAGACGATGCCTGACTCCTCGTGAAACTTGATAGGAGTCCCAGGATTCCTGTGGCACGTGGAAAGGGACCCTTGGTCTCCCGCCTCAGCTGGAGAGGCTTCACAATTGCCCTGGCTAGCCTCGAGGAGAATCCCGAGTTTTCCCTAGCAACTAGGCAGGAGTCCTGACATGTCTGAACAAACAAGTGTGTGGAATTGCCATCACCGTCGTAACTCGAGAAATTACCCCAGGTTCCCGCCGCAACTCGATAAATACCATGAGACTTACCCCTCGCCGCGAGATGAGGCCCGATTCCCCTGCACTGCGTGCAGAGCAATTCCGTGTTGCACATCACACATGAAAGGAGCCTTGATTTCCTTGATGGCACTCCAGAGAAACCCCAAGAACACTGTTTCAAGGCTAGAGGGATCCTGAGGTCACTGTAGCAACACGAAAGAGCTCCGTGGACCAAAAATCAACTCGAGATGAGAGGTTAGTCCCTGGCTTCGACTCCAGAGGAATACCACCTTACCACAAGCACCTCAAGAGGAGGCTTCTCTCAGCTCTAGCTATGTGAGAGGGACCCTGAGTTTGCGGCCTCAAGTGGAATAGACACCCCGATTCCCTGACGCGAAATAAGGCCGGATATCCCTGCAGTGACTTGAATGCAGGCTCGTCTTGCATCTAACAAGACGAAAGGATGTCTGAATCCCCTGTGGAGACCACAGACAATGACCTAGTTCCCCACCTCATCGCGACCGGAGGCCTCACATCCTTTGAAAATTCCAGAGGTACGCGGAGATCAGTGCCTCCAAAGGAGACGATGCCTGACTCCTCGTGAAACTTGATAGGAGTCCCAGGATACCTGTGGCACGTGGAAAGGGACCCTTGGTCTCCCGCCTCAGCTGGAGAGGCGTCCCAATTTCCCTGCCAAGCTTCGAGGAGAATCCCGAGTTGTCCCTCGCAACTAGGCTGGAGTCCTGACGTTCCTGAACCAACACGTGGGTGGAAGGGCCATCCCCGTCGTAACTCGAGAATATACCCCAGGTTCCCGCCGCAACTCGAGAAATACCATGAGACTTCCCCCTCGCCGCGAGATGAGGCCCGATTCCCCTGCACTGCGTGCAGAGCAATTCCGTGTTGCACTTCACACATGAAAGGAGCCTTGATTTCCTTGATGGCACTCCAGTGAAACCCCAAGAACACTGTTTCAAGGCTAGAGGGATCCTGAGGTCACTGTAGCAACACGAAGGAGCTCCGTGGAACAAAAATCAACTCGAGATGAGAGGTTAGTCCCTGGCTTCGACTCCAGAGGAATACCACCTTACCACAAGCACCTCAAGAGGAGGCTTCTCTCAGCTCTAGCTATGTGAGAGGGACCCTGAGTTTGCGGCCTCAAGTGGAATGGACACCGCGATGCCCTGACGCGAAATAAGGCCGGATATCCCTGCAGTGACTTGAATGCAGGCTCATCTTGCATCTCCCAAGACGAAAGGATGTCTGAATCCCCTGTGGAGACCACATAGAATGACCTAGTTCCCCACCTCATCGCGACCGGAGGCCTCACATCCTTTGAAAACTCCAGAGGTACGCGGAGATCAGTGACTCCAAAGGAGACGATGCCTGACTCCTCGTGAAACTTGATAGGAGTCCCAGGATTCCTGTGGCACGTGGAAAGGGACACTTGGTGCTCCCGCCTCAGATGGAGAGGTGTCCCAATTGCCCTGCCAAGCCTCGAGGAGAATCCCGAGTTGTCCCTCGCAACTAGGCAGGAGTCCTGACGTCGCTGAACAAACAAGTGGGTGGAAGGGCCATCCCCGTCGTAACTCGAGAATATACTCCAGGTTCCCGCCGCAACTCGAGAAAAACCATGAGACTTCCCCCTCGCCACGAGATGAGGCCAGATTCCCCTGCACTGCGTGCAGAGCAATTCCGTGTTGCACATCACACATGAAAGGAGCCTTGATTTCCTTGATGGCACTCCAGAGAAACCCCAGGAACACTGTTTCAAGGCAAGAGGGTTCCCGAGGTAACTGTAGCAACACGAAAGAGCTCCGTGGACCAAAAATCAACTCGAGATGAGAGTTTAGTCCCTGGCTTCGACTCCAGAGGAATACCACCTTACCACAAGCACCTCAAGAGGAGGCTTCTCTGAGCTGTATGTATGTGAAAGGGACCCTGAGTTTGCTGCCTCAAGTGGAATGGAGACCGCGATGCCCTGACTCGAAATAAGGCCGGATATCCCTGCAGTGACTTGAATGCAGGCTCGTCTTGCATCTCCCAAGACGAAAGGATGTCTGAATCCCCTGTGGAGACCACAGAGAAAGACCTAGTTCCCACATCATCGCGACCGGAGGCCTCACATCCTTTGAAAACTCCAGAGGTACGCGGAGATCAGTGCCTCCAAAGGAGACGATGCCTGACTCCTCGTGAAACTTGATAGGAGTCCCAGGATTCCTGTGGCACGTGGAAAGGGACCCTTGGTCTCCCGCCTCAGCTGGAGAGGCGTCCCAATTGCCCTGCCAAGCCTCGAGGAGAATCCCGAGTTGTCCCTCGCAACTAGACAGGAGTCCTAACGTCGCTGAACAAACAGGTGGGTGGAAGGGCCATCCCCGTCGTAACTCGAGAATATACCCCAGGTTCCTGCCGCAACTCGAGAAAAACCATGAGACTTCCCCCTCGCCGCGAGATGAGGCCCGATTCCCCTGCACTGCGTGCAGAGCAATTCCGTCTTGCACATCACACATGAAAGGAGCCTTGATTTCCTTGATGGCACTCCAGAGAAACCCCAAGAACACTGTTTCAAGGTTGAGGGATCCTGGGGTCCCTGTAGCAGCACGAAAGAGCTCCGTGGACCATGAATCAACTCGAGATGAGAGGTTAGTCCCTGGCTTCGACTCCAGAGGAATACCACCTTACCACAAGCACCTCAAGAGGAGGCTTCTCTCAGCTCTAGCTATGTGAGAGGGACCCTGAATTTGCGGCCTCAAGTGGAATGGACACCGCGATGCCCTGACGCGAAATAAGGCCGGATATCCCTGCAGTGACTTGAATGCAGGGTCGTCTTGCATCTCCCAAGACGAAAGGATGTCTGAATCCCCTGTGGAGACCACAGAGAATGACCTAGTTCCCCACCTCATCGCGACCGGAGGCCTCACATCCTTTGAAAACTCCAGAGGGACGCGGAGATCAGTGCCTCCAAAGGAGACGATGCCTGACTCCTCGTGAAACTTGATAGGAGTCCCAGGATTCCTGTGGCACGTGGAAAGGGACACTTGGTCTCCCGCCTCAGCTGGAGAGGTGTCCCAATTGCCCTGCCAAGCCTCGAGGAGAATCCCGAGTTGTCCCTCGCAACTAGGCAGGAGTCCTGACGTCGCTGAACAAACACGTGGGTGGAAGGGCCATCCCCGTCGTAACTCGAGAATATACCCCAGGTTCCCGCCGCAACTCGAGAAAAGCCATGAGACTTCCCCCTCACCGCGAGATGAGGCCCGATTCCCCTGCACTGCGTGCAGAGCAATTCCGTGTTGCACATCACACATGAAAGGAGCCTTGATTTCCTTGATGGCACTCCAGAGAAACCCCAAGAACACTGTTTCAAGATTGAGGGATCCTGAGGTCACTGTAGCAACACGAAAGAGCTCCGTGGACCAAAAATCAACTCGAGATGAGAGGTTAGTCCCTGGCTTCGACTCCAGAGGAATACCACCTTACCACAAGCACCTCAACAGGAGGCTTCTCTCAGCTCTAGCTATGTGAGAGGGACCCTGAGTTTGCGGCCTCAAGTGGAATAGACACCGCGATGCCCTGACTCGAAATAAGGCCGGATATCCCTGCAGTGACTTGAATGCAGGCTCGTCTTGCATCTCCCAAGACGAAAGGATGTCTGAATCCCCTGTGGAGACCACAGACAATGACCTAGTTCCCCACCTCATCGCGACCGGAGGCCTCACATCCTTTGAAAACTCCAGAGGTACGCAGAGATCAGTGCCTCCAAAGGAGACGACGCCTGACTCCTCGTGAAACTTGATAGGAGTCCCAGGATTCCTGTGGCACGTGGAAAGGGACCCTTGGTCTCCCGCCTCAGCTGGAGAGGCGTCCCAATTGCCCTGCCAAGCTTCGAGGAGAATCCCGAGTTGTCCCTCGCAACTAGGCTGGAGTCCTGACGTTCCTGAACCAACACGTGGGTGGAAGGGCCATCCGCGTCGTAACTCGAGAATATACCCCAGGTTCCCGCCGCAACTCGAGAAATACCATGAGACTTCCCCCTCGCCGCGAGATGAGGCCCGATTCCCCTGCACTGCGTGCAGAGCAATTCCGTGTTGCACATCACACATGAAAGGAGCCTTGATTTCCTTGATGGCACTCCAGAGAAACCCCAAGAACACTGTTTCAAGGCTAGAGGGATCCTGAGGTCACTGTAGCAACACGAAAGTGCTCCGTGGACCAAAAATCAACTCGAGATGAGAGGTTAGTCCCTGGCTTCGACTCCAGAGGAATACCACCTTACCACAAGCACCTCAAGAGGAGGCTTCTCTCAGCTCTAGGTATGTGAGAGGGACCCTGAGTTTGCGGCCTCAAGTGGAATGGACACCGCGATGCCCTGACGCGAAATAAGGCCGGATATCCCTGCAGTGACTTGAATGCAGGCTCGTCTTGCATCTCCCAAGACGAAAGGATGTCTGAATCCCCTGTGGAGACAACAGAGAATGACCTAGTTCCCCACCTCATCGCGACCGGAGGCCTCACATCCTTTGAAAACTCCAGAGGTACGCGGAGATCAGTGCCTCCAAAGGAGACGATGCCTGACTCCTCGTGAAACTTGATAGGAGTCCCAGGATTCCTGTGGCACGTGGAAAGGGACACTTGGTCTCCCGCCTCAGCTGGAGAGGTGTCCGAATTGCCCTGCCAAGCCTCGAGGAGAATCCCGAGTTGTCCCTCGCAACTAGGCAGGAGTCCTGACGTCGCTGAACAAACACGTGGGTGGAAGGGCCATCCCCGTCGTAACTCGAGAATATACCCCAGGTTCCCACCGCAACTCGAGAAAAACCATGAGACTTCCCCCTCACCGCGAGATGAGGTCCGATTCCCCTGCACTGCGTGCAGAGCAATTCCGTGTTGCACATCACACAAGAAAGGAGCCTTGATTTCCTTGATGGCACTCCAGAGAAACCCCAAGAACACTGTTTCAAGGTTGAGGGATCCTGAGGTCACTGTAGCAACACGAAAGAGCTCTGTGGACCAAAAATCAACTCGAGATGAGAGGTTAGTCCCTGGCTTCGACTCCAGAGGAATACCACCTTACCACAAGCACCTCAAGAGGAGGCTTCTCTCAGCTCTAGCTATGTGAGAGGGACCCTGAGTTTGCGGCCTCAAGTGGAATAGACACCCCGATTCCCTGACGCGAAATAAGGCCGGATATCCCTGCAGTGACTTGAATGCAGGCTCGTCTTGCATCTCCCAAGACGAAAGGATGTCTGAATCCCCTGTGGAGACCACAGACAATGACCTAGTTCCCCACCTCATCGCGACCGGAGGCCTCACATCCTTTGAAAACTCCAGAGGTACGTGGAGATCAGTGCCTCCAAAGGAGACGATGCCTGACTCCTCGTGAAACTTGATAGGAGTCACAGGATTACTGTGGCACGTGGAAAGGGACACTTGGTCTCCTGCCTCAGCTGGAGAGCCGTCCCAATTGCCCTGCCAAGCCTCGAGGAGAATCCCGAGTTGTCCCTCGCAACTAAGCAGGAGTCCTGACGTCGCTGAACAAACAGGTGGGTGGAAGGGCCATCCCCGTCGTAACTCGAGAATATACCCCAGGTTCCTGCCGCAACTCGAGAAAAACCATGAGACTTCCCCCTCGCCGCGAGATGATGCCCGATTCCCCTGTACTGCGTGCAGAGCAATTCCGTGTTGCACATCACACATGAAAGGAGCCTTGATTTCCTTGATGGCACTCCAGAGAAACCCCAAGAACACTGTTTCAAGGCTAGAGGGATCCTGAGGTCACTGTAGCAACACGAAGGAGCTCCGTGGACCAAAAATCAACTCGAGATGAGAGGTTAGTCCCTGGCTTCGACTCCAGAGGAATACCACCTTACCACAAGCACCTCAAGAGGAGGCTTCTCTCAGCTCTAGCTATGTGAGAGGGACCCTGAGTTTGCGGCCTCAAGTGGAATGGACACCGCGATGCCCTGACTCGAAATCAGGCCGGATATCCCTGCAGTGACTTGAATGCAGGCTCGTCTTGCATCTCCCAAGACGAAAGGATGTCTGAATCCCCTGTGGAGACCACAGAGAAAGACCTAGTTCCCCACCTCATCGTGACCGGAGGCCTCACATCCTTTTAAAACTCCAGAGGTACGCGGAGATCAGTGCCTCCAAAGGAGACGATGCCTGACTCCTCGTGAAACTTGATAGGAGTCCCAGGATTCCTGTGGCACGTGGAAAGGGACCCTTGGTCTCCCGCCTCAGCTGGAGAGGCGTCCCAATTGCCCTGCCAAGCCTCGAGGAGAATCCCGAGTTGTCCCTCGCAAATAGGCAGGAGTCTGACTTCACTGAACAAACACGTGGGTGGAAGGGCCATCCCCGGCGTAACACGAGAATATACCCCAGATTCCAATCGAAACTCGAGAAAAACCATTTTACTTCCCCCTCGCCGCAAAATGAGGCCCGATACCCTGCACTGCGTGCAGAGCAATTCCGTGTTGCACATCACACATGAAAGGAGCCTTGATTTCCTTGATGGCACTCCAGAGAAACCCCAAGAACACTGTTTCAAGGCTAGAGGGATCCTGAGGTCACTGTAGCAGCACGAAAGAGCTCCGTGGACCATGAATCAACTGGAGATGAGAGGTTAGTCCCTGGCTTCGACTCCAGGGGAATACCACCTTCCCACAAGCACCTCAAGAGGAGGCTTCTCTCAGCTCTAGCTATGTGAGAGGGACCCTGAGTTTGCGGCCTCAAGTGGAATGGACACCGCGATGCCCTGACGCGAAATAAGGCCGGATATCCCTGCAGTGACTTGAATGCAGGCTCGTCTTGCATCTCCCAAGAAGAAAGGATGTCTGAATCCCCTGTGGAGACCACAGAGAATGACCTAGTTCCCCACCTCATCGCGACCGGAGGCCTCACATCCTTTGAAAACTCCAGAGGGACGCGGAGATCAGTGCCTCCAAAGGAGACGATGCCTGACTCCTCGTGAAACTTGATAGGAGTCCCAGGATTCCTGTGGCACGTGGAAAGGGACACTTGGTCTCCCACCTCAGCTGGAGAGGCGTCCCAATTGCCCTGCCAAGCCTCGAGGAGAATTCCGAGTTGTCCCTCGCAACTAGGCAGGAGTCCTGACGTCGCTGAACAAACACGTGGGTGGAAGGGCCATCCCCGTCGTAACTCGAGAATATACCCCAGGTTCCCGCCGCAACTCGAGAAAAGCCATGAGACTTCCCCCTCACCGCGAGATGAGGCCCGATTCCCCTGCACTGCGTGCAGAGCAATTCCGTGTTGCACATCACACATGAAAGGAGCCTTGATTTCCTTGATGGCACTCCAGAGAAACCCCAAGAACACTGTTTCAAGATTGAGGGATCCTGAGGTCACTGTAGCAACACGAAAGAGCTCCGTGGACCAAAAATCAACTCGAGATGAGAGGTTAGTCCCTGGCTTCGACTCCAGAGGAATACCACCTTACCACAAGCACCTCAACAGGAGGCTTCTCTCAGCTCTAGCTATGTGAGAGGGACCCTGAGTTTGCGGCCTCAAGTGGAATAGACACCCCGAATCCCTGACGCGAAATAAGGCCGGATATCCCTGCAGTGACTTGAATGCAGGCTCGTCTTGCATCTCCCAAGACGAAAGGATGTCTGAATCCCCTGTGGAGACCACAGACAATGACCTAGTTCCCCACCTCATCGCGACCGGAAGCCTCACATCCTTTGAAAATTCCAGAGGTACGCGGAGATCAGTGCCTCCAAAGGAGACGATGCCTGACTCCTCGTGAAACTTGATAGGAGTCCCAGGATTCCTGTGGCACGTGGAAAGGGACCCTTGGTCTCCCGCCTCAGCTGGAGAGGTGTCCCAATTGCCCTGCCAAGATTCGAGGAGAATCCCGAGTTGTCCCTCGCAACTAGGCTGGAGTCCTGACGTTCCTGAACCAACACGTGGGTGGAAGGGCCATCCCCGTCGTAACTCGAGAATATACCCCAGGTTCCCGCCGCAACTCGAGAAATACCATGAGACTTCCCCCTCGCCGCGAGATGAGGCCCGATTCCCCTGCACTGCGTGCAGAGCAATTCCGTGTTGCACATCACACATGAAAGGAGCCTTGATTTCCTTGATGGCACTACAGAGAAACCCCAAGAACACTGTTTCAAGGCTAGAGGGATCCTGAGGTCACTGTAGCAATACGAAAGAGCTCCGTGGACCAAAAATCAACTCGAGATGAGAGGTTAGTCCCTGGCTTCGACTCCAGAGGAATACCACCTTACCACAAGCACCTCAAGAGGAGGCTTCTCTCAGCTCTAGGTATGTGAGAGTGACCCTGAGTTTGCGGCCTCAAGTGGAATGGACACCGCGATGCCCTGACGCGAAATAAGGCCGGATATCCCTGCAGTGACTTCAATGCAGGCTCGTCTTGCATCTCCCAAGACGAAAGGATGTCTGAATCCCCTGTGGAGACCACAGAGAAAGACCTAGTTCCCCACCTCATCGCGACCGGAGGCCTCACATCCTTTGAAAACTCCAGAGGTACGCGGAGATCAGTGCCTCGAAAGGAGACGATGCCTGACTCCTCGTGAAACTTGATAGGAGTCCCCGGATTCCTGTGGCACGTGGAAAGGGACCCTTGGTCTCCCTCCTCAGCTGGAGAGGCGTCCCAATTGCCCTGCCAAGCCTCGAGGAAAATTTCGAGTTGTCCCTCGCAACTAGGCAGGAGTCCTGACGTCGCTGAAAAAACACGTGGGTGGAAGGGCCATCCCCGTCGTAACTCGAGAATATACCCCAGGTTCCCGCCGCAACTCGAGAAATACCATGAGACTTCCCCCTCACCGCGAGATGAGGCCCGATTCCCCTGCACTGCGTGCAGAGCAATTCCGTGTTGCACATCACACATGAAAGGAGCCTTGATTTCTTGATGGCACTCCAGAGAAACCCCAAGAACACTGTTTCAAGGCTAGAGGGATCCTGAGGTCACTGTAGCAACACGAAAGAGCTCCGTGGACCAAAAATCAACTCGAGATGAGAGGTTAGTCCCTGGCTTCGACTCCAGAGGGAATACCACCTTACCACAAGCACCTCAAGAGGAGGCTTCTCTCAGCTCTATGTATGTGAGAGGGACCCTGAGTTTGCGGCCTCAAGTGGAATGGACACCGCGATGCCCTGACTTGAAATAAGGCCGGATATCCCTGCAGTGACTTGAATGCAGGCTCGTCTTGCATCTCCCAAGAAGAAAGGATGTCTGAATCCCCTGTGGAGACCACAGAGAAAGACCTAGTTCCCCACCTCATCGCGACCGGAGGCCTCACATCCTTTGAAAACTCCAGAGGTACGCGGAGATCAGTGCCTCCAAAGGAGACGATGCCTGACTCCTCGTGAAACTTGATAGGAGTCACAGGATTCCTCTGGCACGCGGAAAGGGACACTTGGTCTCCCGCCTCAGCTGGAGAGGCGTTCCAATTGCCCTGCCAAGCCTCGAGGAGAATCCCGAGTTGTCCCTGGCAACTAGGCAGGAGTCCTGACGTCGCTGAACAAACACGTGGGTGGAAGGGCCATCCACGTCGTAACTCGAGAATATACCCCAGGTTCCCGCCGCAACTCGAGAAAAACCATGAGACTTCCCCCTCGCCGCGAGATGAGGCCCGATTCCCCTGCACTGCGTGCAGAGCAATTCCGTGTTGCACATCACACATGAAAGGAGCCTTGATTTCCTTGATGGCACTCCAGAGAAACCCCAAGAACACTGTTTCAAGGTTGAGGGATCCTGAGGTCACTGTAGCAACACGACAGAGCTCCGTGGACCAAAAATCAACTCGAGATGAGAGGTTAGTCCCTGGCTTCGACTCCAGAGGAATACCACCTTACCACAAGCACCTCAAGAGGAGGCTTCTCTGAGCTGTATGTATGTGAGAGGGACCCTGAGTTTGCGGCCTCAAGTGGAATGGACACCGCGATGCCCTGACTTGAAATAAGGCTGGATATCCCTGCAGTGACTTGAATGCAGGCTCGTCTTGCATCTCCCAAGATGAAAGGATGTCTGAATCCCCTGTGGAGACCACAGAGAAAGACCTAGTTCACCACCTCATCGCGACCGGAGGCCTCACATCCTTTGAAAACTCCAGAGGTACGCGGAGATCAGTGCCTCCAAAGGAGACGATGCCTGACTCCTCGTGAAACTTGATTGGAGTCCCAGGATTCCTGTGGCATGTGGAAAGGGACCCTTGGTCTCCCGCCTCAGCTGGAGAGGCGTCCCAATTGCCCTGCCAAGCCTCGAGGAAAATCCGGAGTTGTCCGTCGCAACTAGGCAGGAGTCCTGACGTCGCTGAACAAACACGTGGGTGGAAGGGCCATCCCCGTCGTAACTCGAGAATATACCCCAGGTTCCCGCCGCAACTCGAGAAAAACCATGAGACTTCCCCCTCGCTGCGAGATGAGGCCCGATTCCCCTGCACTGCGTGCAGAGCAATTCAGTTTTGCACATCACACATGAAAGGAGCCTTGATTTCCTTGATGGCACTCCAGAGAAACCCCAAGAAAATTGTTTCAAGGCTAGAGGGATCCTGAGGTCACTGTAGCAACACGAAAGAGCTCCGTGGACCGTGAATCAACTCGAGATGAGAGGTTAGTCCCTGGCTTCGACTCCAGAGGAATACCACCTTACCACAAGCACCTCAAGAGGAGGCTTCTCTCAGCTCTAGGTATGTGAGAGGGACCCTGATTTTGCGGCCTCTAGTGGAATGGACACTGCAATGCCCTGACGCAAAATAAGGCCGGATATCCCTGCAGTGACTTGAATGCAGGCTCGTCTTGCATCTCCCAAGATGAACGGATGTCTGAATCCCCTGTGGAGACCACAGAGAAAGACCTAGTTCCCCACCTCATCGCGACCGGAGGCCTCACATCCTTTGAAAACTCCAGAGGTACCCGGAGATCAGTGCCTCCAAAGGAGACGATACCTGACTCCTCGTGAAACTTGATAGGAGTCCCAGGATTCCTGTGGCACGTGGAAAGGGACCCTTGGTCTCCCGCCTCAGCTGGAGAGGCGTCCCAATTGCCCTGCCAAGCCTCGAGGAGAATCCCGAGTTGTCCCACGCAACTAGGCAGGAGTCCTGACGTCGCTGAACAAACACGTGGGTGGAAGGGCCATCGCCGTCGTAACTCGAGAATATACCCCAGCTTCCAATCGCAACTCGAGAAAAACCATTAGACTTCCCCCTCGTCGCAAAATGAGGCCCGATACCTTGAACTGCGTGCAGAGCAATTCCGTGTTGCACATCACACATGAAAGGAGCCTTGATTTCCTTGATGGCACTCCAGAGAAACCCCAAGAACACTGTTTCAAGGCTAGAGGGATCCTGAGGTCACTGTAGCAACACGAAAGAGCTCCGTGGACCAAAAATCAACTCGAGATGAGAGGTTAGTCCCTGGCTTCGACTCCAGAGGAATACCACCTTACCACAAGCACCTCAAGAGGAGGCTTCTCTCAGCTCTAGGTATGTGAGAGGGACCCTGAGTTTGCGGCCTCAAGTGGAATGGACACCACGATGCCCTAACTCGAAATAAGACCGGATATCCCTGCAGTGACTTGAATGCAGGCTCGTCTTGCATCTCCCAAGACGAAAGGATGTCTGAATCCCCTGTGGAGACCACAGAGAAAGACCTAGTTCCCCACCTCATGGCGACCGGAGGCCTCACATCCTTTGAAAACTCCAGAGGTACGCGGAGATCAGTGCCTCCAAAGGAGACGATGCCTGACTCCTCGTGAAACTTGATAGGAGTCCCAGGATTCCTGTGGCACGTGGAAAGGGACACTTGGTCTCCCGCCTCAGCTGGAGAGGTGTCCCAATTGCCCTGCCAATCCTCGAGGAGAATCCCGAGTTGTCCCTCGCAACTAGGCAGGAGTCGTCACGTCGCTGAACAAACAGGTGGGTGGAAGGGCCATCCCCGCCGTAACTCGAGAATATACCCCAGGTTCCCGCCGCAACTCGAGAAAAACCATGAGACTTCCCCCTCGCCGCGAGATGAGGCCCGATTCCCCTGCACTGCGTGCAGAGCAATTCCGTGTTGCACGTCACACAAGAAAGGTGCCTTGATTTCCTTGATGGCACTCCAGAGAAACCCCAAGAACACTGTTTCAAGGTTGAGGGATCCTGAGGTCCCTGTAACAGCACAAAAGAGCTCCGTGGACCATGAATCAACTCGAGATGAGAGGTTAGTCCCTGGCTTCGACTCCAGAGGAATACCACCTTACCACAAGCACCTCAAGAGGAGGCTTCTCTCAGCTCTAGGTATGTGAGAGGGACCCTGAGTTTGCGGCCTCAAGTGGAATGGAGACCGCGATGCCCTGACTCGAAATAAGGCCGGATATCCCTGCAGTGACTTGAATGCAGGCTCGTCTTGCATCTCCCAAGACGAAAGGATGTCTGAATCCCCTGTGGAGACCACAGAGAAAGACCTAGTTCCCCACCTCATCGCGACCGGAGGCCTCACATCCTTTGAAAACTCCAGAGGTACGCGGAGATCAGTGCCTCCAAAGGAGACGATGCTTGACTCCTCGTGAAACTTGATAGGAGTCAAAGGATTCCTGTGGCACGTGGAAAGGGACACTTGGTCTCCCGCCTCAGCTGGAGAGGCGTCCCAATTGCCCTGCCAAGCCTCGAGGAGAATCCCGAGTTGTCCCTCGCAACTAGGCAGGAGTCCTGACGTCGCTGAACAAACACGTGGTTGGAAGGGCCATCCCCGTCGTAACTCGAGAATATACCCCAGGTTCCCGCCGCAACTCGAGAAAAACCATGAGACTTCCCCCTCGCCGCGAGATGAGGCCCGATTCCCCTGCACTGCGTGCAGAGCAATTCCGTGTTGCACATCACACATGAAAGGAGCCTTGATTTCCTTGATGGCACTCCAGAGAAACCCCAAGAACACTGTTTCAAGGTTGAGGGATCCTGAGGTCACTGTAGCAACACGAAAGAGCTCCGTGGACCAAAAATCAACTCGAGATGAGAGGTTAGTCCCTGGCTTCGACTCCAGAGGAATACCACCTTACCACAAGCACCTCAAGAGGAGGCTTCTCTGAGCTGTATGTATGTGAGAGGGACCCTGAGTTTGCGGCCTCAAGTGGAATGGACACCACGATGCCCTGACTCGAAATAAGGCAGGATATCCCTGCAGTGACTTGAATGCAGGCTTGTCTTGCATCTCCCAAGACGAAAGGATGTCTGAATCCCCTGTGGAGACCACAGAGAAAGACCTAGTTCCCCACCTCATCGCGACCGGAGGCCTCACATCCTTTGAAAACTCCAGAGGTACGCGGAGATCAGTGCCTCCAAAGGAGACGATGCCTGACTCCTCGTGAAACTTGATAGGAGTCCCCGGATTCCTGTGGCACGTGGAAAGGGACCCTTGGTCTCCCGCCTCAGCTGGAGAGGCGTCCCAATTGCCCTGCCAAGCCTCGAGGAAAATTTCGAGTTGTCCCTCGCAACTAGGCAGGAGTCCTGACGTCGCTGAAAAAACACGTGGGTGGAAGGGCCATCCCCGTCGTAACTCGAGAATATACCCCAGGTTCCCGCCGCAACTCGAGAAATACCATGAAACTTCCCCCCTCACCGCGAGATGAGGCCCGATTCCCCTGCACTGCGTGCAGAGCAATTCCGTGTTGCACATCACACATGAAAGGAGCCTTGATTTCTTGATGGCACTCCAGAGAAACCCCAAGAACACTGTTTCAAGGCTAGAGGGATCCTGAGGTCACTGTAGCAACACGAAAGAGCTCCGTGGACCAAAAATCAACTCGAGATGAGAGGTTAGTCCCTGGCTTCGACTCCAGAGGGAATACCACCTTACCACAAGCACCTCAAGAGGAGGCTTCTCTCAGCTCTATGTATGTGAGAGGGACCCTGAGTTTGCGGCCTCAAGTGGAATGGACACCGTGATGCCCTGACTTGAAATAAGGCCGGATATCCCTGCAGTGACTTGAATGCAGGCTCGTCTTGCATCTCCCAAGAAGAAAGGATGTCTGAATCCCCTGTGGAGACCACAGAGAAAGACCTATTTCCCCACCTCATCGCGACCGGAGGCCTCACATCCTTTGAAAACTCCAGAGGTACGCGGAGATCAGTGCCTCCAAAGGAGACGATGCCTGACTCCTCGTGAAACTTGATAGGAGTCACAGGATTCCTCTGGCACGCGGAAAGGGACACTTGGTCTCCCGCCTCAGCTGGAGAGGCGTTCCAATTGCCGTGCCAAGCCTCGAGGAGAATCCCGAGTTGTCCCTCGCAACTAGGCAGGAGTCCTGACGTCGCTGAACAAACACGTGGGTGGAAGGGCCATCCCCGTCGTAACTCGAGAATATACCCCAGGTTCCCGCCGCAACTTGAGAAAAACCATGAGACTTCCCCCTCGCCGCGAGATGAGGCCCGATTCCCCTGCACTGCGTGCAGAGCAATTCCGTGTTGCACATCACACATGAAAGGAGCCTTGATTTCCTTGATGGCACTCCAGAGAAACCCCAAGAACACTGTTTCAAGGTTGAGGGATCCTGAGGTCACTGTAGCAACACGACAGAGCTCCGTGGACCAAAAATCAACTCGAGATGAGAGGTTAGTCCCTGGCTTCGACTCCAAAGGAATACCACCTTACCACAAGCACCTCAAGAGGAGGCTTCTCTGAGCTGTATGTATGTGAGAGGGACCCTGAGTTTGCGGCCTCAAGTGGAATGGACACCGCGATGCCCTGACTTGAAATAAGGCCGGATATCCCTGCAGTGACTTGAATGCAGGCTCGTCTTGCATCTCCCAAGACGAAATGATGTCTGAATCCCCTGTGGAGACCACAGAGAAAGACCTAGTTCCCCACCTCATCGCAACCGGAGGCCTCACATCCTTTGAAAACTCCAGAGGTACGCGGAGATCAGTGCCTCCAAAGGAGACGATGCCTGACTCCTCGTGAAACTTGATTAGAGTCCCAGGATTCCTGTGGCATGTGGAAAGGGACCCTTGGTCTCCCGCCTCAGCTGGAGAGGCGTCCCAATTGCCCTGCCAAGCCTCGAGGAAAATCCGGAGTTGTCCGTCGCAACTAGGCAGGAGTCCTGACGTCGCTGAATAAACACGTGGGTGGAAGGGAGATCCCAGTCGTAACTCGAGAATATACCCCAGGTTCCCGCCGCAACTCGAGAAAAACCATGAGACTTCCCCCTCGCTGCGAGATGAGGCCCGATTCCCCTGCACTGCGTGCAGAGCAATTCAGTTTTGCACATCACACATGAAAGGAGCCTTGATTTCCTTGATGGCACTCCAGAGAAACCCCAAGAAAACTGTTTCAACGCTAGAGGGATCCTGAGGTCACTGTAGCAACACGAAAGAGCTCCGTGGACCAAAAATCAACTCGAGATGAGAGGTTAGTCCCTGGCTTCGACTCCAGAGGAATACCACCTTACCACAAGCACCTCAAGAGGAGGCTTCTCTCAGCTCTAGGTATGTGAGAGGGACCCTGAGTTTGCGTCCTCAAGTGCAATTGACACCGCGATTCCCTGCCGCGAAATAAGGCGGGATATCCCTGCAGTGACTTGAATGCAGGCTCGTCTTGCATCTGCCAAGAGGAAAGGATGTCTGAATCCCCTGTAGAGACCACAGAGAATGACCTAGTTCCCCACCTCATCGCGACCGGAGGCCTCACATCCTTTGAAAAATCCAGAGGTACGCGGAGATCAGTGCCTCCAAAGGAGACGATGCCTGACTCCTCGTGAAACTTGATAGGAGTCACAGGATTCCTGTGGCACGTGGAAAGGGACACTTGGTCTCCCGCCTCAGCTGGAGAGGGGTCCCAATTGCCCTGCCAAGCCTCAAGGAGAATCCCGAGTTGTCCCTCGCAACTAGGCAGGAGTCCTGACGTCGCTGAACAAACACGTGGGTGGAAGGGCCATCCCCGTCGTACCTCGAGAATATACCCCAGGTTCCCGCCGCAACTCGAGAAAAACCATGAGACTTCCCCCTCGCCGCGAGATGAGGCCTGATTCCCCTGCACTGCGTGCAGAGCAATTCCGTGTTGCACATCACACATGAAAGGAGCCTTGATTTCCTTGATGGCACTCCAGAGAAACCCCATGAACTCTGTTTCAAGGTTGAGGGATCCTGAGGTCACTGTAGCAACACAAAAGAGCTCCGTGGACCAAAAATCAACTCGAGATGAGAGGTTAGTCCCTGGCTTCGATTCCAGAGGAATACCACCTTACCACAAGCACCTCAAGAGGAGGCTTCTCTCAGCTCTATGTATGTGAGAGGGACCCTGAGTTTGCGGCCTCAAGTGGAATGGACACCGCGATGCCCTGACTCGAAATCAGGCCGGATATCCCTGCAGTGACTTGAATGCAGGCTCGTCTTGCATCTCCCAAGACGAAAGGATGTCTGAATCCCCTGTGGAGACCACAGAGAAAGACCTAGTTCCCCACCTCATCGCGACCGGAGGCCTCACATCCTTTGAAAACTCCAGAGGTACGCGGAGATCAGTGCCTCCAAAGGAGACGATGCCTGACTCCTCGTGAAACTTGATAGGAGTCCCAGGATTCCTGTGGCACGTGGAAAGGGACACTTGGTCTCCCGCCTCAGCTGGAGAGGTGTCCCAATTGCCCTGCCAATCCTCGAGGAGAATCCCGAGTTGTCCCTCGCAACTAGGCAGGAGTCGTCACGTCGCTGAACAAACAGGTGGGTGGAAGGGCCATCCCCGCCGTAACTCGAGAATATACCCCAGGTTCCCGCCGCAACTCGAGAAAAACCATGAGACTTCCCCCTCGCCGCGAGATGAGGCCCGATTCCCCTGCACTGCGTGCAGAGCAATTCCGTGTTGCACGTCACACAAGAAAGGTGCCTTGATTTCCTTGATGGCACTCCAGAGAAACCCCAAGAACACTGTTTCAAGGTTGAGGGATCCTGAGGTCCCTGTAACAGCACAAAAGAGCTCCGTGGACCATGAATCAACTCGAGATGAGAGGTTAGTCCCTGGCTTCGACTCCAGAGGAATACCACCTTACCACAAGCACCTCAAGAGGAGGCTTCTCTCAGCTCTAGGTATGTGAGAGGGACCCTGAGTTTGCGGCCTCAAGTGGAATGGAGACCGCGATGCCCTGACTCGAAATAAGGCCGGATATCCCTGCAGTGACTTGAATGCAGGCTCGTCTTGCATCTCCCAAGACGAAAGGATGTCTGAATCCCCTGTGGAGACCACAGAGAAAGACCTAGTTCCCCACCTCATCGCGACCGGAGGCCTCACATCCTTTGAAAACTCCAGAGGTACGCGGAGATCAGTGCCTCCAAAGGAGACGATGCTTGACTCCTCGTGAAACTTGATAGGAGTCAAAGGATTCCTGTGGCACGTGGAAAGGGACACTTGGTCTCCCGCCTCAGCTGGAGAGGCGTCCCAATTGCCCTGCCAAGCCTCGAGGAGAATCCCGAGTTGTCCCTCGCAACTAGGCAGGAGTCCTGACGTCGCTGAACAAACACGTGGTTGGAAGGGCCATCCCCGTCGTAACTCGAGAATATACCCCAGGTTCCCGCCGCAACTCGAGAAAAACCATGAGACTTCCCCCTCGCCGCGAGATGAGGCCCGATTCCCCTGCACTGCGTGCAGAGCAATTCCGTGTTGCACATCACACATGAAAGGAGCCTTGATTTCCTTGATGGCACTCCAGAGAAACCCCAAGAACACTGTTTCAAGGTTGAGGGATCCTGAGGTCACTGTAGCAACACGAAAGAGCTCCGTGGACCAAAAATCATCTCGAGATGAGAGGTTAGTCCCTGGCTTCGACTCCAGAGGAATACCACCTTACCACAAGCACCTCAAGAGGAGGCTTCTCTGAGCTGTATGTATGTGAGAGGGACCCTGAGTTTGCGGCCTCAAGTGGAATGGACACCACGATGCCCTGACTCGAAATAAGGCAGGATATCCCTGCAGTGACTTGAATGCAGGCTTGTCTTGCATCTCCCAAGACGAAAGGATGTCTGAATCCCCTGTGGAGACCACAGAGAAAGACCTAGTTCCCCACCTCATCGCGACCGGAGGCCTCACATCCTTTGAAAACTCCAGAGGTACGCGGAGATCAGTGCCTCCAAAGGAGACGATGCCTGACTCCTCGTGAAACTTGATAGGAGTCCCCGGATTCCTGTGGCACGTGGAAAGGGACCCTTGGTCTCCCGCCTCAGCTGGAGAGGCGTCCCAATTGCCCTGCCAAGCCTCGAGGAAAATTTCGAGTTGTCCCTCGCAACTAGGCAGGAGTCCTGACGTCGCTGAAAAAACACGTGGGTGGAAGGGCCATCCCCGTCGTAACTCGAGAATATACCCCAGGTTCCCGCCGCAACTCGAGAAATACCATGAAACTTCCCCCCTCACCGCGAGATGAGGCCCGATTCCCCTGCACTGCGTGCAGAGCAATTCCGTGTTGCACATCACACATGAAAGGAGCCTTGATTTCTTGATGGCACTCCAGAGAAACCCCAAGAACACTGTTTCAAGGCTAGAGGGATCCTGAGGTCACTGTAGCAACACGAAAGAGCTCCGTGGACCAAAAATCAACTCGAGATGAGAGGTTAGTCCCTGGCTTCGACTCCAGAGGGAATACCACCTTACCACAAGCACCTCAAGAGGAGGCTTCTCTCAGCTCTATGTATGTGAGAGGGACCCTGAGTTTGCGGCCTCAAGTGGAATGGACACCGTGATGCCCTGACTTGAAATAAGGCCGGATATCCCTGCAGTGACTTGAATGCAGGCTCGTCTTGCATCTCCCAAGAAGAAAGGATGTCTGAATCCCCTGTGGAGACCACAGAGAAAGACCTATTTCCCCACCTCATCGCGACCGGAGGCCTCACATCCTTTGAAAACTCCAGAGGTACGCGGAGATCAGTGCCTCCAAAGGAGACGATGCCTGACTCCTCGTGAAACTTGATAGGAGTCACAGGATTCCTCTGGCACGCGGAAAGGGACACTTGGTCTCCCGCCTCAGCTGGAGAGGCGTTCCAATTGCCGTGCCAAGCCTCGAGGAGAATCCCGAGTTGTCCCTCGCAACTAGGCAGGAGTCCTGACGTCGCTGAACAAACACGTGGGTGGAAGGGCCATCCCCGTCGTAACTCGAGAATATACCCCAGGTTCCCGCCGCAACTTGAGAAAAACCATGAGACTTCCCCCTCGCCGCGAGATGAGGCCCGATTCCCCTGCACTGCGTGCAGAGCAATTCCGTGTTGCACATCACACATGAAAGGAGCCTTGATTTCCTTGATGGCACTCCAGAGAAACCCCAAGAACACTGTTTCAAGGTTGAGGGATCCTGAGGTCACTGTAGCAACACGACAGAGCTCCGTGGACCAAAAATCAACTCGAGATGAGAGGTTAGTCCCTGGCTTCGACTCCAAAGGAATACCACCTTACCACAAGCACCTCAAGAGGAGGCTTCTCTGAGCTGTATGTATGTGAGAGGGACCCTGAGTTTGCGGCCTCAAGTGGAATGGACACCGCGATGCCCTGACTTGAAATAAGGCCGGATATCCCTGCAGTGACTTGAATGCAGGCTCGTCTTGCATCTCCCAAGACGAAATGATGTCTGAATCCCCTGTGGAGACCACAGAGAAAGACCTAGTTCCCCACCTCATCGCAACCGGAGGCCTCACATCCTTTGAAAACTCCAGAGGTACGCGGAGATCAGTGCCTCCAAAGGAGACGATGCCTGACTCCTCGTGAAACTTGATTAGAGTCCCAGGATTCCTGTGGCATGTGGAAAGGGACCCTTGGTCTCCCGCCTCAGCTGGAGAGGCGTCCCAATTGCCCTGCCAAGCCTCGAGGAAAATCCGGAGTTGTCCGTCGCAACTAGGCAGGAGTCCTGACGTCGCTGAATAAACACGTGGGTGGAAGGGAGATCCCAGTCGTAACTCGAGAATATACCCCAGGTTCCCGCCGCAACTCGAGAAAAACCATGAGACTTCCCCCTCGCTGCGAGATGAGGCCCGATTCCCCTGCACTGCGTGCAGAGCAATTCAGTTTTGCACATCACACATGAAAGGAGCCTTGATTTCCTTGATGGCACTCCAGAGAAACCCCAAGAAAACTGTTTCAACGCTAGAGGGATCCTGAGGTCACTGTAGCAACACGAAAGAGCTCCGTGGACCAAAAATCAACTCGAGATGAGAGGTTAGTCCCTGGCTTCGACTCCAGAGGAATACCACCTTACCACAAGCACCTCAAGAGGAGGCTTCTCTCAGCTCTAGGTATGTGAGAGGGACCCTGAGTTTGCGTCCTCAAGTGCAATTGACACCGCGATTCCCTGCCGCGAAATAAGGCGGGATATCCCTGCAGTGACTTGAATGCAGGCTCGTCTTGCATCTGCCAAGAGGAAAGGATGTCTGAATCCCCTGTAGAGACCACAGAGAATGACCTAGTTCCCCACCTCATCGCGACCGGAGGCCTCACATCCTTTGAAAAATCCAGAGGTACGCGGAGATCAGTGCCTCCAAAGGAGACGATGCCTGACTCCTCGTGAAACTTGATAGGAGTCACAGGATTCCTGTGGCACGTGGAAAGGGACACTTGGTCTCCCGCCTCAGCTGGAGAGGGGTCCCAATTGCCCTGCCAAGCCTCAAGGAGAATCCCGAGTTGTCCCTCGCAACTAGGCAGGAGTCCTGACGTCGCTGAACAAACACGTGGGTGGAAGGGCCATCCCCGTCGTACCTCGAGAATATACCCCAGGTTCCCGCCGCAACTCGAGAAAAACCATGAGACTTCCCCCTCGCCGCGAGATGAGGCCTGATTCCCCTGCACTGCGTGCAGAGCAATTCCGTGTTGCACATCACACATGAAAGGAGCCTTGATTTCCTTGATGGCACTCCAGAGAAACCCCATGAACTCTGTTTCAAGGTTGAGGGATCCTGAGGTCACTGTAGCAACACAAAAGAGCTCCGTGGACCAAAAATCAACTCGAGATGAGAGGTTAGTCCCTGGCTTCGATTCCAGAGGAATACCACCTTACCACAAGCACCTCAAGAGGAGGCTTCTCTCAGCTCTATGTATGTGAGAGGGACCCTGAGTTTGCGGCCTCAAGTGGAATGGACACCGCGATGCCCTGACTCGAAATCAGGCCGGATATCCCTGCAGTGACTTGAATGCAGGCTCGTCTTGCATCTCCCAAGACGAAAGGATGTCTGAATCCCCTGTGGAGACCACAGAGAAAGACCTAGTTCCCCACCTCATCGCGACCGGAGGCCTCACATCCTTTGAAAACTCCAGAGGTACGCGGAGATCAGTGCCTCCAAAGGAGACGATGCCTGACTCCTCGTGAAACTTGATAGGAGTCCCAGGATTCCTGTGGCACGTGGAAAGGGAACCTTCGTCTCCCGCCTCAGCTGAAGAGGCGTCCCAATTGCCCTGCCAAGCCTCGAGGAGAATCCCGAGTTGTCCCTCGCAACTAGGCAGGAGTCCTGACGTCGCTGAACAAACACGTGGGTGGAAGGGCCATCCCCGTCGTAACTCGAGAATATACCCCAGGTTACCATCGCAACTCGAGAAAATCATTAGACTTCCCCCTCGCCGCAAAATGAGGTCCGATACCCAGCACTGCGTGCAGAGCAATTCCGTATTGCACATCACACATGAAAGGAGCCTTGATTTCCTTGATGGCACTCCAGAGAAACCCCAAGAACACTGTTTCAAGGTTGAGGGATCCTGAGGTCACTGTAGCAACACGAAAGAGCTCCGTGGACCAAAAATCAACTCGAGATGAGAGGTTAGTCCCTGGCTTCGACTCCAGAGGAATACCACCTTACCACAAGCACCTCAAGAGGAGGCTTCTCTCAGCTCTAGGTATGTGAGAGGGACCCTGAGTTTGCGGCCTCAAGTGGAATGGACACCGCGATGCCTTGTCGCGAAATAAGGCCGGATATCCCTGCAGTGACTTGAATGCAGGCTCGTCTTGCATCTCCCAAGACGAAAGGATGTCTGAATCCCCTGTGGAGACCACAGAGAAAGACCTAGTTCCCCACCTCATGGCGACCGGAGGCCTCACATCCTTTGAAAACTCCAGAGGTACGCGGAGATCAGTGCCTCCAAAGGAGACGATGCCTGACTCCTCGTGAAACTTGATAGGAGTCCCAGGATTCCTGTGGCACGTGGAAAGGGACCCTTGTTCTCCCGCCTCAGCTGGAGAGTAGTCCCAAGTGCCCTGCCAAGCCTCGAGGAGAATCCCGAGTTGTCCCTCGCAACTAGGTAGGAGTCCTGCCGTCGCTGAACTAACACGTGTGTGGAAGGGCCATCCCCGTCGTAACTCGAGAATATACCCCACGTTCCCGCCGCAACTCGAGAAAAACCATGAGACTTCCCCCTCGCCGCGAGATGAGGCCCGATTCCCCTGCACTGCGTGCAGAGCAATTCCGTGTTGCACATCACACATGAAAGGCGCCTTGATTTCCTTGATGGCACTCCAGAGAAACCCCAAGAACACTGTTTCAAGTCTAGAGGGATACTGAGGTCACTGTAGCAACATGAAAGAGCTCCGTGGACGAAAAATCAACTCGAGATGAGAGGTTAGTCCCTGGCTTCGACTCCAGAGGAATATCACCTTACCACAAGCACCTCAAGAGGAGGCTTCTCTCAGCTCTATGTATGTGAGAGGGACCCTGAGTTTGCGGCCTCAAGTGGAATGGAGACCGCGATGCCCTGACTCGAAATAAGGCCGGATATCCCTGCAGTGACTTGAATGCAAGCTCGTCTTGCATCTCCCAAGACGAAAGGATGTCTGAATCCCCTGTGGAGACCACAGAGAAAGACCTAGTTCCCCACCTCATCGCGACCGGAGGCCTCACATCCTTTGAAAACTTCAGAGGTACGCGGAGATCAGTGCCTCCAAAGGAGACGATGCCTGACTCCTCGTGAAACTTGATAGGAGTCCCAGGATGCCTGTGCACGTGGAAAGGGACACTTGGTCTCCCGCCTCAGCTGGAGAGGCGTCCCAATTGCCCTGCCAACCCTCGAGGAGAATCCCGAGTTGTCCGTCGCAACTAGGCAGGAGTTCTGCCGTCGCTGAACAAACACGTGGTTGGAAGGGCCATGCCCGTCGTAACTCGTGAATATACCCCAGGTTCCCGCCGCAACTCGAGAAAAACCAAGAGACTTCCCCCTCGCCGCGATATGAGGCCCGATTCCCCTGCACTGCGTGCAGAGCAATTCCGTGTTGCACATCACACATGAAAGGAGCCTTGATTTCCTTGATGGCACTCCAGAGAAACCCCAAGAACACTGTTTCAAGGCTAGCGGGATCCTAAGGTCACTGTAGCAACAGGAAAGAGCTCCGTGGACCAAAAATCAACTCGAGATGAGAGGTTAGTCCCTGGCTTCGACTCCAGAGGAATACCACCTTACCACAAGCACCTCAAGAGGAGGCTTCTCTCAGCTCTAGCTATGTGCTGAGTTTGCGGCCTCAAGTGGAATGGACACCGCGATGCCCTGACTCGAAATAAGGCCGGATATCCCTGCAGTGACTTGAATGCAGGCTCGTCTTGCATCTCCCAAGACGAAAGGATGTCCGAATCCCCTGTGGAGACCACAGAAAAAGACCTAGTTCCCCACCTCATGGCGACCGGAGGCCTCACATCCTTTGAAAACTCCAAAGGTATGCGGAGATCAGTGCCTCCAAAGGAGACGATGCCTGACTCCTCGTGAAACTTGATAGGAGTCCCAGGATTCCTGTGGCACGTGGAAAGGGACCCTTGGTCTCCCGCCTCAGCTGGAGAGGCGTCCCAAATGCCCTGCCAAGCCTCGAGGAGAATCCCGAGTTGTTCCTCGCAACAAGGCAGGAGTCCTGACGTCGCTGAACAAACACGTGGGTGGAAGGGCCATTCCCGTCGTAACTCGAGAATATACCCCAGGTTCCCGCCGCAACTCGAGAAAAACCATGAGACTTCCCCCTCGCCGCGAGATGAGGCCCGATTCCCCTGCACTGCGTGCAGAGCAATTCAGTGTTGCACATCACACATGAAAGGAGCCTTGATTTCCTTGATGGCACTCCAGAGAAACCCCAAGAACACTGTTTCAAGGCTAGAGGGATCCTGAGGTCACTGTAGCCACACGAAAGAGCACCGTGGCCCAAAAATCAACTCGAGATGAGAGGATAGTCCCTGGCTTCGACTCCAGAGGGATACCACCTTACCACAAGCACCTCAACAGGAGGCTTCTCTCAGCTCTATATATGTGAGAGGGACCCTGAGTTTGCGGCCTCAAGTGGAATGGACACCGCGATGCCCTGACTCGAAATAAGGCCGGATATCCCTGCAGTGACTTGAATGCAGGCTCGTCTTGCATCTCCCAAGATGAAAGCATGTCTGAATCCCCTGTGGAGACCACAGAGAAAGACCTAATTCCCCACCTCATGGCGACCGGAGGCCTCACATCCTTTGAAAACTCCAGAGGTCCGCGGAGATCAGTACCTCCAAAGGAGACGATGCCTGACTCCTCGTGAAACATGATAGGAGTCCCAGGATTCCTGTGGCACGTGGAAAGGGACACTTGGTCTCCCGCCTCAGCTGGAGAGGCGTCCCAATTGCCCTGCCAAGCCTCGAGGAGAATCCCGAGTTGTCCCTCGCAACTAGGCAGGAGTCTGACTTCGAAGAACAAACACGTGGGTGGAAGGGCCATTCCCGTCGTAACTAGAGAATATACCCCAGGTTCCCGCCGCAACTAGAGAAAAACCATGAGACTTCCCCCTCGCCGCGAGATGAGGCCCGATTCCCCTGCACTGCTTGCAGAGCAATTCCGTGTTGCACATCACACATGAAAGGAGCCTTGATTTCCTTGATGGCACTCCAGAGGAACCCCAAGAACACTGTTTCAACGTTGAGGGATCCTGAGGTCACTGTAGCAACACGAAAGAGCTCCGTGGACCAAAAATCAACTCGAGATGAGAGGTTAGTCCCTGGCTTCGACTCCAGAGGAATACCACCTTACCACAAGCACCTCAAGAGGAGGCTTCTCTCAGCTCTAGGTATGTGAGAGGGACCCTGAGTTTGCGGCCTCAAGTGGAATGGAGACCGCGATGCCCTGACTCGAAATCAGGCCGGATATCCCTGCAGTGACTTGAATGCAGGCTCGTCTTGCATCTCCCAAGACGAATGGATATCTGAATCCCCTGTGGAGACCACAGAGAAAGACCTAGTTCCCGACCTCATGGCGACCGGAGGCCTCACATCCTTTGAAAATTCCAGAGGTACGCGGAGATCAGTGCCTCCAAAGGAGACGATGCCTGACTACTCGTGAAACTTATTAGGAGTCCCAGGATTCCTGTGGCACGTGGAAAGGGACCCTTGGTCTCCCGCCTCAGCTGGAGAGGCGTCCCAATTGCCCTGCCAAGCCTCGAGGAGAATCCCGAGTTGTCCCTCGCAACTAGGCAGGAGTCCTGCCGTCGCTGAACTAACACGTGTGTGGAAGGGCCATCCCCGTCGTAACTCGAGAATATACCGCAGGTTCCCGCCGCAACTCGAGAAAAACCATGAGACTTCCCCCTCGCCGCGAGATGAGGCCCGATTCCCCTGCACTGCGTGCAGAGCAATTCTGTGTTGCACATCACACATGAAAGGAGCCTTGATTTCCTTGATGGCACTCCAGAGAAACCCCAAGAACACTGTTTCAAGGTTGAGGGATCCTGAGGTCACTGTAGCAACACGAAAGAGCTCCGTGGACGAAAAATCAACTCGAGATGAGAGGTTAGTCCCTGGCTTCGACTCCAGAGGAATACCACCTTACCACAAGCACCTCAAGAGGAGACTTCTCTCAGCTCTATGTATGTGAGAGGGACCCTGAGTTTGCGGCCTCTAGTGGAATGGACACCGCGATGTCCTGACTCGAAATAAGGCCGGATATACCTGCAGTGACTTAAATGCAGGCTCGTCTTGCATCTGCCAAGATAAACGGATGTCTGAATCCCCTGTGGAGACCACAGAGAAAGACCTAGTTCCCCACCTCCTCGCGACCAGAGGCCTCACATCCTTTGAAAACTCCAGAGGTACGCGGAGAACAGTGCCTCCAAAGGAGACGATGCCTGACTCCTCCTGAAACTTGATAGGAGTCCCAGGATTCCTGTGGCACGTGGAAAGGGACCCTTGGTCTCCCGCCTCAGCTGGAGAGGCGTCCCAATTGCGCTGCCAAGCCTCGAGGAGAATCCCGAGTTGTCCCTCGCAAATAGGCAGGAGTCTGACTTCGCTGAACAAACACGTGGGTGGAAGGGCCATCCCCGGCGTAACACGAGAATATACCCCAGGTTCCAATCGCACCTCGAGAAAAAACATTATACTTCCCCCTCGCCGCAAAATGAGGCCCGCTACCCTGCACTGCGTGCAGAGCAATTCCGTGTTGCACATCACACATGAAAGGAGCCTTGATTTCCTTGATGGCACTCCAGAGAAACCCCAAGAACACTGTTTCAAGGCTAGAGGGATCCTGAGGTCACTGTAGCAACACGAAAGAGCTCCGTGGACCAAAAATCAACTCGAGATGAGGGGTTAGTCCCTGGCTTCGACTACAGAGGAATACCACCTTACCACAAGCACCTCAAGAGGAGGCTTCTCTCAGCTCTATATATGTGAGAGGGACCCTGAGTTTGCAGCCTCAAGTGGAATGGAGACCGCGATGCCCTGACTCGAAATAAGGCCGGATATCCCTGCAGTGACTTGAATGCAGGCTCGTCTTGCATCTCCCAAGATGAAAGCATGTCTGAATCCCCTGTGGAGACCGCAGAGAAAGACCTAGTTCCCCACCTCATCGCGACCGGAGGCCTCACATCCTTTGAAAACTTCAGAGGTACGCGGAGATCAGTGCCTCCAAAGGAGACGATGCCTGCCTCCTCGTGAAACTTGATAGGAGTCCCAGGATTCCTGTGGCACGTGGAAAGGGACCCTTGGTCTCCCGCCTCAGCTGGAGAGGCGTCCCAATTGCCCTGCCAAGCCTCGAGGAGAATCCCGAGTTGTTCGTCGCAACTAGGCAGGAGTCCTGCCGTCGCTGAACAAACACGTGGTTGGAAGGGCCATCCCCGTCGTAACTCGAGAATATACCCCAGGTTCCCGCCGCAACTCGAGAAAAACCATGAGACTTCCCCCTCGCCGCGAGATGAGGCCCGATTCCCCTGCACTGCGTGCAGAGCAATTCCGTGTTGCACATCACACATGAAAGGAGCCTTGATTTCCTTGATGGCACTCCAGAGAAACCCCAAGAACACTGTTTCAAGGCTAGCGGGATCCTGAGGTCACTGTAGCAACAGGAAAGAGCTCCGTGGACCAACAATCAACTCGAGATGAGAGGTTAGTCCCTGGCTTCTACTCCAGAGGAATACCACCTTACCACAAGCACCTCAAGAGGAGGCTTCTCTCATCTCTAGGTATGTGAGAGGGACCCTGAGTTTGCGGCCTCAAGTGGAATGGACACCGCGATGCTCTGACTCGAAATAAGGTCGGATATCCCTGCAGTGACTTGAATGCAGGCTCGTCTTGCATCTCCCAAGACGAAAGGATGTATGAATCCCCTGTGGAGACCACAGAGAAAGACCTAGTTCCCCACCTCATCGCGACCGGAGGCCTCACATCCTTTGAAAAATCCAGAGGTACGCGGAGATCAGTGCCTCCAAAGGAGACGATGCCTGACTCCTCGTGAAACTTGATAGGAGTCCCAGGATGCCTGTGCACGTGGAAAGGGACACTTGGTCTCCCGCCTCAGCTGGAGAGGCGTCCCAATTGCCCTGCCAACCCTCGAGGAGAATCCCGAGTTGTCCGTCGCAACTAGGCAGGAGTTCTGCCGTCGCTGAACAAACACGTGGTTGGAAGGGCCATGCCCGTCGTAACTCGTGAATATACCCCAGGTTCCCGCCGCAACTCGAGAAAAACCATGAGACTTCCCCCTCGCCGCGATATGAGGCCCGATTCCCCTGCACTGCGTGCAGAGCAATTCCGTGTTGCACATCACACATGAAAGGAGCCTTGATTTCCTTGATGGCACTCCAGAGAAACCCCAAGAACACTGTTTCAAGGCTAGCGGGATCCTAAGGTCACTGTAGCAACAGGAAAGAGCTCCGTGGACCAAAAATCAACTCGAGATGAGAGGTTAGTCCCTGGCTTCGACTCCAGAGGAATACCACCTTACCACAAGCACCTCAAGAGGAAGCTTCTCTCAGCTCTAGGTATGTGAGAGGGACCCTGATTTTGCGGCCTCAAGTGGAATGGACACTGCGATGCCCTGACGCGAAATTGGCCGGATATCCCTGCAGTGACTTGAATGCAGGCTCGTCTTGCATCTCCCAAGACGAAAAGATGTCGGAATCCCCTGTGCAGACCACAGAGAAAAACCTAGTTCCCCACCTCATCGCGACCGGAGGCCTCACATTCTTTGAAAACTCCAGATGCACGCGGAGATCAATGCCTCCAAAGGAGACGATGCCTGACTACTCGTGAAAGTTGATAGAGTCCCAGGATTCCTGTGGCACGTGGAAAGGGACCCTTGGTCTCCCGCCTCAGCTGGAGAGGCGTCCCAATTGCCCTGCCAAGCCTCGAGGAGAATCCCGAGTTGTCCCTCGCAACTAGGCAGGAGTCCTGACGTGGCTGAACAAACACGTGTGTGGAAGGGCCATCCCCGTCGTAACTCGAGAATATACCCCAGGTTCCCGCCGCAACTCGAGAAACACCATGAGACTTCCCCCTCGCCGCGAGATGAGGCCCGATTCCCCTGCACTGCGTGCAGAGCAATTCCGTTTTGCACATCACACATGAAAGGAGCCTTGATTTCCTTGATGGCACTCCAGAGAAACCCCAAGAACACTGTTTCAAGGCTAGAGGGATCCTGAGGTCACTGTAGCAACACAAAAGAGCTCCGTGGACCAAAAATCAACTCGAGATGAGAGGTTAGTCCCTGGCTTCGACTCCAGAGGAATACCACCTTACCACAAGCACCTCAAGAGGAGGCTTCTCTCAGCTCTAGGTATGTGAGAGGGACCCTGAGTTTGCGGCCTCAAGTGGAATGGACACCGCGATGCCCTGACTCGAAATAAGGCCGGATATCCCTGCAGTGACTTGAATGCAGGCTCGTCTTGCATCTCCCAAGATGAAAGGATGTCTGAATCCCCTGTGGAGACCACAGAGAAAGACCTAGTTCCCCACCTCATCGCGACCGGAGGCCTCACATCCTTTGATAACTCCAGAGGTACGCAGAGATCAGTGCCTCCAAAGGAGACGATGCCTGACTCCTCGTGGAACTTGATAGAAGTCCCAGGATTCCTGTGGCATGTGGAAAGGGACACTTGGTCTCCCTCCTCAGCTGGAGAGGCGTCCCAATTGCCCTGCGAAGCCTCGAGGAGAATCCCGAATTATCCCTCACAACTAGGCAGGAGTCCTGACGTTGCCGAACAAACACGTGGGTGGAAGGGCCATCCCCGTCTTAACTCGAGAATATAGCCCAGGTTCCCGCCGCAACTCGAGAAAAACCATGAGACTTCCCCCTCGCCGCGAAATGAGGCCCGATTTCCCTGCATTGCGTGCAGAGCAATTCCGTGTTGCACATCACACATGATAGGAGCCTGGATTTCCTTGATGGCACTCCAGAGAAACCCCAAGAACACTGTTTCAAGGCTAGAGGGATCCTGAGGTCACTGTAGCAACACGAAAGAGCTCCGTGGACCAAAAATCAACTCGAGATGAGAGGTTAGTCCCTGGCTTCGACTCCAGAGGAATACCACCTTACCACAGCACCTCAAGAGGAGGCTTCTCTCAGCTCTAGGTATGTGAGAGGGACCCTGAGTTTGCGGCCTCAAGTGGAATGGACACCGCGATGCCCTGACTAGAAATAAGGCCGGATATCGCTGCAGTGACTTGAATGCAGGCACGTCTTGCATCTCCCAAGATGAAAGGATGTCTGAATCCCCTGTGGAGACCACAGAAAAAGACCTAGTTCCCCACCTCATCGCGACCGGAGGCCTCACATCCTTTGAAAACTCCAGAGGAACTCGGAGATCAGTGCCTCCAAAGGAGACGATGCCTGACTCCTCGTGAAACTTGATAGGAGTCCCAGGATTCCTGTGGCACGTGGAAAGGGACCCTCGGTCTCCCGCCTCAGCTGGAGAGGCGTCCCAATTGCCCTGCCAAGCCTCGAGGAGAATCCCGAGTTGTCCCTCGCAACTAGCCAGGAGTCCTGACGTCGCTGCACAAACACGTGGGTGGATGGGCCATTCCCATCGTAACTCGATAATATAGCCCAGGTTCCCGCCGCAACTCGTAATAAACCATGAGACTTCCCCCTCGCCGCGAGATGAGGCCCGATTCCCCTACACTGCGGGCAGAGCAATTCCGTGTTGCACATCAAACATGAAAGGAGCCTTAATTTCCTTCATGGCACTCCAGAGAAACCCCAAGAGCACTGTTTCAAGGCTAGAGGGATCCTGAGGTCACTGTAGCAACAAGAAAGAACTCTGTGGACCAAAAATCGTCTCGAGATGAGAGGTTAGTCCCTAACTTCGACTCCAGAGGAATACCACCTAACCACAAGCACCTCAAGAGGAGGCTTCTCGCAGCTCTAGGTATGTGAGAGGGATCCTGAGATTGCAGCCTCAAGTGGAATGGACAGCGCAATGCCCTGACTCGAAATAAGGCCGGATATCCCTGCAGTGACTTGAATGCAGGCTCGTCTTGCATCTCCCAAGACGAAAGGATGTCTGAATCCTCTGTGGAGACCACAGAGAAAGACCTAGTTCCCCACCTCATCGCGACCGGAGGCCTCACATCCTTTGAAAACTCCAGAGGTACGCGGAGATCAGTGCCTCCAAAGGAAACGATGCCTGACTCCTCGTGAAAATTGATAGGAGTCCCAGGATGCCTGTGCACGTGGAAAGGGACACTTGGTCTCCCGCCTCAGCTGGAGAGGCGTCCCAATTGCCCTGCCAACCCTCGAGGAGAATCCCGAGTTGTCCGTCGCAACTAGGCAGGAGTTCTGCCGTCGCTGAACAAACACGTGGTTGGAAGGGCCATGCCCGTCGTAACTCGTGAATATACCCCAGGTTCCCGCCGCAACTCGAGAAAAACCATGAGACTTCCCCCTCGCCGCGATATGAGGCCCGATTCCCCTGCACTGCGTGCAGAGCAATTCCGTGTTGCACATCACACATGAAAGGAGCCTTGATTTCCTTGATGGCACTCCAGAGAAACCCCAAGAACACTGTTTCAAGGCTAGCGGGATCCTAAGGTCACTGTAGCAACAGGAAAGAGCTCCGTGGACCAAAAATCAACTCGAGATGAGAGGTTAGTCCCTGGCTTCGACTCCAGAGGAATACCACCTTACCACAAGCACCTCAAGAGGAAGCTTCTCTCAGCTCTAGGTATGTGAGAGGGACCCTGATTTTGCGGCCTCAAGTGGAATGGACACTGCGATGCCCTGACGCGAAATTGGCCGGATATCCCTGCAGTGACTTGAATGCAGGCTCGTCTTGCATCTCCCAAGACGAAA
Organism: Cervus elaphus; assembly: GCF_910594005.1. Classification (NCBI taxonomy): domain Eukaryota; kingdom Metazoa; phylum Chordata; class Mammalia; order Artiodactyla; family Cervidae; genus Cervus; species Cervus elaphus. The sequence continues at coordinate 155,734 of NC_057823.1, read as the reverse complement.
AGATGTCGGAATCCCCTGTGCAGACCACAGAGAAAAACCTAGTTCCCCACCTCATCGCGACCGGAGGCCTCACATCCTTTGAAAAGTCCAGATGCACGCGGAGATCAATGCCTCCAAAGGAGACGATGCCTGACTACTCGTGAAAGTTGATAGAGTCCCAGGATTCCTGTGGCACGTGGAAAGGGACCCTTGGTCTCCCGCCTCAGCTGGAGAGGCGTCCCAATTGCCCTGCCAAGCCTCGAGGAGAATCCCGAGTTGTCCCTCGCAACTAGGCAGGAGTCCTGACGTGGCTGAACAAGCACGTGTGTGGAAGGGCCATCCCCGTCGTAACTCGAGAATATACCCCAGGTTCCTGCCGCAACTCGAGAAAAACCATGAGACTTACCCCTCGCCGCGAGATGAGGCCCGATTCCCCTGCACTGCGTGCAGAGCAATTCCGTTTTGCACATCACACATGAAAGGAGCCTTGATTTCCTTGATGGCACTCCAGAGAAACCCCAAGAACACTGTTTCAAGGCTAGAGGGATCCTGAGGTCACTGTAGCAACACAAAAGAGCTCCGTGGGCCAAAAATCAACTCGAGATGAGAGGTTAGTCCCTGGCTTCGACTCCAGAGGAATACCACCTTACCACAAGCACCTCAAGAGGAGGCTTCTCTCAGCTCTAGGTATGTGAGAGGGACCCTGAGTTTGCGGCCTCAAGTGGAATGGACACCGCGATGCCCTGACTCGAAATAAGGCCGGATATCCCTGCAGTGATTGAATGCAGGCTCGTCTTGCATCTCCCAAGATGAAAGGATGTCTGAATCCCCTGTGGAGACCACAGAGAAAGACCTAGTTCCCCACCTCATCGCGACCGGAGGCCTCACATCCTTTGATAACTCAAGAGGTACGCAGAGATCAGTGCCTCCAAAGGAGACGATGCCTGACTCCTCGTGGAACTTGATAGAAGTCCCAGGATTCCTGTGGCATGTGGAAAGGGACACTTGGTCTCCCTCCTCAGCTGGAGAGGCGTCCCAATTGCCCTGCGAAGCCTCCAGGAGAATCCCGAATTATCCCTCACAACTAGGCAGGAGTCCTGACGTTGCCGAACAAACACGTGGGTGGAAGGGCCATCCCCGTCTTAACTCGAGAATATAGCCCAGGTTCCCGCCGCAACTCGAGAAAAACCATGAGACTTCCCCCTCGCCGCGAGATGAGGCCCGATTTCCCTGCATTGCGTGCAGAGCAATTCCGTGTTGCACATCACACATGATAGGAGCCTGGATTTCCTTGATGGCACTCCAGAGAAACCCCAAGAACACTGTTTCAAGGCTAGAGGGATCCTGAGGTCACTGTAGCAACACGAAAGAGCTCCGTGGACCAAAAATCAACTCGAGATGAGAGGTTAGTCCCTGGCTTCGACTCCAGAGGAATACCACCTTACCACAGCACCTCAAGAGGAGGCTTCTCTCAGCTCTAGGTATGTGAGAGGGACCCTGAGTTTGCGGCCTCAAGTGGAATGGACACCGCGATGCCCTGACTAGAAATAAGGCCGGATATCGCTGCAGTGACTTGAATGCAGGCACGTCTTGCATCTCCCAAGATGAAAGGATGTCTGAATCCCCTGTGGAGACCACAGAAAAAGACCTAGTTCCCCACCTCATCGCGACCGGAGGCCTCACATCCTTTGAAAACTCCAGAGGAACTCGGAGATCAGTGCCTCCAAAGGAGACGATGCCTGACTCCTCGTGAAACTTGATAGGAGTCCCAGGATTCCTGTGGCACGTGGAAAGGGACCCTCGGTCTCCCGCCTCAGCTGGAGAGGCGTCCCAATTGCCCTGCCAAGCCTCGAGGAGAATCCCGAGTTGTCCCTCGCAACTAGCCAGGAGTCCTGACGTCGCTGCACAAACACGTGGGTGGATGGGCCATTCCCATCGTAACTCGATAATATAGCCCAGGTTCCCGCCGCAACTCGTAATAAACCATGAGACTTCCCCCTCGCCGCGAGATGAGGCCCGATTCCCCTACACTGCGGGCAGAGCAATTCCGTGTTGCACATCAAACATGAAAGGAGCCTTAATTTCCTTCATGGCACTCCAGAGAAACCCCAAGAGCACTGTTTCAAGGCTAGAGGGATCCTGAGGTCACTGTAGCAACAAGAAAGAACTCTGTGGACCAAAAATCGTCTCGAGATGAGAGGTTAGTCCCTAACTTCGACTCCAGAGGAATACCACCTAACCACAAGCACCTCAAGAGGAGGCTTCTCGCAGCTTTAGGTATGTGAGAGGGATCCTGAGATTGCAGCCTCAAGTGGAATGGACAGCGCAATGCCCTGACTCGAAATAAGGCCGGATATCCCTGCAGTGACTGGAATGCAGGCTCGTCTTGCATCTCCCAAGAAGAAAGGATGTCTGAATCCTCTGTGGAGACCACAGAGAAAGACCTAGTTCCCCACCTCATCGCGACCGGAGGCCTCACATCCTTTGAAAACTCCAGAGGTACGCGGAGATCAGTGCCTCCAAAGGAAACGATGCCTGACTCCTCATGAAACTTGATAGGAGTCCCAGGATTCCTGTTTCACATGGAAAGGGACACTTGGTCTCCCACCTCAGCTGGAGAGGCGTCCCAATTGCCCTGCCAAGCCTCGAGGAGAATCCAGAGTTGTCCCTCGCAACTAGGCAGGAGTCCTGACGTCGCTGAACAAACACGTGTGTGGAAGGGCCATCCCCGTCGTAACTCGAGAATATACCCCAGGTTCCCGCCGCAACTCGAGAAAAACCATGAGACTTCCCCCTCGCCGCGAGATGAGGCCCGATTCCCCTGCACTGCGTGCAGAGCAATTCCGTGTTGCACATCACACATGAAAGGAGCCTTGATTTCCTTGATGGCACTCCAGAGAAACCCCAAGAACACTGTTTCAAAGCTAGAGGGATCCTGAGGTCACTGTACCAACACGAAAGAGCTCCGTGGACCAAAAATCAACTCGAGATGAGGGGTTAGTCCCTGGCTTCGACTCAAGAGGAATACCACCTTACCACAAGCACCTCAAGAGGAGGCTTCTCTCAGCTCTAGGTATGTGAGAGGGACCCTGAGTTAGCGGCCTCAAGTGGAATGGACACCACTATGCCCTGACTCGAAATAAGGCCGGATATCCCTGCAGTGACTAGAATGCAGGCTCGTCTTGCATCTCCCAAGACGAAAGGATGTCTGAATCCCCTGTGGAGACCACAGAGAAAGACCTAGTTCCCCACCTCATCCCGACCGGAGGCCTCACATCCTTTGAAAACTCCAGAGGTACGCGGAGATCAGTGCCTCCAAAGGAGACGATGCCTGACTCCTCGTGAAACTTGATAGGAGTCCCAGGATTACTGTGGCACGTGGAAAGGGACCCTTGGTCTCCCGCCTCAGCTGGAGAGGCGTCCCAATTGCCCTGCCAAGCCTCGAGGAGAATCCCGAGTTGTCCCTCGCAACTAGGCAGGAGTCCTGGCGTCACTGAACAAACACGTGGGTGGAAGGGCCATCCCCGTCGTAACTCGAGAATATACCCCAGGTTCCCGCCGCAACTCGAGAAAAACCATGAGACTTCCCCCTCGCTGCGAGATGAGGCCCGATTTCCCTGCACTGCGGGCAGAGAAATTCCGTGTTGCACATCACACATGAAAGGAGCCTTGATTTCCTTCATCGCACTCCAGAGAAACCCCAAGAACACTGTTTCAAGGCTAGAGGGATCCTAAGGTCACTGTAGCAACACGAAAGAGCTCCGTGGACCAAAAATCACCTCGAGATGAGAGGTTAGGCCCTGGCTTCGACTCCAGAGGAATACCACATTACCACAAGCACCTCAAGAGGAGGCTTCTCGCAGCTCTAGGTATGTGAGAGGGACCCTGAGTATGCAGCCTCAAGTCGAATGGACACCATGATGCCCTGACTCGAAATAAGGCCGGATATCCCTGCAGTGACTTAAATGCAGGCTCGTCTTGCATCTCCCAAGATGAAAGGATGTCTGAATCCCCTGTGGAGACCACAGAGAAAGACCTAGTTCCCCACCTCATCGCGACTGGAAGCCTCACATTCTTTGAAAATTCCAGAGGTACGCGGAGATCAGTGCCTCCAAAGAAGCCAATGCCTGACTCCTCGTGAAACTTGATAGGAGTCCCAGGTGTCCTGTGGCACGTGGAAAGGGACACTTGGTCTCCCGCCTCAGCTGGAGAAGCGTCCCAATTGCCCTGCCAAGCCTCGAGGAGAAACCCGAGTTGTCCCTCGCAACTAGGCAGGAGTCCTGACGTCGCTGAACAAACACGTGGGTTGAAGGGCCATCCCCATCGTAACTCGATAATATAGCCCAGGTTCACGCCGCAACTCGAGAAAAACCATGAGACTTCCTCCTCGCCGCGAGATGAGGCCCGATTCCCCTACGCTGCGTGCAGAGCAATTCCGTCTTGCACATCACACATGAAAGGAGCCTTGATTTCCTTGATGGCACTCCAGAGATACCCCAAGAACACTGTTTCAAGGATAGAGGGATCCTGAGGTCACTGTAGCAACACGAAAGAACTCTGTGGACCAAAAATCAACTCGAAAAGAGAGGTTAGTCCCTGGCTTCGTCTCCAGAGGAATACCACCTTACCACAAGCACCTCAAGAGGAGGCTTCTCTCAGCTCTAGGTATGTGAGAGGGACCCTGAGTTTGCAGCCTCAAGTGGAATGGACACCGCGATGACCTGACTCGAAATAAGGCCGGATATCCCTGCAGTGACTTCAATGCAGGCTCGTCTTGCATCTCCCAGGACGAAAGGATGTCTGAATCCCCTGTGGAAAGCACAGAGAAAGACTTAGTTCCCCACCTCATCGTGACCGATAGCCTCACATCCTTTGAAAACTCCAGAGGTACGCGGAGATCAGTGCCTCCAAAGGAGACGATGCCTGACTCCTCGTGAAACTTGATAGGAGTCCCAGGATTCCTGTGGCACTTGGAAAGGGACACTTGGTCTCCCGCCTCAGCTGGAGAGGCGTCCCAATTGCCCTGCCAAGCCTCGAGGAGAATCCAGAGTTGTCCCTCGCAACTAGGCAGGAGTCCTGACGTCGCTGAACAAACACGTGGGTGGAAGGGCCATCCCCGTCGTAACTCGAGAATATACCCCAGGTTCCCGCCGCAACTCGAGAAAAACCATGAGACTTCCCCCTCGATGCGAGATGAGGCCCGATTCCCCTGTACTGCGTGCAGAGCAATTCCGTCTTGCACATCACACATGAAAGGAGCCTTGATTTCCTTGATGGCACTCCAGAGAAAACCCAAGAACACTGTTTCAAGGATAGAGGGATCCTGAGGTCACTGTAGCAACACGAAAGAACTCTGTGGACCAAAAATCAACTCGAAAAGAGAGGTTAGTCCCTGGATTCGTCTCCAGAGGAATACCACCTTACCACAAGCACCTCAAGAGGAGGCTTCTCTCAGCTCTAGGTATGTGAGAGGGACCCTGAGTTTGCAGCCTCAAGTGGAATGGACACCGCGATGCCCTGACTCGAAATAAGACCGGATATCCCTGCAGTGACTTCAATGCAGGCTCGTCTTGCATCTCCCAGGATGAAAGGATGTCTGAATCCCCTGTGGAAAGCACAGAGAAAGACTTAGTTCCCCACCTCATCGCGACCGATAGCCTCACATCCTTTGAAAACTCCAGAGGTACGCGGAGATCAGTGCCTCCAAAGGAGACGATGCCTGACTCCTCGTGAAACTTGATAGGAGTCCCAGGATTCCTGTGGCACGTGGAAAGGGACCCTTGGTCTCCCGTCTCAGCTGGAGAGGTGTCCCAATTGCCTTGCCAAGCCTCGAGGAGAATCCCGAGTTGTGTCTCGCAACTAGGCAAGAGTCCTGACGTGGCTGAACAAACACGTGTGTGGAAGGGCCATCCCCGTCGTAACTCGAGAATATACCCCAGGTTCCCGCAGCAACTCGAGAAAAACCATGAGACTTCCCCCTCGCCGCGAGATGAGGCCCGATTCCCCTGCACTGCATGCAGAGCAATTCTGTGTTGCACATCACACATGAAAGGAGCCTTGATTTCCTTGATGACACTCCAGAGAAACCCCAAGAACACTCTTTCAAGGCTAGAGGGATCCTGAGGTCACTGTAGCAACACGAAAGAGCTCTGTGAACCAAAAATCAACTCGAGATGAGAGGTTAGTCCCTGGCTTCGACTCCAGAGGAATACCACCTTACCACAAGCACCTCAAGAGGAGGCTTCTCTCAGCTCTAGGTATGTGAGAGGGACCCTGAGTTTGCGGCCTCAAGTGGAATGGACACCGCGATGCCCTGACTCGAAATAAGGCCGGATATCCCTGCAGTGACTGGAATGCAGGCTCGTCTTGCATCTCCCAAGACGAAAGGGTGTATGAATCCCCTGTGGAGACCACAGAGAAAGACCTAGTTCCCCACCTCATTGCGACAGGCGGCCTCAAATCCTTTGAAAACTCCAGAGGTATGCGAAGATCAGTGCCTCCAAAGGAGACGATGCCTGACTCCTCGTGAAACTTGATAGGAGACCCAGGATTCCTGTGGCACGTGGAAAGGGACCCTTGGTCTCCCGTCTCAGCTGGAGAGGCGTCCCAATTGCCCTGCAAAGCCTCGAGGAGAATCCCGAGTTGTCCCTCGCAACTAGGCAGGAGTCCTGACATGGCTGAACACACACGTGTGTGGAAAGGCCATCCCCGTCGTAACTCGAGAATATACCCCAGGTTCCCGCCGCAACTCGAGAAAAACCATGAGACTTCCCCCTCGCCGCGAGATGAGGCCAGATTCCCCTGCACTGCGTGCAGAGCAATTCCGTGTTGCACATCACACATGAAAGGAGCCTTGATTTCCTTGATGGCACTCCAGAGAAACCCCAAGAACACTGTTTCAAGGCTAGAGGGATCCTGAGGTCACTGTAGCAACACGAAAGAGCTCCGTGGACCAAGAATCAACACGAGATGAGAGGTTAGTCCCTGGCTTCGACTCCAGAGGAATACAACCTTACCACAAGCACCTCAAGAGGAGGCTTCTCTCAGCTCTAGGTATGTGAGAGGGACCCTGAGTTTGCGGCCTCAAGTGGAATGGACACCGCGATGCCCTGACTCGAAATAAGGCCGGATATCCCTGCAGTGACTTGAATGCAGGCTCGTCTTGCATCTGCCAAGAAGAAAGGATGTCTGAATCCCCTGTGGAGACCACAGAGAAAGACCTAGTTCCCCACCTCATCGCGACCGGAGGCCTCACATCCTTTGAAAACTTCAGAGGTACGCGGAGATCAGTGCCTCCAAAGGAGACGATGCCTGACTCCTCGTGAAACTTGATAGGAGTCCCAGGATTCCTGTGGCACGTGGAAAGGGACCCTTGGTCTCCCTCCTCAGCTGGAGAGGCGTCCCAATTGCCTTGCCAAGCCTCGAGGAGAATCCCGAGTTGTGTCTCGCAACTAGGCAAGAGTCCTGACGTGGCTGAACAAACACGTGTGTGGAAGGGCCATCCCCGTGGTAACTCGAGAATATACCCCAGGTTCCCGCAGCAACTCGAGAAAAACCATGAGACTTCCCCCTCGCCGCGAGATGAGGCCCGATTCCCCTGCACTGCGTGCAGAGCAATTCTGTGTTGCACATCACACATGAAAGGAGCCTTGATTTCCTTCATGGCACTCCAGAGAAACCCCAAGAACACTGTTTCAAGGCTAGAGGGATCCTGAGGTCACTGTAGCAACACGAAAGAGCTCCGTGGACCAAAAATCAACTCGAGATGAGAGGTTAGTCCCTGGCTTCGACTCCAGAGGAATACCACCTTACCACAAGCACCTCAAGAGGAGGCTTCTCTCAGCTCTAGGTATGTGAGAGGGACCCTGAGTTTGCGGCCTCAAGTGGAATGGACACCGCGATGCCCTGACTCGAAATAAGGCCGGATATCCCTGCAGTGACTTCAATGCAGGCTCGTCTTGCATCTCCCAAGACGAAAGGGTGTCTGAATCCCCTGTGGAGACCACAGAGAAAGACCTAGTTCCCCACCTCATCGCGACAGGAGGCCTCAAATCCTTTGAAAACTCCAGAGGTACGCGGAGATCAGTGCCTCCAAAGGAGACGATGCCTGACTCCTCGTGAAACTTGATAGGAGTCCCAGGATTCTAGTGGCACGTGGAAAGGGACCCTTGGTCTCCCGTCTCAGCTGGAGAGGCGTCCCAATTGCCCTGCCAAGCCTCGAGGAGAATCCCGAGTTGTCCCTCGCAACTAGGCAGGAGTCCTGGCGTCACTGAACAAACACGTGGGTGGAAGGGCCATCCCCGTCGTAACTCGAGAATATACCCCAGGTTCCCGCCGCAACTCGAGAAAAACCATGAGACTTCCCCCTCGCTGCGAGATGAGGCCCGATTTCCCTGCACTGCGGGCAGAGAAATTCCGTGTTGCACATCACACATGAAAGGAGCCTTGATTTCCTTCATCGCACTCCAGAGAAACCCCAAGAACACTGTTTCAAGGCTAGAGGGATCCTAAGGTCACTGTAGCAACACGAAAGAGCTCCGTGGACCAAAAATCACCTCGAGATGAGAGGTTAGGCCCTGGCTTCGACTCCAGAGGAATACCACATTACCACAAGCACCTCAAGAGGAGGCTTCTCGCAGCTCTAGGTATGTGAGAGGGACCCTGAGTATGCAGCCTCAAGTCGAATGGACACCATGATGCCCTGACTCGAAATAAGGCCGGATATCCCTGCAGTGACTTAAATGCAGGCTCGTCTTGCATCTCCCAAGATGAAAGGATGTCTGAATCCCCTGTGGAGACCACAGAGAAAGACCTAGTTCCCCACCTCATCGCGACTGGAAGCCTCACATTCTTTGAAAATTCCAGAGGTACGCGGAGATCAGTGCCTCCAAAGAAGCCAATGCCTGACTCCTCGTGAAACTTGATAGGAGTCCCAGGTGTCCTGTGGCACGTGGAAAGGGACACTTGGTCTCCCGCCTCAGCTGGAGAAGCGTCCCAATTGCCCTGCCAAGCCTCGAGGAGAAACCCGAGTTGTCCCTCGCAACTAGGCAGGAGTCCTGACGTCGCTGAACAAACACGTGGGTTGAAGGGCCATCCCCATCGTAACTCGATAATATAGCCCAGGTTCACGCCGCAACTCGAGAAAAACCATGAGACTTCCTCCTCGCCGCGAGATGAGGCCCGATTCCCCTACGCTGCGTGCAGAGCAATTCCGTCTTGCACATCACACATGAAAGGAGCCTTGATTTCCTTGATGGCACTCCAGAGATACCCCAAGAACACTGTTTCAAGGATAGAGGGATCCTGAGGTCACTGTAGCAACACGAAAGAACTCTGTGGACCAAAAATCAACTCGAAAAGAGAGGTTAGTCCCTGGCTTCGTCTCCAGAGGAATACCACCTTACCACAAGCACCTCAAGAGGAGGCTTCTCTCAGCTCTAGGTATGTGAGAGGGACCCTGAGTTTGCAGCCTCAAGTGGAATGGACACCGCGATGCCCTGACTCGAAATAAGGCCGGATATCCCTGCAGTGACTTCAATGCAGGCTCGTCTTGCATCTCCCAGGACGAAAGGATGTCTGAATCCCCTGTGGAAAGCACAGAGAAAGACTTAGTTCCCCACCTCATCGTGACCGATAGCCTCACATCCTTTGAAAACTCCAGAGGTACGCGGAGATCAGTGCCTCCAAAGGAGACGATGCCTGACTCCTCGTGAAACTTGATAGGAGTCCCAGGATTCCTGTGGCACTTGGAAAGGGACACTTGGTCTCCCGCCTCAGCTGGAGAGGCGTCCCAATTGCCCTGCCAAGCCTCGAGGAGAATCCAGAGTTGTCCCTCGCAACTAGGCAGGAGTCCTGACGTCGCTGAACAAACACGTGGGTGGAAGGGCCATCCCCGTCGTAACTCGAGAATATACCCCAGGTTCCCGCCGCAACTCGAGAAAAACCATGAGACTTCCCCCTCGATGCGAGATGAGGCCCGATTCCCCTGTACTGCGTGCAGAGCAATTCCGTCTTGCACATCACACATGAAAGGAGCCTTGATTTCCTTGATGGCACTCCAGAGAAACCCCAAGAACACTGTTTCAAGGATAGAGGGATCCTGAGGTCACTGTAGCAACACGAAAGAACTCTGTGGACCAAAAATCAACTCGAAAAGAGAGGTTAGTCCCTGGATTCGTCTCCAGAGGAATACCACCTTACCACAAGCACCTCAAGAGGAGGCTTCTCTCAGCTCTAGGTATGTGAGAGGGACCCTGAGTTTGCAGCCTCAAGTGGAATGGACACCGCGATGCCCTGACTCGAAATAAGACCGGATATCCCTGCAGTGACTTCAATGCAGGCTCGTCTTGCATCTCCCAGGATGAAAGGATGTCTGAATCCCCTATGGAAAGCACAGAGAAAGACTTAGTTCCCCACCTCATCGCGACCGATAGCCTCACATCCTTTGAAAACTCCAGAGGTACGCGGAGATCAGTGCCTCCAAAGGAGACGATGCCTGACTCCTCGTGAAACTTGATAGGAGTCCCAGGATTCCTGTGGCACGTGGAAAGGGACCCTTGGTCTCCCGCCTCAGCTGGAGAGGTGTCCCAATTGCCTTGCCAAGCCTCGAGGAGAATCCCGAGTTGTGTCTCGCAACTAGGCAAGAGTCCTGACGTGGCTGAACAAACACGTGTGTGGAAGGGCCATCCCCGTCGTAACTCGAGAATATACCCCAGGTTCCCGCAGCAACTCGAGAAAAACCATGAGACTTCCCCCTCGCCGCGAGATGAGGCCCGATTCCCCTGCACTGCATGCAGAGCAATTCTGTGTTGCACATCACACATGAAAGGAGCCTTGATTTCCTTGATGACACTCCAGAGAAACCCCAAGAACACTCTTTCAAGGCTAGAGGGATCCTGAGGTCACTGTAGGAACACGAAAGAGCTCTGTGGACCAAAAATCAACTCGAGATGAGAGGTTAGTCCCTGGCTTCGACTCCAGAGGAATACCACCTTACCACAAGCACCTCAAGAGGAGGCTTCTCTCAGCTCTAGGTATGTGAGAGGGACCCTGAGTTTGCGGCCTCAAGTGGAATGGACACCGCGATGCCCTGACTCGAAATAAGGCCGGATATCCCTGCAGTGACTGGAATGCAGGCTCGTCTTGCATCTCCCAAGACGAAAGGGTGTATGAATCCCCTGTGGAGACCACAGAGAAAGACCTAGTTCCCCACCTCATTGCGACAGGCGGCCTCAAATCCTTTGAAAACTCCAGAGGTATGCGAAGATCAGTGCCTCCAAAGGAGACGATGCCTGACTCCTCGTGAAACTTGATAGGAGACCCAGGATTCCTGTGGCACGTGGAAAGGGACCCTTGGTCTCCCGTCTCAGCTGGAGAGGCGTCCCAATTGCCCTGCAAAGCCTCGAGGAGAATCCCGAGTTGTCCCTCGCAACTAGGCAGGAGTCCTGACATGGCTGAACACACACGTGTGTGGAAAGGCCATCCCCGTCGTAACTCGAGAATATACCCCAGGTTCCCGCCGCAACTCGAGAAAAACCATGAGACTTCCCCCTCGCCGCGAGATGAGGCCAGATTCCCCTGCACTGCGTGCAGAGCAATTCCGTGTTGCACATCACACATGAAAGGAGCCTTGATTTCCTTCATGGCACTCCAGAGAAACCCCAAGAACACTGTTTCAAGGCTAGAGGGATCCTGAGGTCACTGTAGCAACACGAAAGAGCTCCGTGGACCAAGAATCAACACGAGATGAGAGGTTAGTCCCTGGCTTCGACTCCAGAGGAATACAACCTTACCACAAGCACCTCAACAGGAGGCTTCTCTCAGCTCTAGGTATGTGAGAGGGACCCTGAGTTTGCGGCCTCAAGTGGAATGGACACCGCGATGCCCTGACTCGAAATAAGGCCGGATATCCCTGCAGTGACTTGAATGCAGGCTCGTCTTGCATCTCCCAAGAAGAAAGGATGTCTGAATCCCCTGTGGAGACCACAGAGAAAGACCTAGTTCCCCACCTCATCGCGACCGGAGGCCTCACATCCTTTGAAAACTTCAGAGGTACGCGGAGATCAGTGCCTCCAAAGGAGACGATGCCTGACTCCTCGTGAAACTTGATAGGAGTCCCAGGATTCCTGTGGCACGTGGAAAGGGACCCTTGGTCTCCCGCCTCAGCTGGAGAGGCGTCCCAATTGCCTTGCCAAGCCTCGAGGAGAATCCCGAGTTGTGTCTCGCAACTAGGCAAGAGTCCTGACGTGGCTGAACAAACACGTGTGTGGAAGGGCCATCCCCGTGGTAACTCGAGAATATACCCCAGGTTCCCGCAGCAACTCGAGAAAAACCATGAGACTTCCCCCTCGCCGCGAGATGAGGCCCGATTCCCATGCACTGCGTGCAGAGCAATTCTGTGTTGCATATCACACATGAAAGGAGCCTTGATTTCCTTCATGGCACTCCAGAGAAACCCCAAGTACACTGTTTCAAGGCTAGAGGGATCCTGAGGTCACTGTAGCAACACGAAAGAGCTCCGTGGGCCAAAAATCAACTCGAGATGAGAGGTTAGTCCCTGGCTTCGACTCCAGAGGAATACCACCTTACCACAAGCACCTCAAGAGGAGGCTTCTCTCAGCTCTAGGTATGTGAGAGGGACCCTGAGTTTGCGGCCTCAAGTGGAATGGACACCGCGATGCCCTGACTCGAAATAAGGCCGGATATCCCTGCAGTGACTTCAATGCAGGCTCGTCTTGCATCTCCCAAGACGAAAGGGTGTCTGAATCCCCTGTGGAGACCACAGAGAAAGACCTAGTTCCCCACCTCATCGCGACAGGAGGCCTCAAATCCTTTGAAAACTCCAGAGGTACGCGGAGATCAGTGCCTCCAAAGGAGACGATGCCTGACTCCTCGTGAAACTTGATAGGAGTCCCAGGATTCTTGTGGCACGTGGAAAGGGACCCTTGGTCTCCCGTCTCAGCTGGAGAGGCGTCCCAATTGCCCTGCAAAGCCTCGAGGAGAATCCCGAGTTGTCCCTCGCAACTAGGCAGGAGTCCTGACGTCGCTGAAGAAACACGTGGGTGGAAGGGCCATCCCCGTCGTAACTCGAGAATATACCCCAGGTTCCCGCTGCAACTCGAGAAAAACCATGAGACTTCCCCCTCGCCGCGAGATGAGGCCCGATTCCCCTGCACTGCGTGCAGAGCAATTCCGTGTTGCACATCACACATGAAAGGAGCCTTGATTTCCTTGATGGCACTCCAGAGAAACCCCAAGAACACTGTTTCAAGGCTAGAGGGATCCTGCGGTCACTGTAGCAACACGAAAGAGCTCCGTGGACCAAGAATCAACTCGAGATGAGAGGTTAGTCCCTGGCTTCGACTCCTGAGGAATACCACCTTACCACAAGCACCTCAAGAGGAGGCTTCTCTCAGCTCTAGGTATGTGAGAGGGATCCTGAGTTTGCGGCCTCAAGTGGAATGGACACCGCGATGCCCTGACTCGAAATAAGGCCGGATATCCCTGCAGTGACTTGAATGCAGGCTCGTCTTGCATCTCCCAAGAAGAAAGGATGTCTGAATCCCCTGTGGAGACCACAGAGAAACACCTAGTTCCCCACCTCATCGCGACCGGAGGCCTCACATCCTTTGAAAACTCCAGAGGTACGCGGAGATCAGTGCCTCCAAAGGAGACGATGCCTGACTCCTCGTGAAACTTGATAGGAGTCCCAGGATTCCTGTGGCACTTGGAAAGGGACACTTGGTCTCCCGCCTCAGCTGGAGAGGCGTCCCAATTGCCCTGCCAAGCCTCGAGGAGAATCCCGAGTTGTCCCTCGCAACTAGGCAGGAGTCCTGACGTCGCTGAACAAACACGTGGGTGGAAGGGCCATCCCCGTCGTAACTCGAGAATATACCCCAGGTTCCCGCCGCAACTCGAGAAAAACCATGAGACTTCCCCCTCGATGCGAGATGAGGCCCGATTCCCCTGCACTGCGTGCAGAGCAATTCCGTGTTACACATCACACATGAAAGGAGCCTTGATTTCCTTGATGGCACTCCAGAGAAACCCCAAGAACACTGTTTCAAGGCTAGAGGGATCCTGAGGTCACTGTAGCAACACGAAAGAGCTCCGTGGGCCAAAAATCAACTCGAGATGAGAGGTTACTCCCTGGGTTCGACTCCAGAGGAATACAACCTTACCACAAGCACCTCAAGAGGAGGCTTCTCTCAGCTCTAGGTATGTGAGAGGGACCCTGAGTTTGCGGCCTCAAGTGGAATGGACACCGCGATGCCCTGACTCGAAATAAGGCCGGATATCCCTGCAGTGACTTGAATGCAGGCTCGTCTTGCATCTCCCAAGAAGAAAGGATGTCTGAATCCCCTGTGGAGACCACAGAGAAAGACCTAGTTCCCCACCTCATCGCGACCGGAGGCCTCACATCCTTTGAAAACTTCAGAGGTACGCGGAGATCAGTGCCTCCAAAGGAGATGATGCCTGACTCCTCGTGAAACTTGATAGGAGTCCCAGGATTCCTGTGGCACGTGGAAAGGGACCCTTGGTCTCCCGCCTCAGCTGGAGAGGCGTCCCAATTGCCTTGCCAAGCCTCGAGGAGAATCCCGAGTTGTGTCTCGCAACTAGGCAAGAGTCCTGACGTGGCTGAACAAACACGTGTGTGGAAGGGCCATCCCCGTGGTAACTCGAGAATATACCCCAGGTTCCCGCAGCAACTCGAGAAAAACCATGAGACTTCCCCCTCGCCGCGAGATGAGGCCCGATTCCCCTGCACTGCGTGCAGAGCAATTCTGTGTTGCATATCACACATGAAAGGAGCCTTGATTTCCTTCATGGCACTCCAGAGAAACCCCAAGTACACTGTTTCAAGGCTAGAGGGATCCTGAGGTCACTGTAGCAACACGAAAGAGCTCCGTGGACCAAAAATCAACTCGAGATGAGAGGTTAGTCCCTGGCTTCGACTCCAGAGGAATACCACCTTACCACAAGCACCTCAAGAGGAGGCTTCTCTCAGCTCTAGGTATGTGAGAGGGACCCTGAGTTTGCGGCCTCAAGTGGAATGGACACCGCGATGCCCTGACTCGAAATAAGGCCGGATATCCCTGCAGTGACTTCAATGCAGGCTCGTCTTGCATCTCCCAAGACGAAAGGGTGTCTGAATCCCCTGTGGAGACCACAGAGAAAGACCTAGTTCCCCACCTCATCGCGACAGGAGGCCTCAAATCCTTTGAAAACTCCAGAGGTACGCGGAGATCAGTGCCTCCAAAGGAGACGATGCCTGACTCCTCGTGAAACTTGATAGGAGTCCCAGGATTCTTGTGGCACGTGGAAAGGGACCCTTGGTCTCCCGTCTCAGCTGGAGAGGCGTCCCAATTGCCCTGCAAAGCCTCGAGGAGAATCCCGAGTTGTCCCTCGCAACTAGGCAGGAGTCCTGACGTCGCTGAAGAAACACGTGGGTGGAAGGGCCATCCCCGTCGTAACTCGAGAATATACCCCAGGTTCCCGCTGCAACTCGAGAAAAACCATGAGACTTCCCCCTCGCCGCGAGATGAGGCCCGATTCCCCTGCACTGCGTGCAGAGCAATTCCGTGTTGCACATCACACATGAAAGGAGCCTTGATTTCCTTGATGGCACTCCAGAGAAACCCCAAGAACACTGTTTCAAGGCTAGAGGGATCCTGCGGTCACTGTAGCAACACGAAAGAGCTCCGTGGACCAAGAATCAACTCGAGATGAGAGGTTAGTCCCTGGCTTCGACTCCTGAGGAATACCACCTTACCACAAGCACCTCAAGAGGAGGCTTCTCTCAGCTCTAGGTATGTGAGAGGGATCCTGAGTTTGCGGCCTCAAGTGGAATGGACACCGCGATGCCCTGACTCGAAATAAGGCCGGATATCCCTGCAGTGACTTGAATGCAGGCTCGTCTTGCATCTCCCAAGAAGAAAGGATGTCTGAATCCCCTGTGGAGACCACAGAGAAAGACCTAGTTCCCCACCTCATCGCGACCGGAGGCCTCACATCCTTTGAAAACTCCAGAGGTACGCGGAGATCAGTGCCTCCAAAGGAGACGATGCCTGACTCCTCGTGAAACTTGATAGGAGTCCCAGGATTCCTGTGGCACTTGGAAAGGGACACTTGGTCTCCCGCCTCAGCTGGAGAGGCGTCCCAATTGCCCTGCCAAGCCTCGAGGAGAATCCCGAGTTGTCCCTCGCAACTAGGCAGGAGTCCTGACGTCGCTGAACAAACACGTGGGTGGAAGGGCCATCCCCGTCGTAACTCGAGAATATACCCCAGGTTCCCGCCGCAACTCGAGAAAAACCATGAGACTTCCCCCTCGATGCGAGATGAGGCCCGATTCCCCTGCACTGCGTGCAGAGCAATTCCGTGTTACACATCACACATGAAAGGAGCCTTGATTTCCTTGATGGCACTCCAGAGAAACCCCAAGAACACTGTTTCAAGGCTAGAGGGATCCTGAGGTCACTGTAGCAACACGAAAGAGCTCCGTGGGCCAAAAATCAACTCGAGATGAGAGGTTACTCCCTGGCTTCGACTCCAGAGGAATACAACCTTACCACAAGCACCTCAAGAGGAGGCTTCTCTCAGCTCTAGGTATGTGAGAGGGACCCTGAGTTTGCGGCCTCAAGTGGAATGGACACCGCGATGCCCTGACTCGAAATAAGGCCGGATATCCCTGCAGTGACTTGAATGCAGGCTCGTCTTGCATCTCCCAAGAAGAAAGGATGTCTGAATCCCCTGTGGAGACCACAGAGAAAGACCTAGTTCCCCACCTCATCGCGACCGGAGGCCTCACATCCTTTGAAAACTTCAGAGGTACGCGGAGATCAGTGCCTCCAAAGGAGATGATGCCTGACTCCTCGTGAAACTTGATAGGAGTCCCAGGATTCCTGTGGCACGTGGAAAGGGACCCTTGGTCTCCCGCCTCAGCTGGAGAGGCGTCCCAATTGCCTTGCCAAGCCTCGAGGAGAATCCCGAGTTGTGTCTCGCAACTAGGCAAGAGTCCTGACGTGGCTGAACAAACACGTGTGTGGAAGGGCCATCCCCGTGGTAACTCGAGAATATACCCCAGGTTCCCGCAGCAACTCGAGAAAAACCATGAGACTTCCCCCTCGCCGCGAGATGAGGCCCGATTCCCCTGCACTGCGTGCAGAGCAATTCTGTGTTGCATATCACACATGAAAGGAGCCTTGATTTCCTTCATGGCACTCCAGAGAAACCCCAAGAACACTGTTTCAAGGCTAGAGGGATCCTGAGGTCACTGTAGCAACACGAAAGAGCTCCGTGGACCAAAAATCAACTCGAGATGAGAGGTTAGTCCCTGGCTTCGACTCCAGAGGAATACCACCTTACCACAAGCACCTCAAGAGGAGGCTTCTCTCAGCTCTAGGTATGTGAGAGGGACCCTGAGTTTGCGGCCTCAAGTGGAATGGACACCGCGATGCCCTGACTCGAAATAAGGCCGGATATCCCTGCAGTGACTTCAATGCAGGCTCGTCTTGCATCTCCCAAGACGAAAGGGTGTCTGAATCCCCTGTGGAGACCACAGAGAAAGACCTAGTTCCCCACCTCATCGCGACAGGAGGCCTCAAATCCTTTGAAAACTCCAGAGGTACGCGGAGATCAGTGCCTCCAAAGGAGACGATGCCTGACTCCTCGTGAAACTTGATAGGAGTCCCAGGATTCTTGTGGCACGTGGAAAGGGACCCTTGGTCTCCCGTCTCAGCTGGAGAGGCGTCCCAATTGCCCTGCAAAGCCTCGAGGAGAATCCCGAGTTGTCCCTCGCAACTAGGCAGGAGTCCTGACGTCGCTGAAGAAACACGTGGGTGGAAGGGCCATCCCCGTCGTAACTCGAGAATATACCCCAGGTTCCCGCTGCAACTCGAGAAAAACCATGAGACTTCCCCCTCGCCGCGAGATGAGGCCCGATTCCCCTGCACTGCGTGCAGAGCAATTCCGTGTTGCACATCACACATGAAAGGAGCCTTGATTTCCTTGATGG
Organism: Cervus elaphus; assembly: GCF_910594005.1. Classification (NCBI taxonomy): domain Eukaryota; kingdom Metazoa; phylum Chordata; class Mammalia; order Artiodactyla; family Cervidae; genus Cervus; species Cervus elaphus. Next base: position 137,742 of record NC_057823.1, on the reverse strand, counting down.
CACTCCAGAGAAACCCCAAGAACACTGTTTCAAGGCTAGAGGGATCCTGCGGTCACTGTAGCAACACGAAAGAGCTCCGTGGACCAAGAATCAACACGAGATGAGAGGTTAGTCCCTGGCTTCGACTCCTGAGGAATACCACCTTACCACAAGCACCTCAAGAGGAGGCTTCTCTCAGCTCTAGGTATGTGAGAGGGATCCTGAGTTTGCGGCCTCAAGTGGAATGGACACCGCGATGCCCTGACTCGAAATAAGGCCGGATATCCCTGCAGTGACTTGAATGCAGGCTCGTCTTGCATCTCCCAAGAAGAAAGGATGTCTGAATCCCCTGTGGAGACCACAGAGAAAGACCTAGTTCCCCACCTCATCGCGACCGGAGGCCTCACATCCTTTGAAAACTCCAGAGGTACGCGGAGATCAGTGCCTCCAAAGGAGACGATGCCTGACTCCTCGTGAAACTTGATAGGAGTCCCAGGATTCTTGTGGCACGTGGAAAGGGACCCTTGGTCTCCCGCCTCAGCTGGAGAGGCGTTCCAATTGCCCTGCCAAGCCTCGAGGAGAATCCCGAGTTGTCCCTCGCAACTAGGCAGGAGTCCTGACGTGGCTGAACAAACACGTGGGTGGAAGGGCCATCCCCGTCGTAACTCGAGAATATACCCCAGGTTCCCGCCGCAACTCGAGAAAAACCATGAGACTTCCCCCTCGATGCGAGATGAAGCCCGATTCCCCTGTACTGCGTGCAGAGCAATTCCGTCTTGCACATCACACATGAAAGGAGCCTTGATTTCCTTGATGGCACTCCAGAGAAACCCCAAGAACACTGTTTCAAGGATAGAGGGATCCTGAGGTCACTGTAGCAACACGAAAGAACTCTGTGGACCAAAAATCAACTCGAAAAGAGAGGTTAGTCCCTGGATTCGTCTCCAGAGGAATACCACCTTACCACAAGCACCTCAAGAGGAGGCTTCTCTCAGCTCTAGGTATGTGAGAGGGACCCTGAGTTTGCAGCCTCAAGTGGAATGGACACCGCGATGCCCTGACTCGAAATAAGGCCGGATATCCCTGCAGTGACTTCAATGCAGGCTCGTCTTGCATCTCCCAGGACGAAAGGATGTCTGAATCCCCTGTGGAAAGCACAGAGAAAGACTTAGTTCCCCACCTCATCGCGACCGATAGCCTCACATCCTTTGAAAACTCCAGAGGTACGCGGAGATCAGTGCCTCCAAAGGAGACGATGCCTGACTCCTCGTGAAACTTGATAGGAGTCCCAGGATTCCTGTGGCACTTGGAAAGGGACACTTGGTCTCCCGCCTCAGCTGGAGAGGCGTCCCAATTGCCCTGCCAAGCCTCGAGGAGAATCCAGAGTTGTCCCTCGCAACTAGGCAGGAGTCCTGACGTCGCTGAACAAACACGTGGGTGGAAGGGCCATCCCCGTCGTAACTCGAGAATATACCCCAGGTTCCCGCCGCAACTCGAGAAAAACCATGAGACTTCCCCCTCGATGCGAGATGAGGCCCGATTCCCCTGCACTGCGTGCAGAGCAATTCCGTGTTACACATCACACATGAAAGGAGCCTTGATTTCCTTGATGGCACTCCAGAGAAACCCCAAGAACACTGTTTCAAGGCTAGAGGGATCCTGAGGTCACTGTAGCAACACGAAAGAGCTCCGTGGGCCAAAAATCAACTCGAGATGAGAGGTTACTCCCTGGCTTCGACTCCAGAGGAATTCCACCTTACCACAAGCACCTCAAGAGGAGGCTTCTCTCAGCTCTAGGTATGTGAGAGGGACCCTGAGTTTGCAGCCTCAAGTGGAATGGACACCGCGATGCCCTGACTCGAAATAAGGCCGGATATCCCTGCAGTGACTTGAATGCAGGCTCGTCTTGCATCTCCCAAGAAGAAAGGATGTCTGAATCCCCTGTGGAGACCACAGAGAAAGACCTAGTTCCCCACCTCATCGCGACCGGAGGCCTCACATCCTTTGAAAACTTCAGAGGTACGCGGAGATCAGTGCCTCCAAAGGAGACGATGCCTGACTCCTCGTGAAACTTGATAGGAGTCCCAGGATTCCTGTGGCACGTGGAAAGGGACCCTTGGTCTCCCGCCTCAGCTGGAGAGGCGTCCCAATTGCCTTGCCAAGCCTCGAGGAGAATCCCGAGTTGTGTCTCGCAACTAGGCAAGAGTCCTGACGTGGCTGAACAAACACGTGTGTGGAAGGGCCATCCCCGTGGTAACTCGAGAATATACCCCAGGTTCCCGCAGCAACTCGAGAAAAACCATGAGACTTCCCCCTCGCCGCGAGATGAGGCCCGATTCCCCTGCACTGCGTGCAGAGCAATTCTGTGTTGCACATCACACATGAAAGGAGCCTTGATTTCCTTCATGGTACTCCAGAGAAACCCCAAGAACACTGTTTCAAGGCTAGAGGGATCCTGAGGTCACTGTAGCAACACGAAAGAGCTCCGTGGACCAAAAATCAACTCGAGATGAGAGATTAGTCCCTGGCTTCGACTCCAGAGGAATACCACCTTACCACAAGCACCTCAAGAGGAGGCTTCTCTCAGCTCTAGGTATGTGAGAGGGACCCTGAGTTTGCGGCCTCAAGTGGAATGGACACCGCGATGCCCTGACTCGAAATAAGGCCGGATATCCCTGCAGTGACTTCAATGCAGGCTCGTCTTGCATCTCCCAAGACGAAAGGGTGTCTGAATCCCCTGTGGAGACCACAGAGAAAGACCTAGTTCCCCACCTCATCGCGACAGGAGGCCTCAAATCCTTTGAAAACTCCAGAGGTACGCGGAGATCAGTGCCTCCAAAGGAGACGATGCCTGACTCCTCGTGAAACTTGATAGGAGTCCCAGGATTCTTGTGGCACGTGGAAAGGGACCCTTGGTCTCCCGTCTCAGCTGGAGAGGCGTCCCAATTGCCCTGCAAAGCCTCGAGGAGAATCCCGAGTTGTCCCTCGCAACTAGGCAGGAGTCCTGACGTGGCTGAAGAAACACGTGGGTGGAAGGGCCATCCCCGTCGTAACTCGAGAATATACCCCAGGTTCCCACTGCAACTCGAGAAAAACCATGAGACTTCCCCCTCGCCGCGAGATGAGGCCCGATTCCCCTGCACTGCGTGCAGAGCAATTCCGTGTTGCACATCACACATGAAAGGAGCCTTGATTTCCTTGATGGCACTCCAGAGAAACCCCAAGAACACTGTTTCAAGGCTAGAGGGATCCTGCGGTCACTGTAGCAACACGAAAGAGCTCCGTGGACCAAGAATCAACACGAGATGAGAGGTTAGTCCCTGGCTTCGACTCCTGAGGAATACCACCTTACCACAAGCACCTCAAGAGGAGGCTTCTCTCAGCTCTAGGTATGTGAGAGGGACCCTGAGTTTGCAGCCTCAAATGAAATGGACACCGCGATGCCCTGACTCGAAATAAGGCCGGATATCCCTGCAGTGACTTCAATGCAGGCTCGTCTTGCATCTCCCAGGATGAAAGGATGTCTGAATCCCCTGTGGAAAGCACAGAGAAAGACTTAGTTCCCCACCTCATCGCGACCGATAGCCTCACATCCTTTGAAAACTCCAGAGGTACGCGGAGATCAGTGCCTCCAAAGGAGACGATGCCTGACTCCTCGTGAAACTTGATAGGAGTCCCAGGATTCCTGTGGCACTTGGAAAGGGACACTTGGTCTCCCGCCTCAGCTGGAGAGGCGTCCCAATTGCCCTGCCAAGCCTCGAGGAGAATCCAGAGTTGTCCCTCGCAACTAGGCAGGAGTCCTGACGTGGCTGAACAAACACGTGGGTGGAAGGGCCATCCCCGTCGTAACTCGAGAATATACCCCAGGTTCCCGCCGCAACTCGAGAAAAACCATGAGACTTCCCCCTCGATGCGAGATGAGGCCCGATTCCCCTGCACTGCGTGCAGAGCAATTCCGTGTTGCACATCACACATGAAAGGAGCCTTGATTTCCTTGATGGCACTCCAGAGAAACCCCAAGAACACTGTTTCAAGGCTAGAGGGATCCTGAGGTCACTGTAGCAACACGAAAGAGCTCCGTGGGCCAAAAATCAACTCGAGATGAGAGGTTACTCCCTGGCTTCGACTCCAGAGGAATACCACCTTACCACAAGCACCTCAAGAGGAGGCTTCTCTCAGCTCTAGGTATGTGAGAGGGACCCTGAGTTTGCGGCCTCAAGTGGAATGGACACCGCGATGCCCTGACTCGAAATAAGGCCGGATATCCCTGCAGTGACTTGAATGCAGGCTCGTCTTGCATCTCCCAAGAAGAAAGGATGTCTGAATCCCCTGGGGAGAGCACAGAGAAAGACCTAGTTCCCCACCTCATCGCGACCGGAGGCCTCACATCCTTTGAAAACTCCAGAGGTACGCGGAGATCAGTGCCTCCAAAGGAGACGATGCCTGAATCCTCGTGAAACTTGATAGGAGTCCCAGGATTCTTGTGGCACGTGGAAAGGGACTCTTGGTCTCCCGCCTCAGCTGGAGAGGCGTTCCAATTGCCGTGCCAAGCCTCGAGGAGAATCCCGAGTTGTCCCTCGCAACTAGGCAGGAGTCCTGACGTGGCTGAACAAACACGTGGGTGGAAGGGCCATCCCCGTCGTAACTCGAGAATATACCCCAGGTTCCCGCCGCAACTCGAGAAAAACCTTGAGACTTCCCCCTCGCCGCGAGATGAGGCCCGATTCCCCTGTACTGCGTGCAGAGCAATTCCGTCTTGCACATCACACATGAAAGGAGCCTTGATTTCCTTGATGGCACTCCAGAGAAACCCCAAGAACACTGTTTCAAGGATAGAGGGATCCTGAGGTCACTGTAGCAACACGAAAGAACTCTGTGGACCAAAAATCAACTCGAAAAGAGAGGTTAGTCCCTGGATTCGTCTCCAGAGGAATACCACCTTACCACAAGCACCTCAAGAGGAGGCTTCTCTCAGCTCTAGGTATGTGAGAGGGACCCTGAGTTTGCGGCCTCAAGTGGAATGGACACCGCGATGCCCTGACTCGAAATAAGGCCGGATATCCCTGCAGTGACTTCAATGCAGGCTCGTCTTGCATCTCCCAGGACGAAAGGATGTCTGAATCCCCTGTGGAAAGCACAGAGAAAGACTTAGTTCCCCACCTCATCGCGACCGATAGCCTCACATCCTTTGAAAACTCCAGAGGTACGCGGAGATCAGTGCCTCCAAAGGAGACGATGCCTGACTCCTCGTGAAACTTGATAGGAGTCCCAGGATTCCTGTGGCACTTGGAAAGGGACACTTGGTCTCCCGCCTCAGCTGGAGAGGCGTCCCAATTGCCCTGCAAAGCCTCGAGGAGAATCCCGAGTTGTCCCTCGCAACTAGGCAGGAGTTCTGACGTCGCTGAACAAACACGTGGGTGGAAGGGCCATCCCCGTCGTAACTCGAGAATATACCCCAGGTTCCCGCCGCAACTCGAGAAAAACCATGAGACTTCCCCCTCGCCGCGAGATGAGGCCCGATTCCCCTGCACTGCGTGCAGAGCAATTCCGTGTTGCACATCACACATGAAAGGAGCCTTGATTTACTTCATGGCACTCCAGAGAAACCCCATGAACACTGTTTCAAGGCTAGAGGGATCCTGAGGTCACTGTAGCAACACGAAAGAGCTCCGTGGGCCAAAAATCAACTCGAGATGAGAGGTTAGTCCCTGGCTTCGACTCCAGAGGAATACCACCTTACCACAAGCACCTCAAGAGGACGCTTCTCTCAGCTCTAGGTATGTGAGAGGGACCCTGAGTTTGCGGCCTCAAGTGGAATGGACACCGCGATGCCCTGTCGCGAAATAAGGCCGGATATCCCTGCAGTGACTTGAATGCAGGCTCGTCTTGCATCTCCCAAGATGAAAGGATGTCTGAATCCCCTGTGGAGACCACAGAGAAAGACCTAGTTCCCCACCTCATCGCGACCGGAGGCCTCACATCCTTTGAAAACTCCAGAGGTACGCGGAGATCAGTGCCTCCAAAGGAGACGATGCCTGACTCCTCGTGAAACTTGATAGGAGTCCCAGGATTCTTGTGGCACGTGGAAAGGGACCCTTGGTCTCCCGCCTCAGCTGGAGAGGCGTTCCAATTGCCCTGCCAAGCCTCGAGGAGAATCCCGAGTTGTCCCTCGCAACTAGGCAAGAGTCCTGACGTGGCTGAACAAACACGTGTGTGGAAGGGCCATCCCCGTGGTAACTCGAGAATATACCCCAGGTTCCCGCCGCAACTCGAGAAAAACCATGAGACTTCCCCCTCGATGCGAGATGAAGCCCGATTCCCCTGTACTGCGTGCAGAGCAATTCCGTCTTGCACATCACACATGAAAGGAGCCTTGATTTCCTTGATGGCACTCCAGAGAAACCCCAAGAACACTGTTTCAAGGCTAGAGGGATCCTGAGGTCACTGTAGCAACACGAAAGAGCTCCGTGGGCCAAAAATCAACTCGAGATGAGAGGTTAGTCCCTGGCTTCGAATCCAGAGGAATACCACCTTACCACAAGCACCTCAAGAGGAGGCTTCTCTCAGCTCTAGGTATGTGAGAGGGACCCTGAGTTTGCGGCCTCAAGTGGAATGGACACCGCGATGCCCTGACTCGAAATAAGGCCGGATATCCCTGCAGTGACTTGAATGCAGGCTCGTCTTGCATCTCCCAAGAAGAAAGGATGTCTGAATCCCCTGTGGAGACCACAGAGAAAGACCTAGTTCCCCACCTCATCGCGACCGGAGGCCTCACATCCTTTGAAAACTCCAGAGGTACGCGGAGGTCAGTGCCTCCAAAGGAGACGATGCCTGACTCCTCGTGAAACTTGATAGGAGTCCCAGGATTCCTGTGGCACGTGGAAAGGGACCCTTGGTCTCCCGCCTCAGCTGGAGAGGCGTCCCAATTGCCTTGCCAAGCCTCGAGGAGAATCCCGAGTTGTGTCTCGCAACTAGGCAAGAGTCCTGACGTGGCTGAACAAACACGTGTGTGGAAGGGCCATCCCCGTGGTAACTCGAGAATATACCCCAGGTTCCCGCAGCAACTCGAGAAAAACCATGAGACTTCCCCCTCGCCGCGAGATGAGGCCCGATTCCCCTGCACTGCGTGCAGAGGAATTCTGTGTTGCACATCACACATGAAAGGAGCCTTGATTTCCTTCATGGCACTCCAGAGAAACCCCAAGAGCACTGTTTCAAGGCTAGAGGGATCCTGAGGTCACTGTAGCAACACGAAAGAGCTCCGTGGGCCAAAAATCAACTCGAAATGAGAGGTTAGTCCCTGGCTTCGACTCCAGAGGAATACCACCTTACCACAAGCACCTCAAGAGGAGGCTTCTCTCAGCTCTAGGTATGTGAGAGGGACCCTGAGTTTGCGGCCTCAAGTGGAATGGACACCGCGATGCCCTGACTCGAAATAAGGCCGGATATCCCTGCAGTGACTGGAATGCAGGCTCGTCTTGCATCTCCCAAGACGAAAGGGTGTCTGAATCCCCTGTGGAGACCACAGAGAAAGACCTAGTTCCCCACCTCATCGCGACAGGAGGCCTCAAATCCTTTGAAAACTCCAGAGGTACGCGGAGATCAGTGCCTCCAAAGGAGACGATGCCTGACTCCTCGTGAAACTTGATAGGAGTCCCAGGATTCCTGTGGCTCGTGGAAAGGGACCCTTGGTCTCCCGTCTCAGCTGGAGAGGCGTCCCAATTGCCCTGCAAAGCCTCGAGGAGAATCCCAAGTTGTCCCTCGCAACTAGGCAGGAGTCCTGACGTCGCTGAAGAAACACGTGGGTGGAAGGGCCATCCCCGTCGTAACTCGAGAATATACCCCAGGTTCCCGCCGCAACTCGAGAAAAACCATGAGACTTCCCCCTCGCCGCGAGATGAGGCCCGATTCCCCTGCACTGCGTGCAGAGCAATTCCGAGTTGCACATCACACATGAAAGGAGCCTTGATTTCCTTCATGGCACTCCAGAGAAACCCCAAGAACACTGTTTCAAGGCTAGAGGGATCCTGAGGTCACTGTAGCAGCACGAAAGAGCTCCGTGGACCAAGAATCAACACGAGATGAGAGGTTAGTCCCTGGCTTCGACTCCTGAGGAATACCACCTTACCACAAGCACCTCAAGAGGAGGCTTCTCTCAGCTCTAGGTATGTGAGAGGGATCCTGAGTTTGCGGCCTCAAGTGGAATGGACACCGCGATGCCCTGACTCGAAATAAGGCCGGATATCCCTGCAATGACTGGAATGCAGGCTCGTCTTGCATCTCCCAAGACGAATGGGTGTATGAATCCCCTGTGGAGACCACAGAGAAAGACCTAGTTCCCCACCTCATCGCGACAGGAGGCCTCAAATCCTTTGAAACCTCCAGAGGTATGCGGAGATCAGTGCCTCCAAAGGAGACGATGCCTGACTCCTCGTGAAACTTGATAGGAGACCCAGGATTCCTGTGGCACGTGGAAAGGGACCCTTGGTCTCCCGTCTCAGCTGGAGAGGCGTCCCAATTGCCCTGCAAAGCCTCGAGGAGAATCCCGAGATGTCCCTCGCAACTAGTCAGGAGTCCTGACATGGCTGAACACACACGTGTGTGGAAAGGCCATCCCCGTCGTAACTCGAGAATATACCCCAGGTTCCCGCCGCAACTTGAGAAAAACCATGAGACTTCCCCCTCGCCGCGAGATGAGGCCCGATTCCCCTGCACTGCGTGCAGAGCAATTCCGTGTTGCACATCAGAAATGAAAGGAGCCTTGATTTCCTTGATGGCACTCCAGAGAAACCCCAAGAACACTGTTTCAAGGCTAGAGGGATCCTGAGGTCACTGTAGCAGCACGAAAGAGCTCCGTGGACCAAGAATCAACACGAGATGAGAGGTTAGTCCCTGGCTTCGACTCCTGAGGAATACCAACTTACCACAAGCACCTCAAGAGGAGGCTTCTCTCAGCTCTAGGTATGTGAGAGGGATCCTGAGTTTGCGGCCTCAAGTGGAATGGACACCGCGATGCCCTGACTCGAAATAAGGCCGGATATCCCTGCAGTGACTTGAATGCAGGCTCGTCTTGCATCTCCCAAGACGAAAGGATGTCTGAATCCCCTGTGGAGACCACAGAGAAAGACCTAGTTCCCCACCTCATCGCGACCGGAGGCCTCACATCCTTTGAAAACTCCAGAGGTACGCGGAGATCAGTGCCTCCAAAGGAGACGATGCCTGACTCCTCGTGAAACTTGATAGGAGTCCCAGGATTCTTGTGGCACGTGGAAAGGGACCCTTGGTCTCCCGCCTCAGCTGGAAAGGCGTTCCAATCGCCCTGCCAAGCCTCGAGGAGAATCCAGAGTTGTCCCTCGCAACTAGGCAGGAGTCCTGACGTGGCTGAACAAACACGTGGGTGGAAGGGCCATCCCCGTCGTAACTCGAGAATATACCCCAGGTTCCCGCCGCAACTCGAGAAAAACCATGAGACTTCCCCCTCGATGCGAGATGAAGCCCGATTCCCCTGTACTGCGTGCAGAGCAATTCCGTCTTGCACATCACACATGAAAGGAGCCTTGATTTCCTTGATGGCACTCCAGAGATACCCCAAGAACACTGTTTCAAGGATAGAGGGATCCTGAGGTCACTGTAGCAACACGAAAGAACTCTGTGGACCAAAAATCAACTCGAAAAGAGAGGTTAGTCCCTGGCTTCGTCTCCAGAGGAATACCACCTTACCACAAGCACCTCAAGAGGAGGCTTCTCTCAGCTCTAGGTATGTGAGAGGGACCCTGAGTTTGCAGCCTCAAGTGGAATGGACACCGCGATGCCCTGACTCGAAATAAGGCCGGATATCCCTGCAGTGACTTCAATGCAGGCTCGTCTTGCATCTCCCAGGACGAAAGGATGTCTGAATCCCCTGTGGAAAGCACAGAGAAAGACCTAGTTCCCCACCTCATCGCGACCGATAGCCTCACATCCTTTGAAAACTCCAGAGGTACGCGGAGATCAGTGCTTCCAAAGGAGACGATGCCTGACTCCTCGTGAAACTTGATAGGAGTCCCAGGATTCCTGTGGCACTTGGAAAGGGACACTTGGTCTCCCGCCTCAGCTGGAGAGGCGTCCCAATTGCCCTGCCAAGCCTCGAGGAGAATCCAGAGTTGTCCCTCGCAACTAGGCAGGAGTCCTGACGTCGCTGAACAAACACGTGGGTGGAAGGGCCATCCCCGTCGTAACTCGAGAATATACCCCAGGTTCCCGCCGCAACTCGAGAAAAACCATGAGACTTCCCCCTCGATGCGAGATGAGGCCCGATTCCCCTGCACTGCGTGCAGAGCAATTCCGTGTTGCACATCACACATGAAAGGAGCCTTGATTTCCTTGATGGCACTCCAGAGAAACCCCAAGAACACTGTTTCAAGGCTAGAGGGATCCTGAGGTCACTGTAGCAACACGAAAGAGCTCCGTGGGCCAAAAATCAACTCGAGATGAGAGGTTAGTCCCTGGCTTCGAATCCAGAGGAATACCACCTTACCACAAGCACCTCAAGAGGAGGCTTCTCTCAGCTCTAGGTATGTGAGAGGGACCCTGAGTTTGCGGCCTCAAGTGGAATGGACACCGCGATGCCCTGACTCGAAATAAGGCCGGATATCCCTGCAGTGACTTGAATGCAGGCTCGTCTTGCATCTCCCAAGAAGAAAGGATGTCTGAATCCCCTGTGGAGACCACAGAGAAAGACCTAGTTCCCCACCTCATCGCGACCGGAGGCCTCACATCCTTTGAAAACTCCAGAGGTACGCGGAGATCAGTGCCTCCAAAGGAGACGATGCCTGACTCCTCGTGAAACTTGATAGGAGTCCCAGGATTCCTGTGGCACGTGGAAAGGGACCCTTGGTCTCCCGCCTCAGCTGGAGAGGCGTCCCAATTGCCTTGCCAAGCCTCGAGGAGAATCCCGAGTTGTGTCTCGCAACTAGGCAAGAGTCCTGACGTGGCTGAACAAACACGTGTGTGGAAGGGCCATCCCCGTGGTAACTCGAGAATATACCCCAGGTTCCCGCAGCAACTCGAGAAAAACCATGAGACTTCCCCCTCGCCGCGAGATGAGGCCCGATTCCCCTGCACTGCGTGCAGAGGAATTCTGTGTTGCACATCACACATGAAAGGAGCCTTGATTTCCTTCATGGCACTCCAGAGAAACCCCAAGAGCACTGTTTCAAGGCTAGAGGGATCCTGAGGTCACTGTAGCAACACGAAAGAGCTCCGTGGGCCAAAAATCAACTCGAAATGAGAGGTTAGTCCCTGGCTTCGACTCCAGAGGAATACCACCTTACCACAAGCACCTCAAGAGGAGGCTTCTCTCAGCTCTAGCTATGTGAGAGGGACCCTGAGTTTGCGGCCTCAAGTGGAATGGACACCGCGATGCCCTGACGCGAAATAAGGCCGGATATCCCTGCAGTGACTGGAATGCAGGCTCGTCTTGCATCTCCCAAGACGAAAGGGTGTCTGAATCCCCTGTGGAGACCACAGAGAAAGACCTAGTTCCCCACCTCATCGCGACAGGAGGCCTCAAATCCTTTGAAAACTCCAGAGGTATGCGGAGATCAGTGCCTCCAAAGGAGACGATGCCTGACTCCTCGTGAAACTTGATAGGAGTCCCAGGATTCCTGTGGCTCGTGGAAAGGGACCCTTGGTCTCCCGTCTCAGCTGGAGAGGCGTCCCAATTGCCCTGCAAAGCCTCGAGGAGAATCCCAAGTTGTCCCTCGCAACTAGGCAGGAGTCCTGACGTCGCTGAAGAAACACGTGGGTGGAAGGGCCATCCCCGTCGTAACTCGAGAATATACCCCAGGTTCCCGCCGCAACTCGAGAAAAACCATGAGACTTCCCCCTCGCCGCGAGATGAGGCCCGATTCCCCTGCACTGCGTGCAGAGCAATTCCGAGTTGCACATCACACATGAAAGGAGCCTTGATTTCCTTCATGGCACTCCAGAGAAACCCCAAGAACACTGTTTCAAGGCTAGAGGGATCCTGAGGTCACTGTAGCAGCACGAAAGAGCTCCGTGGACCAAGAATCAACACGAGATGAGAGGTTAGTCCCTGGCTTCGACTCCTGAGGAATACCACCTTACCACAAGCACCTCAAGAGGAGGCTTCTCTCAGCTCTAGGTATGTGAGAGGGATCCTGAGTTTGCGGCCTCAAGTGGAATGGACACCGCGATGCCCTGACTCGAAATAAGGCCGGATATCCCTGCAATGACTGGAATGCAGGCTCGTCTTGCATCTCCCAAGACGAATGGGTGTATGAATCCCCTGTGGAGACCACAGAGAAAGACCTAGTTCCCCACCTCATCGCGACAGGAGGCCTCAAATCCTTTGAAACCTCCAGAGGTATGCGGAGATCAGTGCCTCCAAAGGAGACGATGCCTGACTCCTCGTGAAACTTGATAGGAGACCCAGGATTCCTGTGGCACGTGGAAAGGGACCCTTGGTCTCCCGTCTCAGCTGGAGAGGCGTCCCAATTGCCCTGCAAAGCCTCGAGGAGAATCCCGAGATGTCCCTCGCAACTAGTCAGGAGTCCTGACATGGCTGAACACACACGTGTGTGGAAAGGCCATCCCCGTCGTAACTCGAGAATATACCCCAGGTTCCCGCCGCAACTTGAGAAAAACCATGAGACTTCCCCCTCGCCGCGAGATGAGGCCCGATTCCCCTGCACTGCGTGCAGAGCAATTCCGTGTTGCACATCAGAAATGAAAGGAGCCTTGATTTCCTTGATGGCACTCCAGAGAAACCCCAAGAACACTGTTTCAAGGCTAGAGGGATCCTGAGGTCACTGTAGCAGCACGAAAGAGCTCCGTGGACCAAGAATCAACACGAGATGAGAGGTTAGTCCCTGGCTTCGACTCCTGAGGAATACCAACTTACCACAAGCACCTCAAGAGGAGGCTTCTCTCAGCTCTAGGTATGTGAGAGGGATCCTGAGTTTGCGGCCTCAAGTGGAATGGACACCGCGATGCCCTGACTCGAAATAAGGCCGGATATCCCTGCAGTGACTTGAATGCAGGCTCGTCTTGCATCTCCCAAGAAGAAAGGATGTCTGAATCCCCTGTGGAGACCACAGAGAAAGACCTAGTTCCCCACCTCATCGCGACCGGAGGCCTCACATCCTTTGAAAACTCCAGAGGTACGCGGAGATCAGTGCCTCCAAAGGAGACGATGCCTGACTCCTCGTGAAACTTGATAGGAGTCCCAGGATTCCTGTGGCACGTGGAAAGGGACCCTTGGTCTCCCGCCTCAGCTGGAGAGGTGTCCCAATTGCCTTGCCAAGCCTCGAGGAGAATCCCGAGTTGTGTCTCGCAACTAGGAAAGAGTCCTGACGTGGCTGAACAAACACGTGTGTGGAAGGGCCATCCCCGTCGTAACTCGAGAATATACCCCAGGTTCCCGCCGCAACTCGAGAAAAACCATGAGACTTCCCCCTCGCCGCGAGATGAGGCCCGATTCCCCTGCACTGCATGCAGAGCAATTCTGTGTTGCACATCACACATGAAAGGAGCCTTGATTTCCTTCATGGTACTCCAGAGAAACCCGAAGAACACTGTTTCAAGGCTAGAGGGATCCTGAGGTCACTGTAGCAACACGAAAGAGCTCCGTGGACCAAAAATCAACTCGAGATGAGAGGTTAGTCCCTGGCTTCGACTCCAGAGGAATACCACCTTACCACAAGCACCTCAAGAGGAGGCTTCTCTCAGCTCTAGGTATGTGAGAGGGACCCTGAGTTTGCGGCCTCAAGTGGAATGGACACCGCGATGCCCTGACTCGAAATAAGGCCGGATATCCCTGCAGTGACTGGAATGCAGGCTCGTCTTGCATCTCCCAAGACGAAAGGGTGTATGAATCCCCTGTGGAGACCACAGAGAAAGACTTAGTTCCCCACCTGATCGCGACCGATAGCCTCACATCCTTTGAAAACTCCAGAGGTACGCGGAGATCAGTGCCTCCAAAGGAGACGATGCTTGACTCCTCGTGAAACTTGATAGGAGTCCCAGGATTCCTGTGGCACTTGGAAAGGGACACTTGGTCTCCCGCCTCAGCTGGAGAGGCGTCCCAATTGCCCTGCAAAGCCTCGAGGAGAATCCAGAGTTGTCCCTCGCAACTAGGCAGGAGTCCTGACGTCGCTGAACAAACACGTGGGTGGAAGGGCCATCCCCGTCGTAACTCGAGAATATACCCCAGGTTCCCGCCGCAACTCGAGAAAAACCATGAGACTTCCCCCTCGCCGCGAGATGAGGCCCGATTCCCCTGCACTGCTTGCAGAGCAATTCCGTGTTGCACATCACACATGAAAGGAGCCTTGATTTCCTTCATGGCACTCCAGAGAAACCCCAAGAACACTGTTTCAAGGCTAGAGGGATCCTGAGGTCACTGTAGCAACACGAAAGAGCTCCGTGGGCCAAAAATCAACTCGAGATGAGAGGTTAGTCCCTGGCTTCGACTCCAGAGGAATACCACCTTACCACAAGCACCTCAAGAGGAGGCTTCTCTCAGCTCTAGGTATGTGAGAGGGACCCTGAGTTTGCGGCCTCAAGTGGAATGGACACCGCGATGCCCTGTCGCGAAATAAGGCTGGATATCCCTGCAGTGACTTGAATGCAGGCTCGTCTTGCATCTCCCAAGATGAAAGGATGTCTGAATCCCCTGTGGAGACCACAGAGAAAGACCTAGTTCCCCACCTCATCGCGACCGGAGGCCTCACATCCTTTGAAAACTCCAGAGGTACGCGGAGATCAGTGCCTCCAAAGGAGACGATGCCTGACTCCTCGTGAAACTTGATAGGAGTCCCAGGATTCCTGTGGCACGTGGAAAGGGACCCTTGGTCTCCCGCCTCAGCTGGAGAGGAGTCCCAATTGCCTTGCCAAGCCTCGAGGAGAATCCCGAGTTGTGTCTCGCAACTAGGCAAGAGTCCTGACGTGGCTGAACAAACACGTGGGTGGAAGGGCCATCCCCGTCGTAACTCGAGAATATACCCCAGGTTCCCGCCGCAACTCGAGAAAAACCATGAGACTTCCCCCTCGCCGCGAGATGAGGCCCGATTCCCCTGCACTGCATGCAGAGCAATTCTGTGTTGCACATCACACATGAAAGGAGCCTTGATTTCCTTCATGGCACTCCAGAGAAACCCCAAGAACACTGTTTCAAGGCTAGAGGGATCCTGAGGTCACTGTAGCAACATGAAAGAGCTCCGTGGACCAAAAATCAACTCGAGATGAGAGGTTAGTCCCTGGCTTCGACTCCAGAGGAATACCACCTTACCACAAGCACCTCAAGAGGAGGCTTCTCTCAGCTCTAGGTATGTGAGAGGGACCCTGAGTTTGCGGCCTCAAGTGGAATGGACACCGCGATGCCCTGACTCGAAATAAGGCCGGATATCCCTGCAGTGACTGGAATGCAGGCTCGTCTTGCATCTCCCAAGACGAAAGGGTGTATGAATCCCCTGTGGAGACCACAGAGAAAGACCTAGTTCCCCACCTCATCGCGACCGGAGGCCTCACATCCTTTGAAAACTCCAGAGGTACGCGGAGATCAGTGCCTCCAAAGGAGACGATGCCTGACTCCTCGTGAAACTTGATAGGAGACCCAGGATTCCTGTGGCACGTGGAAAGGGACCCTTTGTCTCCCGTCTCAGCTGGAGAGGGGTCCCAATTGCCCTGCAAAGCCTCGAGGAGAATCCCGAGTTGTCCCTCGCAACTAGGCAGGAGTCCTGACATGGCTGAACACACACGTGTGTGGAAAGGCCATCCCCGTCGTAACTCGAGAATATACCCCAGGTTCCCGCCGCAACTCGAGAAAAACCATGAGACTTCCCCCTCGCCGCGAGATGAGGCCCGATTCCCCTGCACTGCGTGCAGAGCAATTCCGTGTTGCACATGACACATGAAAGGAGCCTTGATTTCCTTGATGGCACTCCAGAGAAACCCCAAGAACACTGTTTCAAGGCTAGAGGGATCCTGAGGTCACTGTAGCAACACGAAAGAGCTCCGTGGACCAAGAATCAACACGAGATGAGAGGTTAGTCCCTGGCTTCGACTGCTGAGGAATACCACCTTACCACAAGCACCTCAAGAGGAGGCTTCTCTCAGCTCTAGGTATGTGAGCGGGATCCTGAGTTTGCGGCCTCAAGTGGAATGGACACCGCGATGCCCTGACTCGAAATAAGGCAGGATATCCCTGCAGTGACTTGAATGCAGGCTCGTCTTGCATCTCCCAAGAAGAAAGGATGTCTGAATCCCCTGTGGAGACCACAGAGAAAGACCTAGTTCCCCACCTCATCGCGACCGGAGGCCTCACATCCTTTGAAAACTCCAGAGGTACGCGGAGATCAGTGCCTCCAAAGGAGACGATGCCTGACTCCTCGTGAAACTTGATAGGAGTCCCAGGATTCTTGTGGCACGTGGAAAGGGACCCTTGGTCTCCCGCCTCAGCTGGAGAGGCGTTCCAATTGCCCTGCCAAGCCTCGAGGAGAATCCCGAGTTGTCCCTCGCAACTAGGCAGGAGTCCTGACGTGGCTGAACAAACACGTGGGTGGAAGGGCCATCCCCGTCGTAACTCGAGAATATACCCCAGGTTCCCGCCGCAACTCGAGAAAAACCATGAGACTTCCCACTCGATGCGAGATGAAGCCCGATTCCCCTGTACTGCGTGCAGAGCAATTCCGTCTTGCACATCACACATGAAAGGAGCCTTGATTTCCTTGATGGCACTCCAGAGATACCCCAAGAACACTGTTTCAAGGATAGAGGGATCCTGAGGTCACTGTAGCAACACGAAAGAACTCTGTGGACCAAAAATCAACTCGAAAAGAGAGGTTAGTCCCTGGCTTCGTCTCCAGAGGAATACCACCTTACCACAAGCACCTCAAGAGGAGGCTTCTCTCAGCTCTAGGTATGTGAGAGGGACCCTGAGTTTGCAGCCTCAAGTGGAATGGACACCGCGATGCCCTGACTCGAAATAAGGCCGGATATCCCTGCAGTGACTTCAATGCAGGCTCGTCTTGCATCTCCCAGGACGAAAGGATGTCTGAATCCCCTGTGGAAAGCACAGAGAAAGACTTAGTTCCCCACCTCATCGCGACCGGAGGCCTCACATCCTTTGAAAACTCCAGAGGTACGCGGAGATCAGTGCCTCCAAAGGAGACGATGCCTGACTCCTCGTGAAACTTGATAGGAGTCCCAGGATTCCTGTGGCACTTGGAAAGGGACACTTGGTCTCCCGCCTCAGCTGGAGAGGCGTCCCAATTGCCCTGCCAAGCCTCGAGGAGAATCCAGAGTTGTCCCTCGCAACTAGGCAGGAGTCCTGACGTGGCTGAACAAACACGTGGGTGGAAGGGCCATCCCCGTCGTAACTCGAGAATATACCCCAGGTTCCCGCCGCAACTCGAGAAAAACCATGAGACTTCCCCGTCGCCGCGAGATGAGGCCCGATTCCCCTGCACTGCATGCAGAGCAATTCTGTGTTGCACATCACACATGAAAGGAGCCTTGATTTCCTTCATGGCACTCCAGAGAAACCCCAAGAACACTGTTTCAAGGCTAGAGGGATCCTGAGGTCACTGTAGCAACACGAAAGAACTCCGTGGACCAAGAATCAACACGAGATGAGAGGTTAGTCCCTGGCTTCGACTCCAGAGGAATACCACCTTACCACAAGCACCTCAAGAGGAGGCTTCTCTCAGCTCTAGGTATGTGAGAGGGACCCTGAGTTTGCGGCCTCAAGTGGAATGGACACCGCGATGCCCTGACTCGAAATAAGGCCGGATATCCCTGCAGTGACTGGAATGCAGGCTCGTCTGGCATCTCCCAAGACGAAAGGGTGTATGAATCCCCTGTGGAGACCACAGAGAAAGACCTAGTTCCCCACCTCATCGCGAACGGAGGCCTCACATCCTTTGAAAACTCCAGAGGTACGCGGAGATCAGTGCCTCCAAAGGAGACGATGCCTGACTCCTCGTGAAACTTGATAGGAGTCCCAGGATTCTTGTGGCACGTGGAAAGGGACCCTTGGTTTCCCGCCTCAGCTGGAGAGGCGTTCCAATTGCCCTGCCAAGCCTCGAGGAGAATCCCGAGTTGTCCCTCGCAACTAGGCAGGAGTCCTGACGTGGCTGAACAAACACGTGGGTGGAAGGGCCATCCCCGTCGTAACTCGAGAATATACCCCAGGTTCCCGCCGCAACTCGAGAAAAACCATGAGACTTCCCCCTCGATGCGAGATGAAGCCCGATTCCCCTGTACTGCGTGCAGAGCAATTCCGTCTTGCACATCACACATGAAAGGAGCCTTGATTTCCTTGATGGCACTCCAGAGATACGCCAAGAACACTGTTTCAAGGATAGAGGGATCCTGAGGTCACTGTAGCAACACGAAAGAACTCTGTGGACCAAGAATCAACTCGAAAAGAGAGGTTAGTCCCTGGCTTCGTCTCCAGAGGAATACCACCTTTCCACAAGCACCTCAAGAGGAGGCTTCTCTCAGCTCTAGGTATGTGAGAGGGACCCTGAGTTTGCAGCCTCAAGTGGAATGGACACCGCGATGCCCTGACTCAAAATAAGGCCGGATATCCCTGCAGTGACTTCAATGCAGGCTCGTCTTGCATCTCCCAAGAAGAAAGGATGTCTGAATCCCCTGTGGAGACCACAGAGAAAGACCTAGTTCCCCACCTCATCGCGACCGGAGGCCTCACATCCTTTAAAAACTCCAGAGGTACGCGGAGATCAGTGCCTCCAAAGGAGACGATGCCTGACTCCTCGTGAAACTTGATAGGAGACCCAGGATTCCTGTGGCACGTGGAAAGGGACCCTTGGTCTCCCGTCTCAGCTGGAGAGGTGTCCCACTTGCCCTGCAAAGCCTCGAGGAGAATCCCGAGTTGTCCCTCGCAACTAGGCAGGAGTCCTGACGTCGCTGAAGAAACACGTGGGTGGAAGGGACATCCCCGTCGTAACTCGAGAATATACCCCAGCTTCCCGCCGCAACTCGAGAAAAACCATGAGACTTCCCCCTCGCCGCGAGATGAGGCCCGATTCCCCTGCACCGCGTGCAGAGCAAATCCGTGTTGCACATCACACATGAAAGGAGCCTTGATTTCCTTGATGGCACTCCAGAGAAACCCCAAGAACACTGTTTCAAGGCTAGAGGGATCCTGAGGTCACTGTAGCAACACGAAAGAGCTCCGTGGGCCAAAAATCAACTCGAGATGAGAGGTTAGTCCCTGGCTTCGACTCCAGAGGAATACCACCTTACCACAAGCACCTCAAGAGGAGGCTTCTCTCAGCTCTAGGTATGTGAGAGGGACCCTGAGTTTGCGGCCTCAAGTGGAATGGACACCGCGATGCCCTGACTCGAAATAAGGCCGGATATCCCTGCAGTGCCTTGAATGCAGGCTCGTCTTGCATCTCCCAAGAAGAAAGGATGTCTGAATCCCCTGTGGAGACCACAGAGAAAGACCTAGTTCCCCACCTCATCGCGACCAGAGGCCTCACATCCTTTGAAAACTCCAGAGGTACGCGGAGATCAGTGCCTCCAAAGGAGACGATGCCTGACTCCTCGTGAAACTTGATAGGAGTCCCAGGATTCTTGTGGCACGTGGAAAGGGACCCTTGGTCTCCCGCCTCAGCTGGAGAGGCGTCCCAATTGCCCTGCCAAGCCTCGAGGAGAATCCCGAGTTGTCCCTCGCAACTAGGCAGGAGTCCTGACGTGTCTGAACAAACACGTGGGTGGAAGGGCCATCCCCGTCGTAACTCGAGAATATAACCCAGGTTCCCGCCGCAACTCGAGAAAAACCATGAGACTTCCCCCTCGATGCGAGATGAGGCCCGATTCCCCTGTACTGCGTGCAGAGCAATTCCGTCTTGCACATCACACATGAAAGGAGCCTTGATTTCCTTGATGGCACTCCAGAGAAACCCCAAGAACACTGTTTCAAGGATAGAGGGATCCTGAGGTCACTGTAGCAACACGAAAGAACTCTGTGGACCAAAAATCAACTCGAAAAGAGAGGTTAGTCCCTGGATTCGTCTCCAGAGGAATACCACCTTACCACAAGCACCTCAAGAGGAGGCTTCTCTCAGCTCTAGGTATGTGAGAGGGACCCTGAGTTTGCGGCCTCAAGTGGAATGGACACCGCGATGCCCTGACTCAAAATAAGGCCGGATATCCCTGCAGTGACTTCAATGCAGGCTCGTCTTGCATCTCCCAAGACGAAAGGATGTCTGAATCCCCTGTGGAAAGCACAGAGAAAGACTTAGTTCCCCACCTCATCGCGACCGATAGCCTCACATCCTTTGAAAACTCCAGAGGTAAGCGGAGATCAGTGCCTCCAAAGGAGACGATGCCTGACTCCTCGTGAAACTTGATAGGAGTCCCAGGATTCCTGTGGCACTTGGAAAGGGACACTTGGTCTCCCGCCTCAGCTGGAGAGGCGTCCCAATTGCCCTGCAAAGCCTCGAGGAGAATCCAGAGTTGTCCCTCGCAACTAGGCAGGAGTCCTGACGTCGCTGAACAAACACGTGGGTGGAAGGGCCATCCCCGTCGTAACTCGAGAATATACCCCAGGTTCCCGCCGCAACTCGAGAAAAACCATGAGACTTCCCCCTCGCCGCGAGATGAGGCCCGATTCCCCTGCACTGCGTGCAGAGCAATTCCGTGTTGCACATCACACATGAAAGGAGCCTTGATTTCCTTCATGGCACTCCAGAGAAACCCCAAGAACACTGTTTCAAGGCTAGAGGGATCCTGAGGTCACTGTAGCAACACGAAAGAGCTCCGTGGGCCAAAAATCAACTCGAGATGAGAGGTTAGTCCCTGGCTTCGACTCCAGAGGAATACCACCTTACCACAAGCACCTCAAGAGGAGGCTTCTCTCAGCTCTAGGTATGTGAGAGGGATCCTGAGTTTGCGGCCTCAAGTGGAATGGACACCGCGATGCCCTGACTCGAAATAAGGCCGGATATCCCTGCAGTGACTTGAATGCAGGCTCGTCTTGCATCTCCCAAGAAGAAAGGATGTCTGAATCCCCTGTGGAGACCACAGAGAAAGACCTAGTTCCCCACCTCATCGCGACCGGAGGCCTCACATCCTTTGAAAACTCCAGAGGTACGCGGAGATCAGTGCCTCCAAAGGAGACGATGCCTGACTCCTTGTGAAACTTGATAGGAGTCCCAGGATTCCTGTGGCACGTGGAAAGGGACCCTTGGTCTCCCGCCTCAGCTGGAGAGGCGTCCCAATTGCCTTGCCAAGCCTCGAGGAGAATCCCGAGTTGTGTCTCGTAACTAGGCAAGAGTCCTGACGTGGCTGAACAAACACGTGTGTGGAAGGGCCATCCCCGTGGTAACTCGAGAATATACCCCAGGTTCCCGCAGCAACTCGAGAAAAACCATGAGACTTCCCCCTCGCCGCGAGATGAGGCCCGATTCCCCTGCACTGCGTGCAGAGGAATTCTGTGTTGCACATCACACATGAAAGGAGCCTTGATTTCCTTCATGGCACTCCAGAGAAACCCCAAGAACACTGTTTCAAGGCTAGAGGGATCCTGAGGTCACTGTAGCAACACGAAAGAGCTCCGTGGACCAAAAATCAACTCGAGATGAGAGGTTAGTCCCTGGCTTCGACTCCAGAGGAATACCACCTTACCACAAGCACCTCAAGAGGAGGCTTCTCTCAGCTCTAGGTATGTGAGAGGGACCCTGAGTTTGCGGCCTCAAGTGGAATGGACACCGCGATGCCCTGACTCGAAATAAGGCCGGATATCCCTGCAGTGACTTCAATGCAGGCTCGTCTTGCATCTCCCAAGACGAAAGGGTGTCTGAATCCCCTGTGGAGACCACAGAGAAAGACCTAGTTCCCCACCTCATCGCGACAGGAGGCCTCAAATCCTTTGAAAACTCCAGAGGTATGCGGAGATCAGTGCCTCCAAAGGAGACGATGCCTGACTCCTCGTGAAACTTGATAGGAGACCCAGGATTCCTGTGGCACGTGGAAAGGGACCCTTGGTCTCCCGTCTCAGCTGGAGAGGCGTCCCAATTGCCCTGCAAAGCCTCGAGGAGAATCCCGAGTTGTCCCTCGCAACTAGGCAGGAGTCCTGACGTCGCTGAAGAAACACGTGGGTGGAAGGGCCATCCCCGTCGTAACTCGAGAATATACCCCAGGTTCCCGCCGCAACTCGAGAAAAACCATGAGACTTCCCCCTCGCCGCGAGATGAGGCCCGATTCCCCTGCACTGCGTGCAGAGCAAATCCGTGTTGCACATCACACATGAAAGGAGCCTTGATTTCCTTGATGGCACTCCAGAGAAACCCCAAGAACACTGTTTCAAGGCTAGAGGGATCCTGAGGTCACTGTAGCAACACGAAAGAGCTCCGTGGGCCAAAAATCAACTCGAGATGAGAGGTTAGTCCCTGGCTTCGACTCCAGAGGAATACCACCTTACCACAAGCACCTCAAGAGGAGGCTTCTCTCGCTCTAGGTATGTGAGAGGGACCCTGAGTTTGCGGCCTTAAGTGGAAAGGACACCGCGATGCCCTGACTCGAAATAAGGCCGGATATCCCTGCAGTGACTTGAATGCAGGCTCGTCTTGCATCTCCCAAGAAGAAAGGATGTCTGAATCCCCTGTGGAGACCACAGAGAAACACCTAGTTCCCCACCTCATCGCGACCGGAGGCCTCACATCCTTTGAAAACTCCAGAGGTACGCGGAGATCAGTGCCTCCAAAGGAGACGATGCCTGAATCCTCGTGAAACTTGATAGGAGTCCCAGGATTCTTGTGGCACGTGGAAAGGGACCCTTGGTCTCCCGCCTCAGCTGGAGAGGCGTTCCAATTGCCCTGCCAAGCCTCGAGGAGAATCCCGAGTTGTCCCTCGCAACTAGGCAGGAGTCCTGACGTGGCTGAACAAACACGTGGGTGGAAGGGCCATCCCCGTCGTAACTCGAGAATATACCCCAGGTTCCCGCCGCAACTCGAGAAAAACCATGAGACTTCCCCCTCGATGCGAGATGAGGCCCGATTCCCCTGTACTGCGTGCAGAGCAATTCCGTCTTGCACATCACACATGAAAGGAGCCTTGATTTCCTTGATGGCACTCCAGAGAAACCCCAAGAACACTGTTTCAAGGATAGAGGGATCCTGAGGTCACTGTAGCAACACGAAAGAACTCTGTGGACCAAAAATCAACTCGAAAAGAGAGGTTAGTCCCTGGATTCGTCTCCAGAGGAATACCACCTTACCACAAGCACCTCAAGAGGAGGCTTCTCTCAGCTCTAGGTATGTGAGAGGGACCCTGAGTTTGCGGCCTCAAGTGGAATGGACACCGCGATGCCCTGACTCGAAATAAGGCCGGATATCCCTGCAGTGACTTCAATGCAGGCTCGTCTTGCATCTCCCAGGACGAAAGGATGTCTGAATCCCCTGTGGAAAGCACAGAGAAAGACTTAGTTCCCCACCTCATCGCGACCGATAGCCTCACATCCTTTGAAAACTACAGAGGTAAGCGGAGATCAGTGCCTCCAAAGGAGACGATGCTTGACTCCTCGTGAAACTTGATAGGAGTCCCAGGATTCCTGTGGCACTTGGAAAGGGACACTTGGTCTCCCGCCTCAGCTGGAGAGGCGTCCCAATTGCCCTGCCAAGCCTCGAGGAGAATCCAGAGTTGTCCCTCGCAACTAGGCAGGAGTCCTGACGTCGCTGAACAAACACGTGGGTGGAAGGGCCATCCCCGTCGTAACTCGAGAATATACCCCAGGTTCCCGCCGCAACTCGAGAAAAACCATGAGACTTCCCCCTCGATGCGAGATGAGGCCCGATTCCCCTGCACTGCGTGCAGAGCAATTCCGTGTTGCACATCACACATGAAAGGAGCCTTGATTTCCTTCATGGCACTCCAGAGAAACCCCAAGAACACTGTTTCAAGGCTAGAGGGATCCTGAGGTCACTGTAGCAACACGAAAGAGCTCCGTGGACCAAAAATCAACTCGAGATGAGAGGTTAGTCCCTGGCTTCGACTCCAGAGGAATACCACCTTACCACAAGCACCTCAAGAGGAGGCTTCTCTCAGCTCTAGGTATGTGAGAGGGACCCTGAGTTTGCGGCCTCAAGTGGAATGGACACCGCGATGCCCTGTCGCGAAATAAGGCTGGATATCCCTGCAGTGACTTGAATGCAGGCTCGTCTTGCATCTCCCAAGATGAAAGGATGTCTGAATCCCCTGTGGAGACCACAGAGAAAGACCTAGTTCCCCACCTCATCGCGACCGGAGGCCTCACATCCTTTGAAAACTCCAGAGGTACGCGGAGATCAGTGCCTCCAAAGGAGACGATGCCTGACTCCTCGTGAAACTTGATAGGAGTCCCAGGATTCCTGTGGCACGTGGAAAGGGACCCTTGGTCTCCCGCCTCAGCTGGAGAGGAGTCCCAATTGCCTTGCCAAGCCTCGAGGAGAATCCCGAGTTGTGTCTCGCAACTAGGCAAGAGTCCTGACGTGGCTGAACAAACACGTGTGTGGAAGGGCCATCCCCGTCGTAACTCGAGAATATACCCCAGGTTCCCGCCGCAACTCGAGAAAAACCATGAGACTTCCCGCTCGCCGCGAGATGAGGCCCGATTCCCCTGCACTGCATGCAGAGCAATTCTGTGTTGCACATCACACATGAAAGGAGCCTTGATTTCCTTCATGGCACTCCAGAAAAACCCCAAGAACACTGTTTCAAGGCTAGAGGGATCCTGAGGTCACTGTAGCAACACGAAAGAGCTCCGTGGACCAAAAATCAACTCGAGATGAGAGGTTAGTCCCTGGCTTCGACTCCAGAGGAATACCACCTTACCACAAGCACCTCAAGAGGAGGCTTCTCTCAGCTCTAGGTATGTGAGAGGGACCCTGAGTTTGCGGCCTCAAGTGGAATGGACACCGCGATGCCCTGACTCGAAATAAGGCTGGATATCCCTGCAGTGACTTCAATGCAGGCTCGTCTTGCATCTCCCAAGACGAAAGGGTGTATGAATCCCCTGTGGAGACCACAGAGAAAGACCTAGTTCCCCACCTCATCGCGACAGGAGGCCTCAAATCCTTTGAAAACTCCAGAGGTATGCGGAGATCAGTGCCTCCAAAGGAGACGATGCCTGACTCCTCGTGAAACTTGATAGGAGACCCAGGATTCCTGTGGCACGTGGAAAGGGACCCTTGGTCTCCCGTCTCAGCTGGAGAGGCGTCCCAATTGCCCTGCAAAGCCTCGAGGAGAATCCCGAGTTGTCCCTCGCAACTAGGCAGGAGTCCTGACATGGCTGAACACACACGTGTGTGGAAAGGCCATCCCCGTCGAAACTCGAGAATATACCCCAGGTTCCCGCCGCAACTCGAGAAAAACCATGAGACTTCCCCCTCGCCGCGAGATGAGGGCCGATTCCCCTGCACTGCTTGCAGAGCAATTCCGTGTTGCACATCACATATGAAAGGAGCCTTGATTTCCTTGATGGCACTCCAGAGAAACCCCAAGAACACTGTTTCAAGGCTAGAGGGATCCTGAGGTCACTGTAGCAACACGAAAGAGCTCCGTGGACCAAGAATCAACACGAGATGAGAGGTTAGTCCCTGGCTTCGACTCCTGAGGAATACCACCTTACCACAAGCACCTCAAGAGGAGGCTTCTCTCAGCTCTAGGTATGTGAGAGGGATCCTGAGTTTGCGGCCTCAAGTGGAATGGACACCGCGATGCCCTGACTCGAAATAAGGCCGGATATCCCTGCAGTGACTTGAATGCAGGCTCGTCTTGCATCTCCCAAGAAGAAAGGATGTCTGAATCCCCTGTGGAGACCACAGAGAAAGACCTAGTTCCCCACCTCATCGCGACCGGAGGCCTCACATCCTTTGAAAACTCCAGAGGTACGCGGAGATCAGTGCCTCCAAAGGAGACGATGCCTGACTCCTCGTGAAACTTGATAGGAGTCCCACGATTCTTGTGGCACGTGGAAAGGGACCCTTGGTCTCTCGCCTCAGCTGGAGAGGCGTTCCAATTGCCCTGCCAAGCCTCGAGGAGAATCCTGAGTTGTCCCTCGCAACTAGGCAGGAGTCCTGACGTGGCTGAACAAACACGTGGGTGGAAGGGCCATCCCCGTCGTAACTCGAGAATATACCCCAGGTTCCCGCCGCAACTCGAGAAAAACCATGAGACTTCCCCCTCGATGCGAGATGAAGCCCGATTCCCCTGTACTGCGTGCAGAGCAATTCCGTCTTGCACATCACACATGAAAGGAGCCTTGATTTCCTTGATGGCACTCCAGAGATACCCCAAGAACACTGTTTCAAGGATAGAGGGATCCTGAGGTCACTGTAGCAACACGAAAGAACTCTGTGGACCAAAAATCAACTCGAAAAGAGAGGTTAGTCCCTGGCTTCGTCTCCAGAGGAATACCACCTTACCACAAGCACCTCAAGAGGAGGCTTCTCTCAGCTCTAGGTATGTGAGAGGGACCCTGAGTTTGCAGCCTCAAGTGGAATGGACACCGCGATGCCCTGACTCGAAATAAGGCAGGATATCCCTGCAGTGACTTGAATGCAGGCTCGTCTTGCATCTCCCAAGAAGAAAGGATGTCTGAATCCCCTGTGGAGACCACAGAGAAAGACCTAGTTCCCCACCTCATCGCGACCGGAGGCCTCACATCCTTTGAAAACTCCAGAGGTACGCGGAGATCAGTGCCTCCAAAGGAGACGATGCCTGACTCCTCGTGAAACTTGATAGGAGTCCCAGGATTCCTGTGGCACGTGGAAAGGGACACTTGTTCTCCCGCCTCAGCTGGAGAGGCGTCCCAATTGCCTTGCCAAGCCTCGAGGAGAATCCCGAGTTGTGTCTCGCAACTAGGCAAGAGTCCTGACGTGGCTGAACAAACACGTGTGTGGAAGGGCCATCCCCGTGGTAACTCGAGAATATACCCCAGGTTCCCGCCGCAACTCGAGAAAAACCATGAGACTTCCCCCTCGCCGCGAGATGAGGCCCGATTCCCCTGCACTGCGTGCAGAGGAATTCTGTGTT
The DNA here is from genome assembly GCF_910594005.1 of Cervus elaphus. NCBI lineage: Eukaryota > Metazoa > Chordata > Mammalia > Artiodactyla > Cervidae > Cervus > Cervus elaphus. The sequence continues at coordinate 110,718 of NC_057823.1, read as the reverse complement.
GCACATCACACATGAAAGGAGCCTTGATTTCCTTCATGGCACTCCAGAGAAACCCCAAGAACACTGTTTCAAGGCTAGAGGGATCCTGAGGTCACTGTAGCAACACGAAAGAGCTCCGTGGACCAAAAATCAACTCGAGATGAGAGGTTAGTCCCTGACTTCGACTCCAGAGGAATACCACCTTACCACAAGCACCTCAAGAGGAGGCTTCTCTCAGCTCTAGGTATGTGAGAGGGACCCTGAGTTTGCGGCCTCAAGTGGAATGGACACCGCGATGCCCTGACTCGAAATAAGGCCGGATATCCCTGCAGTGACTTGAATGCAGGCTCGTCTTGCATCTCCCAAGACGAAAGGGTGTCTGAATCCCCTGTGGAGACCACAGAGAAAGACCTAGTTCCCCACCTCATCGCGACAGGAGGCCTCAAATCCTTTGAAAACTCCAGAGGTATGCGGAGATCAGTGCCTCCAAAGGAGACGATGCCTGACTCCTCGTGAAACTTGATAGGAGACCCAGGATTCCTGTGGCACGTGGAAAGGGACCCTTGGTCTCCCGTCTCAGCTGGAGAGGCGTCCCAATTGCCCTGCAAAGCCTCGAGGAGAATCCCGAGTTGTCCCTCGCAACTAGGCAGGAGTCCTGACGTCGCTGAAGAAACACGGGGGTGGAAGGGACATCCCCGTCGTAACTCGAGAATTTACCCCAGCATCCCGCCGCAACTCGAGAAAAACCATGAGACTTCCCCCTCGCCGCGAGATGAGGCCCGATTCCCCTGCACCGCGTGCAGAGCAAATCCGTGTTGCACATCACACATGAAAGGAGCCTTGATTTCCTTGATGGCACTCCAGAGAAACCCCAAGAACACTGTTTCAAGGCTAGAGGGATCCTGAGGTCACTGTAGCAACACGAAAGAGCTCCGTGGGCCAAAAATCAACTCGAGATGAGAGGTTAGTCCCTGGCTTCGACTCCAGAGGAATACCACCTTACCACAAGCACCTCAAGAGGAGGCTTCTCTCAGCTCTAGGTATGTGAGAGGGACCCTGAGTTTGCGGCCTCAAGTGGAATGGACACCGCGATGCCCTGACTCGAAATAAGGCCGGATATCCCTGCAGTGACTTGAATGCAGGCTCGTCTTGCATCTCCCAAGAAGAAAGGATGTCTGAATCCCCTGTGGAGACCACAGAGAAAGACCTAGTTCCCCACCTCATCGCGACCAGAGGCCTCACATCCTTTGAAAACTCCAGAGGTACGCGGAGATCAGTGCCTCCAAAGGAGACGATGCCTGACTCCTCGTGAAACTTGATAGGAGTCCCACGATTCTTGTGGCACGTGGAAAGGGACCCTTGGTCTCCCGCCTCAGCTGGAGAGGCGTTCCAATTGCCGTGCCAAGCCTCGAGGAGAATCCAGCGTTGTCCCTCGCAACTAGGCAGGAGTCCTGACGTGGCTGAACAAACACGTGGGTGGAAGGGCCATCCCCGTCGTAACTCGAGAATATACCCCAGGTTCCCGCCGCAACTCGAGAAAAACCATGAGACTTCCCCCTCGATGCGAGATGAGGCCCGATTCCCCTGTACTGCGTGCAGAGCAATTCCGTCTTGCACATCACACATGAAAGGAGCCTTGATTTCCTTGATGGCACTCCAGAGAAACCCCAAGAACACTGTTTCAAGGATAGAGGGATCCTGAGGTCACTGTAGCAACACGAAAGAACTCTGTGGACCAAAAATCAACTCGAAAAGAGAGGTTAGTCCCTGGATTCGTCTCCAGAGGAATACCACCTTACCACAAGCACCTCAAGAGGAGGCTTCTCTCAGCTCTAGGTATGTGAGAGGGACCCTGAGTTTGCGGCCTCAAGTGGAATGGACACCGCGATGCCCTGACTCGAAATAAGGCCGGATATCCCTGCAGTGACTTCAATGCAGGCTCGTCTTGCATCTCCCAGGACGAAAGGATGTCTGAATCCCCTGTGGAAAGCACAGAGAAAGACTTAGTTCCCCACCTCATCGCGACCGATAGCCTCACATCCTTTGAAAACTCCAGAGGTAAGCGGAGATCAGTGCCTCCAAAGGAGACGATGCCTGACTCCTCGTGAAACTTGATAGGAGTCCCAGGATTCCTGTGGCACTTGGAAAGGGACACTTGGTCTCCCGCCTCAGCTGGAGAGGCGTCCCAATTGCCCTGCAAAGCCTCGAGGAGAATCCAGAGTTGTCCCTCGCAACTAGGCAGGAGTCCTGACGTCGCTGAAGAAACACGTGGGTGGAAGGGCCATCCCCGTCGTAACTCGAGAATATACCCCAGGTTCCCGCCGCAACTCGAGAAAAACCATGAGACTTCCCCCTCGCCGCGAGATGAGGCCCGATTCCCCTGCACTGCGTGCAGAGCAATTCCGTGTTGCACATCACACATGAAAGGAGCCTTGATTTCCTTCATGGCACTCCAGAGAAACCCCAAGAACACTGTTTCAAGGCTAGAGGGATCCTGAGGTCACTGTAGCAACACGAAAGAGCTCCGTGGACCAAGAATCAACACGAGATGAGAGGTTAGTCCCTGGCTTCGACTCCTGAGGAATACCACCTTACCACAAGCACCTCAAGAGGAGGCTTCTCTCAGCTCTAGGTATGTGAGAGGGATCCTGAGTTTGCGGCCTCAAGTGGAATGGACACCGCGATGCCCTGACTCGAAATAAGGCCGGATATCCCTGCAGTGACTGGAATGCAGGCTCGTCTTGCATCTCCCAAGACGAAAGGGTGTATGAATCCCCTGTGGAGACCACAGAGAAAGACCTAGTTCCCCACCTCATCGCGACAGGAGGCCTCAAATCCTTTGAAAACTCCAGAGGTATGCGGAGATCAGTGCCTCCAAAGGAGACGATGCCTGACTCCTCGTGAAACTTGATAGGAGACCCAGGATTCCTGTGGCACGTGGAAAGGGACCCTTGGTCTCCCGTCTCAGCTGGAGAGGCGTCCCAATTGCCCTGCAAAGCCTCGAGGAGAATCCCGAGTTGTCCCTCGCAACTAGGCAGGAGTCCTGACATGGCTGAACACACACGTGTGTGAAAAGGCCATCCCCGTCGTAACTCGAGAATATACCCCAGGTTCCAGCCGCAACTCGAGAAAAACCATGAGACTTCCCCCTCGCCGCGAGATGAGGCCCGATTCCCCTGCACTGCGTGCAGAGCAATTCCGTGTTGCACATCACACATGAAAGGAGCCTTGATTTCCTTGATGGCACTCCAGAGAAACCCCAAGAACACTGTTTCAAGGCTAGAGGGATCCTGAGGTCACTGTAGCAACACGAAAGAGCTCCGTGGACCAAGAATCAACACGAGATGAGAGGTTAGTCCCTGGCTTCGACTCCTGAGGAATACCACCTTACCACAAGCACCTCAAGAGGAGGCTTCTCTCAGCTCTAGGTATGTGAGAGGGATCCTGAGTTTGCGGCCTCAAGTGGAATGGACACCGCGATGCCCTGACTCGAAATAAGGCCGGATATCCCTGCAGAAACTTGAATGCAGGCTCGTCTTGCATCTCCCAAGAAGAAAGGATGTCTGAATCCCCTGTGGAGACCGCAGAGAAACACCTAGTTCCCCACCTCATCGCGACCGGAGGCCTCACATCCTTTGAAAACTCCAGAGGTACGCGGAGATCAGTGCCTCCAAAGGAGACGATGCCTGACTCCTCGTGAAACTTGATAGGAGTCCCAGGATTCTTGTGGCACGTGGAAAGGGACCCTTGGTCTCCCGCCTCAGCTGGAGAGGCGTTCCAATTGCCCTGCCAAGCCTCGAGGAGAATCCCGAGTTGTCCCTCGCAACTAGGCAGGAGTCCTGACGTGGCTGAACAAACACGTGGGTGGAAGGGCCATCCCCGTCGTAACTCGAGAATATACCCCAGGTTCCCGCCGCAACTCGAGAAAAACCATGAGACTTCCCCCTCGATGCGAGATGAAGCCCGATTCCCCTGTACTGCGTGCAGAGCAATTCCGTCTTGCACATCACACATGAAAGGAGCCATGATTTCCTTGATGGCACTCCAGAGAAACCCCAAGAACACTGTTTCAAGGATAGAGGGATCCTGAGGTCACTGTAGCAACACGAAAGAACTCTGTGGACCAAAAATCAACTCGAAAAGAGAGGTTAGTCCCTGGCTTCGTCTCCAGAGGAATACCACCTTACCACAAGCACCTCAAGAGGAGGCTTCTCTCAGCTCTAGGTATGTGAGAGGGACCCTGAGTTTGCAGCCTCAAGTGGAATGGACACCGCGATGCCCTGACTCGAAATAAGGCCGGATATCCCTGCAGGGACTTCAATGCAGGCTCGTCTTGCATCTCCCAAGACGAAAGGATGTCTGAATCCCCTGTGGAAAGCACAGAGAAAGACTTAGTTCCCCACCTCATCGCGACCGATAGCCTCACATCCTTTGAAAACTCCAGAGGTACGCGGAGATCAGTGCCTCCAAAGGAGACGATGCCTGACTCCTCGTGAAACTTGATAGGAGTCCCAGGATTCCTGTGGCACGTGGAAAGGGACCCTTGGTCTCCCGCCTCAGCTGGAGAGGCGTCCCAATTGCCTTGCCAAGCCTCGAGGAGAATCCCGAGTTGTGTCTCGCAACTAGGCAAGAGTCCTGACGTGGCTGAACAAACACGTGTGTGGAAGGGCCATCCCCGTGGTAACTCGAGAATATACCCCAGGTTCCCGCCGCAACTCGAGAAAAACCATGAGACTTCCCCCTCGATGCGAGATGAGGCCCGATTCCCCTGCACTGCGTGCAGAGGAATTCCGTGTTGCACATCACACATGAAAGGAGCCTTGATTTCCTTGATGGCACTCCAGAGAAACCCCAAGAACACTGTTTCAAGGCTAGAGGGATCCTGAGGTCACTGTAGCAACACGAAAGAGCTCCGTGGGCCAAAAATCAACTCGAGATGAGAGGTTAGTCCCTGGCTTCGACTCCAGAGGAATACCACCTTACCACAAGCACCTCAAGAGGAGGCTTCTCTCAGCTCTAGGTATGTGAGAGGGACCCTGAGTTTGCGGCCTCAAGTGGAATGGACACCGCGATGCCCTGACTCGAAATAAGGCCGGATATCCCTGCAGTGACTTGAATGCAGGCTCGTCTTGCATCTCCCAAGAAGAAAGGATGTCTGAATCCCCTGGGGAGAGCACAGAGAAAGACCTAGTTCCCCACCTCATCGCGACCGGAGGCCTCACATCCTTTGAAAACTCCAGAGGTACGCGGAGATCAGTGCCTCCAAAGGAGAAGATGCCTGACTCCTCGTGAAACTTGATAGGAGACCCAGGATTCCTGTGGCACGTGGAAAGGGACCCTTGGTCTCCCGTCTCAGCTGGAGAGGCGTCCCAATTGCCCTGCAAAGCCTCGAGGAGAATCCCGAGTTGTCCCTCGCAACTAGGCAGGAGTCCTGACATGGCTGAACACACACGTGTGTGGAAAGGCCATCCCCGTCGTAACTCGAGAATATACCCCAGGTTCCCGCCGCAACTCGAGAAAAACCATGAGACTTCCCCCTCGCCGCGAGATGAGGCCCGATTCCCCTGCACTGCGTGCAGAGCAATTCCGTGTTGCACATCACACATGAAAGGAGCCTTGATTTCCTTGATGGCACTCCAGAGAAACCCCAAGAACACTGTTTCAAGGCTAGAGGGATCCTGAGGTCACTGTAGCAACACGAAAGAGCTCCGTGGACCAAGAATCAACACGAGATGAGAGGTTAGTCCCTGGCTTCGACTCCTGAGGAATACCACCTTACCACAAGCACCTCAAGAGGAGGCTTCTCTCAGCTCTAGGTATGTGAGAGGGATCCTGAGTTTGCGGCCTCAAGTGGAATGGACACCGCGATGCCCTGACTCGAAATAAGGCCGGATATCCCTGCAGTGACTTGAATGCAGGCTCGTCTTGCATCTCCCAAGAAGAAAGGATGTCTGAATCCCCTGTGGAGACCACAGAGAAAGACCTAGTTCCCCACCTCATCGCGACCGGAGGCCTCACATCCTTTGAAAACTCCAGAGGTACGCGGAGATCAGTGCCTCCAAAGGAGACGATGCCTGACTCCTCGTGAAACTTGATAGGAGTCCCAGGATTCCTGTGGCACGTGGAAAGGGACCCTTGGTCTCCCGCCTCAGCTGGAGAGGCGTCCCAATTGCCCTGCAAAGCCTCGAGGAGAATCCCGAGTTGTGTCTCGCAACTAGGCAAGAATCCTGACGTGGCTGAACAAACACGTGTGTGGAAGGGCCATCCCCGTGGTAACTCGAGAATATACCCCAGGTTCCCGCAGCAACTCGAGAAAAACCATGAGACTTCCCCCTCGCCGCGAGATGAGGCCCGATTCCCCTGCACTGCGTGCAGAGGAATTCTGTGTTGCACATCACACATGAAAGGAGCCTTGATTTCCTTCATGGCACTCCAGAGAAACCCCAAGAACACTGTTTCAAGGCTAGAGGGATCCTGAGGTCACTGTAGCAACACGAAAATGCTCCGTGGACCAAAAATCAACTCGAGATGAGAGGTTAGTCCCTGGCTTCGACTCCAGAGGAATACCACCTTACCACAAGCACCTCAAGAGGAGGCTTCTCTCAGCTCTAGGTATGTGAGAGGGACCCTGAGTTTGCGGCCTCAAGTGGAATGGACACCGCGATGCCCTGACTCGAAATAAGGCCGGATATCCCTGCAGTGACTTCAATGCAGGCTCGTCTTGCATCTCCCAAGACGAAAGGGTGTCTGAATCCCCTGTGGAGACCACAGAGCAAGAACTAGTTCCCCACTTCATCGCGACAGGAGGCCTCAAATCCTTTGAAAACTCCAGAGGTACGCGGAGATCAGTGCCTCCAAAGGAGACGATGCCTGACTCCTCGTGAAACTTGATAGGAGTCCCAGGATTCCTGTGGCACGTGGAAAGGGACCCTTGGTCTGCCGTCTCAGCTGGAGAGGCGTCCCAATTGCCCTGCAAAGCCTCGAGGAGAATCCCGAGTTGTCCCTCGCAACTAGGCAGGAGTCCTGACGTCGCTGAAGAAACACGTGGGTGGAAGGGCCATCCCCGTCGTAACTCGAGAATATACCCCAGGTTCCCGCCGCAACTCGAGAAAAACCATGAGACTTCCCCCTCGCCGCGAGATGAGGCCCGATTCCCCTGCACTGCGTGCAGAGCAATTCCGTGTTGCACATCACACATGAAAGGAGCCTTGATTTCCTTGATGGCACTCCAGAGAAACCCCAAGAACACTGTTTCAAGGCTAGAGGGATCCTGAGGTCACTGTAGCAACACGAAAGAGCTCCGTGGGCCAAAAATCAACTCGAGATGAGAGGTTAGTCCCTGGCTTCGAATCCAGAGGAATACCACCTTACCACAAGCACCTCAAGAGGAGGCTTCTCTCAGCTCTAGGTATGTGAGAGGGACCCTGAGTTTGCGGCCTCAAGTGGAATGGACACCGCGATGCCCTGACTCGAAATAAGGCCGGATATCCTTGCAGTGACTTGAATGCAGGCTCGTCTTGCATCTCCCAAGAAGAAAGGATGTCTGAATCCCCTGTGGAGACCACAGAGAAAGACCTAGTTCCCCACCTCATCGCGACCGGAGGCCTCACATCCTTTGAAAACTCCAGAGGTACGCGGAGATCAGTGCCTCCAAAGGAGACGATGCCTGACTCCTCGTGAAACTTGATAGGAGTCCCAGGATTTCTGTGGCACGTGGAAAGGGACACTTGGTCTCCCGCCTCAGCTGGAGAGGCGTCCCAATTGCCTTGCCAAGCCTCGAGGAGAATCCCGAGTTGTGTCTCGCAACTAGGCAAGAGTCCTGACGTGGCTGAACAAACACGTGTGTGGAAGGGCCATCCCCGTGGTAACTCGAGAATATACCCCAGGTTCCCGCAGCAACTCGAGAAAAACCATGAGACTTCCCCCTCGCCGCGAGATGAGGCCCGATTCCCCTGCACTGCGTGCAGAGGAATTCTGTGTTGCACATCACACATGAAAGGAGCCTTGATTTCCTTCATGGCACTCCAGAGAAACCCCAAGAACACTGTTTCAAGGCTAGAGGGATCCTGAGGTCACTGTAGCAACACGAAAGAGCTCCGTGGACCAAAAATCAACTCGAGATGAGAGGTTAGTCCCTGGCTTCGACTCCAGAGGAATACCACCTTACCACAAGCACCTCAAGAGGAGGCTTCTCTCAGCTCTAGGTATGTGCGAGGGACCCTGAGTTTGCGGCCTCAAGTGGAATGGACACCGCGATGCCCTGACTCGAAATAAGGCCGGATATCCCTGCAGTGACTTCAATGCAGGCTCGTCTTGCATCTCCCAAGACGAAAGGGTGTCTGAATCCCCTGTGGAGACCACAGAGAAAGACCTAGTTCCCCACCTCATCGCGACAGGAGGCCTCAAATCCTTTGAAAACTCCAGAGGTATGCGGAGATCAGTGCCTCCAAAGGAGACGATGCCTGACTCCTCGTGAAACTTGATAGGAGACCCAGGATTCCTGTGGCACGTGGAAAGGGACCCTTGGTCTCCCGTCTCAGCTGGAGAGGCGTCCCAATTGCCCTGCAAAGCCTCGAGGAGAATCCCGAGTTGTCCCTCGCAACTAGGCAGGAGTCCTGACGTCGCTGAAGAAACACGTGGTGGAAGGGCCGTCCCCGTCGAAACTCGAGAATATACCCAAGGTTCCCGCCGCAACTCGAGAAAAACCATGAGACTTCCCCCTCGCCGCGAAATGAGGCCCGATTCCCCTGCACTGCGTGCAGAGCAAATCCGTGTTGCACATCACACATGAAAGGAGCCTTGATTTCCTTGATGGCACTCCAGAGAAATCCCAAGAACACTGTTTCAAGGCTAGAGGGATCCTGACGTCACTGTAGCAACACGAAAGAGCTCCGTGGGCCAAAAATCAACTCGAGATGAGAGGTTAGTCCCTGGCTTCGACTCCAGAGGAATACCACCTTACCACAAGCACCTCAAGAGGAGGCTTCTCTCAGCTCTAGGTATGTGAGAGGGACCCTGAGTTTGCGGCCTCAAGTGGAATGGACACCGCGATGCCCTGACTCGAAATAAGGCCGGATATCCCTGCAGTGACTTGAATGCAGGCTCGTCTTGCATCTCCCAAGAAGAAAGGATGTCTGAATCCCCTGTGGAGACCACAGAGAAACACCTAGTTCCCCACCTCATCGCGACCGGAGGCCTCACATCCTTTGAAAACTCCAGAGGTACGCGGAGATCAGTGCCTCCAAAGGAGACGATGCCTGAATCCTCGTGAAACTTGATAGGAGTCCCAGGATTCTTGTGGCACGTGGAAAGGGACCCTTGGTCTCCCGCCTCAGCTGGAGAGGCGTTCCAATTGCCCTGCCAAGCCTCGAGGAGAATCCCGAGTTGTCCCTCGCAACTAGGCAGGAGTCCTGACGTGGCTGAACAAACACGTGGGTGGAAGGGACATCCCCGTCGTAACTCGAGAATATACCCCAGGTTCCCGCCGCAACTCGAGAAAAACCATGAGACTTCCCCCTCGATGCGAGATGAGGCCCGATTCCCCTGTACTGCGTGCAGAGCAATTCCGTCTTGCACATCACACATGAAAGGAGCCTTGATTTCCTTGATGGCACTCCAGAGAAACCCCAAGAACACTGTTTCAAGGCTAGAGGGATCCTGAGGTCACTGTAGCAACACGAAAGAACTCTGTGGACCAAAAATCAACTCGAAAAGAGAGGTTAGTCCCTGGATTCGTCTCCAGAGGAATACCACCTTACCACAAGCACCTCAAGAGGAGGCTTCTCTCAGCTCTAGGTATGTGAGAGGGACCCTGAGTTTGCGGCCTCAAGTGGAATGGACACCGCGATGCCCTGACTCGAAATAAGGCCGGATATCCCTGCAGTGACTTCAATGAAGGCTCGTCTTGCATCTCCCAGGACGAAAGGATGTCTGAATCCCCTGTGGAAAGCACAGAGAAAGACTTAGTTCCCCACCTCATCGCGACAGATAGCCTCACATCCTTTGAAAATTCCAGAGGTAAGCGGAGATCAGTGCCTCCAAAGGAGACGATGCCTGACTCCTCGTGAAACTTGATAGGAGTCCCAGGATTCCTGTGGCACTTGGAAAGGGACACTTGGTCTCCCGCCTCAGCTGGAGAGGCATCCCAATTGCCCTGCAAAGCCTCGAGGAGAATCCAGAGTTGTCCCTCGCAACTAGGCAGGAGTCCTGACGTCGCTGAAGAAACACGTGGGTGGAAGGGCCATCCCCGTCGTAACTCGAGAATATACCCCAGGTTCCCGCCGCAACTCGAGAAAAACCATGAGACTTCCCCCTCGCCGCGAGATGAGGCCCGATTCCCCTGCACTGCGTGCAGAGCAATTCCGTGTTGCACATCACACATGAAAGGAGCCTTGATTTCCTTCATGGCACTCCAGAGAAACCCCAAGAACACTGTTTCAAGGCTAGAGGGATCCTGAGGTCACTGTAGCAACACGAAAGAGCTCCGTGGGCCAAAAATCAACTCGAGATGAGAGGTTAGTCCCTGGCTTCGACTCCAGAGGAATACCACCTTACCACAAGCACCTCAAGAGGAGGCTTCTCTCAGCTCTAGGTATGTGAGAGGGACCCTGAGTTTGCGGCCTCAAGTGGAATGGACACCGCGATGCCCTGTCGCGAAATAAGGCTGGATATCCCTGCAGTGACTTGAATGCAGGCTCGTCTTGCATCTCCCAAGATGAAAGGATGTCTGAATCCCCTGTGGAGACCACAGAGAAAGACCTAGTTCCCCACCTAATCGCGACCGGAGGCCTCACATCCTTTGAAAACTCCAGAGGTACGCGGAGATCAGTGCCTCCAAAGGAGACAATGCCTGACTCCTCGTGAAACTTGATAGGAGTCCCAGGATTCCTGTGGCACGTGGAAAGGGACCCTTGGTCTCCCGCCTCAGCTGGAGAGGTGTCCCAATTGCCTTGCCAAGACTCGAGGAGAATCCCGAGTTGTGTCTCGCAACTAGGCAAGAGTCCTGACGTGGCTGAACAAACACGTGTGTGGAAGGGCCATCCCCGTCGTAACTCGAGAATATACCCCAGGTTCCCGCCGCAACTCGAGAAAAACCATGAGACTTCCCCCTCGCCGCGAGATGAGGCCCGATTCCCCTGCACTGCATGCAGAGCAATTCTGTGTTGCACATCACACATGAAAGGAGCCTTGATTTCCTTGATGGCACTCCAGAGAAACCCCAAGAACACTGTTTCAAGGCTAGAGGGATCCTGAGGTCACTGTAGCAACACGAAAGAGCTCCGTGGACCAAAAATCAACTCGAGATGAGAGGTTAGTCCCTGGCTTCGACTCCAGAGGAATACCACCTTACCACAAGCACCTCAAGAGGAGGCTTCTCTCAGCTCTAGGTATGTGAGAGGGACCCTGAGTTTGCGGCCTCAAGTGGAATGGACACCGCGATGCCCTGACTCGAAATAAGGCCGGATATCCCTGCAGTGACTGGAATGCAGGCTCGTCTTGCATCTCCCAAGACGAAAGGGTGTATGAATCCCCTGTGGAGACCACAGAGAAAGACCTAGTTCCCCAGCTCATCGCGACAGGAGGCCTCAAATCCTTTGAAAACTCCAGAGGTATGCGGAGATCAGTGCCTCCAAAGGAGACGATGCCTGACTCCTCGTGAAACTTGATAGGAGACCCAGGATTCCTGTGGCACGTGGAAAGGGACCCTTGGTCTCCAGTCTCAGCTGGAGAGGGGTCCCAATTGCCCTGCAAAGTCTCGAGGAGAATCCCGAGTTGTCCCTCGCAACTAGGCAGGAGTCCTGACATGGCTGAACACACACGTGTGTGGAAAGGCCATCCCCGTCGTAACTCGAGAATATACCCCAGGTTCCCGCAGCAACTCGAGAAAAACCATGAGACTTCCCCCTCGCCGCGAGATGAGGCCCGATTCCCCTGCACTGCGTGCAGAGCAATTCCGTGTTGCACATCACACATGAAAGGAGCCTTGATTTCCTTGATGGCACTCCAGAGAAACCCCAAGAACACTGTTTCAAGGCTAGAGGGATCCTGAGGTCACTGTAGCAACACGAAAGAGCTCCGTGGACCAAGAATCAACACGAGATGAGAGGTTAGTCCCTGGCTTCGACTCCTGAGGAATACCACCTTACCACAAGCACCTCAAGAGGAGGCTTCTCTCAGCTCTAGGTATGTGAGAGGGATCCTGAGTTTGCGGCCTCAAGTGGAATGGGCACCGCGATGCCCTGACTCGAAATAAGGCCGGATATCCCTGCAGTGACTTGAATGCAGGCTCGTCTTGCATCTCCCAAGAAGAAAGGATGTCTGAATCCCCTGTGGAGACCACAGAGAAACACCTAGTTCCCCACCTCATCGCGACCGGAGGCCTCACATCCTTTGAAAACTCCAGAGGTACCCGGAGATCAGTGCCTCCAAAGGAGACGATGCCTGACTCCTCGTGAAACTTGATAGGAGTCCCAGGATTCTTGTGGCACGTGGAAAGGGACCCTTGGTCTCCCGCCTCAGCTGGAGAGGCGTTCCAATTGCCCTGCCAAGCCTCGAGGAGAATCCCGAGTTGTCCCTCGCAACTAGGCAGGAGTCCTGACGTGGCTGAACAAACACGTGGGTGGAAGGGACATCCCCGTCGTAACTCGAGAATATACCCCAGGTTCCCGCCGCAACTCGAGAAAAACCATGAGACTTCCCCCTCGATGCGAGATGAAGCCCGATTCCCCTGTACTGCGTGCAGAGCAATTCCGTCTTGCACATCACACATGAAAGGAGCCTTGAGTTCCTTGATGGCACTCCAGAGAAACCCCAAGAACACTGTTTCAAGGATAGAGGGATCCTGAGGTCACTGCAGCAACACGAAAGAACTCTGTGGACCAAAAATCAACTCGAAAAGAGAGGTTAGTCCCTGGCTTCGTCTCCAAAGGAATACCACCTTACCACAAGCACCTCAAGAGGAGGCTTCTCTCAGCTCTAGGTATGTGAGAGGGACCCTGAGTTTGCAGCCTCAAGTGGAATGGACACCGCGATGCCCTGACTCGAAATAAGGCCGGATATCCCTGCAGTGACTTCAATGCAGGCTCGTCTTGCATCTCCCAAGACGAAAGGATGTCTGAATCCCCTGTGGAAAGCACAGAGAAAGACTTAGTTCCCCACCTCATCGCGACCGATAGCCTCACATCCTTTGAAAACTCCAGAGGTACGCGGAGATCAGTGCCTCCAAAGGAGACGATGCCTGACTCCTCGTGAAACTTGATAGGAGTCCCAGGATTCCTGTGGCACTTGGAAAGGGACACTTGGTCTCCCGCCTCAGCTGGAGAGGCGTCCCAATTGCCCTGCCAAGCCTCGAGGAGAATCCAGAGTTGTCCCTCGCAACTAGGCAGGAGTCCTGACGTCGCTGAACAAACACGTGGGTGGAAGGGCCATCCCCGTCGTAACTCGAGAATATACCCCAGGTTCCCGCCGCAACTCGAGAAAAACCATGAGACTTCCCCCTCGCCGCGAGATGAGGCCCGATTCCCCTGCACTGCGTGCAGAGCAATTCCGTGTTGCACATCACACATGAAAGGAGCCTTGATTTCCTTGATGGCACTCCAGAGAAACCCCAAGAACACTGTTTCAAGGCTAGAGGGATCCTGAGGTCACTGTAGCAACACGAAAGAGCTCCGTGGACCAAGAATCAACACGAGATGAGAGGTTAGTCCCTGGCTTCGACTCCTGAGGAATACCACCTTACCACAAGCACCTCAAGAGGAGGCTTCTCTCAGCTCTAGGTATGTGAGAGGGATCCTGAGTTTGCGGCCTCAAGTGGAATGGGCACCGCGATGCCCTGACTCGAAATAAGGCCGGATATCCCTGCAGTGACTTGAATGCAGGCTCGTCTTGCATCTCCCAAGAAGAAAGGATGTCTGAATCCCCTGTGGAGACCACAGAGAAACACCTAGTTCCCCACCTCATCGCGACCGGAGGCCTCACATCCTTTGAAAACTCCAGAGGTACCCGGAGATCAGTGCCTCCAAAGGAGACGATGCCTGACTCCTCGTGAAACTTGATAGGAGTCCCAGGATTCTTGTGGCACGTGGAAAGGGACCCTTGGTCTCCCGCCTCAGCTGGAGAGGCGTTCCAATTGCCCTGCCAAGCCTCGAGGAGAATCCCGAGTTGTCCCTCGCAACTAGGCAGGAGTCCTGACGTGGCTGAACAAACACGTGGGTGGAAGGGACATCCCCGTCGTAACTCGAGAATATACCCCAGGTTCCCGCCGCAACTCGAGAAAAACCATGAGACTTCCCCCTCGATGCGAGATGAAGCCCGATTCCCCTGTACTGCGTGCAGAGCAATTCCGTCTTGCACATCACACATGAAAGGAGCCTTGAGTTCCTTGATGGCACTCCAGAGAAACCCCAAGAACACTGTTTCAAGGATAGAGGGATCCTGAGGTCACTGCAGCAACACGAAAGAACTCTGTGGACCAAAAATCAACTCGAAAAGAGAGGTTAGTCCCTGGCTTCGTCTCCAAAGGAATACCACCTTACCACAAGCACCTCAAGAGGAGGCTTCTCTCAGCTCTAGGTATGTGAGAGGGACCCTGAGTTTGCAGCCTCAAGTGGAATGGACACCGCGATGCCCTGACTCGAAATAAGGCCGGATATCCCTGCAGTGACTTCAATGCAGGCTCGTCTTGCATCTCCCAAGACGAAAGGATGTCTGAATCCCCTGTGGAAAGCACAGAGAAAGACTTAGTTCCCCACCTCATCGCGACCGATAGCCTCACATCCTTTGAAAACTCCAGAGGTACGCGGAGATCAGTGCCTCCAAAGGAGACGATGCCTGACTCCTCGTGAAACTTGATAGGAGTCCCAGGATTCCTGTGGCACTTGGAAAGGGACACTTGGTCTCCCGCCTCAGCTGGAGAGGCGTCCCAATTGCCCTGCCAAGCCTCGAGGAGAATCCAGAGTTGTCCCTCGCAACTAGGCAGGAGTCCTGACGTCGCTGAACAAACACGTGGGTGGAAGGGCCATCCCCGTCGTAACTCGAGAATATACCCCAGGTTCCCGCCGCAACTCGAGAAAAACCATGAGACTTCCCCCTCGCCGCGAGATGAGGCCCGATTCCCCTGCACTGCGTGCAGAGCAATTCCGTGTTGCACATCACACATGAAAGGAGCCTTGATTTCCTTGATGGCACTCCAGAGAAACCCCAAGAACACTGTTTCAAGGCTAGAGGGATCCTGAGGTCACTGTAGCAACACGAAAGAGCTCCGTGGGCCAAAAATCAACTCGAGATGAGAGGTTAGTCCCTGGCTTCGACTCCAGAGGAATACCACTTTACCAAAAGCACCTCAAGAGGAGGCTTCTCTCAGCTCTAGGTATGTGAGAGGGACCCTGAGTTTGCGGCCTCAAGTGGAATGGACACCGCGATTCCCTGACTCGAAATAAGGCAGGATATCCCTGCAGTGACTTGAATGCAGGCTCGTCTTGCATCTCCCAAGAAGAAAGGATGTCTGAATCCCCTGTGGAGACCACAGAGAAAGACCTAGTTCCCCACCTCATCGCGACCGGAGGCCTCACATCCTTTGAAAACTCCAGAGGTACGCGGAGATCAGTGCCTCCAAAGGAGACGAAGCCTGACTCCTCGTGAAACTTGATAGGAGTCCCAGGATTCCTGTGGCACGTGGAAAGGGACCCTTGGTCTCCCGCCTCAGCTGGAGAGGCGTCCCAATTGCCTTGCCAAGCCTCGAGGAGAATCCCGAGTTGTGTCTCGCAACTAGGCAAGAGTCCTGACGTGGCTGAACAAACACGTGTGTGGAAGGGCCATCCCCGTGGTAACTCGAGAATATACCCCAGGTTCCCGCAGCAACTCGAGAAAAACCATGAGACTTCCCCCTCGATGCGAGATGAGGCCCGATTCCCCTGCACTGCGTGCAGAGCAATTCCGTGTTGCACATCACACATGAAAGGAGCCTTGATTTCCTTGATGGCACTCCAGAGAAACCCCAAGAACACTGTTTCAAGGCTAGAGGGATCCTGAGGTCACTGCAGCAACACGAAAGAGCTCCGTGGGCCAAAAATCAACTCGAGATGAGAGGTTACTCCCTGGCTTCGACTCCAGAGGAATACCACCTTACCACAAGCACCTCAAGAGGAGGCTTCTCTCAGCTCTAGGTATGTGAGAGGGACCCTGAGTTTGCGGCCTCAAGTGGAATGGACACCGCGATGCCCTGACTCGAAATAAGGCCGGATATCCCTGCAGTGACTTCAATGCAGGCTCGTCTTGCATCTCCCAAGAAGAAAGGATGTCTGAATCCCCTGTGGAGACCACAGAGAAAGACCTAGTTCCCCACCTCATCGCGACCGGAGGCCTCACATCCTTTGAAAACTCCAGAGGTACGCGGAGATCAGTGCCTCCAAAGGAGACGATGCCTGAATCCTCGTGAAACTTGATAGGAGTCCCAGGATTCTTGTGGCACGTGGAAAGGGACCCTTGGTCTCCCGCCTCAGCTGGAGAGGCGTTCCAATTGCCGTGCCAAGCCTCGAGGAGAATCCCGAGTTGTCCCTCGCAACTAGGCAGGAGTCCTGACGTGGCTGAACAAACACGTGGGTGGAAGGGACATCCCCGTCGTAACTCGAGAATATACCCCAGGTTCCCGCCGCAACTCGAGAAAAACCATGAGACTTCCCCCTCGATGCGAGATGAGGCCCGATTCCCCTGTACTGCGTGCAGAGCAATTCCGTCTTGCACATCACACATGAAAGGAGCCTTGATTTCCTTGATGGCTCTCCAGAGAAACCCCAAGAACACTGTTTCAAGGATAGAGGGATCCTGAGGTCACTGTAGCAACACGAAAGAACTCTGTGGACCACAAATCAACTCGAAAAGAGAGGTTAGTCCCTGGATTCGTCTCCAGAGGAATACCACCTTACCACAAGCACCTCAAGAGGAGGCTTCTCTCAGCTCTAGGTATGTGAGAGGGACCCTGAGTTTGCGGCCTCAAGTGGAATGGACACCGCGATGCCCTGACTCGAAATAAGGCCGGATATCCCTGCAGTGACTTCAATGCAGGCTCGTCTTGCATCTCCCAGGACGAAAGGATGTCTGAATCCCCTGTGGAAAGCACAGAGAAAGACTTAGTTCCCCACCTCATCGCGACCGATAGCCTCACATCCTTTGAAAACTCCAGAGGTAAGCGGAGATCAGTGCCTCCAAAGGAGACGATGCCTGACTCCTCGTGAAACTTGATAGGAGTCCCAGGATTCCTGTGGCACTTGGAAAGGGACACTTGGTCTCCCGCCTCAGCTGGAGAGGCGTCCCAATTGCCCTGCAAAGCCTCGAGGAGAATCCAGAGTTGTCCCTCGCAACTAGGCAGGAGTCCTGACGTCGCTGAAGAAACACGTGGGTGGAAGGGCCATCCCCGTCCTAACTCGAGAATATACCCCAGGTTCCCGCCGCAACTCGAGAAAAACAATGAGACTTCCCCCTCGCCGCGAGATGAGGCCCGATTCCCCTGCACTGCGTGCAGAGCAATTCCGTGTTGCACATCACACATGAAAGGAGCCTTGATTTCCTTCATGGCACTCCAGAGAAACCCCAAGAACACTGTTTCAAGGCTAGAGGGATCCTGAGGTCACTGTAGCAACACGAAAGAGCTCCGTGGGCCAAAAATCAACTCGAGATGAGAGGTTAGTCCCTGGCTTCGACTCCAGAGGAATACCACCTTACCACAAGCACCTCAAGAGGAGGCTTCTCTCAGCTCTAGGTATGTGAGAGGGACCCTGAGTTTGCGGCCTCAAGTGGAATGGACACCGCGATGCCCTGACTCGAAATAAGGCCGGATATCCCTGCAGTGACTTGAATGCAGGCTCGTCTTGCATCTCCCAAGAAGAAAGGATGTCTGAATCCCCTGTGGAGACCACAGAGAAAGACCTAGTTCCCCACCTCATCGCGACAGGAGGCCTCAAATCCTTTGAAAACTCCAGAGGTATGCGGAGATCAGTGCCTCCAAAGGAGACGATGCCTGACTCCTCGTGAAACTTGATAGGAGTCCCAGGATTCCTGTGGCACGTGGAAAGGGACCCTTGGTCTCCCGCCTCAGCTGGAGAGGCGTTCCAATTGCCCTGCGAAGCCTCGAGGAGAATCCCGAGTTGTGTCTCGCAACTAGGCAAGAGTCCTGACGTGGCTGAACAAACACGTGTGTGGAAGGGCCATCCCCGTGGTAACTCGAGAATATACCCCAGGTTCCCGCCGCAACTCGAGAAAAACCATGAGACTTCCCCCTCGCCGCGAGATGAGGCCCGATTCCCCTGCACTGCGTGCAGAGGAATTCTGTGTTGCATATCACACATGAAAGGAGCCTTGATTTCCTTCATGGCACTCCAGAGAAACCCCAAGAACACTGTTTCAAGGCTAGAGGGATCCTGAGGTCACTGTAGCAACACGAAAGAGCTCCGTGGACCAAAAATCAACTCGAGATGAGAGGTTAGTCCCTGGCTTCGACTCCAGAGGAATACCACCTTACCACAAGCACCTCAAGAGGAGGCTTCTCTCAGCTCTAGGTATGTGAGAGGGACCCTGAGTTTGCGGCCTCAAGTGGAATGGACACCGCGATGCCCTGACTCGAAATAAGGCCGGATATCCCTGCAGTGACTTCAATGCAGGCTCGTCTTGCATCTCCCAAGACGAAAGGGTGTCTGAATCCCCTGTGGAGACCACAGAGCAAGAACTAGTTCCCCACCTCATCACGACAGGAGGCCTCAAATCCTTTGAAAACTCCAGAGGTACGCGGAGATCAGTGCCTCCAAAGGAGACGATGCCTGACTCCTCGTGAAACTTGATAGGAGTCCCAGGATTCCTGTGGCACGTGGAAAGGGACCCTTGGTCTCCCGTCTCAGCTGGAGAGGAGTCCCAATTGCCCTGCAAAGCCTCGAGGAGAATCCAGAGTTGTCCCTCGCAACTAGGCAGGAGTCCTGACGTCGCTGAAGAAACACGTGGGTGGAAGGGCCATCCCCGTCGTAACTCGAGAATATACCCCAGGTTCCCGCCGCAACTCGAGAAAAACCATGAGACTTCCCCCTCGCCGCGAGATGAGGCCCGATTCCCCTGCACTGCGTGCAGAGCAATTCCGTGTTGCACATCACACATGAAAGGAGCCTTGATTTCCTTGATGGCACTCCAGAGAAACCCCAAGAACACTGTTTCAAGGCTAGAGGGATCCTGAGGTCACTGTAGCAACACGAAAGAGCTCCGTGGACCAAGAATCAACACGAGATGAGAGGTTAGTCCCTGGCTTCGACTCCTGAGGAATACCACCTTACCACAAGCACCTCAAGAGGAGGCTTCTCTCAGCTCTAGGTATGTGAGAGGGATCCTGAGTTTGCGGCCTCAAGTGGAATGGACACCGCGATGCCCTGACTCGAAATAAGGCCGGATATCCCTGCAGTGACTTGAATGCAGGCTCGTCTTGCATCTCCCAAGAAGAAAGGATGTCTGAATCCCCTGTGGAGACCACAGAGAAACACCTAGTTCCCCACTTCATCGCGACCGGAGGCCTCACATCCTTTGAAAACTCCAGAGGTAGGCGGAGATCAGTGCCTCCAAAGGAGACGATGCCTGACTCCTCGTGAAACTTGATAGGAGTCCCTGGATTCTTGTGGCACGTGGAAAGGGACCCTTGGTCTCCCGCCTCAGCTGGAGAGGCGTTCCAATTGCCCTGCCAAGCCTCGAGGAGAATCCCGAGTTGTCCCTCGCAACTAGGCAGGAGTCCTGACGTGGCTGAACAAGCACGTGGGTGGAAGGGCCATCCCCGTCTTAACTCGAGAATATACCCCAGGTTCCCGCCGCAACTCGAGAAAAACCATGAGACTTCCCCCTCGATGCGAGATGAGGCCCGATTCCCCTGTACTGCGTGCAGAGCAATTCCGTCTTGCACATCACACATGAAAGGAGCCTTGATTTCCTTGATGGCACTCCAGAGAAACCCCAAGAACACTGTTTCAAGGCTAGAGGGATCCTGAGGTCACTGTAGCAACACGAAAGAACTCTGTGGACCAAAAATCAACTGGAAAAGAGAGGTTAGTCCCTGGATTCGTCTCCAGAGGAATACCACCTTACCACAAGCACCTCAAGAGGAGGCTTCTCTCAGCTCTAGGTATGTGAGAGGGACCCTGAGTTTGCAGCCTCAAGTGGAATGGACACCGCGATGCCCTGACTCGAAATAAGGCCGGATATCCCTGCAGTGACTTCAATGCAGGCTCGTCTTGCATCTCCCAGGACGAAAGGATGTCTGAATCCCCTGTGGAAAGCACAGAGAAAGACTTAGTTCCCCACCTCATCGCGACCGATAGCCTCACATCCTTTGAAAACTCCAGAGGTACGCGGAGATCAGTGCCTCCAAAGGAGACGATGCCTGACTCCTCGTGAAACTTGATAGGAGTCCCAGCATTCCTGTGGCACTTGGAAAGGGACACTTGGTCTCCCGCCTCAGCTGGAGAGGCGTCCCAATTGCCCTGCAAAGCCTCGAGGAGAATCCCGAGTTGTCCCTCGCAACTAGGCAGGAGTCCTGACGTCGCTGAACAAACACGTGGGTGGAAGGGCCATCCCCGTCGTAACTCGAGAATATACCCCAGGTTCCCGCCGCAACTCGAGAAAAACCATGAGACTTCCCCCTCGATGCGAGAGGAGGCCCGATTCCCCTGCACTGCGTGCAGAGCAATTCCGTGTTGCACATCACACATGAAAGGAGCCTTGATTTCCTTCATGGCACTCCAGAGAAATCCCAAGTACTCTGTTTCAAGGCTAGAGGGATCCTGAGGTCACTGTAGCAACACGAAAGAGCTCCGTGGGCCAAAAATCAACTCGAGATGAGAGGTTAGTCCCTGGCTTCGACTCCAGAGGAATACCACCTTACCACAAGCACCTCAAGAGGAGGCTTCTCTCAGCTCTAGGTATGTGAGAGGGACCCTGAGTTTGCGGCCTCAAGTGGAATGGACACCGCGATGCCCTGTCGCGAAATAAGGCTGGATATCCCTGCAGTGACTTGAATGCAGGCTCGTCTTGCATCTCCCAAGATGAAAGGATGTCTGAATCCCCTGTGGAGACCACAGAGAAAGACCTAGTTCCCCACCTCATCGCGACCGGAGGCCTCACATCCTTTGAAAACTCCAGAGGTACGCGGAGATCAGTGCCTCCAAAGGAGACGATGCCTGACTCCTCGTGAAACTTGATAGGAGTCCCAGGATTCCTGTGGCACGTGGAAAGGGACCCTTGGTCTCCCCCCTCAGCTGGAGAGGCGTCCCAATTGCCTTGCCAAGCCTCGAGGAGAATCCCGAGTTGTGTCTCGCAACTAGGCAAGAGTCCTGACGTGGCTGAACAAACACGTGTGTGGAAGGGCCATCCCCGTGGTAACTCGAGAATATACCCCAGGTTCCCGCAGCAACTCGAGAAAAACCATGAAACTTCCCCCTCGCCGCGAGATGAGGCCCGATTCCCCTGCACTGCGTGCAGAGGAATTCTGTGTTGCACATCACACATGAAAGGAGCCTTGATTTCCTTCATGGCACTCCAGAGAAACCCCAAGAACACTGTTTCAAGGCTAGAGGGATCCTGAGGTCACTGTAGCAACACGAAAGAGCTCCGTGGACCAAAAATCAACTCGAGATGAGAGGTTAGTCCCTGGCTTCGACTCCAGAGGAATACCACCTTACCACAAGCACCTCAAGAGGAGGCTTCTCTCAGCTCTAGGTATGTGAGAGGGACCCTGAGTTTGAGGCCTCAAGTGGAATGGACACCGCGATGCCCTGACTCGAAATAAGGCTGGATATCCCTGCAGTGACTGGAATGCAGGCTCATCTTGCATCTCCCAAGACGAAAGGGTGTATGAATCCCCTGTGGAGACCACAGAGAAAGACCTAGTTCCCGACCTCATCGCGACAGGAGGCCTCAAATCCTTTGAAAACTCCAGAGGTATGCGGAGATCAGTGCCTCCAAAGGAGACGATGCCTGACTCCTCGTGAAACTTGATAGGAGACCCAGGATTCCTGTGGCACGTGGAAAGGGACCCTTGGTCTCCCGTCTCAGCTGGAGAGGCGTCCCAATTGCCCTGCAAAGCCTCGAGGAGAATCCCGAGTTGTCCCTCGCAACTAGGCAGGAGTCCTGACATGGCTGAACACACACGTGTGTGAAAAGGCCATCCCCGTCGTAACTCGAGAATATACCCCAGGTTCCCGCCGCAACTCGAGAAAAACCATGAGACTTCCCCCTCGCCGCGAGATGAGGCCCGATTCCCCTGCACTGCGTGCAGAGCAATTCCGTGTTGCACATCACACATGAAAGGAGCCTTGATTTCCTTGATGGCACTCCAGAGAAACCCCAAGAACACTGTTTCAAGGCTAGAGGGATCCTGAGGTCACTGTAGCAACACGAAAGAGCTCCGTGGACCAAGAATCAACACGAGATGAGAGGTTAGTCCCTGGCTTCGACTCCTGAGGAATACCACCTTACCACAAGCACCTCAAGAGGAGGCTTCTCTCAGCTCTAGGTATGTGAGAGGGATCCTGAGTTTGCGGCCTCAAGTGGAATGGACACCGCGATGCCCTGACTCGAAATAAGGCCGGATATCCCTGCAGTGACTTGAATGCAGGCTCGTCTTGCATCTCCCAAGAAGAAAGGATGTCTGAATCCCCTGTGGAGACCACAGAGAAACACCTAGTTCCCCACTTCATCGCGACCGGAGGCCTCACATCCTTTGAAAACTCCAGAGGTACGCGGAGATCAGTGCCTCCAAAGGAGACGATGCCTGACTCCTCGTGAAACTTGATAGGAGTCCCAGGATTCTTGTGGCACGTGGAAAGGGACCCTTGGTCTCCCGCCTCAGCTGGAGAGGCGTTCCAATTGCCCTGCCAAGCCTCGAGGAGAATCCCGAGTTGTCCCTCGCAACTAGGCAGGAGTCCTGACGTGGCTGAACAAGCACGTGGGTGGAAGGGCCATCCCCGTCTTAACTCGAGAATATACCCCAGGTTCCCGCCGCAACTCGAGAAAAACCATGAGACTTCCCCCTCGATGCGAGATGAGGCCCGATTCCCCTGTACTGCGTGCAGAGCAATTCCGTCTTGCACATCACACATGAAAGGAGCCTTGATTTCCTTGATGGCACTCCAGAGAAACCCCAAGAACACTGTTTCAAGGCTAGAGGGATCCTGAGGTCACTGTAGCAACACGAAAGAACTCTGTGGACCAAAAATCAACTGGAAAAGAGAGGTTAGTCCCTGGATTCGTCTCCAGAGGAATACCACCTTACCACAAGCACCTCAAGAGGAGGCTTCTCTCAGCTCTAGGTATGTGAGAGGGACCCTGAGTTTGCAGCCTCAAGTGGAATGGACACCGCGATGCCCTGACTCGAAATAAGGCCGGATATCCCTGCAGTGACTTCAATGCAGGCTCGTCTTGCATCTCCCAGGACGAAAGGATGTCTGAATCCCCTGTGGAAAGCACAGAGAAAGACTTAGTTCCCCACCTCATCGCGACCGATAGCCTCACATCCTTTGAAAACTCCAGAGGTACGCGGAGATCAGTGCCTCCAAAGGAGACGATGCCTGACTCCTCGTGAAACTTGATAGGAGTCCCAGGATTCCTGTGGCACTTGGAAAGGGACACTTGGTCTCCCGTCTCAGCTGGAGAGGCGTCCCAATTGCCCTGCAAAGCCTCGAGGAGAATCCCGAGTTGTCCCTCGCAACTAGGCAGGAGTCCTGACGTCGCTGAACAAACACGTGGGTGGAAGGGCCATCCCCGTCGTAACTCGAGAATATACCCCAGGTTCCCGCCGCAACTCGAGAAAAACCATGAGACTTCCCCCTCGATGCGAGAGGAGGCCCGATTCCCAGCAATTCCGTGTTGCACATCACACATGAAAGGAGCCTTGATTTCCTTCATGGCACTCCAGAGAAATCCCAAGTACTCTGTTTCAAGGCTAGAGGGATCCTGAGGTCACTGTAGCAACACGAAAGAGCTCCGTGGGCCAAAAATCAACTCGAGATGAGAGGTTAGTCCCTGGCTTCGACTCCAGAGGAATACCACCTTACCACAAGCACCTCAAGAGGAGGCTTCTCTCAGCTCTAGGTATGTGAGAGGGACCCTGAGTTTGCGGCCTCAAGTGGAATGGACACCGCGATGCCCTGTCGCGAAATAAGGCTGGATATCCCTGCAGTGACTTGAATGCAGGCTCGTCTTGCATCTCCCAAGATGAAAGGATGTCTGAATCCCCTGTGGAGACCACAGAGAAAGACCTAGTTCCCCACCTCATCGCGACCGGAGGCCTCACATCCTTTGAAAACTCCAGAGGTACGCGGAGATCAGTGCCTCCAAAGGAGACGATGCCTGACTCCTCGTGAAACTTGATAGGAGTCCCAGGATTCCTGTGGCACGTGGAAAGGGACCCTTGGTCTCCCCCCTCAGCTGGAGAGGCGTCCCAATTGCCTTGCCAAGCCTCGAGGAGAATCCCGAGTTGTGTCTCGCAACTAGGCAAGAGTCCTGACGTGGCTGAACAAACACGTGTGTGGAAGGGCCATCCCCGTGGTAACTCGAGAATATACCCCAGGTTCCCGCAGCAACTCGAGAAAAACCATGAAACTTCCCCCTCGCCGCGAGATGAGGCCCGATTCCCCTGCACTGCGTGCAGAGGAATTCTGTGTTGCACATCACACATGAAAGGAGCCTTGATTTCCTTCATGGCACTCCAGAGAAACCCCAAGAACACTGTTTCAAGGCTAGAGGGATCCTGAGGTCACTGTAGCAACACGAAAGAGCTCCGTGGACCAAAAATCAACTCGAGATGAGAGGTTAGTCCCTGGCTTCGACTCCAGAGGAATACCACCTTACCACAAGCACCTCAAGAGGAGGCTTCTCTCAGCTCTAGGTATGTGAGAGGGACCCTGAGTTTGCGGCCTCAAGTGGAATGGACACCGCGATGCCCTGACTCGAAATAAGGCTGGATATCCCTGCAGTGACTGGAATGCAGGCTCGTCTTGCATCTCCCAAGACGAAAGGGTGTATGAATCCCCTGTGGAGACCACAGAGAAAGACCTAGTTCCCGACCTCATCGCGACAGGAGGCCTCAAATCCTTTGAAAACTCCAGAGGTATGCGGAGATCAGTGCCTCCAAAGGAGACGATGCCTGACTCCTCGTGAAACTTGATAGGAGACCCAGGATTCCTGTGGCACGTGGAAAGGGACCCTTGGTCTCCCGTCTCAGCTGGAGAGGCGTCCCAATTGCCCTGCAAAGCCTCGAGGAGAATCCCGAGTTGTCCCTCGCAACTAGGCAGGAGTCCTGACATGGCTGAACACACACGTGTGTGAAAAGGCCATCCCCGTCGTAACTCGAGAATATACCCCAGGTTCCCACCGCAACTCGAGAAAAACCATGAGACTTCCCCCTCGCCGCGAGATGAGGCCCGATTCCCCTGCACTGCGTGCAGAGCAATTCCGTGTTGCACATCACACATGAAAGGAGCCTTGATTTCCTTGATGGCACTCCAGAGAAACCCCAAGAACACTGTTTCAAGGCTAGAGGGATCCTGAGGTCACTGTAGCAACACGAAAGAGCTCCGTGGACCAAGAATCAACACGAGATGAGAGGTTAGTCCCTGGCTTCGACTCCTGAGGAATACCACCTTACCACAAGCACCTCAAGAGGAGGCTTCTCTCAGCTCTAGGTATGTGAGAGGGATCCTGAGTTTGCGGCCTCAAGTGGAATGGACACCGCGATGCCCTGACTCGAAATAAGGCCGGATATCCCTGCAGTGACTTGAATGCAGGCTCGTCTTGCATCTCCCAAGAAGAAAGGATGTCTGAATCCCCTGTGGAGACCACAGAGAAACACCTAGTTCCCCACTTCATCGCGACCGGAGGCCTCACATCCTTTGAAAACTCCAGAGGTAGGCGGAGATCAGTGCCTCCAAAGGAGACGATGCCTGACTCCTCGTGAAACTTGATAGGAGTCCCTGGATTCTTGTGGCACGTGGAAAGGGACCCTTGGTCTCCCGCCTCAGCTGGAGAGGCGTTCCAATTGCCCTGCCAAGCCTCGAGGAGAATCCCGAGTTGTCCCTCGCAACTAGGCAGGAGTCCTGACGTGGCTGAACAAGCACGTGGGTGGAAGGGCCATCCCCGTCTTAACTCGAGAATATACCCCAGGTTCCCGCCGCAACTCGAGAAAAACCATGAGACTTCCCCCTCGATGCGAGATGAGGCCCGATTCCCCTGTACTGCGTGCAGAGCAATTCCGTCTTGCACATCACACATGAAAGGAGCCTTGATTTCCTTGATGGCACTCCAGAGAAACCCCAAGAACACTGTTTCAAGGCTAGAGGGATCCTGAGGTCACTGTAGCAACACGAAAGAACTCTGTGGACCAAAAATCAACTGGAAAAGAGAGGTTAGTCCCTGGATTCGTCTCCAGAGGAATACCACCTTACCACAAGCACCTCAAGAGGAGGCTTCTCTCAGCTCTAGGTATGTGAGAGGGACCCTGAGTTTGCAGCCTCAAGTGGAATGGACACCGCGATGCCCTGACTCGAAATAAGGCCGGATATCCCTGCAGTGACTTCAATGCAGGCTCGTCTTGCATCTCCCAGGACGAAAGGATGTCTGAATCCCCTGTGGAAAGCACAGAGAAAGACTTAGTTCCCCACCTCATCGCGACCGATAGCCTCACATCCTTTGAAAACTCCAGAGGTACGCGGAGATCAGTGCCTCCAAAGGAGACGATGCCTGACTCCTCGTGAAACTTGATAGGAGTCCCAGGATTCCTGTGGCACTTGGAAAGGGACACTTGGTCTCCCGTCTCAGCTGGAGAGGCGTCCCAATTGCCCTGCAAAGCCTCGAGGAGAATCCCGAGTTGTCCCTCGCAACTAGGCAGGAGTCCTGACGTCGCTGAACAAACACGTGGGTGGAAGGGCCATCCCCGTCGTAACTCGAGAATATACCCCAGGTTCCCGCCGCAACTCGAGAAAAACCATGAGACTTCCCCCTCGATGCGAGAGGAGGCCCGATTCCCAGCAATTCCGTGTTGCACATCACACATGAAAGGAGCCTTGATTTCCTTCATGGCACTCCAGAGAAATCCCAAGTACTCTGTTTCAAGGCTAGAGGGATCCTGAGGTCACTGTAGCAACACGAAAGAGCTCCGTGGGCCAAAAATCAACTCGAGATGAGAGGTTAGTCCCTGGCTTCGACTCCAGAGGAATACCACCTTACCACAAGCACCTCAAGAGGAGGCTTCTCTCAGCTCTAGGTATGTGAGAGGGACCCTGAGTTTGCGGCCTCAAGTGGAATGGACACCGCGATGCCCTGTCGCGAAATAAGGCTGGATATCCCTGCAGTGACTTGAATGCAGGCTCGTCTTGCATCTCCCAAGATGAAAGGATGTCTGAATCCCCTGTGGAGACCACAGAGAAAGACCTAGTTCCCCACCTCATCGCGACCGGAGGCCTCACATCCTTTGAAAACTCCAGAGGTACGCGGAGATCAGTGCCTCCAAAGGAGACGATGCCTGACTCCTCGTGAAACTTGATAGGAGTCCCAGGATTCCTGTGGCACGTGGAAAGGGACCCTTGGTCTCCCCCCTCAGCTGGAGAGGCGTCCCAATTGCCTTGCCAAGCCTCGAGGAGAATCCCGAGTTGTGTCTCGCAACTAGGCAAGAGTCCTGACGTGGCTGAACAAACACGTGTGTGGAAGGGCCATCCCCGTGGTAACTCGAGAATATACCCCAGGTTCCCGCAGCAACTCGAGAAAAACCATGAAACTTCCCCCTCGCCGCGAGATGAGGCCCGATTCCCCTGCACTGCGTGCAGAGGAATTCTGTGTTGCACATCACACATGAAAGGAGCCTTGATTTCCTTCATGGCACTCCAGAGAAACCCCAAGAACACTGTTTCAAGGCTAGAGGGATCCTGAGGTCACTGTAGCAACACGAAAGAGCTCCGTGGACCAAAAATCAACTCGAGATGAGAGGTTAGTCCCTGGCTTCGACTCCAGAGGAATACCACCTTACCACAAGCACCTCAAGAGGAGGCTTCTCTCAGCTCTAGGTATGTGAGAGGGACCCTGAGTTTGCGGCCTCAAGTGGAATGGACACCGCGATGCCCTGACTCGAAATAAGGCTGGATATCCCTGCAGTGACTGGAATGCAGGCTCGTCTTGCATCTCCCAAGACGAAAGGGTGTATGAATCCCCTGTGGAGACCACAGAGAAAGACCTAGTTCCCGACCTCATCGCGACAGGAGGCCTCAAATCCTTTGAAAACTCCAGAGGTATGCGGAGATCAGTGCCTCCAAAGGAGACGATGCCTGACTCCTCGTGAAACTTGATAGGAGACCCAGGATTCCTGTGGCACGTGGAAAGGGACCCTTGGTCTCCCGTCTCAGCTGGAGAGGCGTCCCAATTGCCCTGCAAAGCCTCGAGGAGAATCCCGAGTTGTCCCTCGCAACTAGGCAGGAGTCCTGACATGGCTGAACACACACGTGTGTGAAAAGGCCATCCCCGTCGTAACTCGAGAATATACCCCAGGTTCCCACCGCAACTCGAGAAAAACCATGAGACTTCCCCCTCGCCGCGAGATGAGGCCCGATTCCCCTGCACTGCGTGCAGAGCAATTCCGTGTTGCACATCACACATGAAAGGAGCCTTGATTTCCTTGATGGCACTCCAGAGAAACCCCAAGAACACTGTTTCAAGGCTAGAGGGATCCTGAGGTCACTGTAGCAACACGAAAGAGCTCCGTGGACCAAGAATCAACACGAGATGAGAGGTTAGTCCCTGGCTTCGACTCCTGAGGAATACCACCTTACCACAAGCACCTCAAGAGGAGGCTTCTCTCAGCTCTAGGTATGTGAGAGGGATCCTGAGTTTGCGGCCTCAAGTGGAATGGACACCGCGATGCCCTGACTCGAAATAAGGCCGGATATCCCTGCAGTGACTTGAATGCAGGCTCGTCTTGCATCTCCCAAGAAGAAAGGATGTCTGAATCCCCTGTGGAGACCACAGAGAAACACCTAGTTCCCCACCTCATCGCGACCGGAGGCCTCACATCCTTTGATAACTCCAGAGGTACGCGGAGATCAGTGCCTCCAAAGGAGACGATGCCTGACTCCTCGTGAAACTTGATAGGAGTCCCAGGATTCTTGTGGCACGTGGAAAGGGACCCTTGGTCTCCCGCCTCAGCTGGAGAGGCGTTCCAATTGCCCTGCCAAGCCTCGAGGAGAATCCCGAGTTGTCCCTCGCAACTAGGCAGGAGTCCTGACGTGGCTGAACAAACACGTTGATGGAAGGGCCATCCCCGTCGTAACTCGAGAATATACCCCAGGTTCCCGCCGCAACTCGAGAAAAACCATGAGACTTCCCCCTCGATGCGAGATGAAGCCCGATTCCCCTGTACTGCGTGCAGAGCAATTCCGTCTTGCACATCACACATGAAAGGAGCCTTGATTTCCTTGATGGCACTCCAGAGAAACCCCAAGAACACTGTTTCAAGGATAGAGGGATCCTGAGGTCACTGTAGCAACACGAAAGAACTCTGTGGACCAAAAATCAACTCGAAAAGAGAGGTTAGTCCCTGGATTCGTCTCCAGAGGAATACCACCTTACCACAAGCACCTCAAGAGGAGGCTTCTCTCAGCTCTAGGTATGTGAGAGGGACCCTGAGTTTGCGGCCTCAAGTGGAATGGACACCGCGATGCCCTGACTCGAAATAAGGCCGGATATCCCTGCAGTGACTTCAATGCAGGCTCGTCTTGCATCTCCCAGGACGAAAGGATGTCTGAATCCCCTGTGGAAAGCACAGAGAAAGACTTAGTTCCCCACCTCATCGCGACCGATAGCCTCACATCCTTTGAAAACTCCAGAGGTAAGCGGAGATCAGTGCCTCCAAAGGAGACGATGCCTGACTCCTCGTGAAACTTGATAGGAGTCCCAGGATTCCTGTGGCACTTGGAAAGGGACACTTGGTCTCCCGCCTCAGCTGGAGAGGCGTCCCAATTGCCCTGCCAAGCCTCGAGGAGAATCCAGAGTTGTCCCTCGCAACTAGGCAGGAGTCCTGACGTCGCTGAACAAACACGTGGGTGGAAGGGCCATCCCCGTCGTAACTCGAGAATATACCCCAGGTTCCCGCCGCAACTCGAGAAAAACCATGAGACTTCCCCCTCGATGCGAGATGAGGCCCGATTCCCCTGCACTGCGTGCAGAGCAATTCCGTGTTGCACATCACACATGAAAGGAGCCTTGATTTCCTTGATGGCACTCCAGAGAAACCCCAAGAACACTGTTTCAAGGCTAGAGGGATCCTGAGGTCACTGTAGCAACACGAAAGAGCTCCGTGGGCCAAAAATCAACTCGAGATGAGAGGTTAGTCCCTGGCTTCGAATCCAGAGGAATACCACCTTACCACAAGCACCTCAAGAGGAGGCTTCTCTCAGCTCTAGGTATGTGAGAGGGACCCTGAGTTTGCGGCCTCAAGTGGAATGGACACCGAGATGCCCTGACTCGAAATAAGGCAGGATATCCCTGCAGTGACTTGAATGCAGGCTCGTCTTGCATCTCCCAAGAAGAAAGGATGTCTGAATCCCCTGTGGAGACCACAGAGAAAGACCTAGTTCCCCACCTCATCGCGACCGGAGGCCTCACATCCTTTGAAAACTCCAGAGGTACGCGGAGATCAGTGCCTCCAAAGGAGACGAAGCCTGACTCCTCGTGAAACTTGATAGGAGTCCCAGGATTCCTGTGGCACGTGGAAAGGGACCCTTGGTCTCCCGCCTCAGCTGGAGAGGCGTCCCAATTGCCTTGCCAAGCCTCGAGGAGAATCCCGAGTTGTGTCTCGCAACTAGGCAAGAGTCCTGACGTGGCTGAACAAACACGTGTGTGGAAGGGCCATCCCCGTGGTAACTCGAGAATATACCCCAGGTTCCCGCAGCAACTCGAGAAAAACCATGAGACTTCCCCCTCGATGCGAGATGAGGCCCGATTCCCCTGCACTGCGTGCAGAGGAATTCTGTGTTGCACATCACACATTAAAGGAGCCTTGATTTCCTTGATGGCACTCCAGAGAAACCCCAAGAACACTGTTTCAAGGCTAGAGGGATCCTGAGGTCACTGTAGCAACACGAAAGAGCTCCGTGGACCAAAAATCAACTCGAGATGAGAGGTTAGTCCCTGGCTTCGACTCCAGAGGAATACCACCTTACCACAAGCACCTCAAGAGGAGGCTTCTCTCAGCTCTAGGTATGTGAGAGGGACCCTGAGTTTGCGGCCTCAAGTGGAATGGACACCGCGATGCCCTGACTCGAAATAAGGCCGGATGTCCCTGCAGTGACTGGAATGCAGGCTCGTCTTGCATCTCCCAAGACGAAAGGGTGTCTGAATCCCCTGTGGAGACCACAGAGAAAGACCTAGTTCCCCACCTCATCGCGACAGGAGGCCTCAAATCCTTTGAAAACTCCAGAGGTACGCGGAGATCAGTGCCTCCAAAGGAGACGATGCCTGACTCCTCGTGAAACTTGATAGGAGTCCCAGGATTCCTGTGGCACGTGGAAAGGGACCCTTGGTCTCCCGTCTCAGCTGGAGAGGCGTCCCAATTGCCCTGCAAAGCCTCGAGGAGAATCACGAGTTGTCCCTCGCAACTAGGCAGGAGTCCTGACGTCGCTGAAGAAACACGTGGGTGGAAGGGCCATCCCCGTCGTAACTCGAGAATATACCCCAGGTTCCCGCCGCAACTCGAGAAAAACCATGAGACTTCCCCCTCGCCGCGAGATGAGGCCCGATTCCCCTGCACTGCGTGCAGAGCAATTCCGTGTTGCACATCACACATGAAAGGAGCCTTGATTTCCTTGATGGCACTCCAAAGAAACCCCAAGAACACTGTTTCAAGGCTAGAGGGATCCTGAGGTCACTGTAGCAACACGAAAGAGCTCCGTGGACCAAGAATCAACACGAGATGAGAGGTTAGTCCCTGGCTTCGACTCCTGAGGAATACCACCTTACCACAAGCACCTCAAGAGGAGGCTTCTCTCAGCTCTAGCTATGTGAGAGGGACCCTGAGTTTGCGGCCTCAAGTGGAATGGACACCGCGATGCCCTGACTCGAAATAAGGCCGGATATCCCTGCAATGACTTGAATGCAGGCTCGTCTGGCATCTCCCAAGAAGAAAGGATGTCTGAATCCCCTGTGGAGACCACAGAGAAAGACCTAGTTCCCCACCTCATCGCGACCGGAGGCCTCACATCCTTTGAAAACTCCAGAGGTACGCGGAGATCAGTGCCTCCAAAGGAGACGATTCCTGACTCCTCGTGAAACTTGATAGGAGTCCCAGGATTCTTGTGGCATGTGGAAAGGGACCCTTGGTCTCCCGCCTCAGCTGGAGAGGCGTTCCAATTGCCCTGCCAAGCCTCGAGGAAAATCCCGAGTTGTCCCTCGCAACTAGGCAGGAGTCCTGACGTGGCTGAACAAACACGTGGGTGGAAGGTCCATCCCCGTCGTAACTCGAGAATATACCCCACGTTCCCGCCGCAACTCGAGAAACACCATGAGACTTCCCCCTCGATGCGAGATGAGGCCCGATTCCCCTGTACTGCGTGCAGAGCAATTCCGTCTTGCACATCACACATGAAAGGAGCCTTGAGTTCCTTGATGGCACTCCAGAGAAACCCCAAGAACACTGTTTCAAGGATAGAGGGATCCTGAGGTCACTGTAGCAACACGAAAGAACTCTGTGGACCAAAAATCAACTCGAAAAGAGAGGTTAGTCCCTGGATTCGTCTCCAGAGGAATACCACCTTACCACAAGCACCTCAAGAGGAGGCTTCTCTCAGCTCTAGGTATGTGAGAGGGACCCTGAGTTTGCAGCCTCAAGTGGAATGGACACCGCGATGCCCTGACTCGAAATAAGGCCGGATATCCCTGCAGTGACTTCAATGCAGGCTCGTCTTGCATCTCCCAGGACGAAAGGATGTCTGAATCCCCTGTGGAAAGCACAGAGAAAGACTTAGTTCCCCACCTCATCGCGACCGATAGCCTCACATCCTTTGAAAACTCCAGAGGTACGCGTAGATCAGTGCCTCCAAAGGAGACGATGCCTGACTCCTCGTGAAACTTGATAGGAGTCCCAGGATTCCTGTGGCACTTGGAAAGGGACACTTGGTCTCCCGCCTCAGCTGGAGAGGCGTCCCAATTGCCCTGCCAAGCCTCGAGGAGAATCCAGAGCTGTCCCTCGCAACTAGGCAGGAGTCCTGACGTCGCTGAACAAACACGTGGGTGGAAGGGCCATCCCCGTCGTAACTCGAGAATATACCCCAGGTTCCCGCCGCAACTCGAGAAAAACCATGAGACTTCCCCCTCGATGCGAGATGAGGCCCGATTCCCCTGCACTGCGTGCAGAGCAATTCCGTGTTGCACATCACACATGAAAGGAGCCTTGATTTCCTTGATGGCACTCCAGAGAAACCCCAAGAACACTGTTTCAAGGCTAGAGGGATCCTGAGGTCACTGTAGCAACACGAAAGAGCTCCGTGGGCCAAAAATCAACTCGAGATGAGAGGTTAGTCCCTGGCTTCGACTCCAGAGGAATACCACCTTACCACAAGCACCTCAAGAGGAGGCTTCTCTCAGCTCTAGGTATGTGAGAGGGACCCTGAGTTTGCGGCCTCAAGTGGAATGGACACCGCGATGCCCTGACTCGAAATAAGGCCGGATATCCCTGCAGTGACTTGAATGCAGGCTCGTCTTGCATCTCCCAAGAAGAAAGGATGTCTGAATCCCCTGTGGAGACCACAGAGAAAGACCTAGTTCCCCACCTCATCGCGACCGGAGGCCTCACATCCTTTGAAAACTCCAGAGGTACGCGGAGATCAGTGCCTCCAAAGGAGACGATGCCTGACTCCTCGTGAAACTTGATAGGAGTCCCAGGATTCCTGTGGCACGTGGAAAGGGACCCTTGGTCTCCCGTCTCAGCTGGAGAGGCGTCCCAATTGCCCTGCAAAGCCTCGAGGAGAATCCCGAGTTGTCCCTCGCAACTAGGCAGGAGTCCTGACGTCGCTGAAGAAACACGTGGGTGGAAGGGCCATCCCCGTCGTAACTCGAGAATATACCCCAGGTTCCCGCCGCAACTCGAGAAAAACCATGAGACTTCCCCCTCGATGCGAGATGAGGCCCGATTCCCCTGTACTGCGTGCAGAGCAATTCCGTGTTGCACATCACACATGAAAGGAGCCTTGATTTCCTTGATGGCACTCCAGAGAAACCCCAAGAACACTGTTTCAAGGATAGAGGGATCCTGAGGTCACTGTAGCAACATGAAAGAACTCTGTGGACAAAAAATCAACTTGAAAAGAGAGGTTAGTCCCTGGATTCGTCTCCAGAGGAATACCACCTTACCACAAGCACCTCAAGAGGAGGCTTCTCTCAGCTCTTGGTATGTGAGAGGGACCCTGAGTTTGCAGCCTCAAGTGGAATGGACACCGCGATGCCCTGACTCGAAATAAGGCCGGATATCCCTGCAGTGACTTCAATGCAGGCTCGTCTTGCATCTCCCAGGACGAAAGGATGTCTGAATCCCCTGTGGAAAGCACAGAGAAAGACTTAGTTCCCCACCTCATCGCGACCGATAGCCTCACATCCTTTGAAAACTCCAGAGGTACGCGGAGATCAGTGCCTCCAAAGGAGACGATGCCTGACTCCTCGTGAAACTTGATAGGAGTCCCAGGATTCCTGTGGCACTTGGAAAGGGACACTTGGTCTCCCGCCTCAGCTGGAGAGGCGTCCCAATTGCCCTGCCAAGCCTCGAGGAGAATCCAGAGTTGTCCCTCGCAACTAGGCAGGAGTCCTGACGTGGCTGAACAAACACGTGGGTGGAAGGGCCATCCCCGTCGTAACTCGAGAATATACCCCAGGTTCCCGCCGCAACTCGAGAAAAACCATGAGACTTCCCCCTCGATGCGAGATGAGGCCCGATTCCCCTGCACTGCGTGCAGAGCAATTCCGTGTTGCACATCACACATGAAAGGAGCCTTGATTTCCTTGATGGCACTCCAGAGAAACCCCAAGAACACTGTTTCAAGGCTAGAGGGATCCTGAGGTCACTGTAGCAACACGAAAGAGCTCCGTGGGCCAAAAATCAACTCGAGATGAGAGGTTAGTCCCTGGCTTCGACTCCAGAGGAATACCACCTTACCACAAGCACCTCAAGAGGAGGCTTCTCTCAGCTCTAGGTATGTGAGAGGGACCCTGAGTTTGCGGCCTCAAGTGGAATGGACACCGCGATGCCCTGACTCGAAATAAGGCCGGATATCCCTGCAGTGACTTGAATGCAGGCTCGTCTTGCATCTCCCAAGAAGAAAGGATGTCTGAATCCCCTGTGGAGACCACAGAGAAAGACCTAGTTCCCCACCTCATCGCGACCGGAGGCCTCACATCCTTTGAAAACTCCAGAGGTACGCGGAGATCAGTGCCTCCAAAGGAGACGATGCCTGACTCCTCGTGAAACTTGATAGGAGTCCCAGGATTCCTGTGGCACGTGGAAAGGGACCCTTGGTCTCCCGTCTCAGCTGGAGAGGCGTCCCAATTGCCCTGCAAAGCCTCGAGGAGAATCCCGAGTTGTCCCTCGCAACTAGGCAGGAGTCCTGACGTCGCTGAAGAAACACGTGGGTGGAAGGGCCATCCCCGTCGTAACTCGAGAATATACCCCAGGTTCCCGCCGCAACTCGAGAAAAACCATGAGACTTCCCCCTCGATGCGAGATGAGGCCCGATTCCCCTGTACTGCGTGCAGAGCAATTCCGTGTTGCACATCACACATGAAAGGAGCCTTGATTTCCTTGATGGCACTCCAGAGAAACCCCAAGAACACTGTTTCAAGGATAGAGGGATCCTGAGGTCACTGTAGCAACATGAAAGAACTCTGTGGACAAAAAATCAACTTGAAAAGAGAGGTTAGTCCCTGGATTCGTCTCCAGAGGAATACCACCTTACCACAAGCACCTCAAGAGGAGGCTTCTCTCAGCTCTTGGTATGTGAGAGGGACCCTGAGTTTGCAGCCTCAAGTGGAATGGACACCGCGATGCCCTGACTCGAAATAAGGCCGGATATCCCTGCAGTGACTTCAATGCAGGCTCGTCTTGCATCTCCCAGGACGAAAGGATGTCTGAATCCCCTGTGGAAAGCACAGAGAAAGACTTAGTTCCCCACCTCATCGCGACCGATAGCCTCACATCCTTTGAAAACTCCAGAGGTACGCGGAGATCAGTGCCTCCAAAGGAGACGATGCCTGACTCCTCGTGAAACTTGATAGGAGTCCCAGGATTCCTGTGGCACTTGGAAAGGGACACTTGGTCTCCCGCCTCAGCTGGAGAGGCGTCCCAATTGCCCTGCCAAGCCTCGAGGAGAATCCAGAGTTGTCCCTCGCAACTAGGCAGGAGTCCTGACGTCGCTGAAGAAACACGTGGGTGGAAGGGCCATCCTCGTCGTAACTCGAGAATATACCCCAGGTTCCCGCCGCAACTCGAGAAAAACCATGAGACTTCCCCCTCGATGCGAGATGAGGCCCGATTCCCCTGCACTGCGTGCAGAGCAATTCCGTGTTGCACATCACACATGAAAGGAGCCTTGATTTCCTTGATGGCACTCCAGAGAAACCCCAAGAACACTGTTTCAAGGCTAGAGGGATCCTGAGGTCACTGTAGCAACACGAAAGAGCTCCGTGGGCCAAAAATCAACTCGAGATGAGAGGTTAGTCCCTGGCTTCGAATCCAGAGGAATACCACCTTACCACAAGCACCTCAAGAGGAGGCTTCTCTCAGCTCTAGGTATGTGAGAGGGACCCTGAGTTTGCGGCCTCAAGTGGAATGGACACCGCGATGCCCTGACTCGAAATAAGGCCGGATATCCCTGCAGTGACTTGAATGCAGGCTCGTCTTGCATCTCCCAAGATGAAAGGATGTCTGAATCCCCTGTGGAGACCACAGAGAAAGACCTAGTTCCCCACCTCATCGCGACCGGAGGCCTCACATCCTTTGAAAACTCCAGAGGTACGCGGAGATCAGTGCCTCCAAAGGAGACGATGCCTGACTCCTCGTGAAACTTGATAGGAGTCCCAGGATTCCTGTGGCACGTGGAAAGGGACCCTTGGTCTCCCGCCTCAGCTGGAGATGTGTCCCAATTGCCTTGCCAAGCCTCGAGGAGAATTCCGAGTTGTGTCTCGCAACTAGGCAAGAGTCCTGACGTGGCTGAACAAACACGTGTGTGGAAGGGCCATCCCCGTCGTAACTGGAGAATATACCCCAGGTTCCCGCCGCAACTCGAGAAAAACCATGAGACTTCCCCCTCGCCGCGAGATGAGGCCCGATTCCCCTGCACTGCATGCAGAGCAATTCTGTGTTGCACATCACACATGAAAGGAGCCTTGATTTCCTTCATGGCACTCCAGAGAAACCCCAAGAACACTGTTTCAAGGCTAGAGGGATCCTGAGGTCACTGTAGCAACACGAAAGAGCTCCGTGGACCAAAAATCAACTCGAGATGAGAGGTTACTCCCTGGCTTCGACTCCAGAGGAATACCACCTTACCACAAGCACCTCAAGAGGAGGCTTCTCTCAGCTCTAGGTATGTGAGAGGGACCCTGAGTTTGCGGCCTCAAGTGGAATGGACACCGCGATGCCCTGACTCGAAATAAGGCCGGATATCCCTGCAGTGACTGGAATGCAGGCTCGTCTTGCATCTCCCAAGACAAAAGGGTGTATGAATCCCCGGTGGAGACCACAGAGAAAGACCTAGTTCCCCACCTCATCGCGACAGGAGGCCTCACATCCTTTGAAAACTCCAGAAGTATGCGGAGATCAGTGCCTCCAAAGGAGACGATGCCTGACTCCTCGTGAAACTTGATAGGAGACCCAGGATTCCTGTGGCACGTGGAAAGGGACCCTTGGTCTCCCGTCTCAGCTGGAGAGGCGTCCCAATTGCCCTGCAAAGCCTCGAGGAGAATCCCGAGTTGTCCCTCGCAGCTAGGCAGGAGTCCTGACATGGCTGAACACACACGTGTGTAGAAAGGCCATCCCCGTCGTAACTCGAGAATATACCCCAGGTTCCCGCCGCAACTCGAGAAAAACCATGAGACTTCCCCCTCGCCGCGAGATGAGGCCCGATTCCCCTGCACTGCGTGCAGAGCAATTCCGTGTTGCACATCACACATGAAAGGAGCCTTGATTTCCTTGATGGCACTCCAGAGAAACCCCAAGAACACTGTTTCAAGGCTAGAGGGATCCTGAGGTCACTGTAGCAACACGAAAGAGCTCCGTGGACCAAGAATCAACACGAGATGAGAGGTTAGTCCCTGGCTTCGACTCCTGAGGAATACCACCTTACCACAAGCACCTCAAGAGGAGGCTTCTCTCAGCTCTAGGTATGTGAGAGGGATCCTGAGTTTGCGGCCTCAAGTGGAATGGACACCGCGATGCCCTGACTCGAAATAAGGCCGGATATCCCTGCAGTGACTTCAATGCAGGCTCGTCTTGCATTTCCCAGGATGAAAGGATGTCTGAATCCCCTGTGGAAAGCACAGAGAAAGACTTAGTTCCCCACCTCATCGCGACCGATAGCCTCACATCCTTTGAAAACTCCAGAGGTACGCGGAGATCAGTGCCTCCAAAGGAGACGATGCCTGACTCCTCGTGAAACTTGATAGGAGTCCCAGGATTCCTGTGGCACTTGGAAAGGGACACTTGGTCTCCCGCCTCAGCTGGAGAGGCGTCCCAATTGCCCTGCCAAGCCTCGAGGGGAATCCCGAGTTGTCCCTCGCAACTAGGCAGGAGTCCTGACGTCGCTGAAGAAACACGTGGGTGGAAGGGCCATCCCCGTCGTAACTCGAGAATATACCCCAGGTTCCCGCCGCAACTCGAGAAAAACCATGAGACTTCCCCCTCGATGCGAGATGAGGCCCGATTCCCCTGCACTGCGTGCAGAGCAATTCCGTGTTGCACATCACACATGAAAGGAGCCTTGATTTCCTTGATGGCACTCCAGAGAAACCCCAAGAACACTGTTTCAAGGCTAGAGGGATCCTGAGGTCACTGTAGCAACACGAAAGAGCTCCGTGGGCCAAAAATCAACTCGAGATGAGAGGTTAGTCCCTGGCTTCGACTCCAGAGGAATACCACCTTACCACAAGCACCTCAAGAGGAGGCTTCTCTCAGCTCTAGGTATGTGAGAGGGACCCTGAGTTTGCGGCCTCAAGTGGAATGGACACCGCGATGCCCTGACTCGAAATAAGGCCGGATATCCCTGCAGTGACTGGAATGCAGGCTCGTCTTGCATCTCCCAAGACAAAAGGGTGTATGAATCCCCGGTGGAGACCACAGAGAAAGACCTAGTTCCCCACCTCATCGCGACAGGAGGCCTCAAATCCTTTGAAAACTCCAGAAGTATGCGGAGATCAGTGCCTCCAAAGGAGACGATGCCTGACTCCTCGTGAAACTTGATAGGAGACCCAGGATTCCTGTGGCACGTGGAAAGGGACCCTTGGTCTCCCGTCTCAGCTGGAGAGGCGTCCCAATTGCCCTGCAAAGCCTCGAGGAGAATCCCGAGTTGTCCCTCGCAGCTAGGCAGGAGTCCTGACATGGCTGAACACACACGTGTGTAGAAAGGCCATCCCCGTCGTAACTCGAGAATATACCCCAGGTTCCCGCCGCAACTCGAGAAAAACCATGAGACTTCCCCCTCGCCGCGAGATGAGGCCCGATTCCCCTGCACTGCGTGCAGAGCAATTCCGTGTTGCACATCACACATGAAAGGAGCCTTGATTTCCTTCATGGCACTCCAGAGAAACCCCAAGAACACTGTTTCAAGGCTAGAGGGATCCTGAGGTCACTGTAGCAACACGAAGGAGCTCCGTGGACCATGAATCAACACGAGATGAGAGGTTAGTCCCTGGCTTCGACTCCTGAGGAATACCACCTTACCACAAGCACCTCAAGAGGAGGCTTCTCTCAGCTCTAGGTATGTGAGAGGGATCCTGAGTTTGCGGCCTCAAGTGGAATGGACACCGCGATGCCCTGACTCGAAATAAGGCCGGATATCCCTGCAATGACTTGAATGCAGGCTCGTCTTGCATCTCCCAAGAAGAAAGGATGTCTGAATCCCCTGTGGAGACCACAGAGAAAGACCTAGTTCCCCACCTCATCGCGACCGGAGGCCTCACATCCTTTGAAAACTCCAGAGGTATGCGGAGATCAGTGCCTCCAAAGGAGACGATGCCTGACTCCTCGTGAAACTTGATAGGAGTCCCAGGATTCTTGTGGCACGTGGAAAGGGACCCTTGGTCTCCCGCCTCAGCTGGAGAGGCGTTCCAATTGCCCTGCCAAGCCTCGAGGAGAATCCCGAGTTGTCCCTCGCAACTAGGCAGGAGTCCTGACGTGGCTGAACAAACACGTGGGTGGAAGGGCCATCCCCGTCGTAACTCGAGAATATACCCCAGGTTCCCGCCGCAACTCGAGAAAAACCATGAGACTTCCCCCTCGATGCGAGATGAGGCCCGATTCCCCTGTACTGCGTGCAGAGCAATTCCGTCTTGCACATCACACATGAAAGGAGCCTTGATTTCCTTGATGGCACTCCAGAGAAACCCCAAGAACACTGTTTCAAGGATAGAGGGATCCTGAGGTCACTGCAGCAACACGAAAGAACTCTGTGGACCAAAAATCAACTTGAAAAGAGAGGTTAGTCCCTGGATTCGTCTCCAGAGGAATACCACCTTACCACAAGCACCTCAAGAGGAGGCTTCTCTCAGCTCTAGGTATGTGAGAGGGACCCTGAGTTTGCAGCCTCAAGTGGAATGGACACCGCGATGCCCTGACTCGAAATAAGGCCGGATATCCCTGCAGTGACTTGAATGCAGGCTCGTCTTGCATCTCCCAAGAAGAAAGGATGTCTGAATCCCCTGTGGAGACCACAGAGAAAGACCTAGTTCCCCACCTCATCGCGACCGGAGGCCTCACATCCTTTGAAAACTCCAGAGGTACGCGGAGATCAGTGCCTCCAAAGGAGACGATGCCTGACTCCTCGTGAAACTTGATAGGAGTCCCAGGATTCCTGTGGCACGTGGAAAGGGACCCTTGGTCTCCCGCCTCAGCTGGAGAGGTGTCCCAATTGCCTTGCCAAGCCTCGAGGAGAATCCCGAGTTGTGTCTCGCAACTAGGCAAGAGTCCTGACGTGGCTGAACAAACACGTGTGTGGAAGGGCCATCCCCGTCGTAACTCGAGAATATACCCCAGGTTCCCGCCGCAACTCGAGAAAAACCATGAGACTTCCCCCTCGCCGCGAGATGAGGCCCGATTCCCCTGCACTGCGTGCAGAGCAATTCCGTGTTGCACATCACACATGAAAGGAGCCTTGATTTCCTTGATGGCACTCCAGAGAAACCCCAAGAACACTGTTTCAAGGCTAGAGGGATCCTGAGGTCACTGTAGCAACACGAAAGAGCTCCGTGGACCAAAAATCAACTCGAGATGAGAGGTTACTCCCTGGCTTCGACTCCAGAGGAATACCACCTTACCACAAGCACCTCAAGAGGAGGCTTCTCTCAGCTCTAGGTATGTGAGAGGGACCCTGAGTTTGCGGCCTCAAGTGGAATGGACACCGCGATGCCCTGACTCGAAATAAGGCCGGATATCCCTGCAGTGACTTGAATGCAGGCTCGTCTTGCATCTCCCAAGAAGAAAGGATGTCTGAATCCCCTGTGGAGACCACAGAGAAACACCTAGTTCCCCACCTCATCGCGACCGGAGGCCTCACATCCTTTGAAAATTCCAGAGGTACACGGAGATCAGTGCCTCCAAAGGAGACGATGCCTGAATCCTCGTGAAACTTGATAGGAGTCCCAGGATTCTTGTGGCACGTGGAAAGGGACCCTTGGTCTCCCGCCTCACCTGGAGAGGCGTTCCAATTGCCGTGCCAAGCCTCGAGGAGAATCCCGAGTTGTCCCTCGCAACTAGGCAGGAGTCCTGACGTGGCTGAACAAACACGTGGGTGGAAGGGCCATCCCCGTCGTAACTCGAGAATATACCCCAGGTTCCCGCCGCAACTCGAGAAAAACCATGAGACTTCCCCCTCGATGCGAGATGAGGCCCGATTCGCCTGTACTGCGTGCAGAGCAATTCCGTCTTGCACATCACACATTAAAGGAGCCTTGATTTCCTTGATGGCACTCCAGAGAAACCCCAAGAACACTGTTTCAAGGATAGAGGGATCCTGAGGTCACTGTAGCAACACGAAAGAGCTCCGTGGACCAAAAATCAACTCGAGATGAGAGGTTAGTCCCTGGCTTCGACTCCAGAGGAATACCACCTTACCACAAGCACCTCAAGAGGAGGCTTCTCTCAGCTCTAGGTATGTGAGAGGGACCCTGAGTTTGCGGCCTCAAGTGGAATGGACACCGCGATGCCCTGACGCGAAATAAGGCCGGATATCCCTGCAGTGACTTGAATGCAGGCTCGTCTTGCATCTCCCAAGATGAAAGGATGTCTGAATCCCCTGTGGAGACCACAGAGAAAGACCTAGTTCCCCACCTCATCGCGACCGGAAGCCTCACATCCTTTGATAACTCCAGAGGTACGCGGAGATCAGTGCCTCCAAAGGAGACGATGCCTGACTCCTCGTGAAACTTGATAGGAGTCCCAGGATTCCTGTGGCACGTGGAAAGGGACCCTTGGTCTCCCGCCTCAGCTGGAGAGGCGTCCCAATTGCCTTGCCAAGCCTCGAGGAGAATCCCGAGTTGTGTCTCGCAACTAGGCAAGAATCCTGACGTGGCTGAACACACACGTGTGTGGAAGGGCCATCCCCGCCGTAACTGGAGAATATACCCCAGGTTCCCGCCGCAACTCGAGAAAAACCATGAGACTTCCCCCTCGCCGCGAGATGAGGCCCGATTCCCCTGCACTGCGTGCAGAGCAATTCTGTGTTGCACATCACACATGAAAGGAGCCTTGATTTCCTTGATGGCACTCCAGAGAAACCCCAAGAACACTGTTTCAAGGCTAGAGGGATCCTGAGGTCACTGTAGCAACACGAAAGAGCTCCGTGGACCAAAAATCAACTCGAGATGAGAGGTTAGTCCCTGGCTTCGACTCCAGAGGAATACCACCTTACCACAAGCACCTCAAGAGGAGGCTTCTCTCAGCTCTAGGTATGTGAGAGGGACCCTGAGTTTGCGGCCTCAAGTGGAATGGACACCGCGATGCCCTGACTCGAAATAAGGCCGGATATCCCTGCAGTGACTGGAATGCAGGCTTGTCTTGCATCTCTCAATACGAAAGGGTGTCTGAATCCCCTGTGGAGACCACAGAGAAAGACCTAGTTCCCCACCTCATCACGACAGGAGGCCTCAAATCCTTTGAAAACTCCAGAGGTATGCGAAGATCAGTGTCTGCAAAGGAGACGATGCCTGACTCCTCGTGAAACTTGATAGGAGACCCAGGATTCCTGTGGCACGTGGAAAGGGACCCTTGGTCTCCCGTCTCAGCTGGAGAGGCGTCCCAATTGCCCTGCAAAGCCTCGAGGAGAATCCCGAGTTGTCCCTCGCAACTAGGCAGGAGTCCTGACATGGCTGAACACACACGTGTGTGGAAGGGCCATCCCCGTCGTAACTCGAGAATATACCCCAGGTTCCCGCCGCAACTCGAGAAAAACCATGAGACTTCCCCCTCGCCGCGAGATGAGGCCCGATTCCCCTGCACTGCGTGCAGAGCAATTCCGTGTTGCACATCACACATGAAAGGAGCCTTGATTTCCTTGATGGCACTCCAGAGAAACCCAAAGAACACTGTTTCAAGGCTAGAGGGATCCTGAGGTCACTGTAGCAACACGAAAGAGCTCCGTGGGCCAAAAATCAACTCGAGATGAGAGGTTACTCCCTGGCTTCGACTCCAGAGGAATACCACCTTACCACAAGCACCTCAAGAGGAGGCTTCTCTCAGCTCTAGGTATGTGAGAGGGACCCTGAGTTTGCGGCCTCAAGTGGAATGGACACCGCGATGCCCTGACTCGAAATAAGGCCGGATATCCCTGCAGTGACTTCAATGCAGGCTCGTCTTGCATCTCCCAGGACGAAAGGATGTCTGAATCCCCTGTGGAAAGCACAGAGAAAGACTTAGTTCCCCACCTCATCGCGACCGATAGCCTCACATCCTTTGAAAACTCCAGAGGTACGCGGAGATCAGTGCCTCCAAAGGAGACGATGCCTGACTCCTCGTGAAACTTGATAGGAGTCCCAGGATTCCTGTGGCACTTGGAAAGGGACACTTGGTCTCCCGCCTCAGCTGGAGAGGCGTCCCAATTGCCCTGCAAAGCCTCGAGGAGAATCCAGAGTTGTCCCTCGCAACTAGGCAGGAGTCCTGACATCGCTGAAGAAACACGTGGGTGGAAGGGCCATCCCCGTCGTAACTCGAGAATATACCCCAGGTTCCCGCCGCAACTGGAGAAAAACCATGAGACTTCCCCCTCGCCGCGAGATGAGGCCCGATTCCCCTGCACTGCGTGCAGAGCAATTCCGTGTTGCACATCACACATGAAAGGAGCCTTGATTTCCTTCATGGCACTCCAGAGAAACCCCAAGAACACTGTTTCAAGGCTAGAGGGATCCTGAGGTCACTGTAGCAACACGAAAGAGCTCCGTGGGCCAAAAATCAACTCGAGATGAGAGGTTAGTCCCTGGCTTCAACTCCAGAGGAATACCACCTTACCACAAGCACCTCAAGAGGAGGCTTCTCTCAGCTCTAGGTATGTGAGAGGGATCCTGAGTTAGCGGCCTCAAGTGGAATGGACACCGCGATGCCCTGACGCGAAATAAGGCTGGATATCCCTGCAGTGACTTGAATGCAGGCTCGTCTTTCATCTC
Organism: Cervus elaphus; assembly: GCF_910594005.1. Lineage (NCBI taxonomy): Eukaryota > Metazoa > Chordata > Mammalia > Artiodactyla > Cervidae > Cervus > Cervus elaphus. The sequence continues at coordinate 65,832 of NC_057823.1, read as the reverse complement.
CCAAGATGAAAGGATGTCTGAATCCCCTGTGGAGACCACAGAGAAAGACCTAGTTCCGCACCTCATCGCGACCGGAGGCCTCACATCCTTTGAAAACTCCAGAGGTACGCGGAGATCAGTGCCTCCAGAGGAGACGATGCCTGACTCCTCGTGAAACTTGATAGGAGTCCCAGGATTCCTGTGGCACGTGGAAAGGGACCCTTGGTCTCCCGCCTCAGCTGGAGAGGCGTCCCAATTGCCCTGCAAAGCCTCGAGGAGAATCCCGAGTTGTCCCTCGCAACTAGGCAGGAGTCCTGACGTCGCTGAAGAAACACGTGTGTGGAAGGGCCATCCCCGTCGTAACTCGAGAATATACCCCAGGTTCCCGCCGCAACTCGAGAAAAACCATGAGACTTCCCCCTCGCCGCGAGATGAGGCCCGATTCCCCTGCACTGCGTGCAGACCAATTCCGTGTTGCACATCACACATGAAAGGAGCCTTGATTTCCTTCATGGCACTCCAGAGAAACCCCAAGAACACTGTTTCAAGGCTAGAGGGATCCTGAGGTCACTGTAGCAACACGAAAGAGCTCCGTGGACCAATAATCAACACGAGATGAGAGGTTCGTCCCTGGCTTCGACTCCTGAGGAATACCACCTTACCACAAGCACCTCAAGAGGAGGCTTCTCTCAGCTCTAGGTATGTGAGAGGGATTCTGAGTTTGCGGCCTCAAATGGAATGGACACCGCGATGCCCTGACTCGATATAAGCCGGATATCCCTGCAGTGACTTGAATGCAGGCTCGTCTTGCATCTCCCAAGAAGAAAGGATGTCTGAATCCCCTGTGGAGACCACAGAGAAACACCTAGTTCCCCACCTCATCGCGACCGGAGGCCTCACATCCTTTGAAAACTCCAGAGGTACGCGGAGATCAGTGCCTCCAAAGGAGACGATGCCTGACTCCTCGTGAAACTTGAAAGGAGTCCCAGGATTCCTGTGGCACGTGGAAAGGGACCCTTGGTCTCCCGCCTCAGCTGGAGAGGCGTCCCAATTGCCTTGCCAAGCCTCGAGGAGAATCCCGAGTTGTGTCTCGCAACTAGGCAGGAGTCCTGACGTGGCTGAACAAACACGTGTGTGGAAGGGCCATCCCCGTCGTAACTCGAGAATATACCCCAGGTTCCCGCCGCAACTCGAGAAAAACCATGAGACTTCCCCCTCGCCGCGAGATGAGGCCCGATTCCCCTGTACTGCGTGCAGAGCAATTCCGTGTTGCACATCACACATGAAAGGAGCCTTGATTTCCTTCATGGCACTCCAGAGAAACCCCAAGAACAATGTTTCAAGGCTAGAGGGATCCTGAGGTCACTGTAGCAACACGAAAGAGCTCCGTGGACCAAAAATCAACTCGAGATGAGAGGTTAGTCCCTGGCTTCGACTCCAGAGGAATACCACCTTACCACAAGCACCTCAAGAGGAGGCTTCTCTCAGCTCTAGGTATGTGAGAGGGACCCTGAGTTTGCGGCCTCAAGTGGAATGGACACCGTGATGCCCTGACTCGAAAAAAGGCCGGATATCCCTGCAGTGACTGGAATGCAGGCTCGTCTTGCATCTCCCAAGACAATAAGGTGTCTCAATCCCCTGTGGAAAGCACAGAGAAAGACCTAGTTCCCCACCTCATCGCGACAGGAGGCCTCACATCCTTTGAAAACTCCAGAGGTATGCGGAGATCAGTGCCTCCAAAGGAGACGATGCCTGACTCCTCGTGAAACTTGATAGGAGTCCCAGGATTCCTGTGGCACGTGGAAAGGGACTCTTGGTCTCCCGTCTCAGCTGGAGAGGCTTCCAAATTGCCCTGCAAATCCTCGAGGAGAATCCCGAGTTGTCCCTCGCAACTAGGCAGGAGTCCTGACGTCGCTGAAGAAACACGTGTGTGGAAGGGCCATCCCCATCGTAACTCGAGAATATACCCCAGGTTCCCACCGCAACTCGAGAAAAACCATGAGACTTCCCCCTCGCCGCGAGATGAGGCCCGATTCCCCTGCACTGCGTGCAGAGCAACTCTGTGTTGCACATCGCACATGAAAGGAGCCTTGATTTCCTTCATGGCACTCCAGAGAAACGCCAAGAACACTGTTTCAAGGATAGAGGGATCCTGAGGTCACTGTAGCAACACGAAAGAGCTCCGTGGACCAAAAATCAACTCGAGATGAGAGGTTAGTCCCTGGCTTGGACTCCAGAGGAATACCACCTTACCACAAGCACCTCAAGAGGAGGCTTCTCTCAGCTCTAGGTATGTGAGAGGGACCCTGAGTTTGCGGCCTCAAGTGGAATGGACACCGCGATGCCCTGACTCGAAATAAGGCCGGATAGTCCTGCAGTGACTGGAATGCAGGCTCGTCTTGCATCTCCCAAGACGAAAGGGTGTCTGAATCCCCTGTGGAGACCACAGAGAAAGACCTAGTTCCCCACCTCATCGCGACAGGAGGCCTCAAATCCTTTGAAAACTCCAGAGGTATGCGGAGATCAGTGCCTCCAAAGGAGACGATGCCTGACTCCTCGTGAAACTTGATAGGAGACCCAGGATTCCTGTGGCACGTGGAAAGGGACCCTTGGTCTCCCGTCTCAGCTGGAGATGCGTCCCAATTGCCCTGCAAATCCTCGAGGAGAATCCCGAGTTGTCCCTCGCAACTAGGCAGGAGTCCTGACGTCGCTGAAGGAACACGTGGGTGGAAGGGCCATCCCCGTCGTAACTCGAGAATATACCCCAGGTTCCCGCCGCAACTCGAGAAAAACCATGAGACTTTCCCCTCGCCGTGAGATGCGGCACGATTCCCCTGCACTGCGTGCAGAGCAATTCCGTGTTGCATATCACACATGAAAGGAGCCTTGATTTCCTTGATGGCACTCCAGAGAAACCCCAAGAACACTGTTTCAAGGCTAGAGGGATACTGAGGTCACTGTAGCAACACGAAAGAGCTCCGTGGACCAAGAATCAACACGAGATGAAAGGTTAGTCCCTGGCTTCGACTCCTGAGGAATACCACCTTACCACAAGCACCTCAAGAGGAGGCTTCTCTCAACTCTAGGTATGTGAGAGGGATCCTGAGTTTGCGGCCTCAAGTGGAATGGACACCGCGATGCCCTGACTCGAAATAAGGCCGGATATCCCTGCAGTGACTTGAATGCAGGCTCGTCTTGCATCTCCCAAGAAGAAAGGATGTCTGAATCCCCTGTGGAGACCACAGAGAAACACCTAATTCCCCACCTCATCGCGACCGCAGGACTCACATCCTTTGAAAACTCCAGAGGAACGCGAAGATCAGTGCCTCCAAAGGAGACGATGCCTGACTCCTCGTGAAACTTGATAGGAGTCCCAGGATTCTTCTGGCACGTGGAAAGGGACCCTTGGTCTCCCGCCTCAGCTGGAGAGGCGTTCCAATTGCCCTGCCAAGCCTCGAGGAGAATCCCGAGTTGTCCTTCGCAAGAAGGCAGGAGTCCTGACGTGGCTGAACAAATACGTGGGTGGAAGGGCCTTCCCCGTCGTAACTCGAGAATATACCCCAGGTTCCCGCCGCAACTCGAGAAAAACCATGAGACTTCCCCCTCGATGCGAGATGAGGCCCGATTCCCCTGTACTGCGTGCAGCGCAATTCCGTCTTGCACATCACACATGAAAGGAGCCTTGATTTCCTTGATGGCACTCCAGAGAAACCCCAAGAACACTGTTTCAAGGCTAGAGGGATCCTGAGGTCACTGTAGCAACACGAAAGAACTCTGTGGACCAAAAATCAACTCGAAAAGAGAGGTTAGTCCCTGGATTCGTCTCCAGAGGAATACCACCTTACCACAAGCACCTCAAGAGGAGGCTTCTCTCAGCTCTAGGTATGTGAGAGGGACCCTGAGTTTGCGGCCTCAAGTGGAATGGACACCGCGATGCCCTGACTCGAAATAAGGCCGGATATCCCTGCAGTGACTTCAATGCAGGCTCGTCTTGCATCTCCCAAGACGAAAAGGTGTCTCAATCCCCTGTGGAAAGCACAGAGAAAGACCTAGTTCCCCACCTCATCGCGACAGGAGGCCTCACATCCTTTGAAAACTCCAGAGGTACGCGGAGATCAGTGCCTCCAAAGGAGACGATGCCTGACTCCTCGTGAAACTTGATAGGAGTCCCAGGATTCCTGTGGCACGTGGAAAGGGACTCTTGGTCTCCCGTTTCAGCTGGAGAGGCTTCCCAATTGCCCTGCAAAGCCTCGAGGAGAATCCCGAGTTGTCCCTCGCAACTAGGCAGGAGTCCTGACGTCGCTGAAGAAACACGTGTGTGGAAGGGCCATCCCCATCGTAACTCGAGAATATACCCCAGGTTCCCACCGCAACTCGAGAAAAACCATGAGACTTCCCCCTCGCCGCGAGATGAGGCCCGATTCCCCTGCACTGCGTGCAGAGCAACTCTGTGTTGCACATCGCACATGAAAGGAGCCTTGATTTCCTTCATGGCACTCCAGAGAAACGCCAAGAACACTGTTTCAAGGATAGAGGGATCCTGAGGTCACTGTAGCAACACGAAAGAGCTCCGTGGACCAAAAATCAACTCGAGATGAGAGGTTAGTCCCTGGCTTGGACTCCAGAGGAATACCACCTTACCACAAGCACCTCAAGAGGAGGCTTCTCTCAGCTCTAGGTATGTGAGAGGGACCCTGAGTTTGCGGCCTCAAGTGGAATGGACACCGCGATGCCCTGACTCGAAATAAGGCCGGATAGTCCTGCAGTTACTGGAATGCAGGCTCGTCTTGCATCTCCCAAGACGAAAGGGTGTCTGAATCCCCTGTGGAGACCACAGAGAAAGACCTAGTTCCCCACCTCATCGCGACAGGAGGCCTCAAATCCTTTGAAAACTCCAGAGGTATGCGGAGATCAGTGCCTCCAAAGGAGACAATGCCTGACTCCTCGTGAAACTTGATAGGAGACCCAGGATTCCTGTGGCACGTGGAAAGGGACCCTTGGTCTCCCATCTCAGCTGGAGAGGCGTCCCAATTGCCCTGCAAATCCTCGAGGAGAATCCCGATTTGTCCCTCGCAACTAGGCAGGAGTCCTGACGTCGCTGAAGGAACACGTGGGTGGAAGGGCCATCCCCGTCGTAACTCGAGAATATACCCCAGGTTCCCGCCGCAACTCGAGAAAAACCATGAGACTTTCCCCTCGCCGTGAGATGCGGCACGATTCCCCTGCACTGCGTGCAGAGCAATTCCGTGTTGCACATCACACATGAAAGGAGCCTTGATTTCCTTCATGGCACTCCAGAGAAACCCCAAGAACACTGTTTCAAGGCTAGAGGGATACTGAGGTCACTGTAGCAACACGAAAGAGCTCCGTGGACCAAGAATCAACACGAGATGAAAGGTTAGTCCCTGGCTTCGACTCCTGAGGAATACCACCTTACCACAAGCACCTCAAGAGGAGGCTTCTCTCAGCTCTAGGTATGTGAGAGGGATCCTGAGTTTGCGGCCTCAAGTGGAATGGACACCGCGATGCCCTGACTCGAAATAAGGCCGGATATCCCTGCAGTGACTTGAATGCAGGCTCGTCTTGCATCTCCCAAGAAGAAAGGATGTCTGAATCCCCTGTGGAGACCACAGAGAAACACCTAATTCCCCACCTCATCGCGACCGCAGGACTCACATCCTTTGAAAACTCCAGAGGAACGCGAAGATCAGTGCCTCCAAAGGAGACGATGCCTGACTCCTCGTGAAACTTGATAGGAGTCCCAGGATTCTTCTGGCACGTGGAAAGGGACCCTTGGTCTCCCGCCTCAGCTGGAGAGGCGTTCCAATTGCCCTGCCAAGCCTCGAGGAGAATCCCGAGTTGTCCTTCGCAAGAAGGCAGGAGTCCTGACGTGGCTGAACAAATACGTGGGTGGAAGGGCCTTCCCCGTCGTAACTCGAGAATATACCCCAGGTTCCCGCCGCAACTCGAGAAAAACCATGAGACTTCCCCCTCGATGCGAGATGAGGCCCGATTCCCCTGTACTGCGTGCAGAGCAATTCCGTCTTGCACATCACACATGAAAGGAGCCTTGATTTCCTTGATGGCACTCCAGAGAAACCCCAAGAACACTGTTTCAAGGCTAGAGGGATCCTGAGGTCACTGTAGCAACACGAAAGAACTCTGTGGACCAAAAATCAACTCGAAAAGAGAGGTTAGTCCCTGGATTCGTCTCCAGAGGAATACCACCTTACCACAAGCACCTCAAGAGGAGGCTTCTCTCAGCTCTAGGTATGTGAGAGGGACCCTGAGTTTGCGGCCTCAAGTGGAATGGACACCGCGATGCCCTGACTCGAAATAAGGCCGGATATCCCTGCAGTGACTTCAATGCAGGCTCGTCTTGCATCTCCCAGGACGAAAGAATGTCTGAATCCCCTGTGGAAAGCACAGAGAAAGACTTAGTTCCCCACCTCATCGCGACCGATAGCCTCACATCCTTTGAAATCTCCAGAGGTACGCGGAGATCAGTGCCTCCAAAGGAGACGATGCCTGACTCCTCGTGAAACTTGATAGGAGTCCCAGGATTCCTGTGGCACTTGGAAAGGGACACTTGGTCTCCCGCCTCAGCTGGAGAGGCGTCCCAATTGCCCTGCCAAGCCTCGAGGAGAATCCAGAGTTGTCCCTGGCAACTAGGCAGGAGTCCTGACGTCGCTGAAGAAACACGTGGGTGGAAGGGCCATCCCCGTCGTAACTCGAGAATATACCCCAGGTTCCCGCCGCAACTCGAGAAAAACCATGAGACTTCCCCCTCGATGCGAGATGAGGCCCGATTCCCCTGTACTGCGTGCAGAGCAATTCCGTCTTGCACATCACACATGAAAGGAGCCTTGATTTCCTTGATGGCACTCCAGAGAAACCCCAAGAACACTGTTTCAAGGCTAGAGGGATCCTGAGGTCACTGTAGCAACACGAAAGAACTCTGTGGACCAAAAATCAACTCGAAAAGAGAGGTTAGTCCCTGGATTCGTCTCCAGAGGAATACCACCTTACCACAAGCACCTCAAGAGGAGGCTTCTCTCAGCTCTAGGTATGTGAGAGGGACCCTGAGTTTGCGGCCTCAAGTGGAATGGACACCGCGATGCCCTGACTCGAAATAAGGCCGGATATCCCTGCAGTGACTTCAATGCAGGCTCGTCTTGCATCTCCCAAGACGAAAAGGTGTCTCAATCCCCTGTGGAAAGCACAGAGAAAGACCTAGTTCCCCACCTCATCGCGACAGGAGGCCTCACATCCTTTGAAAACTCCAGAGGTACGCGGAGATCAGTGCCTCCAAAGGAGACGATGCCTGACTCCTCGTGAAACTTGATAGGAGTCCCAGGATTCCTGTGGCACGTGGAAAGGGACTCTTGGTCTCCCGTCTCAGCTGGAGAGGCTTCCCAATTGCCCTGCAAATCCTCGAGGAGAATCCCGAGTTGTCCCTCGCAACTAGGCAGGAGTCCTGACGTCGCTGAAGAAACACGTGTGTGGAAGGGCCATCCCCATCGTAACTCGAGAATATACCCCAGGTTCCCGCCGCAACTCGAGAAAAACCATGAGACTTCCCCCTCGATGCGAGATGAGGCCCGATTCCCCTGTACTGCGTGCAGAGCAATTCCGTCTTGCACATCACACATGAAAGGAGCCTTGATTTCCTTGATGGCACTCCAGAGAAACCCCAAGAACACTGTTTCAAGGCTAGAGGGATCCTGAGGTCACTGTAGCAACACGAAAGAACTCTGTGGACCAAAAATCAACTCGAAAAGAGAGGTTAGTCCCTGGATTCGTCTCCAGAGGAATACCACCTTACCACAAGCACCTCAAGAGGAGGCTTCTCTCAGCTCTAGGTATGTGAGAGGGACCCTGAGTTTGCGGCCTCAAGTGGAATGGACACCGCGATGCCCTGACTCGAAATAAGGCCGGATATCCCTGCAGTGACTTCAATGCAGGCTCGTCTTGCATCTCCCAGGACGAAAGAATGTCTGAATCCCCTGTGGAAAGCACAGAGAAAGACTTAGTTCCCCACCTCATCGCGACCGATAGCCTCACATCCTTTGAAATCTCCAGAGGTACGCGGAGATCAGTGCCTCCAAAGGAGACGATGCCTGACTCCTCGTGAAACTTGATAGGAGTCCCAGGATTCCTGTGGCACTTGGAAAGGGACACTTGGTCTCCCGCCTCAGCTGGAGAGGCGTCCCAATTGCCCTGCCAAGCCTCGAGGAGAATCCAGAGTTGTCCCTCGCAACTAGGCAGGAGTCCTGACGTCGCTGAAGAAACACGTGGGTGGAAGGGCCATCCCCGTCGTAACTCGAGAATATACCCCAGGTTCCCGCCGCAACTCGAGAAAAACCATGAGACTTCCCCCTCGCCACGAGATGAGGCCCGATTCCCCTGCACTGCGTGCAGAGCAATTCCGTGCTGCACATCACACATGAAAGGAGCCTTGATTTCCTTGATGGCACTCCAGAGAAACCCCAAGAACACTGTTTCAAGGGTAGAGGGATCCTGAGGTCACTGTAGCAACACGAAAGAGCTCCGTGGACCAAAAATCAACTCGAGATGAGAGGTTAGTCCCTGGCTTCGACTCCAGAGGAATACCACCTTACCACAAGCAGCTCAAGAGGAGGCTTCTCTCAGCTCTAGGTATGTGAGAGGGACCCTGAGTTTGCGGCCTCAAGTGGAATGGACACCGCGATGCCCTGACGCGAAATAAGGCTGGATATCCCTGCAGTGACTTGAATGCAGGCTCGTCTTGCATCTCCCAAGATGAAAGGATGTCTGAATCCCCTGTGGAGACCACAGAGAAAGACCTAGTTCCCCATCTCATCGCGACCGGAGGCCTCACATCCTTTGAAAATTCCAGAGGTACGCGGAGATCAGTGCCTCCAAAGGAGACGATGCCTGACTCCTCGTGAAACTTGATAGGAGTCCCAGGATTCCTGTGGCACGTGGAAAGGGACACTTGGTCTCCCGCCTCAGCTGGAGAGGCGTCCCAATCGCCTTGCCAAGCCTCGAGGAGAATCCCGAGTTGTGTCTCGCAACTAGGCAAGAGTCCTGACGTGGCTGAACACACACGTGTGTGGAAGGGCCATCCCTGTCGTAACTCGAGAATATACCCCAGGTTCCCGCCGCAACTCGAGAAAAACCATGAGACTTCCCCCTCGCCGCGAGATGAGGCCCGATTCCCCTACACTGCGTGCAGAGCAATTCTGTGTTGCACATCACACATGAAAGGAGCCTTGATTTCGTTGATGGCACTCCAGAGAAACCCCAAGAACACTGCTTCAAGGATAGAGGGATCCTGAGGTCACTGTAGCAACACGAAAGAGCTCCGTGGACCAAAAATCAACTCGAGATGAGAGGTTAGTCCCTGGCTTCGACTCCAGAGGAATACCACCTTACCACAAGCACCTCAAGAGGAGGCTTCTCTCAGCTCTAGGTATGTGAGAGGGACCCTGAGTTTGCGGCCTCAAGTGGAATGGACACCGCGATGCCCTGACGCGAAATAAGGCTGGATATCCCTGCAGTGACTTGAATGCAGGCTCGTCTTGCATCTCCCAAGACGAAAGGGTGTCTGAATCCCCTGTGCAGACCACAGAGAAAGACCTAGTTCCCCACCTCATCGCGACAGGAGGCCTCAAATCCTTTGAAAACTCCAGAGGTATGCGGAGATCAGTGCCTCCAAAGGAGACGATGCCTGACTCCTCGTGAAACTTGATAGGTGACCCAGGATTCCTGTGGCACGTGGAAAGGGACCCTTGGTCTCCCGTCTCAGCTGGAGAGGCGTCCCAATTGCCCTGCAAAGCCTCGAGGAGAATCCCGAGTTGTCCCTCGCAACTAGGCAGGAGTCCTGACGTCGCTGAAGAAACACGTGTGTGGAAGGGCCATCCCCATCGTAACTCGAGAATATACCCCAGGTTCCCACCGCAACTCGAGAAAAACCATGAGACTTCCCCCTCGCCGCGAGATGAGGCCCGATTCCCCTGCACTGCGTGCAGAGCAACTCTGTGTTGCACATCGCACATGAAAGGAGCCTTGATTTCCTTCATGGCACTCCAGAGAAACGCCAAGAACACTGTTTAAAGGATAGAGGGATCCTGAGGTCACTGTAGCAACACGAAAGAGCTCCGTGGACCAAAAATCAACTCGAGATGAGAGGTTAGTCCCTGGCTTGGACTCCAGAGGAATACCACCTTACCACAAGCACCTCAAGAGGAGGCTTCTCTCAGCTCTAGGTATGTGAGAGGGACCCTGAGTTTGCGGCCTCAAGTGGAATGGACACCGCGATGCCCTGACTCGAAATAAGGCCGGATAGTCCTGCAGTTACTGGAATGCAGGCTCGTCTTGCATCTCCCAAGACGAAAGGGTGTCTGAATCCCCTGTGGAGACCACAGAGAAAGACCTAGTTCCCCACCTCATCGCGACAGGAGGCCTCAAATCCTTTGAAAACTCCAGAGGTATGCGGAGATCAGTGCCTCCAAAGGAGACAATGCCTGACTCCTCGTGAAACTTGATAGGAGACCCAGGATTCCTGTGGCACGTGGAAAGGGACCCTTGGTCTCCCATCTCAGCTGGAGAGGCGTCCCAATTGCCCTGCAAATCCTCGAGGAGAATCCCGATTTGTCCCTCGCAACTAGGCAGGAGTCCTGACGTCGCTGAAGGAACACGTGGGTGGAAGGGCCATCCCCGTCGTAACTCGAGAATATACCCCAGGTTCCCGCCGCAACTCGAGAAAAACCATGAGACTTTCCCCTCGCCGTGAGATGCGGCACGATTCCCCTGCACTGCGTGCAGAGCAATTCCGTGTTGCACATCACACATGAAAGGAGCCTTGATTTCCTTCATGGCACTCCAGAGAAACCCCAAGAACACTGTTTCAAGGCTAGAGGGATACTGAGGTCACTGTAGCAACACGAAAGAGCTCCGTGGACCAAGAATCAACACGAGATGAAAGGTTAGTCCCTGGCTTCGACTCCTGAGGAATACCACCTTACCACAAGCACCTCAAGAGGAGGCTTCTCTCAGCTCTAGGTATGTGAGAGGGATCCTGAGTTTGCGGCCTCAAGTGGAATGGACACCGCGATGCCCTGACTCGAAATAAGGCCGGATATCCCTGCAGTGACTTGAATGCAGGCTCGTCTTGCATCTCCCAAGAAGAAAGGATGTCTGAATCCCCTGTGGAGACCACAGAGAAACACCTAATTCCCCACCTCATCGCGACCGCAGGACTCACATCCTTTGAAAACTCCAGAGGAACGCGAAGATCAGTGCCTCCAAAGGAGACGATGCCTGACTCCTCGTGAAACTTGATAGGAGTCCCAGGATTCTTCTGGCACGTGGAAAGGGACCCTTGGTCTCCCGCCTCAGCTGGAGAGGCGTTCCAATTGCCCTGCCAAGCCTCGAGGAGAATCCCGAGTTGTCCTTCGCAAGAAGGCAGGAGTCCTGACGTGGCTGAACAAATACGTGGGTGGAAGGGCCTTCCCCGTCGTAACTCGAGAATATACCCCAGGTTCCCGCCGCAACTCGAGAAAAACCATGAGACTTCCCCCTCGATGCGAGATGAGGCCCGATTCCCCTGTACTGCGTGCAGAGCAATTCCGTCTTGCACATCACACATGAAAGGAGCCTTGATTTCCTTGATGGCACTCCAGAGAAACCCCAAGAACACTGTTTCAAGGCTAGAGGGATCCTGAGGTCACTGTAGCAACACGAAAGAACTCTGTGGACCAAAAATCAACTCGAAAAGAGAGGTTAGTCCCTGGATTCGTCTCCAGAGGAATACCACCTTACCACAAGCACCTCAAGAGGAGGCTTCTCTCAGCTCTAGGTATGTGAGAGGGACCCTGAGTTTGCGGCCTCAAGTGGAATGGACACCGCGATGCCCTGACTCGAAATAAGGCCGGATATCCCTGCAGTGACTTCAATGCAGGCTCGTCTTGCATCTCCCAGGACGAAAGAATGTCTGAATCCCCTGTGGAAAGCACAGAGAAAGACTTAGTTCCCCACCTCATCGCGACCGATAGCCTCACATCCTTTGAAATCTCCAGAGGTACGCGGAGATCAGTGCCTCCAAAGGAGACGATGCCTGACTCCTCGTGAAACTTGATAGGAGTCCCAGGATTCCTGTGGCACTTGGAAAGGGACACTTGGTCTCCCGCCTCAGCTGGAGAGGCGTCCCAATTGCCCTGCCAAGCCTCGAGGAGAATCCAGAGTTGTCCCTGGCAACTAGGCAGGAGTCCTGACGTCGCTGAAGAAACACGTGGGTGGAAGGGCCATCCCCGTCGTAACTCGAGAATATACCCCAGGTTCCCGCCGCAACTCGAGAAAAACCATGAGACTTCCCCCTCGATGCGAGATGAGGCCCGATTCCCCTGTACTGCGTGCAGAGCAATTCCGTCTTGCACATCACACATGAAAGGAGCCTTGATTTCCTTGATGGCACTCCAGAGAAACCCCAAGAACACTGTTTCAAGGCTAGAGGGATCCTGAGGTCACTGTAGCAACACGAAAGAACTCTGTGGACCAAAAATCAACTCGAAAAGAGAGGTTAGTCCCTGGATTCGTCTCCAGAGGAATACCACCTTACCACAAGCACCTCAAGAGGAGGCTTCTCTCAGCTCTAGGTATGTGAGAGGGACCCTGAGTTTGCGGCCTCAAGTGGAATGGACACCGCGATGCCCTGACTCGAAATAAGGCCGGATATCCCTGCAGTGACTTCAATGCAGGCTCGTCTTGCATCTCCCAAGACGAAAAGGTGTCTCAATCCCCTGTGGAAAGCACAGAGAAAGACCTAGTTCCCCACCTCATCGCGACAGGAGGCCTCACATCCTTTGAAAACTCCAGAGGTACGCGGAGATCAGTGCCTCCAAAGGAGACGATGCCTGACTCCTCGTGAAACTTGATAGGAGTCCCAGGATTCCTGTGGCACGTGGAAAGGGACTCTTGGTCTCCCGTCTCAGCTGGAGAGGCTTCCCAATTGCCCTGCAAATCCTCGAGGAGAATCCCGAGTTGTCCCTCGCAACTAGGCAGGAGTCCTGACGTCGCTGAAGAAACACGTGTGTGGAAGGGCCATCCCCATCGTAACTCGAGAATATACCCCAGGTTCCCGCCGCAACTCGAGAAAAACCATGAGACTTCCCCCTCGATGCGAGATGAGGCCCGATTCCCCTGAACTGCGTGCAGAGCAATTCCGTCTTGCACATCACACATGAAAGGAGCCTTGATTTCCTTGATGGCACTCCAGAGAAACCCCAAGAACACTGTTTCAAGGCTAGAGGGATCCTGAGGTCACTGTAGCAACACGAAAGAACTCTGTGGACCAAAAATCAACTCGAAAAGAGAGGTTAGTCCCTGGATTCGTCTCCAGAGGAATACCACCTTACCACAAGCACCTCAAGAGGAGGCTTCTCTCAGCTCTAGGTATGTGAGAGGGACCCTGAGTTTGCGGCCTCAAGTGGAATGGACACCGCGATGCCCTGACTCGAAATAAGGCCGGATATCCCTGCAGTGACTTCAATGCAGGCTCGTCTTGCATCTCCCAGGACGAAAGAATGTCTGAATCCCCTGTGGAAAGCACAGAGAAAGACTTAGTTCCCCACCTCATCGCGACCGATAGCCTCACATCCTTTGAAATCTCCAGAGGTACGCGGAGATCAGTGCCTCCAAAGGAGACGATGCCTGACTCCTCGTGAAACTTGATAGGAGTCCCAGGATTCCTGTGGCACTTGGAAAGGGACACTTGGTCTCCCGCCTCAGCTGGAGAGGCGTCCCAATTGCCCTGCCAAGCCTCGAGGAGAATCCAGAGTTGTCCCTCGCAACTAGGCAGGAGTCCTGACGTCGCTGAAGAAACACGTGGGTGGAAGGGCCATCCCCGTCGTAACTCGAGAATATACCCCAGGTTCCCGCCGCAACTCGAGAAAAACCATGAGACTTCCCCCTCGCCACGAGATGAGGCCCGATTCCCCTGCACTGCGTGCAGAGCAATTCCGTGCTGCACATCACACATGAAAGGAGCCTTGATTTCCTTGATGGCACTCCAGAGAAACCCCAAGAACACTGTTTCAAGGGTAGAGGGATCCTGAGGTCACTGTAGCAACACGAAAGAGCTCCGTGGACCAAAAATCAACTCGAGATGAGAGGTTAGTCCCTGGCTTCGACTCCAGAGGAATACCACCTTACCACAAGCAGCTCAAGAGGAGGCTTCTCTCAGCTCTAGGTATGTGAGAGGGACCCTGAGTTTGCGGCCTCAAGTGGAATGGACACCGCGATGCCCTGACGCGAAATAAGGCTGGATATCCCTGCAGTGACTTGAATGCAGGCTCGTCTTGCATCTCCCAAGATGAAAGGATGTCTGAATCCCCTGTGGAGACCACAGAGAAAGACCTAGTTCCCCATCTCATCGCGACCGGAGGCCTCACATCCTTTGAAAATTCCAGAGGTACGCGGAGATCAGTGCCTCCAAAGGAGACGATGCCTGACTCCTCGTGAAACTTGATAGGAGTCCCAGGATTCCTGTGGCACGTGGAAAGGGACACTTGGTCTCCCGCCTCAGCTGGAGAGGCGTCCCAATTGCCTTGCCAAGCCTCGAGGAGAATCCCGAGTTGTGTCTCGCAACTAGGCAAGAGTCCTGACGTGGCTGAACACACACGTGTGTGGAAGGGCCATCCCTGTCGTAACTCGAGAATATACCCCAGGTTCCCGCCGCAACTCGAGAAAAACCATGAGACTTCCCCCTCGCCGCGAGATGAGGCCCGATTCCCCTACACTGCGTGCAGAGCAATTCTGTGTTGCACATCACACATGAAAGGAGCCTTGATTTCGTTGATGGCACTCCAGAGAAACCCCAAGAACACTGCTTCAAGGATAGAGGGATCCTGAGGTCACTGTAGCAACACGAAAGAGCTCCGTGGACCAAAAATCAACTCGAGATGAGAGGTTAGTCCCTGGCTTCGACTCCAGAGGAATACCACCTTACCACAAGCACCTCAAGAGGAGGCTTCTCTCAGCTCTAGGTATGTGAGAGGGACCCTGAGTTTGCGGCCTCAAGTGGAATGGACACCGCGATGCCCTGACGCGAAATAAGGCTGGATATCCCTGCAGTGACTTGAATGCAGGCTCGTCTTGCATCTCCCAAGACGAAAGGGTGTCTGAATCCCCTGTGCAGACCACAGAGAAAGACCTAGTTCCCCACCTCATCGCGACAGGAGGCCTCAAATCCTTTGAAAACTCCAGAGGTATGCGGAGATCAGTGCCTCCAAAGGAGACGATGCCTGACTCCTCGTGAAACTTGATAGGTGACCCAGGATTCCTGTGGCACGTGGAAAGGGACCCTTGGTCTCCCGTCTCAGCTGGAGAGGCGTCCCAATTGCCCTGCAAAGCCTCGAGGAGAATCCCGAGTTGTCCATCGCAACTAGGCAGGAGTCCTGACGTCGCTGAAGAAACACGTGGGTGGAAGGGCCATCCCCATCGTAACTCGAGAATATACCCCAGGTTCCCGCCGCAACTCTAGAAAAACCATGAGACTTCCCCCTCGCCGCGAGATGAGGCCCGATTCCCCTGCACTGCGTGCAGAGCAATTCCGTGTTGCACATCACACATGAAAGGAGCCTTGATTTCCTTGGTGGCACTCCAGAGAAACCCCAAGAACACTGTTTCAAGGGTAGAGGGATCCTGAGGTCACTGTAGCAACACGAAAGAGCTCCGTGAACCAAGAATCAACACGAGATGAGAGGTTAGTCCCTGGCTTCCACTCCTGAGGAATACCACCTTACCACAAGCACCTCAAGAGGAGGCTTCTCTCAGCTCTAGGTATGTGAGAGGGATCCTGAGTTTGCGGCCTCAAGTGGAATGGACACCGCGATGCCCTGACTCGAAATAAGGCCGGATATCCCTGCAGTGACTGGAATGCAGGCTCGTCTTGCATCTCCCAAGAAGAAAGGATGTCTGAATCCCCTGTGGAGACCACAGAGAAACACCTAGTTCCCCACCTCATCGAGACCGGAGGCCTCACATCCCTTGAAAACTCCAGAGGTACGCGGAGATCAGTGCCTTCAAAGGAGACGATGCCTGACTCCTCGTGAAACTTGATAGGAGTCCCAGGATTCTTGTGGCACGTGGAAAGGGACCCTTGGTCTCCCGCCTCAGCTGGAGAGGCGTTCCAATTGCCCTGCCAAGCCTCGAGGAGAATCCCGAGTTGTCCCTCGCAACTAGGCAGGAGTCCTGACGTGGCTGAACAAACACGTGGGTGGAAGGGCCATCCCCGTCGTAACTCGAGAATATACCCCAGGTTCCCGCCGCAACTCGAGAAAAACCATGAGACTTCCCCCTCGATGCGAGATGAGGCCCGATTCCCCTGTACTGCGTGCAGAGCAATTCCGTCTTGCACATCACACATGAAAGGAGCCTTGATTTCCTTGATGGCACTCCAGAGAAACCCCAAGAACACTGTTTCAAGGATAGAGGGATCCTGAGGTCACTGTAGCAACACGAAAGAACTCTGTGGACCAAAAATCAACTCGAAAAGAGAGGTTAGTCCCTGGATTCGTCTCCAGAGGAATACCACCTTACCACAAGCACCTCAAGAGGAGGCTTCTCTCAGCTCTAGGTATGTGAGAGGGACCCTGAGTTTGCGGCCTCAAGTGGAATGGACACCGCGATGCCCTGACTCGAAATAAGGCCGGATATCCCTGCAGTGACTTCAATGCAGGCTCGTCTTGCATCTCCCAGGACGAAAGGATGTCTGAATCCCCTGTGGAAAGCACAGAGAAAGACTTAGTTCCCCACCTCATCGCGACCGATAGCCTCACATCCTTTGAAAACTCCAGAGGTACGCGGAGATCAGTGCCTCCAAAGGAGACGATGCCTGACTCCTCGTGAAACTTGATAGGAGTCCCAGGATTCCTGTGGCACTTGGAAAGGGACACTTGGTCTTCCGCCTCAGCTGGAGAGGCGTCCCAATTGCCCTGCCAAGCCTCGAGGAGAATCCCGAGTTGTCCCTCGCAACTAGGCAAGAGTCCTGACGTGGCTGAACAAACACGTGGGTGAAAGGGCCATCCCCGTCGTAACTCGAGAATATACCCCAGGTTCCCGCCGCAACTCGAGAAAAACCATGAGACTTCCCCCTCGCAGGGAGATGAGGCCCGATTCCCCTGCAATGCGTGCAGAGCAATTCTGTGTTGCACATCACACATGAAAGGAGCCTTGATTTCCTTCATGGCACTCCATAAAAACCCCAAGAACACTGTTTCAAGGCTAGAGGGATCCTGAGGTCACTGTAGCAACACGAAAGAGCTCCGTGGACCAAAAATCAACTCGAGATGAGAGGTTAGTCCCTGGCTTCGACTCCAGAGGAATACCACCTTACCACAAGCACCTCAAGAGGAGGCTTCTCTCAGCTCTAGGTATGTGAGAGGGACCCTGAGTTTGCGGCCTTAAGTGGAATGGACACCGCGATGCCCTGACTCGAAATAAGGCCGGATATCCCTGCAGTGACTTCAATGCAGGCTCGTCTTGCATCTCCCAGGATGAAAGGATGTCTGAATCCCCTGTGGAAAGCACAGAGAAAGACTTATTTCCCCACCTCATCGCGACCGATAGCCTCACATCCTTTGAAAACTCCAGAGGTACGCGGAGATCAGTGCCTCCAAAGGAGACGATGCCTGACTCCTCGTGAAACTTGATAGGAGTCCCAGGATTCCTGTGGCACTTGGAAAGGGACACTTGGTCTCCCGCCTCAGCTGGAGAGGCGTCCCAATTGCCCTGCCAAGCCTCGAGAAGAATCCAGGGTTGTCCCTCGCAACTAGGCAGGAGCCCTGACGTCGCTGAAGAGACACGTGGGTGGAAAGGCCATCCCCGTCGTAACTCGAGAATATACCCCAGGTTCCCGCCGCAACTCGAGAAAAACCATGAGACTTCCCCCTCGCCGCGAGATGAGGCCCGATTCCCCTGCACTGCGTGCAGAGCAATTCCGTGTTGCACATCACACATGAAAGGAGCCTTGATTTCCTTGATGGCACTCCAGAGAAACCCCAAGAACACTGTTTCAAGGCTAGAGGGATCCTGAGGTCACTGTAGCAACACGAAAGAGCTCCGTGGGCCAAAAATCAACTCGAGATGAGAGGTTAGTCCCTGGCTTCGACTCCAGAGGAATACCACCTTACCACAAGCACCTCAAGAGGAGGCTTCTCTCAGCTCTAGGTATGTGAGAGGGACCCTGAGTTTGCGGCCTCAAGTGGAATGGACAACGCGATGCCCTGACGCGAAAAAAGGCCGGATATCCCTGCAGTGACTTGAATGCAGGCTCGTCTTGCATCTCCCAAGATGAAAGGATGTCTGAATCCCCTGTGGAGACCACAGAGAAAGACCTAGTTCCCCACCTCATCGCGACCGATAGCCTCACATCCTTTGAAAACTCCAGAGGTACGCGGAGATCAGTGCCTCCAAAGGAGACGATGCCTGACTCCTCGTGAAACTTGATAGGAGTCCCAGGATTCCTGTGGCACGTGGAAAGGGACCCTTGGTCTCCCGCCTCAGCTGGAGAGGCGTCCCAATTGCCTTGCCAAGCCTCGAGGAGAATCCCGAGTTGTGTCTCGCAACTAGGCAAGAGTCCTGACGTGGCGGAACAAACACGTGTGTGGAAGGGCCATCCCCGCCGTAACTCGAGAATATACCCCAGGTTCCCGCCGCAACTCGAGAAAAACCATGAGACTTCCCCCTCGCCGCGAGATGAGGCCCGATTCCCCTGCACTGCATGCAGAGCAATTCTGTGTTGCACATCACACATGAAAGGAGCCTTGATTTCCTTCATGGCACTCCAGAGAAACCCCAAGAACACTGTCTCTAGGCTAGAGGGATCCTGAGGTCACTGTAGCAACACGAAAGAGCTCCGTGGGCCAAAAATCAACTCGAGATGAGAGGTTAGTCCCTGGCTTCGACTCCAGAGGAATACCACCTTACCACAAGCACCTCAAGAGGAGGCTTCTCTCAGCTCTAGATATGTGAGAGGGACCCTGAGTTTGCGGCCTCAAGTGGAATGGACACCGCGATGCCCTGACTCGAAATAAGGCCGGATATCCCTGCAGTGACTGGAATGCAGGCTCGTCTTGCATCTCCCAAGACGAAAGGGTGTCTGAATCCCCTGTGGAGACCGCAGAGAAAGAGCTAGTTCCCCACCGCATCGCGACAGGAGGCCTCAAATCCTTTGAAAACTCCAGAGGTATGTGGAGATCAGTGCCTCCAAAGGAGACGATGCCTGACTCCTCGTGAAACTTGATAGGAGACCCAGGATTCCTGTGGCGCGTGGAAAGGGACCCTTGGTCTCCCGTCTCAGCTGGAGAGGCGTCCCAATTGCCCTGTAAAGCCTCGAGGAGAATCCCGAGTTGTCCCTCGCAACCAGGCAGGAGTCCTGACATGGCTGAACACACACGTGTGTGGAAGGGCCATCCCCGTCGTAACTCGAGAATATACCCCAGGTTCCCGCCGCAACTCGAGAAAAACCATGAGACTTCCCCCTCGCCGCGAGATGAGGGCCGATTCCCCTGCACTGCATGCAGAGCAATTCCGTGTTGCACATCACACATGAAAGGAGCCTTGATTTCCTTGATGGCACTCCAGAGAAACCCCAAGAACACTGTTTCAAGGCTAGAGGGATCCTGAGGTCACTGTAGCAACACGAAAGAGCTCCGTGGGCCAAAAATCAACTCGAGATGAGAGGTTAGTCCCTGGCTTCGACTCCAGAGGAATACCACCTTACCACAAGCACCTCAAGAGGAGGCTTCTCTCAGCTCTAGGTATGTGAGAGGGACCCTGAGTTTGCGGCCTCAAGTGGAATGGACACCGCGATGCCCTGACTCGAAATAAGGCCGGATATCCCTGCAGTGACTTCAATGCAGGCTCGTCTTGCATCTCCCAAGAAGAAAGGATGTCTGAATCCCCTGTGGAGACCACAGAGAAAGACCTAGTTCCCCACCTCATCGCGACCGGAGGCCTCACATCCTTTGAAAACTCCAGAGGTACGCGGAGATCAGTGCCTCCAAAGGAGACGATGCCTGACTCCTCATGAAACTTGATAGGAGTCCCAGGATTCCTGTGGCACGTGGAAAGGGACACTTGGTCTCCCGCCTCAGCTGGAGAGGCGTCCCAATTGCCTTGCCAAGCCTCAAGGAGAATCCCGAGTTGTGTCTCGCAACTAGGCAGGAGTCCTGACGTGGCTGAACACACACGTGGGTGGAAGGGCCATCCCCGTCGTAACTCGAGAATATACCCCAGGTTCCCGCCGCAACTCGAGAAAAACCATGAGACTTCCCCCTCGCCGCGAGATGAGGCCCGATTCCCCTGCACTGCGTGCAGAGCAATTCTGTGTTGCACATCACACATGATAGGAGCCTTGATTTCCTTCATGGCACTCCAGATAAACCCCAAGAACACTGTTTCAAGGATAGAGGGATCCTGAGGTCACTGTAGCAACACAAAAGAACTCTGTGGACCAAAAATCAACTCGAAAAGAGAGGTTAGTCCCTGGATTCGTCTCCAGAGGAATACCACCTTACCACAAGCACCTCAAGAGGAGGCTTCTCTCAGCTCTAGGTATGTGAGAGGGACCCTGAGTTTGCGGCCTCAAGTGGAATGGACACCGCGATGCCCTGACTCGAAATAAGGCCGGATATCCCTGCAGTGACTTCAATGCAGGCTCGTCTTGCATCTCCCAGGACGAAAGGATGTCTGAATCCCCTGTGGAAAGCACAGAGAAAGACTTATTTCCCCACCTCATCGCGACCGATAGCCTCACATCCTTTGAAAACTCCAGAGGTACGCGGAGATCAGTGCCTCCAAAGGAGACGATGCCTGACTCCTCGTGAAACTTGATAGGAGTCCCAGGATTCCTGTGGCACTTGGAAAGGGACACTTGGTCTTCCGCCTCAGCTGGAGAGGCGTCCCAATTGCCCTGCCAAGCCTCGAGGAGAATCCCGAGTTGTCCCTCGCAACTAGGCAAGAGTCCTGACGTGGCTGAACAAACACGTGGGTGAAAGGGCCATCCCCGTCGTAACTCGAGAATATACCCCAGGTTCCCGCCGCAACTCGAGAAAAACCATGAGACTTCCCCCTCGCAGGGAGATGAGGCCCGATTCCCCTGCAATGCGTGCAGAGCAATTCTGTGTTGCACATCACACATGAAAGGAGCCTTGATTTCCTTCATGGCACTCCATAAAAACCCCAAGAACACTGTTTCAAGGCTAGAGGGATCCTGAGGTCACTGTAGCAACACGAAAGAGCTCCGTGGACCAAAAATCAACTCGAGATGAGAGGTTAGTCCCTGGCTTCGACTCCAGAGGAATACCACCTTACCACAAGCACCTCAAGAGGAGGCTTCTCTCAGCTCTAGGTATGTGAGAGGGACCCTGAGTTTGCGGCCTTAAGTGGAATGGACACCGCGATGCCCTGACTCGAAATAAGGCCGGATATCCCTGCAGTGACTTCAATGCAGGCTCGTCTTGCATCTCCCAGGATGAAAGGATGTCTGAATCCCCTGTGGAAAGCACAGAGAAAGACTTATTTCCCCACCTCATCGCGACCGATAGCCTCACATCCTTTGAAAACTCCAGAGGTACGCGGAGATCAGTGCCTCCAAAGGAGACGATGCCTGACTCCTCGTGAAACTTGATAGGAGTCCCAGGATTCCTGTGGCACTTGGAAAGGGACACTTGGTCTCCCGCCTCAGCTGGAGAGGCGTCCCAATTGCCCTGCCAAGCCTCGAGAAGAATCCAGGGTTGTCCCTCGCAACTAGGCAGGAGCCCTGACGTCGCTGAAGAGACACGTGGGTGGAAAGGCCATCCCCGTCGTAACTCGAGAATATACCCCAGGTTCCCGCCGCAACTCGAGAAAAACCATGAGACTTCCCCCTCGCCGCGAGATGAGGCCCGATTCCCCTGCACTGCGTGCAGAGCAATTCCGTGTTGCACATCACACATGAAAGGAGCCTTGATTTCCTTGATGGCACTCCAGAGAAACCCCAAGAACACTGTTTCAAGGCTAGAGGGATCCTGAGGTCACTGTAGCAACACGAAAGAGCTCCGTGGGCCAAAAATCAACTCGAGATGAGAGGTTAGTCCCTGGCTTCGACTCCAGAGGAATACCACCTTACCACAAGCACCTCAAGAGGAGGCTTCTCTCAGCTCTAGGTATGTGAGAGGGACCCTGAGTTTGCGGCCTCAAGTGGAATGGACACCGCGATGCCCTGACGCGAAAAAAGGCCGGATATCCCAGCAGTGACTTGAATGCAGGCTCGTCTTGCATCTCCCAAGATGAAAGGATGTCTGAATCCCCTGTGGAGACCACAGAGAAAGACCTAGTTCCCCACCTCATCGCGACCGATAGCCTCACATCCTTTGAAAACTCCAGAGGTACGCGGAGATCAGTGCCTCCAAAGGAGACGATGCCTGACTCCTCGTGAAACTTGATAGGAGTCCCAGGATTCCTGTGGCACGTGGAAAGGGACCCTTGGTCTCCCGCCTCAGCTGGAGAGGCGTCCCAATTGCCTTGCCAAGCCTCGAGGAGAATCCCGAGTTGTGTCTCGCAACTAGGCAAGAGTCCTGACGTGGCGGAACACACACGTGTGTGGAAGGGCCATCCCCGCCGTAACTCGAGAATATACCCCAGGTTCCCGCCGCAACTCGAGAAAAACCATGAGACTTCCCCCTCGCCGCGAGATGAGGCCCGATTCCCCTGCACTGCATGCAGAGCAATTCTGTGTTGCACATCACACATGAAAGGAGCCTTGATTTCCTTCATGGCACTCCAGAGAAACCCCAAGAACACTGTCTCTAGGCTAGAGGGATCCTGAGGTCACTGTAGCAACACGAAAGAGCTCCGTGGGCCAAAAGTCAACTCGAGATGAGAGGTTAGTCCCTGGCTTCGACTCCAGAGGAATACCACCTTACCACAAGCACCTCAAGAGGAGGCTTCTCTCAGCTCTAGATATGTGAGAGGGACCCTGAGTTTGCGGCCTCAAGTGGAATGGACACCGCGATGCCCTGACTCGAAATAAGGCCGGATATCCCTGCAGTGACTGGAATGCAGGCTCGTCTTGCATCTCCCAAGACGAAAGGGTGTCTGAATCCCCTGTGGAGACCGCAGAGAAAGAGCTAGTTCCCCACCGCATCGCGACAGGAGGCCTCAAATCCTTTGAAAACTCCAGAGGTATGTGGAGATCAGTGCCTCCAAAGGAGACGATGCCTGACTCCTCGTGAAACTTGATAGGAGACCCAGGATTCCTGTGGCGCGTGGAAAGGGACCCTTGGTCTCCCGTCTCAGCTGGAGAGGCGTCCCAATTGCCCTGTAAAGCCTCGAGGAGAATCCCGAGTTGTCCCTCGCAACCAGGCAGGAGTCCTGACATGGCTGAACACACACGTGTGTGGAAGGGCCATCCCCGTCGTAACTCGAGAATATACCCCAGGTTCCCGCCGCAACTCGAGAAAAACCATGAGACTTCCCCCTCGCCGCGAGATGAGGGCCGATTCCCCTGCACTGCATGCAGAGCAATTCCGTGTTGCACATCACACATGAAAGGAGCCTTGATTTCCTTGATGGCACTCCAGAGAAACCCCAAGAACACTGTTTCAAGGCTAGAGGGATCCTGAGGTCACTGTAGCAACACGAAAGAGCTCCGTGGGCCAAAAATCAACTCGAGATGAGAGGTTAGTCCCTGGCTTCGACTCCAGAGGAATACCACCTTACCACAAGCACCTCAAGAGGAGGCTTCTCTCAGCTCTAGGTATGTGAGAGGGACCCTGAGTTTGCGGCCTCAAGTGGAATGGACACCGCGATGCCCTGACTCGAAATAAGGCCGGATATCCCTGCAGTGACTTCAATGCAGGCTCGTCTTGCATCTCCCAAGAAGAAAGGATGTCTGAATCCCCTGTGGAGACCACAGAGAAAGACCTAGTTCCCCACCTCATCGCGACCGGAGGCCTCACATCCTTTGAAAACTCCAGAGGTACGCGGAGATCAGTGCCTCCAAAGGAGACGATGCCTGACTCCTCATGAAACTTGATAGGAGTCCCAGGATTCCTGTGGCACGTGGAAAGGGACACTTGGTCTCCCGCCTCAGCTGGAGAGGCGTCCCAATTGCCTTGCCAAGCCTCAAGGAGAATCCCGAGTTGTGTCTCGCAACTAGGCAGGAGTCCTGACGTGGCTGAACACACACGTGGGTGGAAGGGCCATCCCCGTCGTAACTCGAGAATATACCCCAGGTTCCCGCCGCAACTCGAGAAAAACCATGAGACTTCCCCCTCGCCGCGAGATGAGGCCCGATTCCCCTGCACTGCGTGCAGAGCAATTCTGTGTTGCACATCACACATGATAGGAGCCTTGATTTCCTTCATGGCACTCCAGATAAACCCCAAGAACACTGTTTCAAGGATAGAGGGATCCTGAGGTCACTGTAGCAACACAAAAGAACTCTGTGGACCAAAAATCAACTCGAAAAGAGAGGTTAGTCCCTGGATTCGTCTCCAGAGGAATACCACCTTACCACAAGCACCTCAAGAGGAGGCTTCTCTCAGCTCTAGGTATGTGAGAGGGACCCTGAGTTTGCGGCCTCAAGTGGAATGGACACCGCGATGCCCTGACTCGAAATAAGGCCGGATATCCCTGCAGTGACTTCAATGCAGGCTCGTCTTGCATCTCCCAAGAAGAAAGGATGTCTGAAACCCCTGTGGAGACCACAGAGAAACACCTAGTTCCCCACCTCATCCCGACCGGAGGCCTCACATCATTTGAAAACTCCAGAGGTACGCGGAGATCAGTGCCTCCAAAGGAGACGATGCCTGACTCCTCGTGAAACTTGATAGGAGTCCCAGGATTCTTGTGGCACGTGGAAAGGGACCCTTGGTCTCCCGCCTCAGCTGGAGAGGCGTTCCAATTGCCCTGCCAAGCCTCGAGGAGAATCCCGAGTTGTCCCTCGCAACTAGGCAGGAGTCCTGACGTGGCTGAACAAACACGTGGGTGGCAGGCCATCCCCGTCGTAACTCGAGAATATATCCCAGGTTCCCGCCGTAACTCGAGAAAAACCATGAGACTTCCCCCTCGATGCGAGATGAGGCCCGATTCCCCTGTACTGCGTGCAGAGCAATTCCGTCTTGCACATCACACATGAAAGGAGCCTTGATTTCCTTGATGGCACTCCAGAGAAACCCCAAGAACACTGTTTCAAGGATAGAGGGATCCTGAGGTCATTGTAGCAACACGAAAGAACTCTGTGGACCAAAAATCAACTCAAAAAGAGAGGTTAGTGCCTGGATTCGTCTCCAGAGGAATACCACCTTACCACAAGCACCGCAAGAGGAGGCTTCTCTCAGCTCTAGGTATGTGAGAGGGACCCTGAGTTTGCGGCCTCAAGTGGAATGGACACCGCGATGCCCTGACTCGAAATAAGGCCGGATATCCCTGCAGTGACTTGAATGCAGGCTCGTCTTGCATCTCCCAGGACGAAAGGATGTCTGAATCCCCTGTGGAAAGCACAGAGAAAGACTTAGTTCCCCACCTCATCGCGACCGATAGCCTCACATCCTTTGAAAATTCCAGAGGTACGCGGAGATCAGTGCCTCCAAAGGAGACGATGCCTGACTCCTCGTGAAACTTGATAGGAGTCCCAGGATTCCTGTGGCACTTGGAAAGGGACACTTGGTCTCCCGCCTCAGCTGGAGAGGCGTCCCAATTGCCCTGCCAAGCTTCGAGGAGAATCCAGAGTTGTCCCTCGCAACTAGGCAGGAGTCCTGACGTCGCTGAAGAAACACGTGGGTGGAAGGGCCATCCCCGTCGTAACTCGAGAATATACCCCAGGTTCCCGCCGCAACTCGAGAAAAACCATGAGACTTCCCCCTCGCCGCGAGATGAGGCCCGATTCCCCTGCACTGCGTGCAGAGCAATTCCGTGTTGCACATCACACATGAAAGGAGCCTTGATTTCCTTCATGGCACTCCAGAGAAACCCCAAGAACACTGTTTCAAGGCTAGAGGGATCCTGAGGTCACTGTAGCAACACGAAAGAGCTCCGTGGGCCAAAAATCAACTCGAGATGAGAGGTTAGTCCCTGGCTTCGACTCCTGAGGAATACCACATTACCACAAGCACTTCAAGAGGAGGCTTCTTTCAGCTCTAGGTATGTGAGAGGGACCCTGAGTTTGCGGCCTCAAGTGGAATGGACACCGCGATGCCCTGACGCGAAATAAGGCTGGATATCCCTGCAGTGACTTCAATGCAGGCTCGTCTTGCATCTCCCAAGATGAAAGGATGTCTGAATCCCCTGTGGAGACCACAGAGAAAGACCTAGTTCCCCACCTCATCGCGACCGGAGGCCTCACATCCTTTGAAAACTCCAGAGGTACGCGGAGATCAGTGCCTCCAAAGGAGACGATGCCTGACTCCTCGTGAAACTTGATAGGAGTCCCAGGATTCCTGTGGCACGTGGAAAGGGACCCTTGGTCTCCCGCCTCAGCTGGAGAGGCGTCCCAATTGCCTTGCCAAGCCTCGAGGAGAATCCCGAGTTGTGTCTCGCAACTAGGCAAGAGACCTGACGTGGCTCAACAAACACGTGTGTGAAAGGGCCATCCCCGTCGTAACTCGAGAATATACCCCAGGTTCCCGCCGCAACTCGAGAAAAACCATGAGACTTCCCCCTCGCCGCGAGATGAGGCCCGATTCCCCTGCACTGCGTGCAGAGCAATTCTGTGTTGCACATCACACATGAAAGGAGCCTTGATTTCCTTCATGGCACTCCAGAGAAACCCCAAGAACACTGTTTCAAGGCTAGAGGGATCCTGAGGTCACTGTAGCAACACGAAAGAGCTCCGTGGACCAAAAATCAACTCGAGATGAGAGGTTAGTCCCTGGCTTCGACTCCAGAGGAATACCACCTTACCACAAGCACCTCAAGAGGAGGCTTCTCTCAGCTCTAGGTATGTGAGAGGGACCCTGAGTTTGCGGCCTCAAGTGGAATGGACACCGCGATGCCCTGACTCGAAATAAGGCCGGATATCCCTGCAGTGACTGGAATGCAGGCTCGTCTTGCATCTCCCAAGACGAAAGGGTGTCTGAATCCCCTGTGGAGACCACAGAGAAAGACCTAGTTCCCCACCTCATCGCGACAGGAGGCCTCAAATCCTTGAAAACTCCAGAGGTATGCGGAGATCAGTGCCTCCAAAGGAGACGATGCCTGACTCCTCGTGAAACTTGATAGGAGACCCAGGATTCCTGTGGCATGTGGAAAGGGACCCTTGGTCTCCCGTCTCAGCTGGAGAGGCGTCCCAATTGCCCTGCAAAGCCTCGAGGAGAATCCCGAGTTGTCCCTCGCAACTAGGCAGGAGTCCTGACATGGCTGAACACACACGTGTGTGGAAGGGCCATCCCCATCGTAACTCGAGAATATACCCCAGGTTCCCGCCGCAACTCGAGAAAAACCATGAGACTTCCCCCTCGCCGCGAGATAACGCCCGATTCCCCTGCACTGCGTGCAGAGCAATTCCGTGTTGCACATCACACATGAAAGGAGCCTTGATTTCCTTGATGGCACTCCAGAGAAACCCCAAGAACACTGTTTCAAGGCTAGAGGGATCCTGAGGTCACTGTAGCAACACGAAAGAGCTCCGTGGACCAAGAATCAACACGAGATGAGAGGTTAGTCCCTGGCTTCGACTCCTGAGGAATACCACCTTACCACAAGCACCTCAAGAGGAGGCTTCTCTCAGCTCTAGGTATGTGAGAGGGACCCTGAGTTTGCGGCCTCAAGTGGAATGGACACCGCAATGCCCTGACTCGATATAAGGCTGGATATCCCTGCAGTGACTGGAATGCAGGCTCGTCTTGCATCTCCCAAGAAGAAAGGGTGTCTGAATCCCCTGTGGAGACCACAGAGAAAGACCTAGTTCTCCACCTCATCGCGACAGGAGGCCTCAAATCCTTTGAAAACTCCAGAGGTATGCGGAGATCAGTGCCTCCAAAGGAGACGATGCCTGACTCCTAGTGAAACTTGATAGGAGACCCAGGATTCCTGTGGCACGTGGAAAGGGACCCTTGGTCTCCCGTCTCAGCTGGAGAGGTGTCCCAATTGCCCTGCAAAGCCTCGAGGAGAATCCCGAGTTGTCCCTCGCAACTAGGCAGGAGTCTTGACATGGCTGAACACACACGTTAGTGGAAGGGCCATTCCCGTCGTAACTCGAGAATATACCCCAGGTTCCTGCCGCAACTCGAGAAAAACCATGAGACTTCCCCCTCGCCGCGAGATGAGGCCCGATCCCCCTGCACTGCGTGCAGAGCAATTCCGTGTTGCACATCACACATGAAAGGAGCCTTGATTTCCTTCATGGCACTCCAGAGAAACCCCAAGAACACTGTTTCAAGGCTAGAGGGATCCTGAGGTCACTGTAGCAACACGAAAGAGCTCCGTGGACCAAGCATCAACGCGAGATGAGAGGTTAGTCCCTGGCTTCGACTCCTGAGGAATACCACCTTACCACAAGCACCTCAAGAGGAGGCTTCTCTCAGCTCTAGGTATGTGAGAGGGATCCTGAGTTTGCGGCCTCAAGTGGAATGGACACCGCGATGCCCTGACTCGAAATAAGGCCGGATATCCCTGCAGTGACTTGAATGCAGGCTCGTCTTGCATCTCCCAAGAAGAAAGGATGTCTGAATCCCCTGTGGAGACCACAGAGAAACACCTAGTTCCCCACCTCATCGCGACCGGAGGCCTCACATCCTTTGAAAACTCCAGAGGTATGCGGAGATCAGTGCCTCCAAAGGAGACGATTCCTGACTCCTCGTGAAACTTGATAGGAGTCCCAGGATTCTTGTGGCACGTGGAAAGGGACCCTTGGTCTCCCGCCTCAGCTGGAGAGGCGTTCCAATTGCCCTGCCAAGCCTCGAGGAGAATCCCGAGTTGTCCCTCGCAACTAGGCAGGAGTCCTGACCTGGCTGAACAAACACGTGGGTGGAAGGGCCATCCCCATCGTAACTCGAGAATATACCCCAGGTTCCCGCCGCAACTCGAGAAAAACCATGAGACTTCCCCCTCGATGCGAGATGAGGCCCGATTCCCCTGTACTGCGTGCAGAGCAATTCCGTGTTGCACATCACACATGAAAGGAGCCTTGATTTCCTTGATGGCACTCCAGAGAAACCCCAAGAACACTGTTTCAAGGCTAGAGGGATCCTGAGGTCACTGTAGCAACACGAAAGAACTCTGTGGACCAAAAATCAACTCGAAAAGAGAGGTTAGTCCCTGGATTCGTCTCCAGAGGAATACCACCTTACCACAAGCACCTCAAGAGGAGGCTTCTCTCAGCTCTAGGTATGTGAGAGGGACCCTGAGTTTGCGGCCTCAAGTGGAATGGACACCGCGATGCCCTGACTCAAAATAAGGCCGGATATCCCTGCAGTGACTTCAATGCAGGCTCGTCTTGCATCTCCCAGGACGAAAGAATGTCTGAATCCCCTGTGGAAAGCACAGAGAAAGACTTATTTCCCCACCTCATCGCGACCGGAGGCCTCACATCCTTTGAAAACTCCAGAGGTACGCGGAGATCAGTGCCTCCAAAGGAGACGATGCCTGACTCCTCGTGAAACTTGATAGGAGTCCCAGGATTCCTGTGGCACTTGGAAAGGGACACTTGGTCTCCCGCCTCAGCTGGAGAGGCGTCCCAATTGCCCTGCCAAGCCTCGAGGAGAATCCAGAGTTGTCCCTCGCAACTAGGCAGGAGTCCTGACGTTGCTGAAGAAACACGTGGGTGGAAGGGCCATCCCCGTCGTAACTCGAGAATATACCCCAGGTTCCCGCCGCAACTCGAGAAAAACCATGAGACTTCCCCCTCGCCGCGAGATGAGGCCCGATTCCCCTGCACTGCGTGCAGAGCAATTCCGTGTTGCACATCACACATGAAAGGAGCCTTGATTTCCTTGATGGCACTCCAGAGAAACCCCAAGAACACTGTTTCAAGGCTAGAGGGATCCTGAGGTCACTGTAGCAACACAAAAGAGCTCCGTGGCCCAAAAATCAACTCGAGATGAGAGGTTAGTCCCTGGCTTCGACTCCAGAGGAATACCACCTTACCACAAGCACCTCAAGAGGAGGCTTCTCTCAGCTCTAGATATGTGAGAGGGACCCTGAGTTAGCGGCCTCAAGTGTAATGGACACCGCGATGCCCTGACTCGAAATAAGGCCAAATATCCCTGCAGTGACTGGAATGCAGGCTCGTCTTGCATCTCCCAAGACGAAAGGGTGTCTGAATCCCCTGTGGAGACCACAGAGAAAGACCTAGTTCCCCACCTCATCGCGACCGGAGGCCTCACATCCTTTGAAAACTCCAGAGGTATGCGGAGATCAGTGCCTCCAAAGGAGACGATGCCTGACTCCTCGTGAAACTTGATAGGAGTCCCAGGATTCCTGTGGCACGTGGAAAGGGACCCTTTTTCTCCCGCCTCAGCTGGAGAGGCGTCCCAATTGCCTTGCCAAGCCTCGAGGAGAATCCCGAGTTGTGTCTCGCAACTAGGCAAGAGTCCTGACGTGGCTGAACAAACACGTGTGTGGAAGAGCCATCCCCGTCGTAACTCGAGAATATACCCCAGGTTCCCGCCGCAACTCGAGAAAAACCATGAGACTTCCCCCTCGCCGCGAGATGAGGCCCGATTCCCCTGCACTGCGTGCAGAGCAATTCTGTGTTGCACATCACACATGAAAGGAGCCTTGATTTCCTTCATGGCACTCCAGAGAAACCCCAAGAACACTGTTTCAAGGCTAGAGGGATCCTGAGGTCACTGTAGCAACAAGAAAGAGCTCCGTGGACCAAAAATCAACTCGAGATGAGAGGTTAGTCCCTGGCTTCGACTCCAGAGGAATACCACCTTACCACAAGCACCTCAAGAGGAGGCTTCTCTCAGCTCTAGGTATGTGAGAGGGACCCTGAGTTTGCGGCCTCAAGTGGAATGGACACCGCGATGCCCTGACTCGAAATAAGGCCGGATATCCCTGCAGTGACTTCAATGCAGGCTCGTCTTGCATCTCCCAGGACGAAAGGATGTCTGAATCCCCTGTGGAAAGCACAGAGAAAGACTTAGTTCCCGACCTCATCGCGACCGATAGCCTCACATCCTTTGAAAACTCCAGAGGTATGCGGAGATCAGTGCCTCCAAAGGAGACGATGCCTGACTCCTCGTGAAACTTGATAGGAGTCCCAGGATTCCTGTGGCACTTGGAAAGGGACACTTGGTCTCCCGCCTCAGCTGGAGAGGCGTCCCAATTGCCCTGCCATGCCTCGAGGAGAATCCAGAGTTGTCCCTCGCAACTAGGCAGGACTCCTGACGTCGCTGAAGAAACACGTGGGTGGAAGGGCCATCCCCGTCGTAACTCGAGAATATACCCCAGGTTCCCGCCGCAACTCGAGAAAAACCATGAGACTTCCCCCTCGCCGCGAGATGAGGCCCGATTCCCCTGCACTGCGTGCAGAGCAATTCCGTGTTGCACATCACACATGAAAGGAGCCTTGATTTCCTTGATGGCACTCCAGAGAAACCCCAAGAACACTGTTTCAAGGCTAGAGGGATCCTGAGGTCACTGTAGCAACACGAAAGAGCTCCGTGGGCCAAAAATCAACTCGAGATGAGAGGTTAGTCCCTGGCTTCGACTCCAGAGGAATACCACCTTACCACAAGCACCTCAAGAGGAGGCTTCTCTCAGCTCTAGGTATGTGAGAGGGACCCTGAGTTTGCGGCCTCAAGTGGAATGGACACCGCGATGCCCTGACGCGAAATAAGGCTGGATATCCCTGCAGTGACTTGAATGCAGGCTCGTTTTGCATCTCCCAAGATGAAAGGATGTCTGAATCCCCTGTGGAGACCACAGAGAAAGACCTAGTTCCCCACCTCATCGCGACCGGAGGCCTCACATACTTTGAAAACTCCAGAGGTACGCGGAGATGAGTGCCTCCAAAGGAGACGATGCCTGACTCCTCGTGAAACTTGATAGGAGTCCCAGGATTCCTGTGGCACGTGGAAAGGGAACCTTGGTCTCCCGCCTCAGCTGGAGAGGCGTCCCAATTGCCTTGCCAAGCCTCGAGGAGAATCCCGAGTTGTGTCTCGCAACTAGGCAAGAGTCCTGACGTGGCTGAACAAACACGTGTGTGGAAGGGCCATACCCGACGTAACTCGAGAATATACCCCAGGTTCCCGCCGCAACTCGAGAAAAACCATGAGACTTCCCCCTCGCCGCGAGATGAGGCCTGATTCCCCTGCACTGCGTGCAGAGCAATTCTGTGTTGCACATCACACATGAAAGGAGCCTTGATTTCCTTGATGGCACTCCAGAGAAACCCCAAGAACACTGTTTCAAGGCTAGAGGGATCCTGAGGTCACTGTAGGAACACGAAAGAGCTCCGTGGACCAAAAATCAACTCGAGATGAGAGGTTAGTCCCTGGCTTCGACTCCAGAGGAATACCACCTTACCACAAGCACCTCAAGAGGAGGCTTCTCTCAGCTCTAGGTATGTGAGAGGGACCCTGAGTTTGCGGCCTCAAGTGGAATGGACACCGCGATGCCCTGACGCGAAATAAGGCTGGATATCCCTGCAGTGACTTGAATGCAGGCTCGTCTTGCATCTCCCAAGACGAAAGGGTGTCTGAATCCCCTGTGGAGACCACAGAGAAAGACCTAGTTCCCCACCTCATCGCGACCGGAGGCCTCACATCCTTTGAAAACTCCAGAGGTACGCGGAGATCAGTGCCTCCAAAGGAGACGATGCCTGACTCCTCGTGAAACTTGATAGGAGTCCCAGGATTCCTGTGGCATGTGGAAAGGGACCCTTGGTCTCCCGCCTCAGCTGGAGAGGCGTCCCAATTGCCTTGCCAAGCCTCGAGGAGAATCCCGAGTTGTGTCTCGCAACTAGGCAAGAGTCCTGACGTGGCTGAACAAACACGTGTGTGGAAGGGCCATCCCCGTCGTAACTCGAGAATATACCCCAGTTTCACGCCGCAACTCGAGAAAAACCATGAGACTTCCCCCTCGCCGCGAGATGAGGCCCGATTCCCCTGCACTGCGTGCAGAGCAATTCTGTGTTGCACATCACACATGAAAGGAGCCTTGATTTCCTTCATGGCACTCCAGAGAAACCCCAAGAACACTGTTTCAAGGCTAGAGGGATCCTGAGGTCACGGTAGCAACACGAAAGAGCTCCGTGGACCAAAAATCAACTCGAGATGAGAGGTTAGTCCCTGGCTTCGACTCCAGAGGAATACCACCTTACCACAAGCACCTCAAGAGGAGGCTTCTCTCAGCTCTAGGTGTGTGAGAGGGACCCTGAGTTTGCCGCCTCAAGTGGAATGGACACCGCGATGCCCTGACTCGAAATAAGGCCGGATATCCCTGAAGTGACTGGAATGCAGGCTCGTCTTCCATCTCCCAAGACGAAAGGGTGTCTGAATCCACTGTGGAGACCACAGAGAAAGACCTAGTTCCCCACCTCATCGCGACAGGAGGCCTCAAATCCTTTGAAAACTCCAGAGGTATGCGGAGATCAGTGCCTCCAAAGGAGACGATGCCTGACTCCTCGTGAAACTTGATAGGAGACCCAGGATTCCTGTGGCACGTGGAAAGGGACCCTTGGTCTCCCGTCTCACCTGGAGAGGCGTCCCAATTGCCCTGCAAAGCCTCGAGGAGAATCCCGAGTTGTCCCTCGCAACTAGGCAGGAGTCCTGACGTCGCTGAACACACACGTGTGTGGAAGGGCCATCCCCGGCGTAACTCGAGAATATACCCCAGGTTCCCGCCGCAACTCGAGAAAAACCATGAGACTTCCCCCTCGCCGCGAGATGAGGCCCGATTCCCCTGCACTGCGTGCAGAGCAATTCCGTGTTGCACATCACACATGAAAGGAGCCTTGATTTCCTTGATGGCACTCCAGAGAAACCCCAAGAACACTGTTTCAAGGCTAGAGGGATCCTGAGGTCACTGTAGCAACATGAAAGAGCTCCGTGGACACATAATCAACACGAGATGAGAGGTTAGTCCCTGGCTTCGACTCCTGAGGAATGCCACCTTACCACAAGCACCTCAAGAGGAGGCTTCTCTCAGCTCTTGGTATGTGAGAGGGATCCTGAGTTTGCAGCCTCAAGTGGAATGGACACCGCGATGCCCTGACTCGAAATAAGGCCGGATATCCCTGCAGTGACTGGAATGCAGGCTCGTCTTGCATCTCCCAAGAAGAAAGGATGTCTGAATCCCCTGTGGAGACCACAGAGAAAGACCTAGTTTCCCACCTCATCGCGACCGGAGGCCTCACATCCTTTGAAAACTTCAGAGGTACGCGGAGATCAGTGCCTCCAAAGGAGACGATGCCTGACTCCTCGTGAAACTTGATAGGAGTCCCAGGATTCTTGTGGCACGTGGAAAGGGACCCTTGGTCTCCCGCCTCAGCTGGAGAGGCGTTCCAATTGCCGTGCCAAGCCTCGAGGAGAATCCCGAGTTGTGTCTCGCAACTAGGCAGGCGTCCTGACGTGGCTGAACAAACACGTGGGTGGAAGGGCCATCCCCGTCGTAACTCGAGAATATACCCCAGGTTCCCGCCGCAACTCGAGAAAAACCATGAGACTTCCCCCTCGATGCGAGATGAGGCCCGATTCCCCTGTACTGCGTGCAGAGCAATTCCGTCTTGCACATCACACATGAAAGGAGCCTTGATTTCCTTGATGGCACTCCAGAGAAACCCCAAGAACACTGTTTCAAGGATAGAGGGATCCTGAGGTCACTGTAGCAACACGAAAGAACTCTCTGGACCAAAAATCAACTCAAAAAGAGAGGTTAGTCCCTGGATTCGTCTCCAGAGGAATACCACCTTACCACAAGCACCTCAAGAGGAGGCTTCTCTCAGCTCTAGGTATGTGAGAGGGACCCTGAGTTTGCGGCCTCAAGTGGAATGGACACCGCGATGCCCTGACTCGAAATAAGGCCGGATATCCCTGCAGTGACTTCAATGCAGGCTCGTCTTGCATCTCCCAGGACGAAAGGATGTCTGAATCCCCTGTGGAAAGCACAGAGAAAGACTTAGTTCCCCACCTCATCGCGACCGATAGCCTCACATCCTTTGAAAACTCCAGAGGTACGCGGAGATCAGTGCCTCCAAAGGAGACGATGCCTGACTCCTCGTGAAACTTGATAGGAGTCCCAGGATTCCTGTGGCACTTGGAAAGGGACACTTGGTCTCCCGCCTCAGCTGGAGAGGCGTCCCAATTGCCCTGCCAAGCCTCGAGGAGAATCCAGAGTTGTCCCTCGCTACTAGGCAGGACTCCTGACGTGGCTGAAGAAACACGTGTGTGGAAGGGCCATCCCCGTCGTAACTCGAGAATATACCCCAGGTTCCCGCCGCAACTCGAGAAAAACCATGAGACTTCCCCCTCGCCGCGAGATGAGGCTGGATTCCCCTGCACTGCGTGCAGAGCAATTCCGTGTTGCACATCACACATGAAAGGAGCCTTGATTTCCTTGATGGCACTCCAGAGAAACCCCAAGAACACTGTTTCAAGGCTAGAGGGATCCTGAGGTCACTGTAGCAACACGAAAGAGCTCCGTGGGCCAAAAATCAACTCGAGATGAGAGGTTAGTCCCTGGCTTCGACTCCAGAGGAATACCACCTTACCACAAGCACCTCAAGAGGAGGCTTCTCTCAGCTCTAGGTATGTGAGAGGGACCCTGAGTTTGCGGCCTCAAGTGGAATGGACACCGCGATGCCCTGACGCGAAATAAGGCTGGATATCCCTGCAGTGACTTGAATGCAGGCTCGTCTTGCATCTCCCAAGATGAAAGGATGTCTGAATCCCCTGTGGAGACCACAGAGAAAGACCTAGTTCCCCACCTCATCGCGACCGGAGGCCTCACATCCTTTGAAAACTCCAGAGGTACGCGGAGATCAGTGCCTCCAAAGGAGACGATGCCTGACTCCTCGTGAAACTTGATAGGAGTCCCAGGATTCCTGTGGCACGTGGAAAGGGACCCTTGGTCTCCCGCCTCAGCTGGAGAGGCGTCCCAATTGCCTTGCCAAGCCTCGAGGAGAATCCCGAGTTGTGTCTCGCAACTAGGCAAGAGTCCTGACGTGGCTGAACAAACACGTGTGTGAAAGGGCCATCCCCGTCGTAACTCGAGAATATACCCCAGGTTCCCGCCGCAACTCGAGAAAAACCATGAGACTTCCCCCTCGCCGCGAGATGAGGCCCGATTCCCCTGCACTGCATGCAGAGCAATTCTGTGTTGCACATCACACATGAAAGGAGCCTTGATTTCCTTGATGGCACTCCAGAGAAACCCCAAGAACACTGTTTCAAGGCTAGAGGGATCCTGAGGTCACCGTAGCAACACGAAAGAGCTCCGTGGACCAAAAATCAACTCGAGATGAGAGGTTAGTCCCTGGCTTCGACTCCAGAGGAATACCACCTTACCACAAGCACCTCAAGAGGAGGCTTCTCTCAGCTCTAGGTATGTGAGAGGGACCCTGAGTTTGCGGCCTCAAGTGGAATGGACACCGCGATGCCCTGACTCGAAATAAGGCCGAATATCCCTGCAGTGACTGGAATGCAGGCTCGTCTTGCATCTCCCAAGACGAAAGGGTGTCTGAATCCCCTGTGGAGACCACAGAGAAAGACCTAGTTCCCCACCTCATCGCGACCGGAGGCCTCACATCCTTTGAAAACTCCATAGGTACACGGAGATCAGTGCCTCCAAAGGAGACGATGCCTGACTCCTCCTGAAACTTGATAGGAGTCCCAGGATTCTTGTGGCACGTGGAAAGGGACCCTTGGTCTCCCGCCTCAGCTGGAGAGGCGTCCCAATTGCCTTGCAAGCCTCGAGGAGAATCCCGAGTTGTGTCTCGCAACTAGGCAAGAGTCCTGACGTGGCTCAACAAACACGTGTGTGGAAGGGCCATCCCCGTCGTAACTCGAGAATATACCCCAGGTTCCCGCCGCAACTCGTGAAAAACCATGAGACTTCCCCCTCGCCGCGAGATGAGGCCCGATTCCCCTGCACTGCGTGCAGAGCAATTCTGTGTTGCACATCACACATGAAAGGAGCCTTGATTTCCTTGATGGCACTCCAGAGAAACCCCAAGAACACTGTTTCAAGGCTAGAGGGATCCAGAGGTCACTGTAGCAACACGAAAGAGCTCCGTGGACCAAAAATCAACACGAGATGAGAGGTTAGTCCCTGGCTTCGACTCCAGAGGAATACCACCTTACCACAAGCACCTCAAGAGGAGGCTTCTCTCAGCTCTAGGTATGTGAGAGGGACCCTGAGTTTGCGGCCTCAAGTGGAATGGACACCGCGATGCCCTGACTCGAAATAAGGCCGAATATCCCTGCAGTGACTGGAATGCAGGCTCGTCTTGCATCTCCCAAGACGAAAGGGTGTCTGAATCCCCTGTGGAGACCACAGAGAAAGACCTAGTTCCCCACCTCATCGCGACCGGAGGCCTCACATCCTTTGAAAACTCCAGAGGTACGCGGAGATCAGTGCCTCCAAAGGAGACGATGCCTGACTCCTCGTGAAACTTGATAGGAGTCCCAGGATTCTTTTGGCACGTGGAAAGGGACCCTTGGTCTCCCGCCTCAGCTGGAGAGGCGTCCCAATTGCCTTGCCAAGCCTCGAGGAGAATCCCGAGTTGTGTCTCGCAACTAGGCAAGAGTCCTGACGTGGCTGAACAAACACGTGTGTGGAAGGGCCATCCCCGTCGTAACTCGAGAATATACCCCAGGTTCCCGCCGCAACTCGAGAAAAACCATGAGACTTCCCCCTCGCCGCGAGATGAGGCCTGATTCCCCTGCACTGCGTGCAGAGCAATTCTGTGTTGCACATCACACATGAAAGGAGCCTTGATTTCCTTGATGGCACTCCAGAGAAACCCCAAGAACACTGTTTCAAGGCTAGAGGGATCCTGAGGTCACTGTAGGAACACGAAAGAGCTCCGTGGACCAAAAATCAACTCGAGATGAGAGGTTAGTCCCTGGCTTCGACTCCAGAGGAATACCACCTTACCACAAGCACCTCAAGAGGAGGCTTCTCTCAGCTCTAGGTATGTGAGAGGGACCCTGAGTTTGCGGCCTCAAGTGGAATGGACACCGCGATGCCCTGACGCGAAATAAGGCTGGATATCCCTGCAGTGACTTGAATGCAGGCTCGTCTTGCATCTCCCAAGACGAAAGGGTGTCTGAATCCCCTGTGGAGACCACAGAGAAAGACCTAGTTCCCCACCTCATCGCGACCGGAGGCCTCACATCCTTTGAAAACTCCAGAGGTACGCGGAGATCAGTGCCTCCAAAGGAGACGATGCCTGACTCCTCGTGAAACTTGATAGGAGTCCCAGGATTCCTGTGGCATGTGGAAAGGGACCCTTGGTCTCCCGCCTCAGCTGGAGAGGCGTCCCAATTGCCTTGCCAAGCCTCGAGGAGAATCCCGAGTTGTGTCTCGCAACTAGGCAAGAGTCCTGACGTGGCTGAACAAACACGTGTGTGGAAGGGCCATACCCGTCGTATCTCGAGAATATACCCAAGGTTCCCGCCGCAACTCGAGAAAAACCATGAGACTTCCCCCTCGCCGCGAGATGAGGCCCGATTCCCCTGCACTGCGTGCAGAGCAATTCTGTGTTGCACATCACACATGAAAGGAGCCTTGATTTCCTTGATGGCGCTCCAGAGAAACCCCAAGAACACTGTTTCAAGGCTAGAGGGATCCTGAGGTCACTGTAGCAACACGAAAGAGCTCCGTGGACCAAAAATCAACTCGAGATGAGAGGTTAGTCCCTGGCTTCGACTCCAGAGGAATACCACCTTACCACAAGCACCTCAAGAGGAGGCTTCTCTCAGCTCTAGGTATGTGAGAGGGGCCCTGAGTTTGCGGCCTCAAGTGGAATGGACACCGCGATGCCCTGACTCGAAATAAGTCCGAATATCCCTGCAGTGACTGGAATGCAGGCTCGTCTTGCATCTCCCAAGACGAAAGGGTGTCTGAATCCCCTGTGGAGACCACAGAGAAAGACCTAGTTCCCCACCTCATCGCGACCGGAGGCCTCACATCCTTTGAAAACTCCAGAGGTACGCGGAGATCAGTGCCTCCAAAGGAGACGATGCCTGACTCCTCGTGAAACTTGATAGGAGTCCCAGGATTCTTTTGGCACGTGGAAAGGGACACTTGGTCTCCCGCCTCAGCTGGAGAGGCGTCCCAATTGCCTTGCCAAGCCTCTAGGAGAATCCCGAGTTGTGTCTCGCAACTAGGCAAGAGTCCTGACGTGGCTGAACAAACACGTGTGTGGAAGGGCCATCCCCGTCGTAACTCGAGAATATACCCCAGTTTCCCGCCGCAACTCGAGAAAAACCATGAGACTTCCCCCTCGCCGCGAGATGAGGCCCGATTCCCCTGCACTGCGTGCAGAGCAATTCTGTGTTGCACATCACACATGAAAGGAGCCTTGATTTCCTTCATGGCACTCCAGAGAAACCCCAAGAACACTGTTTCAAGGCTAGAGGGATCCTGAGGTCACTGTAGCAACACGAAAGAGCTCCGTGGACCAAAAATCAACTCGAGATGAGAGGTTAGTCCCTGGCTTCGACTCCAGAGGAATACCACCTTACCACAAGCACCTCAAGAGGAGGCTTCTCTCAGCTCTAGGTGTGTGAGAGGGACCCTGAGTTTGCCGCCTCAAGTGGAATGGACACCGCGATGCCCTGACTCGAAATAAGGCCGGATATCCCTGAAGTGACTGGAATGCAGGCTCGTCTTCCATCTCCCAAGACGAAAGGGTGTCTGAATCCACTGTGGAGACCACAGAGAAAGACCTAGTTCCCCACCTCATCGCGACAGGAGGCCTCAAATCCTTTGAAAACTCCAGAGGTATGCGGAGATCAGTGCCTCCAAAGGAGACGATGCCTGACTCCTCGTGAAACTTGATAGGAGACCCAGGATTCCTGTGGCACGTGGAAAGGGACCCTTGGTCTCCCGTCTCAGCTGGAGAGGCGTCCCAATTGCCCTGCAAAGCCTCGAGGAGAATCCCGAGTTGTCCCTCGCAACTAGGCAGGAGTCCTGACGTCGCTGAACACACACGTGTGTGGAAGGGCCATCCCCGGCGTAACTCGAGAATATACCCCAGGTTCCCGCCGCAACTCGAGAAAAACCATGAGACTTCCCCCTCGCCGCGAGATGAGGCCCGATTCCCCTGCACTGCGTGCAGAGCAATTCCGTGTTGCACATCACACATGAAAGGAGCCTTGATTTCCTTGATGGCACTCCAGAGAAACCCCAAGAACACTGTTTCAAGGCTAGAGGGATCCTGAGGTCACTGTAGCAACATGAAAGAGCTCCGTGGACACAGAATCAACACGAGATGAGAGGTTAGTCCCTGGCTTCGACTCCTGAGGAATGCCACCTTACCACAAGCACCTCAAGAGGAGGCTTCTCTCAGCTCTTGGTATGTGAGAGGGATCCTGAGTTTGCAGCCTCAAGTGGAATGGACACCGCGATGCCCTGACTCGAAATAAGGCCGGATATCCCTGCAGTGACTGGAATGCAGGCTCGTCTTGCATCTCCCAAGAAGAAAGGATGTCTGAATCCCCTGTGGAGACCACAGAGAAAGACCTAGTTTCCCACCTCATCGCGACCGGAGGCCTCACATCCTTTGAAAACTTCAGAGGTACGCGGAGATCAGTGCCTCCAAAGGAGACGATGCCTGACTCCTCGTGAAACTTGATAGGAGTCCCAGGATTCTTGTGGCACGTGGAAAGGGGCCCTTGGTCTCCCGCCTCAGCTGGAGAGGCGTTCCAATTGCCGTGCCAAGCCTCGAGGAGAATCCCGAGT
Organism: Cervus elaphus; assembly: GCF_910594005.1. Taxonomy (NCBI): domain Eukaryota; kingdom Metazoa; phylum Chordata; class Mammalia; order Artiodactyla; family Cervidae; genus Cervus; species Cervus elaphus. The sequence continues at coordinate 24,972 of NC_057823.1, read as the reverse complement.
TGTGTCTCGCAACTAGGCAGGCGTCCTGACGTGGCTGAACAAACACGTGGGTGGAAGGGCCATCCCCGTCGTAACTCGAGAATATACCCCAGGTTCCCGCCGCAACTCGAGAAAAACCATGAGACTTCCCCCTCGATGCGAGATGAGGCCCGATTCCCCTGTACTGCGTGCAGAGCAATTCCGTCTTGCACATCACACATGAAAGGAGCCTTGATTTCCTTGATGGCACTCCAGAGAAACCCCAAGAACACTGTTTCAAGGATAGAGGGATCCTGAGGTCACTGTAGCAACACGAAAGAACTCTCTGGACCAAAAATCAACTCAAAAAGAGAGGTTAGTCCCTGGATTCGTCTCCAGAGGAATACCACCTTACCACAAGCACCTCAAGAGGAGGCTTCTCTCAGCTCTAGGTATGTGAGAGGGACCCTGAGTTTGCGGCCTCAAGTGGAATGGACACCGCGATGCCCTGACTCGAAATAAGGCCGGATATCGCTGCAGTGACTTCAATGCAGGCTCGTCTTGCATCTCCCAGGACGAAAGGATGTCTGAATCCCCTGTGGAAAGCACAGAGAAAGACTTAGTTCCCCACCTCATCGCGACCGATAGCCTCACATCCTTTGAAAACTCCAGAGGTACGCGGAGATCAGTGCCTCCAAAGGAGACGATGCCTGACTCCTCGTGAAACTTGATAGGAGTCCCAGGATTCCTGTGGCACTTGGAAAGGGACACTTGGTCTCCCGCCTCAGCTGGAGAGGCGTCCCAATTGCCCTGCCAAGCCTCGAGGAGAATCCAGAGTTGTCCCTCGCTACTAGGCAGGACTCCTGACGTGGCTGAACAAACACGTGGGTGGAAGGGCCATCCCCGTCGTAACTCGAGAATATACCCCAGGTTCCCGCCGCAACTCGAGAAAAACCATGAGACTTCCCCCTCGCCGCGAGATGAGGCCGGATTCCCCTGCACTGCGTGCAGAGCAATTCCGTGTTGCACATCACACATGAAAGGAGCCTTGATTTCCTTGATGGCACTCCAGAGAAACCCCAAGAACACTGTTTCAAGGCTAGAGGGATCCTGAGGTCACTGTAGCAACACGAAAGAGCTCCGTGGGCCAAAAATCAACTCGAGATGAGAGGTTAGTCCCTGGCTTCGACTCCAGAGGAATACCACCTTACCACAAGCACCTCAAGAGGAGGCTTCTCTCAGCTCTAGGTATGTGAGAGGGACCCTGAGTTTGCGGCCTCAAGTGGAATGGACACCGCGATGCCCTGACGCGAAATAAGGCTGGATATCCCTGCAGTGACTTGAATGCAGGCTCGTCTTGCATCTCCCAAGATGAAAGGATGTCTGAATCCCCTGTGGAGACCACAGAGAAAGACCTAGTTCCCCACCTCATCGCGACCGGAGGCCTCACATCCTTTGAAAACTCCAGAGGTACGCGGAGATCAGTGCCTCCAAAGGAGACGATGCCTGACTCCTCGTGAAACTTGATAGGAGTCCCAGGACTCCTGTGGCACGTGGAAAGGGACCCTTGGTCTCCCGCCTCAGCTGGAGAGGCGTCCCAATTGCCTTGCCAAGCCTCGAGGAGAATTCCGAGTTGTGTCTCGCAACTAGGCAAGAGTCCTGACGTGGCTGAACAAACACGTGGTTGGAAGGGCCATCCCCGTCGTAACTCGAGAATATACCCCAGGTTCCCGCCGCAACTCGAGAAAAACCATGAGACTTCCCCCTCGCCGCGAGATGAGGCCCGATTCCCCTGCACTGCGTGCAGAGCAATTCTGTGTTGCACATCACACATGAAAGGAGCCTTGATTTCCTTGATGGCACTCCAGAGAAACCCCAAGAACACTGTTTCAAGGCTAGAGGGATCCTGAGGTCACTGTAGCAACACGAAAGAGCTCCGTGGACCAAAAATCAACTCGAGATGAGAGGTTAGTCCCTGGCTTCGACTCCAGAGGAATACCACCTTACCACAAGCACGTCAAGAGGAGGCTTCTCTCAGCTCTAGGTATGTGAGAGGGACCCTGAGTTTGCGGCCTCAAGTGGAATGGACACCGCGATGCCCTGACTCGAAATAAGGCCGGATATCCCTGCAGTGACTGGAATGCAGGCTCGTCTTGCATCTCCCAAGACGGAAGGGTGTCTGAATCCCCTGTGGAGACCACAGAGAAAGACCTAGTTCCCCACGTCATCGTGACAGGAGGCCTCAAATCCTTTGAAAACTCCAGAGGTATGCGGAGATCAGTGCCTCCAAAGGAGACGATGCCTGACTCCTCGTGAAACTTGATAGGAGACCCAGGATTCCTGTGGCACGTGGAAAGGGACCCTTGGTCTCCCGTCTCAGCTGGAGAGGCGTCCCAATTGCCCTGCAAAGCCTCGAGGAGAATCCCGAGTTGTCCCTCGCAACTAGGCAGGAGTCCTGACATGGCTGAACACACACGTGTGTGGAAGGGCCATCCCCATCGTAACTCGAGAATATACCCCAGGTTCCCGCCGCAACTCGAGAAAAACCATGAGACTTCCCCCTCGCCGCAAAATGAGGCCCGATTCCCCTGCACTGCGTGCAGAGCAATTCCGTCTTGCACATCACACATGAAAGGAGCCTTGATTTCCTTGATGGCACTCCAGAGAAACCCCAAGAACACTGTTTCAAGGCTAGAGGGATCCTGAGGTCACTGTAGCAACACGAAAGAGCTCCGTGGACCAAGAATCAACATGAGATGAGAGGTTAGTCCCTGGCTTCGACTCCTGAGGAATACCATCTTACCACACGCACCTCAAGAGGAGGCTTCTCTCAGCTCTAGGTATGTGAGAGGGACCCTGAGTTTGCGGCCTCAAGTGGAATGGACACCGCGATGCCCTGACGGGAAATAAGGCTGGATATCTCTGCAGTGACTTGAATGCAGGCTCGTCTTGCATCTCCCAAGATGAAAGGATGTCTGAATCCCCTGTGGAGACCACAGAGAAAGACCTAGTTCCCCACCTCATCGCGACCGGAGGCCTCACATCCTTTGAAAACTCCAGAGGTATGCGGAGATCAGTGCCTCCAAAGGAGACGATGCCTGACTCCTCGTGAAACTTGATAGGAGTCCCAGGATTCCTGTGGCACGTGGAAAGGGACCCTTAGTCTCCCGCCTCAGCGGGAGAGGCGTCCCAATTGCCTTGCCAAGCCTCGAGGAGAATCCCGAGTTGTGTCTCGCAACTAGGCAAGAGTCCTGACGTGGCTGAACAAACACGTGTGTGGAAGGGCCATCCCCGTCGTAACTCGAGAATATACCCCAGGTTCCCGCCGCAACTCGAGAAAAACCATGAGACTTCCCCCTCGCCGCGAGATGAGGCACGATTCCCCTGAACTGCGTGCAGAGCAATTCTGTGTTGCACATCACACATGAAAGGAGCCATGATTTCCTTCATGGCACTCCAGAGAAACCCCAAGAACACTGTTTCAAGGCTAGAGGGATCCTGAGGTCACTGTAGCAACACGAAAGAGCTCCGTGGACCAAAAATCAACTCGAGATGAGAGGTTAGTCCCTGGCTTCGACTCCAGAGGAATACCACCTTACCACAAGCACCTCAAGAGGAGGCTTCTCTCAGCTCTATGTATGTGAGAGGAACCCTGAGTTTGCGGCCTCAAGTGGAATGGACACCGCGATGCCCTGACTCGAAATAAGACCGGATATCCCTGCAGTGACTGGAATGCAGGCTCGTCTTGCATCTCCCAAGACGAAAGGGTGTCTGAATCCCCTGTGGAGACCACAGAGAAAGACCTAGTTCCCCACCTCATCGCGACAGGAGGCTTCAAATCCTTTGAAAACTCCAGAGGTATGCGGAGATCAGTGCCTCCAAAGGAGACGATGCCTGACTCCTTGTGAAACTTGATAGGAGACCCAGGATTCCTGTGGCACTTGGAAAGGGACCCTTGGTCTCCCGTCTCAGCTGGAGAGGCGTCCCAATTGCCCTGCAAAGCCTCGAGGAGAATCCCGAGTTGTCCCTCGCAACTAGGCAGGAGTCCTGACGTCGCTGAACACACACGTGTGTGGAAGGGCCATCCCCGGCGTAACTCGAGAATATACCCCAGGTTCCCGCCGCAACTCGAGAAAAACCATGAGACTTCCCCCTCGCCGCGAGATGAGGCCCGATTCCCCTGCACTGCGTGCAGAGCAATTCCGTGTTGCACATCACACATGAAAGGAGCCTTGATTTCCTTGATGGCACTCCAGAGAAACCCCAAGAACACTGTTTCAAGGCTAGAGGGATCCTGAGGTCACTGTAGCAACATGAAAGAGCTCCGTGGACACAGAATCAACACGAGATGAGAGGTTAGTCCCTGGCTTCGACTCCTGAGGAATGCCACCTTACCACAAGCACCTCAAGAGGAGGCTTCTCTCAGCTCTTGGTATGTGAGAGGGATCCTGAGTTTGCAGCCTCAAGTGGAATGGACACCGCGATGCCCTGACTCGAAATAAGGCCGGATATCCCTGCAGTGACTGGAATGCAGGCTCGTCTTGCATCTCCCAAGAAGAAAGGATGTCTGAATCCCCTGTGGAGACCACAGAGAAAGACCTAGTTTCCCACCTCATCGCGACCGGAGGCCTCACATCCTTTGAAAACTTCAGAGGTACGCGGAGATCAGTGCCTCCAAAGGAGACGATGCCTGACTCCTCGTGAAACTTGATAGGAGTCCCAGGATTCTTGTGGCACGTGGAAAGGGGCCCTTGGTCTCCCGCCTCAGCTGGAGAGGCGTTCCAATTGCCGTGCCAAGCCTCGAGGAGAATCCCGAGTTGTGTCTCGCAACTAGGCAGGCGTCCTGACGTGGCTGAACAAACACGTGGGTGGAAGGGCCATCCCCGTCGTAACTCGAGAATATACCCCAGGTTCCCGCCGCAACTCGAGAAAAACCATGAGACTTCCCCCTCGATGCGAGATGAGGCCCGATTCCCCTGTACTGCGTGCAGAGCAATTCCGTCTTGCACATCACACATGAAAGGAGCCTTGATTTCCTTGATGGCACTCCAGAGAAACCCCAAGAACACTGTTTCAAGGATAGAGGGATCCTGAGGTCACTGTAGCAACACGAAAGAACTCTCTGGACCAAAAATCAACTCAAAAAGAGAGGTTAGTCCCTGGATTCGTCTCCAGAGGAATACCACCTTACCACAAGCACCTCAAGAGGAGGCTTCTCTCAGCTCTAGGTATGTGAGAGGGACCCTGAGTTTGCGGCCTCAAGTGGAATGGACACCGCGATGCCCTGACTCGAAATAAGGCCGGATATCGCTGCAGTGACTTCAATGCAGGCTCGTCTTGCATCTCCCAGGACGAAAGGATGTCTGAATCCCCTGTGGAAAGCACAGAGAAAGACTTAGTTCCCCACCTCATCGCGACCGATAGCCTCACATCCTTTGAAAACTCCAGAGGTACGCGGAGATCAGTGCCTCCAAAGGAGACGATGCCTGACTCCTCGTGAAACTTGATAGGAGTCCCAGGATTCCTGTGGCACTTGGAAAGGGACACTTGGTCTCCCGCCTCAGCTGGAGAGGCGTCCCAATTGCCCTGCCAAGCCTCGAGGAGAATCCAGAGTTGTCCCTCGCTACTAGGCAGGACTCCTGACGTGGCTGAACAAACACGTGGGTGGAAGGGCCATCCCCGTCGTAACTCGAGAATATACCCCAGGTTCCCGCCGCAACTCGAGAAAAACCATGAGACTTCCCCCTCGCCGCGAGATGAGGCCGGATTCCCCTGCACTGCGTGCAGAGCAATTCCGTGTTGCACATCACACATGAAAGGAGCCTTGATTTCCTTGATGGCACTCCAGAGAAACCCCAAGAACACTGTTTCAAGGCTAGAGGGATCCTGAGGTCACTGTAGCAACACGAAAGAGCTCCGTGGGCCAAAAATCAACTCGAGATGAGAGGTTAGTCCCTGGCTTCGACTCCAGAGGAATACCACCTTACCACAAGCACCTCAAGAGGAGGCTTCTCTCAGCTCTAGGTATGTGAGAGGGACCCTGAGTTTGCGGCCTCAAGTGGAATGGACACCGCGATGCCCTAACGCGAAATAAGGCTGGATATCCCTGCAGTGACTTGAATGCAGGCTCGTCTTGCATCTCCCAAGATGAAAGGATGTCTGAATCCCCTGTGGAGACCACAGAGAAAGACCTAGTTCCCCACCTCATCGCGACCGGAGGCCTCACATCCTTTGAAAACTCCAGAGGTACGCGGAGATCAGTGCCTCCAAAGGAGACGATGCCTGACTCCTCGTGAAACTTGATAGGAGTCCCAGGATTCCTGTGGCACGTGGAAAGGGACCCTTGGTCTCCCGCCTCAGCTGGAGAGGCGTCCCAATTGCCTTGCCAAGCCTCGAGGAGAATTCCGAGTTGTGTCTCGCAACTAGGCAAGAGTCCTGACGTGGCTGAACAAACACGTGGTTGGAAGGGCCATCCCCGTCGTAACTCGAGAATATACCCCAGGTTCCCGCCGCAACTCGAGAAAAACCATGAGACTTCCCCCTCGCCGCGAGATGAGGCCCGATTCCCCTGCACTGCGTGCAGAGCAATTCCGTCTTGCACATCACACATGAAAGGAGCCTTGATTTCCTTGATGGCACTCCAGAGAAACCCCAAGAACACTGTTTCAAGGCTAGAGGGATCCTGAGGTCACTGTAGCAACACGAAAGAGCTCCGTGGACCAAGAATCAACACGAGATGAGAGGTTAGTCCCTGGCTTCGACTCCTGAGGAATACCATCTTACCACACGCACCTCAAGAGGAGGCTTCTCTCAGCTCTAGGTATGTGAGAGGGACCCTGAGTTTGCGGCCTCAAGTGGAATGGACACCGCGATGCCCTGACGGGAAATAAGGCTGGATATCTCTGCAGTGACTTGAATGCAGGCTCGTCTTGCATCTCCCAAGATGAAAGGATGTCTGAATCCCCTGTGGAGACCACAGAGAAAGACCTAGTTCCCCACCTCATCGCGACCGGAGGCCTCACATCCTTTGAAAACTCCAGAGGTATGCGGAGATCAGTGCCTCCAAAGGAGACGATGCCTGACTCCTCGTGAAACTTGATAGGAGTCCCAGGATTCCTGTGGCACGTGGAAAGGGACCCTTAGTCTCCCGCCTCAGCGGGAGAGGCGTCCCAATTGCCTTGCCAAGCCTCGAGGAGAATCCCGAGTTGTGTCTCGCAACTAGGCAAGAGTCCTGACGTGGCTGAACAAACACGTGTGTGGAAGGGCCATCCCCGTCGTAACTCGAGAATATACCCCAGGTTCCCGCCGCAACTCGAGAAAAACCATGAGACTTCCCCCTCGCCGCGAGATGAGGCACGATTCCCCTGAACTGCGTGCAGAGCAATTCTGTGTTGCACATCACACATGAAAGGAGCCATGATTTCCTTCATGGCACTCCAGAGAAACCCCAAGAACACTGTTTCAAGGCTAGAGGGATCCTGAGGTCACTGTAGCAACACGAAAGAGCTCCGTGGACCAAAAATCAACTCGAGATGAGAGGTTAGTCCCTGGCTTCGACTCCAGAGGAATACCACCTTACCACAAGCACCTCAAGAGGAGGCTTCTCTCAGCTCTATGTATGTGAGAGGGACCCTGAGTTTGCGGCCTCAAGTGGAATGGACACCGCGATGCCCTGACTCGAAATAAGGCCGGATATCCCTGCAGTGACTGGAATGCAGGCTCGTCTTGCATCTCCCAAGACGAAAGGGTGTCTGAATCCCCTGTGGAGACCACAGAGAAAGACCTAGTTCCCCACCTCATCGCGACAGGAGGCTTCAAATCCTTTGAAAACTCCAGAGGTATGCGGAGATCAGTGCCTCCAAAGGAGACGATGCCTGACTCCTTGTGAAACTTGATAGGAGACCCAGGATTCCTGTGGCACTTGGAAAGGGACACTTGGTCTCCCGCCTCAGCTGGAGAGGCGTCCCAATTGCCCTGCCAAGCCTCGAGGAGAATCCAGAGTTGTCCCTCGCAACTAGGCAGGAGTCCTGACGTCGCTGAAGTAACACGTGGGTGGAAGGGCCATCCCCGTCGTAACTCGAGAATATACCCCAGGTTCCCGCCGCAACTCGAGAAAAACCATGAGACTTCCCCCTCGCCACGAGATGAGGCCCGATTCCCCTGCACTGCGTGCAGAGCAATTCCGTGTTGCACATCACACATGAAAGGAGCCTTGATTTCCTTGATGGCACTCCCGAGAAACCCCAAGAACACTGTTTCAAGGCTAGAGGCATCCTGAGGTCACTGTAGCAACACGAAAGAGCTCCGTGGACCAAAAATCAACTCGAGATGAGAGGTTAGTCCCTGGCTTCGACTCCAGAGGAATACCACCTTACCACAAGCACCTCAAGAGGAGGCTTCTCTCAGCTCTAGGTATGTGAGAGGGACCCTGAGTTTGCGGCCTCAAGTGGAATGGACACCGCGATGCCCTGACTCGAAATAAGGCCGGATATCCCTGCAGTGACTTCAATGCAGGCTCGTCTTGCATCTCCCAAGACGAAAGGGTGTCTGAATCCCCTGTGGAGACCACAGAGAAAGACCTAGTTCTCCACCTCATCGCGACCGGAGGCCTCACATCCTTTGAAAACTCCAGAGGTATGCGGAGATCAGTGCCTCCAAAGGAGACGATGCCTGACTCCTCGTGAAACTTGATAGGAGACCCAGGATTCCTGTGGCACGTGGAAAGGGACCCTTGGTCTCCCGTCTCAGCTGGAGAGGCGTCCCAATTGCCCTGCAAAGCCTCGAGGAGAATCCCGAGTTGTCCCTCGCAACTAGGCAGGAGTCCTGACATGGCTGAACACACACGTGTGTGGAAGGGCCATCCCCGTCGTAACTCGAGAATATACCCCAGGTTCCCGCCGCAACTCGAGAAAAACCATGAGACGTCCCCATCGCCGCAAAATGAGGCCCGATTCCCCTGCACAGCGTGCAGAGCAATTCCGTCTTGCACATCACACATGAAAGGAGCCTTGATTTCCTTGATGGCACTCCAGAGAAACCCCAAGAACACTGTTTCAAGGCTAGAGGGATCCTGAGGTCACTGTAGCAACACGAAAGAGCTCCGTGGACCAAGAATCAACACGAGATGAGAGGTTAGTCCCTGGCTTCGACTCCTGAGGAATACCACCTTACCACAAGCACCTCAAGAGGAGGCTTCTCTCAGCTCCAGGTATGTGAGAGGGACCCTGAGTTTGCGGCCTCAAGTGGAATGGACACCGCGATGCCCTGACTCGAAATAAGGCCGGATATCCCTGCAGTGACTGGAATGCAGGCTCGTCTTGCATCTCCCAAGAAGAAAGGATGTCTGAATCCCCTGTGGAGACCACAGAGAAAGACCTAGTTCCCCACCTCATCGCGACCGATAGCCTCACATCCATTGAAAACTCCAGAGGTACGTGGAGATCAGTGCCTCCAACGGAGACGATGCCTGACTCCTCGTGAAACTTGATAGGAGTCCCAGGATTCCTGTGGCACGTGGAAAGGGACCCTTGGTCTCCCGCCTCAGCTGGAGAGGCGTCCCAATTGCCTTGCCAAGCCTCGAGGAGAATTCCGAGTTGTGTCTCGCAACTAGGCAAGAGTCCTGACGTGGCTGAACAAACACGTGGTTGGAAGGGCCATCCCCGTCGTAACTCGAGAATATACCCCAGGTTCCCGCCGCAACTCGAGAAAAACCATGAGACTTCCCCCTCGCCGCGAGATGAGGCCCGATTCCCCTGCACTGCGTGCAGAGCAATTCTGTGTTGCACATCACACATGAAAGGAGCCTTGATTTCCTTGATGGCACTCCAGAGAAACCCCAAGAACACTGTTTCAAGGCTAGAGGGATCCTGAGGTCACTGTAGCAACACGAAAGAGCTCCGTGGACCAAAAATCAACTCGAGATGAGAGGTTAGTCCCTGGCTTCGACTCCAGAGGAATACCACCTTACCACAAGCACCTCAAGAGGAGGCTTCTCTCAGCTCTAGGTATGTGAGAGGGACCCTGAGTTTGCGGCCTCAAGTGGAATGGACACCGCGATGCCCTGACTCGAAATAAGGCCGGATATCCCTGCAGTGACTGGAATGCAGGCTCGTCTTGCATCTCCCAAGACGAAAGGGTGTCTGAATCCCCTGTGGAGACCACAGAGAAAGACCTAGTTCCCCACCTCATCGCGACAGGAGGCTTCAAATCCTTTGAAAACTCCAGAGGTATGCGGAGATCAGTGCCTCCAAAGGAGACGATGCCTGACTTCTTGTGAAACTTGATAGGAGACCCAGGATTCCTGTGGCACTTGGAAAGGGACCCTTGGTCTCCCGCCTCAGCTGGAGAGGCGTCCCAATTGCCCTGCCAAGCCTCGAGGAGAATTCACGAGTTGTGTCTCGCAACTAGGCAAGAGTCCTGACGTCGCTGAAGTAACACGTGTGTGGAAGGGCCATCCCCGTCGTAACTCGAGAATATACCCCAGGTTCCCGCCGCAACTCGAGAAAAACCATGAGACTTCCCCCTCGCCACGAGATGAGGCCCGATTCCCCTGCACTGCGTGCAGAGCAATTCCGTGTTGCACATCACACATGAAAGGAGCCTTGATTTCCTTGATGGCACTCCCGAGAAAACCCAAGAACACTGTTTCAAGGCTAGAGGGATTCTGAGGTCACTGTAGTAACACGAAAGAGCTCCGTGGACCAAAAATCAACTCGAGATGAGAGGTTAGTCCCTGGCTTCGACTCCAGAGGAATACCACCTTACCACAAGCACCTCAAGAGGAGGCTTCTCTCAGCTCTAGGTATGTGAGAGGGACCCTGAGTTTGCGGCCTCAAGTGGAATGGACACCGCGATGCCCTGACTCGAAATAAGGCCGGATATCCCTGCAGTGACTGGAATGCAGCCTCGTCTTGCATCTCCCAAGACGAAAGGGTGTCTGAATCCCCAGTGGAGACCACAGAGAAAGACCTAGTTCCCCACCTCATCGCGACAGGAGGCCTCAAATCCTTTGAAAACTCCACAGGTATGCGGAGATCAGTGCCTCCAAAGGAGACGATGCCTGACTCCTCGTGAAACTTGATAGGAGACCCAGGATTCCTGTGGCACGTGGAAAGGGAACCTTGGTCTCCCGTCTCAGCTGGAGAGGCGTCCCAATTGCCCTGCAAAGCCTCGAGGAGAATCCCGAGTTTTCCCTCGCAGCTAGGCAGGAGTCCTGACGTCGCTGAACACACACGTGTGTGGAAGTGCCATCCCCGTCGTAACTCGAGAATATACCCCAGGTTCCCGCCGCAACTCGAGAAAAACCATGAGACTTCCCCCTCGCCGTGAGATGAGGCCCGATTCCACTGCACTGCATGCAGAGCAATTCCGTGTTGCACATCACACATGAAAGGAGCCTTGATTTCCTTGATGGCACTCCAGAGAAACCCCAAGAACACTGTTTCAAGGCTAGAGGGATCCTGAGGTCACTGTAGCAACACGAAAGAGCTCCGTGGACCAAGAATCAACACGAGATGAGAGGTTAGTCCCTGGCTTCGGCTCCGGAGGAATACCACCTTACCACAAGCACCTCAAGAGGAGGCTTCTCTCAGCTCTAGGTATGTGAGAGGGACCCTGAGTTTGCGGCCTCAAGTGGAATGGACACCGCGATGCCCTGACGCGAAATAAGGCTGGATATCCCTGCAGTGACTTGAATGCAGGCTCGTCTTGCATCTCCCAAGATGAAAGAATGTCTGAATCCCCTGTGGAGACCACAGAGACAGACCTAGTTACACACCTCATCGCGACCGGAGGCCTCACATCCTTTGAAAACTCCAGAGGTACGCGGAGATCAGTGCCTCCAAAGGAGACGATGCCTGACTCCTCGTGAAACTTGATAGGAGTCCCAGGATTCCTGTGGCACGTGGAAAGGGACCCTTGGTCTCCCGTCTCAGCTGGAGAGGCGTCCCAATGGCCCTGCAAAGCCTCGAGGAGAATCCCGAGTTGTCCCTCGCAACTAGGCAGGAGTCCTGACATGGCTGAACACACACGTGTGTGGAAGGGCCATCCCCGTCGTAACTCGAGAATATACCCCAGGTTCCCGCCGCAACTCGAGAAAAACCATGAGACGTCCCCATCGCCGCAAATTGAGGCCCGATTCCCCTGCACTGCGTGCAGAGCAATTCCGTCTTGCACATCACACATGAAAGGAGCCTTGATTTCCTTGATGGCACTCCAGAGAAACCCCAAGAACACTGTTTCAAGGCTAGAGGGATCCTGAGGTCACTGTAGCAACACGAAAGAGCTCCGTGGACCAAGAATCAACACGAGATGAGAGGTTAGTCCCTGGCTTCGACTCCTGAGGAATACCACCTTACCACAAGCACCTCAAGAGGAGGCTTCTCTCAGCTCCAGGTATGAGAGAGGGACCCTGAGTTTGCGGCCTCAAGTGGAATGGACACCGCGATGCCCTGACTCGAAATAAGGCCGGATATCCCTGCAGTGACTGGAATGCAGGCTCGTCTTGCATCTCCGAAGAAGAAAGGATGTCTGAATCCCCTGTGGAGAACACAGGGAAAGACCTAGTTCCCCACCTCATCGCGACCGATAGCCTCACATCCTTTGAAAACTCCAGAGGTACACGGAGATCAGTGCCTCCAAAGGAGACGATGCCTGACTCCTCGTGAAACTTGATAGGAGTCCCAGGATTCCTGTTGCACTTGGAAAGGGACACTTGGTCTCCCGCCTCAGCTGGAGAGGCGTCCCAATTGCCCTGCCAAGCCTCGAGTAGAATCCAGAGTTGTCCCTCGCAACTAGGCAGGAGTCCTGACGTGGCTGAAGAAACACGTGGGTGGAAGGGCCATCCCCGTAGTAACTCGAGAATATACCCCACGTTCCCGCCGCAACTCGAGAAAAACCATGAGACTTCCCCCTTGCCGCGAGATGAGGCCCGATTCCCCTGCACTGCGTGCAGAGCAATTCCGTGTTGCACATCACACATGAAAGGAGCCTTGATTTCCTTGATGGCACTCCAGAGAAACCCCAAGAACACTGTTTCAAGGCTAGAGGGATCCTGAGGTCACTGTAGCAACACGAAAGAGCTCCGTGGGCCAAAAATCAACTCGAGATGAGAGGTTAGTCCCTGGCTTCGACTCCTGAGGAATACCACCTTACCACAAGCACCTCAAGAGGAGGCTTCTCTCAGCTCTAGGTATGTGAGAGGGACCCTGAGTTTGCGGCCTCAAGTGGAATGGACACCGCGATGCCCTGACTCGAAAAAACGCCGGATATCCCTGCAGTGACTGGAATGCATGCTCGTCTTGCATCTCCCAAGACGAAAGGGTGTCTGAATCCCCTGTGGAGACCACAGAGAAAAACCTAGTTCCCCACCTCATCGCGACAGGAGGCCTCAAATCCTTTGAAAACTCCAGAGGTATGCGGAGATCAGTGCCTCCAAAGGAGACGATGCCTGACTCCTCGTGAAACTTGATAGGAGACCCAGGATTCCTGTGGCACGTGGAAAGGGACACTTGGTCTCCCGTCTCAGCTGGAGAGGCGTCCCAATTGCCCTGCAAAGCCTCGAGGAGAATCCCGAGTTGTCCCTCGCAACTAGGCAGGAGTCCTGACATGGCTGAACACACACGTGTGTGGAAGGGCCATCCCCGTCGTAACTCGAGAATATACCCCAGGTTCCCGCCACAACTCGAGAAAAACCATGAGACTTCCCCCTCGCCGCAAAATGAGGCCCGATTCCCCTGCACTGCGTGCAGAGTAATTCCGTCTTGCACATCACACATGAAAGGAGCCTTGATTTCCTTGATGGCACTCCAGAGAAACCCCAAGATCAATGTTTCAAGGCTAGAGGGATCCTGAGGTCACTGTAGCAACACGAAAGAGCTCCGTGGACCAAGAATGAACACGAGATGAGAGGTTAGTCCCTGGCTTCGACTCCTGAGGAAAACCACCTTACCACAAGCACCTCAAGAGGAGGCTTCTCTCAGCTCTAGGTGTGTGAGAGGGACCCTGAGTTTGCGGCCTCAAGTGGAATGGACGCCGCGATGCCCTGATTCGAAATAAGGCCGGATATCCCTGCAGTGACTTGAATGCAGGCTCGTCTTGCATCTCCCAAGAAGAAAGGATGTCTGAATCCCCTGTGGAGACCACAGAGAAAGACCTAGTTCCCCACCTCATCGTGACCGGAGGCCTCACATCCTTTGAAAACTCGAGAGGTACGCGGAGATCAGTGCCTCCAAAGGAGACGATGCCTGACTCCTCGTGAAACTTGATAGGAGTCCCAGGATTCCTGTTGCACGTGGAAAGGGACCCTTGGTCTCCCGCCTCAGCTGGAGAGGCGTTCCAATTGCCCTGCCAAGCCTCGAGGAGAATCCCGAGTTGTCCCTCGCAACTAGGCAGGAGTCCTGACGTGGCTGAACAAACACGTGGGTGGAAGGGCCATCCCCGTCGTAACTCGAGAATATACCCCAGGTTCCCGCCGCAACTCGAGAAAAACCATGAGACTTCCCCCTCGCCGCGAGATGAGGCCCGATTCCCATGTACTGCGTGCAGAGCAATTCCGTCTTGCACATCACACATGAAAGGAGCCTTGATTTCCTTGATGGCACTCCAGAGAAACCCCAAGAACACTCTTTCAAGGATAGAGGGATCCTGAGGTCACTGTAGCAACACGAAAGAACTCTGTGGACCAAAAATCAACTCGAAAAGAGAGGTTAGTCCCTGGATTCGTCTCCAGAGGAATACCACCTTACCACAAGCACCTCAAGAGGAGGCTTCTCTCAGCTCTAGGTATGTGAGAGGGACCCTGAGTTTGCCGCCACAAGTGGAATGGACACTGCGATGCCCTGACTCGAAATAAGGCCGGATATCCCTGCAGTGACTTCAATGCAGGCTCGTCTTGCATCTCCCAAGAGGAAAGGATGTCTGAATCCCCTGTGGAAAGCACAGAGAAAGACTTAGTTCCCCACCTCATCGCGACCGATAGCCTCACATCCTTTGAAAACTCCAGAGGTACGCGGAGATCAGTGCCTCAAAGGAGACGATGCCTGACTCCTCGTGAAACTTGATAGGAGTCCCAGGATTCCTGTGGCACTTGGAAAGGGACACTTGGTCTCGCGCCTCAGCTGGAGAGGCGTCCCAATAGCCCTGCCAAGCCTCGAGGAGAATCCAGAGTTATCCCTCGCAACTAGGCAGGAGTCCTGACGTCGCTGAAGAAACACGTGGGTGGAAGGGCCATCCCCGTCGTAACTCGAGAATATACCCCAGGTTCCCGCCGCAACACGAGAAAAACCATGAGACTTCCCCCTCGCCGCGAGATGAGGCCCGATTCCCCTGCACTGCGTGCAGAGCAATTCAGTGTTGCACATCACACATGAAAGGAGCCTTGATTTCCTTGATGGCACTCCAGAGAAACCCCCAGAACACTGTTTCAAGGATAGAGGGATCCTGAGGTCACTGTAGCAACACGAAAGAGCTCCGTGGGCCAAAAATCAACTCGAGATGAGAGGTTAGTCCCTGGCTTCGACTCCAGAGGAATACCACCTTACACAAGCACCTCAAGAGGAGGCTTCTCTCAGCTCTAGGTATGTGAGAGGGACCCTGAGTTTGCGGCCTCAAGTGTAATGGACACCGCGATGCCCTGACTCGAAATAAGGCCGGATATCCCTGCAGTGACTGGAATGCAGGCTCGTCTTGCATCTCCCAAGATGAAAGGGTGTCTGAATCCCCTGTGGAGACCACAGAGAAAGACCTAGATCCCCACCTCATCGCGACAGGAGGCCTCAAATCCTTTGAAAACTCCAGAGGTATGCGGAGATCAGTGCCTCCAAAGGAGACGATGCCTGACTCCTCGTGAAACTTGATAGGAGACCCAGGATTCCTGTGGCACGTGGAAAGGGACCCTTGGTCTCCCGTCTCAGCTGGAGAGGCGTCCCAATTGCCCTGCAAAGCCTCGAGGAGAATCCCGAGTTGTCCCTCACAACTAGGCAGGAGTCCTGACATGGCTGAAGACACACGTGGGTGGAAGGGCCATCCCCGTCGTAACTCGAGAATATACCCCAGGTTCCCGCCGCAACTCGAGAAAAACCATGAGACTTCCCCCTCGCCGCGAGATGAGGCCCGATTCCCCTGCACTGCGTGCAGAGCAATTCCGTCTTGCACATCACACTTGAAAGGAGCCTTGATTTCCTTGATGGCACTCCAGAGAATCCCCAAGAACACTGTTTCAAGGCTAGAGGGATCCTGAGATCACTGTAGCAACACGAAAGAGCTCCGTGGACCAAGAATCAACACGAGATTAGAGGTTAGTCCCTGGCTTCGACTCCTGAGGAATACCATCTTACCACAAGCACCTCAAGAGGAGGCTTCTCTCAGCTCTAGGTATGTGAGAGGGATCCTGAGTTTGCGGCCTCAAGTGAAATGGACACCGCGATGCCCTGACTCGAAATAAGGCCGGATATCCCTGCAGTGACTTGAATGCAGGCTCGTCTTGCATCTCCCAAGAAGAAAGGATGTCTGAATCCCCTGTGGAGACCACAGAGAAACACCTAGGTCCCCACCTCATCGCGACCGGAGGCCTCACATCCTTTGAAAACTCCAGAGGTACGCGGAGATCAGAGCCGCCAAAGGAGACGATGCCTGACTCCTCGTGAAATTTGATAGGAGTCCCAGGATTCTTGTGGCACGTGGAAAGGGACCCTTTGTCTCCCGCCTCAGCTGGAGAGGCGTCCCAATTGCCCTGCCAAGCCTCGAGGAGAATCCTGAGTTGTCCCTCGCAACTAGGCAGGAGTCCTGACGTGGCTGAACAAACACGTGGGTATAAGGGCCATCCCCGTCGTAACTCGAGAATATACCCCAGGTTCCCGCCGCAACTCGAGAAAAACCATGAGACTTCCCCATCGATGCGAGATGAGGCCCAATTCCCCTGTACTGCGTGCAGAGCAATTCCGTCTTGCACATCACACATGAAAGGAGCCTTGATTTCCTTGATGGCACTCCAGAGAAACCCCAAGAACACTGTTACAAGGATAGAGGGATCCTGAGGTCACTGTAGCAACACGAAAGAGCTCCGTGAACCAAAAATCAACACGAGATGAGACGTTAGTCCCTGGCTTCGACTCCAGAGGAATACCACCTTACCACAAGCACCTCAAGAGGAGGCTTCTCTCAGCTCTAGGTATGTGAGAGGGACCCTGAGTTTGCGGCCTCAAGTGGAATGGACACCGCGATGCCCTGACTCGAAATAAGGCCGGATATCCCTGCAGTGACTGGAATGCAGGCTCGTCTTGCATCTCCCAAGATGAAAGGGTGTCTTAATCCCCTGTGGAGACCGCAGAGAAAGACCTAGTTCCCCACCTCATCGCGACAGGAGGCCTCAAATCCTTTGAAAACTCCAGAGGTATGTGGAGATCAGTGCCTCCAAAGGAGACGATGCCTGGCTCCTCGTGAAACTTGATAGGAGACCCAGGATTCCTGTGGCACGTGGAAAGGGACCCTTGGTCTCCCGTCTCAGCTGGAGAGGCGTCCCAATTGCCCTGCAAAGCCTCGAGGAGAATCCTGAGTTGTCCCTCGCAACTAGGCAGGAGTCCTGACATGGCTGAACACACACGTGTGTGGAAGGGCCATCCCCGTCGTAACTCGAGAATATACCCCAGGTTCCCGCCGCAACTCGAGAAAAACCGTGAGACTTCCCCCTCGCCGCGAGATGAGGCCCGATTCCCCTGCACTGCGTGCAGAGGAATTCCGTGTTGCACATCACACATGAAAGGAGCCTTGATTTCCTTGATGGCACTCCAGAGAAACCCCAAGAACACTGTTTCAAGGCTAGAGGGATCCTGAGGTCACTGTAGCAACACGAAAGAGCCCCGTGGACCAAGAATCCACACGAGATGAGAGGTTAGTCCCTGGCTTCGACTCCTGAGGAATACCAACTTACCACAAGCACCTCAAGAGGAGGCTTCTCTCAGCTCTAGGTATGTAAGAGGGATCCTGAGTTTGCGGCCTCAAGAGGAATGGACACCGCGATGCCCTGACTCGAAATAAGGCCGGATATCCCTGCAGTGACTTCAATGCAGGCTCGTCTTGCATCTCCCAAGAAGAAAGGATGTCTGAATCCAATGTGGAGACCACAGAGAAACACCTAGTTCCCCACCTCATCGCGACCGGAGGCCTCACATCCTTTGAAAACTCCAGAGGTACGCGGAGATCAGTGCCTCCAAAGGAGACGATGCCTGACTCCTCGTGAAACTTGATAGGAGTCCCAGGATTCTTGTGGCACGTGGAAAGGGACCCTTGGTCTCCCGCCTCAGCTGGAGAGGCGTTCCAATTGTCCTGCCAAGCCTCGAGGAGAATCCAGAGTTGTCCCTCGCAACTAGGCAGGAGTCCTGATGTGGCTGAACAAACACGTGGGTGGAAGGGCCATCCCCGTCGTAACTCGAGAATATACCCCAGGTTCCCGCCGCAACTCGAGAAAAACCATGAGACTTCCCCCTCGCCGCGAGATGAGGCCCGATTCCCCTGTACTGCGTGCAGAGCAATTCCGTCTTGCACATCACACATGAAAGGAGCCTTGATTTCCTTGATGGCACTCCAGAGAAACCCCAAGAACACTGTTTCAAGGATAGAGGGATCCTGAGGTCACTGTAGCAACACGAAAGAACTCTGTGGACCAAAAATCAACTCAAAAAGAGAGGTTAGTCCCTGGATTCGTCGCCAGAGGAATACCACCTTACCACAAGCACCTCAAGAGGAGGCTTCTCTCAGCTCTATGTAAGTGAGAGGGACCCTGAGTTTGCGGCCTCAAGTGGAATGGACACCGCGATGCCCTGACTCGAAATAAGGCCGGATATCCCTGCAGTGACTTCAATGCAGGCTCGTCTTGCATCTCCCAGGACGAAAGGATGTCTGAATCCCCTGTGGAAAGCACAGAGAAAGACTTAATTCCCCACCTCATCGCGACCGGAGGCCTCACATCCTTTGAAAACTCCAGAGGTACGCGGAGATCAGTGCCTCCAAAGCAGACGATGCCTGACTCCTCGTGAAACTTGATAGGAGTCCCAGGATTCCTATGGCACTTGGAAAGGGACACTTGGTCTCCCACCTCAGCTGGAGAGGCGTTCCAATTGCCCTGCCAAGCCTCGAGGAGAATCCAGAGTTGTCCCTCGCAACTAGGCAGGAGTCCTGACGTCGCTGAAGAAACACGTGGGTGGAAGGGCCATCCCCGTCGTAACTCGAGAATATACCCCAGGTTCCCGCCGCAACTCGAGAAAAACCATGAGACTTCCCCCTCGCCGCGAGATGAGGCCCGATTCCCCTGCACTGCGTGCAGAGCAATTCCGTGTTGCACATCACACATGAAAGGAGCCTTGATTTCCTTGATGGCACTCCAGAGAAACCCCAAGAACACTGTTTCAAGGCTAGAGGGATCCTGAGGTCACTGTAGCAACACGAAAGAGCTCCGTGGACCAAAAATCAACTCGAGATGAGAGGTTAGTCCCTGGCTTCGACTCCAGAGGAATACCACCTTACCACAAGCACCTCAAGAGGAGGCTTCTCTCAGCTCTAGGTATGTGAGAGGGACCCTGAGTTTGCGGCCTCAAGTGGAATGGACACCGCGATGCCCTGACGCGAAATAAGGCTGGATATCCCTTCAGTGACTTGAATGCAGGCTCGTCTTGCATCTCCCAAGACGAAAGGGTGTCTGAATCCCCTGTGGAGACCACAAAGAAAGACCTAGTTCCCCACCTCATCGCGACAGGAGGCCTCAAATCCTTTGAAAACTCCAGAGGTATGCGGAGATCAGTGCCTCCAAAGGAGACGATGCCTGACTCCTCGTGAAACTTGATAGGAGACCCAGGATTCCTGTGGCACGTGGAAAGGGACCCTTGGTCTCCCGTCTCAGCTGGAGAGGCGTCCCAATTGCCCTTCAAAGCCTCGAGGAGAATCCCGAGTTGTCCCTCGCAACTAGGCAGGAGTCCTGACGTCGCTGAAGAAACACGTGGGTCGAAGGGCCATCCCCGTCGTAACTCGAGAATATACCCCAGGTTCCCGCCGCAACTCGAGAAAAACCATGAGACTTCCCCCTCGCCGCGAGATGAGGCCCGATTCCCCTGCACTGCGTGCAGAGCAATTCCGTGTTGCACATCACACATGAAAGGAGCCTTGATTTCCTTGATGGCACTCCAGAGAATCCCCAAGAACACTGTTTCAAGGCTAGAGGGATCCTGAGGTCACTGTAGCAACACGAAAGAGCTCCGTGGACCAAAAATCAACTCGAGATGAGAGGTTAGTCCCTGGCTTCGACTCCAGAGGAATACCACCTTACCACAAGCACCTCAAGAGGAGGCTTCTCTCAGCTCTAGGTATGTGAGAGGGACCCTGAGTTTGCGGCCTCAAGTGGAATGGACACCGCGATGCCCTGATGCGAAATAAGGCTGGATATCCCTGCAGTGACTTGAATGCAGGCTTGTCTTGCATCTCCCAAGATGAAAGGATGTCTGAATCCCCTGTGGAGACCACAGAGAAAGACGTAGTTCCCCACCTCATCGCGACCGGAGGCCTCACATCCTTTGAAAACTCCAGAGGTACGGGGAGATCAGTGCCTCCAAAGGAGACGATGCCTGACTGCTCGTGAAACTTGATAGGAGTCCCAGGATTCCTGTGGCACGTGGAAAGGGACCCTTGGTCTCCCGCCTCAGCTGGAGAGGCGTCCCAATTGCCTTGCCAAGCCTCGAGGAGAATCCCGAGTTGTCCCTCGCAGCTAGGCAGGAGTCCTGGCGTCGCTGAAGAAACACGTGGGTGGAAGGGCCATCCCCGTCGTAACTCGAGAATATACCCCAGGTTCCCGCCGCAACTCGAGAAAAACCATGAGAATTCCCCCTCGCCACGAGATGAGGCCCGATTCCCCTGCACTGCGTGCAGAGCAATTCCGTGTTGCACATCACACATGAAAGGAGCCTTGATTTCCTTGATGGCACTCCAGAGAAACCCCAAGAACACTGTTTCAAGGCTAGAGGGATCCTGAGGTCACTGTAGCAACACGAAAGAGCTCCGTGGACGAAGAATCAACACGAGATGAGAGGTTAGTTCCTGGCTTCGACTCCTGAGGAATACCACCTTACCACAAGCACCTCAAGAGGAGGCTTCGCTCAGCTCTAGGTATGTGAGAGGGACCCTGAATTTGTGGCCTCAAGTGGAATGGACACCGCGATGCCCTGACTCGAAATAAGGCCGGATATCCCTGCAGTGACTGGAATGCAGGCTCGTCTTGCATCTCCCAAAACGAAAGGGTGTCTGAATCCCCTGTGGGGACCACAGAGAAAGACCTAGTTCCCCACCTCATCGCGACAGGAGGCCTCAAATACTTTGAAAACTCCAGAGGTACGCGGAGATCAGTGCCTCCAAAGGAGACGATGCCTAACTCCTCGTGAAACTTGATAGGAGACCCAGGATTCCTGTGGCACGTGGAAAGGGACACTTGGTCTCCCGTCTCAGCTGGAGAGGCGTCCCAATTGCCCCACAAAGCCTCGAGGAGAATCCCGATTTGTCCCTCGCAACTAGGCAGGAGTCCTGACATGGCTGAACACACACGTGTGTGGAAGGGCCATCCCCGTCGTAACTCGAGAATTTACCCCAGGTTCCCGCCGCAACTCGAGAAAAACCATGAGACTTCCCCCTCGCCGCGAGATGAGGCCCGATTCGCCTGCACTGCGTGCAGAGCAATTCCGTGTTGCACATCACACATGAAAGGAGCCTTAATTTCCTTGATGGCACTCCAGAGAAACCCCAAGAACACTCTTTCAAGGCTAGAGGGATCCTGAGGTCACTGTAGCAACACGAAAGAGCTCCGTGGACCAAGAATCAACACGAGATGAGAGGTTAGTCCCTGGCTTCGACTCCTGAGGAATACCACCTTACCACAAGCACCTCAAGAGGAGGCTTCTCTCAGCTGTAGGTATGTGAGAGGGATCCTGAGTTTGCGGCCTCAAGTGGAATGGACACCGCGATGCCCTGACTCGAAATAAGGCCGGATATCCCTGCAGTGACTTGAATGCAGGCTCGTCTTCCATCTCCCAAGAAGAAAGGATGTCTGAATCCCCTGTGGAGACCACAGAGAAAGACCTAGTTCCCCACCTCATCGCGACCGGAGGCCTCACATCCTTTGAAAACTCCAGAGGTACGCGGAGATCAGTGCCTCCAAACTAGACGATGCCTGACTCCTCGTGAAACTTGATAGGAGTCCCAGGATTCTTGTGGCACGTGGAAAGGGACCCTTGGTCTCCCGCCTCAGCTGGAGAAGCGTTCCAATTGCCCTGCGAAGCCTCGAGGAGAAACCCGAGTTGTCCCTCGCAACTAGGCAGGAGTCCTGACGTGGCTGAACAAACACGTGGGTGAAAGGGCCATCCCCGTCGTAACTCGAGAATATACCCCAGGTTCCCGCCGCAACTCGAGAAACACCATGAGACTTCCCCCTCGATGCGAGATGAAGCCCGATTCCCCTGTACTGCGTGCAGAGCAATTCCGTATTGCACATCACACGTGAAAGCAGCCTTGATTTCCTTGATGGCACTCCAGAGAAACCCCAAGAACACTGTTTCAAGGCTAGAGGGATCCTGAGGTCACTGTAGCAACACGAAAGAGCTCCGTGGGCCAAAATCAACTCGAGATGAGAGGTTAGTCCCTGGCTTCGACTCCAGAGGAATACCACCTTACCACAAGCACCTCAAGAGGAGGCTTCTCTCAGCTCTAGGTATGTGAGAGGGACCCTGAGTTTGCGGCCTCAAGTGGAATGGACACCGCGATGCCCTGACGCGAAATAAGGCTGGATATCCCTGCAGTGACTTGAATGCAGGCTCGTCTTGCATCTCCCAAGACGAAAGGGTGTCTGAATCCCCTGTGGAGACCACAAAGAAAGACCTAGTTCCCCACCTCATCGCGACAGGAGGCCTCAAATCCTTTGAAAACTCCAGAGGTATGCGGAGATCAGTGCCTCCAAAGGAGACGATGCCTGACTCCTCGTGAAACTTGATAGGAGACCCAGGATTCCTGTGGCACGTGGAAAGGGACCCTTGGTCTCCCGTCTCAGCTGGAGAGGCGTCCCAATTGCCCTGCAAAGCCTCGAGGAGAATCCCGAGTTGTCCCTCGCAACTAGGCAGGAGTCCAGACGTCGCTGAAGAAACACGTGGGTGGAAGGGCCATCCCCGTCGTAACTCGAGAATATACCCCAGGTTCCCGCCGCAACTCGAGAAAAACCATGAGACTTCCCCCTCGCCGCGAGATGAGGCCCGATTCCCCTGCACTGCGTGCAGAGCAATTCCGTGTTGCACATCACACATGAAAGGAGCCTTGATTTCCTTGATGGCACTCCAGAGAAACCCCAAGAACACTGTTTCAAGGCTAGAGGGATCCTGAGGTCACTGTAGCAACACGAAAGAGCTCCGTGGACCAAAAATCAACTCAAGATGAGAGGTTATTCCCTGGCTTCGACTCCAGAGGAATACCACCTTACCACAAGCACCTCAAGAGGAGGCTTCTCTCAGCTCTAGGTATGTGAGAGGGACCCTGAGTTTGCGGCCTCAAGTGGAATGGACACCGCGATGCCCTGATGCGAAATAAGGCTGGATATCCCTGCAGTGACTTGAATGCAGGCTCGTCTTGCATCTCCCAAGACGAAAGGGTGTCTGAATCCCCTGTGGAGACCACAGAGAAAGACCTAGTTCCCCACCTCATCGCGACAGGAGGCCTCAAATCCTTTGAAAACTCCAGAGGTATGCGGAGATCAGTGCCTCCAAAGGAGACGATGCCTGACTCCTCGTGAAACTTGATAGGAGACCCAGGATTCCTGTGGCACGTGGAAAGGGACCCTTGGTCTCCCGTCTCAGCTGGAGAGGCGTCCCAATTGCCCTGCAAAGCCTCGAGGAGAATCCCGAGTTGTCCCTCGCAGCTAGGCAGGAGTCCTGGCGTCGCTGAAGAAACACGTGGGTGGAAGGGCCATCCCCGTCGTAACTCGAGAATATACCCCAGGTTCCCGCCGCAACTCGAGAAAAACCATGAGACTTCCCCCTCGATGCGAGATGAGGCCCGATTCCCCTGTACTGTGTGCAGAGCAATTCCGTCTTGCACATCACACATGAAAGGAGCCTTGATTTCCTTGATGGCACTCCAGAGAAACCCCAAGAACACTGTTTCAAGGATAGAGGGATCCTGAGGTCACTGTAGCAACACGAAAGAACTCTGTGGACCAAAAATCAACTCGAAAAGAGAGGTTAGTCCCTGGATTCGTCTCCAGAGGAATACCACCTAACCACAAGCACCTCAAGAGGAGGCTTCTCTCAGCTCTAGGTATGTGAGAGGGACCCTGAGTTTGCGGCCTCAAGTGGAATGGACACCGCGATGCCCTGACTCGAAATAAGGCCGGATATCCCTGCAGTGACTTCAATGCAGGCTCGTCTTGCATCTCCCAGGACGAAAGGATGTCTGAATCCCCTGTGGAGACCACAGAGAAAGACTTAGTTCCCCACCTCATCGCGACCGATAGCCTCACATCCTTTGAAAACTCCAGAGGTACGCGGAGATCAGTGCCTCCAAAGGAGACGACGCCTGACTTCTCGTGAAACTTGATAGGAGTCCCAGGTTTCCTGTGGCACTTGGAAAGGGACTCTTGGTCTCCCGCCTCAGCTGGAGAGGCGTCCCAATTGCCCTGCCAAGCCTCGAGGAGAATCCCGAGTTGTCCCTCGCAACTAGGCAGGACTCCTGACGTCGCTGAAGAAACACGTGGGTCGAAGGGCCATCCCCGTCGTAACTCGAGAATATACCCTAGGTTCCCGCCGCAACTCGAGAAAAACCATGAGACTTCCCCCTCGCCGCGAGATGAGGCCCGATTCCCCTGCACTGCATGCAGAGCAATTCCGTGTTGCACATCACACATGAAAGCAGTCTTGATTTCCTTCATGGCACTCCAGAAAAACCCCAAGAACACTGTTTCAAGGCTAGAGGGATCCTGAGGTCACTGTAGCAACACGAAAG